>NC_080072.1:41025002-42248271 GCF_949987535.1 Balaenoptera acutorostrata | reverse complement strand
TTCAGCATAAATGCCCAACCCCTACTCTGGCTTCAAAGTTTTTCAAGATCAGGGCTTTCCCCCTTCTCCAGATTTGCCCTTCACAGCTCCCTCTTTTCCAGAATATATAACTCTAGCCCAACTAACCTACTCATTGTCCTGTTGTCTGCTGCACTCTGGAAGATTCTCCCGCTGTCTTCGTGTGTCCGAACCCTACCCAGCTCTAATGCCACTTTCTACGTGAACCGTCCCCTGATCTCCAACTGAAAGGAGTAGCTCCCTTCTTTGAATTCCCAGAAAACCTTTTCTCTAAGGGGTGGCACCGACTCAACTCTGCTTAGCTATTTGTGAACTTGTGCTTTAGAAAAGTTTCCTTTGGTTGCAAGCAATAGAAGTTAACTCTTGGCCTTATTTCCCAGTCCCCAAATGATGCCGGAGTTCCTGGTGGAACAACTGAATTTGCCGTCACGAACGTGACCCGCGTCCAACAACTCCAGTCTGTGTAACTCTTGGTTCTAAGTTTCACAGTTTGGGGAGAGGGAATTGGATTCATGCAGCTTGGTTCAGGAGCCCACCCATGGATTAACCACCAGCTATGGCCAAGGGTGTCTTCACACAATGCAGATATTTCCCCTGGGGTACCACGCTGTGTTTGGGAGGAGGGGCCTTCCCCAAAGAGGAGAGAAACGCTGAAGCCTAGGTTGCCCCAAGAGGCAGCTAATATAACTCGTCTTTGCTACTGATGGCAGAAGGAGGGAGGTTGCTGGGAAGAAAAAAACAACAGATGTCCACTGCAAAGTGTTTATGGAGAGAATGAGTCAGTGAGTGAGTGGCTAGTTCATTTGTTGCCCCCTAAAAGCCCCTAGGTCAGTTTGCCTCCCAGTTCTGTATCTCTAGAACATGAGGGTCATTGACTTTTCCATCCTCTATATCACCTTTCCAATCATGTTGTCGTGAATGAAAAATGTTGCCTGCCATATCAGTAAACGAAGGATGTTGCAGCCATCAAGCCACTACAGCTGCCCACAAAGGTGAGCCCCGAGGGAACTCAGGATGGAGACAAATGGGCTGCCCGCAGTCAAGCCCTCAGCCTCGGCAGCCACCCTGAGGGGACGCAGGATGGGAAAGCACAGGATACTGGCCCTAGATAGCTAAGGTGCATATCAAAGGAATGATTTCAGTGAGCCCAGACTCTTGCATCTTCCCATACACAGTAAAGTGCTAAATTCATTAACTTGAGATGTCTGGTTTTCTTTATTTAACAGTAATGTTGTGATGTTCCGACTATTTGGTCTTTGTTGCAAAAAATCCTATATATCCTGGTGCCTCCTTTACCTTTTTGGAGCAGTCTCTCAGAGCTGTTCTGAGAGGCTGCCTCCCAGACTGGAAGTCCTCAGTTTTGTCCGCCAAATAAAACATAATTCTCAGTTTTTAGGTTGTGCATTCTTTTTAGTTGACATTGTTCTTGGGGCACTCCCTGGGGAGGTGGAGTCTTCTGTAGAGGCATGGCAGTAAATGCCTGCCGCTCGTTCAGATGTGTAGCTGGTATATGTCAGGCACTGGTAATAAACCAGACATGAGGGATGTCCCTCACAGGACTTGGAGAGTTCAGACAAACGTACAAATTGCAATAGAACGTTATTAGTGCTCCAATGGAGGATGCACAGAGAGGTGGGGGTCCTGGGGGGCAGCTGATAAGCTCTGACTGAGGCTCTTCAGAGAAAGTAACACGAGAGCTGGGTATTGCAGGGTTAATAGGAGCTTGCTAGGTAGAGAGGAAGGAAAGGGGATTCCGATCTGAGAGAGGAATTGTCTGTGCAAGGCCATGGGGTAGACTGTAAAAGAGAGCCACGCTTGGGAAACAGGAAGGTTGCGTGTGCCTGGAGTGTAGGGTGTTTATGGTGAGGGTGCTAAGATATGAGGGAAGATGGAAAAGGGAGATGTGTGGGAAGGGAGGCTGGGGCCAGATCTTGGAAACTCCCCATCTGAGCCTCAGGAATTTTAACTTATGGGGGAATGGTCAGTGGGGGAACACTGAGGACTCACGCAGGGGAGTAACAAGATATATGTATAGAAAGTTCTCCTGCATTGTTGGGGGAATGGGATGCATTGCTGCCTTGGGGAGCCAATATGGCAACATCTATAGAATTTCACTCCTACTCTTGGGGGTCTATGGCATAGAATGAAGATACTGGTTATGTAAGGGCATATGTGTAAATGTGTTTATAGTGGCCAAGAACTGGAAACAAAGTGAGTTCCCAGCAATGGGAAAATGGTTTAATAAATTGTGGTATATCCACAAAGTGATTTTTCATCTAGCTATCTATCTATCCATCTATCTATCATCTATTCAAATTCTTTACAAAATATAATAGCTATTTTTCATGAAGGGAGAGGGAGAAGGAAAGGTTATTGGTAAGCTTTTATTTTTAACAATTTAAAAAGCTATAAGAAACCACATGCACAATTTGCATAAACAGTATAAGCTTTGTGGTTAAAAATTACATTTAAAAGCCTTATAGACAAACAGCTGCATTGTTCAGAAAGTCCTACTCCTCATTAAATAACAGTAAATATGAAGGCGTGATTTTAACCATGATAATTGGAGCATTCCGCTATCATTTCAGTCCTGCTTGATACCTTGGCCCTACTTACCTGGCCTCATCAATGCCTTCTGGGTGCTGTATTGACTCAGAATAAAAGCCAAATCCTCACCTTGTCCCACACAGCTCCATATCCACCCTCCACTGCTTTCACCTCAAGTCCTCCATCCCACTCTCTGCCAGGTTAACTCTTGTCTTTCTCACACATCTCAAGGACACTTGTGCCTCAGGGCCTTTGCACTTGCTGTTCTCTCTCTCTGAAACAATTTCCCCCCAGATATCTACATGGCTCACTCCCTCATGTCCTTCACGTCTTGGCTCAAAGGTCCCTTCCTCAGTGAGCCTTCTCTGATCCACTTATTTTACATTGCAATGCCTACTCCCCCTTTCACCCCCACAACTCTCTATCCTTTTTTCCTGTTCTTTTCCTTCATAGCACTGACCACCTCCAACGTATTGTATGCATTGCTTATTTATTTTGGAAATTACTTTGGAAGTTGACTGTCCTCTCACTTGAATGTAACCTTTACAAGGGAAATGATTTTTATCTACTTGCTTGCTCTTATATCCTGGCTTAGAACAGTACTTGGTACGTAGTAGGCACTGAATACTTTTTTGTGGAATGAGTGAATGACTACTGGCAGGTGGAGAATGGCTGGAGGCAGGTAAGATTAGCAACAGAAAGACTAGTTAGAACACTGTTACAAGCCAAGGCAAAGGGACTTGAGCCCAGCCTTAAAGGTTAAGTGTGTGTGTCTTCTTCTGTCATAACCTTCAAATGATGTTGAAATCTATTGTTTTTTAACTTCTCATTACTATGTCTTGATTCTTTAGGCAGATCAAAAGCTCCATGAGAGGGGAGGCGTGGCATGTTGATCTCCACTTTTCCCACAGTGTCTGGCACTTATGTGATATTAAATATAATTAATTCAAGCAATGTTCAAAGCTTTGTTAATGATCTGATATGACTGTTATTTGACTAAGTGAATTTTGGAGTGAATTTTATTTGACAAAGATCTTAAGATCTAATCAACATTCTCATGCTGTTGTACTAAATAGTTAATTAACTAAAAGTTAATTTTGTTCCATTACAAAATTAGTATATATGCTTATGAAAGTAAATTTGGAAATTAGAGAAAAGTTGAAAACAAATGAAAAATCTTTTCGTTTCACCACCCATAAAGAACCACTAGTATTTTAATATTTCTTTCAAATATTTTTCCTAGATATAGCTTTTAAACATAGTTATAATAATTGTGTTTACATTTCTGCATACTGCTTTGCATACTGTGTTTTTATTTTATTAGTGCACACATTTTTCTTTGCTATAAACTTTTGGAAAGCATTATTTAAATAAGTGCACATTATATAACCATGTAGCTGTACCATAGCTTACTTGGCGTAGCTAATATTTGATATTTAGGCTATTTCTATTTTCCTCTTATTGTAAAGATAATCTGCTACTCTGTCAGACTTCATTGCCTGATTTGTCTGGTCATCTGCCCTCAAAACATCTTACTATCTGTAAGATGGACATATTGAGAAATAAGAGGATTAAGGTAAGTGAATGCAAGAAACAGTGATGAGCATATAGTAGGTGTTTAGTAAACACCAGATGGCTTAGAATTGAAACCTTTGGAAATTGTGGAGTGTTAATAGCCTTCATGGCACTCTTCCCTGGCTGCAGGCTGCACCTGATGCAGGTGGACTCGGTACAGCGCTGGATGGAGGACCTGAAGCTCATGACGGAGTGTGAGTGCATGTGTGTCCTGCAGGCGAAGCCCATCAGCCTGGAGGAGGATGCACAGGGCGACCTCATCCTGGCAGGCGGTTCTGGGCCCGGAGACCCCCTGCAGCTGCTGCTCAAGCGGGGCTGGGTCATCAGCACTGAGCTGCGTAGGATCGGGCAGAAGCTGGCCCAGGACCGCTGGGCGCGCGTCCATAGCATGAGCGTGCGACTGACCTGCCACGCCCGCTCCATGGTCAGCGAGTACAGCGCTGCCAGCAGGAGCTCCTCGCAGGAGATGGGCCAGGTGGGTTGCCTGGCATGGGCGTGGGTGGGCACTCGGAATGGGGTTGCCTTTTAGAAGAGTGGGTCTGAATTGTGTAGAGTCCTAACTCTTCCTGCCTCTGGGACCTCTCTCCACTTCCAATGAAGCAGGGAAGACAGTAAGGACCTTTACTGAGTATCTGCTCTGTTCCAGGAATTGTGCTAGATGTATTTACATACATCTCATTTACCTTGAACAACCTCTGAGGCCAACATAGCCACTGAGAGACACCGTGCAATGGTTAAATACACCCCTGCTTGCTCAAGTGTCAGCTCTGTCTGCTGTGTGACCTTGGCAATTTACTTAACTTCTCTGTGCCCCAGTCCCATCAACCTAATGAGTATAATAATAGCATTTATTTCGTAGATCTGTTGTGAGGACTGAGTCCTAATTAAATTAAATTAATTAAAAATATTAGTTAGTGTTGTTGTCCTCACTTTATAGATGAGGAAACAGAAACTCAGAAAGCCTAAGTAACTTGCCCAAAGTTAGGCAGTGAATGGTATAAGCCGGATTCAACCTAAGGCTTTGTAATTCCAAAGCCCATGGTTTTGAATCTCCTTCAAGTCCAAAGCAAACCACTGAAAATCCCCCTTTATTTCTATTTCTTCTGGCATCCCTTTGCACCTTAGTGCTCTACCCTTTTCCTTGCTCCACTTTGCAGACAGGAAACTTCTATTCATTCTTTAAAACCCAGCTCAAATGCCCCTTCCTCTCCGAAGCTTCCCAGATCCCCCAGCATAACTAATTGCTCAGTTTTCTTTTTTTGAGCCCCCAAAGCAACTGAGGATGATCTCTTTTGCCATCCATATCACACTGTGTTATAGTTTATGTGCCTGTTTTCCAAATCGGCTGATTTGATTCTTCATCTTTATGCCCCAGAGGGCCCAGCTCAGCAGTTGGTCCTCGACCAATGCTTACTGAATTGAATAAAATTGATCTATTTTTCTGCAGATTGAAAAGCTGCTAATGGAGAAGTGCTCAGAGCTGTCAGCGGTCACAGAGAGGTAAATCTCGTCTCTGGGTGAATCTAGACAGGGTCTGCCAGCCCGTCCTCAGGCGGGAGAAGGCGCTGGCATCTTCCCCCACAGGGACAGTGGGAGTGGGGAGGCCTGGTGGTGGTCTGGGAGTTTCCTTTTGCTGACTTTCATCAGCAACCTTAAAAGACTCCCTTGGGATTTTCTGCTCCACTTTCAGGCCTGCGAGAATGTAAAAGGCAGAGGAGAGGCCTGGGCATAGGAAGAAAGAGGATTCTTGAGGGTTGGTAACAAGGAAAAAGTTTCCCACAGCTTTGGGAAGCCCCTTGATCTCCAAAGTCAAGGCAAGGTGAAAGCAGACACACCTTTATACTCACATACACATTGACAAGGATTTCACAGACATGCACAGATATATAAACATACACTCACGCAATCACAGAAATACACTCACACCCTCTTCTCCGTATCTCACACACATAAACACACATACGTCTACACTCAGAAACGTACACACACTCAACCTTGTCTGTATGCACACCTGGGTGTGTGTTGACACTCTCCCTCACCCCTTCCAGCCCCCAGGCCCTAGAAGAAAAACCTGGAACTTGACATTCCTAAGACTGCCATGGGGTCTTTGGCCTGCCATTGTGAAACATTCTCAGGTCACAGGGGTGGACTTGATCTTGATCTTCCTGTGTGAGGAGAAAATCCTCAAGGCTCCTGTCTGCACGCTTTAGGCAGCTCTTTCTTAAAGGGTCACAGGCTTTGCCATATACCTTTAGAGTGAGCACGGCATACCTGGCACACCAGCAACCCTCCTCTACGACTCCCATCCACCATCCCTAGACCCTGGCCGCAATGATGGCAGATTCTCCCAGGGAGAAGCCCAGAGGTATGGATTTGGCTGCTTTCTGATGGCCTTTCTTCCTGGCAACATGGACTGTTAGCTCCTCTTTCAGGCCAGCACTTCTTTGAACACTAGGAAGCCAGGGGACGAGCCAGCCTTGGAATATTCCATCTCTGACTCCCCAGGAGCTGATGTCATCTTCCCAGGCCACTTGCATCACCCCCAGGCCTGTTGCAGGCCCGGATCTGTCCCCTAAAATGGTTCTGGGCTGAATGCCTGCCCCTTACAGTGGCCCACCCAGGGTTTCTTTCTCCAGGTGCCTCCAGGTTGAGAATGAGCACATCCTGAAGTCGATGAAGGCCTGTGTGAGTGAGACCCTGAGCACGCTGGGCCAGCACTTTGGCCAGCTGCTGGAGCTGGCCCTGACCCGGGAGGTGCAGGTCAGTGTGCGCTGGGCAGCGGAGGTGGGCAGAGGGACTGGGCCCGGCTCGGGGAAGCTCTAAAGTGGGCTTTCTTGGGGGACATCCTCCTCAGACCACCAAAGCGAACTCCAACACCTGAGAGACAGGACTGTCAGAGCTGAGCGGAGCCTTCCTGACCATCTAGCCCAATTCTGCATTTTCCAGATGTGAAAACTAGAGCCCAGAGAGGGCAGGTACTGACCTAAGGTCACACAGCAAGGCAGTGGCAGAGCCCAGCGTCTCCCAATTGCACTTTCAGTGCTGCTACCACCACCTTAAATCTTCTCTGTTGAGTTATTGTTCACAGTGCACACAATAGATCCTTATATTCCTGAAAGACTTAGGGCACCTGCTGGGATCAAGTCAATTCTGGATATCCTGGCAGTAGAGAAGAATCTAGAAAGGTCAGCTGATCCAGCCCCTGCCTCTAGGGAAGGTGGTGCTTGATTTCAGAAAGAACGAGGGCTTTGGAACCTGACAGATCTACTTTCAAATTGTGGTTTATCATGGGACCTTGGTCAAATTCCTTAATCCATCGCCTCATTTTCCTCATATATAAAGTGAAAATCTTCCCCAGAAGAGAAGTGAGAGGACTAAGCAAACAACGTATGAAAAGTGCTTAGCACATAGTATGGGTTAAATACATATTATTTCCTTCTCTTGCCTTTTCCTATTTTTAAAAGCCTCCCAGAAAAGCTGATTCCATATGGTTTTCATTAGGAAAGGTATTTGCATGTTATTTATAGTTACAGAAATATTGTGTTACATATTTGCCATTCTTTTCCCACCACCAAATAAAAGCTTTCCACAAATAACAAATCCCTTCCCATATCGGCCTCTCTCCAAACTTGGCCTTTCTACCTATCCCAGAGTTTCCTTTCTCTCTTTCCTATGTGTCTGCCTCGTCTTGTACACAGCACAGGCCCTTCTGACCTGGCTCACTTGCTGGTCAGGGCAGCTGGCCCTGTGCAGCCTCACCCTCCCAACCCAGAAGGGTCTGCGGAGTTCACTCTCCCTGCCCCGAGAGTCTGGGACAAGGGAAGGGAAGGGCCAGGGCTGGGGCCCTGGAGCCGACACGATGAGCAAATGTTGACAGTCACGCGTACCGGCAGGTGGTGGTTCAAGCTAGGGCCAGTGTCCCAAATGGGACCATCAAGTCCCAGAGGGACCCAGTGGAACACGGGGCCGAAGTGGGTGAAGAAATTGAAGGAGTGATGAGCGAGGGTATTGAGGTTAGTGGTGGGGAGGAGAGGAGCCTGGAGGAATTTTTGAGCAGGAGCACAGGTGCCCGCTAATGCTTTTTAGGCCATTTTGGTGCCCTCTTGCCTGGCAGTACCAGCTTCACTTAAAAGGGCTTAAAAGAGTTGTGTTGGATTGTAAATGGAAGCCAGCTGGGTTTGGAAGTAGTCCTTTGCTCTTTCTACCAGGGGCAAAGGGTAGCTTGTCTTTTCGATGCTCCCCGTCACAGAATCCTGGGAAAAGCTCCTTGGGCTGTCAGGAGCCTACTTGGGCTTTGTGGACTATGTATCTGATTTCCTGGGGCACTGGGTCCATTCTGTTTTTTCCTCATCCCGACCTTGTTTGGGGTGGAATTCCTGAGCCGGTGCTTCTACTTCCATAGCTAAATCCTGCCCCATTTCCAGTCTGGCCACCTGCGTCATTGATGCCTAGCTTGGGAGCTGTTGGATCAGCTGCTCCTCTCTTAGAATTGAGTCCCCCATTGGTCCCCCTCCCCTGGTGGGGGAGGCAGTGTCTGTCCTCCATTCCTCTGCGTATTTGTTAGTTTCTTGACAACCCCCCTTCCCTCCCACATGCCCAGTGGCGTCCTCTAAGCCCTCCTTTGGGCTGAGCTTGCTGTGCTCTTAATATTTCTTGGCTGATCTTTAGCATCCTTTTACATTAGAAAGTTTCCATACAAAACAGTGGTGACATAAAGAGCTACACTGGCTGAAGGCAGGGTAATCTGTTCAGTGTTGTGAGCATGTGTTTCCTAAACAGGTAACTCAAATCATCTTCTCTAGGATGTTAGTAATTATACAAGGATCCTACACTTGGGGTATCTTGACGTAAACGAAATTAAGCTTATTTTTTTTTGCATCAGCATTTCTCTTATGATGTGTTATTGTGTGTTACAAGTCTTCTAAAAGGTCCTCACACATTCATAGTATTTCTTGTCTGACCTATAGTTTCCATAAACAGGGGTTTTGCTTTTTTTTGTCCATGAATATATATCTAGTGACTAGAACAGTACCTGGCATACAGCAGGCATCCAATAAAGATTTATCAATGAATGAATGTTAAGCAGTGTGTTCCAAACTTACCTAGTCACAGATCTTTTTTATTCTTAAAACACCCATTCATTTATTCTGGGATGCTGGTGTTTCAGGAAATGCAAGTTGGGAAATGCCTTTTTTGCCCTAGGGAGCCATGTAGGCTCTTGAGCAGAGGAACAGTACTCTTTCCATCCCCCGTCCACGCCCACCACAGAAACACAATACATGCTGGAATGGTGCTTACAAGAAGGGCAGTGATAATATAGTACTACTCTGCACTGGTCTGCTCCATCCTGCAATGTTATGTCCAGCTCCAGACCCCAGATGTGTTATTGAGACAATGATTGTGCTCAGAGGAGCTTCCTAGGAGGATGGGGAAGGGCTGAAGATTAAGGTATGTGGGGAATAGTTGGAGGAGCAGGGATGTTTAATCTAAGAATGGAAACTCTGCTACCTCCAAAGGGAAGAAGGACCTTGGGCCAGTGAAGTGAATCTATAGGACATTCCATGGAAAAAGGGGTTGGCAAAGCAATAGGGCTGCCCCGCAGTAGAAGGGGCTGCCTTAGGAAATCCCTATCACTGAGGTGGGAAAGTCATGCCTGGGAGGACATCGGCAGTAGATGGAGGTTGGACTGAGTGACTTGCAAGATATCTTCCAATCTTGATAGTATGTAATTCTATGAATGTGAGCCTTGTGGGGTAGTGGATTGAGCATGGCATTTGGAGGCATATCAGGGTTCAAATCCTGGATGTGCTACTTACTGCATCTACAAACTTGGGCAAGTTACTTAATTTCCTCAGTTTCCTCACCTCTACCGTGGGTTGCTGTTAGCATTAAATAAGACAACGCAGGAGTAATTGGCACTCTTCTGATTGCATCAGTGGCTTTATTCACTACAGACCTGAGCTACCTTAAGAGAAGCTAACAACAAGCTTTGCTAAAAAGAGCCTCCTAATCACCTAATTACTAATTATTTATTGAGATAATTTGACTACTTGGTGGGCTTGGAAATTTAAGGCTTAACCGTTAGGAGCCACCAATGGGAAATTGATGAATATTAAGGATTAAACTTTCTCGGATTAAAGGATTAGCCATGTGGGAGGTAAGAGGAAAAAACTTGATTTAGGAAAGATGATTTACTTGAAGACGACTTCAAGGGGACTCTCTATTGAATAAATCAACTCTCACCTGTACCTCTGAATCCTCGACTCCGCTTCATGTGGATAGATTGTATATGCATTCATCCTTTCATTCCATCAATCAATATTTATTTTAGTTTAAAATATCACCTTTATTCTAATAAAACTGGTTAGGGACTGTATCTCTGGCTCTCTGGCTGAGTGAACTTGTTAAAACTTCATCTCACCCCTAAATTTCCCCTCCCTGTCCCAGACAGAGCTGGTCAACCTCAGGCCTCACCTGAGGCATAGGCACCTATCCTGTGACAGAGGTCAGACCAGAGGGACACGTCCTAAGAGGAAAGAGGCAGGCGCTAAGCTAAACATACTCGGTTCCTTCTTCCAGACTCACTATCTCATCCTTACCCTCTCGGCAGGATGACGTGGAGGGGTGGGGACTGAGGCCAGCAGAGGTGGTGCGGCTGAACTCTCTCCCTAGTGGAGCAGGAAGAGTGGGGACCAAGTATTACCCCTTCGTGTTCACAGTTCTTGTCCTATTATCTTATTGGCCTCATCTATCTGGCTGTGGTCAGGCAGGGGTGTGGCTGGCCCCTTTGGAGGAGGAGGTCAGCTGCCTGTGAGGCAGACTTTTCACACCTTCAGGAAGCCATCCCCCCCAAATAACGAACTCTACTCCTTTGTGGATCCTTCTGGAATCCCAGTGGGCAATTTAGACTTTGCTCCCAGAAGGCTTGGAAATGACTCAAAATATTGCATTCATTAAATTGACTCTAAGGAGATTTTGTAACTAAAGCTCAAAATTTGCTTTCCTGTTCTTTTTCTCATTCTCAGATTTTGCTCAGCTATGTTGTCCAATATAGGTAATCAGAGGCTGCAATGTGATTAAACAGCAAGATAAAGATAATCCAAACATACTTGCCAGGATGAGAAATATAAAGATGTTCAAAATTTTAAAATGGTCTTCTATCTCATTTTAAAGTTCCCTGGGAGAAAATAAAGTGAAAGAAAATCAAAACAAAAAAACCCCAAATCTGAATCTCTTTACTCTTAGGAATAACTCAAAGCCCCCGATTCTTAGGTTAATAGAATTCTCTTTAATTTTCTTACTCTGCTCATCTTAGCCAGGAGGGTCTCATCCCAGTGTGTGTGTGTGGAGTCATGTTTCTTTGGGCAGCTACAGCCCAGGCTATCTCCCCAGCAATGGGAGGGATTTCTTCAGGGCTTCTCAATTTGTACTGGTCTTTCCCCACGATACTTGAAAGGGTCCAAAGAGTTAGTACCTTGGATACACAGTATTATCACAGCACTACTGCTACACTCACAGAAAGTTAAAACAGGCCAATCCTCAATCCTTACGGCAGGAATTCCAGTCAACATGTCTTCCTAAGACTCTGTCTTTAGGGTTGCTGAAGACCTTAACAGACACTCATCTGCAGTTGAGAGAAAGAGGGTGGGTGACAGATACTGTCTGGGTTGCATCTGCAACAGGATGTCAGTTTATTTCAGTTGTCCACAGTCCACAAGGATTTGTGAGCATACATTCACGGGGGGAAAGCATCCACCACAGGTTAGTTGTGGTACGATGGTTACCATATATGGGAGAAAAATGTCTCCTTTTTCATAGAAGGGCATGTGATACGTTTCTTCTTCCCAAAAAGCCAGGCATTTGTAATTCCTTCACAAGGACTTGGTTTGATTTGTATTCTTTGCCATCCAGCATTTTCAACATTTCTTAATTTCAAGCTCCCCTCCAAACTTTGCATTTCTGCCGCCCCAGGATACACTGATTTCGGCTGCTTGAAGTGACTTGGGCCAGTGGTCTACTGCTTCAGATGCATTGCATTCTCTGGGTTCCAAAAGATTTCCTAGGAGAAATGCAAGCACGTATACTTTTAACGAAATCAATTTCCAGATCTTCAGTTTTCATTTGTTTTCTTTCCTAGAAACAATCCTCCTAATAATACACAGTTTTTACTAGCCCTTCTATTATTTTCCAAAAGAATGGCATATTCCTCACCCATCCCAAATCTTATAGTGCATTGCCCTTTTTTGCAAAAAGCTTGGAGTGCAAATGGGGAGATAAAACAAAAAAGAAGCCTACATTCATGAACCATAAACCTTTAGGCCTCCGTGTATTTCCACATTTTTAATATTTCTGTTGAGAAAAGCATTAGAAATTGTATATTTTGTCCAGTGTGCAGATTTTCTGAATCTAAAAATGTGGTAGAATGGTAGTGTGTGTGTGTGTGTGTGTGTGTGTGTGTCTGTGTGTGTGTGTGTTGGAGAGTTGGTTGTGAAAGTTTCCAATTTATCTTATCCCTTCTATTTCCATTTATTCTCAAATCGTGCATAGCTCTTGAGGGACATTCTCCTTAGACAAAGCAAAGAGAGCACAGGTGGGACAAATCAAACACTCAAAATGGCTTTTGGGGAGCACTTTTTAAATGCAAGCAATTCCTTTCAGCTGTATCTTATGCTCAACTCTAAGTGATGTCTAAAGGTTAATGATAATGATTCTTTTAAATGTAACTGGAATATTTTTGAGAAAGACCACATTTTTCAAGATATACTGGGTAAAAGTCACAGATACAAGTTTTGCATGATTTTTCTTTTCAGATTTGATGCACATTATTTAAGGCAGCAGTTAAAGACTATTTTGTCACAACATTTTATGAAATATTTACACTAATTTCTACTTTCTGTTAGCAAAAGATATAATTAATTGCTGGCAGCTGGACTAATTAGATTTAAACATAAATACTTTTCTCCTTTAAATACGTAGTGAAGTTTGATCATAAGAGCTGCAAAAGGACTTCCCTGGTGGCGCAGTGGTTAAGAATCCGCCTGCCAATGCAGGGGACATGGGTTTGATCACTGGTCCGGGAAGATCCCACATGCCGTGGAGCAACTAAGCCCGTGCACCACAACTACTGAGCCTGTGTGCCACAACTACTGAGCCCGTGTGCCACAACTACTGAAGCCTGCGTGTCTAGAGCCTGTGTTCCAAAATAAGAGAGGCCACCACAATAAGAAGCCCGTGCACAGCAGTGGAGTAGCCCCCACTCGCTGCAGCTAGAGAAAGCCTGCGCACAGCAACGAAGACCCAATGCAGCCAAACATAAATTAATTAATTAATTAATTAATTTTTAAAAATGGTCCACATCAAAAAAAATACCTTAAAAAAAAAAGAGCTACAAAAAACAGTCGAATGATTTCAGATATTTTTATTCTCAGACCTTATTTAATTATTTCCTGAAATAAACACCAAAGTTCAATACATATACACATCTATTTACTGAAGGAATGCAGTGGCTTTTATCATATTCCCAGATTTATAATTACTTTACGATGTTAGCTATATATTACTTTGCATTATGAAAAGTTTAATAAATTGTTTTATCTTGGCTTTGGAATATACACAAGTAAATCAAATTTTAAGTCTGTATTATTTTAATATTGACAGTTTTTAGCATTTCTCCTTACAGAATGATTTCCAAAATTATTTGTCAGCATTTTTTAGCATTTCTTGGAATACATATTAAAATTTTTTTAATTAAAAATGAAGTCAGGTCTATATTGAGAAAAAGCTAAGTTGACTTGGCTGATTGGCTTGGCTTGAAGAATAGTCTTTGCCAATTAGGTCATAGGGTGGGTATTTTCCATAAATTAAATAAATTAATTAGCTTCTTAAATTTTTCATAAATTAAATAGCTTCTAGTTTTTTTATTTGAAACACACAAAAATATTTTATTAAAATTGTATTGTTAATGAAATTAATAATATTTTGATTTTCTTAATCCTTTCTGAATAATTTGGATAATCCAAGGTGCTCTAAGTGAAAGAGTAGTGGGTATAATTAAGAGTTACTTAATATGTCTTGGTAAAGTACTTCTGGAATTCTTCTCAGAAATTGAGATAAGTGAATGAATGACTAATGATTGGGTGACAAATGTTTTGCAAGTCAAATGGTTTCCAATTCTTTGCTTCTACCAATTTGTAGGCGTTATCAGCTGGCAGACCATTAAAAATAGTGTTTGATGATAGATCACTATGTGATTACATAGCTCAGAATGTGCTCAAAGGGTGAGCAACTTGGCTATATATACTCTTCCCATTCCTCTTTTCACGGGATTTATGGGAACAAGATTTTTCAGGATTTACATCTAAAAATATAGCATTAAGCCAATATTCAATCATGGATAAATGAATTAGAAAACCTGAAAAGTTTACAAAGCCTCATTCATCTCATTAGTAGATATATTTATGATAAAATTTTAATTTTTATGATTTATAATTATCAAAATTTATCATCTATGTTGTATTGACCAATTGTACTGATGATAATTGTAACACTAATTCGAGCAAGAAGAGATTATTTTTAAACACTTAGAGCCTTATAGTCACAGGAAATAAAAGAAAATTTCAAATTTCAATGATAAGCATGATTAAGTGTGATCAGTAAAATACTTTGAAACTTAAATGTATTACATTAAGATAAAATTCTGAGGGAGAATGGAAATGGTAATGTAAGTTTAAAGATGAAAAGAAAAGATGCAAAATGTTCAAATGTTAAAGAGATTGTTCATGTAATTTTAAATGGATGATGATGGTATCAAGTTGTTTCGGTATTTAGATTTCATGGGATACATCTAAAAGAGTGATGTAATCATTTTATTTTAGTCAATATTTATAGTCTGCTGGAAATTACATCCTTTCCAACTTTGTTCTTTAAACTTATGATGCAAAATTTTACCTGTCAAATTAAAAATGTGCAAGGGGTCATATATTTCAAAAAATTCTTTTAGGGTTAAATGAGAAAAAAAAATTGACATAGGATACACAGGCACTCTAGTTCTATAATATGGCTGTTGTCTCTGCCTCTCTCTGAGGATTGCTTAGGCCTTAAGACCCTGTCTTCTAGGAAGGGTTTTCTTGTTATGCTCCTGAAGTCTGTTGCCTTATGCACCTACTGAGAACCCGTCCCTCTGCCATGTGCTTCTCAGAAGACCATCTTCCCATACCTTTTGAATATTTCAGTCTTGAATAACATTTTTCTGCTACATCTTTTTTTTTTTTTTCCAGTAATGAATTATGTCTGCAGTTTTCTCTCTCCTCTGTTAATCCCCCACTCCCTTCAGGGAGACTCAGCTGAATTTCTCACCTTTTGCCCTGCTTCTCACGTGGGTCTCTTTCCTTATCTAACTTACAGAATGAGCGCTATTTGCTCATCTGAGCAGCATTCGCACTTTGACTCCTCTTTCCTTTCTGACACATTCTTTTGTTTTCTAAAAGTAACCTTTTAGATTTTAGGATTTCCCTTATTGGAAGAAATAAAATCAGTTAAGGTCTGGATCTGCCCTAAACCTTTAGTTCTAAGTGATCTTATCCATTTTTGCCTCTCTAAATTGGATATTCCCACCCAGGAGATATTTTCCCATCAGACCAGTAGCTAATCCAAGCCTGGATTCAGTTATTATTTTGTCTGTCTCCTCTTTATTATGTCTAGTCTTTCTGAGCCTTTCTCCAAGTCCTAATTCATGCATTTCTCCAAAACGTTCTCTTGGGACATAGGCGATACTCTATCCTTATGTTAAAACCTTTTCGCTTGAAATTTATCTAGTAATCCTTTGAATATTTCATGCTGATCTCTGTAATTTTGTCCTGTATCTAGAACTCTATTAACACAACAAACAACCGTAAAACAATTTTTAATATTATATCTCACAATGTTAAGGGTAGAGAATTTCAGCAGGGCTTGGCTGAGTAATTCTTCTGCTCCATGTGGCATCAGCAGAGGTCACTTGGAGGTATTCAGCTGGCAGATGGTTTAGAGAGTCTTAGAAAGCTTCATCACATGTACGGTGCTTTGGAGGGGATGGCTGGAAAGTTGGTCTCAGTTGAGAGTAATTGATCAGGGGTCCTACACATGGCACACGGCATCTCCAGCATGACAGTCTCAGAGTTATCAAACTTCTTATCTGGTAGCTTAGGACTCTGAAAAGAATGTTCCAAGAAGCCTGGGTGGCAGCTTCAAGGTTTCTTATGACCTAGCCTTGGAAGTCCTGAAACGTTACTTCTACCGAGTGCTGGCTTCTGTTGGTCAAGGAAGTCACTGAGGCCAGCCCAGATTCAAAAGAGGGGGAATTAGAACCCACCTCTCTATGAGAGGAGTAGCGAAGAATCTGTGGCCATCTTTAATCGACCCATGTATATGTAATCCCTTTGCATGGCTGGGCTGCCCTAACTATATCTAACTATGGAGTCTCTATCTGAAGCTTTAGAAAGAGGCTTCACGGTATTTTCCTGCCTCCTTCTGAGGAACTTATTCCAGGCTGATGTTTGAGAGTTTACCCCTGCTGATAAATTTCACTGGGCTGCAATCACTCTTTCTGATGGAGAAACAAAAATATAGCCCCCTTTTCAAATTCTTTATTTAGAGTAGTTAGATTGTGTGCATCTCCTTAACTCTTTTTTTTCTTCTTTTTTTAAAATCCCTTTCTCCTGTTCTTCAAGATCCTATTTTATTTGTTTCATATCTGCCTGGTCTGTCATAAAAAAATTCTGTCATTCAGTTTCATCGGTCTATCTTCCTTTATTTTGTTTCCATTCTTTCACCACTCTTCTCATGATAGAGGGTGAAGCATATTTTTGAAAATTCACCAATTCCTCCTCGATTACCTGAAAAAACTTGATTTTAGAGACTGTGTTCATTTGAAACTAATACCAAGATAGGATTTGATAAGAAACATCCATGAAGGATAAAGGGAAGGAAGCAGGAGAAGGCAGTAGGAAAACCATGTTGCAGGGCTGACAACTGACAAGGAAAAGGGGGAGGAAGACTTGAGTAGGAAGAGATGGAATTTTCAAGCCAAAGTCACCTGTGAGAGGAGTCCCCTGCCTGCAGTCACGGACTCACAACAGTGCCCCTGCTGTGCTAAGTCACAGCTGGGAGCAGCTCAGGGGAACTGTGGCCTCGGTAGGAACATGGTGGTGGATCTAGGTGGGGCTTTCAGTCAGCTCTGCCCCCTGCAGCAGAAACTCTGGCTGCCACAGGGTAGAACATTGTAGATGCTAATGGAAGCCAGGGTGGAGAACTGTGCTCCAGTTTGGTGAGAGCTGCTAATGAGACTGGATTTCCTCCTTGTTTTGAGACTTCATCTCCACTAGTCCCTGGGAGGTCCTGCCGGCACTGAGGGACATGGATTCACTGACTTTGGCAAATAGGGAGTCAGATTGACAGGGGTTAATGTCTAACTCCACCACGTACCATACGTATAACCTTGGTCAGATTTCTGTGTCTCAATTTTCTCAACTTGGAAGGAAATCTTGAACAAAACTTTTGAGAGCCCTTCTAGCTCTGACGCCTTCCAGCTCTGACGCATTGTGATACTTAGAGCCTTGATGATTTCCGTGGTGCCTGTGATCGCTTATATTTCCAAAGTTATCCTTGTGAAGAGGATGCTTACAACTTTTCATTGTCAGAAAGCTGACTCACTGAGACAAATCTGAAGTGTAATTATGGTATATGTGGGTATAGACGTTAACAAGAAATTATCCTCAGACATAAATGGTCTAATAGCAGCAAATGATTGCAAAAGACAGTGGGTTTGAATAGTTTAACATAATGCTAATTTGCTTCAAGTGGAAACACCAATCAGGAACATTAGGTAATTATCATTTAGGTACAGGACCCAAGTATATGAAATCTGCATTTTCATGTTAGCACTGATATCACTTATATAACTGCTTACAGCAAAGATAGGGAATGATTCTAAGAAGTACATTCATTATACAGATTTGCAGTGACAAATCTTGGTTATTAATTTTACTTTTTGTTAAATATCTTACAAGTGGCATCTATCCAATCTTAGGAAATAATTTTTATATTTAATGTAGTTTGATTAATTACACACAATCTTAGACTGCTATATGTAGAAGATTGGCATATTGCTATGTGTGAAGAATTCTGAGTTTGAATAAAGAAGAAAAATGGAAGAGCTATTTACCTTGAGCCTCAAACCCCTTTAATTTAAAACATTTTACAAATGGGGAAACTGAGGCCTAGGGAGTTTATCTCAATTGCCCAAGATCTCAAGATAAAAACTGCTAAGAATTTTATTTTGCTTCGTGTGCCAGATACCTTTAGAAGTTCTTTATATATATTAGCAACTTTAAAAGATGGGTACAACAACCATAAGAGATAGACACTGTTATTTCTGCCGTCTTACAGATGAGGAAACTGAGGTGCAGAAGGGCTGAGTTACTTGCTCTAGGGAGCTTAGAAGTGGCAGAGCCAGAATTTGAACCCAGGCAGTTTGGCTCTGGAGTCCATACTTTTAACCATATACATACTTCCTCATCAATATAGTGTGTTAAAAAAGACAGGCTGGCACTGGAACTCAGATCTCCTAGTTTCCTTGTGTCCTTTCCATAACACCAGTATGAATTTGAAACAAATCCATTTTAATATTTTAAAATAAACACGGCAACTGAAATTGCACAAGTGGCTTCCCAGAGGTCCTACTTTCTCGCACGAGGCCCCCAAAGGCTAGTCTCCCCAGTCTCCATCTCCACACCTCCCAGGAGAAACTCAAGCAATGGACATTAATTAGCAGGTAGGAGTCATCTATAATTGATGAATCACAACCTTCAAAACAAATGGCTGATTATGAAGTGGTTTCAAGTTATGTGAAAAGCTTTTTCCCAGAAATAAGCTAAACTCTTCTAGGAATAATCTTCATGTCCCATTTGTTGATGAATTTTCCATTTGCTCTTCTTCCTGAGCCTCCCAGAGTCCTGTGCTTGGTCATTCCCGGACCTCTCACCACCAGCCTTAGATCCTTCAGCTGTAATTAGTGGCATTCCTCACTGAGCTACCCACTCTTTGACAGGATTCTGGGTTGCTGTGTTGGCCTGGCTGTCCACCTAAGGCAAATGTCCTCTGAGCAGGAAGATACTGCAGAGTAGAATGTTCCTCTTGACTCATCTCCTGAACCCATCACCCAGCTGGACTTTGCCATTAGCTAACGGCCATCCAAAATGAGCAAATTCTTTGGTCATATCTGTAGCAACTCATTGGTTTTCAACTTGATGGTTTGTTTATTTCACCGATGGTTTCTGTTCTCATCAGGAGGCAGTAGAATAGCAAAAAGGTGCTTGCTGAGCCCATCAGTGATGAGAGCTGATTTTCTGATTGACTAGAGCAGGGCGCATTGGTTGTCCATGCCCCAGGGGTATGAAATTATCCCATATTTCTGAAATGTAGCTCAGACCTCATCCTGACTCATGTCTTTCCCTAAGTTACCCCATCATGGGGTCGTGGAGATGGGGCAGGGTTACAGACTTCAGGACACTCTTGAGTATTCCATTAAGGAAGATGAGCAGAAAGTAGATGAGTGAGTAACCATCAGACTTTGCTCTCTTTTCTTAGGCACTGGTGAGAAAAATCGATGCCTCGGACAATATCTACACCACAGAATCCACCACAGGGAACCTGTTCAGCCTGACCCAGGAGGGGGCTCCCTTATGCCGCATCATAGCCAAGGTGAGCTTCATGGATGGGGGCCAAGGTGATGGGCCTGGGGAGAGTGTGAGGAAGCTAGTTTGGCGGGGACAGCTGGCTTAGGAAGCCTGTCCTGGCTCTAGCATTTGCTTGTTATGTGATCTTGGAAGAGTTACCTCCCCTCTCTGGGCCTTGGTGTCTCCATCTTTAATAGTGGCTAACTCCTCTGATTTCATTTCCCACTTGAGACAAGAAGATGGTGCCCCTGGAGCCTCTAGCATCTTTCTTCACGTGGCGGCTGTTATAAATATCAACCCTCCTCCCTCATCTTCACATATCCCACCAAACCCAAACTAGACATATCTTCCAACTTAGGTTCTTGGCTGGATCTTAAAAATGCCTGCTGTCACTGCACTATGACATGAAGGAAAGACAAAATTGAGGGCAGTGGTACTCATTAGTTACACGGGAGTTGTAATTCATTAGCTTCATGGTCAGTTTGCCCCTGCACTCGTTCTAAGTGTTGGATCCAAACATTTAGAACAAATATAGGCAATTGGTAGCTCCCTAGGGGGCTTGCTAAGGCCTTCTGTTTTATTTTTGCCTCTTTTTTTTTTTTAAACTTGAGAAATGACATTACCATTGGGGATAGAATAATGATCTAACTGGAATCAAAGTTATATCCTTCAATAGACTTAAGATGCCAGTCACAAGAAGATGCTCCAGCTCTGTGGTTCCCAGTCCTAACTCTGCATCACAATCCCTCAGGGAGTCTTTGGAAAACACAACATAAATGGTTTGCCGCCCTCCAAGATTTACCGAGGTCCTGGGGTAAGACCTGGGAATCCATATTTTAATAAGCTCTACAGGGGATTCTGAGGCATGGCCACTCTCAGAATCACTGATCTAAGCCTTTAAGGAAATCTGGAAGAGCAGGGTAAATGCTTGTCAACTCTGGTCACGGGAGAAGTAAATTGTATGCAACAGCAATAGCTAACGTTTGAGGGTGCTCTCCACTGTGCTTAATGCCTCGCAAGCGTTATTTCTTTTAAATCATAAAATCATCCTAACAAGTAGTTACCACGTTTTTCCCATCTATAGTTGAGGAAGTGGTTTGAGAGGCTTACTCAAGGTCACACAACTGATAAAGAGTCGAGTCAGAATTAGAACCCAAGTCTCTTTAATTCAGAGTTCATGATCCTAAAGCCCACAGTGGTGACTTCTGGTTCAATCCTTGGCCCTTCAGCTTCTTGGGCCAAAGTGTGACTCAGAAGTTCTCAACCCTGTAGGCCTATTAGCATCACTAGGGAGCTTTAAAAATCTCCACTAGTAAGTGGCCAAGGTGAATTTGAACCTGGCTGTTTGACAGCAAAGGCTATGCTCTTATTTGCTGTCCTGATCTGCCTCTCAGCAGCCCGGCTCCCTCCTCTTCCTCCTGTCTGCCTTCTCCTTCTCATCCCCATCCTCCCTCGCCCTCCTCCCCTCTCCACAACCTTTATTATCTACTGCATCCTTTCTATATGTCAAACACTGCACTAAGCTTTCCCTTCATCATCTCATCTGATCCTCCCGATAATCTAATGATGTGTTATAATCATTCCCATTTTTAAGATAAGGGAACAGAGGCTCAGAGAGAAGTTCATGCACATTAAATGCAGATGGGATTTTAACTAGATCTGTTGACTCCAGAATTTTAATCTCAACCTTCTTCTGTCTCCAGTCCTTGGGGGAGAGTAGACAGAGGGTTGATGCAGAGAGATGATTCCATGACGACTCCCATCTTCCCAGCCTGGAAGATGGCGAGACTAGGTCCTCCAGCAAAATCAACGTTTGGGTTTCCAGTCCTGACAGTGACAAAGGCGCTGGGAGTTCCTGGTATGCCCTGCACAGCATCCTCACCTCCGATGCTCAGGAAATATGCCCAATATGGTGACAGATGTGGGGCAGCTTCCCCCAGTGGCCTTCCTCACTCACCTCCTTGGAGCCTGGTGTGGTCTGTCCTTGGGTCCTTCATCCATCTGAGCTACCCCCATGAGATGATTTGGGCAACCTGTCTGAGGTCTATCCTCTCATCCCCTTGGGTTCCTCTGACGGCCAAGAAATAAACCCAGTCCTCCCTATGACGGTGGTGGCAAATAATCCCATCCCTTCCTGAGTGCAGAGCACAGAAAACTCCCCTGTGCACTGTTGAAATTACCCCCTCCTCGCCACTCCAGTTCCTCTATTATCCTCCCCCCACCACTAGCCTACACACCCCGCAAGTGGCCTCCTCCAGCTTTATGACAGCTTACCCTGAGCCTGTCTGAGTAATGCATACCATTATACAGCTGGGCTCTGAGCCCAGAGCTTTCTATAAAATTAAACAAGCTCCAGCCAAAAGTGTGATTCTGCAAGCTCAGGCGGCTCCTTGTCCCACTCTAAGCTGAGTGCTTCTTTTCGGTCCTCGATGGGGGCTTCACATTCCGTCTCACTTTCTATCTCCTCTCCCTCCCACATATTCCAGCCTTTGGGACACCTTTCATGAGGGTATGAGACACCCTTCTAACCAGGATGCCTTCTGTGACCTGATCCCAACCTGGCTCTCCAGGTCCACCCTCACTGGGTGCTCGGCCCTTTCACAACATTAACTCACTGCTCCTTCAGCAGCTGAGTCATGTAGCTGTCACGACCCCATTGTTAACCAAAGATTGCCAGCAGCCGAGCCAGGATTTGAACCAGAATCCCCTCAGTCTGGGTTCAGGAATCCCCCCTTCTTCTCCTAGTAGCTAAAAATGCTAAGAAGACCATTTTTCACAGGCTTGGGAAAGGATGTAATGAGAATCCAGTGCAAATGGATGCAGAGGCTTAAATATAGTTATGCTAGACTTGGCGTCTCCTGAGCCAAAGGAAGGCTGCCACACTGATCCTGGCTCTCTGCCTCCCATTCTTTGGCATCGTTTCTTCATTGTCTGCTCCAGCCGTAAATATCTATCTACCTATCTATCATTGTACATATATAAATAAGATTTGTACTATATATGATTAAATACACACACATATAAACATGCATACATATATAAACATATAAATATTTACATCTGGCGGGAGGTCATTAATAGCCAACAAGGCTGGCCAGGGAGACTTTAGGACTCCTGTTCTTTCTTCTTACTTTAAAGAGTAATTTGATCTTATGTCAGTGACTCTCTGGGTAAGGTCTTTATGTGGAACCCTTATCGGATGTCCCAGGAACCGTGGGAAAGTAGGCAAGCAGGGATAAAGGACTGTGGAGCAAGAATTCAGAGGGGTAAGTGTCTTGTCCCCATACCAGAGCATATTTTTTATCGGAGTAATGATGTGCATTTAAAATCACATCATTTTAAGTGACCCTTTGACCCTTCTATAACTGTCCCCCTTCAGATTATGTCAGGAGTTCCTACTCTGTGCTCTTTTAACCCTGCAACCCCTCCCCATTTCAATGCATAGCTACCCAGATTTCTTCCTGCTTTTAACGTTGTCTGCCAGACAAGGAGCTCAGCATGGACGGGGACTGAGGCAGTGCCCAGCAAAGGGTCTGGCATATAATAAACCATTAATATTTTTGTGCTGCCTGAACAAATTTACTAGTCCTAAGATATGACCCCTTCCCACCAAATAAACTACCCTGAAAGGAAGGAGGAATATTATAAAATGTCAGAAATTCTGAACTCCCCCAGAATTGGATACTTTCATCTTGGTCCCTGCAGTGATGGGTAGCCAAACTCTTAGACTGCACAGGGCCCGGGGCTTGTCATTGTGGGGTGCGGGGAAGGGGAGATCTGGGGTGACATTTCAGCGAGGCTGTGCTGGGCCGTAGTGGTCATTGCTGCTTCTTCTGGTTGCTCATACATGATCCTTTCAGTCATTCACTGCTGCGTCCCTGGGGACACAGAACAGAGCCTGTTTTGTGCATAGTACATTTTTTGTTGAGAGAGTTCTGAAAAATCTGATTGGCGATGGTAATTCTGCTGAACCCACCTCCTTCTTCCTGTAACATCTTTCTCAGTTTGGGGAACCAAGGGCAGTGGGCATAGTTAGAGCCAGGAGTGGTGCGGTTAAAGGCAAGTGCCCCTCAGGACCAAGTTCAGACCACTTGCTCATGCATTCTTTCCTGCTGCCACTCCTAGGCACCCCTCCAGCCCTCAGGGAAGGGGAGAGGGAGGAAACAGGTCAAAGCCAGTCGTGGGATAGCCAGCTTCCCCTGCTTTGGACGTGGATGTCCACGGTGGGGTTGCCACCAGTTTGCTGGACGTGTGGTGAGTCGCCTTTGTGATCTGTTGGTCTCTCTCACTTTGCTCTGGGAGCCAAGGCGGCTTCAGTGGTTTTTCTACAGAATAAAGATGTCCAGTTAGGCTGAGCGCCTCACTCCCAGACTCTTCTCAGAAATCCTCTCAGACTTCTCCTGGGAGGTCGCCACAAGGTCTCAGAAAGGAAAAGTACAGGTTCACATTCAAGAGCTCGGCTGATCAATCCTAAAGTTTTTTTCTCTTTTCCTTTTACAAATTGGAGTGAAGGAGTGAAAACAAGACCAGTGTGGATTTGGGGTGATTATTTCACCCACCTGGACTTTAGTTTTTCCCATCCCCCAAATGGAAATGAATTATAGTACTGATGTAAATAAAGCTCCTTTTTGTGTGCCTGCCATGGTGGTGGGAGCATCTGAGAAGTAACAGGGGGTCACTGGCATAGTGAGAACCAGCACGAGGCATCTAGGTTTCGGTTCCCTCCATCTGCCTCAGACTTGTTTCTAGAACCTGCTTCTGACAACTCCAGGCTTATTCCATGGCGGCTGCTGAGGGGGGTTACCAGGAGTCTGGGAGCAGTGTTAACTGGGGTTGAGCCTGGCCCCAGCACGTGTGCCTGCCCTGGCCCCTCACCTCCAGTTTAGATTACCAAGAATGACATTATTTCTGGAGCTGGCATTTCACTGTAACATGTGTGGGAGATTGGGAGTGTGTGTGTGTGTGTGTGTGTGTGTGTGTGTGTGTGTGTGTGTGTGTGTAGAAACCAGAGGGGAGGAAACATTCTTTTTTACTACTACCTTCCTGGGTTCTCTGGCTGGGGCCCTGGAAATTGGGCTGACAAAAGACAGATTAACAATAGGAAAAAAAAAACAAGTTTATTAGCACTTGCACCGTACTTATGCATGGGAATGGTCAGAGGTGAGTAACTCAAAGGGTTGGTTAGAACTTGGGCTTAACGTAGCATCTTAGCAAAGGAACAGTACATTTTTAGAGAAGTGGTAAGACAGAGGAAGAGAACCTTGACTCTCTAGGGGTGGCAAATTGTGGGAAGACACATATATGGGAAACTAATAGTAGATAAAGACTGAAGTCTGCTATGTGGATTCCTCTGGTGCCGAATCCAGGCTGATAAGGGTCTAATATTGTCTCCAGCGATTAACTCTTGTTCTTCCTAGTAGAGAGGGGAAAGGGTATAATCTTTTTAAATTTATGTCCTGCTTTTAGTCAAATAGGGAGAGGACAGAGATCTTTTTTTTGTATCTGCTTCTTCTTAATTGCCTTCAAATCAAAATAATCCTTACACTAAAGCATATTTTGGGGTGGCTATTCTGCCACCTTACAGACCCCAAAACACACCTGCTGAGTGAGGGGTATCAGTAATTCTTGAGTCAGCCCCTGGAGAGCTCACACGGTGAGTTCACGTGACATTTTCTTTTTCTTGGCAGGAGGGTGGGGTCGTGGCGCTCTTCAAGGTCTGCCGGCAGGACAGTTTCCGGTGCTTGTACCCCCAGGCGCTCCGCACGCTGGCCTCCATCTGCTGCGTGGAGGAGGGGGTCCACCAGCTGGAGAAGGTAAGGGCGCAGCTGGCTGGCTGGGCGGGGCCTGAGGTCCCTGAGCGGGTGGGTGAATGGGGAGCGCGACCTCCTGGTGGACATCTGGCAAGAGCAAGTCTCCCGAGTCCCTCCTGTTCCCAGGCATCATTCATGTGGGGCTGCTGGGATCTTGACTGTGGTTGATGAAGACATGAAGGGGGCCAAGACTGAGGAGCTCAGCAGGAAAGGCAGTGTCCAGAGGGACACTCAGCACTTCCTGGGTGGAGTGGCCAACAGAGCCTGGTTGGCGGGGTGGGGTGGGAGGTGGGGGGGAACACAGCAGGAGGCAGGCAAGTCAGGTGGAGAGGGGTGTCGAGGTTAAGGGCGGTTGGTCCTTCTCTCGTGGCAGGACCCCAGCAGAAGGAAGAGGATCCAGCTCCTCTGGGGACAGGATAGGCATGAGCAGGGTGGGCATGGGTGCCTGGGCAAGCAGGTGGACTCCACCCAAAGACGGCTTGGGTAAGGGAAAGGGAAACTGGAGTCCAAGCGCATGATGGGTCAACACCACTGGGGGTGGCCAGGATTGGAGAGAAGGTGGTGACTTGACAGTCCCAGGTGCCTAGCTCCAGGCCAACCTAGGGCAACGTGACCGATTCCAGCTACCACCTCCCAATTACCCCAGGTTGTAGGGCTGAGGCTGCTTCAACACTGGTGCCTGAGTGGGTCTGAGCCTGCAGATGGGTCCTCAGGGATGTTAGCAGGAGGGTTGGGAGGCTAGTGCTGACACTTGGGGATTTCTCAACCACATTTCAAGGAAAGATGCTGAATTTTTTTTTATGGAAGAGAGATAGAAAGGCCTGGTATGACCTGGTGACAATTGTGGTGCCTGCAGGGTGAGGGGTAGGTACCTTGAGTCTGTTCTCGTGACTGGTCTAAATAGGGATGGGACAAGCAAACTGCTCCCCTTCCTGTGCATCCGTGTCCCACAGTCTGGTCCTGGCTGCCCAGAAAACCTCCACCCTACCCTCAGCTTCTTTACTTTGGTCTGGACTCCTAGACAGATGGTAGTTTTACATTCTACCTTGCCTCTTTCTAAATCTGCTCGGGTTATGGGACAGAGTCACAGGATCACAGGCTCTGAGGTGCTTTTAGCTGAGGATGGAGGGTGCATGGGAAATCTGCTCAGTTTACAGATGAGAAGGCTATGGCTCAGAATGGGGAAGTAATTTGTCTGAGGTCACACAGCAAAGTGGTGAAAGAGCTAGTGCCAGCCCTCTGGACAGAGTGCCCCCTTCCCATGGGGTCAGAAGCCTTTGTATGTGTGTGCTTGCTTAGGTGGTAAAATGGAGGAGAGAGGCAGTGGCGAGACAGACAGACTCCATGAAGTAAATGCATTGAGCATTTCCAGTTTCATGTGCTGAATAATCCTCTCTTCTCCCATAAAATCTTCTTCCTTAGACAGTGGGAAATGGCCATGCGCATTTGTTTCTCATCTTCTTTCATGCTGGTTGGCAGGAAGAAGGGGAGGAAAAGGCAGAAGGGACTAGAATCGCCAGTTCTCCAAAAGCTGTGCATTTCTTGGCTTTAGAGAGTTTGCAGAGCTGCAGGAAAACCTCAATCCAGGGAAGGAAAACAGCAGGGCTTTTTTTGCTCAGAGTGAAAACCTGTGCAGCTGGGAAGGCTGTGGAGGCAATTTCTCCCGCGGGGCTCCAAAGCCAGAGGGCGCCAATGCATCTTTCCCAGGCCAGATGGGCCACCGGCCTGGGAGCCAGCCCCTACCCACTAAGCAAGAGGACGGGGGACACTCGGCGCCTGAGGGCTAACTAAGTGCCCCGTGCTGAGCTAGCCCCTTACACGCATTCCCTTCATTAACCCACCAGAACCTCGTGAGGTGAGCATTATTCATAGCTCCACCTTGAAGACGAGGAATTGAGTCTCAGCCAGTGTAAGTGACTCACCTAAAATCACAGAGTAAGTTTTGGAGCCAGGATTTGGACCCTGTCTGCTTGTCTAATGCCCAGTCGACCTCACTGACTCACTGGTTTAATGGATACTCTCAGACTGCCAAAAAATATCTCTGCAGCTAAACCCGGACCACCTTGCTGTTTCTGGCCAAAGTCCTAATTCTCCCACCCCCAACTCGTACAGGAGAAGGTCACCGTCTCTGGGCTTTCCCCTCCTGCAGGTCAGATTACTTTCCATACACAGATACTTCTGAAATAACTCTGTGCCCAGCAGTGAGCAGGAGGGAGTCTTTTCAGAGAGGAGCCCCCGTGTGGTTGGAAACAGCTACTACAGCTCTGCAGTCACAGAGCTTGCCAAGTGTCTTCACAGGCAGCCTGATTCCATTTGATATCTGTCTTGAGTGTACAAGCATCCCCATTATACAGGCAAAGAAACCAAGGCCCAGAGATGTGAAGTGACGTCTGCACAGAATCACACAGCTCGTAATTCATTCATTCAGCAAACATTAATCGACTGTCTGCTGTTTGCCAGGCATTGTTTTATGTGCTGGAAGAACAGCAGTGAACAAAACAGACAAAACCCCTGGTCCTCTTAGAGCTTACGTTTTAGCTCAGGGGGTGGCAAGTTACAGCCTGTGGGCCGAAGTCATCCTGCTGTCTTGTTTTTGGCACATACAGCCCATGAGTTAAGAAATTTTTTTTTCATTTTTTAATGGCTGTAAAAATATCAGAAGAAGAAGATTTTGTGTCACATGAAAATTATGTGAAATTCAAAGTTTTGATCCATAAAGTTTTAATGGATCACTGCCAGACTCCTTTGTTTAGGTGTTCTCTATGTCTGCTTTTTCTCTACAACAGCATAATTAGATAATTGCAAGAGACCATGAGGCCCACAAAATCAAAAACATTTACTATCTGGTCCTCTACAGAAAATGTTTATCGACCCTTATTCTATCAGGTAATAAGGACATCATGACAGTGATTAAAAGGATAATAACTTTTATCGAATACTTGCTTTGGACAAGCACTTTGTTAAACCCCACCTTTCATGGTGTCACTTAATCGTTAATCCATTGGTGCTGTTATCATCCATGTTGTTTGTAGAAGGAAGGGAGACTCAGAGAATTGAAGCAACTTGCTCAAGAGCACACAGCTAATAGATGGCCTGGCGATCATTTAATCCCAGCTCTGCTGAGCCAGAGTCAGCCTGGGCTGTGAACCGTTATGCCAACCCAGGACTCAACTCCAATACCTGAGGCTAAGGTCCATGCTCTTTTCCTCCACATCATGTTGCTTCCAAAGCTGTGAGATGTTCTAGAGACACCCAGGAGGGCCTGGATCACCTGTCCCTCCCCCAGGTCCTGCCCACGTGGGCTCTGTGATCCGGCTGCTGAGCGCTGGCCTCAGATGCTCTGGTGAGGTCAGCTGTTGTCCATGTTTAGGATGGAAGGTGAAGAAATCCGGGGACAGGCTGATTTGCAGAAGCCACAGCACGACAGGCAAGGCAGAGGCGAGGTGGGGAGCAGGTGCCCTGGGGCTTTCGCCTGCTGCACACTCACCCGGAACAGTTCGTGCCCTCTTTAGATAATGTCAAAGTCCCAGCCTCCCCCTGATTTACTGGCCTAGCCTCCTCCCTGAGGCTCCCATAATTAATTGGCAGCAAGAAATGTGCTGGATTTGGTTAAAATCCATTTCTGTCATGCGGCTACCCACCACCGCTTCCCTCCAACCTTAAAGTGGTTCATTAAATCACGCACAGATCCCTGCGGAGTGTGAGTCTAGTCAGGTCACCAGACACCCCATCCATCCTTGGCCCTGCTGCGTGATGCCCGAGCTCTGTTGGGCTTGGGGCATTCGAGTGGCCATAGATTCACCCAGTCACCTGTTTCTTCTTTCTCTGTCATCCAGTCGTTCACTTACTTTCAACTCACTCGCTTCCTTGCCTGCTCACTCAGTCCCTCACCATCTCATCACGCTACTAATTCATTCCGTCG
Source organism: Balaenoptera acutorostrata (assembly GCF_949987535.1). Taxonomy (NCBI): domain Eukaryota; kingdom Metazoa; phylum Chordata; class Mammalia; order Artiodactyla; family Balaenopteridae; genus Balaenoptera; species Balaenoptera acutorostrata. The sequence goes on along the minus strand of NC_080072.1, from coordinate 42,218,686 downwards.
TCACACATTTGTTGTGAAGCAGCCCAGCTCCAGGAAAACTGTGGCCTTTGAGAGTCAGGCTCTTCTGGATGGGAATTCGGGCTTTTCCACCTACGAACTTGGACACGTTTCCCTGGGCAAGTTACTTAACTTCTCAGAGATGTGGTTTCTTCATCAATCAAATGCGCATGATGAAATCTACCTCCCAGGGCTGTCAGAGATAAATAGATTGCGGTAACCTGGTGCCTGGCACTCACTAGGCACTGAATAAATGGTAGCTATTTTGATTTTGGCGGGTGTGATGCCAGTTGCCGGGGTTTTGAATATCAGTGGCCTGAAGAAGATGATGGTCTGGTGGAGAAGAGAGCTCTGGCGCGCCAGCAGGAGGCGATAGCGTGGCCAAAGACGCTGCCCAGTGCACAGTGTGGAGAAGTCAGTGGGGCTGGAGCACGAGTCCCTACAACCTTTCCATTTTACAGGCGAGGAAACTGAGACTCAGAGATTGTGTTCCCTCAGCTCATGAATGTGTAGTTTGGATCCAAACCCACGTCTGGCTGGTTTCTAAAGCCCACGTTCTTTATACTCTGCGACCCTGGGAAGAGATGGCCCTTTGGAGGTGGGGACTGCAGGGCAGTGGCTCCCAGGGAACCAGGCTCTGGGTATTGGTCTGGGAAGAGGGCAGACGTGGATATTCCCCGAGCAGGTCTGGAGCAGCAAGATGTCAAGACATAGCAAAGGCCTCTGCAGAGGTGCCTGAAGGGTCTTTCAAGGCTCCACGCTTGCTTTTCTGAGGTCTGGTTCATCCTGCCCACAGCCTCCTCACCATCGTGCTCCTGCTGGGGCAGCGAGTTTCAGGAAGTCTGTCCTGTGTCCTCAGCAGACAGTCGCCCCTCATTCCCCAGCCCCTGCGCTGGGCTCTGGGAGGAGAGACAGGCAGCTGTGTTCCCTGTCTCCCACCTGGGCTGGCCAAGTGGTAGCCCCATGGCCATCAGAAGCCGCAGGCTGGTGGTACCACCTGTGCCTGGGGTGCTGGTGAAGGCAGCAGCAAGGAAGCAGTGGAGCTGGGCCCCGAGGACCAAGGTGGAGCTCCCAGGCAGGCCGGGGGAAAGTGGCCTCGGCAGAGGGACTCCGCAGCTGGCTGGTAGGCCAGTGGGGCTCTAAGTCTTTTAGGAGCTCCGTGCTCAGTGAGTTGGGGGAGCCCAGAAGAGGAGGCAGGGTTCTCTGAGACCCACTTTGGAGAAGATGGGATGAAGAAAATGAGGGCCAAAGAGGGAGTGAGGGCTTCAGAGCCACACAGCCCAGTGAGAGCAGATGGACCCAACCCCATGTGGTGGCCAGGTGACCTAGCCCACCTGGCCTGGTCAGGGCAGCCTTGGAGCGGAGTAGAGCTGGGAAGGTGGACTGACATTACCAAGGCAGAGAACTGCTGGTTTGGGGGGAGGCTGAGAGGGGGCTAGAAAGCGAGTCCTCTCTGAACCTTGGTTTCCTCTTTATAAAACAGGACGACACCTCCTCCGTGGGGCTGTCATGATTACGTGATGCAGCAATGCAGGTGGGGCCTGCTTGGAGGAAGAAATCTCCTGTGTCTGTTTCCCTTCCCTCTTTCCTGGCCTGTTTGTCTTCACCTTTTCGGGTTGGTCTGGGGAAAATCCTGCAATGCTCCCAGAAAGCCTGAGTCCTGGGATTTTGCCATGGCCCTGGCAGAGTTCCAGGGTGTTCTGAGTGGGTAATGGGACCGTCAGGGCACTGTTGGTGCAGCAGTCAAGGTTGGACAGAGCCAGGGGCCAGGATGGGGGTGCTGGGGACTAGAGCTGGACTGGAGACTGGGGTCCAGGGAGGGGCTGGGGCTGGGCAGGAACCTAGAATATAGGGCCGTAAGGGGTGGGGGGCATTCCAAACCCAATGCTCAGACAGCCTCAGACAACCTCCGAGACGGTTCTAGTAATTGCCTCTTCCAGCCTTGAGACCAGAGACAATCTTGCTTTCAAAAGAGATTTTTTTTTATTCCCACCCCCTCCCTCTTATTTCATTTTTTCAAATAAGGAGTTCATCCTGTGTTGGAGCCAAGAGGAGAGTTTAATGAAAATCGATGGAGAAATTAATGATGAGCAGCAGGGAGGGGAGGAGGGCTCAACTTCAAGTCTGAGAAGAAAAGCATCAGTGGCGAGGGATGGAGAAATTGCTGCCTGTCTCCAGGCAGCTCTCTCACCTCACTCCCATTTCCCGGGGCAGCTTCTTGGGATTGAGATGCCCTGACATCTGAAGGGCCAGGCTGCAGACAGGGAGGCCTGGACCCAGAGACCCTGGGCAGGAGGGAGCATGTTCTGGGGGATGGTGGGGAGGCTCTCTCTCTCTAGCTGCTGTTTTATAGGACTTTCTCTCTACTGCTTGCTCCTTGTAGGGCTGCAGATGGTCAGAAATAAGTCATATCTGCAAAAAAAGTAAACCAGTTTTTCTCATCCTTTTGCTCATTTGGTTCAAACGATCATTTTGCAAGGAAGGCAGGGAGAGATGGTCATGCCCATTTTACAGAAGGGGAAGTTGAGGCTGGAAGGCATAGAGACACTGGCAGAGGCAGAGCCTGGGGCTGAGAACCCCATTTTTGCTTATAGTTTCAGTTTGCTATGCCCCCCACCCCATTAGCCGAAAAGGACCATCGTGTGCACACTCCAGAGCGAGGCAGCTACTTTATCTTCATGGAGTCAGTTCTAAATAAGTAAGTGAGGCTGGGTGGGGAGAGAGGACCTACGGATGCCAGGCAAGAACTCTGCTTAATTTGACTTGAAGCCCCTTCTTTACCTTGTAGTAGCTCCTAGAGAGAGGGAGAGAGAAAATGCCTCTGAATGGAGATCCAGATGTCTCCTCACCCTTCTTTAGGGCTCAACCCACCTACTCTTATCAGCTTCCACCAGCTCTCACGCCCCCAGGTGTGGGCCTGCAACTGCCCTGGATGGCAGACTGTGCAGAGAACCCGAGGGTGCCAGGTCAGCTGTCTGTGCTGTGACTGTGGACAGGCAGACAGAAGTGGGGACTGACACTGTCACCTTCCTCAGCCCTGCAAAGGGGCTTTCTAGAGGGGGTGTGGCTCACTCCCTTCCCTACCTGCCAAGTCTCCCAACCCCTTCCATCTCCCTTGAGGGTATGGGTGGGGGGACTTGAGGGAGGCCAGGATGTGAAGAGGAGAGAACAGAATTAGGCACTCTGCCCCGCTCCCCCCTCCTCTCCCTGTGAGATTCACTTAGAGATTAGGGGCCAGTATCGTCCAGACTGAAGGAAGGCCCTGCTGGCTCCGGGGCTGTGCTGCACTCCAAACCTGAGTTTGGAGAGGGCAGCCTCAGTCCTAAATGCAGCAGCGGGCGAAGGCTCAGCTCAGCCGGGCCTCGGGTCCCCATGCGCTGTGCAACAGCGCCACCTGGTGGACAAGAGCACCAGCTGCAGCCCTGCCACGCCGCTTGTGTTGGGGAGAAGGGAGGCTGTGCCGCAGGGAAGGAAGCCAGGGCTGCTCAGGTGCAGAGGTGGGGCCTGCACCATCACAACTGGCTTCCCCTTGGCTTCGGGAGTAGGGCCAGTGCCAGCTCGGAGGCCAGCAGGGGAAAGGACGTCGCTATAGCAGGGAGGGGAGACAGTGAGAAGATTGAGGGAAGATAGAAGTTGCAGGTTTGGGGGCAGAATTTAATGAGGGAGGGCCCATTTCCTGGGAACAGCCTGGCACCAACAGCACAGAGCAGGCCAGCCCTCCAAGCACAGAGGCAGCAGGAACCAGCATCCGCCATCCCTTGACAGCAGGTGGTGGGTCCTTTGGTCACACACACAGAGACAGAGACGAGGAGAGGGAAGAATGATGAGAAAGAGGAAGAGACTTATAGGACAAGAGAAAGAGGGGCAATGGAAAGACCCACACAGATAATGAACACACAGTTTCCAAAGAAGTGTTTCATTCTCCCTTGGGCTACTTTAAAAGTACAAATAATTAGTTTGGGTCTTCCCTGGCAGTCCAGTGTTTAAGACTCTGTGCTTCCACTGCAGGGGTGCAGGGGATCCCATGTACCGCACCCGGCACGGCCAAAAAAAAAAAAGTACAGATAATTAGTTTGAAGCCTTGTGATAGCTGGACATGTAGTGCCCTGCTTGTGGCCTGCTTGGACATATAGTGATCTCTCATGATGGTTTTAATTTTCACCTCCCTGACAAGTAATAATTTTGAGCAATTTTTCTATATCCTTATCGACCATTCGGTTATCTTCTGTGAAATGTCTGTTTGACACTTTTGCCCATTAAAAAAATGAGTTGTTTTTCTTATTGATTTATAAGCTTCAAAAATACATATTTTACATACAAACCCTTTGTCAGATACATGTATTGAGAATACATATTCTCAGTCCATGGTTTGCTTTTTCATTCTCTTAATGGTGTCTTCTGATGGATAGAAATCAACTTTGATAAAGTCCAATTTATTGATCTTTTCTTTTGTAGTTAGTGCTTCTTGTCTCCATTTAAGAAAGGTCTGTGTTCCCCCAAATCATGAAGAGAGTCTCCTATATTTTCTTCTAGGAGCTTTATTATTTTACTTTTCACATTTAGGTCAATGGTCTATTTCAAATTAAATATTTTTGGTGTTCAAGATTCAGTGTTTTTCCATATGATATCCAATTGAGCCAGCACCATTTATCAAAAAGACCGTCTTCTCACCACTGAATTAAAGTGGTGCCTTTGTTGTAGGTAAAGTGATGACGCAGGTATGAGTCTGTTTCTGGACTATTTTTCTGTTTGGTTAATCTTTCTTTCCATCCTTGTACCAATATGGCACTGGCTGAGTCCCTGTAGTCTATAATAAATTGTAATATTTGGTAGTATAGATCCTCCAATTTTGTTCTTGTTTAAGATTATCCTGGTAATTCTAAGTTCTTTACATTTCTATATATAATTTAAGATTTTGAGATTTTGATTGGCATTTCTTTAAATTTGTAAATAAATTTTGGGATAATTGACTTCTTAAACAGTATAGGGTATTCCAGTCAATAAATGCAGCATACCTCTCTACTTATATAGACTGTATTTAATTTCAGCGATGTTTTAAGTTTTTAGTGTCGACATCTTGCATATCTTTTTTAAGACTTATTTCTAGGTATGTTTTTATGCTAATGTAAGTGTTATTTAAAATTTTTTATTTTCTAATTGTTGTTAATACATAGAAAATACAATTTTGAATATTGTATCTAATGATCTTGCTAAATTCACTTATTAATTTTAATGGTGTGTAGATTCTTTTGGATTTTATACAGGTTTGGATTATGTACATGTGTACACAATCATGTGATCTATAAATTATGACAGTTTCACTTTCTCTTTTGCAATCATTATACCTTTTTATTTCTTTCTGTTTTCTTGTTGCATTGGCTAGGGGCACTGTAAAATGTTAAATAGGAGTGGCCATAATGGCTATCTCTGTCTTGTTACTGATTTCAGGGGGAATGCTTTTGATATTTCATTCACTGTTTCATTAAGTGGATATTATAATTTTAAGGATTAGAATACTGAGGCTTAGAGAAGATGAGTAACTTGCTCATTTTACCAAGTCAGCAAGTAGCACAGTTGAGTTATGAACCCAGGTTTTTCTTACTCCTAGGCTTGTGCAACTTCCACTGTACCACAGCTACCTCTAGAGGAGACGTGCTTAACCCAGGATCTCCATTAGAGTCACTTGAGGAGTCTTTAAAAATACTGATGCCAAGACTCCACCTAAGACCAATTACATCAGAATTTCTGGTGGTGAAGCCCAGGCATTAGTATTTTAAAACTTCCCGATATGATTCCAATCATCTGAGAACCAGGCAAATAACCACTGATCTAGAAGCCCATTGGCACAGTTCAGATCCCAGCTGTGCCAGTTGTGCTTTGCTGAAAACTTGGTACTTTCACATCAGCACATGCCTAGTAACCCTCACCCAAAGGGAAATGAACTTTTTCTTAGTGACCTTTTGATACCTTCTCACAAACTCCACTCCTTCCACTACCCAATGCCTCCAGGGCATCTTTTCGACAATCTGCTTTAAGGAAAATCACTTGCTTGACAGGGAAATTATTTTCCATTTATATTCTTAAGTGATTTAATTCTTGATTTCTTTCCACCTCAATAACTCACCTCACTGACTTTGCTGCCAAGCTGGTTATATAATCCTTTTCATCCATTGTTCCATTCCCTGTTACATATTCATATTTGTTTTTGTCTATTTTGACATTTGGCTTTTAATCAAAGATTCTTGTTTGAAAAAGCAAAAGAAGTTGAGTGGGGTCTGGATGTGTTCATTTGGGAGGAAGATAGTGTTATCCTCCTGAAGGCCCATTTCACTTTCTATGGCTTTCTACGGCTTTCTACTGGGCTCCCAGCTCTACCACCACTCCTTAGAACAAATACTTCATTTTATAAAGTGAGCCTTTAACCCCTTACATTGTTCACAGAATTTGTCCTGAACCTTGCCCTCATCAGATCCTGCTTCTGGCCCATGGGTTCCTTTATTCCACCGAATGTTTTGCCCTGTCCCTTGGCCCTGACTTGTCTTTGCTTCCTTGGGCATGACCCTGTTTCCCTCTCTGACTGTGCCTGAATTTTCCCTTTGGCTGTACTCTGGGCAGACAGATCCATCCATGAGCAGGATTCCAACTGCTTTGTGGTTCCCACTTGTCTTTTATGTTTTCTGCAAGCTTTTGGTATCCAAGTGGACAGAAAGGTGAAGGAGGAAATTTGGGGGGTCTTTAGGTCATGCTCCCCCACTGAGGCTGAGTTATCACTGCATTTGCATGAATCTGTTTATCTGTTACAACAATCAACTCCTCTGCCTTTCCCTAAAAAGTAAACATACAAAAAGGAATTAGGAAGGAGCAGACCAGCACCAGTGATATATGATGGGCCTTTGTATACTAACCAGGGTCCCTTTGATATTCACATTAAAGCCACTACTGATGCTTTTCTAAAAACCAGTAGGAGGACATTGCCCATAAACTGGACGTGATGTTTACGGTACACTTGGATTCCTCAGCTGCGTGGTTTCCACGCTCCTTCCCCCACTGCCCAGGGAGACTCTCGGAGTCCACCCATTTCCTCTGTAGCAGATTCCTGTGGCATCAATCCTACGGCCCAGGTAGGGACCAGGCCAGACCATCCTCACCACCCCATGAACATCCTCCCATGAGGAACGCTTGTCCTCTGCCCAGGCCCATTCCACGCTAGGTAAAAGCTAATTACCTCTAAGTGCTCCCAGCAGCAATTTCTTTAGGGATGTGAAAGTGCTTTGATTAGATTGTTCTCTTGGCATCATTAAGTTTATGACTGAGGATGGGAAGTGGGCGTTTGGGGATGGAGACTTTCCAGAAATGGGATCAGGGTTGGAGGAAGCTGGCTCAGGCTGGGCTACTCCCAGGCCCTCCCTGGAGCTGAGTTGAGCAGCCCTCACTGACCTGGCCCTCTCACCAGCTTCTCCCTATGTTGCCCCGCCAAAGGCCCCACAGCGCGGCCACAGGGCCAGGAGCGGGGAGACCAGGATGGGAGTCCCGGCCCTGGCGTTACCTTGCTTCGTGGCCTGGGCAGTCTCTTCCCCACCCTGTGCCTCTGTTTCCTCATCATTCAGCCCACACCTCACAAGTTAACCACTGTGTGTCAGGCCTCCACTGGGTACTAGAGACCAGAGAAGATTCAATACAGGAGCTGCTCTGAGCAGCTCAGATCTAGTGTAGGGATGGGTATGTAAGCTGGGGAAGATGATCCAGCACGATAAGTGTTCTAGTTGTGGGCACACCAGAGTGGTGTGGCAGCTGGGAGAACAGAGACCCTCTGTCTGGGGGAGGAAGGTGCATGTTCACAGAGGAGGTGACGTCTCACCTGGGTCTGAGAGGGAGCGAGGAGGGAAGGCAGAGCAGATGAGCAGTCCAGCTGAAAGCGAACTGGGTTTGAGATGCCTGTGAAATATCCCAGAAAATTAGTTTTAGAACTGAACATCAAGAGACCCAGTAGCAGGCTGGAAATGTAGATGTGGATCTTGGGAAAGGAGGTCAGGGCTGGAGGGCTAGGGGGTCATCATAGTGAGTGACTGAGGCCACTTGGTTTGGGTGCTATAGACTGAGGTGGTACAAAGTGGGCTGATGGCAAAACCTGTGGCTAAGAAGCGGTTAGCTGGGAGGAGGTGAGCCCAAAAGTGGGTATTGTGGGGGCCCAGGAAGGAGAGAGGCCTAGATAGAGAGAGTTCTCAGCAGGGGGAGGTGATTCAGAAAGGCCAAATAAGAGAGGAATGGACAGGCTGGGCTTTGTACCAGTCAAGTTCCCAAATCCTTTTAAGCATATGATCTCTCCCTCCACCCCCCACCTTTGGTTTCTCTATGTGTCTGTCTTTCTCTGTCTCTTATTTTGTTCCTGATTTCATCTCTGTATCAGTCTGCCTAGTTTAGCATCTATCACGATAAGGTGCTCAGTTACTGTTTGTTGAACATTAGAGATGCATGGGTGGTATTTTTTCTCTCTGTTCCCTTCTCAGGAATTGTAATTATTAATCTTATTGTTCCTGGTCAGGTATTAAAAGAGGAGTCACTGACCTTTTAGAAGTTCTAGTTCTGGGCTGCATGACCCAAAGTTGTCCAAGCAAGCAGGTAAACTTGTGGGCCTCAACCTACAGGGCTGAGGTTCTCTATGGGGTCTCAGGCCCAGAGGAGCCTGCAGAAAGGAGCCCTGGAGAGAAGCCCAGTTGGGAGACCTCAGCTGGGGCAGGCGAAGTGAGGCGAGCTAGGATTCAGGGCCCCAAGTCTAGGAGAGATGACTGCAACCGCCAGGTGGGGATAAGGTGGAGTGATGGCGCCACCATGTGGCAGGCACTGTACATGCATTCTCTTAGTTAACAATTCCAGGTTTCGGCATCCTCTGGGGTTGGTATTTTTATTCCCATTATATATAAAGGCTCAAAGTCGGTACCAAAAATTGTCTGGCTAGTAAGATATGGCAGCAGGATTCAGACCCAGGTAGGTGTGACTCCAGAACCTGTGCATATTCTGACACTACAGGAATTGGTTCAGGCACTGGGAGGCCCAGAGCCCTGTGGTGGAGGGCCCCTCAGGGCCTTCTGCTTCATAAGCTGGACTGAGTTGGAGTTGCTGAGACGGTGATGGATACGGAGATCAATCTGGGCTGGTGGCAGCTTGCTAGCAGGAGGCCAAGTGGCCAGTCAGTGGCATCAGAGCCAGAGGCCTGGGCAGTTGGCCCACATGACAATCCAGGGTCACTTTCCTGGGGTCAGGAATCTGTGGAATCCATGTTCCCATGCTGGCTGTTCTTCAAAGCTTCCCCTTCCTTTAGTGGGCTTCGCTTACGATATCCCCTCCATCTGCAATGCCATTTCTTTACCTTCACTTGTCTAAAGTGTGTCCTCACTTAGGACACACCTAGGTCCCATTTTCTCTCTTTCATTTTTTCCCCTTTATTGAAAGCCTACTATGTGCAAGGCCTGGAGAAGTCACGGGTACACAAGCTGTGGTCTCCAGGCTTGCAGAGCTTCCAGGAAGATGTCAGAGACAGCCAGACAGAAAAGGGAGTGGAGAATCACATCCCAGGGTGCTTCTCCAAATTGCTGGTGTATAAAGTCGGCTTCAGACCTTGTTAAAAAGCAGATTCCAGGCCTCCCCAGAGAGCCTGGTTGAATAGGTCTGGGTGCGGCCCAGGAATGTGTTTTGAAGAAACTCTTAGTGAATTTGGTGTCAACCACAGATGCCACTTGGAGAAACATGGCCATCCCGTGTGATAAATGCTGTTATGACAGTAGATGCGCCTGGACGTGAGCTCCGAGGAGGGCCGCCTCCCCGAGCTGGGGTGTGGGCGTTAAGTCAGAGGGGCTTCCCGGAGGTCTCCCACGGAGCATCAGAGGTCACATTGTGCAATAGTCATTTGAGGACGGGTCACTTGTCCCTGCCCCGCTGCTCCAGCGCAAAGCCTGGCACTCAGCATGTGCTCAGGGAGATTGTGCTCAGTGAGCTTGCTGAGTGGCAGTCTGGGCTGGGAAGCATGCCTAGCGTGCAGGGCCTGGGGGCACAGACCCTCCGGGACCATCAACCTCTTGGCCTCTCTGGTGCGTTCAGATTGGCCCATCTCCCAGCAGATGCTGGGGATTAGGTTTGGGTCTGACCAGCATTCCCAACTGGGTCTGAGATGCAACTCCATCTGCATCCAAGATGAGGTTAGGGAGTAGGATTGGCTGAGACATTCCCCCACTAGAGACCCTGTTGCTCCCTAGCTACTGCCTTGGGTGGTGCTGGAAGGAGGAAGGGGACGAACCAGATAAGCCTAAGAGGCATCTTAGGTTGGCAGTAAGAGGGGTGCTGCTCCCTGTTTCTAGGCCCAGAGTAGCCCCCACGTCCGTCCCTGGGCCCAGGTGAGGCCTGTTAGTCAAACACTTGGCACGAGCCCAGTCCTGCAGGGGCTGCTGGCTCCTGTTTGCTCTTTTATTAAGCACATCCAGGTGAGTTTTATTGCGGACAGTTCCCCGGGCTCCTGTTTCCACATTTGTCTCTTTTGAGTCTGAGATTGCCAAAGGCTTTCACAATTAATGGACCGAAACCTCCCAAGAACATTTAAGGGAGGCCCAGAACATGGTGGGGGTAATTAGTCAAACAACATGAGAGCAGCCGAAGCTGAGTGGCAGGAAGTAAGGGAGCAGGGACAGGAGCGGGGACAGGAGCCCGGCCCTCGGCAGGTGTAGGGCAGCAGCTCAGGCGCCTCCTCTCCTCACCTCACCCTGGCTCTTTCCCTGCCTCGCCCCTCCCCACTCCGATCCCTCACAAGGGAAGCTCTCCTTGGCCCTTGGTGGCAGGGTCCCCAGGCAGGTGGGTGTCCCGGGGCATCGAAGGGCTGCAGGAGCCCTGCTGAGCTAACCTTGGCAAGTTACTGCCTTTTCTCTAGACAAATCTTACCTGCTCACCTTTGCTGGAGGCTGGGGTCTGAGCTCAGGTGTCACGTCTTAGAAGGCAATGTGATGCCCCTTCAAAACCATGGGCTTTGAGACTAGACCATTGTGGTTCAAATCCCAAACCAACTGCTTCTAAAGTCTGCGATCTTGGGTAAGTCAATGAACCTTTCTGTGTCTCAGTTTCTTCATCTGTAAATTGAAGATAATAATAACACTGACCTCAGAAGGTTATTAAAAGGATGGATGGTACAATAACACATACGCTGTACATAAGAGCACTGCCCTCAGAAGGCTGTTATGAGGATTAATGGTGTAGTAACACATGCACCGTGTAGCTGGCCTGTATCAAGCGCTCAGTAAGCAGAAGTTACCATGCCAAGAGCAGGTCCGACTGGGGCAGAACTGGAAGCTGCAGTCTTTATCTGGCGTTCAGCTCCCACTCTGCCCAGGTCTGTTTCTCTCTGGTGGGGCAGAGAGAACAAGGCGTCCAGGGGAGCAGCCCTCTCTCTGCGGGGGAAGGTGGTGGAGGACAGGATGCGGGAGGAAAGACGCTGAGCTCAGCCTGCTGCTGACCCACGGAGGGAAGGAGGGGGCCAACATTGTTAAGCATCGCTTCTGGATCCAGCATCACCTGCTTCATCTCTTTAGCTCCTCACACCTTGTTGGTGGATGAGGAAACAGTCTCAGAGAGGCTGAGTGACCAAGCGAGAGGGAGCTAGGATGTGAACTCAGGGATGTGAGATTTCTAAGAGATTGTTCTTTCTACTACAACTCGCTGTGGTGGGTGCCCCGGCCTAGCCCCTGGATGCCTGCTGATGTCCACTATCTAAGATGCCATGGGAAGTCAGTGATCTCTTTGGAGCCAAATGATAAGCCCCCAGCGTCACTGGGGTCCAGACCTGACTGTGAGTCTGTCTCATCATTATCTTGAGCACGTGCTCTCCCCGGATGCACAGGGCTGTGCCCTCTCTCCATCTGCAGGTGGATGGCGTTCTGTGCTTGGCCGACATCCTGACTGACGACAGCCACTCAGAAGCCACGCGGGCTGAGGCTGCGGCTGTGGTCGCCCAAGTCACCTCCCCACACCTGCCCTTCACCCAGCACCTCAGCAGCTTCCTGGAGAGCATGGAGGAGATCGTGACAGCCCTCGTTAGTGAGTCATCCGGGGCTGGAGGGGACCGTTGGGTGAGGAGGGCCTTGTCACAGTTGTCTTTAGGAAGGACAGGAAGGTCTCCCTGTCCCCCCCGCCACTGCACCCACATATCTCCTGCACACAGATCACACTAGCTGAAATCCCACCATTGAAGTATCAGAGTCAGGCCTTAAAGAGCTCTGTTGTCAAGTCTTCTATTGAAGCGTTTGCAGCCCTCCAAGAAACTCCTTGAATTGAGTTCAGATTGGGATTAACTGGCCTTTCAAACAGGAGAACAGGACAAGCCCCAGGGAAGAGTGGGGCCTCAAATGTTGAGGTTCAGATCCTTATCCAGAGAGATTCTGATGGGCTTTGCTCCTGAGATCTCAGTCGGTGGTACCCGGTGCCCAGCGAATGTGGCAGCAATGACTGGGGGCAAGCGGCTTCTCAGAGAGCAGCTGTTCCCCACCACCTGCTGCTTGCAATCCCACCGCTGGCCTCACTTCCTGGGGCCCTGAGAACTTTGACCCTTTTAGGGTCCCCTATTCAGACGTGTGTGCTCCTGGCAGGAGAATCAGAGCCCCATATCTAGAATGTAATCTTCCTGCAAACCTGCAGGAACTAGGAGGACTCACCTGGATGACGATCCTCAGGAAACTTGTTTTGCAAACCACATCCTTTCTTTGATAAGTTCCAGTGATGCTCTGGGTTTCTACTTCGATCCCTTTCTCTGTCACTGTCTCTCTATCTGTATCTCATTGAAACTGAATGAAAATTGATCTCATCAGAAAATGTAAGGTTGGTGCTTGGAGTTACCAAACCAGGGTTGGGAATATCTGGAATAGCACAGATTTAGGAGCAGCACAGAGCAGGGGACTTGGAGTCAGAACACTTGGACTTGGAGTTTTGTCTTTGATAAATCCATCCAACAAAAAGCTCTTGACTGGCAGCCCTGTGCAGGCTGTGTGAGATTCTGCCACTCATTTGCCATGTCACATTGCAGAGCTCACTTTACAATTTTCCTATTATATGAAACAAGGGGTCAGGACCTGTTTCTCTCAAGGTTCCTTCTCACTCTAGAATTTTCAGATCTGCAAGCACTTTGCACGCAGGAAGCATCAGTTAAGTTGATTTAATGGCTGATTCTAGTTACTGTGGTTGTGGCATCCACAGGCCAGGCTGGGAGAAATCAACTTGTCAACATCTACATTGATTCAAAGTTGAGAAAACCAGGAGCCAATTGTTCAAAGTCTTGGCTGGAGGGAACGCAAAAGGCCATCAAGTTTAATGCCCACCCTATAAGAGAAGAAACCTAGGCCCAGAGGGGTTGAGGAACTTTCTCAAGGCCACATAACAGTGTTAGGATTCACTTACGCCAGCGGTGTCGTACTCAGTCATGTGCCAGAGCCCGGCAGGAAACATAAATGAGGTGAAGAGGCCAGATGGAAGAAGAAAATAAGGAGATTTGAGTCCTGTATTGAATTTAAAAGCACGTGCAGTGACTAAAGAGGGGCAATCACTGATAAATTCCAGTTCATTGTTGCCATTGTAGGAAAGGCCAATTTAAAAAAAAGACAAAAATCCTAAGTTTTATGGAAAACCTCCCAGTTTATAAATGATAGCAAATACTAAATCAAAACATATATATTCCAAACAACCTTTCATTATTGCCATATGCCCATTTCTACTTTGCCCGGGCTGGATTTCTCCCCGGAGAAGAGGAGTCTCCCTATTTATTTCACCCTGATGAAGATGTGTGGTGGAGTCCGCCCTGAGAGTCAGCAGATGGGATTTATCTTCTGGGCAGGTAGCCAGGGCTCTGTTCTTTGGTGGGAAATAGTCTTCCAATTTCTTGCCATTCCCTGGAAACATTTATAAATGAGTCACTGGAATCCTCAATTTAATCTTCCTAACACATCCCAGGTGAATCAGCCTGTAGTTCAAATAAATGTGCATTAAAATTAAAAGGCACTTAGATGGTTGTGTTAATAATTGCTGTGTTGGCAGCAATGGTGACTCATAAGAATGAGGGTGGGTGTTCGGACCTAGAAGAGATCTTGCAACAAAGTGGACTGTGAGTTGTACGGTCTTACCCCACACCCTGGACGTAGGGAGGTGGCGTGGAAGGGCTGACCCTAGTGGTTCCCCCCAAATCAGAGGATAAAGCAGTCATTGGAAAGGGGAAATCAGAGTCCTTAATTCCTTGGCTAACGTGCTGCCCCAGCCCAGGGTGGCTAGATCAAGATGCTAAGTATTTTAATAGTCATACCTGGGCTGCGGGGAGCAGCGTTGCCCAGAAGCAGGCATTGCCCTCCTGATAGAAATGAAAGTAGATCTACAGGAGCATCACTGGGAATGAGGCAAAGAGGCCCAGAGACAAGAGGCAGCCTGGAATGTAGAAAGAGTGGGGACTTTGGGGTCAAGCAGTTTGATTCCAGCCCCCTCCCCCCCCCAGATTACCATCATTCCTCAGTTCCACAATTTTGGGAAAATCATTTAACATTTGAATCCTCTGTTCCTTCATCTATAAAATTGTGATAAAAAATTGGGTTGTTGTGAGGATGGAATGAGTTAGTGAGGTCAAGCATGTACAGCAGTGCCTGGCACAGAATTAACACTCAGTCGGAGGTCACTGCTGCTGCTACTACCAGCTTCTCTGAGTCTCAGCTTCTACATCTAAATGAAGGCGACCACTTTCTGCTCTAAGGGTGCTCAGAAATTAATGGCACTGTGTAAGACACACTGCAGGGGTTCAACTAATGCTATTTTCTGTCCCTTCAAAGGCAGGGACCAGAAACTGCATGTACTGGAAGGTGCCAAGAGGTGCCACGTTTAATGCCAGGACCTAGAAGTAGACTCTTTGGAAGCAAGAACTAGAGATCAGGATAGAACACAGCTCAACTCTGCCCCTAAAGCTTTCTTTCTCTCTTGTGGCTGTTTTCTTGAAGTATGGCTTCTCTTCCTGTATTTTCATAGAGGTGCTGTCAGTAGGAGGGGCCTGGACCCAGGAAGCACCTTGATTAGCGGTCAAGTTGGAGCTGAGGGTCAGAAGTCAGGTCCATTGGGATGGGTGGGCAGCACCATGGATCCTTGTATGCCTTCTCCAAGGCAGGAGTCCATTCTAGGTCACGTGGAGCCCATGGGGGAATGTGTTAGGTGGGGAAGGGATGCAGGGTTTGGGGGTGGTCCTCTCCTCCTGAAAGACCCTCAGTACAATTACAGATGGTAAGTGGGGGGATACGGTTAGGATTGGGTTACGGCCACTAGGATCAGAGAGAAAGAGCCTGACATTCAGGGGCTTGGTGTAGGACTTTTCTGCAGCCAGGTGACCCTTATCCTGGGACCAAAAGGAAATCCTGAAACTTTGCTGATGGCAGCTGGAGAGGTAGTGTTTTGATGTTTTAACTTCAGCCTCTTCTTCAAGGCAAATTCAGCAGGTCTAGTGAACGCTGCTGGAGACACACACATGGACTAGGAGCTCTTTCCTGCCTCAGGGCCTTTGCACATTCTGTTCCTTTGGCTTGGAACATGCTCTTCTCCCCAATATTCTCATGACTGCTTCATTTTTCCCCCTCAGGTCTCAGCAGTAAAGTCACTTTCTTAGGGAGACCTTCCTTACGCACCCAATGGGCCTCTAGTTATTCTCCGTCTTAGCACTTGTTTATTTCCTCCTTCACATTTATTAGTTTGCAGTTATTTATATTAGTTTTTTAAAAATTCATTTTGTCTTGCCCACTAGTAGGATGTAAGCTTAACAGGAGCAAAGACCTGACCTGTTTTGTTCACCAGCCCATCCTAAAACACCAGGGTGCCGGGTACATAGTGTTCACTCAGTAAATACCTGTTGGATGGAGTGATTAGGACGCACACATAAGGTTTCAAATGCCAGCCCTGCTACTTATGTAGGAAGACACATTTCCCTCTCCAGTAACTACTTTCTTCATCTGTAAAATGGGAATTATAACACCTACCCAAATTTTCTCCCAGAGCTATTGTGGAAACCAAATGAGGTAACTGATATGAAAGCACTCGGCAGTGAAGCTGTTTTCTTCCTCTTCACCATCCAGAACTGTGCCAAGAGGCCTCGTCTGGGGAAGTCTTCCTGCTGGCCTCTGCGGCCCTTGCCAACATCACCTTCTTTGACACGATGGCCTGTGAGATGCTCCTGCAACTGAAGGCCATCCGCGTCCTCCTGGAGGCCTGCAGCGACAAGCAGAGAGTAGACACGCCTTACACCCGGGACCAGGTGAGCAGCTCAGGGGGAACCAGGCCCAGAACCTGTAAGCGTGAAGTCAGAGGGCAGGAGGCCAGGGCTTAGGTTCTGGGCTGCAGCTCACTGTCGGTCCTGTTAGTAGCAATCTGGGGGAAGGTAAAGGAATATGTTTTCAACATGCCTTGTTGCCCTTGGAGCTTCTCCACAAGCCCATTCCCACCCTCCTTTCCCATTCCAACCACTAGAGAGACTTCCTCCATCTCCATCCAGACCTGTCCATCCTAAGAGGCAGAGAGGTGCCGTGGGAAGATCCCTGGACCTCCTCCAAAGGTCTGTATCCAGCCGTGTGGGCACCTGCCTGTCTGACATTGTACCTGCAGCGAGTTTCTTCCTTTCTCTGCCTCTGTGAAACAGGGTCTTGGAGCAGAGCCTTGATTCTGTGCCTCAACCCCTATATCAGTCTCAATTTTTTTTTTTTTCCTGTATATTTGAGCTCCATGTAAAGTTTTGTTTGGGGAAAAAGGATTTTACTACTAAATGTGTTTGAAAACATTGAATGAGGGGGTTTTCAATGGCCTTTGAGCTCTGAGGTTGTGGAATCCCATCCTGTCCCACCTCTGCTGTACTCAGCCTCCCATTTCTCTTCCAGAGGTGGGGGCAGTGGATTGGTGGGTTTTAGTTCTCTGTAAATTCAACCAGGTGCCTCAACTCTGTGTTAGATGATGCTCCAGCCTCCAACCCAGCTCATCCCTGTCTGCAACCCAGCTCCCCAGCCCCACCTCTTTCTTCCAGCCTCATCATCCAGTCAAAGCTGCCACAGCTTCACGTGCCAGCTCCTACCCTAGCAACTCCGGGAAAGCCTTCCCAGACGGCCCCAGCTCCCCGGGATCATCCTTTTCTTGGAGGCCACACCTCACAATGCAGTGTTGACTTTTCCAATGATATTTATTCCTTTCCAGTTATTTCATGTTTATCCCCCTGAGGGCATGGCCCATGCTCTATACTTCCCCAGGATTTCTTCGGCCTCTGGCCCAGAGCTGGCGCCCTTGGCGAAATGCTCTAAATGCTTGCTTAGGACGTGAAAGGGAAGAAGCAGGATGGCACTTCATCAGTTCTTTCTTGTCTTTAGAATCACCTGGGGAAAGGCAGCCAACCACAGAAACTCCCATTCAGAGAGAATTTCTAGTATATAAGCATTTGCATATGAGGGCTCTACTAATATTGTGAGGCTGATAATATCCGCTGCATTTTACAGATAAGAGCATTGAGGCTCAAGAGAGTATCCCCTAAATCATAGGGTTGACAAGCAGCTAGCCAGCACTGAATCCTGGCCTGACATAGACCTCGGTCTTTGACTCTTATCTGCTGCCATCTCTGAAAATGAAGAGGAGGTAGTGGAGCTATGGGGTCAGAGAGACTGAATGTCGATCTTGTCTGGTCCCATTTATTCACTGGGTGACTTTGGGCAAGTCACAGCCTCCTGGGTGTTGGTTTTCTCATCTACCTTGCAGGGTCCTTGTGAGGGCGAGTGAGATAATACATGTAAAGGACCTGATACAATGCTTTGTCCCTACTAAGTCCTCAGTAAGTGATGACTATCATTATTTTTCAAACTTGATGTTGCAAGGGAGAGCACAGATAGTGACTTATCCAAAATCTTCCGTTTGGTCTTCCAAGCCTTGCATGATGGAGTTCCAGACTTCCTTTCCTGTTCAATCTCTCACTTCTTAGTTGGACAAGCCCTATACAGACAAGGTATGACAGCACAAACAGATGAAGAGTGGTGGCTCACTGGGCTGGCTGTTGGCTGCTTGGCTCCTGAGCGGGGCCGGCCCTTTGCAGTCACTGTCCTTGGCTGTGGGGCATGGGACCGGAGGGCTCACTCTGCCTGATCCGCCTTGTTCCTCCTCTTCTCTTCTTCAGCTAGACGCCTCCAGTTGCTGGGTCTCTCACCTACCTGACACGATTTTAGGTCCCTTTCCTTTCAAGTACCTCTCCTGCAGCCAACTCTGGTCATTTCATACAAAATCCAGTAGTGAGGCGGTAAGAACAGGGGTTGGAGGATCAGATGACATGCGGTTAAAGCTTCTCTACTACATGATCATGTAACTCTGGGCAAGTCACTCCGAGCCTCAGTTTTCTCATCTGTGAATGGGGTTGAATAATACATACTTCACAGAGATAAAATAAGAATTGAATAAACTAATACAAACTTTTGGTACAGTTCCTGGCACACAGAAACTATGAAATAAATGGAAGCCACTGTCTGTTATTACTATTGGCCTTTGAATGGGTGGTACTCAGCCCTGAATGGGGAACCTTCAGAGGGGAGTGTCCTTATCGGTAAAGTAGGATGGTCTCCTCCAGCTTAGACATCCCGTGTCTCTATGTGTACAGACCCTTTTTCATCCTGAGGAGTGACTGGTCCCCTCTTGGAACCTCACTGATTCCTAGGAAGGAGGGGCTCAGGGTGGGGAGAGAATGGAGAACGTAGTCAAGCTCTATGCAGTTGGCAGTTCCTTCTGAATCTGGAGTCAGGCGTTTTCCTGCCATGCTCTCCCACCGCCCTGTCTCCCTCATCCCCCCATCTCCCCACCCCACCCCCCTTCCCATCTCCCCATGGCTGAGCCAGGCTCTTCTCCTCTGTCCTCAGGATGGCATCACCTTCAGCCCTGACTCAGAGCAACCACTTAGCTAGTGAGAGAGGACCCATTAAAGAAACAAATGGCTCTTTCCTTTGACAGAGGGAGGATTAAGGTGATCAGAGGGCTCCCAGTAATGAAGACAAAGAAGATGAATTAGACTCTGAAGTGCTTACCGCCTCCTGAAACACTTAGGAGATTAAATGCCCGTGAGGGTTCCGGTAATGCGTCTGCCAATGACGCCAATGCTGTGCAGAGCCTCTGGGTCTTGGATCTATATTTGTCCGCCTCCCTTTGAACATCTCAGCGAGAACCCCTCCATCAACCCAGCAAACTGAGTCCACTTAATGTGTCCAACAAGTTAAGCAGAGGGGCTCTTCCACGCCCCTCTGCTAATCTAGGGGAGTTGGATGTGGTCAGGCATCCAGAAGCACTTCCTGCCTAACAAGCCCTTTGTGGCCTGTGTTTTCACCCCCAGGAGGTATTTTCTAGGGGTCATGCTGCCCAGGGCATCCAGCTACAGGCGTGATAATAGGGTGGGGGAAAAGGGCTGGCTCACCTCTGCCCTGTCTGTCAAACTGTGACAACCTAGGGTGAAAGGGATGCGGTTATCCTGTCTAAGCCACAGCAGAGACTTTCACTGAACATGACTTTATGGCCTTTAGAAATTAATTGCTTTCACAGAGGTGAACGGTGCTGGTATATTCACTTCCCATGAAGACACATTGTCTGCTTGGCATTTTAGAATGTCCAGATTTTGTAGCATTTCTGAGCCCTCACTGTGAATACCATTATCAGGAGTCCATTTATCAGAAATGTCAGTTACCAGGGATTGCAATTTTGACTTACATTGCAAAAGCCCTCTATAGTTTATACAGCCCTATCACATACATATATGACATGGTAGAAACAGTACAGACTTTGGGTTCAGGCAGACCTAAGTTCAAATCCTGACTCCGTTTCCTAGCTGTGTGACCTTAGACAAATTGCTTAACCTATCTGAGCCACAATTCCCTCATCTGTGAAATAGGGATACTAATATTTTCTCCCTCCTTGTGTCATTATGGTGATTAGATGGCATAATGCTTGTAAAGTAGTTAGAACCAAAGAGATACTCAGTAATGAGCGGGCCAGGTGTCTCTGATAGAACCAGAGATTGGGATGGGTTCAGACAGAGACTGTCAGGAATCTGATTGGGGCAGGAAGGTAGGGTCAGGAAATGTGGTTAATGTGGTGGTGAGTGTAATGTGGCATGAGTCAATACATGGTGTGTGTTGTTTCAATCTGTGTGTCAGTTTCTGCAGGTTGTACTGTGTGTGTGTGTGTGTGTGTGTGTGAGAGAGAGAGAGAGAGAGAGAGACTATAAGCCACTTAAAGCAGTGGAGTTTGTTTGCATATGACTATATATGCATATCTACCGATCCAGAGAGGCTTGGAGGAGCCCAGGATCACAACACCCAGTCCTGATTTGCTCCAGGAACCTCTCCCTATAAAGCCAAGGGAAAACTAAGCCCAGAGAACATGGTCTGGTGTTTACATGCTCTCTAATACTGTGAGACTGACACCTCAAACTCGTTGCAATCCCCAGGGAGAGTGTTTTGGTTTAGTTTACCAACAGCTTGGGACCTACATCTAAGGCATTTTTATGGCCTTTGTGGCTCTCTCTCCTAAGCCCAGAGCTCAGCCCTCCAGTCTCGCGCCTTTGGTAGTGAGGAGGGAAAGCCGGGCCCGTCTGTGAGAAGACCAGGGATCAGAGGGTGGGAGCAGTGTCTGTCTCGGGGCCTAGGCAGGTGCCCTCCTGGTTTCCACGCCTGTCCAGCCCTCTCAGCTCCTGGGGCCCTGATCACACCTATCAGAGGGAGGGAGAGAGCTGGGCCTTCTCCTGGACCCCCTTGCCTCGCTGGCCTTGAGGGAGAAAGTGTGTTCAAAGAGACCACACCCTCCCTCTCTCGGAGCCCTTCATCCTTCAGACCGCTGTTCTTGTCTTGATTCTTTCTGCTCTTTGATGGAGGAAGTGGCGTGGAGGGAAGAGGGCAGGACAGAGAAGCAGTGGGACTTCCTCTGCTGGCTGGTCTCAGGGCTGCAGTTGACATGGTTGCTAGAGCTTTAGAGAGTTAACACAGTGACAGTAGAAATCTCAATATTCCATCAGTAGTTAAAGAGTAATTCTAATTTCAGTTCTATGAACTCTTGGCCTTTTTGTCCTAATTACTGCACAGCATAAAAGCAATCATAACTTTTCATTAAATATATGTCAGATTTTCTGCATTATAAGCTCTATCAGATCAGAGCACCTGTCTCTATTTGGGTATCCTGGGTATTCCTCACTTGTCTTTTAAGTGGTATGGTCCTCAGTGTTAGTTTATGACAGAGCAAAGGAAAGGCACAGAGGTAGAGTCCAGGTGTGATCAGGGCTGACTGCTGAGCCATTGTTAAGGATGTGAGATGAGCCTGAGATTGGTTTGTGGACAGGTGTTCCCGGAACAAGCACAGAGTAAACCTTTTCCTCCACGTGTCTGCTATTGTCAAAGGCTTTGCCATCCTCCCTCTTACCACATGGGGACGTTTCTTCTTGAATCAGTGACATGGGATTGCCCCTGTTACTCTGGTTCAATTTGCTATTTGCCTCAATGTTCCTAAGGTCTTTGGGAGGCCAGAGGAAAAATGATTTTAAAATGCCACAGAAAGTAATGAGCACAAAGTTTGTTGGGTTCTCTGCTGGGAAGGGCTTCTCCTGCTCTGGTACCTTGCCTCCCTTTGGGAGGGATCTCACGTCAGCTTCACATCTTGGCAACACTGGGTGTTGTACTGGATGGTACTTGACACAATCTTTCAAGGCCTGGGTCCTTTCAGACTCTGTTCCCCGGGGCCAAATAGTACTCATTTTATTTAACGAATGATCTGGGTGCTTGACAAAACATTGTCCCTTAATACTTATCACAGTCTTATTATCTTGTTTTTATCTTTTGTAGTAGGCCAAATAATGCCCCCTCCCCAAACCTGTGAGTAGGCTACTTTACATGGTGAAAGGGATATTTTCAGATACGATTAAGGGTCTTGGTATAGGAATATTATCCTGGATTATCCATGTGGGCCCAGTGTAACCACAGGGATTTTTATAAGAAGAAGGCAGAAGGGTCAGAGTCAGAGAGAATAAGATGTGACTGAGGAAGCAGAGGTCAGAGCAATGGGGTTCCAGGAGCCAAGGAGTGTGAGCAGCTTCTAGAAGCTGGGAAAGGTAAGGACATAGATTCTCCCCTAGACCCACTAGAAGGAATGCAGCTCCGTCAACACCTTGATTTTTAGCTCCATAAGACCCAATTAGGATTTCTGACCCCCAGAATTGCGAGATAAAATTGTGTTGTTTTAAGCCACTAAGTTTGTGGTAATTTATTTTAGCAGCAATAGAAAACGAATATACCTCATTAACCAAGGCACAGAAAGGTTAAGTAACATGGTCAAGATCAGATGGAAAATAATGACAGAGCCAAGATTTGGAATAGGTTGGTCCATGCACTTAGCCACTATGCTATACTGCCTCTTACCTAGAACCTCTCTTGAGGCTGATACCCTCTGATTCCCCAAATAACTACAGAGGGATCAGTAACCTCTCACTCAGGAGGAATAGGACTTAATTAAAAACCATCAGACAGGAATGACTTAGCCTGGGCCAGGGGAAAACTGTTTGTCTGGCTCCTGTACTCTCTCCACTGACAGCATTGCTATCTTGTAGCCAACAAGGTAAACCAGTTGTCCCTAAAATCCCATCCTGGGCTTGACTGTGAAGAGAAACATTGTTGATCTGCCTTCCTGTCTATACCAGGGTACATACAAGGATGTTTCAAAGGGGGGACTCAAAGCAGGGCATAATTGACATTTATTCAAATTGTGCTTAATTGAATACTTCATCTGCACCTCAGAAAACCACATGGGGTACAGGTTCTGTAAAGAGGAAGTAATTTTCATTAACAGGATCTAAATTAGTCTGACACAAAGACCTACCTGTGCCTGTGACACAGCTAATAATTGCAGTGTAATGAACCTGATGCTGCAGACAAAGGTTTCCTTTTCCTTTTTTATGTCACCTTTCTTTTCCTTCTTTCCTCCCTCCCTCCCTCCCTCCCTTCCTTCCTTCTCTTTTGGTTCTGTATGTCAAGCAACCATCTTTATTCAGTGGCCAGGCTGGTGATGGTTGGAGGGGAGCTGTCCCTTAGTGGTGAGAACAGAGCCTGTGCCCCCCGCTACTGCTCACAGCCCAGAGAAGGCCAAGTGAACTGCAGTTTGGTACAGGCTTGGCCTTGTGTCTCCTTCCTCATAAGACTGCGCACTTTATGCCTCTTGGGCACCTTCTATTTTTTATTTTTTAAACAAAATGCCATTGAATATTTGATGTGTTTTCTTTTTTCTTTTTAAAAATAAATTTATTTATTTATTTATGGCTGCGTTGGGTCTTTGCTGCTGTGCGCAGGCTTTCTCTAGTTGTGTCGAGCGGGGGCTACTCTTCATTGCGGTGCTCGGGCCTCTCAATGTGGTAGCCTCTCGTTGCGGAGCACGGGCTCTATAGGCGTGCAGGTTTCAATAGCTGTGGCACACGGGCTCAGTAGTTGTGGCTCGCGGGCTCTAGAGTGCAGGCTCAGTAGTTGTGGCGCACGGGCTTAGATGCTCCGCGGCATGTGGGATCTTCCTGGACCAGGGCTCGAACCAGTGTCCCCTGCGTTGGCAGGCAGATTCTTAACCAGTGGGCCACCAGGGAAATCCCTTGGGAAGCTTCTATTTTTTGACTGCATCTTCTACCTGTATTTTTCTTCTAACTCCTTTCACTCAGCCCACAAACACTCACAATCCTAAAAGGGTAGGAAAAAAAGAGCTTCCAAGGACTAACCCTCCTTCAGTCCTATTACATTTCTAAAATGTAAATAGGAGTTTGTCACTCCCCTCATAAAATATCTGGTGGTGCAGAGTGGCCTTCAGGATGAAGCTTCTGGTGTAAGTCCTGTCCCTTCCCTGGCCACCCACCCCATCATACTTACCCACGCAGGCCCCTTACCAGGTCCGAGCTGGAAGGGCTGACACGTATGGATGCCACGGCAGCCTAAGGAGGCGTATCCCTTTCTAGCACGTGTTTAGTGGGGAACGGAGGAGAGAGATATTCTATAAACGTGGCAAACTTTTCCCTTCCTATAGAGATTTGTTACATGCGTTTATTATCCAGAGTAATATGCCAATGTTGAACCAATTAAAATCTAGATAATACGCTTTATTGGTCAACATCACATTACTACGCATTATTCAGTTTCAGAACTAAGCTGCCTGAACTGTGTCAGGAGACTGTTCACTGGCACAGCCTCCAGTTATACCATGTGACAGGCTTTGAAGAAATCTTTCAAGAGAGATAGGCCTGCACCAAGGAAAAAGTGTTATTTTATTTTATTATTTATTTTAATTACCACTTGAGAGTGCTGTCCGAAGTGGGTGGATTTTCATTTTGCTAAATTTAATGTCAGGAGCAGTGTCATGGGTGGCATCTGAGTTAACAGGTGCCACGTTTCCAACATATTCCAGTGGTGTTTGGCACCCTCTACAGTTTGGGGTCTGTAGGAGGTCCCTTGCTGGCCCATCCTTAATCCAGTTTTGTGCTGTGAGTTCTCTGTGCAAACTTGACTGTGCCAGGGGGCGGGGTTGGGGTGGGCTGTTGGCTGCTCAGCCCACGAGGTTGTAACCAAGGGTCTGTGTTTACCTGATGTCAGCATCCCTTTCCTACAGGCAGAGCCCTTCAGCCATGACTGACAAGCAAGGCTTGCAGCCCACAGGCTTATAAAGTGTAGCTGAGCATGAATTCTCATCAGATTCCATACAATACCTGAGGCTTACGGTGGAATGCTGCCTTCAGTTTCCTAGTCATGATCTCTATCTTAACCTTAGTCTCCATTCATTTCGGGTTGAAAGTAGGTGGGGTTCAGTATCAGGGCAAGAAGCTGGGATTGGAGGGAACCCAATCCAGGGCAGGGATTAGCCAGAAATCTGCCAGTTCTGTATGCATTTCAGGGCCTGGGGCCAAGGGACCCTGCAGAAAGATGATAGAGGCTCCATCTTCACTCAGGTGACCCTGTTCTCTCCTGCAGTGTCCTGGGGCCCCTGGGGGCCATCCCAGAGCCACATGCTGATGAATGGGCATCAGTCACTGGGGAAACTCATCTGAGTGGCAGAAGCCCATGAGGATGGAAGAAAATACCACAGAAGGATGGGCCAGGTGGATCATAAGGAGTCACGGGCTAAGGGAAAGCTTTGTAGCCCCTGGCTCACCTGTCAGCACAGGTGTTCCCATTTTCTTAGCTTCTCAATCCTCTTTTCCAGATTGTGACCATCTTGGCAAACATGTCTGTCCTAGAGCAGTGTGCCTCTGACATCATTCAGGAGAACGGTATGTGTTTTCAGTGATGTGCATGTTGTACAGGTTATGTGGCTCTATGGGACCTTGTGCCTTTGTGTTTGTGTGAAGGCCTATGTATTTGTACATGTGGGTCTCCACACTTGCAGGAGCACATGAACGTGTGCTTATGTGGGCAACTGGGCCAATATGTAAGTGTTTTCTTGCTTCCACGGAGCTTCAATCTAGCGGGAGGCAGACACGAAACAAAAGAAGAGAACGTCAGATGCAGAAAGTAAAGCAGGGAAGAAGATAAGGTAAACGCAAGGTAGGAGGGTGGCAGTTGCTATTTCAATTAAGGTGGTGAAGGGAAGACAGATTTCATTATGATCCAGAAGTAAAAATGTATTCCTACAAAGGATGCATTCCAACTTTAAATCATTCTCATCATATTGGGTTTGGCCACAGTGGAAAGCCGAAGGGTGGGGATCAGGTCAGGGCAGCTGCATCCCTTGATGCCTCACCTGGGAGCATCTTTTTCCTCTTGCTCCCCTACTCCCACCTCCCACCTTGGAGGGTGTCACCAAGGTTCAGGTGAGGTGCCCGGAAGCTGATCTAAGAAGTCTCCGCTGGAGGGCAGGTCAGCTGGCCGCCTTGCAGCTGGGAGCAAAGTGGTGAGGGCTTCCTGTGACCGAGAAATAGGAGAGCAATTAGCAACCAGTTGGAAACCAAGAGATACTAATGAGGAGGAGCTTGCTGGGAGCCTAGGCAGCTGCCTCTGAGCCTGTTAAGCCCCTTCTCCCCGGTTGCCCCACTGTTTTAACACACGTACACATTCCCCATCCCCCATTGCTCTATAACTAATTGAAAGGCATCATTTTGTGTTAATTTTATGTGATTGGGCTAATAATGAGAAACTTTGTTGAGCTGGCTGAGGCTGAGAGGCTGAAGGGGTGTCTTTTGTGGCCTGTTCCTTCAGAACCCAGAGCCTGTAGTTCAAGTGGTCAGTGGGAGTGGGTCTCCATAGGCCAATGGATTTGGGATTGGAGTATCTGGCATCTGTGGAGGATTTTATGGTTTACCAAGTGCTATTGACTGGCTCATTCAGTAAAGTTATTGAGACCTACTAGGTTCTTGGCATTGTGCTGGACAGTGAGAACACAGAGATAAGTTAAGTCCTTGCCTTCATTCTAGAGTATCTCACACAGTCTAGAAGGAGACCCCAACTGGACAAAAGTGATAACATGACAGAAGCGTGACATCTGCAATAAAGTAATGCAGCAGAGGAAGGAGGGCATAGTGGTTGAGACTGTGAAGACTGGAAACGATTGCCTGGGCTTGAATCCTGGCTCTGTTATTTACTAGTTTTGTGACCTCCATTCTTCCATCTGCAAAATGGGAACAACAGTAATATCTACCTCACAGGGATGATGCGGGGATTAATATAAAGCATGTTAGAAGAGTGTCAGGCACAGAATGAGCTCTGTGCTATGTGTATCTGCTCTTTCAGGAAACAGTGCCCGTCTCATAGGGTTTAAATGAAGAGAGTTTGATGAAGAAACTATTTACCAAAGTGGGGCAGGGTTTGAGGGACCAGCAGTGGGGGTGATTCAGCCAGGGATCACTGGAAGACAGTAGGACTCCTTGGTCTGGACAGGGCAAGCCTCGTTGTGCTTTGAAAGGAAGTCCTCCCACCAGGATGCTTGAGACGCTGACATGCTTTGTCCTGAAGCCTGGTGATTTTGTCTCTGTCCTGCCCTGAACTGTGTGTGAGTGTTGGTGGTGAGGAGCTGGATGAATGGGCCATACTGGAAGGTCAGAAACTGTGACCACTGGTCACCCTTACACTGGGAGGCAGGCCAGGGCAGTCCAAGCTCTTATTTGTCAATCCAGTGGCATCAGCATTGCCCTTTCAGCTAGTTTTGCCTCTCCCTCAGGGGCTGGGGCTGAGCTGGAGAGAATGTTGAGGAGGGAACATGGCTTTGGGACCTGGTCTCTAAGCTGTAACTGCCCACAACTCTCAGGCAACTTTTGTGGCACTGAGTCTGGCCAGAACTTAGGAAACACATTCTGGATTTTGTAGGCAGCCCCAATTTCATTGCGTCTTATCTTTTTCTAGATAAGACTTATAAGGTATACATTTAAAGGAAACTTTGTTTTTTATACATTTGTAAGGCTTCTAACATGAATACTTTCACATTCATTCATTTGATATTCATTCCCAAATATTTGAGCTAAGCACTATTCTGAATACTTTGGATACACCCACTCAGGAAGTGGACAAAAATCCTTGCCCCCATGGTGCTCACCTGCTCGTATATGAGAAACTATTTTTTGGCAGACTCTAGGTACGAAGCTGGGATTTGGAAAATGGCTTCTTTATGGAAACCTTGACCTGGAGGAATTAGTAAAATTTCTTAATCTTGTGGCACTTCCTGAAGTTGTCATTTTGGTGCCCCCTGTTTATGTCCCCATAGGCCATGCCATATATACTCAGGACATTAATAGCTATGACTTTGTCTTAGGGACATTGTGGGCATAAGAAGCCAGAAGACCGTGTTCCATTCAGTGGCCAGGGAGGGGGTTTGTGGTGGCAGAGCCAATAGGGGCTAAGAAAGGCAGGGCCTGCAGCATTCCCTGAGGCTGTAGGAGGGAGAAATGGGGCACTTACACAGCTCACCAGAGAGAGAAATGGCCCCTCCCCAGGACTGAATAATCTCAGGGTTCACAACTAAGTTACTCACTGCCCCCTGAACCGGGATCTAGGAGGCTTAGAAATTGCATCTGGTTCAAGTCAGATTTGGAGAGGCACATGACTGAGGTACTGGCCTGGAAGTGACTCCTATGTGAACTTGAGAAGTCACCTCCTCTCTCCACACCTCAGGTACTCATCTGTGAAACGGGGGAGAGAGGCAGGGGTTGTGCTAGAAGAACTCTAAGGACCTTTCGGGTTCTATGGTCTAAGCTACAGGTTGCAAAATTAGATGCCTGCAGGACCCACACAGGTGATATAAATGGATGACGTGGGCTCAACATGGACTGGATCAATCTCATTTAAAAGAGTAAGCTTATAATAAGCTTCAGCAAATTGTTGTTATGCGGAAATGTGGGCCCAGTGTTCTCAGATCAGGAAGTAATTTTTCAGATGCCAGAAATCTGGATTTTTATGGCAATCTCCCAATTTGCGTATTAGCAAAAACTTTTAAAAAAATTAAACACTGTGTAAAGCAAGAAAAAAAAGCAAAAATACACCTGTGGGCCATGTCTGGTTGAAATTCTAAGCTGGCAAGTGCCACTCTGTGCAGGAAAGAAGGGTGTGGGCTGGAGCAGCTGAGGAATACCTCCCACAGAAGATGGACTTTTACTACAACCTGCAGGATGGGAACGATTTAGATGGAGAGTGAGAGGCAAAAGGACATCCCCTGCAGAAAGAATCAGATGGGCAAAGGCATGACGTGGGAGTGGATGTGGGTGTCGTTTCGTAGGCCAATCAGAGGACAGATCTGGCTTCAGGGAAGGGTGGAGAGGTTCTCAGCTGACCAAATTCAAGCCTAAATGTCTCGGTCCAACTACTCCACTCTCTTCCAGTACATGATACCCCTCTAAAACATTTGATCTAGTGATTATCCAGTCTAGGTTTGGGTCACCTCCCACCAGGGGGACCCATTACCTCTGGACCTGTCTCAGATGCAACCAGCATCAGAGGTGAAGAGGTGCTGGAGGGTAACCAGATTATCTGAGTTCTGATACCAGCTCCCCAGCTACTTACTGTGTGACCCTGTGCAAGATACTTCACCTCTCTCTGGGCCTCAAAGTGAATTATTATATAGTACTTAGTTTATGAGGCTACTGGGAGGTTTTAGGGTTCGTGCATTTACTGTGTATTTAGCACAGCATCAGGGATGTAGTAAAAGATCAGTAATAGCATTTAAAGGAAATTAAAAGGATATTCTCCAGATGTCCCTTCCAGGGGCATAGTGACTTGGTATGTGGAATCAGAGACTCCCCCAGGGCAGAAGGAGAAAAAGAGGAGGACTTGTCCAAGTTCCTCCTGTGGTTGAGAGCCCCGAGTCATCCCGACAGCCTTTGCTTGAGCCTGCAGCTCCATGCAGCTGGCCCCTAGAGGAAGTCTCCCTGCTTGGGCAGCTACCAACTGTTCATCACTTTCCACCCAGGGGTCCAGCTTATCATGGGCCTGCTGTCTGAGAAGCCAAGGTCTGGGACCCCCGCCGAGGTGGCGGCGTGCGAGCGAGTCCAGCAGAAGGCTGCAGTGACCCTGGCCCGTCTCAGTCGAGACCCAGATGTGGCACGGGAGGCCGTGCGGCTGAGCTGTAAGTGGTGCTGGCTGTGTCAGGGGCGGAGAGGGGCGCCGGGGCTGGGAGCAGTCCTGATTTCATGGTGGCGGTGGTGACGGAGGACTCAGAGCAGGGCCGACTGTGCTGGGAGATGCTGGCATGGGGGCCCAGGGTGCAGCCCCAACGTAGCCTCCTTTCCCCTGGGGCTGAAGCAAGAGAGGGGAGGAGTCTAGAGAGGTTTAAGTTGGCCAGAAGAGTGACTCACTTGTAGGCTTCCTGTTAACAAGGACCCCATTCACTCATTCATTTTCTCATTCATTCATTCACTCAGTTATTTGCTTACTCATTTGTTTACTTATCCACGCATTCATTCACTCATGAATTCATCCTTTTGTTCATTCATTCATTAACTCATTCATTACTTCATTTATCCACCGTTAACTCTTTCATTAATTCACTCATTAAATCACTCATTCATTCATTCAGTCAGTCACTTATTTACCCAACAAATGTTTCCAGAACACTCACTCTATGGTAGGCTCTGTTCTGAGTGCTGGGCATATAACACTGATTATACCCGCATCCTAACCACAGCGGCCTATAGCCTAATGGAGGTGGCGGATATGGAAAGAAAAATTTGCACTTGAGTATCACAGAGCGACGCTCAAAGGATGTCAATGGCACAATTAGCACACAGAGGAAGTAGCCCACACTTATCCGGGTGGTTCAGATAATGTTGGAACAAGGAGGTGACTCTTCAGCGGTGGCTCTGGGAGTTATTCGGCTGTGAGGGCTAGGAAAGCGCACCCAGGAAGAGGCAGGAGCTGGCAGTGTCGCCGACCATCCAGGCACTTGGAGGACAGCAGGAGGTGGCCTTGGGGCAGCAGAGAGTTCTGGCTCCAAAACAACTTTATGGGGGATAAATACACACATACAGAATCCGTCTGCATACCTTTCATTACTATCTTATAATGAGTTATTCTTTTCCATTGTTAGAGTTTGAAAAAGTCAATTTGCATTGAAAAGCAAAGTCATTTATTTCACTTTCCTCTGTAAAGGCTTAGGAAATATTAGTGTACTCAATCTGTAGTCTTCTGTAATTTTAGCCACAATATATTTTCTGACTCAAATGGGCAGTTGGGGGGGTGGAGAGGTACTAGGAAGTTCCACTGATGAAGATGTAAATGTTGACTATAGCTGGTAAAACCAGAAGAAGCTGCGTGGGAAGTTCTTTCTCAGGAAGACCTGCAGTATCCTCTGCGGCTCATGCCTCCACGCTGCGGGTGAGCGCCATCCTGGCCAGTGGTCTGGCGCTCAGGGGTTTGGTTTTGATGCTCCAGCACATCCTGGCCCTGACCAGGGTCCATTCACACCTGAGGGAGCAGAAAGTCTCCCCGACAAGCTCCTCAGGGAGGTTTAGCCCTCTTCCCTGCCGACCGGCAGCCACGTCCCTCCACAGGACCCCGTGCAGAGGACTGTGTGTGAGAGATGGGAGCACCTCCGGGTCAGGCCTGGCCAGGCCCACCCCGACCTGGGCGTGAGGGTCTCCCCGTGTCTCACGCAGGTATGTCCCGCCTCATTGAACTCTGTCGCTCACCCTCCGAGAGGAACAGCAGTGACGCCGTGCTGGTGGCCTGCCTGGTGAGTTCCCAGTCTTCCCCCAGCTTTCTTCCTGGGCTTTGGGGTTGCAGACCAGGGACCAGGGGAACAGGCTATGCCACGATTGGCTTGGGTAAGCCAGACAACTTATTCTGGGTTTCCGTTTTTCTCTTTAAAATGCTTTTTCTCTTTAAAAGAGTAATACTTGTTTCACTTAATTCATAAGATTGTGATGAAAATTATATGAGGTCATATATGTGAAAGGCAGAGGCCTGGGGAACCGCCCATTACCACACATTTAGTACCTTTGAGGTCCTGGGGGATCTAACAGCAGGTCTAGAGCGGAGGGGCCCAGCTGGCAGGATGCTGGGTGGTGGTGGAGACGCTATGGTGCTTGCAGCATGTGGTAGCTGGGGTGAGATGTCTTCTGCCTGTTCCAAGGCGGACACTGTGAGGAAGCCTCCTTTCCTCCTCAGGTGGAGCCCCTCTATCGGTTCTCTTCCAGCTTCGTAGCTCCCTCCTCCTTTGTGGAGTAGGACAGGACAGGACAGAGGATTATTCAGCCAGTCCCCAGGATCTTCGCCCCCAACCAAGCTAGCACATCCTGAGAGGTCTCTACCCAACTTCTTGATGCTTGGGTCCACCATGAAAGTACCAACAGCACCAGATGGGGCACACACGACTTGTCTCTGTATCCTCCCTGCTGGGCTGTGTTAAATCCTAGAGCAGAGCAGCTGGAAGCATCCAGGAGCAGGGAAGCCCGTTGTAAAAGCCCTTTAACTTCCAGAAGGGGGTGCCAGATCTTTGATTTGTCCTCAAAGAAAGACTGTGCAGGAGAAGGGATGGATCTAGAGGTCTTTCAAGCTGTTTCACAATAAAGCCCCTTCTCACCCCATCCTTTTTTTTTTTTTTTTTTTAACTGAGCTCATCCCGTTTCTGGGAGCTCCTGACAGGCATTGTATGGTGGTAGGAGCAGCAGGCATTACAGTCAGACACACCTGTCTTGGTTTTACCATTAATGAGCTGTGTGACATTGGGTAGGTCACTAAGTGCTGTAAATTTTATTCAATAAATATTTGCTAAGTGATTCTATGAGCCATGCACTCTCCTGGGCTCTGGGGATACAGATGTGGGTGAAAAAAAGACAAAAATTTCAGCTCTGATGGGCCTTTTATTCTGGTACATGCAGAACAACCTTCACCCTTTTTGTGCCTTGGGTGATCTGGAGAAGCTTATGGACCCCCTTCTCAGTATTAGGTTTTAAATGCATAAAGTAAAATATATAGAATTAAAAGGAAAACGATCATATTAAAATAATTATTAGACTATCAAAACAGGTGATATGTTAATATATATATATATATACTTTTAAATTAACTCATTAAATAAAAGCTAGCCTCAAGTCTTCACTAGCAATGAGCATAAATAATATTGCAGGTACCTCCAAAAACTGTAATTTACTGAACCAAACTTAGGTCTGCTTGCCCACGCACAGTAAAGCCACTCAACTGATACCGGGTTGTGGTGAAGGAAAGTGCAGTGGGTACTGCAGGTTGCCAAGTGAGGAGTCCAGGTAGATAGGGCTTAAAAGGCCCAAACTCTCCGAAGGCTTTCAGGGAAAGTTTTTTAAAGACAGGGTAAGGGAGGGGGGTTGTGTGGTGTGTGATCAGCTCATGGACATCCTTCTGATTGGTTGGTGATGAGGTAATCAGGAGTCAGCATCATCAACCTTCTGGTTCCAACAGGTCTGGGGTCTATGTGGGCAGCATACAGTTAACTTCTTCCACCTTTTGGAGGTTTCAGTATCTGTAAAAGAGTTCAAAGGACACGGCTCAGAATTTTATCTATATCCCCTGAGGAGGAACTAAAGGTCCTTGACTTTGCTTAATGGCGAAACTCTTATTAGTTTGTCTTGCTTGACTGTTTTCCTTTCTTTCTGCATTTTCTCACTTCTCTGATTAAATGTACTCTTTGGAACTCGGGGAAGCCTAGGAGACTAAAGTTTTTCTACAGACAAGAGGCAGGTAGAGGATATGGAGGGGGACGCTGTTCCAGGAAGGCCCCATAGGGTCCTCCTCAGTTACAAAAGTGTCTGTGATTTCTATTGGTGAACAAGTAACAGGCATCGCTGAGATGTCTTGATCTGTTGCTGTTAGAGGGCTGTTTCAGTTAGAGGGCAGTGAATGTAAAGATGTAATTTTTTTCATGCAAGTTCACAGACCTTAATTTTGTCTGGTCTAGTGAGTAAATGGAGAGAGTTAATACCTGGCAAACACATAATCATTGGCCCCAACTACCTTATCTTCACAACTTGGGCAGCCAGCAACTGCCTGACACTGAATAGGCCTGAGAAAATGTTGAGAAACTATAAAGCTCCATTCAGACACATGGGCTTGTTGTGATTCCTTTTCCATTTTTATCATTAGTTTGAAGGAGAGCACACAGAAGGGCTTGGCCTCTATTTTCAATCACTTGAAGGACTTTCCGGTGGTAAAGGGATTACATTTCTCCTTGTGGACAGGTTGTTGGATGCTGAATAGAGCCCCTTCCTTCTGAATCCATCCTTCACGTGGCTGCTGGCCTCATTTTCCTCATGACAGTTTACAATCATGACCTTTCCATGACTAACCCTTCCCTGGTTCCCTGTTACCTATGGCCTACTGTCCACGTGCTTAGCCCTTCACAGCCTGGTTCTGACCCACCTGGGGTCTGAAGGCCGTCCACTGCCTCCAGACCCTGTCCAGCTCAGGTCAGAGTGCCCTGAACAACCCTGACACTGTGCTTTGGCCCTTGTCCCAAGCAGATGTCCTCCCTAAAGCTCTGCCAGCACCGCCTTCAAGGCTCATATCAAAATCCTCCTCCTTGAGGCTTCCTGGGAGTTCTCTGCAGCTTGGACCTGCCTGCTCGGATTTTTGTTTTCCCCAGCAGGAAGCATGTTGTGTTATCCTGTGTTTTAGGTGTTATAAGAGGAGGCTCTTGGAATTCAAACACAGGCCTGCCTGATGCTGTATGTCTTGACTTTTTGCCCTGACCATCTTGTTTCCAGCCATGCTTTCTCCCCTTATGTCTTGTGGCCCTAGTCATGCTACCCTGGCTCATGGGAGGGGATCTGTATTTCTCCCCCTCTAGCCTGGACCCTTCTCATGGCTGGGTCCCTTTTCCAGCTCTTGTATCTCCATGGGACCTTGGGTTTGGTGACTGTTTCTTGCCTGGCTGAGGGACTGATGGACTTGTCTGCCCATCCCCCAGCCCCCAGTGTTGGTGGGTGTTTGTTTGTTTGTGATTTGGCTCCCAGAAGGGGCTCCATACTTGAGTGCAGCCGCCTGGCTGGTGAGATGGGGGCTGCTTGGAGCCTGGCCTGGCAGATGGAGTTGGAGGCTACCTCTCCTGCCCGCCCCCCAAGCCTTCTTCCCAGTTTCAAAGACTCTATTCAGGTGAAGAGAGGACATTTCAATTATCATCTCCCACATCTGGAAAAGTGGCAGCATGGATTACCTCTTGCAAACAGAATTGATTTTTCCTTAATGAAGCGGCTGTCAGTGGGCTACGGGGCTTGTTTAATTCTTGCGTGTTTTCAGACTGGGAATGAGATGCTGGGAAGGTTGTTAACCTTCTGAGGAAAGCGGAGGCCAAGTAAAAGGCTTCAGAAGGGTGAAGGATCCTTTGAGCTCCTGGATGCTGAAGAGGGGGTGCTCTGAGACCATTTGGGTTCACGATGAACCCTGCACACTTTCTGAGGACCCTGGGGAGAGGAGGGTATCTATTTGCCTTCGTGGTTTTTTGGGTCTGTTTCTAGTTCTCTCCCTCTTGTGTTTTGCTTTTGCTTTTCTCTCTGTCTAGAGGTTGCCTCCTCCCTTAGGGATGTTTCTCTCTCCTTCTTTCCCCTCCCCCCCATTCTTTTTATCCCCTTAGTCCTCTCCCCCATCTCTACTACCTCTTCACCTCCTCCTATCTCTCTCCTATTATCCTCCCAACCCCAGGGTGTGCTCTCTTTTTCTCTGATACCATCTCTTTCTCTCTTGATCTCCCTGTTATGCTTGGTCTCTTTTCTTTCCCAAGTTCATCTCTCTCTCTTTTTTTAAATTAATTAATTAATTAATTAATTTTTGGCTGTGTTTGGTCTTTGTTGCTGTGCATGGGCTTTCTCTAGTTGCAGCGAGCAGGGGCTACTCTTCGTTTTGGTGAATGGGCTTCTTAGTGCGGTGGCTTCTCTTGTTGCAAAGCACAGACTCTAGGCACATGGGCTTCAATAGTTGTGGCATGTGGGCTCAGTAGTTGTGGCTTGCGGGCTCTAGAGTGCAGGCTCAGTAGTTGTGGCACACGGGCTTAGTTGCTCCGCGGCATGTGGGATCTTCCCAGACCAGGGCTCGAACCTGTGTCCCCTGCATTAGCAGGCGGATTCTTAACCACTACGCCACCAGGGAAGCCCTCTCTCTTTTAGTAGTTCCTTCTTGTTCTGTTTTTCTGATGCTGTCTCTCTTTTTCTGTCTCTCTGTTATTTTCTTCTTCTACATTTTCTCTTTTCATGAGTTTATTTTCTATTTCTTTGTCTCTCTTTTTTCTTCCCTCTCTTTTGCTTTATTTTTATGCTTGATGATGTAAAATACATCGATGGTTTTATATTCTCATATCTGTGGAAGATCCCTGGTTCCATTTTTACTGTAACAACTCAAAGGCAGTAAGGTTATTTCTCCCAGTTGGAGCCCAGAGGAATCAGAAAGTGCAATGGAGTTCAGCCTTTTAGCCCTTGGGGAAATCATACCCCAGGAGAGGCAGGACACACTAGTTAGAGACAGTCTCCTGGAGTCTCCTTCCTGCCACCAGTGTCTAAGACCCTGCTCATGTGAACAGAGATGCATATCCCTTCTCCTTGAACCAGCTTGGACATGGCAGTGTCTGTTAGTCCAACAGACAACTTAAGCCAGCCTCTCTTTTCACCAACTTGGCGATTTCTCAGCAATAGATTACTTCTCATGTCTAGGTAATGAGTTATATGTTTGCTTTGTACTCAGTATAACCTAGTGTCCTGGGCTTGCAGCATCCTGTCTCTGTGTGTGTAGGTATGAGGGCCCTGGAGTTGGGCTGCTGTGTGATCTTGGGAAGGCCACTTTCACTCTCTGAGTCTGTCTCTTTATTTCTAAATTGGAGATCATGATACTTACCTTGCTGTATCCTGTGGGGATTAAATGAGATACTATGTAGACACTCAGTAAGAGTTGGCATTCCTCCTTCTTTGCTTCTTCTGTCACTCAAGATAGTCCCCTCTCTCTTTGTTTCCCAAGGAAAGGGCATCCTTAAGCTCCCACCTTGTTCCTTGCTCTGTTCAGGCTTGAGAAGATGGAAGGAATTAATATTCATTGTGCACTTAGTATGCATGGCCTCAGCTAACTGGCAAAGAGGTCTAGGTAGGTACACAGCTCACGTTTACAGTTTCAGGTTACTCTAGCAGTAGAACTCAATATTTGTTCGGTTTTTTTTTTCCAGCATACCTTTGTAGGTACAGAGAAAAATAAAACAGTCTCTATCCTTGAGGAGCTTAGAGTCTGGTGTGGGAATAAACACCTAAAAAACAGTTGGGGAGGGGTTTCACGTCATGGGAAAGATCTGAGCAAGGGCACATGGATGTAAAACAAGATGGTGTACTCAGGGAAGAGTGCAACACTCAGTGTATGGGGACCTGGGCAGTAGTTTCATTCTGCCTGCACCTCTCTTTCCTGTTCATCCCCATCTTGCTGGCAGAAATTCCATTTCCTTCAACTTTATGACCCTCCTTCTTCTCTCTCTCTCCCCTCCTTCCCATCCCAAAATGCTTTGCTCAGAACCTTGCTGAATTTATGGATAAATGAATAGCCCTTGCTGTTCTAAGGTTCCTATAGAGACCTGGAAGTGAGAATATAATTCCACTGATGCTTCTGGCAGTTCCAGTCTCTAAGATAAATCTTGAACTTAAATATGTCACTAAATTGACCAAATCCTTAAAGTGACAGATCTTCAAAACAATCAATTTCCTAAGATGACTGAAAAACCAAGATGGCAAGACTATTAAGATCATGAAAACTTTCAGATGACATCCCCTTTAGTGATCAAGGTACCATTGAAATCAGGTGACTATGTAATAAGGTTGCTATGGTGACCAAGTGACAAAAAGGACCATATCACTAAGGTGTCAAGGTGATGATCAGCTCAAATTGGCTGGTAAATGAGCCACTTACTGAAATGCATCTCTCAGGGAAGGTGAAGGCCCAGTCTGATCTCTTCTGTTTTCTCCTCAGGCTGCTCTGCGTAGATTGGCCGGGGTCTGTCCTGAAGGCCTCCAGGACTCTGACTTCCAGCAGCTGGTCCAGCCCCGGCTTGTGGACTCTTTCTTACTCTGCAGCAACATGGAGGAGAGTTTTGTGTAGCAAGTATGGGAGACGAAAGGCATTTGGCCTCATTCTCAAGCCCCCTCTGATTACATACCTGTGAACACACCTGACCACACACCAGCCCCCTCACCTCCTTATTTATACTTAATTTATTTTTT
Source organism: Balaenoptera acutorostrata (assembly GCF_949987535.1). NCBI lineage: Eukaryota > Metazoa > Chordata > Mammalia > Artiodactyla > Balaenopteridae > Balaenoptera > Balaenoptera acutorostrata. The sequence goes on along the minus strand of NC_080072.1, from coordinate 42,180,996 downwards.
ATGTGAAATTAACAGAGGGCTAAACATTATAGTAACATCATCAGGCAGTTTGTGGTCCTTGGGAGTCTTTTTTGTTTTTATTTTTTGACTTCTGTGACTTTTCAGTTGCAGATGTTGAAATGCATAATGGCTAATATGACAGATTGTCATGGGTGATTTCACTTCCTTTTGCTTTCTCTACTCTCACTATATAACCTTGCCTCATTTAAAAAAAAAATCTGATAACAAGAGTATTTTAGCTGCCCAGCAGTTTTTCTTTTTTTTCAAAGTTGGAATTGCTCTTTCTAAAAGATTTTAAATGCATTTCATAGTTGGACAGAATATACTGGAAGTTCTAGTTTTATTCTTTAATAAATGAAATCACATGAAATGTGTCTTGAATTTTCTGATTAAATTATGTCTTAGGCTAACTTCTTGCTTCCCAAGGTTTCATGCCACAAAAACTTTCTCAACTATTAAAACTGCATAGAAAGTATATTGTTTTCATAGCTGCATAAATGGGTTAATTTCTGAGTGATTTAGTGAGAAATCAAAAGGTTTCCAAAGTCCCAGGAACTCAGTTTCCCTTGGCTTGCTCTTAACCTCATGGTAAACAGTATCCTCAGATGAGGTTTTACTGAAAAATACCTCTTCAAAAGTATACTTGAAAGTAGTGGTGTGCTGGAGTTGGCTTATACCAGCTCACAAGGGACAGTTGTAAGGAATTCCTCCCAACTCCACATTCAGTGAGCTCATTTGGTACCTTGTAACTGGAAATACTGAGGGTATTTATACCACATAAATTGGAAGATGCTACAAATCAGAGGCTTTGTGTTATTTTTTCCCCACAGAGCTGGTTTACCAATATCGTTGTTTGAAAGTATCACAAAAATCTATGAATATTGCTGAAAGATTTATTACTATTATATGATTTTATGCAATTCAAGAAAGTTTTGAAATCCATTACATCAAGATGCTAAAAGAATTACACGATCATATCAATATATACAGAAAAAGCACTTGATAAAATACAATATCTTTTCATGATTTAAAAAAAAACTTTCAGTAAACTAGGAATAAAGGGAAATTTCCTCAACTTGATCAAGATTATCTACAAAAAATCTACAGCTAACATCGTCCATGAAGCTAAGAAACTCAAAGCTTTCACAAAAGATCAGGTACAAGGCAAGGATATTGTCTCTCATCACTCCTTTTCAACATCATACTGGACATTCTAGCTAATGCAATAAGATAAGGAAAAAAAGCAAGTAGGTATGGTGATGGGTTAGCATACTTGAAAAACAGGATAACCACAAATCAAAAATATATAATAGACTCACAAGAAAACGAAAAGAAGAAAACACAAGCATAATACAAAAGAAAACCATCAACCACAAAAGAAAAACCAAAAAGAAAAAAAAAAAGAAACAAAGAAGAAATACAAAATCAACTGGAAAACAAGGTTTAAAGTGGCAATAAATATATATCAATAAGTGTCTGAAATATCAATGGACTAAATGCTCCAATCAAAAGACAGAGTGGTAGATACGTTAAAAAAAACAAAACAAAAACCAAGAGCCTACAATATACTGCCTATAAGAGACCCACTTTAGGGCAAAGGACACATATGGATCAAAAGTGAGGGGATGGAAAACACTTCATGCAAACAGAAATGACAAGAAAGTGGGGTAGCAACATTCAGATAAAATAGATTTTAAAACAAAGACCATAAAGAAAGATAAAGAAGGACAGTATATAATGATAAAAGGATCAATACAAGAAGAGGATATTATACTTGCTAACATACATACACCCAATATAGGAGCACTTAAATACATAAAAGAAATATTGTCAGACATAAAGGGAGAAATTGATGGGAATACAATAATAGTAGGAGACTTTAACAGACCACTCATATCAATGGAAAGATTTTAGAGACAGAAAATAAGTCAACAGAGATCCTAAGTGATATAATAGAACAGTAAGACTTAACTGATATTTTCAGGACATAGTATCCAAAAACCCAAAATACACATTCCTTTCGAGTGAACATGGAACATGCTCTAGGACCACAAACTAGGGCACAAAACAAACCTCAACAAAGTTAAGAGTATAGAAATTATTTCAAGCATCTTTTCTGACCACAAAGGCATGAAACTAGAAATCAACCACAGGAAAAGAAACAAGAAAAAAGGATTACCTGGAGACTAAACCACATCCTACTAAAAAACCAATGGGTCAATGATGAAATCAAAGAGGAAATTTAAAAATACCTTGAGACAAATGACAATTAAAACACAACCATACAAAAATCTATGGGATGAAGCAAAAGCAGCTCTTAAGGGGAGTTCATAGTGATACAGGCCTTCCTCAAAAATCAAGGAAAAATCTCAAATAAACAACCTAACCTACCACCTAAAAGAAGTATAAAAAGAAGAACGAACAAAACTTAAAGTCAGCAGAAGGGAGGAAATAATAAAGATCAGAGAGGAAATAAATAAAGATTAAAAATAGAAAAAAATCAATAAAACCAAGAGCTGGTTCTTTGAAAAGGTAAACAAAATGGACAAACCTCTGGCCAGTCTCACTAAGAAGAAAAGAGAGAAAACCCAAATAAAATAAGAAATGAAAAAGGAGAAATATCAACTGATACCACAGAGATACAAAAAAAACATAAGAGAATACTATGAACAATTATATGCCAACAAATTTGACAACCTAGAAGAAATGGACAACATTCTAGAAACATAAAGCCCACCGAAATTGAATCAAGAAGAAATAGATAATTTAAACAGACCAATCACTAGAAGTGAAATAGAAACTGTAATTAAAAAAAAAAATCCCTGCAAACAAAAGTCCAGGACCAGATGGTTTCACTGGGGAATTCTACCAGATATACAAAGAAGAACTTACACCAATCCTTTTCAGACTCTTCCAAAAGATTGAAGAGGAGGGAACACTACCAAAGACATTCTATGAAGCCATCACTCTGATACCAAAACCAGATAAAGACGCTATCAAAAAAGAAAATTACAAGACAATATCTTTGATGAATATAGATGCAAAGTTTCTCAATAAACTATCAGCAAACTAAATCCAACAACACATAAAAAAAGATCATACACCATGATGAAGTTAGATTCATCCCAGGGTCACAAGGATGGTTGAACATATGCAAATCAATCAATGTGATACACCACATCAACAAAAGAAAAGACAAAAAACACATGATCATCTCAATAGCTGCAGAAGAAAGCATTTGATAAAATTCGACATCCTTTGATAAAAACTGATAAAAACTCTTACCAAAGTGGGTATAGAGGGAACATATCTCAACATAATAAAGGCTATTTATGACAAACCTACAGTCAACATAACACTCAACAGTGAAAAGCTGAAAACCTTCCCACTAAAATCAGGGACAAGACAAGGATGCTCACTCTCACCACTTCTATTTAACATAGTATTGGAAGTCTTAGTCACAGCAATCAGACAAGAAAAAGAAATAAAAGGTATCTAAATTGGAAAGGAAGAGGTAAAATTGTCATTATATGCAGATTACATGATACTATATATAGTAAACCCTAAAGACGCCACATAAAACCTATTAGAATTGATAAATGAATTCAGCAAGGTAGCAGGACACAAGATTAACATACAGAAAACATTTGCATTTCTTTACATCAACAATAAAATATCAAAAAGGGAAAGTAAAATAGCAATCCCTTTTAAAATCATATCAAAAAATAAAATAAAATACTTAGGAATAAACCTGACCAAGGAGGTGAAAGACTTATATGCTGAGAACTATAAAACACTGATAAAAGAAACTGAGGATAATTCAAAGAAATGGAAAGATATTCCATGCTCTTAGATTGGAAAAATTAATATTGTTAAAATGGCCATACTACCTAAAGCAATCTACAGATTTAATGTGATCCTTATCAAATTACCCATGACATTTTTTCACAGAACTAGAACAAAAAATCCTAACATTTATATGGAACCATAAATGACCCAGAATTGCCAAAGCAATCCTAAGGAAAAAGAAAAAAGCTGGAGGCATAACCCTCCCAGACTTCAGACAATACTACCAAGCCATGGTAATCAAAAGAGTGTTGTACTGGCACAAAAACAGGCATACAGGTCAATGGAGCAGAAAAGAGAGCCCAGAAATAAACCCACACACCTGCAATCAGTTAATCTTTGACAAAGGTGGCAAGAATATACAATGGAGGAAGGAGACAGTCACTTCAGCAAGTAGTGCTGGGCAAGTTGGACTGCTGCATGAAAATCAATGAAGTTAGAATACACCCTCACACCATACACAAAAATAAACTCAAAATGGCTTAAATACAATATAAGACATGACACCACAAAACTCCTAGAAGGGGACATAGGCAAAATATTCTCCAACATAAATTGTACCAATGCTTTCTTTTTTTATTATTTTATTTTTTTGAATGTTATTTTATTTTTTTATACAGCAGGTTCTTATTAGTTATCTATTTTATACATATTAGTGTATATATGTCAATACCAACCTCCCAATTCATCCCCCCCACCTCACTTCCCCCCTTGGTGTCCATACGTTTGTTTTCTACATCTGTGTCTATTTCTGCCTTGCAAACCGGTTCATCTGTACCATTTTTCTAGATTCCACATATATGCATTAATATATGATATTTGATTTTCTCTTTCTGACTTACTTCATTCTGCATGACAGTCTCTAGATCCATCCACGTCTCTACAAATGACCCAATTTCGTTCATTCCATTGTATATATGTACCACATCTTCTTTATCCATTCATCTGTTCATGGGCATTTAGGTTGCTTCCATGACCTGGCTATTGTAAATAGTGCTGCAATGAACATTGGGGTGCATATGTCTTTTTGAATTATGGTTTTCTCTGGGTATATGCCCAGTAGTGGGATTGCTGGGTCATATGGTAGTTCTATTTTTAGTTTTTTAAGGAACCTCCATACTGTTCTCCATAGTGGTTGTATCAATTTATATTCCCACCAACAGTGAAAGAGGGTTCCCTTTTCTGCACACCCTCTCCAGCATTTGCTGTTTGTAGATTTTCTGATGATGCCCATTCTAAGCGGTGTGAGATGATACCTCATTGTAGTTTTGATTTGCATTTCTCTAATAATTAGTGATGTTGAGCAGCTTTTCATGTGCTTCTTGGCCATCTGTATGTCTTCTTTGAAGAAATGTCTATTCAGGTCTTCTGCCCATTTTCTTATTGGGTTGTTTGTTTTTTTAATATTGAGCTGCATGAGCTGTTTATATATTTTAGAGATTAATCCTTTGTCCGTTGATTCGTTTGCAAATATTTTCTCCCATTGTAAGGGCTGTCTTTTAGTCTTGTTTATGGTTTCCTTTGCTGTGCAATAGCGTTTAAGTTTCATTAGGTCCCATTTGTTTATTTTTGTTTTTATTTCCATTACTCTAGGAGGTGGATCAAAAAAGATCTTGCTGTGATTTATGTCATAGAGTGTTCTGCCTATGTTTTCCTCTAAGAGTTTTATAGTGTCCTGTCTTACATTTAGGTCTCTAATCCAGTTTGAGTTTATTTTTGTGTATGGTGTTAGGGGGTGTTCTAATTTCATTCTTTTACATGTAGCTGTCCAGTTTTCCCAGCACCACTTATTGAAGAGACTGTCTTTTCTCCATTGTGTATCCTTGCCTCCTTTGTCATAGATTAGTTGACCATAGGTGCGTGGGTTTACCTCTGGGCTTTCTATCCTGTTCCATTGATCTATATTTCTGTTTTTGTGCCAGTACCATATTGTCTTGATTACTGTAGCTTTGTAGTATAGTCTGAAGTCAGGCAGTCTGATTCTTCAAGCTCCGTTTTTTTCCCTCAAGACTGTTTTGGCTATTCAGGGTCTTTTGTGTCTCCATACAAATTTTAAGACTTTTTGTTCTAGTTCCGTAAAAAATGCCACTGGTAATTTGGTAGGGATTGCATTGAACGTGTAGATTGCTTTGGGTAGTATAGTCATTTTCACAATATTGATTCTTCCAATCCAAGAACATGGTATATCTCTCCATCTGTTGGTATCATCTTTGATTTCTTTCATCGGTGTCTTAATAGTTTTCTGCATACAGCTCTTTTGTCTCCCTAGGTAGGTTTATTCCTAGGTATTTTTTCTTTTTTTTTGCAATGGTAAATGGGAGTGTTTCCTTAATTTCTCTTTCAGATTTTTCAACATTAGTGTATAGTAATGCAAGAGACTTCTGTGCATTAATTTTGTATCCTGCTACTTTACCAAATTCATTGATTAGCTCTGGTAGTTTTCTGGTAGCATCTTTAGGATTCTCTATGTATAGTATCATGTCATCAGCAAACAGTGACAGTTTTACTTCTTGTTTTCCAATTTGTATTCCTTTTATTTCTTTTTCTTCTGTGATTGCTGTGGCTAAGACTTCCAAAACTATGTTGAATACTAGTGGCAATAGTGGTCATCCTTTTCTTGTTCCTGATCTTAGAGGAAATGGTTTCAGTTTTTCACCATTTAGAATGATGTTTGCTGTGGGTTTGTCATATATGGCCTTTATTACTTTGAGGTAGGTCCCTTCTGTGCCCACTTTCTGAAGAGTTATCATAAATGGGTGTTGAATTTTGTCAAAAGTTTTTTTCTGCATCTATTGAGATGATCATATCGTTTTTATTCTTCAATTTGTTAATATGGTGTATCACATTGATTGACTTGCGTATAGTGAAGAATCCTTGCATCACTGGGATAAATCGCACTTGGTCATGGTGTATGATCCTTTTAATGTGTTGTTGGATTCTGTTTGCTAGTATTTTGCTGAGGATTTTTGCATCTATATTCATCAGTGATATTGCTCTGTAATTTTCTTTTTTTGTAGTATCATTGGTTTTGGTATCAGGGTGATGGTGGCCTCATAGAAAGTGTTTGGGAATGTTCCTTCCTCTGCAAATTTTTGGAAGAGTTTGAGAAGGATGGGTGTTAGCTCTTCTGTCAATATTTAATAGAATTCACACACGAAGCCATCTGCTCCTGGACTTTTGTTTGTTGGAAGATTTTTAATCACAGTTTCAATTTCATTAGTTGTAATTTGTCTTTTCATGTTGTCCATTTCTTCCTGGTTCAGTCTTGGAAGGTTATAACTTTCTAAGAACTTGTCCATTTCTTCCAGGTTGTCCATTTTATTGGCATAGAGTTGCTTGTAGTAATCTCTTATGAGGCTTTGTACTTCTGTGGTGTCCGTTGTTAGTTCTTTATCATTTCTAATTTTATTGATTTGTGTCCTCTCCCTCTTTTTCTTGATGAGTCCAGCTAAAGTTTTATCAATTTTGTTTATCTTCCCAATGAACCAGTTTTTAGTTTTATTGATCTTTGCTATTGTTTTCTTTGTTTCTATTTCATTTATTTCTGCTCTGATCTTTATGATTCCTTTCCTTCAACTAACTTTGGGTTTTGTTTGTTCTTCTTTCTCTAGTTCCTTTAAGTGTAATGTTAGATTGTTTATTTGAGGTTTTTCTTGTTTCTTGAGGTAGGATTGTATTGCTATAAACTTCCCCCTTAGAACTGCTTTTGCTGCATCCCATAGGTTTTGGATTGTCGTGTTTTCATTGTCATTTATCTCTAGGTATTTTTTGATTTCCCCTTTGATTTCTTCAGTGATATCTTGGTTACTTAGCAGTGTATTGTTTAGCCTCCATGTGTTTGTGTTTTTTACCTTTTTTCCCCTGTAATTGAATTCTAATCTCATAGTGTTGTGGTTGGAAAAGATGCTTGACATGATTTCAATTTTCTTAAATTTACCAAGGCTTGATTTGTGACCCAAGATGTGATCTATCCTGGAAAGTGTTCCATGTGCACTTGAAGAAAGTGTAATGTGCTGTTTTTGGATGGAATGTCCTATAAATATCAATTAAGTGTATCTGGTCTATTGTGTCATTTAAAGCTTGTGTTTCCTTATTAATTTTCTGTCTGATTATCTGTCCATTGGTGTAAGTGAGGTGTTAAAGTTCCCCACTATTATTGTGTTCCTGTCAATTTCCTCTTTTATAGCTGTTAGCATTTGCTTTATGCATGGAGGTGATCCTGTTGGGTGCATATATATTTATAATTGTTATATCTTCTTCTTGGATTGATCCCTTGATCATTATGTAGTGTCCTTGCTAGTCTCTTGTAACATTCTTTATTTTAAAGTGTATTTTATCTGATATGAGTATTGCTACTCGAGATTTCTTTTGATTCCCATTTGTGTTGAATATCTTTTTCCATCCCCTCACTTTCAGTCTGTATGTGTCCCTAGGTCTGAAGTGGGTCTCTTGTAGACAGCATATATATGGGTCTTGTTTTTGTATCCATCCAGCGAGCCTGTGTCTTTTGGTTGGAGCATTTAATCCATTCACATTTAAGGTGATTATCGATATGTATGTTCCTATTACCATTTTCTTAATTGTTTTGTTTCTGTTTTTGTTTTTGTAGGTCTTTTTCTTCTCTTGTGTTTCCCACTTAGAGAAGTTCCTTTAGCATTTGTTGTAGAGCTGGTTTGGTGGTGCTGACTTCTCTTAGCTTTTGCTTGTCTGTAAAGCTTTTGATTTCTCCATCAAATCTGAATGAGACCCTTGCCAGGTAGAGTAATCTTGGCTGTAGGTTCTTCCCTTTCATCACTTTAACTATATTGTGCCACTCCCTTCTGGCTTGTAGAGTTTCTGCTGAGAAATCAGCTGTTAACCTTATGGGAGTTCCCTTGTATGTTATTTGTTATTTTTCCCTTTCTGCTTTTAATAATTTTTCTTTGTCTTTAATTTTTGTCAGTTCGATTACTGTGTGTCTCAGCATGTTTCTCCTTGGGTTTATCCTGCCTGGGACTCTCTGTAGTTCCTGGACTTGGGTGGCTATTTACTTTCCCATGTTAGGGAAATTTTCGACTATAATCTCTTCAAATATTTTCTCAGGTCCTTTCTCTCTCTCTTCTCCTTCTGGGACCCCTACAATGTGAATGTTGTTGTGTTTAATGTTGTCCCAGAGGTCTCTTAGGCTGTCTTCATTTCTTTTCATTCTTTTTTCTTTATTCTGTCCTGCAGCAGTGATTTCTGCCATTCTGTCTTCCAGGTCACTTATCTGTTCTTCTGCCTCAGTTATTCTGCTATTGATTCCTTCTAGTGTAGTTTTCATTTCAGTTATGGTATTGTTCACCTCTGTTTGTTCTTTAATTCTTCTAATCTTTGTTAAACATTTCTTGCATCTTCTCGATCTTTGCATCCATTCTTTTTCCAAGGTCCTGGATCATCTCTACTATCATTAGTCTGAATGCTTTTTCTGGAAGGTTGTCTATCTCCACTTCATTTAATTCTTTTTCTGGGGTTTTATCTTGTTCCTTTATCTGGTACATAACCCTCTGCCTTTTCATTTTGTCTATCTGTGAATGTGATTTTCATTCTACAGGCTGCAGGATTGTAGTTCTTCTTGCTTCTGCTGTCTTCCCTCTGATGGATGAGGCTATCTAAGAGGCTTGTGCAAGCTTCCTTATGGGAGGGACTGGTGGTAGGTAGAGCTGGGTGTTTCTCTGGTGGGAAGAGCTCAGTAAAACTTTAATACACTTGTCTGCTGATGGGTGGGGCTGAGTTCCCTGCTGTTGGTTGTTTGGCCTGAGGCAACCCAGCACTGGTGGCTACAGGCTCTTTGGTGGGGCTAATGGCAGACTCTGGGAGGGCTCTTGCCAAGGAATACTTCCCAGAACTTCTGCTGCCACTGTCCTTGTCCCCATGGTGAGCCACAGCCACCCCCTGCCTCTGCAGTAGACCCTCTAACACTAGCAGGTAGGTCTGGTTCAGTTTCCTATGGGGTCACTGCTCCTTCCCCCTGGGTCCTGATGTGCACACTACTTTGTGTGTGCCCTCCAAGAGTGGAGTCTCTGTTTCCCCCAGTCCCGTTGAAGTCCTGCAATCAAATCCCACTGGCCTTCAAAGTCTGATTCTCTGGGAACTCTTCCTCCCACTGCCAGACCCCCAGTTTGGGAAGCCTGACATGGGGTTCAGAACCTTCACTCCAGTGTGTGGACTTCCGTGGTATAATTGTTCTCCAGTTTGTGAGTCACCCACCTAGTGGTTATGGGATTTGATTTTATTGTGATTGTGCCCTTCTTACCGTCCTATTGTGACTTCTCCTTTGTCTTTGGATATGGGGTATTTTTTTGGTGAGTTCCAGTGTCTTCCTGTCGATGATTGTTCAGCCGTTAGTTGTGCTTCTGTTGCTCTCACAAGAGGGAGTGAGCACACGTCCTTCTACTCTGCCATCTTGAACCAATTTCGATCTGTACCAATGCTTTCTTAGGTCAGTCTCCCAAGGTAATAGAAATAAAAGAAAAATAAACAAATGGGATCTAATCAAACTTACAAGTTTTTGCACAGCAAAGGAAACCATAAACAAAATGAAAAGACAACCCACGGACTGGAAGAAAGTATTTGCAAACGATGTGACCAACAAGAGCTTAATTTCCAAAATACTCAAACAACTCATACAGCTCAATAACAAAAAACAAACAACCTAATCAAAAAATGGGTAAAGACATAAATAGACATTTATCCAAAGAATGCATACAGATGGCTAATAGGCACATAAAACTGCTCAACATTGCTAATTATTAGAGAAATGCAAATCAAAACTATAATGAGTTATCACCTCACACCAGTCAGAATGGCCATCAACAAAAAGTCTATAAATAAGAAATACTGGAGAGGGTGCGGAGAAAAGGGAACGCTGCTACACTGTTGGTGGGAATGTAAATTGGTGCAGTGACTTTGGAGAGCAGTATGGAGTTTCCCTAAAAAGTTAAAAATAGAGTTACCTTATGATTCAGCAATCCCACTCCTGGGCATATATCTGGACAAAAGTATAATTTGAAAAGATACATGTACCCCTATGTTCATAGCAGCACTATTCACAATCAGCAAGACATGGAAGCAACCTAAATGTCCAACAACAAATGAATGGATAAGGAAGATGTGGTATATATACACAAAAGAATGTTACTCAGCCATAAAAAAGATGGAAATATTGCCACCTGCAGCAACACGGATGGACCTAGGAATTATCATACTACGTGAAGTAAGTCAGACAGAGAAAGACAAATATCATGTGATATTGCTTGTATGTGGAATCAAAAAAATGATACAAATTAACTCCTTCACAAAACAGAAAGAGACTCACAGACATAGAAAACAAACTTATGGTTACCAAAGGGGAAAGGGGGGGAGGGATAAATTAGGAGGTTGGGACTAACATATACAGAGCACTGTGTATAAAGTAGGATCTACTGTATAGCACAGGGAACTATACTCAATATCTTGTAATAACCTATAAGGGAAAATAATATGAAAAAGAATATATATGTATATTTATAACTGAATCACTTTGCTGTACACCTGAAACTAACACAACATTGTAAATCAACTATACTTCAATAAAAAATAAATAAATAAAAATAAAAGATTCCCATTTATACCTTCCATTACAGACGGGGAAACTGAGACTTGGTGAGGTTAAGTATGTTGCTAAAATCAAATAGTTATTACTAATGTGGGGATTGAAACCACATCTCTCTGACTTCAGAGGCTAATTAGAAGATAGCAGGACGTTAGCACCAGATACTTACAAGAAGGTAAACATGAAACATGGCTCTGGATCTATGTAGAACCATCATCCTCTACCAAACATTATGAAAGTCTGCTCTGGGCCCATGAAAGAAAAATAAAAAGGAATAAATGTTGGTATTACCTGTGAATTTAGACTGGAGGGTGGTGGGTTAGTTGTCAGTAAACCAATCTCCTTAGAAAGCCTGTAAAGCATACTGGTTAAAACAAATATGAGCTCTGTAGCGCACCTCAGTTTGAATCCTGGCTCTGCTACTTACTATCTGTGTGACCTTGGGCAAGATACATAACCTCTCTGTGCTTCTGTTTTCTCATCTGTAAGACAGGGTAATGATAGTGCTTTAATCATGGAGTTGTGAGAATTAAATGTGTTCATACATGGAAAAGGCTTAGACTAGTGCCTAACGACAAGTGCACAATAAATGTGGCTACAGTTAAAGTTAACCAAATCCCACATTTGCATCTATGCAGGTTCCCTGACCCTTCTTACAGTGCCTCAAATATTAGACCCATAGCTTGTTAGAAGCAGAGACTTTATCCTGCAAAAGATGTAGGGACTATCTAGTCCCATCTCTACATCCCATACTTAGGAGTAGAGAGACTAGCCTAAAATTACACAGCAAATTAATGGAAGAGCTGGGACTTGGGTCCCAGAAAATTACAACTACTATCACCACAGCTGCCATTTTTTGAGCACCTGCTCTGTGCCAGGCGCTGTAACGTCCACGACTTTACTAAATTTTTAAAATGACTGTGCTAAGTAGTTACTATTAGTGCCTTCTTACAAATAAGTAAACTGAGATTCAGAGAGACTCTATGTTGTGCCCAACATCACATAAATGCTAGACAGGATTTGAGCAAAGGCTGTCTGACACTAAACCCATCATCATTCTACTTTGGTGCACAGATGTTTTACACATAAACCCAAACACCACGCTCGATCTTAAAAACAGAAGTATAGCACTTTGTCAAATTCTGAGCTTTCTCTTTATTTGAAAAATATATAGTTTGCATTTTTTAAAAAATTTATTGAAGTATAGTTGATTTACAATGTTGTGTTTAATTTCTGCTGTACAGCAAGGTGACTCAGTTATACATATATATATTATTTTTCATATTCTTTTCCATTATGGTTTATCACATGATATTGAATATAGTTCTTTGTGCTTTACAGTAGGACCTTATTGTTAGTTTGCATTTTTATTTAAATAATTTTTAAGCACTGATAAACTTTATTCATTTGTTAAAATTACAGTAATAGATATGAAGATTATTTCAGAGAGAAAGTGAATGGGAATGAGACAATGAAATATAACTTAAATAACCAAAGTAGAAATCCTGTGCAGTTTCTGATCAATACCAGGAAAGTCTCTAAAATAGCTTCTCCTTAGCCTAGTTTCAGAGTAAAGCATCAAAGACAAATCAAAGTAGATGCTGTATGTTATCAGTTCCAATTTTAAAGCCATGACAGCTTTTGGGAACAATTGTTTTAAAATTCCTTTTTTGTTAGAGATCTCTGATGGTCCCTTTGTAGAGATTCTATTTATGTCCACAATCTTCTGTCTCCTTCCCTGTGATTTTTATCTGTGATTCTTTATACAGTTTGGGGCTATCCATGACTGATAAAAGGAAAAATTAGAGAATATTTATATGTGAGTGTTTGTGAGTCTCAGACTTGAGGCCCTCCAAGGAAACCGTGGAGTCCAAATAGAAATCTGTAACGGGCTATTTGCATATTTTTCACATTTTGGCAACACATAAAAATGAGATCCTTGTCATTTTACTACATCATTTACATGGCTTTTTCTTTAAAGTCCATGGTCTCTCTCCTCCACCCTGAGACTAAATTGGTCTCACTTCAGGCATATCAACCTTTCAAACCGAGACATTTCTCACTTTGGTGCAGGCCATGGTGACCATGGATGACAGCCAGGGTATGGGGGTGACACTGCATGTGAGTGAGGCTCCTTGGGTTTCTGCCCTCAGGGAAGGCCAGGAAAGAGAAAGAGAAGCTTTCAGAGTATTTTTCAGCTTCACTATTCAGGCCACTTCTGCCACTGCTCCAGCTGTGCTATGCTTTCACTTCGACCCATGCATACCTTGAAGTGCAAGGTGGGGAGAGAGGCATGCTAATTTTTGAGGCCTTTGAAAAATTTATTCTTCACATCTCAAACATGTTAAAATTTAATAATAAGCTTACCTATACTTCTACAGTGTCTCTCAAGTTAAAAGTTCATTTGGGAAGTTCTGTTTAGATGGTTTGTCTTGAGAAATGCACCATATGACCATCTGAGGAAATTCACTGCCTCATACCAAGTTGGCACTTTCCCTGTGGAGGTCCATGCAGACAATTTCCAAATTTTGAACAAGACATTTCAAAGGCCCGTGTACTGGGCAAGGAAAGTGGAGGTCTTTCCTTAAAATTCACATCCAATCTCATTTCCCAGCCCCAGAAAACAAATCCCATCTGGTTTTCCAGCATTTTCCTCCAGGGCCTGGTATTTGGAGCTTTCCCATGGGGTTCTTCAGAGAGTAATAAACATGGAGGACTGCAAAAGCAGAAGGTGCTCATGGATGCCAGATGTCACACCACCAAACAGGAAGAAAGTGGCCCTTGGCAAAGGCAGTCAATGTCTCTTTCTCTGAGATTGCTCCTCAGGAAGGCTCCTATCACTCCATTCATTCTGGCAGCTCTGAGTCAAATGACTAGTAGACGTTTTCACTTTCTCTAAGAACTTGCCCAAGATGTCCATCTCCTTGTCTATCTCTTGGCACCTGTGTTTGATGGCCTTGTGGAGTAATTGCATGTGCTGGTGCGCCTTCCTCTCCTCCCTGCAGCTGACCATGTGAGCCCACCTCAGCTGTACTGTATATTCTGCCTTTAAGATCAAGACTTCCTTCACTTTGCTGAATCTCGTGTGAGCCATGGCTCAAACCCTGGACAGGGGAGACCACAGAGCAGATGGGGTTCCAGGCTGTTCAATTGCAAGAATATCTGGGAGCCTTTCTGTAGTTTTCAAGTTACTATTTAACTCGCTTTTGTAGGGTTGGCTGCTCACTGTGACTTCTGATCAAAGGACAGTGGAATCAATTTCCTGCCCCAAAGGCCAGTCCAGGAGAGTCAGGGAGCAGGGCATATACCTCATCTCCAACCTCTGCCTTCCTTCTACAGGCACATCTCATGGAGTGGGATAGAACTCCCTAGAGTTCTCTCAAACCAAACTTGAACTTTTAATACTTATTCATCAATTAAAATATCTTTCCTCTCACCTTTTTTGTTTAGTGATATTCCCTAACAGTTAAGTGGCTCTCATTTTACTGCCTGAAACTTCCTTAACAATGGAACTAGCTAAGCCCTGAAATCATAAAATTGCACGATCACAAAATACAATTAAAAATCCACATAATCTTTTCAAAGACTGGAACCAGAGAGCTCATGTAGTCCAAGCCCAAGACTCATGCATGTGTTATTATTTACTGATCATATGACATCTTGAACCTTGTAGATATTTTACATTTTTGTATAGAGAGGATAGTGGTACATTTGTACAGTGAAGTACTATAAATGAAGTACCGGAAATTTGTCATACTGATACATTTCAAAACAACAATCCATATTTTGGACTAGAAAGAAGTTATGAAAGATACATACAGTTCAATAACATTTATATAAAAGTTTATACAAACTAGGAGACAAGATGGCAGAGTAGAAGGACTTGAGCTTAACTCCTCTCATGAAAACACCAAAATCACAACTAACTGCTGAACAAAGATCAACAAAAAAGACGGGAACCTACCAAAAAAGATATTCTACATCCAAAGACAAAGAAGAAGCCACAACGTGATGGTAGGAGGGGCACATTCGTGATAAAATCAAATCCCATACCTGACTGGTGGGCTACCCACAAACTGGAAAATAATTATATTCCAGAGGTTCTCCCACAGGAGGATTCTGAGCCCCACATCAAGTTCCCCAGCCTGGGGGTCTGGCATTGGGAGGAGGAGACCCCAAAACATTTGGCTTTGAAAGTCAGTGGGACTTGATCACAGTAACTCCACAGGACTGAGGGAAACTAAATGGCACTCTTGGAGGGTGCACACAAGGTCTCACTCACTGGTGTGAGCTCTCCTGGAGGCCGCCATTTTGTCACAAGACCTGGCCCCAGCCAACAGCCTGTAGGCTCCAGTGCTGGGACGCCTCAGGCCAACCAACAGGGTGGGAACACAGCATCACCCATCAGCAGACAGGCTGCCCAAAATTTTCCTGAGCCCACAGCCATCTCTAAATACAACACTTGACACGGCCCTGCCCACCAGAGGGACAAGACCCAGCTCGACTCACCAGTGGCCTGGCAGAAGTCCCTCCCACCAGGAAGCCTGCACAAGCCTCTTAGACCAGCCTACTTACCAGGGGGCAGACATGAGAAACAAAAGAAACTACAACCCTGCAGCCTATGGAATGGAAACCACAATCACAGAAAGTTAGACAAAATGAGATGGGAAAGAAATATGTTCTAGATGAAGGAACAAGATAAAACCCCATAAGAACAACTAAGTGAAGTGGAGATAGGCAATCTACCAAAAAAATAATAATTAAAATAATTAAATAATTAAATGTAATGATAGTAAAGATGATCCAAGATCTTGGAAAAAGAATGGAGGCACCGACCAAGAAGATACAAGAAATGTTTAACAAAGAGCTAGAAGATATAAAGAACAAACAAACAGATGAACAATACAATAACTGAAATGAAAAACACACTACAAGGAATCAATAGCAGAATTACTGAGGCAGAAGAACGGATAAGTGAGCTGGAAGACAAAATGGTGGAAATCACTGCTGCAGAACAGAATAAAGAAGAAGGAATGAAAAAAAAAAATGAGGACACTATAAAGGATCTCTGGGACAACATTAAGCACACCAACATTCACATTATAGGGGTCCCAGAAGGAGGAGAGAGAGAGAGAGAGAAAGGACTTGAGAAAATATTTGAAGATATAATAGCTGAAAACTTCCCTAACATGGAAAAGGAAATAGTCACCCAAGTCCAGGAAGCACAAAGAGTCCGAGGCAGGAGTAACCCAAGGAGGAATGTGCCGAGACATATAGTAATCAAACTGACAAAAATTAAAGACAAAGGGAAAATATTAAAAGCAACAAGGGAAAAGCAACAAATAACATAAGGGAATCCCCATAAGGTTATCAGCTGACTTTTCAGCAGAAACTCTGCAGGTCAGAAGGAAATGTCATGATATATTTAAAGTGATGAAAGGGAAAAATCTACAATAAATAATACTCTACCCAGCAAGCCTCTAATTCATATTTGATGGAGAAATCAAAAGCTTTACAAACAATCAAAAGCTAAGAGAATTCAGTGCCACCAAATCAGCTTTACAACACATGCTAAAGGAAATTCTGTAGGTGGAAAAGAAAAGACCACAACTAGAAACAAGAAAATTATGAATGAGAAATCTTACCAGTAAAGGCAAACATACAGTAAAATAGCAAATTATCAACACAAAAATATGATATCAAAAGCAGCAATTGTGAGGAGAGTACAAATGCAGGATATTGGAATGCATTTGAAATTAAAAGACCAGCAACTTAAAAGAATCTTGCCTATATATAGACTGCTATATCAAAACCTCATGATAACCACAAACCAAAACTCTGTAATATATACACACACACACAAAAAAAGGAATCCAAACATGCCACTAAAGTTAGTCATCAAATCACAAGAGAAAAGAACAAAGGAGGAAGGGGAAAAAAAGACCTACAAAAACAAATCCAAAACAGTTAACAAAATGGCATTAAGAACATACATATCAATAATTACCTTAAATATAAATGGATTAAATGTTCCAACTGAAAGACATTCACTGGCTGAATGGATAGAAAAACAACACCCCTATATATGCTGTCCATCAGAGACCCACTTCAGATCTTGGGACACATACAGACTGAAAGTGAAAAGGTGGAAAAGGTATTCCATACAAATGGAAATCAAAAGAAAGCTGGAGTAGCAATATGCATGTCAGACAAAATAGACTTTAAAATAAAGATCGTTACAATCGACAAAGAAGGACACTACATAATGATCAAGGGATCAATCCAAGAAGGAGACATAGCAATTGTAAATATATATGCAACCAACATAGGCACACCTCAGTGTATGAGGCAAATGCTAACAGCCATAAAATGAGAAATTGACAGTAACACAATAATAGCGGGGGACTTTAACACCCCACTTACATCAATGGACAGATCATCCAGACAGAAAATCAATAATGAAACACAGACCCTAAATGACACATTAGATCAGAGGGACTTAATTGATATTTATAGAACATTCCATTTGAAAGCAGCAGAACACACATTCTTCTCAAGTGCACATGGAACATTCTCCAAGATAGATCACATGCTGGGCCACAAAGCAAGCCTCAGTAAATTTAAGAAAATTGAAATTGCATCAAGCATCTTTTCTGACCACAGTGCTATGAGATTAGAAATCAACTACAAGAAAAAAAAAAACTGCAAAAACCACAACCACGTAGAGGGTAAATATGCTACAAAAAAAAAAAAAAACCCCAAAACACATTAATGGATCACTGAAGAAATCTAAGAGGAAATCAAAAAATACCTAGAGACATGAATATGAAAACACAATGATTCAAAACCTATGGGATGCAGTAAAAGCAGTTCTAAGAGGGAAGTTTATAGCAATACAACCATACCTCAGGAAACAAGAAAGATCTCAAATAAACAACCTAACCTTACACCTGAAGTAACTAGAGAAAGAAGAACAAACAAAACCCAAAGTTAGTAGAAGGAAAGAAATCATAAAGATCAGAGCAGAAATAAATGAAATAGAGATGAAAAACAATAGCAAAAATCAATGAAACTGGTTCTTTGAAAAGATAATCAAAACTGATAAACCTTTAGCCAGACTCATCAAGAAAAAGAGGGAGAGGACTCAAATCAATAAAATTAGAAATGAAAAAGAAGCTACAACTGACATCACAGAAATACAAAGGATCATAAGACACTACTACAAGCAATTATATGTCAAAAAATGGACAACCTAGAAGAAATGGACAAATTCTTAGAAAGGTTCAATCTTCCAAGACTGAACCAGGAAGAAGTAGAAAATATGAACAGACCAATCGCAAGTACTGAAATTGAAACTTGATTAAAATTCTCTCAACAGACAAAAGTCCAGGACCAGATGGTGTCACAGGCAAATTCTATCAAACATTGGGAAGAGTTAACACCGATCCTTCTGAAATTATTCCAAAAAATTGCAGAGGAAGGAACACTCCCAAACTCATTCTATAAGGCCGTAATCACCCGATACCAAAACCAGACAAAGATACCACACTCACAAAAAGAAAATAGCAAGCCAATATCACTGCTGAACATAGATGCAAAAATCCTCAACAAAATACTAGCAAACTGAAACCAGCAATACATTAAGAAGATCATATACCATGATCAAGTGAAATTTATCCCAGGGATGAAAGAATTTTTCAATATTCACAAATCAATCAGTGTGATACACCACATTAACAAATTGAAGAATAAAAACCATATGATCAATCTCAAAAGATGCAGAAAAATCTTTTGACAAAATTCAATGCCCTTTTATGATACAAACTCTCCAGAAAGTGGGCATAGAGGGAACCTACCTCAACATGATAAAGGCCATACATGACAAACCCATAGCTAACGTCATACTCAACAGTGAAAAGCTGAAAGCATTTCCTCTAAGATCAGGAAGAAGACAAGGATGTCCACTCTTGCCACTATTATTCAACATAGTTTTGGAAGTCTAGCCATGTCAATCAGAGAGAGAAAAAAAAAAAAAAAGAAACAAAAGGAATCCAAATTGGAAAAGGAGTAAAACTGTCACTGTTTGCAGATGACATGATACTATATTAAAAAATCTTAAAGATGCTACCAGAAAACTACTAGAGCTCATCAATTATTTGATAAAGTTGCAGCATACAAAATTAATACACAGAAATCTGTTTCATTTTTATACACTAACAACAAAAGATGCATTTACCATTGCATCAAAAAGAATAAATTTCCTAGGAATAAACCTACCTAAAGAGGCAAAAGACCTGTACTCTGAAAACTCTGAGATGCTCATGAAAGAAATTGAAGATGACACAAACAGATGGAAAGATATACCATGTTCTTGGATTGGAAGAATCAATATTGTCAAAATGACTATACTACCCAAAGCAATCTACAGATTTAATGTAATCCCTACCAAGTTACCAATGGCATTTTTCACAGAAAGAGAACAAAAAAATTTTAAACTTATATTGAAACACAGAAGATCCCAAATAGGCAAAGCAATGTTGAGAAAGAAAAACAGAGCTGGAGGAATCAGGATCCCTGACATCAGACTATACTATAAACCTACAGTAATCAAAACAGTACGGTATTGGCACAAAAACAGACATATAGATCAATGGAACAGAATAGAAAGCCCAGAAATAATTAATTGCCCATAGGTGTGTGGGTTTAATTGTTGTAGATTAGTTAATTAAACAAAGGAGACAAGAATATTCAATGGAGAAAAGACAGTCTCTTCAATAAGTGGTGCTGGGAAACCGGATAGCCATATGTAAAAGAATGAAATTAGAACATTCTGTATTACCATACCCAAAAATAAATTCAAAGTGGATTAAAGACCTAAATGTAAGATTGGATACTATAAAACTTTTAGAGGAAAACATAGGCAGAACACTCTTTGACATAAATCACAGCAATATCTTTTTGGATCCACCTCCTAGAGTAAGGAAAATAAAACAAAAATTAAAAAATGGGACCTAATTAAACCTAAAAGCTTTTGCACAGCAAAGGAAACCATAAACAAAATGAAAAGATAGCCCACAGAATGGGAGAAAATATTTGCAAATGAAGTGACCAACAAGGGATTAATCTCCAAAATATACAAACAGCTCATGCAGCTCGATATCAGAAAAACAAACAACCCAATCAAAAATGGGCAGAAGATCTAAATAGACATTTTTCCAAAGAAGACATACATCTGGCCAAGAAGCACATGAAAAGATGCTCAACACTGCTAATTATTAGAGAAATGCAAATCAAAGCTACCATGAGATATTTCCTCACACTGGTCAGAATGGCCATCATCAAAATGTCTACAAACAATAAATGTTGGAGAGGGTGTGGAGAAAAGGGAACCTTACTACACTGTTGGTGGGAATGTAATTTGTATAGCCACTTTATGGAGAACAGTACGGAGGTTCCTTAAAAAGCTAAAAAAAGAGCTACCATATGATATAGCAATCCCACTCCTGGGCATATATTTGGATAAAACCATAATTTGAAAAGATACATGTACCCTAATATTCATATCAGCACTATTTACAATAGTCAAGACATGGAAGCAACCTAAATGTCCATTGACAGATGAATTGATAAAGAAGATGTGGTACATATATATAATGGAATATTACTCAGCCATAAAAAAGAATGAAATAACGTCATTTTCAGCAACATGGATGGACCTAGAGATTATCATACTATGTGAAGTAAGTCAGAGAAAGAAAAATATCATACGATATCACTTATATGTGGAATCAAAAAAATGGTACAAATGAACTTATTTATAAAACAGAAAGAGAGTCACAGACTTAGAAAAAAACTTATGGTTACCAAAGGGGAAAGGTGAGGGGGAGGGATAATTTAGGAGTTTGGAATTAATATATACACACTACTATATATAAAATAGATAATCAACAAGGACCTACTGTATAACACAGGGAACTCTACTCAATATTACCTAAATATTGAATAGAGTTCAATATTGAACTCTATTCAATATTTAGGTAATAACCTAAATGGGAAAATAATCTGAAAAAGGACATATGTATATGTATAACTGAATCACTTTGCTGTACACCTGAAGCTAACACAATATTGTAAATCAACTATACTCCAATATAAAGTAAAAATTTTTTAAACTTTATCTACACAAAATACTATGTATATGTGTGGAAAAATCTTATGTAGTGAAAGTATTAATACATGGGTGGTGTTGTGGATTGAATTTTGTCCTCCCCATATTTATATGTTGAAGTCCTAACCACCCCTCCACCCCCAGGTTCTCAGAATGATAGTTGGAAATAGTAATTGCAGATGTAAATAGCTAAGATGAGGTCACAGTGGAGTCATGTGGGCCCATAATCCAATATGACTGATATCCTTATCAAAGGGGAAATTTGGACACAGAGACATGCACACAGAGAAAATAACAATATAAGGGTGGAGTTATGCTGCCACAAGGCAAGGAACTACCAGAAGTTAGGAGAGAGTCCTGGAATAGATCCTTCCCTAGTGCCTTCAGAGGGAGCAAGGCCCTGTTGGCATTTTGATTTCTAACGTGTAGCCTCCAGAACTGTGAGACAATAAATTTCTGTTGTTTAAGCTACAATTTGTGGTACTTTATTATGGCTTCCCTGGGAAACTAATACAGGCGGGAAGGATACACATGAACCTCAGGATAATGCTTATCTCTGGGGAGGGAGGGAAGTAAATGAGATTGAAGAGTTAATATATGAGATGTTTATTTCATTAATAATAAAATAAAAGATCTGTAGACTATATGGTAAAATGTTACTAGTTGCTAAATCTGGATAGTGAACATATGGGTGCTTGTATATTATTCTCTGTACTTTTCTTAATATGTAGAGTAGTGCAAAATGAATCAATAAGATATTAAGAGGAGTGTATCAGCACACCTAGGACAAGCATGGCATGTTGTCTAGTTGCTAATTTTGAAGCTCTGATAAACCCAAAGCCCTGCCCAATCTTTGGTGATAAAGGGCGAGGCTGCTGGGTAAGAGACTGAAGATGTTGAGGATACATCCAGATGGGCTGTGCAGAGGAAAGCAGAGAGCTGGCACAGACTATTTATTTTTAGAAACAGCCACCTTATTTACCTGTTCATCTCTTGAAGGTTCTTTATAATTGAGAATGCATCATTCATCCTGCTTAGGGGTTGAGATCTAAGGTCAGAATTTTACCAATTAGAGGAGTAGATCCTTATGGAAAATATCATCTCTGAAGCTAACGTTCAAAAAATACCCTGTCTAGAGAGAGCTCTCCAGAGAAGTGGCTGATGTAATTTGCATACTACCCAAACTCATTCTATGAGGCCACCATCACTATGATACCAAAACCAGATAAAGATACTACAAAAAAAGAAAATTACAGACCAATATCACTGATGAATATAGATGCAAAAATCCTTGACAAAATACTAGCAAACAGAATCCAACAACACATTTAAAGGATCATACACCACGATCAAGTGGGATTTATCCCAGGGATGCAAGGATTCTTCAATATATGCAAATCAATCAATGTGATATACCATATTAACAAATTGAAGAATAAAAACCATATGATCATCTCAGTAGATGCAGAAAAAGCTTTTGACAAAATCCAACACCCATTTAGGATAAAAACTCTCCAGAAAGTGGGCATAGAGGGAACCTACCTCAACATAATACAGGCCATATACGACAAACCCACAGCAAACATCATTCTAAATGGTGAAAAACTGAAAGCATTTCTTCTAAGGTCAGGAAGAAGACAAGGATGTCCACTCTTGCCACTATTATTCAACATAGTTTTGGAAGTCCTAGCCATGGCAATCAGAGAAGAAAAAGAAATAAAAGGAATACAAATTGGAAAAGAAGAGGTAAAACTGTCACTGTTTGCAGATGACATGATACTATACATAGAAAATCCTAAAGATGCTACCAGAAAACTACTAGAGCTAATCAATGAATTTGGTAAAGTTGCAGGATACAAAATTAATGCACAGAAATCACTTGCATCCCTATACACTAAGAACAAAAGATCAGAAAGAGAAATTAAGAAACAGTCCCATTCACCATTGCAACAAAAAGAATAAAATACCTAGGAATAAACCTAAACTCCTTTTACCTAAGGAGGTAAGAGACCTGTACTCAGAAAACTATAAGACAATGATGAAAGAGATAAAAGATGACACAAACAGATGGAGAGATATACAATGTTCTTGGACTGGAAGAATCAATATTGTGAAAATGACTATACTACCCAAAGCAATCTACACATTCAATGCAATCCCTACCAAATTACCAGTGGCATTTTTTACGGAACTAGAACAAAAAGTCTTAAAATTTGTATGGAGACACAAAAGACCCTGAATAGCCAAAGCAGTCTTGAGGGAAAAAAACGTAGCTTGAAGAATCAGACTCCCTGACTTCAGACTATACTACAAAGCTACAGTAATCAAGACAATATGGTACTGGCACAAAAACAGAAATATAGATCAATGGAACAGGATAGAAAGCCCAGAGGTAAACCCACGCACCTATGGTCAACTAATCTATGACAAAGGAGGCAAGGATACACAATGGAGAAAAGACAGTCTCTTCAATAAGTGGTGCTGGGAAAACTGGACAGCTACATATAAAATAATGAAATTAGAACACTCCCTAACACCATACACAAAAATAAAGACAAAATGGATTAGAGACCTAAATGTAAGGCTGGACACTATAAAACTCTTAGAGGAAAACGTAGGCAGAACACTCTTTGACATAAATCACAGCAAGATCTTTTTTGATCCACCTCCTAGAGTAATGGAAATAAAAACAAAAATAAACAAATGGGACCTAATGAAACTTAAAAGCTTTTGCACAGCAAAGGAAACCATAAACAAGACGAAAAGACAGCCCTTACAATGGGAGAAAATATTTGCAAACGAATCAACGGACAAAGGATTAATCTACAAAATATATAAACATCTCATGCAGCTCAATATTAAAAAAACAAACAACTCAATCAAAAAATGGGTAGAAGACCTAAATAGACATTTCTCCAAAGAAGATGTACAGATGGCCAAGAAGCACATGAAAAGCTGCTCAACATCACTAATTATCAGAGAAACGCAAATCAAAACTATAATGAGGTATCACCCCACACCAGTTAGAATGGGCATCATCAGAAAATCTACAAACAACAAATGCTTGAGAGGGTGTGGAGAAAAGGGAACCCTCTTGCACTGTTGGTGGGAATGTAAATTGATACAGCCACTATGGAGAACAGTATGGAGGTTCCTTAAAAAACTAAAAATAGAACTACCATATGACCCAGCAATCCCACTACTGGGCATATACCCAGAGAAAACCATAATTCAAAAAGACATATGCACCCCAATGTTCATTGCAGCACTATTTACAATAACCAGGTCATGGAAGCAACTTAAAGGCCCATCAACAGACAAATGGATAAAGAAGATGTGTCACATATATACAATGGAATATTACTCAGCCATAAAATGGAACAAAATTGGGTCATTTGTAGAGACATGGATGGATCTAGAGACTGTCATACAGAGTGAAGTAAGTCAGAAAGAGAAAAATAAATATCATATATTAACACATGTATGTGGAACCTAGAAAAAATGTACAGATGAACTGGTTTGCAGGGCAGAAATAGAGACACGGATGTGGAGAACAAGCATATGGACACCAAGGGGGTAAAGTGGTGGGGGTGGGGGGTGGTGGGATGAATTGGGAGATGGGGATTGACAAGTATACACTGATGTGTAGAAAATGGATAACTAATAAGAACCTGCTGTATGAAAAAAATCAAATAAAATCCAAAAAATAAAAATAAAAAAAAAAATAAAAAAGAATTCATACTGACATCTGCTGAACCCTTTGAATACTTCCCAGCCTAAGAACTAGGAATTCTGGAGCAGAACTCTCAACAGTTTGCTTTCAATTTTCTGCCCTGGGCGGGTCCGGCAGCAGGCTGAGATATGCAACTTGAAATCAAATTTAAGATCTTTTGCTCACTGCCCACATTTAGCATAATACATCCATGGCAGAATGAGGCAGGACATCTAGGGTATAATTAACAATCACTATTCTGTGACAGTCTGAGCAACAAAAATGCCAATTTGCTTGTCAAAATCCAAAGAGAGATGAAGGCGCCATGTGGTAACCATACACTACAAAGTCCTTGTTTTCTGGGCCCAACTCAGCAATTGCTCTGTCCTTGTGTGGCAGGAAAGGAAATCCTGTCAGGTTCTGGTTCACTGGGCTCTAGATCACTTCCCGAATATCTCTCCAGCATCAAAATCCAATCTGACTGGGTTCTATGGACCCCTTGGTGAGTCAGTAAAGATGTAAATGGAGATCATGAACTGAGGAGAGGCAGTTCAGAGCACTAAGACACCAGGTTCCTTTACTTGGGGCTTGCTGTATACATGCTGATTGAAAGCTCTAACAGTCATTAGATTTTGTTGTTGCTTAATAAAGACAAGAAAGTCACTTATTACTTAATAACTGCCCTTGTTTGATAGGGGAATTTTTATTTAAAAGTGGGATTATCTTTACAAACAAATGAAAAGAATTCCGTTGTGGTAAAAATGTTGAAAGCTGCTTCTGTAAATAATCGTGAAATTACTTTTTTTTTCTCTTGAAAAGGAACTATTGATCATGACATAAATAACTAAATTTTTCTCTCTTCTACCCCATACTCTTCCAATATAAGAAAGAGTTGTATGATGAGTTCAAATTAGATTTTTAGGCAAATTTCACTCATTTTTTCCTATTGTTGGATAAAAGTCAGTTCTCAGATTTTTTTTTCTGTTTAGGAGACAACTCAGATAATTGATAGTGGCTTCCTGCATGGTTATATCAGTGGGAATTCTGATAAGAGCATGACGGTATACTCTTGGAGAGGCGACATATCAAAGTGGCTAAGGGCTTGCATTCTAATCTTGGACAAGTTTCTTCTTCATGCTTTAGTGTCTTTAGCTGTAAAATACTAACTATACCTGCATCATGGAATTGTTCTTAGGAATAAATGAATGAATTTGGTAAAGAGCTTAGAGCAGTAACATATATAGCTATTATTATTATTATTTTCATCATCATTAATTAGTAATGCCTGCCAGTGGTGAGGGAGGGAAGAGTAGTATAAGAAATATCAAGGATTTACCATTTGCTCCTGGGGCATTGTTTGCTGCCTCTTTCTAAGTTCTCTTCTTCCACATTCTCAGTTTTGGTTTTAGTTTTTTTGGTTGTCGGTCTTTCTACACCTCCACACTAGTACACATTCCATTTTGGCCTCAGATAGTTGATTCTACTTTCCTACGTCAGAGTGATACCTAACAGCAGACTTCTTGTTCTTTCTGTAATTGCTCAAAATCCAGTTTTCACAGTACAGGGTAACACAGTCTCAACCACAGAAACCCCATCAGCTTTGTATTCTTCTGCCATTTGGTACCTAATTAAATACCTGTTTTGCATTTGATACTTTATACCTCATCTCTGGTACTTTCAATAATCTGACAAAGATTATTTACAATGAGAAAAAGGAGGCTTAGAGAATTTAAGTGGTAATTCACCTACAGGTAAACTGTAAACCTTGATATTTTTGGTTCCAAAGTTTGTGATTCTTCCTTTCTTACCACATGCCACATTGTGGAACCTGCTGTTGTCAGCACTTGGTTCTAGCAAGCTTAGGGCTCTGCAGTGTTTGCTCTAAGGAATATTGCAAGAGATGGGAACGTTAGCAGGAAAAGGGCAGACCTCCCAGAAAAGAAACAAGCAATTAAAGATCAAGTGCACTCAGGTGTAACCCACTTCTGTGCCAGGTATGGGAATCAGGCTGGACTGATTTGGGGTTGGTGAGGAAGATTCAGAACTCCAGATTAGGCATGGCAAGAGCATCAGACATAGTGGGAACAGTGGGACTGGGTTTCAGTGGAGGGGACAGCAGCGTGAATCAGACAAGTAATCCTATCCTAATTATTGGAGTGTAGGATGGGGTTCCCATCTTGCTGGGTCCTAGTGCCTCAGAAGGTACCGAAGAGAGAGAGGAAAGAGGCAGGCGGTAGCTTGCCCTCCCCCTGGAGAATTCATCTTGAAGAGTAAGAGCACCCGGAACTTCCATTTCTAGCAATGTGCCAGATACAGGGTACCCTGATGGGTCTCACTGAAAACAACTGAAAACAGTAAATACATTATAGACAACACCTTATTAAAAGTTCTAATAAGCTGGCAAGGGAATAAGAAGCTATGAACCAAGTGAAAGTAGAAACCCAGGGGCAGGGTATTTTACCAGGACGGTATTTGCTAAACCAGATGAGAAGGAGCTATGGCTTTCAGAGCCTTGTGTGGTATTGCTGAGTTAAAACCAAGTCCAGAGCCTCCTTGAAGTACAGAGTCTAAAGAGAAGCCTGCCAACAAAAAGTTGGGAATCTAAAGGATTGCATCCTCAGTATAAGTGTGAGCTATAAATAAGCCCAAACCTCTGACCCAGGAGACTGAAAGGAAACTTCCTGTCTTGATTCTTGGCACCAATACAGAGGGAAGTTTATGCCACAAGATGGTTCTCACATGAATTTGCAACCTGAATTTACATTATTTGGGTGAGTCAAAAAAATATCCAAGCCAAGGATTTTAATTAAAGTGGTCCTTTAATCAGATGAAAATAAAGTTTTCTCTGGATGAAACAATTTCAAAGGCCTTGAAGCATTTCTACAGATACGGTTCCAAGATATATAAACCCAGTAAAAAAAAAAAAAAAGCCACAAACCCAACAAACCAAGAAGAAATTAAGCGCTGTAAGGAAGGGCCAGAAGAAAACAATAGAAGTAATAGACCTACATTGAATGTAGATATTCGAATCATCAAATACAGAATATAAATGAGACTATTTAATTTTTAGAGAAATAGAGGATTCACAATATTTGAAAAGAGCAAGACTATTATAAATGATGAAATGGGTATAAAACAGAAACAATAAAACTTCTAAGAGTAATAAAAAATAAAATAATTGAAATAAGAATTCAATAGATGGTTTTTAAAAAGTGATCATTTTGAAATGTATAGAAATACCAATCACTATGTTGTGTAACAGTAACTAACAGTGTTGTAGGACAATTATACTTCAAAAACAAACAAACTCGTGGAAAAAGATCAGATTTGTTACCAGAGGTGGTGGTGGGGGGAGGGGAAGTGGATGAAGGCAGTCGAAAGGTACACACTTCCAGTTATAAGATAAATAAGTACTACGATGTAATGTACAACATGATAAATATCATTAACACTGCTATGTGTTATATAACAGTTGTTAAGCGAGTAAATCCTGAGTTCTCATATGAAAAAATTTTTTTTTCTATTTCTTTAATTTTTGATCTGAGATGATGGATTTTCACTAATCACTTCATGATGTGTGTAAATCCAATCATTGCGCTATACACCTTAAACATATACAGTGCTTTATGTCAATTATATCTCAATAAAACTGGAAGAAAAAAAGCAGATTAGAAACTGCTGAAGAGTGAACTGATAAACTGAAAGATATATCTGTAAAAAGTGTACATCTGAGAGTCTTTGATGGACAACATGGAAGAGAAACTAAAAAAAAATTGAATATAGAGTCAATAGTTTCAATATATACCAAACTGGAATTCCAGAAGAGGAAGAAAGCATTTGAAGATGTCAGGGCTCACAATTTCCCAACACTGATAAAAGATATCATAATGATTTCCCAGTAGGACAAATAAAAAGGAATACACATGCAGATATATAAAAATGAAATCACAGAACATCAAAGATCTTACAGGTAGTCAGAGAAAAAAAATACTTTAAAAGAAATGATAATTAGAACAACAGCTGGTTTTTCAACAGCAAAAATGAAAGCCATAGGTGAAATGAGATTGTCAATGTACTGCGTATTAGTTTTCTATTGCTGTCATAACAAATGACCACTAATTTAGCAGTTTAAGATAACACAATGTATCATCTCACGGTTCTGTGGTCCCTAGTCCAGGTTGACTCCTCCAGTCTCTCTGCTCTGAGTTTTATAAGGCTGAAATCACGCTGTCAGCAAGCTGGCCTCTTATTGGGAAGCCCTGGGAAGAATCCATTTCCAAGCTCATTGAGGTTGCTGATATAAGCTAGTTCCTTACCTGTAGGACTGAAGTTCCTGTTTCCTTGGTGGCCCCTCAGATCCTAGAGGCTCTCTCCGGTCCTTGTGGATGGATCCCTGTATCTCAGAGTCAGCAGCAGAATCTCAAATCCTCCTCATGCTTGGAATCTCTCTGTCTTCTCTTCCACATCTCCTTTTCCTCTTCTGCTGCATATCTCTGACTTCAGCCCAGTAAGTTCTCTGCTTCTAAAGGCTCATGTGGTTAGATTGGACTCACCTGGATATCTCAGGCTACCACCCCCACTCCCTTTTCTAGGATGAATAAGCTTAATTGCATCTGCAAACTCCCTTTTGCTGTGTGATGTAACATAGTCACAGGTTCTAGGCATTAGGGTGTGGGTCTCTTTGGGGAGGGAAACATTATTCTTCCTACTAATGCACTGAGAGAAAATAGCTACCTGGAAATATTTTTTTAAGAATAGAAGGAGAGGTAGAAAAAAAAGAATAAAGGGAGAATACACTTTTAGATAAACAATATCTATGCGAATTTGTCGTCAAACAGCCCTCACTAAAGGAAATTCTAAAGACTGTGTTTTAAGCACAATAAATGTGATTCTAGGAGGAAGGTCTGAGGGATGAAGGATGAACAGTAAAGAAAGTGGCAAATGTGTGGGTACATTTTAGTGAACATTTTATAAAGCAATAATAAGATATTTTTGTGGATTAAGAAAACTAAAGTTAAATTAAAATATCTGTCAACAATAATGTATATGTTGGGTGGAATGAGTGTATTATAAAATCTTTATATGTGTTCTTTGAATGCAAATAGACTTTCTGTAGTGTCTCTTTGTCACCAAATTTCTTTCTTGTTTTATCCATGTAAGGTTTTGAAATCAAGGTCATGCTATAGTCAATGAAAGTTATATAAATTTCTTTCTGGAATAATTTTTAAGATAAGCATATTTTGACTAATCAGTAAAGCTAATCAGTAAGATCTTAGTGGGAAGATTTTTTTTAAAGCACCAATTCACTTTATTTAAGGATTATTGGACTATTCATCTTTTTTTTTAGAGTCAATTTTGGTAAACTGTATTTTTGAAGGGTTTTATAATTCATATTTCAATTATTTATTAGCATAAAAATTTCAGAATATATCCTTACTATCTTTTAAATTCTACCAAATTCAAATTATGTCCTGTTTCATTTTTAGTATTTTTGAGCTTTTATTTTTTATATCAATCAAGTTTGCCAGAAGTTTGTAAATTTTATTAGCATGTTCAAAGAACTAATTTTTGGTTTTATGTATTCCCTTAATTTCATGTTTATTTTATATTTCATTGAAAAAATCTTATTATTCCTTTAGTATGGTATTTGTAAGATATATTTTTTTTTCTTTAACTTTTAATCTATCTGTATTCTTATATTATAGCAATATTTTTTTTTCTTTCAGTCACCATAGTAAAATTTATCTAAAATTTAGAAGTGCATAATATCTTTTGTCTAAATGAAATTTTCCAAGAGACTTGTGATTCTCTCAGTCTAGAAGTATGTGCAGGGACTCACAAACAAAGTCCATCAGGCCTGAGACCACAGACATGTACTTGTTCAAGTTCTAACATGATTTCCAGGAACAGGAAGTGTTTACCAGAATATAAGGGTAAGGTCTCAAAATGCTTCTTAGATGTGGAGAAAAAGTGAGAATCCACCCAAGAGTTAATTTTATCCTTAGAGGCAGATTATTTGTATTTTTGGAGAAGGGAATAAAATAGGTTAAAATAAAGATCTTTCTAGAATGACACCAAGAGCAGAGCAATTTGTTGTGTAGGTTCAAAAGCTATCTGTCTATAAAAAGGTGGAGTCCAATTCATAGTCTCATGGTGAATATAAGGTATGCCCCTTTGAGTCACAGGAAAGGAGAAATGTCACACATCTCTACATCATTAGTGAAGGGATGAATACTCCAATACCAACAGAAGAAGGGATAAAAGAGATATCAGGACTACTGTTCTTTCATGGAACATCATTGGATGTTCTTCAAGGCCCACTCTGATATTTTAAAGGCTATATACAAGCATTTCTGGGCACATTTATACTATTAAGAGTAGAAAAGAGAAGCCTCACACTTTTATCATATATAATATCACACTGAACTAAGGCCAAAAGCAGCATCTTACCAACTGTTCATCAAAGAAGTATCATCAGTGTTCACATGAAAGTAAGATGTTTTATGAGGTAGTTTGGATATCTCCATAGGGCCAGCAGAAGATCCACATAATGAGTCTAGATCATCTCTTGGAAATGTTTTCTTTTCTAATTAAGAGTAGAAGAGTTAGATGTCACTTTTTTTTTAAATCAATGATATGGAATTTTGGAATACACTAGGGTAAGTGCCATAAAAAGGAATAGTGACCATTCCTCATTAATGAGACTACACCCAGATAAGACTAGATAGGACCTAGATAAGAGACAGATTGTTTGTCTGAGGCCCCATTGGAATAAACGAAAGCCTTTGTCCAGCATTTAATCTTGGGCACACATATTTTAGAATAACCTTCAGAGTTGGATCACCTTCAGTGAAAGATACCACATTCATTCACAGGGAGTATGCTAAGGAAGAAAGGTGGATAACAGGCATCCAGGAAGCACTGAGATAGACAAAGGCAGCTGTGGATTCATATACTCCAGATGTTCCTTAGGAAGTAGTAGAGGCATCCCACATTCTCCAGATCAGTTCTTGACCCATATTTTAAGTTACAAGTTGAAGGAACATGTCACCATTGCGTTCATATTTAGTCAGTGATGGAATTCAATGGATGGATGACATGATGTGATCTCAAGGAGCCACTTTGCACATTATTCAAGACTTGAATGTCAGGGACACATCAGGACAGACACCTTTCCAGATGCCTTGGGAACTGCACTGGACTTCATAGGAGTCTGTTAGAAATTTTCAGGTCATTTATTGGGGGTTTTTTGGTGGAATTCAAGGTAATTTTATTTATTTATTTATTTATTTATTTATTTAACATCTTTATTGGAGTAAAATTGCTTTACAATGGTGTGTTAGTTTCTGCTTTATAACAAAGTGAATCAGTTATACATATAAATATGTCCCCATATCTCTTCCCTCTTGCATCTCCCTCCCTCCCACCCTCCCTATCCCACCCCTCTAGGTGGTCACAAACCACTGAGCTGATCTCCCTGTGCTATGCGGCTGCCTCCCACTAGCTATCTATTTTAAATTTGGTAGTGTATATATGTCCATGTCACTCTCTCACTTTGTCCCAGCTTACCCTTCCCCCTCCCCATATCCTCAAGTCCATTCTCTAGTAAGTCTGCATCTTTATTCCCGTCTTGCCCCTAGGTTCTTCATGACTTTTTTTTTTTTTTTAGATTCCATATATGTGTGTCAGCATATAGTATTTGTTTTTCTCTTTCTGACTTACTTCACTCCGTATGACAGTCTCTAGGTCCATCCACCTCACTACAAATAACTCAGTTTCGTTCCACTTTATGGCTGAGTAATAGTCCATTGTATATATGTGCCACATCTTCTTTATCCATTCATCTGTTGTTGGACACTTTGGTTGCTTCCATTTCCTGGCTATTGTAAATAGAGTAGCAATGAACATTTTGGTACATGACTCTTTTTAAATTATGGTTTTCTCAGGGTATATGCCCAGTAGTGGGATTACTGGGTCGTATGGTAGCTCTATTTTTCGTTTTCTAAGAAACCTCCATACTGTTCTCCATAGTGGCTGTATCAATTTACATTCCCACCAACAGTGCAAGAGGGTTCCCTTTTCTCCACACCCTCTCCAGCATTTATTGTTTGTAGATTTTTTGATGATGGCCATTCTGACCAGTATGAGATGATATCTTATTGTAGTTTTGAGTTGCATTTCTCTAATGATTAAAGATGTTGAGCATTCTTTCATGTGTCTGTTGGCAATCTGTATATCTTCTTTGGAGAAATGTCTATTTAGGTCTTCTGCCCATTTTTGGATTGGGTTGTTTGTTTTTTTAATCTTGAGCTGCTTGTAAATTTTGGAGATTAATCCTTTGTCAGTTGCTTCATTTGCAAATATTTTCTCCCATTCTGAGGGTTGTCTTTTCGTCTTTTTTATGGTTTCCTTTGCTGTGCAAAAGCTTTTAAGTTTCATTAGGTCCCATTTGTTTATTTTTGTTTTTATTTCCATTTCTCTAGGAGGTGGGTCAACAAGGATCTTGCTGTGATTTATGTCATAGAGTGTTCTGCCTATGTTTTCCTCTAAGAGTTTGATGGTGTCTGGCCTTACATTTAGGTCTTTAATCCATTTTGAGTTTATTTTTGTGTATGGTGTTAAGGAGTGTTCTAATTTCATTCTTTTACATGTAGCTGTCCAGTTTTCCCAGCACGACTTACTGAAGAGGCTGTCTTTTCTCCACTGTATATTCTTGCCTCCTTTATCAAAGATAAGGTAACCATATGTGCGTGGGTTTATCTCTGGGCTTTCTATCCTGTTCCATTGATCTATATTTCTGTTTCTGTGCCAGGACCATACTGTCTTGATTACTGTAGCTGTGTAGTATAGTCTGAAGTCAGGGAGCCTGATTCCTCCAGCTCCGTTTTGCTTTCTCAAGATTCCTTTGGCTATTCGGGGTCTTTTCTGTTTCCATACAAATTGTGAACTTTTTTGTTCTAGTTCTGTGAAAAATGTCACTGGTAGTTTGATAGGGATTGCATTGAATCTGTAGATTGCTTTGGGTAGTAGAGTCATTTTCACAATGTTGATTCTTCCAATCCAAGAACATGGTATATATCTCCATCTATTTGTATCATCTTTAATTTCTTTCATCAGTGTCTTATAGTTCTCTGCATACAGGTCTTTTACCTCCTTAGGTAGGTTTATTCCTAAGTATTTTATTCTTTTTGTTGTAATGGTAAATGGGAGTGTTTCCTTAATTTCACTATCAGATTTTTCATCATTAGTGTATAGAAATGCAAGAGACTTCTGGGCATTAATTTTGTATCCTGCTACTTTACCAAATTCATTGATTAGCTCTAGTAGTTTTCTGGTAGCATCTTTAGGATTCTCTACATAGAGTATCATGTCATCTGCAAACAGTGACAGCTTTACTTCTTCTTTTCTGATTTGCATTCCTTTTATTTCTCTTTCTTCTCTGATTGCTGTGGCTAAAACTTCCAAAACAATGTTGAATAGTAGTGGTGAGAGTGGGCAACCTTGTCTTGTTCCTGATCTTAGTGGAAATGGTTTCAGTTTTTCACCATTGAGGACGATGTTGGCTGTGAGTTTGTCATATATGGCCTTTATTATGTTGAGAAAAGTTCCCTCTATGCCTACGTTCTGGAGGGTTTTTATCATAAATGGGTGTTGAATTTTGTTGAAAGCTTTCTCTGCATCTATTGAGATGATCATATCGTTTTTCTCCTTCAATTTGTTAATATGGTGTATCACATTGATTGATTTGCATATATTGAAGAATCCTTGCATTCCTCAGATAAACCACACTTGATCATAGTGTATGATCCTTTTAATGTGCTGTTGGATTCTGTTTGCTAGTATTTTGTTGAGGATTTTTGCATCTATGTTCATCAGTGATATTGGCCTGTAGTTTTCTTTCTTTGTGACATCTTTTTCTGGTTTTGGTATCAGAGTGATGGTGGCCTCATAAAATGAGTTTGGGAGTGTTCCTCCCTCTGCTATATTTTGGAAGAGTTTGAGAAGGATAGGTGTTAGCTCTTCTCTAAATGTTTGATAGAATTCTCTTGTGAAGCCATCTGGTCCTGGGCTTTTGTTTGTTGGAAGATTTTTTTTTTTTTTTTTTTTTTTTTTTTAGAAGTTCACGTTCTTTTATTTATTTATTTATGACTGTGTTGAGTCTTCGTTTCTGTGCGAGGGCTTTCTCTAGTTGCGGCAAGTGGGGACCACTCTTCATCGCGGTGCGCAGGCCTCTCACTGTCGCGGCCTCTCTTGTTGCGGAGCACAGGCTCCAGACGCGCAGGCTCAGTAATTGTGGCTCACAGGCCCAGTTGCTCCGTGGCATGTGGGATCTTCCCAGACCAGGGCTCGAACCCGTGTCCCCTGCATTGGCAGGCAGATTCTCAACCACTGCGCCACCAGGGAAGCCCAGTTGGAAGATTTTTAATCACAGTTTCAATTTCAGTGCTTGTGATTGGTCTGTTCATATGTTCTATTTCTTCCTGGTTCAGTCTCGGAAGTTGTGAATTTCTAAGAATTTGTCCATTTCTTCCAGGTTGTCCATTTTATTGGCATAGAGTTGCTTGTAGTAATCTCTCATGATCTTTTGTATTTCGGCAGTGTCAGTTGTTATTTCTCCTTTTTCATTTCTAATTCTATTCATTTGAGTCTTCTCCCTTTTTTTCTTGATACGTCTGGTTAATGGTTTATCAATTTTGTTTATCTTCTCAAAGAACCAGCTTTTAGTTTTATTGATCTTTGCTATTGTTTCCTTCATTTCCTTTCCATTTATTTCTGATCTGATCTTTATGATTTCTTTCCTTCTGCTAACTTTGGGTTTTTTTGGTTCTTCTTTCTCTAATTGTTTTAGGTGTAAGGTTAGGTTGTTTATTTGAGGTGTTTCTTGTTTCTTAAGGTAGGATTGTATTGCTATAAACTTTCCTCTTAGAACTGCTTTTGCTGCATCCCATAGGTTTTGGGTCATCGTGTTTTCATTGTCATTTGTTTCTAGGTATTTTTGATGTCATCTTTGATTTCTTCAGTGATCTCTCGGTTATTTAGTAGTGTGTTGTTTAGCCTCCATGTGTTTGCATTTCTTACAGATTTTTTCCTGTAATTGATATCTAGTCTCATAGCGTTGTTGTCGGAAAAAATACTTGATATGATTTCAATTTTCTTAAATTTACCAAGGCTTGATTTGTGACCCAAGATATGATCTCTCCTGGAGA
This sequence comes from Balaenoptera acutorostrata, assembly GCF_949987535.1. NCBI lineage: Eukaryota > Metazoa > Chordata > Mammalia > Artiodactyla > Balaenopteridae > Balaenoptera > Balaenoptera acutorostrata. The sequence goes on along the minus strand of NC_080072.1, from coordinate 42,144,451 downwards.
ATGTTCCATGAGCACTTGAGAAGTAAGTGTATTCTGTTGTTTTTGGATGGAATGTCCTATAAATATCAATTAAGTCCATCTTGTTTAATGTGTCATTTAAAGCTTGTGTTTCCTTATTTATTTTCATTTTGGATGATCTATCCTTTGGTGAAAGTAGGGTGTTAAAGTCCCCTACTATGATTGTGTTACTGTTGATTTCCCCTTTTATGGCTGTTAGCATTTGCCTTATGTATTGTGTTGCTCCTATGTTGGGTGCATAAGTATTTACAATTCTTATATCTTCTTCTTGGATTGATCCCTTGATCATTATGTAGTGTCCTTCTTTGTCTCTTGTAATAGTGTTTGTTTTAAAGTCTATTTTATCTGATATGAGAATTGCTACTCCAGCTTTCTTTTGATTTCCATTTGCATGGAATATCTTTTTCCATCCCCTCACTTTCAGTCTGTATGTGTCCCTAGGTCTGAAGTGGGTCTCTTGTAGACAGCATATATATGGGTCTTGTTTTTGTATCCATTCAGCCTGTCTATGTCTTTTGGTTGGAGCATTTAAGCCATTTACATTTAAGGTAATTATCGATATGTATGTTCCTATTACCATTTTCTTAATTGTTTTGGGTTTATTCTTGTAGGTCTTTTCCTTCTCTTGTGTTTCCTGCCTAGGGAAGTTCCTTAAGCATTTGCTGTAAAGCTGGTTTGGTGGTGCTGAATTCTCTTAGCTTTTGATTGTCTGTAAAGGTTTTAATTTCTCTGTCAAATCTGAATGAGATCCTTGCCGGGTAGAGTAATCTTGGTTGTAGGTTTTTCTCCTTCATCACTTTCAATATGTCCTGCCACTCCCTTCTGGCTTGCAGAGTTTCTGCTGAAAGATCAGCTGTTAACCTTATGGGGATTCCCTTATGTGTTATTTGTTTTTTTTCCCTTGCTGCTTTTAATATTTGTTCTTTGTATTTAATTTTTGATAGTTTGATTAATATGTGTCTTGGCGTGTTTCTCCTTGGATTTATCCTGTATGGGACTCTCTGTGCTTCCTGGACTTGATTAACTATTTCCTTTCCCATATTAAGGAAGTTTTCAACTACAATCTCTTCAAATATTTTCTCAGTCCCTTTCTTTTTCTCTTCTTCTTCTGGGACCCCTATAATTCGAATGTTGTTGTGTTCAATGTTGTCCCAGAGGTCTCTGAGACTGTCCTCAATTCTTTTCATTCCTTTTTCTTTATTGTGCTCTGCAGTAGTTATTTCCACTATTTTATCTTCCAGGTCACTTATCCGTTCTTCTGCCTCAGTTATTCTGCTATTGATCCCTTCTAGAGAATTTTCAATTTCATTTATTGTGTTGTTCATCACTGTTTGTTTGCTCTTTAGTTCTTCTAGGTCTTTGTTAAACGTTTATTGTATTTTCTCTATTCTATTTCCAAGATTTTGGATCGTCTTTACTATCATTATTCTGAATTCTTTTTCAGGTAGACTGCCTATTTCCTCTTCATTTGTTAGCTCTGGTGGGGTTTTGCCTTGCTCTTTCATCTGCTGTGTGTTTCTCTGTCTTCTCATTTTGCCTAACTTACTGTGTTTGGGGTCTCCTTTTCTCAGACTGCAGGTTCATAGTTCCCGTTGTTTTTGGTGTCTGTCCCCAGTGGCTAAGGTTGGTTCAGTGGGTTCTGTAGGCTTCCTGGTGGAGGGGACTGGTGCCTGTGTTCTGGTGGATGAGGCTGGATCTTGTCTTTCTGTTGGGCAGGTTCACGTCTGGTGGTGTGTTTTCAAGTGTCTGTGGCCTTATTATGATTTTATGCAGCCTCTGTGCTAATGGGTGGGGTTGTGTTCCTGTCTTGCTAGATGTTTCGCATAGGGTGTCCAGCACTGTAGCTTGCTGGTCATTGAGTGGAGCTGGGTCTTGGCGTTGAGATGGAGATCTTTGGGAGATTTTTGCCATTTGATATTATGTGGAGCTGGGAGGTCTCTTGTGGACCAGTGACCTAAACTTGGCTCTCCCACCACAGTGGCACAGCCCTGATGCCTGGCTGGAGCACCAAGAGACTGTCCTCCACATGGCTCAGAATAAAAGGGAGGAAAAAAAGAAAGAAAGGAAGGAAGAAGAAGATAAAATAAAATAAACGTTATTAAAATAAAAAATAATTATTAAGAAAAAAATTTTTAAGTAATAAAAACAAAAACAAACAACCAAAAAAAAAAAAAAAAAGGACAGACAGAACCCTAGGACAAATGGTAAAAGCAAAGCTATACAGACAAAATCACACACAGAAGCACACACATACACACTCGCAAAAAGAGAAAAAGGGAAAACTATATATATATCGTTGCTCCCAAAGTCCACCTCCTCAATTTGGGATGATTCATTGTCTCTTCAGGTATTCCACAGATGTAGGGTACATCAAGTTGATTGTGGAGATTTAATCCGCTGCTTCTGAGGCTGCTGGGAGAGATTTCCCTTTCTCTTCCTTGTTCGCACAGCTCCCGGGGCTCAGCTTTGGATTTGGACCCGCCTCTGCATGTAGGTCGCCTGAGGGTGTGGGTTGTTCGCTCAGACAGGATGGGGTTAAAGGAGCAGCTGCTCCGGGGGCTCTGGCTCACTCAGGCCAGGAGGAGGGAAGGGTCCGGATGCGGGGCGAGCCTGCAGCGGCAGAGGCTTGAGTGACGTTGCAGCAGTCTGAGGCGCGCCGTGCGTTCTCCCGGGGAAGTTGTCCCTGGATCACGGGACCCTGGCAGTGGTGGGCTGCACCGGCTCCCGGGAGGGGTGGTGTGGAGAGTGACCTGTGCTCACACACAGGCTTCTTGGTGGCGGCAGCAGCAGCCTTAGCGTCTCATGCCCGTCTCTGGCGTCCACGCTCAAAGCCGCGGTTCGAGCCCGTCTCTGGAGCTCCTTTAAGCGGCGCTCTGAATCCCCTCTCCTTGCGCACCAAGAAACAAAGAGGCAAGAAAAAGTCTCTTTCCTCTTCGGCAATTCCAGACTTTTTCCCGGACTCCCTCCCCGCTAGCTGTGGCGCACTAAGCCCTTCAGGCTGTGTTCACGCCGCCAGCCCCAGTCCTCTCCCTGCGATCCGACCGAAGCCTGAGCCTCAGCTCCCAGCCCCGCCCGCCCTGGCGAGTGAGCAGACAAGCTTCTCGGGCTGGTGAGTGCTGCTCGGCGCCGAGACTCCGTGCGGGAATCTCTCTGCTTTGCCCTCCGCACCCCTGTGGCTGCGCTCTCATCTGTGGCTCCGAAGCTCCCCCCTCCGCCACCCTCAGTCTCTGCCCGCGAAGGGGCTTCCTAGTGTGTGGAACCCTTTCCGCCTTCACAGCTCCCTCCCACTGGTGCAGGTCCCGTCCCTATTCTTTGTCTCTGTTTTTTCTTTTTTCTTTTACCCTACCCAGGCACATGGGGAGTTTCTTGCCTTTTGGGAGGTCTGAGGTCTTTTGCCAGCGTTCAGTAGGTGTTCTGTAGGAGTTGTTCCACAGGTAGATGTATTTCTGATGTATTTGTGGCGAGGAAGGCGATCTCCGCATCTTACTCTTCCGCCATCTTGAAGCTCTCCCCTATCGTTACATATATTTAATAAACAGAGACTTCCTGGTGATGTCCCTCATCTGTGAGGAATGAAACACCAAGTTCTACAGGGAGTGAGTTAAGAAGGACAAGTAGAACTTCTCTTAAATGGGTGGAACCAGGAGCTAGGAAAAAGGCCAATATTTCCCCCATATACCTTGGTTGCTATTGCAGACTGTATAAAATCCCATGTTTGATTACAAGTTATCCCAATATGCACATCCTGTTGGTGTGAGTGCACTTTTACAGTTGAATCCAAGATTAGTGAGCAATGGGATGCTCCAGCACACACAGCAAATGGCCAGTCTGAATACTGTTCATCATGGAGAGGAAAAGTCTCAGAAGAGAGGTATGTTTTTCTCCATATATTCCAGAAGTCCCATTTGTAACATCCGATCTACTCTTCCAACTACTTCATATAATTTTTCAAGTAAGGTTAGAATAGAAAGATTTCATGATTGACTAGTTACCTGATTGTTCAGACTCTATCTATGTGATATTTCAGTCACTCCGTCACAGCAGTTTTAGAAGAGTCCTATAACCTCAGCCTAACTCTTCTGAACAGTGGTCATGGAGGGCAAAATGTATATGATTATACAGACAGCATATATACTGTGGCAGTTTTTCTTATAGCTTTAGTTTCTTGGGAAAAAAATGTTTGAAAATAAAAATTACTCTAAATACCTACATTACTAAATTCAAATTGATACAGAAAATGTAACATCTGTTATTCATCGAGAAATACAGGGTAATCTGCAATTTTTACATTTCTGCATTCGAGTCTGAATTCCTTGTGATAAAATGTCTTAATTAACTAGTAGTCACTGCTTGTGAAACAATGATACTCTACTCAGTATGTTAACAATTTTGTCTTCAAAGGTATAGATATTTCATTAGCAGTTATTATTCTATCAGTACTATAATACTTTTTCCCTTCCAGGTGCTCATTCAGAATACTCAGTTATTCTTTTGGAATAGGTACTTTGATTAAATCTTTGCCTATTACATATTAAAGTAACCTATTAAATATTCAATTAGCCACAATTATAAGACTTCATGGCTTTTTCTACATGTTCTGAGCCTTCATTTGAGGCACTGATACCTATTTTTCTAATCTGTAATCAAATGGCCAAGGTTTCTTGACTATCTTTAGGCACTTACAGTGTAATGTTTTCACCTCGTCCATTCTCTGGAGGCCTTTTTCTCTTCCTCAGCTGTGATATAGTCCTTCTTTTCTCCACCCATAGCCAATTGGAATTCTTGGTGTCTTTTGGATTTTGTTTCTTTTTCTTCAAAGACTTTCATGGAAATTTCTTTAATAGCAGTTGGTGAATGAAGACCCTGTGAAAAGAAGATGGTTTGCAATGGTTAAAATAGGTCGTCTTTTGAACAGCATCCCACATGACATCTTCTTGTCTGTTTCTTTTGTTTAAGTCTTCATTGTTTAGACATGTCATTATAATCAGCTTTATCACAATACTAAAACAAGACTTTGCAACAAATGAGATAAAGAATATCACAAACCCAAACTGCACATAAAAAACCAAATTCATTTTGTCCAGAACCACATCATTTTAATATGTCTTTTTCCCCCTTCATTTTGGTCACAAGCATGGTTGCTAATAAAAGCCTTCTGTTTTAAAAAGAAAAATGGACATGGTCATCAGTTTGAGGCCTCACCAGTAGTTCTGCTCCTTTAAAAACTCCAAACAGATCCAGAGACCAACAAGGAGATGGCATGCATGTCAATGATACTAATGACAATAATTCGATCAGTGTGGATATGGCACGAGCTGAGCCCAGTCACATCATGCTGCTGTGTACAGCATGGTCAACAAAGCCTCAGGATCTTACAAGACCCGTCAATCTGAGAACTGAGATTTACAGGGTCTGCAAAGCACAGACACAGTTCTCCCCTGCACTCAGAGAGTCCTCAAAATGACCCCCCAAAAGTCTTCATTGTTTAGCTCTACGGGAGTCAAAGTTTTGCCCATATAGCTAAGATTGGTGGTTTTCCAGAAATAAGAAAGCAACTTGTCTACATTGATGATCAGGTTGGCTTTTAAGCTGACCCCAGACTTCATTCAATGGCAAGTTTCAGTCCATGATAGTTCACTTTTCACCAAGGAAGCTTTTCATTATATGTGCCTCCTGTAGGCATTATAGGTTCCCTATCCTTTCTCTCTCCACAGCTCTTCCTAGTAGAATTAGATGGGTCAAGCCATGGCCACTGGATTGCACAGTTCCCGGGGGTACTGTTCATACTGTAGCAGAGTTAAATGGTGCCCCGGGGGGTTATCCAACACTGCATCCTTGGACCAGGTTCTCCTCAAATTCCCCAGGGCTAAATTGTTCACTATCTGTATGTATGAAATTTTGCAAATCACCATGGTTCTTTGGTATAGTTAATCAAACTGAGTCTTCTTCAAGAGGGATGATCTTTTGGATTTTCATAATGCTAACTTCTTCATTATTCTGAAATTGTTCACTAAATATTTGTATATAAATGCACTTCATGAGATGAAAATCTTTGTATCAGGTGGCCTGGATGCTTTACTGTGTCCAAGAGGGTATTTTCCTGTGCTCCTGCAGCCGCCTTCATCTCAGATGGGGACAAGTCATCCTTTCAGGTGCTCTGGCTGAAAGACTTCTTTGATGGGTACCTGATCCTGCCTTTCTCTCACAATTCATATTGAGTTCAATAGCACATCAGCTTATCTCCAACTTCCATTTAAACATCTGTATTAGTTCTTTTGGACATGTTTTTTCTTTACTACATCCCATGAGAAAACTTTATAAATTGCATCTAAAGCTTTATAAATTGCATCTAAAATTGAGAGCTGAGTTGGAACTAACATTTAAAGGAAAAGAAAGGACAATGGTACTGAAACTATTCCAGTCCAGGGACAAACATGGAAGGCTTGCAATTTATTTCAAGAAATTAGTATAGCATTAATACAAATTCTGTCCTGGAAGCCTTGAACCCACAGCCTGAGGGTAGATATCCCATGTGGTGGGGTCGTACCTCAGGTCCAGAGGGAGTTGTGTGGAGATCTGTTCTACTGTAGGAGGTACCTCCTGGTCAGAGATGACTGTTTACTTTTTTTTAAAAAAATCAGTCTGACAATATTTGTCTTTTTTTTTTAACTTTGAATTTTATTTTATTTATTTTTTTATACACCAGGTTCTTATTAGTCATCCATTTTATACACATCAGTGTATACATGTCAATCCCAATCGCCCAATTCAGCACACCATCATCCCCACCCCACTGCAGCTTTCCCCCCTTGGTGTCCATACGTTTGTTCTCTACATCTGTGTCTCAACTTCTGCCCTGCAAACCGGTTCATCTGTACCATTTTTCTAGGTTCCACATACATGCGTTAATATACCATATTTGTTTTTCTCTTTCTGACTTACTTCACTCTGTATGACAGTCTCTAGATCCACCCATGTCTCAATAAATGACTCAATTTCGTTCCTTTTCATGGCTGAGTAATATTCCATTCTGTACATGTACCACTACTTCTTTATCCATTCATCTGTTGATGGGCATTTAGGTTGCTTCCATGACCTGGCTATTGTAAATAGTGCTTCAATGAACATTGGGGTGCATGTGTCTTTTTTAATTATGGTTTTCTCTGGGTATATGCCCAGTAGTGGGATTGCTGGGTCATATGGTAATTCTATTTTTAGTTTTTTAAGGAACCTCCATACTGTTCTCTATAGTGGCTGTATCAATTTACATTCCCACCAACAGTGCAAGAGGGTTCCCTTTTCTCCACACCCTCTCCAGCATTTGTTGTTTGTAGATTTTCTGATGATGCCCATTCTAACTGGTGTGAGGTGATACCTCATTGTAGTTTTGATTTGCATTTCTCTAATAATTAGTGATGTTGAGCAGCTTTTCATGTGCTTCCTGGCCATCTGTATGTCTTCTTTGGAGAAATGTCTATTTAGGTCTTCTGCCCATTTTTGGATTGGGTTGTTTGTTTCTTTAATATTGAGCTGCATGAGCTGTTTATATACTTTGGAGATTAATCGTTTGTCCGTCGATTCGTTTGCAAATATTTTCTCCCATTCTGAGGGTTGTCTTTTCGTCTTGTTTATGGTTTCCTTTGCTGTGCAAAAGCTTTGAAGTTTCATTAGGTCCCATTTGTTTATTTTTGTTTTTATTTCCATTACTCTAGGAGGTGGATCAAAAAAGATCTTGCTGTGATTTATGTCATAGAGTGTTCTGCCTATGTTTTCCTCTAAGAGTTTTATAGTGTCCGGTCTTACATTTAGGTCTCTAATCCAGTTTGAGTTTATTTTTGTGTATGGTGTTAGGGGGTGTTCTAATTTCATTCTTTTACAGGTAGCTGTCCAGTTTTCCCAGCACCACTTCTTGAAGAGACTGTCTTTTCTCCATTGTGTATCCTTGCCTCCTTTGTCATAGATTAGTTGACCATAGGTGCGTGGGTTTATCTCTGGGCTTTCTATCCTGTTCCATTGATCTATATGTCTGTTTTTGTGCCAGTACCATACTGTCTTGATTACTGTAGCTGTGTAGTATAGTCTGAAGTCAGGGAGTCTGATTCCTCCAGCTCCGTTTTTTTCCCTCAAGGCTGCTTTGGCTATTCGGGGTCTTTTGTGTCTCCATACAAATTTTAAGATTTTTTGTTCTAGTTCAGTAAAAAATGCCATTGGTAATTTGATAGGGATTGCATTGAATCTTTAGATTGCTTTGGATAGTATAGTCACTTTCACAATATTGATTCTTCTAGTCCAAGAACATGGTATATCTCTCCATCTGTTGGTATCATCTTTAATTTCTTTCATCAGTGTCTTATAGTTTTCTGCATACAGGTCTTTTGTCTCCCTAGGTAGGTTTATTCCTAGGTATTTTATTCTTTTTGTTGCAATGGTAAATGGGAGTGTTTCCTTAATTTCTCTTTCAGATTTTTCATCATTAGTGTATAGGAATGCAAGAGATTTCTGTGCATTAATTTTGTATCCTGCAACTTCACCAAATTCATTGATTAGCTCTAGTAGTTTTCTGGTGGCATCTTTAGGATTCTCTATGTATAGTGTCATGTCATCTACAAACAGTGACAGTTTTACTTCTTCTTTTCCAATTTGTATTCCTTTTATTTCTTTTTCTTCTCTAATTGCCATGGCTAGGGCCTCCAAAACTATGTTGAATAATAGTGGCGAGAGTGGACATCCTTGTCTTCTTCCTGATCTTAGAGGAAATGCTTTCAGTTTTTCACCATTGAGAATGATGTTTGCTGTGGGTTTGTTGTATATGGCCTTTATTATGTTGAGGTAGGTTCCCTCTATGCCCACTTTCTGGAGAGTTTTTATAATAAATGGGTGTTGAATTTTGTCAAAAGCTTTTTCTGCATCTACTGAGATGATCATATGGTTTTTATTCTTCACTTTTTTAATATGGTGTATCACATTGATTGATTTGCATATATTGAAGAATCCTTGCATCCCTGGGATAAATCCCACTTGATCGTGGTGTATGATCCTTTTAATGTGTTGTTGGATTCTGTTTGCTAGTATTTTGTCAAGGATTTTTGCATCTATATTCATCAGTGTTATTGGTCTGTAATTTTGTTTTTTTGTAGTATCTTTGTCTGGTGTTGGTATCAGGGTGATGGTGGCCTCATAGAATGAGTTTGGGAGTGTTCCTTCCTCTGCAATTTTTTGGAAGAGTTTGAGAAGGATGGGTGTTAGCTCTTCTCTAAATGTTTGATAGAATTCACCTGTGAAGCCCTCTGGCCCTGGACTTTTGTTTGTTGGAAGATTTTTAATCACAGTTTCAATTTCATTCCTTGTGATTGGTCTGTTCATATTTTCTATTTCTTCCTGGTTCAGTCTTGGAAGGTTATACCTTTCTAAGAATTTGTCCATTTCTTCCAAGTTGTCCATGTTGTTGGCATAGAGTTGCTTGTAGTAGTCTCTTAGGATGCTTTGTATTTCTGTGGTTTCTGTTGTAACTTCTCCTTCTCATTTCTAATTTTATTGATTTGAGTCCTCTCCCTCTTTTTCTTGATGAGTCTGGCTAATGGTTTATCAATTTTGTTTATCTTCTCAAAGAACCAGCTTTTAGCTTTATTGATCGTTGCTATTGTTTTCTTTGTTTCTATTTCATTTATTTCTGCTCTGATCTTTATGATTTCTTTCCTTCTGCTAACTTTGGGTTTTGTTTGTTCTTCTTTCTCTAGTTCCTTTACGTGTAGGGTTAGATTTTTTATTTGAGATTTTTCTTGTTTCTTGAGGTAGGCTTGTATAGCTATAAACTTCCCTCTTAGAACTGCTTTTGCTGCATCCTATAGGTTTTGGGTCGTCCTGTTTTCATTGTCATTTGTCTCTAGGTATTTTTTGAGTTCTTCAGTGGTCTCTTGGTTATTTAGTAACATATTGTTTAGCCTCCTTGTGTTTGTGTTTTTTATGTATTTTTTCCCTGTAATTCATTTCTAATCTCATAGCGTTGTGGTCAGAAAAGATGCTTGATATGATTTAAATTTTCTTAAATTTACTGAGGCTTGATTTGTGACCCAAGATGTGATCTATCCTGGAGAATGTAACATGTGCACTTGAGAAGAAAGTGTAATCTGCTGTTTTTGGATGGAATGTCCTATAAATATCAATTAAATCTGTCTGGTTTATTGTGTCATTTAAAGCTTCTGTTTCCTTATTTATTTTCATTTTGGATGATCTGTCCATTGGTGTAAGTGAGGTGTTAAAGTCCCCCACTGTTATTGTGTTACTGTCGATTTCCTCTTTTAGAGCTGTTAGCAGTTACCTTACATATTGAGGTGCTCCTATGTTGGGTGCATATATATTTATAATTGTTATATCTTCTTCTTGGATTGATCCCATGGTCATTATGTAGTGTCCTTCCTTGCCTCTTGTAACATTCTTTATTTTAAAGTCTATTTTATGTGATATGAGTATTGCCACTCCAGCTTTATTGTGATTCCCATTTGTGTTGAATATCTTTTTCCATCCCCTCACTTTCAGTCTGTATGTGTCCCTAGGTCTGAAGTGGGTCTCTTGTAGACAGCATATATATGGGTCTTCTTTTTGTATCCATTTGGCAAGCCTGTGTCTTTTGGTTGGAGCATTTAATCCATTCACGTTTAAGGTAATTATCGATATGTATGTTCCTATGACCATTTTCTTAATTGTTTTGAGTTTGTTTTTGTAGATCCTTTTCTTCTCTTGTGTTTCCCACTTAGAGAAGTTCCTTTAGCATTTGTTGTAGAGCTGGTTTGGTGGTGCTGAATTCTCTTAGCTTTTGCTTGTCTGTAAACCTTTTGATTTCTCCATCAAATCTGAATGAGACCCTTGCCAGGTAGAGTAATCTTGGTTGTAGGTTTTTCCCTTTCATCACTTTAAGTATATCATGCCACTCCCTTCTGGCTTGTAGAGTTTCTGCTGAGAAATCAGCTGTTAACCTTATGGGAGTTCCCTTGTATGTTATTTGTCATTTTCCCTTGCTGCTTTCAATAATTATTCTTTGTCTTTAATTTTTGCCAATTTGTTTACTATGTGTCTCAGCGTGTTTCTCCTTGGGTTTATCCTGTATGGGACTCACTGTGCTTCCTGCACTTGGGTGGCTATTTCCTTTCCCATGTTAGGGAAGTTTTCGACTATAATCTCTTCAAATATTTTCTCTGGTCCTTTCTCTCTCTCTTCTCCTTCTGGGACCCCTATAATGTGAATGTTGTTGTGTTTAATGTTGTCCCAGAGGTCTCTTAGGCTGTCTTCATTTCTTTTCATTCTTTTTTCTTTAGTCTGTTCTGCAGCAGTGAATTCTACCATTCTGTCTTCCAGGTCACTTATCCGTTCTTCTGCCTCAGTTATTCTGCTATTGATTCCTTCTAGTGTAGTTTTCATTTCAGTTATTGTGTTGTTCATCTCTGTTTGTTTGTTCTTTAATTCTTCTAGGTCTTTGTTAAACATTTCTTGCATCTTCTCGATCTTTGCCTCCATTCTTTTTCCGAGGTCCTGGATCATCTTCACTATCATTATTCTGAATTCTTTTTCTGGAAAGTTGCCTATCTCCACTTCGTTTAGTTGTTTTTCTGGGGTTTTATCTTGTTCCTTCATCTGGTACATAGCCCTCTGCCTTTTCATCTTGTCTATCTTTCTGTGAATGTGGTTTTTGTTCCACAGGCTGCAGGATTGTAGTTCTTCTTGCTTCTGCTGTCTGCCCTCTGGTGGATGATACTGTCTAAGAGCCTTGTGTAAGTTTCCTGATGGGAGGGACTGGTGGTGGGTAGAGCTGACTGTTCAATATTTGTCTTTAAATAGATCAAATCTATCTATATTTATTATAACTATTTGTTTTTACCACCTTATTTTGTGTTTCCTATGTGTCTTACCTTTTCTTTCTTTTCTTTCTTCTTGCCCCTTTTGAATTGAGTATTTTTTCCCTCATATTTTTCATGTTCATTTAATTTGTCTTCTTTTACTGGTTATCCTGGAAAAGTATCACGCATGGTTAATTGTCAAAGTAAAAAAAATTAAACAATATATTTACTACCATCCCAAGCATTACAAGGACCTTAGAATATTTTACCTTCAATCAATCCTTGCCAGACAATTGTTATAGTTTTGGCCTATTTATCCTTGGTTTTTTCCTAACCCATAAGACATAATTATATTGTTTTATATAATTAAGTTTTTTAATATTTATATAATTACCAACTTCTATGCTCATCATTCCTACTTATATCTCAGACATTCCATCTTAGGTAAATTTTTTTAGAGAAGTTTTTGCCCAAGTCTATCCGGAGACATTTACAAGGATGTGTAGAGTAGCATCCTCTGCAATATCCCAGACTGGAGAAAATCCAAATGTCCATTCAGCAGTATTATGGGTAATTTGTTTCTTTCAGTGGAAATCTATAAAACAGTGAAAAATGATTGAACTCCAGCTGTGCAGAAAAATGAATAAATCTTGTTGAGCAAAAAAGGAATGTCACAAAGTTCATGCATCCATTTATATGAAGTTCAAAAAATGCATAACTGAATACTATGTTGTTTAAAGATACAATAATATGTGGTAAAATATAAAGAAGAACAAGGAAATACTAAATACAAAATTCAAGATGACAGGTACTTCTGAGGGAGATGGAAAGGGGCTGGCATCTGAGAAGGGGACACAGGCACATATACTAATAATGTTCTGTTTTTAAAATTTGTTGATGAGTACAAAAATGTGTGCTCCATGCCTTCAAGTTGTAGCAGAGATATTTCATCTGTTCCCTCCCAGGTCTCTACCCCCTTGAACTTAGGCAAGGCCATGTGACTCTTCCAAGCCGATGAGCTGTAGGCAGAACTGGTGTGTGTGTGTGTGTGTGTGTGTGTGTGTGTGTGTGTGTGTGTGTGTGTGTGTATGCATGAGATTTCTGGGCCAAAGAATGGAAAAGTTGGTGTGTGATTTCCAGCTGACTCTTTCCCTTCCATGGCTTCATGTTGAGATGAAGGGGCCACAATATCGAAGTAGCCCGAATCACTGAATTTCATTATTTTGAAGAGTTATCACAAGGAGGTATCTGGATCAGCAGTGGATTTTTGCAGAGTAAGAAATCCATGTTTGTTATGTTAAGCCACTGGCATTTCAGGCTTGTTTGTCACTGCAGTATAACCTGGCCTATATAGACGAATACACATGCTTTTACAAATGTTCTCTTGTGTTTACTCAATATTTAATAAAGTCAGTTTAGAAGGTCCACATTCAACATTTCAAACAATGCAAACAAGTAAAGAAAAAGTGCTACCCAAGACTTGGGTATAAATCAGTCATAACGATTTCCAAATTCTTCCAGTTTGAATGATAATGAAAACTGACAGGCTGAACTGCTGACCTACTAGTCTAGAGAAGAGTGAGTGGGTCAGAGATAAGTGGGCATTTATTAGAATCAGCTGGATGGGGTTTGGCCCGGGATGGCCTTTGCTGCCTCTGACCTGCTTTGCATCCTGTTGAACTTGGCCACGTGTGTACATCTGGGTTCCCCAGTGAAGATGAACATTCCTTAAGGCAGGGATCATGGTGCCTTTTGCATCTCCCTGCTGTACCCACCTGGCTCCCGGTCTGTGAGTGACCCAGAAGTACTTGTTGCACTGAGCTCAGGAAGTCTACCTTTCCACTTCAGCTGAAATTCTTGACAGCCGCCACATCCTCTCTACCTTCTCCTACTTTGCCACGCACATTTGGCCTGGGAGGCCTGCCCAATGAGACCCCGGGGACACAGTTTTCTAAGAAAAGCTGACTTCTCCTGCAGGGGGGATTTGCCAGCCGGCGGATGTCATGCGAGACAGATTGCAGACGCCTCGCAGCCGTGGCCATCAGAATCAGAAATGCTTGCCTGCCAATCAGCATTACCATGAGGAGCTGTGACATGACAGTTGTCTGACTTGTCTTAATACGTTCTAATCTTGCATACTAATTTTGCTCCCCCACTTGGCCGTCCCCGCATTGTTTGTCCTGCCAGGGCTCTCACCATCCATCAATCTTAGTTAGTGGCCTGCTCCTACCCTACAGCTCAGAGTGTCCCCAGTCCCACTGAGACACCCGTAACCCCCTCGACAAAGTTTCCTTTGCAATCAGCCCTGTAAGAATGTGGTCATCTGGTTCAGAACAAAGATGCATGTCCTTGTCTAGGGGGGGCTGACAAATGGCCATTGTCTGGTGATGTTTTTCAGGATGGCTTTTCTGGGGGGAAATATTCCCCCAGACATAAGGAGACCATTGTGGACCCAGTTGTCATTTATGAGCCAGTGAAACATGTTAAATTTGTCGGCGTCAAACTCACTGACCTTCCTTTGGACTTAAGTTTCCCCATCTGGATGTAGAGGTCTGGGCTACTTGATCTCCGAGGTATTTCTTGTCTCTGAAATTTGATTACTTTAGTCTGTCATTTTATGGCTACTGATTCTCCTGTGTCTGGTAACAGCCATTCTCTCCATTCCCTTTAGGTTACTGTTGTAACATGTTCGAGGTGAATGGGATGTTACAAACCCCTTGAGGATCTGATGAAAAATATAAACTTCCTCCTTAGAAAAATGCACTAGCATAACATTTGTACTTGAAATTTCCTGAGGTTTGTAACCCCTAAAGCCCATGCATAGTCCCTAGATTGAGAGACAGTAATTTTAATTGTGTCCTGATTTTATTTCTTACTCTGCCATTTACTTTAATTTTAAACTTGCAAACCATTTTTTTTTGCATTTCCCCCCAACTTTTTGTTCTGAAATATTTCAAAACTACAGAAAAATGGAAAGAAAAGTACAATGGCCATCCATATACCCTGCAGCTAGGTTCGCCAGATGTGACATTTGTTCTTTCTTTCCCCCCCTCCTCCTTCTTCCCCAACCCCTTCTTCTTCGTCACTGTCTACATCTCCTCCTCCTTTTCCTCCTCTCCTCTTCTGCCTCCTTCACTAACTTCATTTTCTTCTGAATCATCTGAAAATAAGTTGCAGAGATCATTTAAATACTTTTCAAATGCAAGTGGGCTCTAAATTTGAAATGGAGACATTGGTAACTGTAATTGCCTTTGTCTGGGAAGTCCTCATAGGAAAGAACGGATGCACTTGGGGACTCCTGGACCCTTAGATCCAGCCTGACTTGGCCCTTCTGTCATGGAATGGAGACATTCACTGCATGAAGTCACACATCCCAGCGCACAACCAAAGAGCATTCATCCAGTGTATTCTAAGCACTTCTTATATAGCAAGCCTTATGCTGGAGGCTGAGTCTTTGGAGATGAATGAAACCCAGCCCCTTCCCTGTACTCTTCCCTGTCTCATGGGATGATAAGAGAAAGGCAAAGATAATAGCAAAAGAAAGCAGACCTGACCAGTGCCACATTAGTGCCACATTAGTGTCCTAGATAAGGTGCTGTGGGGAGGAACAAAACACTTCCACCAGTAATAAGGGTCTGGGGAGGGGGTAAAAAAGATCATGAAAGGGGTGACATTTACCCTAGTTCTTGAAGGATGGGCACTTGGTGTAGGTTACAGTGTGAGCAGAGACACAGAGATGGCTTGGAAGGGGTGCATATGAGCCATGAGGGACACAGATCTCCCTGAACTTGGATCATTTTCTCTCCTACTGGCCTGTCCCCACATGAGTCCATGCCCTCCCCTGACACCCCCAAAAAACCCCTTTGGGAGCATCCCCATGAGGAAGTGGCTCTCATTCCTAGAACTCTTCTTTCTTTAATGATGAGAGAGAGAAGCAGACTCTTTCTGCGTGCAGGACACTTGGAAAAGGAGCAGGTGGTGTGTGTGGACTAGCCTCCCCGCCCCAGGCTTGACTCAGCTGCCTCCTCCGCCATGACCGCCAGCCTGGAGTGTTCACCAGTTCGGAAATCCGCTGAAAAGCAAGAAGCACGTGTGATTTTCTGAAGAGCCACAAGAGGGGGAAGTGTGAACACAAATGAAAAAAGGAAAGACCCAGAGGAAAAAAAAAAAAAAAAACCCACCCCAGCTGGGAAATGAACAGCTTTTCCGAGGCCCTCATTCCTGCTGCCAGGCTAGCAGTTTCAGTCTGTACTGTTTCTCTGTCTCTGTCTCTCTCTGTCTCTGTTCTTTCTCTTCCCCTCTCTCACTTGGCCTCTCACTTTCTCTCTGGAATTTCTTTGGAAAATATGTAAATCCATCTTGCTGCCTCTAGGTTTAAAAATCAATTGCACGATTCCGACATGGGGAAAGCCCAAGATCTGAGGGGGTTTGACTTTAATCTTCATATCAGTCGATGGGGAGTTTTAGCAGCTAAACTCCTCTCTCCTCACAACAGCCAAACAGAAAAACCTAAATGAAAACCAGTGCAGTTTTGGTCACAGTAATTATAACAGCTAATACTTGTCTCAAATTCCTTGTGCCAGAAACTGCTGTCAATGCTTTACGTGGATGAACCCTGTTAATCCTCCTAGCTACCCCCTGAGGTAGGTACTATCATTATCACCGTTTTATCTGAGGCACAGAGATGTCAAGGAGTTTGGGCAATATCATACAGTTTTAGTGTCAGAGCTGAGATTTGAACTGGGCAGTTTGGTTCCAGGCTCTCTGCTCTCTTCACCTCTCCATCGTAGCTGGATCTTATGATTAATGAGTGTATAGTGTTCCCAACAAGGGACATGGTGGCCCTAAAACAGTCTGCCATGGTCACAACAGATCTGAAAGCATATTTTAAGAGAGGTTGTTATATTGGGAGCTGCTGCAGATGAAGGGCAACCAGACTGATGGAAATAAGGTAATATGAGACTAATTGAATCAAGTGAGGGGGTTTAGCTCTCTAATATTTGCAGAGACTCTGAGACCTCTCTTCTTTCCCGGAGACTCAGTGACTTTCATCCTGAGGCCCATGGGGCTTTCCTGAGCAGGAGAACCACCTCTTGCTTGTTTGGTCCAGGCTTTCTGATTCTGATTTGTCCCCAGACGGGCAGGTATCCCATGATCTGTGAAGAAGATTGATCTGAGGTCATTTTGTGCTCCACTCTGCTGTCCGATAAAGGGTGTGTATACCAGTGATGAAATGCAATCTGAGATTTACTCATGTGTCATTGCAGGCATACCAGGACAGCTTTTCTCTTAAAAAAGGTGCTGTTTTATTTTTATAAACACAAAGCATGTTTAATACAGGAAGTTTAGAAATTATAGAAAAGTATGGAGAAGGATCTCTCACATTGACCCACCACCCTGAGAAAGCCAGGGTTAACACTTTATTTTATTTCCTTCTTTTTTTTTTTTTTTAAATGCATATATCTTTGTCCACACTCTTCTTAATGGTCCTGAAAGGGGTCCTTCCTGGAAGAGCCATAAAGAAATCTGAGAGAAATGTCACAGTTCATTATGCAGCATGAGGCAGAGCTTCCTCCAGCCTCAAAAGAACGTCTCTGGT
Source organism: Balaenoptera acutorostrata (assembly GCF_949987535.1). Taxonomy (NCBI): domain Eukaryota; kingdom Metazoa; phylum Chordata; class Mammalia; order Artiodactyla; family Balaenopteridae; genus Balaenoptera; species Balaenoptera acutorostrata. The sequence goes on along the minus strand of NC_080072.1, from coordinate 42,127,003 downwards.
GGAAATATTTCCACATCATTCTGAAAGAGAGCAGTGATGTGATTTCTTCTAGGATCTCCTGTAGAGGGTAGGGATTTCTTGGGCACAGAACAGGGTGTGGACTATTCAAACTTCATAGTACCAGAGAAAGGCATGGGGAAGAGGACATATTGCCTAGAGGCTGCTGTGGGCTAGGCACGGGGCTGGCACTAGAAAGACCTGAGTACCTATAGTGATGAGCACTGGAGATGCTCATTGGACCTGCATGGATCCTGCCCCGAGGGAGAAAACAGTCTCCAGAGGGAGGCTGGCAGTAATGAGTGGAGGAAACAGCCAAGAAGATAACTGGGAGGGATCTGGTCTAGCCTGAGGCAGGGGTGGGGGTGGTCAGGAAAAGCTTGCCCAAAGGAAGGGGGACTGCGTCCAAATTCTAAAGACTCCCTTTAATCCTCCCACGTTGCCCTACAGCAAAGACACCCCATCAGAAGTGGGAGCCAATTTCTCATGGGCTCTTTAACTCCTTAAGAGTCTAATTTATCCCACAGAGTAGTGAAAGGAGCATTAATCAAGATAAAAGAAGCTACATGCTGAGCTTGAAGCATAAACAAAGAAGGATCCAGAAGAGGGAGCAACTATATCTTAAGGGATAGTGAAAACTTTACAGGGGAGGTGATGTTTGATATGGGTTTTAAAGGATGAATAGGAGCTTGTCAGTCAAAAGTTGTGGAGAAAGGTAATTCACTAGTATCGAGGAAAACATATGAAAGAACACAGAGATAAGAGACAGCAAGAGAGGAGATAGCAGGATAGGGGAACAGGGAGTAGTGGAGGGTAGGGGTGGGGTATGGCTAGGAGGGATAACAGGAGGTACACCTGGAAAGGTAGTCTAGATCCAGGGTGAAGATCTTTGGATGTCATGCTAAGAAGCTTGAACTTATATCTGTGGGAAAGGGGGATTAGCCGAGTTTTTCTTTTTAAACTTTAATTTCTTAATTATATGAGCAATATATATTTGTTTTCAAAGAATTAGATAATGCAGATAAACATAAAATCACTTGTAATACTAGCAAAGATAACTACTGGCAAAAATTTGATCTTTGTCTCTCCAGAATTCTATTTATCTATTGATCTATCTCACAGTCTATCCATCTTTTATCCATCTGTATCTTTAAAAAGAACATACCATATATACAATTCAGCTTTTTAAAATTTATTTAATAGAGGACAGACATTTTTAAATTGTCAACAAACATGTCCCCTGGTCTCATCCCTTTTATGGCTGCATGGTATTTTATTGCATGGATGCATATATAATTTGTATTTAATCAGTCTTCTATTCTTAGGGACTTGGATGACTTTCAATTTTCTCTATTGTAAACAATTCTGTAACAAAACTCTTTGCAAGTAAATACTCGTATAATTTTCTGATTCTTTCCTTTGGATAAATCCACAGGAGTGTAATTTATAGCTCCTTAGAATTTTGGATGTTTAAATATTCAGGAAAGGTTTTAAACAGAGTAGCAGCTATAAGATTTTTTATGTAGAAAGATCACTCTGGCTGCTGGATGCTGGGAGAAGTCAGGGAACAAACTGCTGCAGGAACTAAGTGAGGGATGATGAAGACTTGAGGAAGAGCAATGAGAGAGAAAATTAGGAGATAAAAATCGATAGAAATAATTGTAATAAATGACGAAGTTAGAGAGCATAATGTAAATATCAAGTGGAAAAATTTAAGGCAGTGATATTCTCTCCTTTAAGAAATGGAGGAAGAGAAGTCTTATGGGCTTAATTGTGTTTCCCCCCAAATTCATATGCTGAAGTCCTAACCCCTAGTACTTTAGAATGTGACCGTATTTGGAATGAGGTCTTTAAAGAAGTAATGAAGTTAAAATGAGGTTGCTAGGGTGGGTCCTAACCAAATATAACTGGTGTCTACATAAAAAGAGGAAACTTGGACAAGGGTAGACACAGAGGGAAGGCCATGTGAAGACAAGGGGAGAAGACAATCATCCACAAGCCAAGCAGAGAGGTCTCAGAAGGAACCAACCCTGCCAACACTTTGATTTCTGATTTCTGGCCTCCAAAATTGTGAGAAGATAAATTTCTATTGTTTAAGTCACCCAGTCCGTGGTACAGTAGTCTCCCCTTATCCACGGTTTCGCTTGCCAGGTTTCAGTTACCTGCAGTCAACCGTGGTCAGAAAATATTAAATGGAAACTTCCAGAAATAAACAATTCATACATTTTATATTGCTCACCAGTCTGAGTAGCATGATGAAATCTTTCACCACCCCATGCCATCCTGTTTCATGCTTTTCAGATGTGAACCGTCCCTTTGTCCAGCACAGCCTGCCCATTGGTCACTTAGTAGCCGTCTAGGTTATAAGACCCGACTGTCCTGGTGTCGCAGTGCTTGTGTTCAAGTCCTCCTTATTTTATTTAATAAAGTTTCCAAAGTGCAAGAATAGTGATGCTGGCAATTCAGATCTGCCAAAGAGAAGCCGTAGAGTGCTTTCTATAAGTGAAAAGGTGAAAGTCCTTAACTTAATAAGGAAAGAAAATAAAAATCATATGCTGAAGTTACTAAGATCTATGGTAAGAATGAATCACCTATCTGTGAAATTGTGAAGAAAGAAAAAGAAATCTGTGCTATTTTTACTCTCGTTCCTCAAACTGCAAAAGTTATGGGCACGTTGCATGATAGGTGCTTAAGTTAAGATGGAACAGGCATTAATTTTGTACAATAAGATGTTTTGAGAGTGAGACCACATTCATGTAACTTTTATTACAGTGTATTATTATAATTATTCTATTTCTTATTAGTTATTGTTATTAATCTCTTACTGTCCTAATTTATAAACTAAACTTTATAGATATGTAGGTATAGGAAAAAACATAGTACAGCTGTCCCTCAGTATCCACAGGGGACTGGTCCCCTGTGGATACCAGAATCCACAGATGCTCAAGTCCCTTATGTGAAATGTCGTAGTATTTGCATATAACCTATACACATCCTAAATCATCTCTAGATGGTTAAATCATCTCTAGATTACTTACAATACCTAATACAATATAAATGCTATGTAAATAGCTGCCAGCACATGGCAAATTCAAGTTTTGCTTTTTGAAACTTTCTGGAATTTTTTTTCTTTAATATTTTCAACCCATGATAGGTTGGATCAATGGATGCACAACCCATGGATGTGGAGGGCCAACTGTATATTTAGGGTTTGGTACTATCTGTGGTTTTAGGCATTCACTGGGGGTCTTGGATCAGATGCCCTGAGGATAAGGGGGGGCTACTATACTATGTTACCGTGGCCCTCGCAAACTAACATCACTGGAAAACAAGGAGAAGGAGAGAAGGGTGGGTTGTAATTTTAAAATGTATTTTGAATCTTCCTTCTACATTTTCTTCATAGCCACTAATGGGTTTGTAATATTTCTGCAGAAAAGAAACTCAGCAGTATAATCAAACTCTGTTTACTAAAGATATAAAAATAGTACAACTAATCAAATCAAAATGGTATTATCAAAGGAATTCCCATCAAGTTTTCTAACCATTTACTAGATAACTCTCTCATTTGATTAAAATTTTTTTCTTTTTTTATGAGCAATTGATCTTTGTAAATTTCCTGCGTGTTCCCAAGGTTAAGTGTTTTAGCGTATAATTATCCTACATTGTGTTTGTGAACCTCCAACAAGCTGCCTTCCATTCTTTGTAGACAATTTCAGCCTTGGGTTTGTTTACCTGAGTATTAACATATTTAAATGCAACTGCAGAATTCTGTTGCTTAATTTCGAGTTGATACGTTGAGATGTTTCAAGAGGAAATTAATGTAGCCGATAAAATAATTTCTATAATTTTTAGGCACTTTAATAGTGTATATAAGGGTACAGCAAGAATGTTATAGAATACAGTTTTGTTCATGAGATTATTAGAAACCTATTTATATCTGGCCAGAGTATTGCTGCTAAACATTCTGTAAAATGTTAGCATTCAGGAAATCCTGCTAATTTCAGATGAAAGTGACAGATGGCATTTTCCTTGTGTGATGGCTACTTTGGGGGAGTCATGAGCTGGTTGGCTACTTCAGGTTCTGAAAGAGGGTTCATAGGCCCTCCCTGTTTCAGAAGAATCTGACTCAATAATCTCTCAAGGAAGAGTAACCTTTATCCTGAGCTGATGGGACAAGGTATCCAAGTTTCTTCTAGCAAAAATTATTCTAAATTGAGCTCTGTTGGACTCTGGAGACTGGAGAAGCATCCTCATGGAACTTCTCTCTACCTTCTCTGTGCTGTGGAAAGTCCATGAGGCCTGAGGCTATGATTTATCTGCGACTTAAGCTCAGGACCTCAGCTTCTCACTTTAGGAGGTTCCACTCCACTAACCATTTTCTGAACACTTTGTGCCAGGTGCAGTCCTGGGCACTGGCAAGACCAAAAGAAGTAAATCATTCTTTCCTCAAAGAAAGAGCTCACAATTTTACCAACACTTTTATCATTTTCCTAATTGTCTCTGCCGAGCATGAGAGCTGGGTGATACTCTATATAAAAGATGTTTCCTGATCAAATACATGTGAGAAATTTAAGAAATGCCATATGTTTTATCCCTTTCTAAGCGTCAAGGTTCTACTATAAAGATGCCCACTTAACAACTTCTAGGTAAAATATCTAGAAACAACCCAAGGAATACACTTCAGAAAATGCTAAGCTTGTGGCACCTTCCCTTACTGGAATTTCTGCTGCCCTTGGTCAGAAGAGTAACTTCTACTGGTAACTCTGTCAAAGTTGCATCTCACCTAATCTTTTGCCCAGCATTCTTGGGTCCTCGATCACGTAGCAAGTGTTTATGTAGGCCAAACATTTTTACAGCGACCCCAAGGGCTTCTTTGAATTCTTTTCCTGTTACGGGGTGGTTTTATTGTTTTAAATATTGCTTACAGTCAGTGCGTCACTGGCTGGGAATCTTTAGTTAAACTGAGATTTCACAGTAATAGGAACTGATTTAGTCTCTGGGGTTCATTGTGCACATTGTCAGTTGGGTTTTCGCTCAGGTTTACAAGGACAATTACAGTCCTACTGGTTTTAACCTCTCATTAGATGATGGACTCTCTGAAGGCAGGGACTGAGGTTCCTTTTCTATCTGTGTGTTGTTTGCCTGACCATCACTATATTCCCTCCTTTCCTCTGTGACTCATAGAGAACTTTCCATATCTGATGTCAAGACAATCATTTCTTTCAAGGCTGTGAGTTAGTAGCTCCTGCTTGCATGATTGTGACAACAAGGTGTTCATCAAGGTCATGAGATCCTTTCTCCTACCAATTTTACCTTCAACTTAAATGTCCTTCTTTTCTTGACTGAAGGCTAGGTGGAAGAAAGTTCTAGAAAACCTCAAACGTGGCCATCTTTCCATTTTCTCAGCCTCCTTATGACTTGGGAATGTTATTTCCTGTTGTGTTTCTTGTCTCCCTAGCCCTGTTCCTGACTCATCACCATCCATTCCCTCAAACCTCATGTGTGTAACTTGCTGAGCCACCTCTGAGCACTACACTCGGTTACTGAAAGATGGAGAAGAGGAAATGAGACTTTGAGACACTGAGAACTAACAACAAAAACTTGTTTGTGGATATCAAGGTTGCTCTTCCTTCTGCCTCATCAGCTCATGTTTGTGAAGCTATTTCAATCTGAAATGGTTCTATCTTGGGAGGCACAGAAAAGAATGAGACACGGCTGAGGCTTCTCCTGTCAATGTCTCAGGTGCCTCCACTCAGTGAGCTAGGCGCCCCATTCCAAACTGGGCAGCATTGTTCAGCCTACGAAGTTTGTGCTTGAGTCTCTTTGTGGCTCCAGGTATGATCCATTCCTAGTCCATCCATTAGTCATAACTTATTTGCTGTGACCTCTGGGAGAAAAGCAAATGAAGAAAATACGGTTCCTTCCCTTGAAGGGCTCACAGTCCAATGGTGGAAGCAGATCCCCAGCAGATCACTGCAGTGTGTAAGTGTGCGAAAGGGAAAGGATGGAGGTGCGGGGTGAGGACAGAAAGGATGCCTAATGCAGCCCAGGATGGGGGTGGGGGGTGGGTGTTAGCATCAGCATCATCTTTAACTGGATCTTAAAGTAGGGGTCAATACAATTGGCAGATAGGAAATAGTTTAGGATTTGGGACCACAGTGTCTCTATCACAATTGCACAACTCTGCCATTATAGCAGGAAAACAGTCGTAAACAATATGTCAGCAAATGCGTGTGGCTGTGCTCCAATAAAACTTTATTTCATGAAAACAGGTAGATGGGTTTGTTCTGCAGGCTGTAGTTTGCTGACATTTATCTTAAAGGATAATAATGACGACAAATAGCTATATAATGCTTCCTACGTGCCAAACACAATGCATACACATATGCATACATAGGCACGCACGTGTGCTCATTTAATCCTCACACTAATCCTAGGATGGAGGTATCATAATCTCTATTTTACAGTTGAGGAGTCTGAGGTCTTAACGGGTTAAATTTGCAAAAGTGAAACAGCTGGCAAGTAGGGATTCAAACTCTAGGTTGGCCCTGGGGTCCATACACTTAACCATTACTATATAAGGGCGTGGGCATCTAGGCAGAGGCGGCAGTGTAAGCAGAGACCCAAAGGCAGGAGACTGTATGAAGAGTGCACAGAGGGGTACGTGGGAGGTGAAGAATGGCGAGAAATGAGGTAAGAAGGGGCAGGTTGTGGGGGGCTTTGACCGCCATGCTGAGACGTGAGGTACCATGCTGTTAAATACACAAGGCAGCACCCGCCACGGGGGAGGAGGTAATACATTATTCTGAGATTTGACCCTTCTTGCGTGCATTCCTGGGCGCAATGCTTTGACTGGAGGGAGGAGGAGTGAGTGCCAGGTTCCTGCAGAGGCAGGGAAAGCAGCCGGAAGGAGAGTCTTCTGGCAGATACTGCTTTTCCTAGGCGCCAGCACTGTTTGGGGGCTAGCCCGACCCCAGGAACTCTGGAAAGGTGGGGGGCAGTCTGAGCACAGCTTCACTGGCCTCCCTCCTGGGTTGCCAGCCTGTTTGGCTTGGCAGAGGTAACACAGCACAGTTAGCCCATAAGGCCAAAATTCCTCTGCCAGACGTGAAGTTTAATAGTCATCAGAGCCCTATAGCTGGGGAGAGTTTATAAATTCCCATACTTATTACACGCAAGGCACAAGACTGTTTATTGAGGATTTTTGTTTTTTTTAATTAAAGCTCCAGCTCAAGCCCCACCCACACCATTACCTTACTGAGTGAGTTATTTCTCTCTCCATCTTTTTAATGGGCCACAGTCACCCTGGTCTCTTGCCTCAGGCTCAGGGAGAGCTTTGCTGGAAATAAAAATGTCCAGCTTGGAAGGGAGCAGCCAGCTTCAGGCCAGGCTGGGCCACTAATTGGCCGAGATGATACTGGAGGCTTGGCTAACAGGCCCAAATTGGTCCCTAATCAAGTCTAACCTGAGAGCTGCTCACTTCCCAGGGCTGCCAATTTTCTTCTCGGGGAGAAAGAGCTGCTGGGCAGGATTCCGTGCTGCCTACGTGAATGGTTCTACAATGGTTAAGGGCAGGAACACAAACCCTCTTCAGAATCCATTAGAGCATGTCATCTGCTTTATCCTGGAAGGGATTCGGCTTCACTCATCCCTTGGTTTCCTGGTGCCAAGGTCTCTGCCTAGCTTCAGGGAACTCTGGAGAGGCTGGAAGTCCATTTAATGCCAGGATTGCTGGCAATTGTAATCATCACCTTGACACCCCTTGCACTTGATGTACATCAGGGGACTCTTCACACACATGGACCCAAGGACAATTCTGTGTGTTGGCCCAGCAGGCATTATAATTCCCATTTTGCAGATGAAAGAGAATCCCCATTATACAGATGAGAGGGAAATCTCCAGTTTGAGGATGAAGAAACAAACACTCAGAGAAGTCAAGCAACCTACATGTCCAAGGTCCCACAGCAGCAGGTCCTGTGTGAAGCTGAGGCTAGACTCCAAGGTTCCTCTCTCTTGGTTTGGGCTCTTTTTCTTTGGTGCTTTTCTTCCATGTGAGCAGGCTGACTTGTGGATTTCTGGGCTGATGTGCTCTGATTAAATGGGCCCTGGGCCTGGCTTAGCCAGGGGCTGGGAGCAGCAGGAGATGTGTTGCTGGGACAGGCGGTGGCCTATGGGAGGGAATGTCACCAGAGGTCAGGGCATGTGGGTGTGTACAGGAATAGAGAGGTGGGCATTGTTGCCAGGCAACTAATCCCACACTGCCCCAGTTACCTAGGTGATGGTGGAATGAAGAGGATCCGGATGATCCCAGGACTGGGTATGAATTCTAATCCTTCAAAGCATCCAGGACTTGGGGGAAGGATTCCTCCCTTCTTCTGCTGATTATCTTCCTCTAGTTATCTGGTCCTCACTGCAGCGCCAGAATGCCCCTTCCTTCCAGTTATCACTCTTACTTCCTTTACCCCCATGAATGAATCTGCCTGTTAGATCCTACCCCCAACCCCAATCCCTGCCTCCCAGTTTGCCTCAGATTCTGAGCCTTGGAGGACAGGGCCCAAGCAAAATAAAAAGTCAATGTACATTTATCAATTTCCTGGTAAACAGGAAACCTGTCCTGGGTCTTCACATTCACTAACTCATCTAACCTGTGAGGTGGGCTTGTGCTGGCTCAGGCTGGCTTGCAAGAGCCAAGTGGGCACAGCTTCCCAACTCAGCATCCAATGATGCCATGTTGGTAACCTGAAGTCAGCTGTGATGAGAGTATTTACACCACAGAAACCAGCAAACACCACAAACCAGGGCTTTTTTTAGTTCAGAAATCTGACTGTTAAACATTTACTGGCACACCATTTTAGTCTTCTACACAATTCAGTGAGAAAACTCTTGCTATTTTCACTTTGTAGGTGGAAAACGGAGACTGCGTGAGCATAATTAATTTGTTCAAGGGCATTCAAATAGCAAGCAGTTTCAGCATTTGAACCAGTGCCAATCTGATCCCAAAGACTTTGCTCTTTTCATGCTACTCCGTTTATGGTCCTGGTAATGCTTGAATTACAGGTGTCAGAGATGGGGATGCTGCTGGTCTAAGTCACAAGCACAAGTAGTCACATACAATTTTGAAAGCCCTTTTATATGTTCCAAATACTTTAATACTCATTATATTGCTTGATCTTCACAACCATCTTGTGAAGTAGGTAAGTATCACTAGTTCCACCTGAAGTTGAAGAAATTGACACCTGGTCACACCTGTAACAGATGGCGAATTTGAGACTGGAACCGTTGTAACTAATTCTTGGTTTAGAGTTCTTTCCATCATACAGCGTGGCCTCTAACCTTGACAAAACAGATCCTAGCTAATCAAACACTTCACCAAACTATAATTTTAATTTTTCCTCTGCTTTTTTTGGGGGGGGGATATGATGTAAAACACAATGAAGCAGCCTCATATAAAGGATTTATTAGTAAGAAAGAAAAGATACAAACTAGGATCAGGCCATATCTAAGTCAACCAAGTCCCTGCCTTTTTCTGGGTCCTAATCTGTAACATGGTGGGGACAGGGGAAAAGGAAGGAGTGGCAAGAAGACAAGGGCCCAGATAAGAGAACCTAGACATTCAGAGATTCTAGGATTCCCACCATTTGTAGTCCTGGACAGTGAGAAGTGTGTTCAAAGAGATCATTTTTGCAAGTGGTTCCTTCCTAGAAAGACTCTAATTCACCACATTCTTTGCACAGGCCAATACAGAAAAGAGATCCAGACATTGTTCCAAATTTATCAACTACCAAGGTTGAAATGGGAAGGCTTTCTCTTTAACTCTGAGTTAAATGGAGAAAAACATTCAAGAAAATCCCCAGGTTCGAGTTCTGGTTAACTGAGGTCGAACCATGGCTGGGTGAAGGCAGAACAAGCAAACAAGCTGTCTGTGGGTTTATGAGAAGAACTGTGGGAGTGGAGTCAGCATATACCACTGCAGCTCTGCCACGGATCGACCATGTTCACCTTGGCTTCTCTGAACTCCAGTTTCAGGCTTTATGAACAAGGGTGAATGAAATGGGCTATATATATTTGTTTTGAGAATTTAGGAAAATGGGATAACCAATGTAAAAGCTCACAGTGGGTATTCCATAAATGTATTCAATAAATGTTTTTCCACTGAATAAGTTATCCCATGGCTTGTTCTTGAGGCGTTAACTCTTGACTATTCTTTGTCAAAAATCCACTTGACGTGGCATAAAAAGGGTCAAGTTTGATTCAGCAATTCAACTGATTGTCCTCTTTTTTGCAAGCCTGTTTAGGGAATGAGGCCATTCTGCTTCCACCTCCCTGGTGGCATGGTGCCCAGCTGCTTTCTGTAGGCAATGGTGTGAAAAAGATTTTAATAGTCAGTCATGCCCTAGAGTGGGCAGAGCTTATAATTTTCCATGACTTACTATGCTGAGCCCCAATTACTCTTGATTGAATATATATATTTTTAAATCACCTCATTAATAGTGGTACTTGTGATTTCACCTTCTGTTTCTAATAGAAATCTACCATTTTTCATTCGATTGTTTCTTAGCCAAGTGGGAAAAGGACAGCTAGGTTAAAAATTGATCCACTGAAAAGAGTTTATGAAAAATCTGGGCAAGAAAATGTTTTCAAAACTCATGTCAGTGACACAAAGGACTTACCCTGAGGCCATTTTCTTTCCTTCTTCTACTATCTCACTATCCCAGTTATCCATCTTAGCCATTTTGGTAATCTTTTAGCCCATGAATTACTTTATTTGTGCAAGGTAGTGAGCCCAAGAGCCGCAGGAAAAAGAGATTAAGAGAGTTACTGGACATGAAATGCTTGCAACTGTGCCCAACATGCAGAAATTTCATCAGTGCTCAGCCACAAGGATCTCCACTTTGAAAGCGAGTGGACAAGCCTGCAAACTGAGGTGTTGGTACAGTTTGTCTTCCGGGTTTTCAGCTTGCCATCTTTATGTTCCCATACTTTCCACCTCTTCCTCAACTTTAGCCAGTTTCCTTATATGCTCCCCACATCCTTCCCATACAATCCCACTCTAAGGAAAGGATCTGATGGATTTATTCACAGTGAGGAGTCCAGGAAGGATATTGTTCTGCATGATCCCTCGGTAGGAATGGGGTTGGAACCATTAGGTTCCCTTTAGAGAGAAAATCCCATTGGAGTTTCAAGCCTATTTTAGTTGTAGGAATTCGTTCCTGGGAAAGTCACATAGTTTGGGGTAATGGAATAGGAGTTAACTCACATAGTTTCACTGGTCACTGCAGGTGGTCCTCATTGAACCAACAGGGCAATGAGCAGGTAGGCTGGGCAGGTCTCATTGAACCAACAGGGAAGGAAACAGGATGAAACAAGGTCACACACACCAGTGACCTAAGCATTTAATGAAATGGTACATTCTTCTAGACCTCTGCCAAGTATGATGCCTTCCCAACACTCATTGGATATGGCTAGAGTCTCCCCATTTTTCCAAAAGAGCTTTAGAAATGTACTTCTGCTACAGTGCTCAACCAGGCCATATCTCCTGGGCTTTCTGATTCTGTATCAGGCCTTGATGGAACACTTTTAGCAGGGTTTTATGCAGCAATCTCTGTGTCATCAGTTCTCCAAATAAAAACAACCCCAAGAAATCCACAGAATGAATCAGCCTTCTCAACACTGCTCAGGTGTAGGCCTGTATATTTCGCAGGCTCAGTGTCCTTTGTCCCTGTGTCAACTCCTGTGCCAGTGGGCTCAGAGCCACCAGCAAGTGGCTGTAGTTACTTCTGCTGTCATGGGCTCAGTGTTGCCATGGATGCCCATCTGGGAGCTCTTGATGGGAAATTGGAAGAGAATTGAGACCTGAGTAGGGCTGAGAAAAACTATTCATGACATCTGCAGAGTCTGGTTGGGAGGAGTGTGACATACTGGGAAGAACACAGACTCTGGAGTCAGGAGACCTGAGTTCAAACCCTGACTGCTTGTCACAAATCCTGTGTGAGTTGGACAAGTCTTTTCATCACTATGGACCTCAATTTTACTTATCTATGACAAGGGAATGGTTATCTCTGCACTGATAATGCTTAAGTGTTGCTTTGAGCATCAGATGAGATCCTAGCCTGATGCTAAGATCAAGGCGGAGATGCCTCTTGGCTCTGGGCTGGAGTTTTCCAAAGGAGTTGCAGAGAATCAGCTGACATTGCCTGAGGAGCAGGGAGGGGTTGAACTTGACCGCTGCTCTTCTCTCCCCAGGACTGTGGAGCTGGGCAGAAAAGTGTCCCGAGAAAGTCTGCCCTGGCACCAGGTGAGATTTGCAAAGATGGGACCCTTGGGCTGAGTGTAAGACCAGATTGTGGAGGGGAAATTGATAGAAATTACAACTGACAGGTCACAGATTTAAACATTTATTGACTCCAGCTAACTACGCATACTTATTCCAGTGCTACATACATTGACTTTGATCTCATACACACTCTCTCTCAAGATGTCACAAATGCTTGGATGTTACACACACTCAGCCTGTTACACAAACACACCCATGCAGATGTTACACATAATTTCTCAGATGTCACCCACACTCACTCAGATGTCACAGACACTCAATCATAGACTAGCCATACATGTCCTGTTCGGCTTCCTCACTGTCTTAGGTATTATTTGGTTACATGAGACCAAGCTCAAACCAGTTTAGGCAAAAAGAGGATTTATTGGAAAGATTAAAGCTATGTCACAGAACTCAGCCAGGTCTCTTGAGGGAGTCGGGGTCCAGGGTGTGACTTTTTCTCTCTTGTTCGGGGAGCGAAGGGGAGGGGCACATAGGTTCTGTCTCTCTCTGAGCGTGTGGTTCATTCTTCTGTTTCTCCTCTGGCCAGTTTTCTTTTCTCTACCTCATTCAGGTCATCATAGCTGTACCTACATGTTAATTCAACTTTTATTATTATTATTTTTTTTAATATCATGATAGATATTAATATCACCATGTGTCTCTGTTCTTAGAGACTAATCAAGGGCTACCCATGGTCTTCCATTTTAACATCTAAGGTAAACTTTATGTGTTTTTAATCATGAGGCAAAGTTTTTCATTATAGAAAATTAGAAAAAAATATAGAAAATCAGCAAAAAGAAAATCAGTACATATTATTATACTCAGTGATAACTTCCACAAAAATTTTACTTATTTTCTGCTCACCTTTGTTTCTGCATGATTATTTTTACAGTTGTGATCATATAAAATAGTATAGTTTATAAATAACAAATTTTTCATCTTCTGCTGAAATGTGGTTGAAGATATCTTCCTTGAAGCACATACTCTCAAGTGAGTCAATCAAGGCTCTCATGCCTTGGGATGGGCCCTGGTCCACCTTTGTCTCAGTGAAGGACCAGGGGTCTTTAGGCATCTCAGGTAAACTGTGTTTGACTAGGTTGGGCATCTTTCTTAACTCATTGACACACCTGCATGCCCAGGAATCCTGTTGGGCCTTCATCCCCATAATATTTCTGATTTGAGCAATTCCTGGCTTTCTAACCAGGGGTCCAGAGCTGAGCTTCAGGTTCTCAGGGAATCACTCCATAATTGTATGCCACATTTTGTAGGTTTGCATCTTTTCTGGAGATGAGACTCCACAGCTTTCACCAGATTCTCAGAGATATCCACGATTCAGAAATTCAAGAACTCCTTGTCCACTATCAATGGCAGAGAACATCCAGCCTTCAGAGGCCTCTGCCGTCCTGGTTTCCAGCCAGCAAGGCCCAGCCCTAGCCGGAAAGAACACCCAGAGAAAGAAACCAGCTTATCCCTTCTTCCTCCAGTTTTCTTTTCTTAAACTTTTGTTTTCATTTTGAAGGTCTGATACACATTATTCTAAACTGTTAAAAGGGGTGAGAAACTTCCCACACAGAAGAAAATGGAATTGGTATGCAAAGTAGGCCCAGTCTTGAATAATTAATTCTGATTTGCATGTTCAGATGAGCCTGAGAGCTGCCCTGGCAGCCAGGAGGGAATTCAGATGCAGTAAGGTGGAGGGTGGCTGCCCAGTGGGGGAGATTCGGCTTCTCCGGGGCCTCCACTGCCTTTCTCAAGTCAATTCTTTGGTCTATTGGAGCTGTGAAAACCCCAAGTGATGCAGAATTAAGGCCCAGGGTGGGAAGTGTCTTGCCCAAACTCTCACAGCACATTAGTGACAGGAAGTATCACATGGTGGTTAATAGTATAGACCCAGGGATTCTTGGACCACCAAAATTCTCATCCCATTACTTACCAGTTATGTGACCTTGGCAAGTTACTTCTCTAAGCCTCGGTTTCCTCATCTGTAAAATGAGGTGAATAATAGTATTCACTTTACAAAGTTGTTGTAAGCATTCAATTCCATGTGCCTGGTAGAAATAGTGATTGCTCTTGTTGTGGCCCTTAACATCAAATTCCTCTTCCTCCTCATCATTATTTTTTAATGGTGGAACTATAATTAGGACTCAGATTTTCTTATCAAATCAGAGGCAGTGTAGGGTCTTTGGTGAGTCTTAGTGCCCCCCCCCGCCCCCTTCTAATTACCCTGGGATACTATTGTCAGGTAACAACAATAATAACAGTAATAATAATAACATAATATAATAACATACATTCATTGGGCACTCAGGTAATTTGCTAAGGAATTAACAGATCTTTAGACACCTGGGGGTGATGATTCACACGGATCCTAGACTCCAGTGTTGAGGCTGGAGAGGAGGCACTGACTGATGGGATGGGACTTTCTTGGAAGGTCTGACCAGCAGAGGATATAGAGGCTGAAGCCTGAGCAGAGCACACACCCCTCCCTCAGCCCTACTGCAGAGGGGGCTGGTCAGATCCTCCCAGGGCTCAGTGCTGGTCCGACTGCCAGACAGTCCTCAAGTCTGAGACCCACTGAAGCTCAATCAGGAAAATGGAGACACCAACAGACCCCAGGTGTGCATCCTGAGGAGAAGCACATGCCCTCATTGCTTCTACACTTGGAATGGAAAGGGAGTCCATGGAGGAAGGGCTCAGGTTTGGACCAGTGGGTGGAAGCTGTAGAGAGACAGATTTTAACTCTAGTTTAATTCTGTAGAACAAGAACTCTCTATAAAGATAGAATAGTCCACATTTGGGATGAATTTGTAGGCACTGAGAGGTTTTCAATAGGGGACCCTGGGATATTGCAAAGAGGTTGGATAAGAAGATGCTTGAGGTCTGTAGGTCCCTGGAGTCTCTGTTCTAAATCTCCAAGATGCTGATGAGGCTCTCCTACTTTCAGAAGACATAGAACTAGGTCTTCTCTCCAAGCCCTGTAAGACTGGGGAGACCCCAGCCAGGGAGATGGGCTGTCCCAGTAGCCCATGATAAAAGACAATCAACCCTCTTTTTGTATCATGAACCGCAGACTGGACAGATCTTTGCAGATGTGATAGGCTTAGCCGCTTTTTGCCTAAGGGCTTATTCTCAGAAGGCAGTATAATATAACCTAAAGACTTAGAGTCACACACTCTGTGTTCAAATCCCAGCACTACCACTCATAGTTTTGTGACTTTGGGTAACTTGCTAAACCTCTCTGCCCCACAGATTTCTTGGGGTTGTGTTACCCACTTGCTACATCTTTAAGAGTAGAGATCATGCTTGCATGGTTCCTGGCACAGCATTGGGGAATTCTATAATGTGCACTTATGTACATACACACATTATAGATATATATATTTACAAGACCATTGTGTAGACTACATAAGAAAACACACAGAAAGGCATAAATGTCACTTTCCTTTCCCCAAGCCTTTTTGGTGTGTCAGAGTCTGTGTCTTCTGACGCATCACTCTGAGTAATCTAATCTTTCTTCAAGTTTTGCCTTTAGAAGTCCCTATTTCTGCTGATTCTGAGAGGGAGGCCGAGTCAGAACTACGATGCTGACTGAGGTTTTGGAAAAATGCAAGGGGAAGACACTTCTCAAATAGTGATGGCATTGCCTGCCAACAGATATGTGGGGAAATTTTAAGCATCTGTTGTAAGACCTCATGTCTCTGGAACCCTGGGGCAATTCATTGTTCTGGAATAAGTGTCGAAAAGTAGAAAGAGTGAGAACCAGAAGAAGTGTGCCTGCCCTTTACTACCCAACTTCTTTCTGCTTCTATTTCCTCTTCTCTAAAATAAGGGTAATAAATTCTACTTCTCAGAATTTTGATAAGGATTCTATGAGATGACTGGTGGAAATATCTTGTCCAATGCTTAGTTGGCACTCAGTTTATGCTAGTGAATCTGAACCGAGGTAGTTGAACTTTCTGGATAGCCAAGGGCTAACCCTTTAAATATTCAAATCTTTTAAAAATGATTTTGCTGTAGATCTTTATACCTTTCTTCACCAGAGGAAACTGAGTGATTTAACCTTCTCTTGGTGACTCAGGATCATCATGATGAACGCCAACCACTGCTCAGAGAGGCTGTTGGGAAGAAAGTAGGTTGGACTGTGTGCCTCCACGATAAATGGCCCCAGGATACACTTCTGCCTCATCACTTCTGCTGATGCATCTGAAGATAGTAGCTTTCTCTACAAATTTGAGTGAGTGCCTCTCCTCTTCTGTAGGCTAGGAAAAGAACATCCAAGAATTTTGTGAGTAAAATGAATTTTCAAATGCCTGAAAAGCTTCCCATGGATAAAGTACACGGTTTGTGACAGCTCTTTTGGCCCAATTGTTTCCTCCCTTGTACCTATATGTGCTCTGAACACACGTAGTATCAGTTATGACCTATCCTCCACCTTGTGCAATCTTACACTGCTCTGATATAACTTGCCTGTGAGCAATGCTAATGCCTTGACATTTTTTTAAACCATAATAGGATCAGGAATTGTTCTTTTGTGTCCATGCATGTGTGCACAATTGTATATGACTGAGATACAGCTATGTTCAGAAGTTACAGTAGTTTGGTTGACTTGTCTGTATCTGACACTCTTACATCTAGAAGAAAATTGTTTGGAAGCCCCTGACTTGAAAATTCTTAAGCTACTGAGTTTGTGCTCAAAATCATAGGGTAAATTCATCTTCCGTTAGCCTCTGGGAAGCTCTATGCTTCTGTAAATAAGAACCTCAGGCAATCATAGATACGTGAAAGCTTGACTTACAAACTTGGGTTAGATTAGAAATGGGGGTGACAGATCTTTTAATCCAGAGTTGCTGCCAGGAGCCTTCCAAAGTCATGGTCCTTTGCTCTCCATTTGCATCATTTATAGTCTAGATGAGTGGTGTCTGGTCTTGAGATATTTCCAGCCAGGGAGTGCTATGATTCTTAAGACACTAAGGCCTGGATATACAGAGGTGCATGCATGCATGTTTTGTTCAAAGCACACACACAGACACCACACAGACCCTAGACATAATCCACCTGCCATGCTCACAGCATATGTATGCACACAAAGGCATCTGGATGCATCCTCTTCACCTGTCTCCCTCTCTTTGCCTGGCTAACTCCTCCTTATCTTTGGGCCTCAGCTTACATCCCAGTTCTTCTGAGAAGTCTTTCCTAATCTCTCTTACTTTATGTTGTATGTTCCTGTTATGCACACCCAAAATACTGTTTCCTTTTCCCATTTTAGCACTTGGCATGCTGTACTCTGACTAGATACTAATTGATGTACAGAGTCTCCCTCCAGATCATAGTGCCCTGAGTAGAGATGCTTTCAAAGATTTTATAACCATTGTCACTTCACATTGTCTAGTACATAATAGGTGCTCAGTAAATATTGTTGAACGGATACAAGGAATAGTCATATGAACCCAAACAAACCCATAAAATCATTCCCATATATACCTTCTCAGAGATAGAAATGTATACACACAAGTGATATATGCACAGAGAAATGAATTTATGCACTGTTACACACCCTACCCCCACAGATCCGTGTACACAAGGCAGACACACACTCTCCCAGGCACACGTACAAAACAGGCCCCCCAGGTACTATCATACACATACCCACAAACAAAACACACACACATACACAAATATACATGCACCTCAAGGAAGACATTTTCCTTGCACTTGTACTCACAACCTGTGCATGCAAATTGGATTTTCAGAACGTTCTAATCCTTCATTGACATTTATTAAGACAAAACAGAGGTAGGCAGACATAGCCTTTTGGCTGGACAGATGCATCTTTGCTGCGATGTAATGTCAGAAACTGTTGATGCAGAATTAATGCTCACTTTTATGAGTTTATCTTATGTCATAGAGTTGAAAAAAACCTCGGTGTAAATATTCATCATATGGCTTAATTGGTTTGATGTACCGTAGCAACAAGCACAGCGCCAGACGCTTGCTATGGAGGCCTCCACGTTGTTTCAAAGTCTTTATTATTATGACAGCAAAGTCTTGTTCATTAAAGTTTCACAATCCATTTTCATTAGGTTGAAGCTGAGTCTGTAAATGAACAGTTGCTCTGAAAAACCAAGCCCTTACAGTTCTCGCTGGGGAGGCAGCGCGTCTGTATTAATTATCAGGACGCTGGTGTCGATCGACGATGTTAATTGCACTGATGGCTCGTTATTTGGGGAATTGCCATGCATTTCATGCAGGGATAATAAAAATGAATTTTTAAACAAAGAGACTTAAAATAATATCAAATCTGCAGAGAATACCAACATCAAAGGCGTATCTCAAAGCTTTGAATTTTATCTTTGTGGTCCAAAATGTTAAAGAGGCGCCCGCAATGCAGTTGGTTCCAGTTTGCAGTGAAGGAAAACAAAACAAGAGTTAATTAACTGTTATTACAAACCTTTTCAACTTTAATTTGACTTTCAAATATTAGCATTTATCTATGAACTGTGCTTCTGGGTTTGACAAATTAGTTTTCACAGAACAAGTTTAATTAGGCGTCATTGTGCTTTTATGTCAGTTTTCAGAGCTCCAGACAATGAATGGATTAACTTATTAAAAGTCATCTGTTTAAAAGACTTTGTCGAATGGCAAATGGGTGGGCAAAGTTGCTTGGCTTTGCAAGAAGATGGGGAAAATGATATTGCCGGTTGGGTGTCGGGGGGTTGTAGATCAGATGAAAAGAGAGTTGGCATCCCTCCCAGCTGAAGCCTGCTTTTGGGGCACCTCCATCTTCCAGCCCCTTCAGGTGGGGAGGGGTCTGTGGTCATTATACCAACACAGTGCCTAGGAAAACTGAGCTGAGGAAGGCTATCTGTACTGTAGAGGAAGGAAATGACATGGAGAGAGTCTTTACCATAGATAGCATTTAGGGGCTGTTCACAGGACGATCTATACTTGACTATGCATTATCTTCCATGATTCTCTAATTCAGAGGCCAGCTAACTTTTTCAGTAAAAGACCATATAATCTATGTCATAACCACTCAACTCTGCCATTGTCCCGTGAAAGCAGCCACAGACAATAATAGGTAAACAAATGGGAGTGGCTGTGTTCCGATAAAACTTTACTTACAAAAACAAGAGTTTGGGGCCTTCCTTGGCCTGGGGCTCTGGTTTGCTGATCTGTGCTCTAGTTGAAAGTCTTGTGTTGGGCTGGCTGCACCGACAAAATACATTTAACAAAAGGGCATCTCTTCTCAACTCATGTTCTCCCAAGGAAGACCAATAACTTTTCATTCATCAAACATTTTCTGACTTTCATCTAAGGTACTAGGCATTGCTGGGCAAATGATGATGCATGGATAGTTTTTTTTTTAAAAAGTATCCTGACTTCAGGATATCCCATTCTAATGGTGAAGATCTTTCTTTGGAATCTGCTATTATAGCGCCAGGATTTATTTTGTAGGAAAGCAAAATTTGCCACCCCAAATGTGACTCTTTGGCATGAAGATTATTTTGGGCTGATTGTTTTCAAGAAACAAAATCTCAGGAAGAAACTTTGACCTTCCCCCTAACTACCTAAAAGAATTTAGACAGGGGAGCTGTTCTGAGAAGGGAAGTATCACCAGAGATATCTATACTATAAAATGAACTGTGTATGGTAGGCAGGAAGGAACCTAGCAAAATCTGTTTGTTAAAATTCCTCTCTGGGGTCCCATTGTTTCTACATGGCCCAGCAAACATTTGTTTACCAAACATTTGCTCTTTTTTCATCTTCCTGTGACTGCCTTCTTTCCCTTTGAAGTCCCAGACCCTGCCCCCTTCTCCTTAGTCCAGAATGACACATATACCTCCTTTTGCCTGACTGTCTTTGGAATCTCCCATGTTTATGTGGATTCCCTGTGTATATGTAATTAAATTTGCTTTTTCCCCTGTTAATTTGTTTTATGTCATTTAAATTCCGACAGCTCAAAGAACTAAGAGGGGATGGGGTGAGTTTTCCCCTCCCCAACAATTTATTTTGACTTGTTGAATTAGATGACAGAGATTAAAAAAAAATAAAGTTGAGCCTAGGATTAACCTGTAAATGCATCTGTGGAAGAAAGTCATTTCTTATTACTATCTTTGCAGGCTTTTGTAATCACCCTACAAAGCAGATCATGAAAAAGGGAGAGACATATTTTACTTAGAAACAAGGGAACAGTCATGAAGGTAAGCTTGATGACTGTTAGTAGGAATACCTATAAATAAAGTTCTGTATTGGAACAAGGAGGTTTCTGCCCTTGGAGAGCTCATGATCTACAGAGGATACAGACCTATTCAACTGCTATCATTGAGGATGTGCAAACTGCTGTGAGAGCACAGAGGACAAAGAAGCCCATTGTACCTACCTGTCAGGGAAACCTACAGATAAGTGATTTAAGTATGGGTTTTGAAGAATGAGTAGGAGTTTTCCAAGGAGAGAAGACAGGGTAGAAGGCATGTCAAACAGAGGGAATAGCATGTGCAACAGTCTAGTCACGAAAGATTGCTGTGATGTGGCCAAGGCATGTGTCAGGGGGTGTGAGAGGAGGCATGCATTTCTCTTTGACACACACCTGCGTGGGGCTTCCTTGCTGTCCTCACATGGGAAACGATCTCCCCACAAATATCCACATGGCTTGCTCCCTTGACTCCTATAGCTCTCTCCTCAAACAGCAACTCCTCAGACACCTTCCCTGAGCACTATATTTAAAATAGCAAAGCCCATTCTGTCTCACTGTCACTTTGCTGGGTTGTATTTTCTTATTACCACATGTAGTATATGATGTATACTACATCATATCATGTAGTATATGTATCATGTAGTATATGATGTATTTAATTTGTATTTTGTTTGTGTCTCCCAACTAGAGTATAAGCTCTGTGAAAGCAGAGGCTTGGTCTACAGTGATTTCTGTAGTATACCCAGCGCCTGGCACAGCATTTGCATAAAATAGGTGCTTAGTAACTCATCCGATATCTATGCACCAGGAACGGGAAGGGGGGTAGGGCTTTCCCTGGAGATGCTCTGAATCCAGTCCTGTTAGTCACATAGCAAGTGGTCACAACAGAGTGTGCTAAAAGCTAGAACAGATAATGGCCTTGAATGCCAAGTTAAGAAGGTTGGATGTTATTCCACGGGTAATGGGGTTGCCATGTAGGCCTCCTGGGCAGGGGAGGGCAGGACTGGGTTTAAGTATTCGGATCTCTGCTTATTTCCCCAGGGACTGTAAGGAGCCAGGAGAAGGTGTCCTGCTCCCGGCAGAGAGCTGAGTGGTTCTCCTCATCTCAGAGTGACCTGTTAGAGCAGAGGGTGCTGTGGCCTTGAGGATTTCCCTGGGAGCTCCAAGGACGTTCATTGCTTCAAACCTAGACCTCCTCACACAGGCCCTAGAGGGCTAGGGGCTCAGGGCCAGGACGAGGGTGAGGCAAGGGAAGCAAGCAGGGTGCCACATTGAAGGAGGCACTCCCTCTTAGGTGCTGGGCTTGCACCTGCATGAACCCGAGAGGGAGCACCTCCTTAAATGCACACTCTAAGCTCCTTGCCTGCCTCTCCCTAGACCCAGACCTGGGGAGATGGCTGGTCTAGAAGGGGCATGGATTAAGTGGCAAGGCCTTTTGTCTCCTATTCAGAATGAAGAAACTGAGGTCTAAAAAGTAGATCTGGACTCTCCTGAGTTCCAGCTGCAGAAGGGATAATAGGCCTGGAAGGTGGGGTGGGGGGGGTCTTTTTTTTCTTTCTTTTTTTTGGCTGTGTTGGGTCTTCGTTGCTGCGCAGGGCCTCTCTCTAGTTGTGGCGAGTGGGGGCCACTCCTCGTTGCGGTGCGCGGGCTTCTCATTGCGGTGGCTTCCCCTGTTGCAGAGCACAGACTCTAGGCACATGGACTCAGTAGTTGTGGCTCGCAGGCTCTAGAGCGCAAGCCCAGTAGCTGTGGCGCAGGGGCTTAGTTGCTCCGTGGCATGTGGGATCTTCCCGGACCAGGGCTTGAATCTGTGTCCCCAGCACTGGCAGGCAGATTCTTAACCACTGTGCCACCAGGGAAGTCCCGAAGGTGGGGGCCTTAAGGAGAGGGGAGAGGAGACAGATTCCAGGGGTGCAGGTTCTAGCCCCAGAGTCATTGCTGTTCTCCCATGTCTGGCTTCTATTTCTCCAACTTCCCACTTCTGGACTCAGTACCTTCTGTGTCCTGCCCCCCGCCCCCCGCCCCCATCCCTATAGATTCAGCCTGCTCATGTGTCCAGACCAGTGGGTATACTGGGCAGGCAGGTTTGAATCAGCTCTGGTTCACCTCTGCCCTTGCTGGACACTGAGCTTCTGGGGCTGTACACGGAGTCTCTCATGGGGCTCTCTACCAAGCTTCTGCCTGCCCCTCCTTTTCATTCTTCTGCCCTGGGGTTTCCTGTGCTCACAACTTGGCTTTGGTTTAGCTAGAGGCCCACCCTTGTCTTCCTTAGGATGGGCTGTCATCCTTGGGTCATTCCTCCCGAGGATGGTTGCCCATCTACCTGCCCCTGTATGCCAGATTCCCTTCCCCAGGGCCATGTTTCTCTGTGGGAGCTGTCCTACTTGCAGGTTCCTCTAATGTCTAGAGACTTCTGTATCTTGCTTGCCTCAGAGGCCAGGCCTTGGATGTGTTCAAGGTCAACCCACAGTTCCTTGCAGATTAGCCCTAGGAGTTTGCTATTAGTGTTAAACTCTGGGCATAAAAATTATAGTCTGGCCATAACACGACAGAGAAAGGGGAATATCAGACAGTATCTTGTGGATGGAATGGAGATAAATAAACATAACCATAGTCAGGCAGTCACTAACTGTGCTTGAGATGAGTAGGAAAGCCTTCCTGCAGGTTCCCAATGTTAAGATTGCTTCAGATACATCCCCTATCACTATCCCAGAGATGCCTCTGTGAGAAGAAAAACAAAATAATTTCATTTTATGCTTATGGCAATCTTTTGAGGATTGATTTATTATTCCCATTTCATAGATGTGGAAACTGAGGTTTGAAGAGGTGTGATGACTTGGATTAGACAGCTGATAAATTGTCAGTCTGACCCCAAGACCATGTTTCCCATATTTCATGGCTTCCCATATTGACCACACCCTGGAACTCATGCCAGGGGCATTTGAGCCGAGAGCTCTTTAGGGAAGTGAAGCACATAGGCACCTTCTTCTCGTGTCCTTGGTCATTCCGGGGCAAGACAGTGATGGGTTGGTGTACACGTGCAAATGACATCCAGCTTCTCACTGCCGGATCCCTGAGCACAAGCACTTGTTGTTCATTTCTATAAATGTTAACATATCAGGATGTATTTTGACACACTACTAAGATAAGTGCTAGAGCTGACAATAATAATGTATAATTTATGTCTCTCATATTACCTTCCCATCACTGTGCTTACATTATTACATAAATTAGTTTAATGTATCTGACATTCATCAGATAATTTAAGCATTTGTTCTTTTGTCTCTGTCTCCTGCTCACAGGCTTCTAGGCTGGAGATCATGACACCATGTTGGCACTGATTTGCAGGAACACGGGGAAAGTTATAGAAGACTTTTCTGACGTGCATAGAGGAGATATACTTTCTGTGTGAGTAACTGGGTCACAGGGTGCAGACGGCCCTGGAAGAAGCACTCCCCTCTAAGATAAATTGCAAAAATGGCCATGGATTCTTCCCATCCCAGTTTTTACACCCCTATTTAACGTGATGTTGGAGCTTCTCCCACCCAGAGGTAGATTCTAGTTCTCCACCTTTTGAATCTGGGATTGGCTATGTGTCTGGCTTTTGCCAGAGGGCCATTGGCAGACTTGTGCTCAGTGACTTGCCCTCTTGCTGCTTTTGGAAATTTGCACTTACCATCATGTGAACAAGCGCCTGGTAGGGCATGGGCTGATGAGACCCATGGCCTAGTTATCTGCTTTGCCCCAGCGATACTCTGCCATTTGCCAGACATGTGATTGAAGCCATTCCCTGCTAGCTGACTGCAGCCACGTGCAGGAGCCCAGCAGAGGCAGCAGAAGAACCACCCAGCAGTTCCCAGCCATTGTTGATCCACAGAATTCTGAGCTAAATGCACAGCTGTTATTTTAAGCCAATAAGTTTGGGGTGATTTCTTACACAACAAAAAATGACAGATAGAAGGCTGAGGTTGATTGATAGGGGAGTCCTATTTATAGTTAGGGAGAAGAGGATATTTCTTGAGCTCCTGCTATACCTCCAGGCTGGGCCAGGCACTTGAACATACATTATCTCCTTTGGTCCTCACAATGGGTATACTATTTGCTTTCTGAAGTTAATGCTATTATTATCCCTATTTTACAGTAAAGAAGACTTGAGATTTTGAATGTTTAGGTTACTTGCCCAAGATCACAAAGCTACTAAGTGGTAAAGCCAAGATTCAAACTCAGGTCTATCATCCTGGACACCCTAACCCTGATCATTTATTGGGATTTTTTTTAAAAGAGAAGAAAAGTTCAAAGGGATTAATTCTGAGTTTGCATTTTTGCCCAGGTGAAGAACATCCAGACAACAGCTCCAAGTGTTTGATACGATCATTAGTACAAGGATATTGGTAAGAGTGCTTGACAATTGCATTATCCATCAATTCATTTAACCCAGGCTTATGAGTAGTACTGATGTCTTTTTCTAGTTGAGGCAAGTAGATTCAAAGAGGTTAAAAAATTTGCCCAAAGTAAGTAGGGCAGAACTTGAACTCAGAACTCCTGAATCCAAACCCCATGACTGTTCCTCTGAGCCAGGCCATCTCCCTTTCCAGTTTTTACTCTGGGGCCTCAGGCTGGATGCTGTAACCCACAATGATTTCATCATTGACCAAGATGAAGACAGTCGATCCAGAGACACTACCTGTGTGCAGGGCCCTGCAGTAGGCCCTGGCAGGATGTAGGGACAAGTATGACTTAGTCCCTGCCCTCACAGAGCTCGCTCTCTGACTGGGGAGGTCATGCTCCACAGTATGTTACACTTGGATCTATGCAGTGTGTTTGTGGGGTAGCGTGTCGTCACATGATCTGATGCATCGGCGTCTTCTTTTCAAGTGATGCTAATGCCTGTCCACTTAAATAAATCAACATGTCTATTTTCACCATCAATGCCTGTGACCCACAGGGTGCCCCATGGGACCTCTCCAAAGTGCCTCACTCTGTTCTCATGTTCACAAGTGTTAAGAAGCAGTCAACGATTTAAAACTGAAATGTCCAGTATTGGCAAAGATCAGGAGAAGCTGACAGAATTTGTAAGTTGATACAAAATTTTTTGGAGGGCAATTTGGATTAGGTAACAAGCCCTTAAAATATTCATACATTTGACCCTCAAATTCTAGAAATTTATTCTAAGGAGATCACCTACCATGAAGATGTACAAAGACTTATTTATAATATTTTTTATGTTGATGACATTTAATTGAAAACAACCTAAATGTCCAAAAATAGGTATTGGCTAAATAAAATATGAAACATTCACACAATGTACTGTTAACCAGTGGATTAAAATGATGCAGTAGATGAATAACATGAGATCATGAAAAGAAAAGGCAAATTATAAAAATGGTATTGCAGAATGAATTCATGTAAACAAAGTATGTATAGAAAAATTCTGGAAGGTTGTGTACTAAAGTATTAACAATGGTTATTTCTGATGGAGAGGTTAGGAAGAGGTTAGGAGTATTTTGTATTTTCTTCTGCATGCATATTTGTATTTTTTCCATTTTCTTCACTGGTGGTGTTATGCTTTTGTGGTAAAAAGAAAGATAAAAGAATAAAAGCCTAATAAACAGCATTCAGCGGTTTAAATAAAATTTTCATAATATCTGTTTTCTAAAATCTGGAAATCTGGGTGATACGCTCTAGTTTTAAATTTGATTGAATGCAGAATTTAAGAAGCGAGGGATGGGAGAAATGCTGTTAAGATTTGGGTACCAATATTCCATTCTTTCTACCCCCACCCCAAAGCTATCTGGCTTCTTACAGAGCTCATGTTGTCTCTTATTTTGATTCAGAACAGATCTGACCATTATTTAGTGAAAAGAGAAGAGGTTTTGGCACACAGATATGGGCTCAAATCCTACCCTCTTCCTACCTGAGTGTTATTGGGCAAGTCACATAACTTCTCTGAGCATCCATTTCTTTATCTGTAAAGTATGAATATACAACCTACCTTGCAGCAATGTTGAGAGAATTAGACACACTGTGTGTATAGAGCCAAGCATAGTACCTGACATACAGTAGGTACTCAATAATTGTTATTATATTGTTATTGCTTTGGTATTGTTATTATTGCAAAAGGAACCAGAGAGTATGGATACTATGCCCATTTTTTTTTCTGGTGGGCAGATTGAATCAGCATAGAAACAGATTTTAAGGGAATGCCAGTTGGCTGTTGAGCCCAGGATTTATCTCCTCCTTGGCAGTGTCATTTTTGTTTGTTTGTTTTTGTTTTTCTGGCCGCACTACGTGGCATGCGGGATCTTAGTTTCCCCACCAGGGGTCGAACCTGCGCCCCCTTGCCGTGAAAGCGCGGAGTCTTAACCACTGGACCGCCAGGGAAGTCCAGCAGTGTCACTTTAAATAGGCTCCTACACGCCTCCCAGGGCTCAACACAAAGCATCTCCACGCCTGGGAAAGAATATGTTTCCTTTAACAGGTATATCAGGATTATTATCTTGCATGTGTAGGAAAGTACGTCATTTGCCCCCATAATAAACATGGCTTAGCCTAGAATGGGGCCTGGTGCCCCACTCTGCCTACCTGTGCTGATGGCAGATGTTGGTAATTGATCACTATGCCCCTTCCTGTGGAGCCCAGGCACAGTCTTAAGGAATCTGCTCAACACCAAGTTTCCTACAGTTCTTTGCAAATTGATCAGAGGTTGCAAACAAGAGGAAACCCACTTGCCTCTTTTGGATGAGAGCAGGGTGGGGGAGGGTGGAAGGGGAAGGGAAGGTTGAGAGTTCATCTATTTCAACCTCCTAACTTACTTCTGAGAGATTAGAAGAAGAGTTCTTCCTTTTCTGGGCCTCATTTTCTTCATCGATTCAATGAAGTCCTAGGAATAGATCAGGACTGGTGATAGGTTTCCTTTCAGGAGTCTACTCTGATGAATCAGTATCTCCAGAGTATTGAGTGTAAAATGATTGAGGCCTCATTCTGTTTTGGCCAGAAGGGGCGCTGTGTTGGCTTTGCGGTGTCCCCGTGCCTGGAATGAGTTGCAGCAGAGGTAGGTGTGCCAGGTGTTTGCCATTCCTAGATTGGGCGGTTTCAGGTAGCTCTGAATGTGTACTTTTCTAGGAAACTGAGGCCCAAAAAGGAAAGTGACTGGTCCAAATGAGTTTGTGGGAAAGTCAGGCCTGTGTCCGGGGGCTCGGCTCCGTGTCTGGGCCTCCTTCTACAAAGCCTCAAATCTGACGTCCTTGGGCAGCAGGCGTGCTCCTCAGGAGGAAATACAGGCGCTCGGCAAATGGGCAATGCCAGTCCTTCCTCCCCTGAACTGAGCTTGGCTGCCCAAAGGGCACTCACTATCCCCTCTGCCTGATAGACCTGACTGCAGCCCCGGGCCCTGGACCTGGGGGCCAGGCTGCACTGCTCCTCCAGGGCCCCGCCCTGGGCTTCTCTCTGGGTCCTTCCTAAAAGGCTTGGGGAAGTAAGTGATCAGATTCCAAAGACTTTCCCCTGGGGTGGAGTTGGGGGTGGGCGGCATTTCCCAGAGCGGGGCTTTGCCTAGGCAGGGGGCTCAGCTAAGAGCTACAGGCTCGCAGCAGGGGCTCCTTAAATATGCAGAGGGAGCAGCTGCCTTTGATCTCTCCAGCGAAGAAGCAGCCACTCCCCGCTGAGCTGGAGTGTGCATGTGTGCTTGAGGGTGGCATGTGCGTGTGGGTTCACATGTAAATGAAGGCAGACTGGACCCCAACATGTGCATGGTGCATGTATGTGTGCACAAACAGGCACCACTACAGGTTCACATGTGTGCATATGCACGCATGTGTGTGTGCCTATCTGTGTATGTGTGCCTGTATTCATACCTGGGAGTTATCAAGTGTGTGTACACGTGTACACCATGTGGTTTGTTGGGCTGAGCGCATATCTGCACGTCAGTTCATCTGAGATATCTCTATAACACAATGGTATTATCTGCCCAGCAATACCCATTTGGAGCAACTTATAACAGTGTTACTCCTTATTCACGGTATTACCACTGAAGTCACCATAGTAGCACAACCTGGTCCTGCCTCCTGGCCCAATTTAATTTGTCTAGGGATGAGTCAATCCTAGTACCCACTCACCTGGTTACAATGGTCAGGAGATGGAGTGGTAGGTTGGATTACTGTTCAAACCTTTCTTTTTCCCCTTTCCCCCACTGATGTTAGGAATGACTGAATGACCTCCTTTGGCCAATGGAAATGAGAACCCAGGTGACACATGCCACACTTGAGCAGAAGTTCTAAGAGCCCTTGCCTGGCTTGCCACTTCTTCTCCTTGTCCTCTGCCATGAGACTTGTGATATTCAGGTAAAGGCTGTTCTGTCATCCTGGGTCCCAGATGGGAGATACTGTAGAGCAGAGCCATAGCCAGCCCATGAGAAACGTGTGATGCAAGTAAAGTAAACCTTGTGGGAGTAGACCATGGAGATTTTAGGGTTTTCATTGTTGTTGTTACCTATATGTTGCAGCATAACCTATACTAAGCTGACTAAACAAATGGACACTGGGATCAATTGTCCCATCCCTTGGACTTTTGGGTTTGGAACCAGAAAGCACTTTAGTAATTTCTATTTACCATGATCTGTGGCTAGAGATCAGGAAATGTCTGGTGACATTTCCCATACATGAATAAAGGTCATATTTCCCTCATTTGGCTACACCTATGCCTTTCATGCAAAGTCAGCCCAGATAGAAATAGACCAGAGAGATAGAGACCAAAGCAGGACATGAAATTGATAAAGTCCATAGTTCTGAGTTCAATTGTTCCTGAGACTCAGCTGTATCCTTGCTCTGCACCCAGCTTCATTGTACCACCTCATCTTGATTCTATAAACAATAAATTCACCTTCTAATTAATGCCAACGTGAGTTGTTTCTGTCACTTGCACCAACTGTAATGTAATATGTATGATTCTGTGTGACTACACACATATACATTACAATGCTATGTGTTTGCGTGTATATTTGTGTATACTCATGTATGTGCTACCATTTATGGAATATGTGTGTCTGTGTATCCTCGTGTGTCTCTCTGTGTCCTGGTAATCATATGCAGTTATATAGGTATATTTATGGTAGGTGGGTGAATTTGCCTGGCACATAGTAAGTGTTCAATAAATATTTTCAGAATAATTTATCTGTATTTCAACAGATGTGGCACAAAGAGTGACTTAGAAAGAATGATATCAGGAGGGGTTGGTTATGCATGGCAGTGTTGTGCTGGGACACCTCCCAGCTGCACTTGGACTCTGTGTGAGGACTACTCTCATACTTCCATTCCTCCCAAAGGGTTTACACACTGGCATGTCAGGTTGTCCCTTGGGCTTCTACCTGGCTGGGCTTCATCCTTCCTTGATCTCTGGACAGGAAGAAAAACAGCCTGGGCCCAACTTGCCAGTCTCTGGTGGTGCTGGGACAGTCACCATGGAGGCCCAGGAAAGGCCAGGATTTCAGGAGGCATTCCTGGAAGGACCACTTAGGTCCAGAGTCAGCATGGCTGATGTCACTCCCAGCCATCTGCTGGAGCTCTGGGTCAGGTGTTCATTGTTGTAACAGGGAATTTTAATTTATAGGCTTTCTGCATTTGACTTTGGTAGTTTCATGATTAGGTGATTTGACAGAAACATGGGACTTGATTTTTGCTATTTTCACTGTATTGTCATGTGTTAGGAAAGTATTTTGAATTGGTGAGGTGGAAAGATTGAAGAGACAGCAGTGAAGGGCATGGGAGGCGAGATGATAAGATTGCTACCAAGAAGGAAACATCACACTTGGGGGCTTTCTGGGCGAGAAACCAGGGGCTCCTGGGGCTTGAAGGAACTTTAAAGATCAGCTGGTCCAACCCCACCCCCATGCTCAACTCCCCTCTATAAATAGTAATTGTAATGACAATGACTATAATAATAGCTACTATGTTGAGCTCCTACCAGCCTCACAGGAAGCTGTTCTACTCAGGCTCCATTGGTTGCAGGGCATAGAGAGACCCAACCAAGATAGCTCATGTCCCCTTCCCCTCTCCTCCCTTTCCCCTCGTCTCCTCTCCACTCCTCTCTTCCCCCTCCCTGTGCTATGGGGATATAGGGAAGGACCATCCTTCTCCAACCAGAGCGGTGATTCTCAACTGGGAGTGATTTTGTCCCCCACCCCCCATCAGGGGGCATTTGGCAATGTCTGGAGACATATTTGGTTGTCACGACTGGGGTGGCATCAGATAGGGAAGGATAAGACGGGAGAACAGAGCAATAGTAATATATGGTTTGAGAGGAATATTTTGCTCTCAGAGTAAAAAAAAAAAGGCTGCAGTACGTGGTTTAGACTCTTCACACAATAACATTTTTAGGATATTTCTATTGCTTGTGGAAAGAATCCTGTCACTGGGATATTTGAAAGTCATGTTCTCAAGAGTTATAACCCATAACTGCCAGTGGGGCCCTACGGGGCATAGAGGAAGCTTTGGTGTGAACATCTTGGCACTAGGCACAACTTTTTCCAAGACTGTAGCCTGGCTACTGTATATTGAGAATTTCTCTAGGGTAATATTGAATTTCATTTCCTCAGCAAGGGTTGCTGGAAACTTCTCTCCTTGTTTAGTGGCCATGGGCCTTAGCCTTCAGGGAATGCTTAAAGATGGATCTGGAAGCAGCCAGTGTTTAGAAGAAACCCGAAGAGTGCAGGGAGGTGGTCAGATAAAGGGGGCCCATCTGGAGTCCAAGAGTTGGATGGGCCTAGAGAGCACTTTTCTGAGGATGCTGGTCTAGCATGAAGGGGGTCATTAGGAAGGGGATCCCAGGTGCCCTCACTGAGTTGGATGGGACAATCCAGAATGGAAGCCTCCAAGTCTATCAGGAGGCACTTGTTATCTGGGGCTGCAGAGGCAGCTGATCAAAGAGAATGGATTGACACAGGATCAAACTACCTCCCAGTCTGTGTCCCCTCTCCTGTTTCCCTTTTCTCTCTCTGACTCTGACCTTTTGTCATTGTCTTTTTCTTCCTTCCTACTGCCTTGATCCTCTTTCTTTGTTGAAAGTGAGTTGAAGCCAGATCATGGATACCAAGTTAAAGGACTGAATTTCATGCTAAATTTATTCATTAGTACACTCAGTAAATATCTATCAACTCCTAGTTCCTAGCACAGTGAGTAAAACAAATTAAATGGTCAAGAATTATTTGTTAAATGAATATATGGATAAATGAATTTAAGTCTTAGTTTAAATGTTATCTCTTGAGAAGACTCTTTCTTAACCAAGTTATGGACAATAGTCTTCCATTTCAAGTCAATCACTATACCATTGCTACATTTCATTTCCTTCATAATACAAATATCTGAAATTATGTTAAAATATATATATTTTTGTTGGTATGTTGTGGTCTGTTTCCCTTACTAGAAAATAAGCTCTGGGAAATCAGGGAATTTTTTTGGTTCACCTGGTCTTCCCAGTACCTGGGAGGATGTCAGGTATACAGTAGGCACTTTCAAATATTTACTAAATAACGAGGTTTATTTGTTTCCCTCTCTTCTCTGGGTCAGGTGGTGTGGTAAGTACTGGGGATTCAGAGATGAGTGAGACATTGTCCCTGGTCAGAAGACTCTCCAATATGGGATAGAAATTCCTGGTAATTTTTGGAAGTGAAATGATTGGTGCTCCACTAGAGATTGACTCATCTGCCATCACGAAGCGAGTACTAGAGTAAGTAACCACTGACTGCTCTAACAAACAACCCCAAAGATCAGTGACATAATCCAATAAAAATTCTGTTTTTCTCTCTTCACACACAGTTCAGTGAAGAACAGGCAGTTTTTTTGCCAAATGTTGACTCGGGAACCTGGGGTCTTCCATTTTGTTGTCCCATTTTCAACATCAATATGTGGTCACTGTGAAATGGGAGGGGAGTGAAAGATGGCAAGTGGGGGATTTTTGTGGGCCACACTGGAAGTGGCATGCATGACCTCGCTCTACACTTCACTGGTCAGAACCCAGTCATAGGTCCCATCTAACTGCAGAGGGGGATGAATGTTGTCCATCTATGTGCCCAGAAGGAAAAGGAAATGAATCTGGTGACCACACAGCTTTTTGTTTTTGCCACAGATAGGATGGAAGGGAGAAGTCATGGACTAAGACATGGAGACCGCTTAGGAGAATTCATGAGAACTGGTACCAAGGTAATAGCAGTGGCCATAGGCATTGGAAGAGAATTGTTTAAGACTATTATGAAACTCAGAAGTTAAAGTCACATAACAATGCACTGATCTGATGAGTCCTTTAGTAAAATTACTGTGAAACTTGCATCAGAGATGTCTCCTGACTTGACTCTTGCTTCATCATTAGAAGTTATTCTGAGGAGGGCATTGTCCCTGCTGCTCTGTGAGTTTTGCTATTGATATAAAGTGACAAGGTTCTGTCTTACTGAAGTGATAATTGGAGCATGGACAAAGGATGAGAATTTGGGGCACAAAGGTTACCTCTTTTTCTGTGGTACTTCTGTTCTTTTAGATTTTTAGATTTCATGTAAAGTCTTCACCAAAATGGGCGATTGCCCATTATGTGCCTAATTCTGTGCGAGATGCTGTGGGGATAGGAGAGGGGAAAGATACGAACCTGGCTCTCAAATGACATGTTTTTCTTCAGGGAGCTTCAAGGAATTCATGTGACACAATTGTGGAAACCAAAGGCAACAAACTCTTGAGATGCAAGTGCTAAGGGTTGTGTGGATTCCTGGCAAGGTGAGATAAGTATAGGCAGCTGTTGATGGAGACGTTTCTGAGGGAGGTGGCACTTGAGTTGGTTCTCCTAGAGTTTCCTCAAAAGACACCACTCTCTTGTATATTCTGGGGGCTAACAGTGTGATTTTAGGGTCAGATAGGACTAAGTTTGGATCTGGGTTCTATCCCTTGCCAACTTTACAATATCTAGTAAGGTGAGTAAATGAGATACCATAAACACAGGGTACCTGGCACATAGAAAATTCTCAACATGTGGGAGATGTTAGATTGTAAGAGAACAGTAAATGTATATTGCCTGAAGGCAGACTTCTTGGGTGTGAATCCCACCTCAGCCCCTTACTTTCTGTGTGATCTTGGGGCAAATCAGTTAACCTCTCTGTGACTCAGTTTCTTTATCTGTGAAACAGGTATGTTACTGCCTATCTTGTAGCATTGCAGTGAGTGGTATGTCCATTAATATGTATAAAGAGCACGTAACAGTACTATGTAAGTTGTGCTGCTGTTATCACTATTGCAAAAATAGTCATTTCACCTCCACAGATGATCACCCCTACACTGAAAAATAGAGGCCTTTCCTTCCTTGGAGAACTGCAGAATAATTCAGACACATGCAGTGCATTTTATTCTGTGTGTGGATGTGTGTGTGTGTTTGCATGTGTGTGTACGTGCGAGCACCCATATGTGTGTGTGATGGGAAGTGATGGCCTGAACGATGGCACCTTTCTCACATTGTGACAATGACACACGCGTTTTCAATTAAACTGAGTTCCCATTTCACTCTATTCATTTGGCAGCAACCACAAGTTCACGGAAAAATATGAATAGACAAGGGGAAGGTGCACAAAGAGGGGTGGGTGTGGGAGAGTCAGAGAATCAATTAACAGTTTGTCAAGACAAGGGTTTTAATTCCTCCCTTTTATAAAAAAAAAATAATGCACTGGATCCTTGTCTATCATGGATCATAACAGCTATAGCCGTCACTTATTGAATACTCACTCTGTGTCGGGCATGTTGCTAAGTGCTTTATAAATGCATTATCTCATTTAATCTTCATAATACCCTACTGGGTTTTCAATGGTCGGTCTCATTAAAAGGGCTTTAGGAGAGTAGCTGGCCTGAGGTCACATGGCCAGTATATGATGGAGCCAAGTTAAAAACACAAGCTTTTCTGACTCCAAAGGTCATGGTCTTAACTAGAGCTTATGTCCAGCCAGGACATGCCGGGATGGCACAGGAAGTTTGTAACCACTGTCCTTTCTGATGCCTTGGCCCCCTGTTGTACTGGCTGTCAAATATTTCTATCACTGCTCTACTCAACCAGGAGGCAATATTACATTGTTATAATCAAAAGTGGGAGGGGAAAAAAAAAGACAAATGTGGAATATCTTCTTAGAATCTATGACGCATTGATTTGAATCCAAAGAGAAATAAAGCTAAACTTAGAATGCACAAGATCTTAGGAATGAAGTGGTCAACAAGTGTGTCTGCAACACATAATCAGCCTGGCAGAAGGAAAGGGCATTGTGGTAGGAGTCGGGGAGCTGGCTTATTAAAAACCCTCCTCCCTCTCCCAGGAGAAGGTTGCTTTTGAAAAAAATGAGAAATGCAATAAATATATAAATAAATAAAGGAAAAATCACCCACCGTTCTCAAATTCTTAGCTCCTAGAGAAAACCTGGAGAACTATGGTTACCATGTTGGTGTGCTGTGTGTGTGTCTGGGTGTGCGTGTGTAATTTTAGAAATATATTTATATATTACTTCAGCTGTAGGCCGAGGGGGTCGATCTTAGAGGTCTCTTCCCTCGGAAAGAATTGTGACAATAATTCCACAGCTCCTCTCAGGGTGTCCAGTGGGAGAAGCTGGGGATGGGCATTTTTGACTGTCTAGCTGGGCTCTGGTTTATCCCTAGTGAAAAGTTGTCTAAGGGGAAAATTTCTTAGTGCATAAAACTGAAAAGCAGAACTCAGTACAGTATATAATCCTAACAATGCCGTATGAAAATGCAGTAAAAATAGAGTCAATTATACACTGTCAAATCTTTTCTCTAAACAGCTGCTTAAAAGAATACGACAATTTTTCCTACAATGTAGTAAAAAAAAAAAAAGTTCTCTCACAATGCCAGCTACACAGGGCCAAATTCATTAACACTTTATTACCTTAAACTCCATTGTAAGAGAAAAATAATATGACGCAACTAGTCACTTTTTTCTTTTCCCGGTTTTGTTACCGTGACACGTTAAGATTTGGGCGCCTGCTAGTGTGTTGTGATCTACATTTAATGATCTTAACAGGGACTTAGTAAGACATTGTTCGTCTCTCTTGCGCTGTCCCTGAGTGGGGTGTTACATGAACAGTGAGACCCAATTATATCATGGTGTAATTTACAAAGGAGGAAAAAAAGAGTTCTTTTCATGGTGTGTTCCCCAAGGAGACTAGGAGTATTGTAGCAGTTTCTTGGCTCTGCTTTGCAACAATATAATTAGCTATAATCTGAGCATTTGCATATAGTACATAGAGCAGGAATAATTCTCCGCTTGCTGGGTTAGGCTGTAAAAAGGTCTTTTGTAAGGCAGTCGCTCTAATACACCTGATTTTACTTAACACATTTGCATCTATGTTGTGGCTGATCATCACAAACGGAAATAGTCACTCTCAATATGGAAGAAAAATGAGAAAATGCATTATAATGAAAGGTAATTATTTTAACCAACAGATTTTTTAATCAGGCCTACTGTGGACTCAGAATTGGGACAGAACCCTTATGCCTTTGAGATAAAAGTCTGGAGTGTATTTTGGTCCAAACTTTGTCTAGCTTTGCAGTTAGCCTTACATTTTATACACCTTATAGTTTATATCTGAGGGTGCCAAGTCCTTCAGATCCATGATATCTGGAGCCTCTAATCTAAACACAGGTCTTTACTTCCTTAAACAAAAATAAGCAAACAAGGAAACACTAGTTTGGGGGATTGAGGAACAGAAAGGAGAGTTTATTAGTTTGCTATCTCTTTCTTGTAAATTGTCCACTTTCTCCCACCCTCCCTCTCTCTCTCTCTTTCTCTCTCTTACATCCACCAAACTTGGTCATTAATCATAGGTCCATAAACTGGCATACTAGTCGATTTTATCAGCTGATTTTACCTGAGGGATCGTGGGCGTATGGCTCCAAAGTTTAAGGCAAGAATCTCAGTCAAAATTACCCTTGAAAATCCCACAGAATCACACTCAAGAGATTTGAGAAGCTCCATTATGAGAGGCCAATGGGAAATGAGCGAAAATGAGGGGATAGTAGATTCAAAGCAATTTCTCATTTCAGGGTCCCTCCAGGACACACCCTAACCATTAATGGAATAGCCTCGTGTTGAAGTACGTACAACTCAGTACCCCTATCTCCCCATCTCTTTTCCTCCCTATTCCATCTAAACAGAAGGATTTAGTTGGCAGTAAGCGTGACACTCATTCACTCCCTCCAGAATGTAAGCTCCACTGGAATGTTGGTCATTTCAGCACAAGCACTGTTCTTGACACATAGTAGGCACTCGTTCAGTATTTATATAAAGAATGATTAAAAAGATTTGCTAATCCTTCAACCTTCAGCCACAGGAAATATACTAGAAGACTATGTTGGATAGTCCATTGGGGAACAAGCCCCAGTGGTCATGTTCAACATCTCCATCTTACTGCTTTGATAATTCAAAAGATGGTAGAGATGGGCTGCCGATGTGTTTTCTCCAAAGTTTGATTTATTTCCTCATTGCAGGCTTGAAAATGTGAAATTCCATATCTTTGGAATGGATTGGAGCTTTGTTTTGGCCAATTAATATGTATTGATTGGATATCGAGGGTTTTGGACTTCTAGAAATGTAAAATGCTACAAGGACTCTTAGAGATAATAGAGTCCAGGACTCCATTCACAGATGGGTGTTATGGGTTGAGTTGTGTACCCCCCTAAAATTCATATATTGAAGTCCTAACCCCTTATACCTCTGAATGCAACCTTATTTGGAGATAGAGTGTTTATAGAGGTAATCAAGTTAAAATAAGGTCATTAGGGTGGGCTCTAATCCAGTATGATTGATGTCCTTACAAAAAGGAAAAACTTGGACCCTGCGACACTTACAGAGGGTAGATGATGTGAAAAGACACAGATAAAAGATGGCCTTCTACAAGCCAAGGAGAGAGAATTGGGACAGATCCTTCCCCCACAGCCTTCAGAAAGAACCAACTCTGCCAACACCTTTACTTTGGACCTGTAGCCTCCAGGACTGTGAAATTTCTGTGGTTTAAGCCACCCCATCTGTGGTATTTTGTTATGGCAGCCCTGGCAAACTAATACAGTGGATAAACTGAGGCCCAAACCTGGGTACTACAAGTACCCAGGCCACTTGTAGTTAGGCAGGATGGTCGATGCTTTTGGCCAGGCTTGATTAAATATGAAGAATCTCAGCACTAGAGGCTATTTTCAAGACGTTGTTTGGTCTCCTCTATATGTGATCCTTTCTTCAAAGAGCTAAGCTCTTTCTACTGTGATTCTCTGTTTTTTACTCAACCAGCATATTTGCAGAACATCAGTGAATTGTTCCTATCACCAAGTAGTAGGAAATGTTAGATTTACTTTTCCTCTTTTTTTCAGTGATTTTTTTTTTTTTTTTTTGGTGGAAGTTTTAAAAGCAAGCGCAGAAGGGAGCAAAGAATACAGGAAGTGGGAAGCAATGCAAAGAAATTCAAGCTATAATTTTTAATAATTTATGTACTAGCTTTTTAATTTTTAACTTTTAATAATTTTAATCTTACAAGAAAGTTTCAATAATAGTGAAAGAACTCCTATATACCTTATACCTGGTTCACCAATTGTTGACATTTGCCTCATTTTGCCACAGTCCTTTATAGTTAATATATACCATATATAATTATAAATATGTAATTATATATATATATATATATTCCTTTTTTCCTAAGTATTTCAGTGTGCTTTTCCCAAGAATGAGGCTATTTCCTTATGTAACTGCAGTATAATTATCAAAATCAAATTTAAGATCAATATTAATCTATAGACATTATTCAAATTTCACCAATTATCTTAATAACGTCTTTTATAGCACTTTTTTTTTCTGGCTCGGGATCCAATTCAGGATAACACATTGTATTTAAATTTTGTGATTCTTTAGTCTCCTTTTATCTGGAAAAATTCCCTCATCTGAAATATGGACATGTTTTTAAGAGTGTAAATCATCTGTTTTGTACTGTGTCCCTCACTGTGGGTTTGTCTGATGTTTGCTCCTGATTAGATTTAAGTGTACATCTCTGGCAGGAAACCACTGAGGTTCTGGTATGTTCACCCACAATGCTGGCTTTTCTCATTGACTTCCTCTTCCCCAACACACTCTGCTGTGTCAATGAAAAATAAAAACAACAGGGTAACAGTGAGTATAACTAAATATAACTTTGGGGAGGAAAATTCATTTTTTCATCCATTCATTCACCACACACAGGAATTTTATAATCTCTGAGCACCTTATTTGTACTTTTTGGAGGACAAATTTATTAGTTCTTGTTTTGTTTCAATGGATTTGGAAACCTGTTCAGGTTGTGAAATGCCTGGAAATCGGGGCCCTCTTTACAGATCTTTGAAAGAACCTCTTTCTAAACACATATACCAGAAAACAAACTGTATAACCACCACATATCCTCACACTAAACAAGAAGCAAAACAATTCAATTGTCTCTGAGTTTTCCTGTTAATATCTTATTCCTTGCCTATTCATTTTGTTTCCTGGGAGCCCAGTCTAGCAGTTTAGAGGTAGACTGAAGTTTTAAAAAATTATGGGAAAAAAAGGGCGTAGCTAAATATGTGATCCTCATTACAAACTGGAAAAGTACAGCAGTGTTGGATTTTAACTGGAGAATCCACATTCAACTGGTGGGACACAAATGCCTGCAAAGAGCAAAGATGAGAACTATGGTTTTCTACCAGCATATCTTCCCAAAAGGTAGAGGGTGAATGGCTCACTAGTGTGTGGGAATCCTGGTTGCCCAATCCCATGGGGTGATTTGGTGGGGCCTGGGGAGCTGGAACCCCTGGGCTGATTGCCTCAGACCACTAGCAGCCTTGTAAATTTTTCCCAGTTTTCCCTTAAAATTATTATAATTTTCTGTGCCCACCATGAAGTAAAAAGACCGGGAAATACTACAGTTACCTGCTTTATTTTATCTCTGAGAGGCAGGACCTGTGTCTTATTTGTCTTCTGCAATGCATACATCAGGGCCAGGCGCACAGTAGTTGCTCAAAATGTATTTATTGCATCAAAATCACTGAATGTTTGCTTCTTGCAGACATTGTGAGAAGAGCTGTGATGATTAAGCAATGAGATACTGTTTGAGGGTCCACTTTGCCAACAGCTGTTGACTTAGAGGGCAGAGAGTCTTTTAAAGCACAGCTTAAGGACACCTTGAATCTAAAATAGAGCAAATGACAAAGTGGTGAAAGAAGAGACACATAACACATTTCTGGAGAAAGACAGTGAACCCAATCCCTGACAGGATTAGCAGGTTAATTAAAGAATCTATCCTGACGATGTCGGCACATCTTCAATTCAGACTGACATTAACTCAAGGCATGGGCCCCAATCTGTCTTTTCCACCAGCTGCCATGGATCTGAAATGCTTACCAGACAAGGTGATTCTTAAGAACCTCCTAGATATACGTAATGTAACTGTATCCGAGGTAGAAGCCCGTCGCAGAAAATCTCATGGATTAGCAGGAACAAGGTTATCTGATTAACTCTTGACGACCTATTAATGGTCAGTGGGTAAAATGGGCATTGGGAAGAGAAAGTCTAGATAGAGTGAGCAAATCAACACTCTCTGATCATCTATAATGCTAGACACATCACACAACTTATTTCCCTTGATGTAGTGGCTAAGAGTGGCCACTATGCAGTCAGACAGACTTGGGTTCAAATCCCACCTCTGCCATATTCTGGCTGGATGACTCTGGGTAAGGCACTTTTCTGTAAGCCTTGGTTTCCTGAGGTGTATAACAAGGACAACAATACCTTTGTATCAGTTTTCCAGGGCTGCTATAACAAACTATAACAAACTGGGTGGCTAAAACAGCAGGAATGTATTTCCTTACAGTTCTGGAGGCCAGAAATCCAAAACCAAGGTGTCAGCAGGGTTGAGCTCCCTCTAAAGCCTCTAGGGGAGAATCCTTCCTTGCCTCTTCCAGCTTCTAGTAACTCCAGGTGTCCCTTGACTTGTGGATTCATCACTGTAATCTCTGCATCTACCTCCACATGACCTTCTCCTCAGTGTCTTCTTCTATTCTGTCTCTTATAAGAAATCCTTCAGTGAATTTAGGGTCCGCCTGGGTAATCCAGGAAGTTCTCATCTTGAGATCATTAACTTAATTATATCTGCAAAGACCTGTTTCCAAATGAGGTCACAAGTTCTGGGGGTTATTATGTGGACATATCTCTTTGGGGCCACCATGAGTCCACTACAGTTTTCTTCCTACTTCTCCTTTGGTGTGAAGATTAGAGATAATATATAAATATATATATTTATATATAAGGCATTTATCTTAGCACAGTTCCTGGCACATAGTAAGCACTCAGTGAATGTAACTGTACAGAGCTGTGTCACACACAGTGCTATGAAGTCTGGGAAGTAGGTCTTACTAACCTCTTTTTATACATTGAAGTTGGTTCAAAGAGATTTATTACCTTTCCTGAGGTCACTAAACTGGGTTTCCTATCCAGTGTTCAGTAACCACAAA
Source organism: Balaenoptera acutorostrata (assembly GCF_949987535.1). Taxonomy (NCBI): domain Eukaryota; kingdom Metazoa; phylum Chordata; class Mammalia; order Artiodactyla; family Balaenopteridae; genus Balaenoptera; species Balaenoptera acutorostrata. The sequence continues at coordinate 42,085,968 of NC_080072.1, read as the reverse complement.
GTTTGTGTTTTGACCCCTCAACATGTAGAACATGTTGTATCCCCCAGTGCAGACCCCAAGACAAAGATTTGGGTACACGTGGATTATTTAGAAAGTGGTTCCAGGAAGCAGTGAGATAGTGGGGGAGTACAAGGAAAGGAGAGAAGCCAAGGAAAGGTATGTTAGTGGGTTGGTTACTTCTGTGGGCACCTGGGCCTCAGTCCCACTGGGGCCTCCTGAGAGGTCGGTGTATATGAGAACTGTCCATCAAGACACAGGTGACCTCCAGGGTGGGCTGGATGTGAGAGGGGCACCAAGAGCATCTCCTACTCCCAGCAACTCTGTGATGGCAGAGTTCTTGGAGGATCAGGGTGAGAGGAAGTGCTGAAATGGAGAGAGAGAAAGAGCAGTAATAGTCCTAAAAAACTAACTTTGGGTAATTTTGCTTGGGCCACTCCTGTGAGGTTTGATGAGATCCCAGATTCTCAGTGCTGGAGTGGACCTTACAAGTCTATGGTCCGACCTCATTCCCATTGCTGTGGTCCCCTATACAATACCTTATATTCTCAGGTTTGTCCTCAGTGGTCATCTATAGCCACTACTTACATACTTGCAGGACCAGAGGGCTCACTACTTCCTGAGGCATTGCTCAGCCTGATCCATTGCTGTACAGCTTTCATCGTGACCAAGATCTTTATGTTGAATCAAAATTTGACTCCTTGGGTCTTCCCCCAATGGGATTTAGTTCTTTTCCCTCACCCTCCTTCCTCCCTAAGAGACCTGCTTTTTTGTATGCAATTTTCATCTCTACAATCCTGCCCTGTCCCTGCCCTAGAGCTGTGGCTCTTTGGAGACTCTGTTCCGCTCCCGCAGGGCTCTTGCTTATAATGGCCTAGAAAGTGACTTAAGTGGTTTTAGAATAAAATAAAACTGCACCCTCAGGGACAATTGGAGCATATGGTGTAGTAAGAAGAACTTCCATTCAACAAATGCTGAATAAGCGCTTACTTTGTGTGAGATCCTCAGATCTGCGGCCAAGAGTCTGTTGGGAGATATGGATATTAAAAACCACTAACTACAATGCCCAGGATAAAGGCAGGATAAAGGTTTCAAAAAGTCATATTAGGAGGGGCAGAATGAGGTGTGCCATGCTTACCAAAGCCGGAAGGACTACGTGCTCTGAGCATAGCCATTTCATTAAGGGAATTAGGGAGGACTTCATGGAGGAGGCATTTGAATTGGGCTTTGAAGGTTGGTTAGGATGTTAACAGATTCTGGTGTTGGCAGGAAAGGAATCTGACACAAGAAGGTCCTGGAGATGAGGCCACACATGTTTCTTTATTCAGGGAATAGCAAGTTGTCAGGTACTTCTAGAGTTTGGGGTATGAATGTGTATGATGTGTTTACATTGTTAATAGCACATGAGGCTGGCATGGTAGATGACAGACCCATTTAGAATATTGTAGACCAGCTGGTCTTGATTTATCCATTAGATGATAGGAAAGTTTTCAATGCTTTTGCACAGGGAAGAGAAAGATTCAGTTTTATTTTTAAAGAGGTCATTCTAAGACCACTGTGGAGGACTGGTTGTGGGGAAATTGGAAACTGGGAGACAAGGTAAGAGGTGAGAGCAAAAATTCCATGTAGAAGACTTTACCCATCCATGCTTCTCTCCATCCTTCCATCCATCCACCCATCCAATTTTAAGCATTTACATGCTTATCATTGTGCTAAATATTAAGGCTTTGGAAGAAGGAAAGAGATTTTCTATCTTCCAGGGGCTTATGATCTCACAGGGTTGAATGGGAGAAGTGAATAGGAGAGGAAGGATAAAAAGATGTTTCAGAATTGAAGTAGACTCTCATCAGTGTCTAACTGCATGTGAATGGAAAATAAGAGGGAAAGTAGAAAAATGTCTTCACACTGGAAAGGGGTGCCTGAATCCTAGGCCCAACCATGCTACTCATTAGTTGTGTGACCTTGGACAAGTCCTAACCCCTCTCTGGTTGTATTTTCCTCATCTACGAAGTTTGGACTAGATGATTTCTTGCAGGGTTTGACATTATAGGATTCTATTATTCTATTAATTTGTCCGTTAATTAGTAAGAGAAAGAGCAAAGGTTAAGCACTGGTAGACCGTGGGGTGTTTGGGGTATAGGAAGTGAATCTGGGGCAGTGTGACTCTGTGAGGGAATAGATGGAGAGACAGATACCTAGTGAGGCCGGGTGGAATCTGGTTACAGGGGCTGTGACTGTCAGAGCAACAACCACAATTATCATTAAAGCTTTGTTCTCCCACTTCATCTTCTATTCCCTGAAGTGCTTCCGCCCTTCTGGCTCTGACCTCTCTGGTATGCTCCCCGAAGTCTCTGGTGTGGCGCAAGTGGCAGCTGTTCTGAAGCCAAATAACCATAGCTCACTCCCCTTCCTTTCTGAGAGGATCTGGGCCCTGGAAGGGCTTGAGGCAGTTCCAGACTGACCAGTCCCAGAGTAGCAGGGTGTGGATCAGGGGGCTCTTGGGCAAGGACGCTGGCCTCCCTCCTGCTCTGTAGGCTGGCTGCCTCTTTCCCCTGGGCTACAGCTTTTCACTTTTCTCCCCTTGACCTCTCCTCAGGGCTTTTGTCCAAGTTGGCAGAGAAGATACACTAAGATCATAGAGGCAGGGACCTAGGAGGACGATAGTGGTCATTGATTCTAGTGGACTGAGACTTCTTTAAGGGCAAAGGCCATCCATCGGTGATTGCTGAGTTCTCAGCCCCAACACAGATCCTGGTCCATAATAGGTGCTCAATCAATACTCAGTGAAGGAAAGAATGACTGAATGAATGACTGGAAACAGTCATGTGCAAATGATGAAACTGAGGTCCAGGATGGCCAAGTGGCTGCTGAGTTAGAGCTGGAGTCCAGTCTTAGTGCCACTCCTTCTTGGTTGTAGCTCTTTGAAATGAAGACCATAATACACGCCCTGCAAAGACAGCTGTTGAGAGGATTAAAAAGATATCACATCTAAAGCTTCTAGAATGGTGCTGAACAGAGTTCACACACAATTATTTTAGGCTCTAGTGCAAGCCTGCCCAGAGTGTTAATGATAATACGCTGCTCTTCGGAAAAGAAGATCCATTTCAGGAGCATCATGCAAGGAAATTCTTGTTTGAAAGGTTTTGAAGATTATAGAAAGCCTCATCCATCTAAGGTAGCTCTGGATACAGCCTTGTTAGAGAGAGAGGGGTGGGTGCAATGACCCTGGACCCTTTCCAATCCTTTTGGTTCTTGGAACCAAGAATGCATTTCTGATCCTGACCATTGGGTGGCACCAGCCCATCAGGTTAGGTAACTTGAGGAGGTTGGTAGGGTCGCTCTGCTTCCCAGCAGGGGAATTGGAAGGGCTGGGGGTGGGGAGTGAGCAGTAGTGGGGTGGGGGAAGGAGCGGCTTAGAGAGTCCAGGTGTTTGTGCCTCTGCGTGCCTGTGTGTGTGAGCCTTTGTGCACGAGTGGGGAGGGGAGTGGCCTGTATGAATATTATGAGGGTTTACGTGCATGTGTGTGAGTGTGTGTGTGCCTGTGTGTGAGACAGCTAACGACTTGGAGAAAGGGGGCCTTTGTTTCACTTCTGTTTATGTGCAGGGAAATCATTTGACCTAAATGAAATCGCTCTGCCCCAAGGATATTAGTATAAGGCTGTGGATGAAGTCAGGTTTGGGGATGTGGAATTTTCAAGATGTTAGAGCCATTAAAATTTGTTTCATCGACCCTCTCATTTTTCAGATGGGAAAAACTGAGGTCAGAGGAGGCTGTAACTGGGCCCGGGTATGCCACAGATCCTTGGTGGGCCAGGCCAGAGCTCTGGCTCCCTGATCCTCTCTACCAAGGTCTTCTGTTGGTTGTGCTTCTGGTAACCTCAGGACAATGAGGCTAGGCCATCCAAACAAGCTGGGTGACCTCCAGGAAGAAAACCCAGCAAGGGGCTCATGGCCCCCTGCTCGGTGTAAACCATATTTCAGTGTGAGCATACTGTCTTCTCTGGCCTGTGCTTCACCCCTCACATCTAGTCCCAGAGCCAGCCCAGCCAACCCCTGCCATCTCTGGGGCAGAACCTCGAGGGCAGCTGACTTTGCTCAGGGTCCCATGATTGTCAGGTGACAGTGGGGACTAGAGGCGAAATTTCTGGTCTTGTACCCTGTGTCCTTTTCCTGCCATCTTTGTCTCTGTCTCATTCTCAGGGCTCTGTTCTATCCCCTCAGTAGCCCAGGGGTCAACCCTCTGGGGGTACCAGGCAACTCTGGCTCTACTTTGCAATGGCCCCTCAGAATGTCTCTATCCCCTTTAATAGGACCTGGAGTCATACCCAAAGTCTGATAATAGTCATAAAGATTTGTGCATGGAATTGGCTCGAAGCTGGTAAGAATGATGATGGAAACTTTCATTTATTTTTTGAGTGTTTACTTTGCTCTAGGCACTGTTGCTGGGTTCTTTGGCTCCAGAGTCAGAGTGCCTGGGCTTGAATTTTAGCTGTGTCACTAATCGGTTCTGTGACCTTGAGCCAACCTCCTAACCTCTCAGTTTCTACGTTTTAAAATTGGAGATGTCACCAGGGCCCACCACAAAGGGTTGCTGAGAGGTTTAAATTAATTGACACATAGAAAGTACCTGAAACTCATAAATCTCAATATATATGTTGTTATGCTTTAATTCTCAAAACAATTGTGCCAAAAATGTAAGGTATGGTGATCCCATTTTATGAATGAGGAAACTGAGACCACGAAGGTAATGTGTATGGTTCAGGGTAACACAGTTAGCAAGTGTGGAGATGATAACAGAACCTAAGGGTGAAGATTCAGACCTTATGCCAGTCCTCAAAAACCCTTTATCGTCCAGACGAAAGAGTGGCCTCCTTTGCAAAAAATTTTCAGTAAAAGCAGAATCAAATATTGCATATGTTTATATATTTATATATAAATATGAAAAAGTAAGAGAGAAATTAAAATGAAAAAGAGCTTCAAAAAATGACCCCCTCCTAGACCTCATATTTTCAGCAAACTCTAAGTCTGTCTTAAATTCTAATAGGTGGTACCAGGGTGCTTTAGGACAGGGCCATACTCCAGAAACCCTTCCTGGTCAGCCAGGAGTTCTACACTCACAGCTCCCTTTCCTCCCAACACACCCATCCTTTGTCATTCAAATGCATCCCACAGGGTGGGTCTGGATTGGGTAGTATGATGGGTGCCCCAGAGACTCCCAACACAGTTTATAATCACTGACCCTTTATGGTCTCTGTGCAAATGCATAATCGGCTTTATATAAAACATAGTTATGAGCTCTCATTATGGCGGGAGGGAGTAGTTAACATAGAAATTACCCAATTGCAGATGTGTGATGTCAGGTCACTAATGAACCAGTCTGACAGTCTAGCAGGTCCCACCTGATCCAAGGAGGGGCCTCTGGGCAGCTTCACCCCAGCCAGTGTGGAGCCTTTAAGATAAGGTGATGTTTGCTGGGCTGCAGCTTCCTTGTAGCTTCTCCCCAGGATCCCAGGTGGAGGCTCTCTTCATCCTAGCTGGACAGTAAGCACCCAGCACATCTATATCCATTGATTCATCTAACCAATATCTTTGGAGCACCCACTATGCATAGCACTGGGGAAACTTTGATAAACAGTATCAACTCTTTTCTCTGTTTTCATGGATCTTGCAGTTGACACTTTTCAGGTTTATAAGTGACGTTAATGAGCTAAACCACTGCCTTTTGTGATCTAGAAGACCCATCTGATCCCCACTTGTGCAGAGCCAGCTGGGCAGATGGGTTGGTGGCTGAAGTAGTTAGCAGCAACATTGAGTACTGGGAAGCCAGGGGTGGGGGCGAAAGGAAATAGGCGATTTGAATTGCTTGCAGAAACTTAAGGATTGGAAATAGGAGCCAAATCAGCAGACCAGACATCTAGGAGACAGTGAACTGAGTCTCCAAGGTTCCATTTTTTTACCTATGGTTCATTCTTCACTTGGCAGCCAGAGTGATCTTTTAAATATTTAAACTATATCGCATTTCTGTCTTCTTTAAAGCTCTCCAATGGTTCCCCATGATGCTAGAAATAAAATCCAAACTTCTTGACTGCTTCTCAGGCTTTGTGTCTTACCATTCTCCCTCCTGCTCATCTGCCCCACCTGCACTGGCCTGATTTCTGTCCTCGGGACACTGGCAAGCTTAGTCCGGCCTCAGGGACTTTGCACTCACTTTTTTCTCTGCCTGAGATGCCGTTCTCCCAGATTTCCTGAAAGTTGGCCACTTATTATTCAGTCTCTATTTAAATAGCACCTCTGAGAATCCTTCCCTAACCATGCTGTCAAAATCAGTTTCTCCCTGTACCTTGTTCACTTTCCATGGTATCACCCGGTTTATTTTCTTTATAGAAATTATCATGAGTTGAAGTTGTATCATTTGTTTATCATTCATCTCCTCCCACCAGACTATAAGCCCCATGAAAGAAAGGGACTCATCTGACTTGTTCATTATGTATTCTTTAAGGCTAGAAAATTTCTTGGCATACAGTAGGACCCCAATCACATCTGTTGAATGGATGAATGTATGAATGAATGAATGAATGAATGAATATAAAGTAAACAGCAAGTATGGGAGTGAGATGAGAGAACTCAATGTAATTTCTGTCCGAGAACCTCTCTGGCCACTGACTCATTTTGATTACTTACCAGCTGCGTAAGGGTCCACTCATCTAAATATCCTAATGGATAGAAGATCTGAAGACTTGGGGAATCTGCCCAGTTACTAGAGTTCACTTAGAAACAGGCTTAAATGGCCACTGAGAATATCCTTTACATCGTTTCTGAGTATCAATAATTTCTGAGTTGTGATGATGGGAGTTTTGATCTTTTCATCTTAGAATTGGTTATGGGATCACTGGAAAGACATTGCCTTACTGTGACACCCAAGATGTTTTCTGGGTCCGAACCTCATAGACCGGGGAAGCCTGCATCCCAGCAGGAATGCCATCAGCAGTGTACTAGATGTCTGCTCTTATGACAGCAATAGGAAATGCAGAGAAAGTTTGCCATCATCCATTTTGAGCTCTTAAAAACCAATATTCTCTCAATATCCAGATATTAAAATTCACCCATGATCTCAGTGTCTCAACAGAGCAAATGAATTTTATTTGTCTGTCTTTTCTTCTAGGCTTTGTCCGCCTAAATCAAATCCAATTATTTTCAAAATGTTCATGTGCAAGCCATCATTCAGCTGTTCAGGAAAATCTTACAAAAAGCTTAGTATATGTCAGTCCCAGGTAAGGCACTGGGGTGGAAAAGATGAGTAGGACTTGACCACATTCTCCTAGTATATGTGGATCAGAAGGGAGGCAGACATGACCCCAAGACAGAGTAGTATGATATCTGGAACCAGATCATGTGGGTTCAAACCCTGGCTGGGTGTCTCTGGGAAAGTTACTTAATAGTTTTGCATCTTATTAGCTTTCTCATCAGTAAATGAGAATGATGAAAATAATACCTCCTAAGGCTGTTGGAAAGATTAAATAAGTTAATGTTTGAAAAGTGCTAGAACAGTGCCTGGGACGTGGTAAATGCTAATTATGTATCTACTAATATGATCGTTGATAAGGCAAAGTGCTATAGGCTTTGAAGAGAGATGCACAAGGTGTTACAGGGACGTTTACCTGCTGGAGGAGGACAGGGAGTACTTCTTGCAGAAGATGAAGGTTTCCAAGGGGGAGGTAGCATGACGTCAAGGCAAGAGTAGGGTTACTGGGAAAGAGAAGCTGCTTCTTCAGTTCTGCCTTCATTATGTATCAGTTTTGTGGCTTTGGACAAGTTATTTCCCCTTCTCTGTGAAATGGGTATTATCTCACAGAAGTACTGTGAAGATCAAATAAAATGACATTTATGAGGCTTCTGGTACACGGTGGCTGCTGGTCAAAGGGCACTAGTCGCCAGGTCCACAGGGAACTCACTGCAATGGGATGCTGTAATGCACAGAGTCCTGCCAGCCTTCTTCAGGAGTGGCTCTGCTGAAGGAAACTGCCTCTTCCAGGGTCATGCCTCTTTTCAGGGGCAGCCTGCATCCAAGGACTGTTGACCTGGGGGTCATAAAGGCCCAGCCCTTCACTGTATCTGGAGATGGCTCTGATGCACCACGCCCGCTCCAGAGCTCCCCATGGGGTCACCTGAGGTCTTTATTGGGCCTGCATTACAGCTCAGTGTCTGCCTCTGCCCTTTCCTTCTTCCTTCATCTCCTGTGTTTGTCAGCTCAGGCTGCTGTAACAGCATACCACAGAATGGGTGGCTTAAACAACAGAAATTTGTTATCACACAGCCCTGGAGGCTGGAAGTACAAGATGAAGTTCCTGGCTGGGATGGTTTCTGGTGAGGCCTGTCTTCATGGCTTATAGATAGACACCTACTCACCGTGTCCTCCCGTGGTCTTTCCTCTGTGCTTTATGCAGAGAGAGAGAGAGCAAGCAAGCGCACTCTGGTTTCTTCTTCTTCTCATAAGAACACCAGTCCTATCAAATTAGGGTCCCACTTTTATGACTTTATTTAAATCTTAGTTACCTCCTTAAAGGCCCTATCTCCAAATACAGTCACATTGGGGGTTAGAGCTTTAACATATGAGTTTTGGAGGGACACAATTCAGCCTAAAACATCTCCCTTTCACAGATGTGGATCCTAAACACACTCCATAGTAACCTCCTCTCTCTTTTGTCTGTCTCAGTGTCTGCTTTCCCAGAACCCAAGCTGTGGACACACTTCTAAATCATCTTAGTGCACATACTGTCTGGAACATGGTAGTTACTCAGTTAATGTTTATGGAATGAGTTGATATTTTCATTTGAATTACAGTGTGAAGGATTACTCAGCACCAGTATTTGTTAATGGTCAATGAGAATAAAAGTCCAGCTGTTCTCTTATGAGTTTTTATTTAGATATTTATGTGTACAGACACCACAAACTTCAGCCCAGTGATCCTGGGGTCAAATAGCCTTTACTTAGAGAGTTAGGAAAGGGGTCTTCAGACTAGTCTAGGTCCCAGTTCGGAACATCTGAAGGGAAGAATGGAGAAAGAAATTAGAAATTTCCTTTATCAACTGCTTTCTGTAAGTCAAGGCTGTGCCAAAAGCCTGGTTGGAACATGTTTTCTCACATACGTCTCACAACTACCCTATAAAGTAGGGACGTTTGTTAATTCCATTTGACAGATAGAGAAACTAAGGCTTCCTTCCCAAGGTCGCATGGCTAGCCAAGGGCATAGTTGAGAGGCAACTCTTATCTAGTATCAACGTCCCTGAAAGGAGGTTAGGACTTCCTGATCCCACTCCCTTTCATCAGAGGCATTTGCTCCCGTCACTTCCTGCCTCTCCAGGCTGATAGTGACAGGCTTGCTCGCCCCCTCCCTCCCCATCGGCTCTGCACAGGCCCATCCCAGCTGCTGTTTCCCAGAGACCTTTGCAAGGCTGAGGCACCAGACCTCTGGGGGTAAGGCTGACACTGGAAGTTAATGATTATCAGTTGAAACAAAACACTTGTTTACATGTTGCCAGCATCATTAGAGGTTTCAGCCCTACCTCTGCTGGGCCTTCTGCCAGATGTTTGGAGGGGGTTTTCACAAGCTGTGCAGTTTACTAAATACAAAAGCTCTCATATTAAGGCATTTTAGTATTAGGCAGTGCAATTCTGATAACGAGTAATTGAATTGCTTTATCTGGAGCAAAAGGGACCAAGACATTCTCAGAATTTGCTCAGCTGGGACTCACAGATGGTTGCTGAGGACATGGGGATTCTCTTCTTGAACCCCCGCTGAGGAGAGCAGGTTAGTTTAATGATCCTTTGAGTGTTGTGTCTGGCTCCTGGTGGATGCTGAGCCACTCTTCTTGGGGAAGTCAGGGGAGACTTCACAGGAAAGTAACATATGCACTTGATGTTGAAGGATAATTTTCTTTTCCAGGTAGAAAGAAGGGATGAGAAAGAGCATTCCAGAGGAGAGAACAGCATGCGCAAAGGCACTGAGGCCTGGAAGTCTCTGTGAGGACAGAAAGCAGCTCCTATAACACTAAGCGCTGGTTAGTGTCTGGCTGGTTCCAATCCAGACCAGTGGTTCTCAGCCCTACTTGAATATTAGAATCATCTGAGGAGCCTTAAAATTACCCAGTCGTCCTTTCCAGATCCTAATGTAAATAGTCTGGGATGGGATTCTGAGCATCAATATGTTTGAAAAATTTCTCCAGATTATTCTAATATGCACCCAAAGTAGAGACTGAGCCTTCCATCCTCATGGCCTCTCACCATCCCAACTTTTGGAGAAACTTTGGTTAACTTTTCAAATTTGTTGCCTAGTGTGACTGAAGTGTGAGATGGGGCTTCCTGAGTGCTCAGCCTTGAGGGCAAACATTTCCCTTTGGGCTAGAGAGGCGTGTGAGGTATCCTCTTCCCTGTCAGAGCCTGTTAGGGAAAGAATAACTTTTACAGGAAGAACTCAATGTTGACTATATCTGACCACATCAGTCACGTAGGTAAACAAATACCAGTAGGACCCCTGTGCCTTTACCTACAACTCTCCATCTGCTGACTTTCTGGATGAAGAAAAAAAGTGGTAAATTATTCAAGGTTGTGGAGAGCAGGTTTTGTTAACTGAATTGTAAGATGGCTGAATAAGGAACTATAGTAGCCTATACATATTTTATCCCTATTTTTTTTCACTCCCTTGCAGAAGTAGATTTCAGTTTTCGTTTCTCCCAAGCAGGACTGCTCACTTTGACATTCCCCGGGTGTCTGTAGTACTAGGCAATAATTAAATATCAGGTGCATAAGTTGCTCTTTAATTTGACATGTGTGCTCCAGGCAATAACGGCACGCAATGCCATGTGGGAGTGTAATTGCTAAGGAATAAAATCTTGTAGCAAGTGAGATCATTGTATCAGGTACGGTGTGACAGCTCATTTGATCATTATGCCCAGGCTAAAGAGTTTGCCTAATTAGTTTCCATTAAAACTCACCCTTTAATCAAGAGTTATTCTTGCATAAAGAATGTCACTCGGTCCAGATGAATGAACAATGGTTTCCCCTTGAGATTGGACTCTCCGCTGCACTGGGATGCCATATGGCTTCTCAAACAATCCACACCGAGCCCTCAGCTGGGGAGCCCGAGCCGGAATGGCTGGTATGAATGGAGAGGGGGAAAGGCATTGGGAGGAAAGAATTAGATGCTGCCAGCCCTGCTTGGGTGGGGCTTAGGGTCTAAGGGAAGCCCCCTGCCAGTCACAGACACCTAGGATTCCAGAGTCTTCCTTATGCAGAGAGAATGGGGACTACAGAGGGGAAGCTACTTGGTCACGGTCACACAACAAGTTGTGCCATGGCTCAGTCTGGGACCAATTCCTCTGACTTGCAGCCTAAAGCTTTTCTTTCTTCTCCATCAAATGGCGACCTCAATTATTAAGCTTCTTAGGAGTGAGGACATAGACCTTTCCCTCCTGACCCACTCTGAGTACTAGGCTTTGAGAAAGCAAGAATGAGAGTGAATCATGGGTACACTCAGCACTGTCTTTTTTCGTGTCCGTCTCCTTGGCCCCAGAGCCAACCTCCTCTCCAGTTGAATTCCAGCTTGGCCTCTTAGCTGAATGACCTTGGGCAAGTCATTTAACCTCTCTAAGATTTAGTTTCTTTATCTACAAGGTAGAAGTAATAATGCTTTCCTTCTGGATAAAAGGACGCTTTAGTGTGTACGTGGCATTCAGAGATACCTCTCCCCAATTTGGGTTTCTCAAGCGACACTAGTGCTCCTGTATTCCTGGATCCCAGAACTGGGTGTTACTTAGAAGTCAGACTTTTGACAGTTTGTGTCTGATGATGGTTATCTTCACCAGGTGGTTGACAGAAGCAATTTAACATCATATTCAGATCCCATTCAGAGTTATCTGATGTGCTAGCAGTGTCTGGTGGGCAGAAGATGTTACAGCTGAACTGGGATCTGACTAACAGTGAAAACACCAAGCCAGTGTGACTGTGGGCCTTTCAGTTTTCCTCTCTGGGCCAATTATGTCCTTCATTTACTTCTCCAATGAAATGTTTCTGTCCTGAGAAAATGTTTGCCAAGTTTACAAGGGGCATTATTGATGCAATTCCATCCACTCCCATGAATGCACCCACCTCCATATGTTGATAATTTCCTAATTTGTATTATCAATCTTGATCTTCTTATTTTTAACCCCAGACAGTTTTTTTTTAAAACATCTTTATTGGAGTATAATTGCTTTACATTGCTGTGTTAGTTTCTGCTGTATAACAAAGTGAATCAGCTATACGTATACATATATCCCCATATCCTCTCCCTCTTGCGTTTCCCTCCCTTCCACCCTCCCTATCCCACCTCTCTAGGTGGACACAAAGCACTGAGCTGGTCTCCCTGTGCTATGCAGCTGCTTCCCACTAGCTAGCTATTTCACATTTGGTAGTGTATATATGTCCATGCTATTCTCTCACTTCATCCCAGCTTACCCTTCCCCCTCCCTCTGTCCTCAAGTCCATTCTGTACATCTGTGTCTTTATTCCTGTCCTGCCCCTAGGATCTTCAGAACCTTTTTTTTTTTTTAGATTCCATACATATGTGTTAGCATACAGTATTTGTTTTTCTCTTTCTGACTTACTTCACTCTGTATGACAGACTCGATGTCCAACCACCTCACTACAAATAACTCAATTTCATTTCTTCTTATGGCTGAGTAATATTCCATTGTATGTACGTGCCACATCTTCTTTAACCATTCATCTGTTGATGGACATTTAGGTTGCTTCCATGTCCTGGCTATTGTAAATAGTGCTGCAATGAACATTGTGGTACATGACTCTTTTTGAATTATGGTTTTCTCAGGGTATATGCCCAGTAGTGGGATTGCTGGGTCACATGGTAGTTCTATTTTTAGTTTTTTAAGGAACCTCCATACTGTTCTCCCTAGTGGCTGTATCAATTTACATTCCCACCAACAGTGTAAAGGGGTTCCCTTTTCTCCACACCCTCTCCAGAATTTATTGTTTGTAGATTTTTTGATGATGGCCATTCTGACCGGTGTGAGGTGATATCTCATTGTAGTTTTGATTTGCATTTCTCTGATGATTAGTGATGTTGAGCACCCTTTCATGTGTTTCTTGGCAATGTGTATATCTTCTTTGGAGAAATGTCTATTCATGTGTTCTGCCCATTTTTGGATTGGGTTGTTTGGGTTTTTTTTTGATATTGAGCTGCGTGAGCTGCTTGTATATTTTGGAGATTAATCCTTTGTCAGTTGCTTCGTTTGCAAATATTTTCTCCCATTCTGAGAGTTGTCTTTTTGTCTTGTTTATGGCTTCCTTTGCTGTGCAAAAGCTTTCAAGTTTCATTAGGTGGCATTTGTTTATTTTTGTTTTTATTTCCATTTCTCTAGGAAGTGGGTCAAAAAGGATCTAGCTGTGATTTATGTCATAGAGTGTTCTTCCTGTTTTCCTCTAAGAGTTTTAGAGTGTCTGGCCTTACATTTAGGTTTTTAACGCATTTTGAGTTTATTTTTGTGTATGGTGTTAGGGAGTGTTCTAATTTCATTCTTTTTCATGTAGCTGTCCAGTTTTCCCAGCACGACTTATTGAAGAGACTGTTCTTTATCCATTGTATATTCTTGCCTCCTTTGTCATAGATTAGTTGACCAGAGGTGCATAGGTTTATCACTGGGCTTTCTATCCTGTTCCATTGATCTATATTTCTGTTTTTGTGCCAGTACCATACTGTCTTGATTACTGTAGCTTTGTAGTATAGTCTGAAGTCAGGGAGCCTGATTTCTCCAGCTCCATTTTTCTTTCTCAAGATTGCTTTGGCTATTTGGGGTCCTTTGTGTTTCCATACAAATTGTGAAATTTTTTGTTCTAGTTCTGTGAAAAATGCCATTCGTAGTTTGATAGGGATTAATTTGAATCTGTAGATTGCTTTGGGTAGTAGAGTCATTTTCACAATGTTGATTCTTCCAATCCAAGAACATGGTATATCTCTCCATCTGTTGGTATCATCTTTAATTTCTTTCATCAGTGTCTTATAGTTCCCTGCATACAGGTCTTATACCTCCTTAGGTAGCTTTATTCCTAGGTATTTTATTCTTTTTGTTGCAATGGTAAGTGGGAGTGTTTCATTAATTTCTCTTTCAGATTTTTCATCATTAGTGTATAGGAATGCAAGAGATTTCTGTGCATTAATTTTATATCCTGCTACTTTACCAGATTCATTGATTAGCTCTAGTAGTTTTCTGGTAGCATCTTTAGGATTCTCTATGTATAGTATCATATCATCTGCAAACAGTGACAGTTTTACTTCTTCTTTTCCAATTTGGATTCCTTTTATTTCTTTTTCATCTTGATTGCTGTGGCTAAAACTTCCAAAACCATCTTGAATAATAGCAGTGAGAGTGGGAAACCTTGTCTTGTTCCTGATCTTAGAGGAAATGGTTTCACTTTTTCACCATTGAGAACGATGTTGGCTGTGGGTTTGTCATATATGGCCTTTATTATGTTGAGGTAAGTTTCCTCTATGCCTACTTTCTGGAGGGTTTTTATCATAAATGGGTGTTGAATTTTGTCAAAAGCTTTTTCTGCATCTATTGAGATGATCATATGGTTTTTAATCCTTCAGTTTGTTAATATGGTGTATCACATTGATTGATTTGCATATATTGAAGAATCCTTGCATTCCTGGGATAAACCCCACTTGATCATGGTATATGATCCTTTTAATGTGCTGCTGGATTCTGTTTGCTAGTATTCTGTTGAGGATTTTTGCATCTATGTTCATCAGTGATATTGGCCTGTACTTTTCTTTTTTTGTGACATCTTTGCCTGGTTTTCATATCAGGGTGATGGTGGCCTCATAGAATGAGTTTGGGAGTCTTCCTCTCTCTGCCATATTTTGGGAGAATTTGAGAAGGATAGGTGTTAGCTCTTCTCTAAATTTTTGATAGAATTCACCTGTGAAGCCCTCTGGCCCTGGGCTTTTATTTGTTGGAAGATTTTTAAACACGGTTTCAATTTCAGTGCTTGTGATTGGTCTGTTTATATTTTCTATTTGTTCCTGGTTCAGTCTTGGAAGGCTGTGCTTTTCTAAGAATTTGTCCATTTCTTCCAGGTTGTCCATTTTATTGGCATAAAGTTACTTGTAGTAATCTCTCATGATCCTTTTTATTTCTGCAGTGTCAGTTGTTACCTCTCCTATTTCATTTCTAATTCTGCTGTTTTGAGTCTTCTCTCTTTTTTTCTTGATTATTCTGGCCAATGGTGTATCAATTTTGTTTATCTTCTCAAAGAACCAGCTTTTAGTTTTATTGGTCTTTGCTATTGTTTCCTTCATTTCTTTTTCATTTATTTCTGATCTGATCTTTATGATTTCTTTCCTTCTGCTAACTTTGGGGGTTTTTTTGTTGCTGTTCTTCTTTCTCTAATTGCTTTAGGTGTAAGGTTAGGTTGTTTATTTGAGATGTTTCTTGTTTCTTGAGGTAGGATTGTATTGCTATAATCTTCCCTCTTAGAACTGCTTTTGGTGCATCCCATAGGTTTTGTGCCATCATGTCTCCATTGTCATTTGCTTCTAGGTATTTTTTGATTTCCTCTTTGATTTCTTAGTGATCTCTTGGTTATTTAGTAGCGTATTGTTTAGCCTCCATGTGTTTGTATTTTTTACAGTTATTTTCCTGTAATTGATATCTAGTCTCATAGCATTGTGGTCAGAAAAGATACTTGATATGATGTCAATTTTCTTAAATTTACCAAGGCTTGATTTGTGACCAAAAATATGAACTATCCTGGAGAATGTTCCATGAGCACTTGAGAAGAAAGTGTATTCTGTTGTTTTTGGATGGAATGTCCTATAAACATCAATTAAGTTCATCTTGTTTAATGTGTCATTTAAAGCTTGTGTTTCCTTATTTATTTTCACATTGGATGATCTGTGCATTGTTGAAAGTGGGGTGTTAAAGTCCCCTACTATGATTGTGTTACTGTCGATTTCCCCTTTTATGGCTTTTAGCATTTGGCTTATGTATTGAGGTGTTCCTATGTTGGGTGCATAAATATTTACAATTGTTATATCTTCTTCTTGGATTGATCCCTTGATCATTATGTAGTGTCCTTCTTTGTATCTTGTAATAGTATTTATTGTAAAAGTCTATTTTGTCTGATATGAGAATTGTGCTTTCTTTTGATTTCCATTTGCATGGAATATCTTTTTCCATCCCCTCACTTTCAGTCTGTATGTGTCTCTAGGTCTGAAGTGGGTCTCTTGTAGACAGCATATATATGGATCTTGTTTATGTATCCATTCAGCCAGTCTATGTCTCTTGGTTGGAGCATTAATCCATTTACATTTAAGGTAATTATTGATGTGTATGTTCCTATTACCATTTTCTTAATTGTTTTGGGTTTCTTATTGTAGGTCTTTTCCTCCTCTTGTGTGTTCTGCCTAGAGAAGTTCCTTTAGCATTTGTTATAAAGCTGGTTTGGTGGTGCTGAATTCTCTTAGATTTTGCTTGTCTGTAAAGGTTTTAATTTCTCTGTCAAATCTGAATGAGATCCTTGCCAGGTAGAGTAATCTTGGTTGTAGGTTTTTCCCTTTCATCACTTTCAATATGTCCTGCCACTCCCTTCTGGCTTGCAGAGTTTCTGCTGAAAGACCAGCTGTTAACCTTATGGGTATTCCCTTGCATGTTATTTTTTGTTTTTCCCTTGCGGCTTTTAATATTTTGTCTTTGAATTTAATTTTTGATAGTTTGATTAATATCGGTCTTGGCGTGTTTCTCCTTGGATTTATCCTGTATGGGACTCTCTGTGCTTCCTGGACTTGATTGACTATTTTCCATATTAGGGAAGTTTTCAACTATATTCTCTTCAAATATTTCCTCAGACCCTTTCTTTTTCTCTTCTTCTTCTGGGACCCCTATAATTCGAACGTTGGTGCATTTAATGTTGTCCCAGAGGTCTCTGAGACTGTCCTCAATTCTTTTCATTCATTTTTCTTTATTCTGCTCTGTGGTATTTAGTTCCACTATTTTATCTTCCAGGTCACTTATCTGTTCTTCTGCCTCAGTTATTCTATTGATTCCTTCTAGAGAATTTTTAATTTCATTTATTGTGTTGTTCATCATTGTTTGTTTGCTCTTTAGTTCTTCTATGTCCTTGTTATACATTTGTTGTATTTTCTCCGTTCTGTTTCCAAGATTTTGGATCATCTTTATTCTCATTATTCTGAATTCTTTTTCAGGTAGACTGCCCATTTCCTCTTCATTTGTTTGGTCTGGTGGGTTTTTACCTTGCTCCTTCATCTCCTGCGTATTTCTCTGTCTTCTCATTTTGCTTAACTTACTGTGTTTGGGGTCTCCTTTTCACAGGCTGCAGGTTTGTAGTTCCCGTTGTTCTTGGTGTGTGTCCCCCGTGGGTGAGTTTGGTTCAGTGGATTGTGTAGGCTTCCTGGTAGAGGGGAATGGTGCCTGTGTTCTGTTGGATGAGGCTGGATCTTGTCTTTCTGGTGGGCAGGACCGCATCTGGTGGTGTGTTTTGGGGTGTCTGTGACCTTATTATGATTTTAGGCAGCTGCTGATGGGTGGGGTTGTGTTCCTGTCTTGCTAGTTGTTTGGCATGGGGTGTCCAGTACTGGAGCTTGCTGGTCATTGAGTGGAGCTGGGTCTTACTGCTGAGACGGAGATCTCTGGAGAGCTCTCACCAATTGATATTACGTCAGGCTGGGAGGTCTCTGGTGGTCCAATGTCCAGAACTCGGCTCTCCCACCTCAGAGGCTCAGGCCTGATACCCAGCCAGAGCACCAAGACCCTATCAGCCACACGGCTCAGAAGAAAAAGGAGAAAAAAAAAAGAAAGAAAAAAAATAAAATAAAATAAAGTTATTAAAATGAAAAATTAAAAAAATATATTATTAAAATAAATAAAAAGAAAGCAATAAAAAAAGAGAAGAGAGCAACAAAAGCAATAAACAAATCCACCAATGATTACAAGTGCTAAAGACTAAAGTAAGATAAACATATAAATCAGAAACTAGTCAGTCACATACTGCAAACCCCAAGTCTACAGTTGCTTCCCAAGTCCACCGCCTCACTTTTGAGATGATTCGTTGTCTATTCAGGTATTCCACAGGTGCAGGGTACATCAAGTTGATTGTGGAGCTTTAATCCGCTGTTTCTGAGGCTGCTGGGAGAGATTTCCCTTTCTCTTCTCTGTTCGCACAGCTCCCGGGGTTCAGCTTTGGATTTGGACCTGCCTCTGCGTGTAGGTCACCTGAGGGCGTCTGTTCTTCTCTCACACAGGATGGGGTTAAAGGAGCAGCTGCTTTGGGGGCTCTGGCTCACTCAGGCTGGGGGGAGGGAGGGGTACGGATGCGGGGCGAGCCTGCAGCGGCAGAGGCCGGAGTGACATTGCAGCAGCCTGAGGCACGCCGTGCGTTCTCCCGGGGAAGTTTTCCCGGATCACGGGACCCTGGTAGTGGCCGGCTGCACAGGCTCCCGGGAGGGGAGGTGTGGAGAGTGACCTGTGCTCGCACACAGGCTTCTTGGTGGCGGCAGCAGCAGCCTTAGCGTCTCCTGCCCGTCTCTGGGGCCTGCGTTGATGGCCGCGGCTCGCGCCCATCTCTGGAGCTCGTCTAGGCGGCACTCTGAATCCCCTCTTCTTGCGCGCCGCGAAACAAAGAGGCAAGAAAAATTCTCTTGCCTCTTCGGCAGCTGCAGACTTTTTCCCGGACTCCCTCCCGGCTAGCTGTGGTGCGCTAGCCCCTTCAGGCTGTGTTCACGTCGCCAACCCCAGTCCTCTCCCTGGGATCCGACCAAAGCCCGAGCCTCAGCTCCCAGCCCCCGCCCGCCCCGGCGGGGGAGCAGACAAGCCTCTCAGGCTGGTGAGTGCTGCTCGGCACCGATCCTCTGTGCGGGAATCTCTCTGCTTTGCCCTCCGCACCCCTGTTGCTGCGCTCTCCTCCGTGGCTCTGAAGCTTCCCCCCTCCGCCACCCGCAGTCTCCGCCCGCGAAGGGGCTTCCTAGTGTGTGGAACCCTTTCCTCCTTCCCAGCTCCCTCCCACTGGTGCAGGTCCCGTCCCTATTCTTTTGTCTCTGTTATTTCTTTTTTCCTTTGCCCTACCCAGGTACGTGGGGGAGTTTCTTGCCTTTTGGGAGGTCTGAGGTCTTCTGCCCGCGTTCAGTAGGTGTTCTGTAGGAGTTGTTCCACAGGTAGATGTATTTCTGTTGTATTTGTGGGAAGGAAGGTGATCTCCACGTCTTACTCCTCCGCCATCTTGAAGGTCCTCTAACCCTAAACTTCTAACTGTCAACTGGACACTCTGAAACTTCCGAACAACCCACCTGATCCTGGACGTACAGCTCCCCTACTTCCCAACTTCACTTACTTTTAAAAAATTTTAACTGACTTTGACAAACACTGAGACATCCAAACTCAGCAACCTCAGAGCCACCATCAAGTGGGAGGATGTGTGAGACAGTGAAGTGGCCGAGCCCGGCAGTTGGAAGCCTGATCTGGGGCAACTCACTCAGCTGTCTGAGCTCAAGTTAGTTTCTTCATATTTAAGATGGGGTATAATTATACTATAGATCTCTCAAGACCCTTCCCGATCTGACTCTTGCTTGCCTTCCAACGTTAGCCTTCATTACCCTCCTTCCAATAGCCTTTCCTCCAGACACACCAGACTACCTGCTAGTCCCTTGTCATGGTGGTCATTTTTATTCATACCTCCATGCATTTGCACGTATTGTCTCTGTCTGAAATGTTTCTCCTTTGCACGCTCACCTGGCAAGTTCCTACCCTTCTTTTTGTCTCAGCTCAAGACTTCTCCGTCTTAAGCTTTCTCTGGGTTTCACAGCACTTTTCTGCCCATCTCTCTGGGACTCCTATACTCCCCTTATTCTATTCTATCTTTAATATCTAGTCTATCTTTTCACATCCAAAAGCATCTTTTTTTTTTTTTTTGAAGAAATTCACGTTCTTTTATTTATTTATTTATTTATTTATGACTGTTGAGTCTTCGTTTCTGTGCTAGGGCTTTCTCTAGTTGCGGCAAGTGGGGACCACTCTTCATCGCGGTGCGCGGGCCTCTCACCATCGCGGCCTCTCTTGTTGCGGAGCACAGGCTCCAGACGCGCAGGCTCAGTAATTGTGGCTCACGGGCCCAGTTGCTCCATGGCATGTGGGATCTTCCTAGACCAGGGCTCGAACCCGTGTCCCCTGCATTGGCAGGCAGATTCTCAACCACTGCACCACCAGGGAAGCCCCCAAAAGCATCTTTTAGCTTTTCTTTTATATTTTCTGTCTATCGTTTCCTCAGTCTGATCTTCTAATTCACTATTTCATTTTTTTTCAAATTCATCTTGCCATTTATCCCATTGACTGTGTTATTTACTTTAGCTAGTTATAGTATTTATATTTAACATTTCCACTTGGGATCTTGTTGATTTCTTGTTCTTGCTTCCTATGGATAATATTTTCTCCTCATATCTTCACGCTTATTTTACATTTTTGGAAGATTTGTTTCAGTAATTCTGCTTCAGGTGTTGTTCTGTATGTTGCCTTTCTTCATAGTAATTATATCCTCAAATCTAGTTCTTTTGGATTATGAAGTTATGTTTCCCTGAGGCTATCAATCAATCACTTTCATAATGCATATTGCAGAAAGAGGTCAAGTTCAGGTGTCTGTCTCCATGGGTTTAAGGAGAGGGGAACGGATGAGTTCGAGGGCAGAGAGTCCAAGGTTCCCTTGGACTCCCTAGTTGGAGTTCGACTTTAAACCTGCAAGGTGAATTGGCATGGGGAGAGGGTGGCTTCTTCAGGTTGTGTCATGTCTGGGCTTGGGAGAGGATGGGATGGAGGTATAAAAGCCTAAAGGCAGCAGAGCAGACCCAACCCATTTTCATGAACTTTTTTTTAAAGACTATTTTTTTTTTTAGAGCAGTTTTAGGTTCCCAACAAAATTGAGAGGAAGATACAGAGATTTACCATATACCTCCCGCTCCTACACCTGTACAGCTTTCCTCATTATCAGCATCACTCACCAGAGTAGTACATTTGTTACCAAGGATGAACCTACACTGACACATCATAATGACCCCAAATCCGTAGTTCACCTTAGGGTTCACTCTTGGTGTTGTACATTTTATGGGTTTTAGGCAAATGTATAACGACATAACATCCATCATTATAATACCATACAGAATATCCTCAATGCCTTAAAAAAAACTCTGTGCTCTGCCTATTTATTCTTCTCGCCTTCCCATCCACCCTTGGCAACCATTGTTCTTTTTATTGTCTCCATAGTTTTGCTTTTCCAGAATGTCATATGGTTGGAATTACACAGTATGTACCTTTTTCGGATTGGCTTCTTTCACTTAGTAATATGTATGTAAAGTTCTGTGCTGAATGACATTTTAGTGCTGAATGATAGTGCATCATCTGGATGTACCACAGTATATTTATCCATTCACCTAATGAAGGTATCTTGGTTGCTTCCAAGTTTTGGCAATTATGAATAAAACTGCTATAAACATTTGTGCAGGTTTTTGTGTGGACATGTTTTCAACTCCTTTGGTTAAATACCAAGGAGCATGACTGCTGGATCGCATGGTGAGAGTATGTTTAGTTTAAGAAATTACCAAACTGTCTTCCAGATTGGCTGTACCATTTTGCATTCCTACCAGGAGTGTATGAGAGTTGCTGTTTCTCCACATCCTCAACAGAATTTGGTTTTGTCAGTGTTCTGGATTTTGGCCATTTTAATAGATGTGTGGTAGGATCTCATTGTTGTTTTAATTCATCAACTCTTCCCCCACCCCCCCACAAGGACTTTCCTCCTGTCCTGCTGGGTCTGGGCTTGGCTGGATTATGAAGGAGCAGGTGATGGTTTGTCCAAGGTAGTACATCAGGGAGGTGAGAGCAAAACTTCAGAGCTTTCCTCCCACACATTGTGGGCACCATCTTTGGGTATTGTCAGCTTCCAGCTGCAGCTACTCACCTCCTGACACACAACAGTTCCAGGACCTGTTCCCGAAGGGCTCACATTTAGTAGTTATTATTATTGTTAATTCCTGGAACCTATATTTTTCTCTTGCTTCTACCTTGTTTTCAGCGTTAATTTTTGTGGAAGGAGGGGAAAATAGTCAACTATTTTGGCAGAAGCCAAAGTTTTATATTTCATAATACCTGATACAATCTCTACGAATGTATGTATGTCACATTTGTTAGGTGGCATAGTGGTTAAAAACAAGGACTCTGAAGTTAGACTGAGTTTTTAATTTCACTTTTTAAAAAATGTTAAATAAACTCTATGTAGATATAATTTACATCAGTAAAATTCACTAATTTTAAGTGTGGTGATTTTTGACAAATATATACACCTGTGTAACTACTACCACAGTCTATATACTGAACATTACCATCACCCTCAAATTCCCTTGAATCCCTTCTTAGTCAGTATCTACCTTTTTCCCTAGCCCCAGGCAAATACTGATCTGTGTTCTTATGCCATAGATTTATGTTTTTTTCTGAAGTTTCGTATAAACGGAATCATATTGCATGTACTTTTTTGTGTCTGGCTTCTTTTGCTCAGCATGAGGTTTTTTTTTAACAATTAATTCATTAATTAATTTATATGGCTGCATCAGGTCTTAGTTGCGGCATGTGGGATCTTCGCTGAGGCATGAGGGATCTTTCATTGCAGTGAGTGGGCTTCTCTCTAGTTGTGACGCAGCCTTCAGAGCACGTGGGCTCTGCAGTTTGCAGCACACGGGCTCTCCAGTTGAGGTGCATGATCTCAGTAGTTGTGGCACACAGGCTTAATTGCCCCACGGCATGTGGAATCTTAGTTCCCTGACCAGGGATCGAACCCATGTCCCCTGCATTGGAAGGCAGACAACTGGACCACCAGGGAAGTCCCAGCATGAAGTTTGTGAGATTTACCCATGCTGTTGTATCAGTACTTTATTACTTTTAGTTGCTGAGTAGAATTCTGTTGTATGAATGACCACAGTTTGTTCATATATGTTTCTATTGTTGGACATTTGGGTTATTTCTGACTTTAGGCTATAATAAATTCCCCGTCTGCCACTTTTTAGCTATATAACCTCAGGCAATTAAACTTTTCATTTGTTTCCCCATGAAAAATGGGGATAATACTGTACCTAGCTTATAAAGTTATTATGATGATCAAATGAGTTCATACATGCAAATTGTTTAGTCCCCAGCATATAACAAGCACTCAATAAGTGCTGTTATTAAACTTGCATGGTGTACTTTTGTCTCCCACTTGAGTGTGAGATCTTTGAAAACAAGAACTAAGTTTTATTCTTCTTTATAACCCCAAATCCTGGGATGGTGCTCAGCATTCATTCCATTATTCATGTCTTCATTCATTCCTTCAGTCAATAAGTTTTAACTAAGACTATGTAGCACACTTCATGCTGGTTGCTAAGGCTATAATCAAGTCATGGTCATAGAGTTTCAAGCCTAAAGCAAGGGACAAACAAACCAGGTAGCTACAGTATAGCATGTTAGGGCAAACCCAGGGGCTGAGAGTGTCATCTAACCCAGGCCTGGGAAGGAGCAGGGAAGAAAGTGATGGTTCAACAAGTATATATATGATGAATGAGAACTACCTAGCTTAAGGGCTGGAGGAAGGGGAGAGTGTGACAGGTATAGGAACAGTCTGTATAAAGGCTCAGAAGCAAGAAAGGGCATGCCTGCAAAAGGTATTGCATAAAGCTTTGATAATAGAATGAGTAATGAAGCTATTGTAATAGGCCAGGAAAGAGTTATCAAAAACTGTGGCATAGGTGGGCCTTCAGCAGGTGAGAGATATTGATGTAATGGAAATGACTAAATAACTGATTGAGTGTGGTAGGAAAGAGGGCAAGGTCAAAGTACAGTTAAGGGGTTTTAAGCCCTGGGTGATTGGAAACATGAAATTGTCATTAAAAATCAGATGTTAAGAAGAAAGTAGGTTTTTTTGGCCTGGGTAGTGATGGGTTAAATACCTTTCTGGACATATTGAACTTGAGGCACTAGTGAATTCCCTACATTGAGGTACTTGGGGGAACTTAGGGGAGATGTCAGAGATGGAGAAAATAATTTGAGTGGAGAGAAGCAAGTGCAGCCAACTTAGTGAACACCTCGTGGGGGAATTGCAGGTAGAGCTCAACCCATCCAGGTCCAGGTATGTCTGATGAAATGATAGGGCAGCTGGCTCATAGGCATCTATTCACGCAAGTTGATTATTTGCATTTGGGAAAGAAGCCTACTTGTGCCGTGAGGAAAAGGGGCAGAGTAGACCTTGCTTCAAGTCTTCTGAGGTTCCTGGTCCAGCCTCAGTGATTCATGTTTAAGACTGGTGGAAAGAGGGACAAAGAAACTAGTTTTTAGAGACTAGTTTATGAGGCTCAATTATAAACAACATGGCTTGTAGGTCTGGGAGATGAAAGAACGAGAGAATGGTGAGAGAGACCTTTTAAAAAAAAACAAAACTTTTTATTTTGAAGGAATTATAGATTTATAGAAGGCTTGCAAAAATAGTGCAAAGAATGAGGAGTCCAGCTCCTGGTTAAAAGCTATGTGTCATGTTTCAGGCCCACCCATAGCCAATTACAAATGTGTTACGTGGCAGGCCTCATGAGGAAGAGCTGCTCTCACCAGACTTCATGCCCGACAATGCACTGCAGTCTCTAAAGGGAGCTGCAGTCAGGGTCTCAGGCCCCTCTCCCACCGGTCGCGATCTTTCTCATACTTACATTCCTAGCCCAGGCACCATTGTTCCTTTTTATCTAAGGCTTTGGCTGAGGTTTTTTTTTTTTCAGATACCTCTGCTAAATGCTCTTTATTAGGGGGAGGAGAGGAAAACTTGAAGACATTTGCCCCACTCTGTACCCACCCTCCCCCAGTTCTTTTTTACTCCTAACTTTCCTCACCTCCCACTGCTCCAGAGTCTACAAAACTACTGGGGCCTTTTGTTCTTGGGGCTCCCTCAACAGTGAGATGAACCCTACCATCCACGCTGATTCACCTGACCTTCAACCTATGCATGGTTCCAGGGGGGAGTCGTCGTTTTCTCTTCTTATATCATCAGAGTAAGTGTTTAAAGGTTTAACTCTTTCATTTTTGGCTTGTTGCTTTAATCAGCTACTCAGACACCTGACAGCTCAGTGCTCTCTCCCAGCTCAGCTGAAGTCCTGACCATACGCTTCACCTTGCTTCCCCTCCCAGATGCAGGGCAGGCTGCATGGTGTACAACCTGTGCGGTCTCACTGGGCCCCATGCTCAGAAGGGCCCATGCTTGGTTTTATTCTCTGTTGCTGTCTTGAAATCTTTTAAATTTTGTACAAGTAGCCCCACATTGTCATTTTACACTGGGCCCACCAAATTATGTAGCCAGTCCTGCCCTAATGTCAACATCTTACATAACTGTGGTACATTTATCTAAACTGAGAAATGAATGTAGTATTGACTAAACTACAGGTTTTTTTTGGATTTTACCAGTTTTTTTTTTTTTAATTTACTAATGTCCTTTTTCTGTTCCAAGATCCAATTTGGAATACCATATTATATTTAGTTACTACATCTCCTAGTTTAATCTGTGACATTTACTTGGTCTTTCTTTGTCTTTGACGTAAAAACCTTTGCAAAGTTGGCCAGTTATTTCGTAGAATGTTTCTCAATTTGTGTTGGCCTGATGTTTTCTCTTGATTAGACTGAGGTTATGGATTTGGGGGAAGAATATCACAAAGATGAGGTACCCTTATCACATCACATCACATCAGGAGGTACATGTTATCAATGTGATTTATTTCTGGTTTAGTCTTGGCCACTTGGTGAGGGTGGTGTCTGCCAGGTTTCCACAGTATGAAGTTACTATATTCCCTGTTCTATACTCTATTTGTTACAAGTGAGTCACTAAATCCAGCCCATGCTCAGGGGGAGGGGAATTAAACCCCACCTCCCAGAGAGAGAAATATCAAACAACTTGTGAACAAACGTTAAAACCACCCCAGTAATAAATAAATACTTGTAGGAGACACTTTGAGACTGTACAAATAGCTTATTTTTCTTTAATGCTTTGCTCACTGATTTTAGCATTTCTCAGTGATCTTTGCCTGCAGCAATTATTACCATGGTGGTGGTGGTGTTCTAATGGTGATCTTTTATTTCAGCAGCATGAACATCACCTGGGAGCTTGTTGGAAATCCAAATTATCAAGCCCCACTCCAGACCTATCATGTCGGAGGCTCTAGGGGTGGGGCCCAGCAATGGTTTAATAAGCCCTCCAGGTGATTCCAATGCCCACTAAAGTTTGAAAACCACTGATGCAGGGGATTCTTTAATAACTAACTGCATGTCTATTCTAATTATTTATAGGAACACGAGTGCCAATGAAATCATGATCTTTCCTATAGTCCTCAATGGCTGTTCTGTGGATGAAGGAATGAACTGGCTGATTGTTTAATTCAATTGAGTCAACCTGTATGGAGTGTTCCTACCTGCTGATCCAAGGTAGGTGATCCCAATGAAGCTAGATCAAGGACTCATAAATGGTGAGGGAAGGAGGGGCTGGAAAGAGGCTGAAAAGGTGGGCTGGGCCAGATGAGGAGGCAGCTCTGTTGTCTTGGGATCCACTCCCCGCTGGTTGCGGAGAACCGGTGTGCTGTGGATTGACAACCTATGGGACCCAGAGCACAAATTACATCTGAGTCTCCCCAGAAGGAAGTGGTCTAGAAATGTGATTAATAACACAGGCTTTGAAGTTATACAGTCTGGAGCTCAGATGCCATCTCTTCCACTTACCGTGCAATTTTCAACTTGTTACTCTCTGTTAGCCTCAATTTCCTCATCTGTAAAACAGACAATAATAATCGCAGTGCTGACCAAGCACTGACCATGTGTCAGGCACTTTGCTAAGTACTTGCCATGAACTCACTTATTTACTTGTCATGACAGCTTTATGGAAATAGTAACATTAGTATTCCCATTTTACGGAGAGGAAACTGAGATGTGGGGAGGAAAGAACAATGAAGCTGGGCAGATGGGATTCAAATGCAGCCTGCCTGTCTCTGGAGCCCACCTCTTAACCTGTCTGACCTTGTAGGATTTCTGTGAAGTTTGAAGTTAGGTCATATATGAAAAGTGTTCAGGCCAGTATTGTGCTTACAGGGAGACTTCACGAATGGTAATGGTGAGTTGTGGTAACTCAGGGGTTCTGTGTGGATCTGTGGGGCTTGGGGAGCCCTGTACTAGAGTAACAAACTTCCTGTTATCTCTGGCTCTCTGGTTGGGTCTCCTGCATGCTTTAGGGCTATAATTGTCTCTTGTCACTTCTGTTCATAGGATCCTCAGAGGGTCCAACCTTCCCTAAGATGAGCCAGCTCTAAATGGACCTGGGGTGTGAAATCTGAGAAATTATGAAGGCAGCATAATGAAATCACCCAGGAGTCAGGAGATTCTGGGCCTGTTTTATCCCTAAGCCTGTGTGACCCTTGGCAGGGCCTTCTGCTACCTTGATTTCAGTTTCTCCATTCCTGAGATGAGGAGGCTGGATTTTCTTATCTCCAAGTTTCCTCTCACCTCCAAGAGGAAAAAAGGTATCCAAGAATGCTGTAGAGTCTCAGGGCATTTCTCTTTCTGAGCGTGGCTGTCCTTCTCACTGGGGGATTGGGCCTTTACTTATTTGGGCAGGTCTTTCTTTCCGGATTATGTGCCGGCTTCATTATACTTAGTTAATGCTTAGTAAACATTCCCAGCAATTCTAAACCTCTAATCTATGGGATCTATAAGTAACCATACCAATGTAAATAATGCCATGCCTCATTAATTTGGACTCAGAAAGTTCAGAATTAGAATCAACTTACACCTCAATAATGATGAATTTTGCTTTTAGATTGTTTCTGAAGAATGACCAAGCATATGAAAAAAAATGAAAGGAATCAAGAAGAAACAGCTGAACCACCTTACAATGATCCAACCCCGTGATTTGCAAAACACTATTTTTTTTCCATTTAAACAAAATACTAGAAGCCACTTCAAATTCTTGTTTGAAAAAGAGTGAGGGTCTTCCCTGGTGGCACAGTGGTTAAGAATCCGCCTGCCAATGCAGGGAACATGGGTTCGATCCCTGGCCCGGGAGGATCCCACATACCGGGGAGAAACTACTGAGCCCGTGCACCACAACTACTGAGCCTGTGCTCTAGAGCCCGCGAGCCACAGCTGCTGAGCCCGCGTGCCACAACTGCTGAAGCCCAGGCACCTAGAGCCCATGCTCTGCAACAAGAGAAGTCACGACAGTGTGAGGCCCGCGCACAGCAACGAAGAGTAGCCCCTGCTTGCCTCAATTGGAGAAAGCCCATGCGCAGCAACAAAGACCCAACACAGCCAAAAAAAACCAAAAAACAAATAAATTAATTAATTAAAAAACAAAAAACAAAAAATACAGGACTTCTCAAAAACCAGTCTGAAAACCACCTAGTAGTTCTTAATTTAAAAAAAAGAGGGGCTTCCCTGGTGGCGCAGTGGTTGGGAGTCCGCCTGCCAGTGCGGGGGACACGGGTTCGGGACCTGGTCCCGGAGGATCCCGCGTGCCGCGGAGCGGCTGGGCCCGTGAGCCACAGTTGCTGGGCCTGCGCGTCTGGAGCCTGCGCTCCGAGACGGGAGAGGCCGCTGTGGTGAGAGGCCTGCGCACCGCGATGAAGGGTGGCCCCCGCTTGCCGCAACTGGAGAGAGCCCTAGCACGGAAGCGAGGACCCAACACAGCCATGAATAAATAAATAAATAAAAATTTTTAAAAAATAAAAAATAAATAAAAATTTAAAAAAAGAATAAAAAAAGAGTGAGGAAATAATAAAATCAAATCAAAGAACTTATTAAATGTGTTCTTTATTCATTCAAGCAGGGTTTAAAAGGACCCACACCAGGCAAGCCTTAGTTATCCTAGTTTGGAGTTCCTCTAAATTCTTGGAAGGAATAATAGTATATTTATTCTAATGGCCTCTGTAATTGCAATTTACCTGAAGTAAAGAACAGTGGCAATCCCTGATATTAAGGACAACTAATGATATCTGGAAGGTACAAGTCTCTGGCCTCCCCACAGTGGCCTTAGACTTCTTGAGGGTCTTATAATGGACACATTGTTTTTCCAAGTCTGTCTTCGCCCTCACAGATGGGAAGGCCCAGCCACCCCTCAGAGGTGAGAACAATTTTCACCCCATTTATCTCTTCGATATCAGCAATTTCTGTGTGTTCCTGACAGCAATGGATATCATGCTGGGTAATCCTCTTCCCCTTGTGAAGGGACCTAACCAATTACCAGTGAAGTATTCATGAAAGATCCAAGGGGAAAAGGTAGCTAATGATGCCTTTTATCAGATCTACCAATACATAAGAAAATGCAGTTTGGAGAAAACAGGGATTTTTTTTCTCTTTACAGGTAAAGTGGTGTTATGTTTTTGAACGTGTATGTGAATGTATATGTTTTTAAAATTTTACCAGTATTAGTATTAATGAATTAATTTCACTTTAAGGGCAACCTTCATCTTGTTATAGAGTCATGGGGGAATAAAAAAAAGTGGACTTGTAACTTCTCTTACACTTCATCCTTGCAGTACTACTATCTCCCCTCCTCATGGCAGTCAGAGTGGTCTTTTGAAACATAAGACAGATCATATCCTGTCATACCTTAAAAATCTTCCCATGAAATCCCACGGCACTTAGGATAAAATTTGAACTTGAGCCTCACTGTGGCCTTCAAGGCCCTGCATGACTGGGCCCCTGTGCACCTCTCCAACCTGCTCTTGAGCCGGCCTCATGTGTGCTCCGGCTCACTGACCTTCTTTCTGACATTTAAGCAAGCTAAGCCTGTGCTCCTCTCAGAGCCTGTGCACCTGCGGGTCCCACTGCCTGCACACCACCCTCTTTTCTGAAGCAGGAACACTCCCATGTAGTCACTCTGCTTCACTTCTCCTTGTTTGATGGTGTTCAGTGTATTTATTACTTACTTAAATGTCTCCTTTGTTCATGTGTTTAATGTCTGCCCTCCCCTCAATGTAAGCTTTGTGAGAGAGGAATCTCATCTCTCTTATCCACCACTGCATGCCCAGCACCTGGCAAAGTATCTGGACACTAACAGGTGCCCCATACAGTTGACCTCTGAACAACATGGGTTTGACTGCATTGGTCCACTTATACACAGATTTTTTTTTCTACATTATTACACAATCCATGGTTGGTTGAATGGATATGGGAAGAACCACATATATTGAGGGCCAACTATAAGTTATGTACAAATTTTCTACTGCGTGGAGGGTTGGTGCTCCTAACTCCCACATTGTTCAAGGGTCAACTGTATGTGTTTTTGAATGTCTGACAGAATTAATGGACATAAAACTCCATAAAATTGCCATCTTCATCTGCTGTGCTCTCCCTGGTATAGTTTTTCTTTTTTGTATTCTAATTAAACTTTGGAGGAAGTACCAGCTGGCTGATCAAGTAAGAGTGAGTGCTATGTGGGTTATGGAAATCTGGCACAGAAACTGGCCAAGGCTGAATGAATCAGGTTAGGAAAGGTATTTAGGACTCAGGGGGCTATGATGTAAAATCAGATCTCTCATCCTCAAGTTTGAGACTTGGGTGTCAGGGAGTTTACTGAAAGAAATATTTGCTGGACAGTCAAGAGTTATACATGTGTGCTTTCCAAATTGAATGAATGATGCCATGAACGCAGGGGCCTCTGGCAGCTTCCTGTAGTGGACAAGCCCATTAATTAAATTTCTAAAATGCCTCCTGCCTCTCTTCTGACACTTCTTTTTTCATTCTACTGCTCTAGTTAAGGTTCACTTTGTCCCTCTTCTGAAGGAGATGCTGAAGGCTCTTTCTTAAAAGTAAATGCAACTATGATAATCCCTGGTTTGTCCCTCATTGGAGAAGCAGGGGAATCCTAGCCTGGGGCTGTGGGGACTGTATATCAGTTACCATAAGATGGGATGAAAGGGTGTTTGGTGCCCTGCAACTGTTGGTCCTGTGTGTCTATTCCCTTTGTGGCTGTTGACCCTCCTTTATGCCTGCTTGCTTAAGACAATTCACTTATACATCCACCTCTCCCGGCCCAAAGTCCCAGACTTACCAGTTCTCACCAATCAGAACAGAGTAGCAGAGAGGAAAGTATTCTTTATTATTCAGCCTAGACACTGAAGATTTTTAGGAAATGTTATTGGTCCCATGTTGCCTGCGGGAATCATGGTGCAAGAACTGAATATCATGTCTTACTCCAAGAGATACTTTTAGGAAAAAGGCTTATATAAGATGTCTCCATAACATCTGGTGGAGGCATTATAAGGAGAGACATATGAAGAAAGGCTACAAATGTGATTTTTGTTCTTAACCTGAAGACTTTTCTTCAATGAGTTCTTATCTGGTAACTTTCATTTTTAAGAAATCATTTTTATTTTTGTGAGCTCTTTGAATTCTGTGAAATAGCACTTCCCCATAAGCACATACGAATCTTCCATATAAATATAGGACCAAGGGTATCTCTTGTGTCTCTGGATGTTCTTTTCCATCTGGGCATCAGTAGATGAGAGTAAAACTCAACTTACAGATAAATTGACACCTGGAGGCTTCTTATGCAGCCCAATGGTAGCAACTGTCCACGGAGTGGCTTTGTCTTGTAAAGGCTTGCTTGAAGTTTATCTGCTTGTTTGGCTCTGGCCAGGCAGGACAGGGGTCAGTGATAGTTGGGTCTTTCCTCTCTTTTTTTCATGTGGATCCGTCCACCCCTCTTCTGTGCTCTAGGACACACATTAATGGATGGTCTGGGTTCATTACTGCAGAGAAACTTAGGGACAGAGAATGAGTAGGTAAGACTGCAGATTGTGGAGACAAGCTCTTGGGTTGATAGTGAGTATCCTGAGCGTTGCTTGACTTCTCTGTGTTTCAGTTTCCTCCCCTAAAAGGTGGGGATGATAACAATATTTATCTCATAAGACTGTGAGGGTCAAATAAGATGAAATATATATACTTTTTACAGCAACTAGTTGTAATTATTGGTATCATTGATAATGGAATAAAGATATTTCTGGGAGGTCAGTGAACTCATAACATATTTCAGTTTTAAAACATGTATATTTCTGAGAACTCTGCATATAGTATTTTGTAAGTTATTTCTTTTAATGCAATGCACATTTTACAAAATCTACTTGCTTTGGGGAAGTTGATACACGGTTTTGAAGGTGGGTGTGGTATAGGAAGAGAGGGCCTCTTGCAAATGGGAACCTTCCCAGTCATCTCCTATTACTGGTTCTTCTCTCTAAAGAAAATAAAATGAACAATGACCAATCTGGAGAAAAAAAAGGAGAGAAAAATTTAGACTCTTGTCTCTCAAGCTAGTTGCTCAATATCCCATCTCAGGTTCATTTTTATACCCACTTTTATCTTGCTCAATAAGTTTCAGTGCCAAAAGCCTGCAATTCCAATTCTCCAGGCTCTGCTCTGCTGTATGAATAACATGCAGCATAACAGGAAAGAATAAGTCCTTTCCACACACCATTCTTTAAGACAGGGTGGGCAAAGCTGTCTCTTACCTGGTATGTGCACCCTTGGCTCCTAGGTCATGGTTACATTTGTCAGCTGGCCTCACTCACTGCCTCCTAAGGGCTCAGCTCACCAACCTGGAGGAACACTTTCAACCTGAGATAATAAAAACACTGATAGCTGATCATGTGCAAATGTTGAATTATAAATATTTTACAAAGCAGATAGTTTAGGCTCAATTGTGTATTTATCTTGGAAACACTGTAGCCCAAGTACATACCTAGAACAGTGCCTGGCATATAGTAGGCACTCAATACATTTTGGTTTTTTGTTTTAAATTTATTTATTTTTGGCTGCGTTGGGTCTTCGTTGCTGTGCGCGGGCTTTCTCTAGTTGCGGTGAGCGGGGGCTACTCTTCATTGTGGTGAGTGGGCTTCTCATTGCAGTGGCTTCTCTTGTTGCAGAGCATGGGCTCTAGGCACGCAGGCTTCAGTAGCTGTGGCATGCAGGCTCAGTAGTTGTGGCTCACGGGCTCTAGAGTGCAGGCTCATTAGTTGTGGCTCATGGGCTTAGTTGCTCTGCGGCATGTGGGATCCTCCCGGACCAGGGATCGAGCCTGTGTCCCCTGCATTGGCAGGTGGATTCTCAACAACTGCGCCACCAGGGAAGCCCTACACTCAATACATTGAATAAAGAAACAGTGAATCTAAAATTTGCTACCATTTTTAAAGTATAAAGAGGAAAACAAACAAAACCATGGCCCTAAGCTCCATGTCCAGATAACTACTACTGTCCCCACATGAGTAATATATAAAGTGAAAAAAGTAAAACTAAACAAAAACAATTGAAGGAAAGTGCTGCCATTTCCCCCTTTGGCTCTCATTCCATCTCCCCAAAGGTAATCGCTGTAAACAGTTTATTCAGTGATTCTTTCCCCAAAACAATTATTTGTGTAAGAGCACATGTGAGTACATGGCACCCCATTATTTATATAACAAACTGCCGACACAAAGGAGCAAAGGTTTCCAAGGTGAGATCTGCTGACAACCAACACAAAGCCCAGCTGCCTCAGAAACACCTGGTTTGCTTATTAACAATAATAGATCCCAGTAGATGTGACTTGGTTGGTCTGGGCAGGCCCAGGAATTTGCATTTCATCAAGCATCTCCAGTGAAGCAACTCTGAAGTTGAAGGATCATTACTCCTGAAGGATCTACTAAAGTTCAAGGTGGTGGAGGTTTTACCACCAATCCCTTCTCATTACGATATTGGGGGAACCCTTAGCCAATTGTGGGTAAAGCAACATATCTCTAGTTTGTCACCATGTGCACCCTGACCTTATCAACCTGCTTTCCTCTTATTCCATTCTCTTCAGCACTCCTTCCTGTTCTATGTCTTCTACCATATTGGCTGAAATTATTGCTTCATTGTAATCGAAATGGTTGTTGACTGCAGATAATTCTCAGTTTTTCTGCCCCCAACTCCTCAATTTATGTCCAGCTTAAACTTTCTAGATGTGGCTGTGGCCATTCCTATTCTGGATTTTTCTGCTGCACAGATCCATGCAATGTTAGAATTTCAAGTATTTGTTCTTTGTTCGCGATTGCCTTCTGAAAAATGTCTGCTGATTATTACTGTGGGAACATCTCTGTCCTTCTCTCTCTTCCTTTCACTCTTATCTGCTGGACTGAAGCCCAAGTCTGAGCTTGGGTCTCTCTTTTTCATGCTCTGCACCGTGCTAGTGGAACTTTTATAAGTTTTCCTGGATTGTTAGGCAGAAGAGGACAATCTCTAGGTTTAGTGATATTGGAAACATTCTCTTCAATTGTGTAGATGCCATGGGCTCCAAGTGCGACACTATTAACTATGGTCATAAAAGCTGGGTTTTTTCCCCTGTTCAACTCACTGAGCACAGTCTCGGCTTGGGCTGGTTAGACATCAGGTAATGAGCAGGAAGGAAAGTAAAGGGGAGGACTGCCAGCTCAGGCTCAGAAAACATATGACTTTTATATACAAACTATCAGCATGAAAGGGGATATATCCTAGCAAGCATGTCCACCACCAGGATATACAC
This sequence comes from Balaenoptera acutorostrata, assembly GCF_949987535.1. Taxonomy (NCBI): domain Eukaryota; kingdom Metazoa; phylum Chordata; class Mammalia; order Artiodactyla; family Balaenopteridae; genus Balaenoptera; species Balaenoptera acutorostrata. The sequence continues at coordinate 42,051,338 of NC_080072.1, read as the reverse complement.
GACCAAAGAATGCTTTCTCCAAGAAGATTTTGAGTGGAGGAGTGACACAGCTGATTTATGTTGAAAAGGACCATTCTGATTACCGTGTAAAGAATCAACTGTAGGAGGGCCAGGGTGGAAGCAGGGGACCACTTGGGTGGTGTCACAGTAAGACACTGAGGCTAGATATAATGGTAGCTGGCATCAGGTTGCTAGCAGCGAGGTAATGAGAGATAGCTGGAGGCAACCCAGAAACTGCCTGACTCCTGAGTTACACTGCTTCCTGAAATTCACAGACCATCAAATTCACCCAGTTCACGTTTCTATTCACATCAGAGGTGTTACTGACCCTTCTGAGTCGGTCCTCGACAGGGTCCTCCTGACTGGTGTCATCTGAGCCAATAGAATGAGACCAAGTTTGGTTCAGAAGCAAAGGAAAGCTTTGTTCTTCGATGAAAGAATGAGGAGGGGCAAGCTCTCCCTCTAGAGTACCGGGCAGGCCGTGGGCAGGGCTGCTTTAAAGGGTTCAAGGGGGGGGGGGGGGGCGGAGCTTCACGGAGCAGGCGCAGCTGTGCTGCTTGTGCTCCAGCTCGCAGCGCCGGGTGCAGCCTCTCTGCACGCAGCCCGCTGCCGCCGCCGCCATCTTGAATTGCAGTGTCGTGCACAGCGCTTCTGCAGTCGGTCTCAAGCTGAGGCGCCGTGGCAACTCTGGTCTGAAGTGCCGGGTCTCTTCATGCAGTATCCTGTGAGCAAGTGAAATTAGATGAAGCGCAAAGGAAAAAAAGGTTAGACTTTATTACCCAGATTCTATTTTTATTTCCCGAGAATTGTTAATTTCCCTCGTCTGTCTTTTGTCCTGCTCCTCGCTCTTGAGGGGCGCCGAGGAGCGCAGGTCCGTCTTCTGTAACTGCTTCTTGCTGATTTGGGGCGTCGTCATAACCGCGGGTGGAGGAGCAGAGCTTCTCCCAGCTGCCTTTACATGTGCTTGATTGTCACAGGCCTCTGCCCGGACTGTTCGCATCCCTGAGCGACCACCATTTGGAGTTTTAGAAACTCTAAACTTTAGAGACCAAGGACACCAGACAGTTTAGGATGCATGGCCCAAATATTAGCAAGAGAATAATGGTCACGCATTAAATTTTTCCTACAAATGAAAGTTTTTTAGTCTTTGCCTGTAGGCACAAGTGTGCCCTGATGTCGAGACTCACTGCCGTGGCTGAATATCCCTGGTCACAATTTTGTGTTTTTTTTGGAAGAGAAGCCTCAGGTCAGAGAGAGGTTCACACCAGGAGTCGGGGGGGGGGGTCTGTTGCCCCAGGTTGTCTCTCCGGAGGTTGGGGGTCAGGGGCCCCCCTCACTCAAGTGTGATGCCCCCATGGAGTGATCCCTGCAGTTTCAGGGCAGGATGGGTGGTTAGGATCACCGAGTGGGGTCCGGTCCTCTTAGGAGTGAGCTGATCTTGCGTGTTGCCAGTTTTCCAGGTGTTTAGGTTCACCCAGTCTCCTGGGGGGAAGGGGTGGAGGGCCAGGTCGGTGGGTGCAGGCAGCACCTGGTTACTGTATTCCATGAGGCCTTTCGTGGTTTCCCCTTCCTGGAGGGTATACTTGAGTTGTTCCATTTCAAGGGGGCTAAAGTGTCCCTTCTCTTGGGCTTGGGAATAGGTCTACCATACATGACTTCAAATGCACTTAACTTTAACTTACCTCTTGGGGCTAGCTGCATGCAGAGCAGGGCAATTAGAAGCTATTTAATACAGTTTTCTTGAGTCTCTTAGCTTATGGCTTGACTAAGGTTCGTTTTAAGGTCTGATTGGATCTCTCTACTTTCCCCGACAATTGGCGTTTCCAGGCTGAGTGCAAGGTCCATTTTATGCCCCGTGCCCTTGTTATCCTTTTTGTCACTTGAGGCACAAATGCTGGGCCATTATCACTTTATAGGGATCCTGGGAGCCCAAACCTGGGGATTATCTCTTTTAGTAATACTTTAGCCACTGTGGCTACTGTTTCAATTCTAGTGGGGAATGCTTCTACCTACCCTGAAAATGTGTCCACTGGCACCAAGAGATAACTGAAATTGCCCAGTACTCTTGGCATGACAGTGAAATCAATCTGCCAGTCTTCCCCAGGATATGTCCCTCTGGTCTGAATGGGGCTTATCTGGGAGCCTCTGGGGGGTCTGGTGTTGAGGTTGTTTATTGTGCAGATGGGGCAGGTCTCAACTACCCAACTGATTATACAGTACTTTTCATGCCGGGAGTTACCATGACCTCAACTAACTAATTATACAGAGCTTCCCTCCTGTAGTGAGTTCCTTGATGAGCTTCTCTGATGGCTTGACAAGCTGCAGTTTGGGGAAAGAAGTATTGCCCATGTTCATTAACTAGCCACCCATGGCCTCCTAGATCTCTATTGAAGTCCTGTTTTGGGGCTTGTCTAATTCTTTCTTTGTGTAAATGGAGGGATAATTGGATGGATTTGGCCTCTTAGATATGAGCGGTAGTTGCCAGGTTACTGGCTCTAGGGCTGCCCTTTTGGCAGTTGCCTCTGCCTTGTTGGTTTCCCTTCATTACCTCTGCATCCCCCTTTTGGTGACCCCGACAAGGAATCATTGCCACTATTTTGGAAGCTACACTGCTTCTAAGAGCTTCAACATGCTTAAGCCACTTTTAGCTGTTTATTCTCCCCTGTAATCATACCTCTTTCTTAAATAGCCCCGTGTGGTTGTAGGATGGCGTACACATACCAGAAGTCAGTGTAAACATTTAAGATCTCCCTTGTCCCGAGCTCTAAGGCTCAGGTGAGGGCTATCACCTCGGCCTTTTGGGCTGAAGTCCCTGGAGGTATGCTTCTTGCTTCTATGACTTGGGTCTGGGAGGTTACTGCATATCCTGTTGGCCTTTTTCCCTCTCTCATAAAACTCCCATCTGTGAACCATTCCTTTTTGGCATTTGGGGGAGGCTCACTTCCTAGATCAGAAATAGATGGGGTGACTGGAATAGATCGTGTCCATTGTTTCTATATGATCATACTCCAGGGTCCCCATTTCTGTGGGTAGCAGGGTGGTAGGATTTAGCCTGTGACAGGTTTTTATGGCAGCTACTGGGTTGTCTAAAAGCACATCCTGAACTTGAATTGAACTTCTGGGGGATAGCCATTCTGTTTCCTTAGAACTTACTAAAGCCTGAACCTGGTGTGGAGTCTATATAGTGCTTGGCTGACCAAATATTAACTTTTCAGCGTCCTTTAGCAAGGTTGTAGTAGCTGCTACTGCCCATAGGAGTTTGATCCATCCCTTAGCAGTTTGATCTAATTGCTTAGAGAAATAAGCAACCAGTCCCAGTTTTTGAGCTAATAAGGTGTCCCAGTTTTTGAGCTGATACCTTAAGGGTGATTCCCTTCTGTCAAAAATGTAAAGGTCAAAGGGTTTAGCTAAATCTGGAGGACTAGGGCAGAGGCCTGAAGTAATTGCTTTTTCAATTCTTGAAAGGCCCCTTCACATTCTGAATTCCATTCAAAAGGATCATCATCCTTTCCTTTCAACTTTTCATATAGAAGCCTAGCTATTAGACCATAGTTAGGGATGCAGATGTGGCAAAACCTTGCCATCCCCGGGAAACCCCTAAGCCATCTTAGGGGCGAGTTGCAAGCTCGCACTCTAGAGCACATGCTCCCTCTGAAAGGCTGTTGGTGGAGCAGCTCTACAGGGTTCTTCTCAGTGAGGAGAAGGTGGAGATCTGATGGGTCAGGTGCAGCTGTGCTCTCAGCTCCAGATCACAGTGCTGGGCGCAGCATCTCTGAGGTGTTGGGTACAGCCATTTCGCATGGGGTACTCTGGTCTGAAGGGCTGGGTGCAAGGCCTCTGCACTTGGCACCCTATGAGCAAGTGAAACTAGACTAAGCACAAAGGAAAAAAAGAGTTGGACTTTATAAACCAGATTCTATTTTTATTTCCTGGGAATTGTTAATGGGCTTTGTGGGTGATGAAGGCACTTTATCACAAGATCTCCTGAGACCTTCCTCTAACAAGTTGAACAACATCTGGACAAGAGCAGAACATCTGATACTGACAGTTCCCAAGTGGTTCAGATAATTTGAGTTCACAATTTGCAGTTTTTGAGCTATGTCAGTACAGGCCTATGAAGCGGTGCAGTTAAGAAGCATCATAGTAGGGTGGGGAGACCTGAATTCTTGCTGTAGTCTCATTCCTGACCTGCTGTACACCATACATAGGCCCCTTTTCTGGCCCCAACCTCCCTGCTATACAATGAGGGGCATGGAGGAGATGCTTTCTGAGGCTCCTTCTGCCTCTGACAGGCTGCAGTTCTTAATTTACTGAGACCCAGGCTCCTTGGTAAGGATTCTGGGAAGGATTTGGGCTGAGGCAACTGTTTTCTCTTTTCTCATTTGTTTAAATTTCTATTTCAAAAATGAGAACAACATCCCTGAGAACTTGCATCTCAAGTTTAAGAGCGAGTGACTGCACTCAAGCTGGTGTCACTTTGGAAGCTTTTATTCTGTATTCTTTATCAGAGAACAGTCAACCCAGTTCTACTTGGAGCCTCATGGCGTGAAGTCCTTGGGATGGAAAAAGCATTTTCCTTGCTTTTTTCATTTGGCTCAGGCCCTGGAGGACTCAGAGGCATCTGTGAGTCTGCCTTAGGACATGGCTATTTATACTGCTGGTTTATCCTTGGAAGTGATTGGAAATAATCTCTAAATGCCTTAGTGAGTATCCTCTCCAGTTTCTGCACAGCACAAATGAATGTCACGCAGCTCTGAGGGATGCTAACTGCCACCTCCATGTTTGTGTGTGCCCAAGTCTGCCCAGAATAGGTGCATGTGGGTTGGTGTGCTGAGGTAGCCAGGGGTAAACATTAAGGGTGCCTTCCTTCTAGACATTTCTTGGGAGGGTTTCCTCCTGTCCATTCAAGAGAGGCAACTGGTGGTGTGGCCTGCACCAGAAAACATCTTTGTAAACGCATTCTGCAAATTGTGGAGGCCAAGTGCTAATGAGGACTTTAGCTTGAACCAAGTCCCATGTCTCTTAAATACACCCAGGATGAGCTTGCAGTAGCAGTCTAGCCAGTGCTGACTGAATAGTTAGAGGACCAGGAAAGTATGGTGATTCAGGCTTCTCAACACCTCCCCTAGATGGTTCAGTGGTCAGACCTCCCCAGAATTCACAGGCTACCCTTGCGCAGACTCAGAGCTCACCTGTAACTGAATACCAACTAAGATTTAGGCTTTCGTTTTTATTTTAGTTTTTTTAATTAAAAAATTTTATTGAATAAGTTTGACATGTAACACTGTATAAGTTTAAGGTGTACAGTATGTTACTTTGATACATTTATATACTGTAATAGGATTGCTGATGTAGCTATATATTTATATAATATTATTATACAATATTATTGTCTGTATTCATTATACTGTGTGTGAGCTCTCTGTGACTTATTTACTACTGGTTACAAGTTTGTACCCTTAAACATCATCACTTTTATCCACTGCCCTCCATCCCCGGTCCCTGGTAACTACCATTTTACTCTCTGATTTTATAGGTTTAACCTTTTTAGATTCCACATGTAAGCGTTATCATACAGTACTTCTAACTAACATTTAATGAGCACTCTATGCACAACACTTTACCTGATCACCTCACTTATCCACACCTGTGAGGTAGGTATTATTATTCCATTTACAGATAAGGACACTGCGATTTGGAGACACAACTAAAATCACACAGTTAGTTATTGGCAGAGCATGGATGGTCTGACCCAAGACTAATTGAGATGCTTAGAACGTGCATCACCTAACCAATGGTAGCTGATCTCCCTCAGGGGTCCACATAGCAGAGACGTGCCCAGAGACCAGAGCAGAATGAAGCCACATGAGAGCCAGTGATTAGCAAGGGGCCCAAAGAATGTCAAACAAAGTGAGGAGTTTGGGGGTAAAAGCAATTTTGTTTGCAAATACGTTTGTCTCATAGAGAGCAAATCTTTTTCTTATAATAAAAAAAAATTCCTCTCTATTCTAATTTCCCTGATTTTCATTTCTAATTTTATTCCTTTTATTCAGGAGTAAATAAGCTGGTGATTTACCTATTTCATTATTATTTCCCCCCAAAGAAATAGCTCTTGGGTTTGTTATTTCAATTCCTAGTCTATTTTCTAATTTATTGTTTTGTTTTTATTTTATTAGTTCATTCTTTATGTTTTCTTTAGGATTATTTCATTTTATTTTTAATTTCTTCAATTCAGTGTTTAATTCATTCAGCTTCATTCTTGTTTAATAATATAAGTTTTTATGACTATGTGTCTTTCTATGTGTACTGTTTTGGCTGTATTACATAGATTCCAATACGTAGAGATTTTAGGATACTTCATTCATTGAATAACCTGGATTCACTGAGATCCTACTTTGTGCCAGATACTGTGCTACTGGCTAGGGATATGACCTTAGAAATCCCTGCCCTCAAGGAGTTAATTCAAATGGGGAAAATAAAATGAGTAAGTAAATAAAATAATGTCAGACAATGTTAGGTGCTATGAATAAAATAAAGCAGAAGGAGAGCGATGGAGGAGATGGGATAAGCTGAGAGTTAAACAGAGACCTGGAAAAGTGAGGAATCAATGAGAAGGGGAGGAATATCTCCAGCAGAGGGAATGGAACGTGCAAATGCTCCGACGCAGGACATGCTTGGTGTATTTTAGGGTCCCCAAGGAGGACAGTATGACAGAAAACGTTTAGGGAGAAGTGGATGGAGGGGACTGGAGAGGTGTGTAGGAGCCAGATCATGTGCATCAGTATAAGCCGTGGCAGAGATTTTGGATATCATTATAGGCATGATAGGAAGCTATTAGAGGATTTTGAGTGTGGGAATGATGTGATCTAACTTATGGTTATTGATTGATTGGTTGACAGCTTTATTGAGGTATAAAACTCACCAATTTTAAATGAACAGTGTCATGAATTTTGACAAATATATACAGTGGTGTAAACATAATCAGTATATACAGAACATTTTCCATATCTCAAAAAGTTTCCTTGTGCCCTTTGCAGTCAATCCCTGTTCCCACCCCCAGGCTCAGGCAACCACTGATCTGCTTTCAATGACTGTAGTTTTACATTGTCTAAAATTTTATAGGAACAGATCATACAAACAGTCTTTTGCATCTGACTTCTTTCACTTAACAATACTTTTGAGATTCATCTATGTTATGTAATGTTATGTAGTTTGTTCCTTTTAGTGCTGAGAAACATTTCATTGTATGGATATACCACAATATGTTTGTTCACTTACCAGTTGATGGTGATTTCAGGTTTTTGGCTATTATGAAAAAAGCTTCTATGAACATTAATGTACAAGTCTTTGTGTGGACATATATTTTCATTTCTCATGGGAAAATACAAGGGGTAGTATTGCTGGGTCACGTAGTAAGTGTATACTTAAACTGCTGAACTGTTTTCCAAAGTGACTGCATCTTTTTGCATTCCCACCAGCTATATGTGAGATTTCTAGTTGTTCTATATCCTAACACTTTGTATGTCTTTCTAATTTTAGTCATACTAGTGGGTGTTGGTATTTCATGCTTTTACTTTGCATTTCCCTAATGACTAATTATGTTGAGCATCTTTTCATGTGCTTATTTGCCATTCATATATCTTCTCTGGTAAAATGTCTGTTCAAATATTTTGTCCATTATTTTACTGGTTGTTTCATTCTTATTAAAAGTCCTGAGAGTTCTTTGTATATTCTGATATAAGTCCTTTATCAGTCATGTGATTTGCAAATGTTTTCTCCCAGTCTGTGAATTGCCTTTTTATTTTCTTTACAGTGCCTCTCAAACAACCAAATTTTTAAGTTTTAAATGTAGGTGAAGTACAATTTATTGTTTTTTTTATTTTATGTTTTGTGCTCTTTATGTTCTAAGAAATACTTGCCTACCCCAAGGTCACAGAGATTTTCTGCTATGTTTTCTTTTAGAAGTTTTATAGTTTTAGCTTTGATGTTTAGACCTATGATCCAGTTTGTGTCAATTTTTTGTGTGTATGACATGAGGTACGGGTTGAGGTTATTTTCTCCTTTTCCTTCCCTCACCTCCCCACCCTCCTCCCTCCCCCATCCCTCCCCACCATTCCCCATGTGAAGAAGGTCCTCCTTCACCTTCTTCACATGGGGAAATCCAATTGTTCCACCAGTGAAAAAGACTTTTTCTCCATTGAAATACTTTCACATCTCTGTCAGAAATGAACTGAGGATATATGTGAGCTCTTTCTGGACTCTATTCTATTCCACTGATTTTTGTGCCTATTCTTATGCCATTGAAACAATGTCCTGATTACTATAATTTTGTAATAAGTTTTGAAATCAGGGATTGTAGGTTCTATAATTTTTTTCTTTTTCAAAATCGTTTTGGCTAATTTGGGTCCTTTGCATTTTCATATATAAAATCAAGCTGATTTTAGAATCAGCTTGCCTAGATTTGTGTTAAAAAAAAACTTCAGATTTTACTGGAACTGCTTTGAGTACATAGATAAATTTGGGGAGAATTTATATTTTAACACTATTGATTCTTCTGATCAATGAATATGACATAATTTGTCATCTAGTTTGGTCTTCTTTACTTTCTCTAATGTTTTACAGTTTTCTTTACATAGATATATTAAACATATTTTGTTAAATTTACCTATAAGTTTTCATCTTTTTGTTGTTATTGTATTATATTGCTTTTTATTTCAATTCCCAATTATTCATTTCTAGTGTATAGAAAAACAATTGATTTTTGTATATTGGCCCTGTATCCTGCAACTTTGATAAACTCACTTATTATTTTTAGTGACAGTTTTGGGTAGATTCCTTGGGATTATCTACATAGGTAATCATGTCATCTTACAAAGACAGTTTTACTTTCTTTTAAATCTGTATGAATTTTATTTGTTTTCCTTTGTACTGGCTAGGAAAATTTAGAACAGAAATATACAAACAGATGTCATTGCCTTATTCCTGATATGTGGGGAATGTGTTTAGTTTTTTCTGTTGAATCCTATGCTAGCTCTGGGTATTTCCACTGAGCCTCACTTTTGTCTAGTTTGCTGAGTATAATGGATCAAATGTTTATATCCTCCCCCCACCCATTCATATGTTGAAATCCTAACCCCTAACTCAGTGGTATTAGGAGATGGGGCCTTTGGGAAGTGATTAAATCATGAGGGCAGATCCCTCATAGATGGGATTAGTGCCCTTATAAATGAGACCCCAGAGAGCTGCCTTTCCCCTTTCACCATATTAAAACACAGGGAGAAGAAGGTCACCTATGAACCAGGAAACCCTCAGCAGATGCTAAATCTACTCGTGCCTTGATCTTGGACTTCCCACCCTCCAGAACTATGAGAAATAAATGTTTGTTGTTTAAGCCACCTAGTCTGTGGTATTCTGTTATAGCAGTTCAAATGATCTAAGACACTGAGGGTATTTAAAAAAAATCATAAATGGGTATTGAATTTGGTCAAATCTTTCTAGGCACCTATTGAATTTATAATATGGTTCTGTTTTTGTGTGTTAATATGGATTATATTGATTAATTTTCAGATGTTAAACCAATATTACAGTTTTGGAGATATCCCACTTGGACATGATGGATTATTCTTTTTAAATATTGCTGTATCTGATTTGCTAACTTTTTAAAATTAAGATTTTATTTTTTTAAGCAATTTAAGGTTCATACCAAAGTTGAGGGGAAGATACAGAGATTTCTCATATACCCCTTACCCTAAACATGCACAGCCTTCCCCATTATCAACATCCCTCATCAGAGTGGTACATTTGTTACAGTTGATGAATCCAGATTGACACGTGGTAATCACCTAAAGTCCCTAGTTTACCTTAGGTTTCATTCTTGGTATTGTACATTTTATGGGTTTGGACAAATGTGTACTGATATATATCCATCATTATGCTATCATACAGAGTATTTTCAGTGCCCTATAAACCCTCTGTGCTTTACCTATTCATCCCCCCCCTCCAACCCACTGCCCTTGGCTCCAGCTCATGACAACCACTGATCTCTTTACTGTCTTCATAGTTTTGCCTTTTTCAGAATGTCATATAGTTGGAATTATACAGTGTATAGCATTTTGAGATTGGCTCCCTTCATTTAGTAATAAGCATTTAAGGTTCCTCCATGTATTTTCATGACTTGATAACTCATTTCTTTTTGGTGCTGAATAATATTCTATTGTCTGGATGTACCACAGTTTATTTATTCATTTACCTAATGAAGAACATCTTGGTTGCTTCCAACTTTTGGCAATTATGAAAAAAACTTCTATAAACATCGATGTCCAGTGTTTTGTGTGGACATAAGTTTTCAATTCCCTTGGGTAAATATCAAGTTTGATTGCTAGATCATATGATAAGAGTATATTTAGTTTTGTAAGAAACCATCAAAGTGACAATACCATTTTGCATTCCCACCAGGAGTGTATGAGAGTTCCTGTTGCTCCACATTCTAGCAGGCATTTGATGTTGTCAGTGTTTCAAGATATTGGCCATTCTAATAGGTGTGTAGTAGTATATTATTGTTGTTTTTAATTTGCATTTCCTTGATGATATATGATGCAGAGCATCTTTTCATATGCTTATTTTCCATCTGTTGTTCTTATTTGGTAGGTGTCTGTTAAGGTCTTTGGCCCATTTTAAAAATCAGGTTGTTTGTTTTCTTATTGTTGAGTTTTAAGAGTTCTTTGCATATTTTGGGTAACAGTTCTTTACCAACTGTCTTTTGCAAATATTTTCTCCCAGTCTGTGGCTTGTCTTCTCATTTTCTTGGCCTTGTCTTTTACAGAGCAGAAGTTTATAATTTTTTTTTTTAAATTAATAGCTGCTCTATTTATTATTTATTTATTTATTTATTTATTTTTAGCTGTGTTGGGTCTTCGTTTCGTGCGAGGGCTTTCTCTAGTTGCGGCAAGCGGGGGCCACTCTTCATCGTGGTGCGTGGGCCTCTCACTATCGCGGCCCCTCCCGTTGTGGGGCACAGGCTCCAGACGCGCAGGCTCAGCAGTTGTGGCTCACGGGCCCAGTTGCTCCGCGGCATGTGGGATCTTCCCAGACCAGGGCTCGAACCTGTGTCCCCTGCATTAGCAGGCAGATTCTCAACCACTGCGCCACCAGGGAAGCCCAAAAGTTTATAATTTTTAATGAAGCCCGGCTTATCAATTATTTCTTTCATGGATCATGGCTTTTGTGTTGTATTTAAAAAGTCATTGCCATAACCAAGGTCATCTAGGATTTCCCCCAATGTTATATTCTAAGAGTTTTATAGTTTTGTGTTTTCCATTTAGGTTTATGATTCATTTTCAGTTAATTTTTGTGAAGGGTGCAAGGTCTATGTCTAAATTCATTTTTTTTTTTTTTTGCATGTGGATGTCCAGTTGCTCTAGCATTATTTGTTGAAAAGACTATTGTTCCTCCGTTGCATTACTTTTGCTTCTTTGTCAAAGATCACTTAATTGTATTTATGTGGGTCTATTTTTGGGATGCCTGTTATATTCCATTGAGCTATTTGTCTGTTCTTTCAACAATACCACACTGTCTCGATTACTGTGGTTTTAGGTAGTGTCAGTCTTCTAACATTATTCTTCTCCTTCAATATTTTGTTGGCTATTCTGGGTATTTTGACTCTCCATAGGAACTTTAGAATCATTTTGCTTATATTCGTAAAATAACTTGCTGGGATTTGCTTGGGATTGCCTTGAATCTATAGATCAAGTTTGGAAGAACTGGTATCTTGAAAGTATTGAGGCTTCTTATCCATAAACATGAAATAACTCTCTATTTATTTAGTTCTTTGATTTTATTCATCAGAGTTTTGTAGTTTCCCTCATATAGACTTTGTACATATTTTGTTAGATTGATACCTAAGTTTTCATTTTGGGGTTGCTAATGTGTTATTCTTTTTTATAATTTCAAATTCCACTTGCTCATTGCTGGTATATAGGAAAATGATTTACTTTTGTCTATTAAGTTTGTATCCTGCAACCTTGCTTTAATCACTTATTAGTTCCAGGAACTTCTGTTTTTTTGTTTTGTTTTGTTTTGTCAATTCTTTCAGGTTTTCTACATAGATGATCATGTCATCTGTGAACAAACACAGTTTTCTGTTTTCCTTCCCAATCTGTATACCTTTTATTTCCTTTTCTTGTCTTATTGGATTAGCTAGAACCTCCAGTACATGTTAAAATAGAGTGGTTGCTAACATTTTTTAAAGGATTTTTGTGTCTATGTTTATGAAGAATATGAATCTGTGGTATTTTTTCTTGTAATTTCTTTGGTAGGTTTTGTTTTCAGGTAACATTGGCCTCCTAAAATAAGCTGGGATGTGTTTGCCCTTCTATTTTCTGAAAGAGTTTGTGTAGACTTGGCATTATTTCTTCCTTACATATTTGACAGAACCCTCAGTAAGTTTAATAGGTATAGAGCTATTCAGATTATCTCTTTCTTCTTGAATGAGCTTTTAAAAAATATCTTTCATGGAATTTTTCCTTTCATCTAAGATATAGAATTTATTAGCATAAATTTGTTCATAATACTTTCTTATACTCATTATGTTTGAAAAATGTGTAGATATATTCTGTCTTTCATTTCTGTTGTAGGCCTATTTGTCTTCTCTCTTTATTTCTGGATTGTTTGGCTAGGGATTTATCAGTTTAATTGATCTTTTCAAAGAGCCAGCCCTTGATTTTATTTTCTCTATTTTCCCCCTTGTTTTTTTGTTTTTTTTTCTGTTTTTTGGCTGTGCCACGTGGCATGTGGTATCTTAGTTCCCCAACGAGGGATTGAACCCCCCGCCCACTGCAGTGGGATGGCAGAGTCTTAACCACCGGACCACAGGGGAAGTCCCCATCCCCCTTGTTTTTTTTTTTTTTTTTGAGTAGGATGCCAGCACTGTGGCTTCTGTGGTTTGTTTTGTTTTTTTATAGATTTTCTTTTTTTTTTTTATTTTATTTATGGCTGTGTTGGGTCTTCGTTTCTGTGCGAGGGCTTTCTCCAGTTGTGGCAAGCGGGGGCCACTCCTCATCGCGGTGCGCGGGCCTCTCACTATTGCGGCCTCTCTTGCTGCGGAGCACATGCTCGAGACACGCAGGCTCAGCAATTGTGGCCCACGGGCCCGGTTGCTCCGTGGCACGTGGGATCCTCCCAGACCAGGGCTCGAACCCGTGTCACCTGCACTGGCAGGCAGACTCTCAACCACTGCGCCACCAGGGAAGCCCCCCCTTGTTTTAGTTTATGATTTCTACTGTTATATTTACTATTTTCTTCCTCTGCTTACTTTGAGTTTGACTTTCTCTTCTTTTTCTAGTTTATTAAGGTAGAATCTTAGATTATTAATTTAATACTCTTATTTTCTAATTTAAGCATTTAATTATATACATTTTCTTCTGACTCTTGTTTTAGCAGCATCTCACAGATTTTTGATATGTTGTGTTTTAACATTTGTTTCTTTCAGAATATTCTGTATTGACTGAAAAGCAAGATTGATCTTTACCAATTTGCTCCACTTAAAAAAAAAACAGGGGTCTTTGAAAACTCACATTTACCATCTAGGAACAAAATAATCAATGATCAACAACAAGGTCCTACTGTATTGCACAGGGTACTATATTCAATATCCTGTGAGAAACCATAATGGAAAAGAGTATAAAAAAAGAAGGCATATGTATGTATTACTGAATCACTTTGCTGTACAGCAAAAATAAATACAACATTGTGAATCAACTATACTTCAATAAAAAATCAATGATCAATACAAATCAACCATTTCTTTTATAAGCCCAAAATTTACAGCCAGAAATTTTTGTAAATGCTGTTTTATACTCCATGGCTGAAACTGATATCTAGTACTTTGAACTAGAATAATCTTTCAGCTTTTGAACGTAATGATAACAATAATAAAGAGGATATTTCTGAAATACAGACATATGTTACTCCTAATTATGGTAAAAGTGACGGTGGTAGAAAGGAGAAAGGCATTAACATTTAGCAAGCATCCGTTATATGTCCAGGTCTGGGCCAGGAATACACATTATCTCATTTAGTCATTTCAATAATTCTATGAGGTAGATATTTAGAGATAAGGAAACTGAGGCTCAGAGGGTTGAACTTACTTTTCTAAGATGATATGTAATTCATTCTCAGGGTGGTGTGATTTCAGAGAGTAGCCTTTTTTTTTTTTTTTGCCACACCACGTGGCATGTGGGATCTTAGTTGCTCAACCAGGATTCAAACCTGAGTCCCCTGCATTGGAAGCACAGAGTCTTAACCACTGGACTGCCAGGGAAGTCCCGAGACTAGTCTTCTTAATACTAAAGTGGAATATAGAAACAGTAAAAGAAAACAGAACAAAACTTAGCATTTTTGTAGCAATTTTATGTGATAGCCTCCTGAAGGAGCTCATGGTATAGCTATCCACAGGTTAGTAAAGAGGTCTTTGTTCAAAGTCTTGTCTTAACCACTGCCTTGCTACTAATGGATTATGTTCTGTTCTAGCACTTGCCTTCTCCCTCCCTTCTTTGCCACATAAGTTTTATCCTTCATGCATTTAGAGAAAGCAGAAAAATAACCTGAACTATCTAACACTTAAAAAATAAAGAGGTTTATTCATTGTAACCACAAAGATATTGACTGGCACAGAATACTGTATTTGTATGCTGGAAGTCAGATCCCAGTTTTGCTCAGTAGGCTATCAGAGGTTCCCCAACTCCTTTTCTTCTGTCTCAGCTGCATGTTTATCTTAGGGCTAGTATATAACTTCCAGTGAAAGAGAAATTACCGGGTGGAACTTTGTGGTTCCTGTGACATGGGATCTACTTTCTCTGGGTAAAATAACAGGGAAGTGAAACCAGAATGAGAATTCAAACTTGCAGAGGACAATTTTATCATCCATACATCTATTTACTCATTTAACCTTTACTAAATAAATATTAATTGAATGCCTGCTATGTACTAAGAACTGTACTAGGTGTTAAGAATCAGCAAATGACAAAACAGAGGAAACACCTGCCTTCCTTAAGCTTATTTCTAATAGGTTATAATAAATAGAGGATATTGAGGACTAAAGTTATGCTAGGAATTATTCCAAGTGCTTTTACGTACATTACCTCACTATTGATATTCCACATTGGAGAAGAAACTGAGGGTGAGAAAAGTTAAGTAACTTACCCAAGTTCACGTAGCTAGAAAGAGGCAGAGCTGGGATGTTCTCACATTGTATATACTCAGCGCCATCCTAAAACACTAAGGGAAATAAAGGTGAGTCAGACGTAGATCCTTCAAGAAGTTCACCAGCTAGGAGAAGGGATAAGCTAAATCAACAACTATGACACATAGAAATAAGTGTCATTAGAAAGGTGCAGAAACAAATTAAGTGTAGAAGGGGAAAGAGGCATGTAATTGAAGTTTTCAGGGAGACTGTCATGGAAGATGCTGTGTTTGATTTGGGTTTGAGCACATGGAAATGAAGAATGAAGTAAATAAAGGAAAGTAAATAAAGTCAAGGCACAGAAATCGGAAAGCACATTGAGAGCATATACATCAGTTTGACTAAAGCATAGGATACATGAAATACTAAGGGTATAAAGATGAATAGAGCTGAAAAAGTCCTAGACAAAATGTTGGCAAATTGTGAGCAACAGTGTAGTGAAGATATTACCGCTACCTCACTGTAAAAACCTGTTCTTTAAGCATTTGAAAATGCATCATGTAACCATATCAGATTTCCAAAATACATTTCAAGGAAGTCCATATCTATTTCAGATGGAAAAAACAAACAAAAACTCCTGTTAGTAATGTAGGTATATGATACAATCCTATAGAATATTTACCCTAAATGAATAGCAAACATCAAACAGGTAGTGAAGTACTAAAACACAGGTTTCTCATTTTTTTAACATTTTTTTGCACTCAGATGTACTTGAATGATACAACAAATTTTGCTGATGTTACATCACTATGCAATGATTCTAAATTGCAACTGACGGCACTTCCAGAACAGCTTATCAAAATCTCACAGGGAGAGGAGTATGATAGCTCTACATCCATGTCCCTTGTACCAAGAGTTTATCACACAGCCCACTAATGGCTAGGTCCCTTCGGTTGAGAAACATTGCAGTTATCCCGATAAATAAGGGGTACTAAAAAAATGCACACTGTCATCACTCTTATTTCACATTGTTTGAGAAGTTCTAGCTGATGCAATAAGAAAAAAAAAAAGGTATAAATATTAGCAAAGAATAGACATAAAGATTTTTGGAAATCCAAGTGAACCAACTAAAAACACCACTCAAATACAAAGATTCAATAAAAGTTCATTTATAAAATAATATTTAAAAATAGATTTCCTATGTACCAGGAAAAAAATGTAGTGAGACAGATAACCATTTGTAAGAGCAAGAAAAACTTCAAAAGACTAGAAATAATACTAACAAGAGTAATTTTGCAGACCTTGTATTTGAATAAATCTATAAAACTTTACTGAGGAACATAAAAGAAGTCTCAAATAAACAGAAATGGAACAGTAGTCATGTTACTGGATGAGAAGATTTAATAGGAAATGACGTCAACTCTTTCCAGTTTAATCTGCAAATTTAAACAGTTCAAATAAAAAAACACTAAAGAGAGAGTTTTCTTTCTGAAACTTAGACCAAGTTATTTTACAATTCACATGGAAGATTATATGTAGGAAGATACTAGGAAAATTCTGAAAAATATGAACAGGAATGATGAAATTTCCCTTTTAGGCTGCTATAGGCTGAATATTTGTATCTTCTCAAAATTCATACATTGAAATCCTAACCCCCAATTTGATGGTGTTAGGAGGTGGGACATGTGGGAGGTGATCAGGCCTTGAGGACAGAGCCCTTATAAATGGGATTAGCACCCTTATAAAAGAGACCCCAGAGAGCTCCCTTGCCCCTTCTGCCCTGTGAAGATACAGCAAAAATGTGACCATTTATGAACCGGGAAGCAGCAGTTAAAACCACACTTATCCTTTCTGGATGACCTGACATTTTTATCCTAGCTCCATGACTGACACTGCCAAATGGCCTTAGTACCCTGACTAATGTTGCCTGTCTCAGTGGTTTTCAAGTGCTGGTGTTGGCTTTGAAGGAATTTTTACTCATTTGTGGAAAAATGAGAGAAGTAGGGAAAATAGAGTGGTCTTCATGATCCAAAGCTTATTCAATATAAAAAAAATTATCCTTTTACTGAGATTTTGTTCATCTTAGATTTTAGTGTTTAAAATGATTTTCTGTGAAATGATGGATGTGGTATTTGGATGTTTATTTTTATTATTAAATATTAATATACTAAGTTGAAAAAATAGAAAGTTGATAGCTTGGTGTTAGTGCCTCTAACTTAATTTTTTGTTTATTTTAATGACACACATAAACACACAACTTCCAAGTCTATGTGCCACTGGTCTGTGCTTTGATCCATCTTGAAATGGGTCAGAGAGTCAAGGAATCTCAGAATTTTATGAAATCTTAGCAACCAAGTATAACCTTTCTGCTAGGTTATCTTCTTAACAGCTCTGACAAAGGACATTGGGCTCCCTCCAAGGAAGGGATCATTAATTTTCACAAATGATTCTATTCCATTTCTAGTCAGTTCCAATTGGAACATTTTCCTGTGGGACAGCAAAAAACATGATTTTTTTTCTTTTCCAAAATACAGCCTTTCATATACTTAAAGACAGCAGCCATATCCTGCCAAAAGCTTGTCTTCTCCCTGTTATATCACATCCCCTTCCTGTTTTCTCAACCAACTGCCACCTGTCAGTGGTAGTTTCTATTGATACAAATACCAACAACCTTGGGTTACTTGATGATCACATTATATACTTTTTGCATATCAAACTTGTAAAATTAAAACAGCTTAAGCTTATGTTTTTATCCCCAGTGACTGCTGCTATTTAGCTAGGTATTCTCCATGTCTATTTATGAGAAGCTGACTTTTTGAACCTATTGAAAACATTATATTTATCTTTGTCAGGTTGATAGTTGCCTATATTTTATTCAGTTGTCTGACTACTCTCCCAACTTTTTGTCATTTACAAATTTTGATTGGCATGTTAGATACATCTATATAAGATTATGAGAAAAAGATTAAATAGGTTAGGGCTGAGGACAGAGCCCTATTACTAAATATGACCATAAACTCCAGAATTTCTTATCATGGTCCCAATCACAAATACTGTCTTCTATTATCTTCAGTTATTGGTACAACAAATAGTCAATGGACCTATAGGATTCCACTAGAGTTTTTTTTTGTCTATTAGTCATTATCACTTTAATATAGCTGTTCAGCAAATTCCCACATTTTCCTGATTGCAGACATATCACAATATAGTTTGTCAAACACATGACTGAAAATAAGATACAGCTGTCTACTGATAACTCAGTGAAAAAAATGGCCATTAGATTTGTTTGGCAAGATTTGTCCTAATGGGACCTGGCCATTATTGCTTATTTTCTAAGCTTTCAAAACCACTGATTTAATAATTATTGTTTTGTTAGTGGTTGAAGAAACTAGCCTCAGAGTCTAGATCTACCTCTGCCTTTTTTGGAAAACCAACACATCATTCATTCATTCGTTTATTAATATTTAACAAATATTTATTGAGTGTCCATTATATGTCAGACACAGTTCTTGGTGCTAGCGATACAAGAGTTATCTTTGCATGCATTCATCTTGTCTTTAAGCACCTTTCCTTTCATTTTTTTCATGATTTCTCAAAAAATCACTGGCATGAAGTAGTCCTATCCACATATTCTCTCAGGCCTGGAAACTTTTAATATCTTACTCTGCTTAGCAGCTTTGATACCTCTGGTATCTTAGATTCATATTTTTTCTTCCACCTTCTTCCTTCCCTTTTCATCCTTTCTCCTTTATCTTCCCTTAACTCCTTCAGGCTTGTAGACTCCCTTCTCAAAGAAAAAATAGCCCGGTGAACAGGGCTATTTCAGTTGATTTTGCTGGAGCTGACAAATGCTCTCTGGGGATTGCACACTTGTTGGCAGTTGCGGGGCTGGGGCTGGGATTAAATATTGGAAGTCCCAGACACTACTTATTATTTATTTATTCTTTATTTGGTCTGTATAGAAGAAAAAAGATAGAAAGGGAATGGAGATAGTCTTATGAATGGATAGGGCCAAAGCTGATGAAGCCAGAATAATCTCTCCCCATTAATTCTTAGCATAGTCAGCTATCTCCCCTGGTTCTCTACAATGCAAGCTCTTTAGCTATCACTTAACGGGATAAACATTTTCCTCCCAGCAGTAGTGTGTGGCAAGGAGTAATAGTGATATACAATACTTGAATCCAAGCAATTAACTCCACAGCATTTTATAAAAATGCAATTATTCTTTAAGTAGGAACTCTTGGGCCACTGGTGGAAGAGATGGGCTTTGCATACTTGTACATGCGTCTGTCTTAAATGTGATGAAAGACTTTTTCTGTTTGTTCCATAACCTTGGCACATTGAACAAGTAGGGTTAGGGTTGATTTTCGCTTTGGGTGCTTGTGATGAGAGCCACACATTTACAGTGAAGATTTTGGAATGGATAGCTCATCATGGTGAATTTCAGTAACATTTGCAACTTTCTGAAAAAGGAAAAACATGCTGCTTTTCTAGAAGCTTTTTTTTTTTTTTTTCCTTAGTTTTACTCCCAAGTCCTCAACCTTCTCACTGGAATAAAATCCACATCCATGTGTGTGCATATGCACATACGTACACACACACACACACACACACACACCCACCCACCCACCCACCCAAAGCTGTTGGGCTTGGAGAACATCATTAATAATGTAACCAAGTCTGGGTGCTTTTTAAAAGTCTATTTCTTGCTTATAAATAAATGGTAATTTGTTTAAAAGCATCATTACACACAGTGTTCAGCCAGATCCCATGCATTCGATTATTTTAAATAAATGGACCATAAATGGAACAAGTTCTTTCTAATTTACAAATGATAGGAAACATTTTTCAAGAAAAAAAAAAGGAAAAAGTGTAAAATTTGTTCTTAACTACATCTCATTAATGTGGAACTGTTCAATGACCTGTAAAGATTAAAGAATTAGTGAATTGGTGGAATTATCAGAATGAAAAATCTGTATAATTTTGGTTTCAATTTAAAAATCTACTAAACAGTCTAGCGACTTTAGTCTCAGATATTACTTTTTAATATCAGTTCCTACAAATGCAGTGGCATCGGGATTACAAATGAACTGAGTGGAAAGCAACAAATAGTATGTTTAAATTCACAGCACAACAGAGGAGCTAAGTGGGAAGGACGAATGCCTTGTGGGGGGGGGATGGGTTATGTTTTTTCCAATAAAACAACTGAAGACATTTAATTACGTGATCACTCTGCTAAGTGGAGCAAAAATTAATAGACATAAATGCATTTATGTCCAGGCAGTGGTGCCTTAATTAAGAAGGCTTCAAATGGAGAACCAGAGACAGAGCTATTGATATTTAACCAGCATCTTTAGAACATCTTTTTCTTACAATTTTTCCAGCAATCACAAGTAGAAGGGGCAGCAGGCAGGGAGTGGGGAAGGTCTGACACATTGGTTATAACTTAAAAGATGTAGCCATCCCAGGTGATGAGAGTCTGCTCATAGGCAAGGTGTGGCTTAAGTACCCCCTTCTCCGTCCCTTCCTCACCTGCCCACATCAACTTCTTTACCTCATTATGACTCATCCCTATCAGCAAGGGATGGCTCTCTTCTGAGGTATCCCCAGGAGTCCTTTTTCTGCTGGGAATCCATTTAAACTTTTTTTTTAAACCTTTCCTGTTGGACTATAATCCTTTTGAGGTAATACATTATTTTTAAGGTCCCTTCATGACCCTCATCATACTAAGCTCAGGGTAGAAGTACAATGAATGTTGTTTTTTTTAAAATTTTTATTTATTTATTATTTTTGGCTGTGTTGGGTCTTCGTTTCTGTGCGAGGGCTCTCTCTAGTTGCGGCAAGCGGGGGCCACTCATCGCGGCGCGGGGGCCGCTCTTCATCGCGGTGCACGGGCCCTTCACCATCGCGACTCCCCCCGCCACGTTGCGGAGCACAGGCTCCAGACGCGCAGGCTCAGTAGCTGTGGCTCACGGGCCCAGTTGCTCCGCGGCATGTGGGATCCTCCCAGACCAGGGCTCGAACCCGTGTCCCCTGCATTGGCAGGCAGATTCTCAACCACTGCGCCACTAGGGAAGCCCCCACAATGAATGTTTTTAATCTGGGATTCCAAACACACTGAAGAACTTCGCAGAGGCAATTTGTGCTTGGGCCCTAGCCTCCTGCTCAGGAAAAGAAGGACTGGGAGGGGATTCCTTAGGGAGACAATTGGAACATGCCATAGGAGGCTGGTGTAGACTGCCTGGCTTTTTGCAGGAGTCAAGACCAAGGGAAGCTTGTCACTCTCAGGAAGTCAGGTGACCTGGTGCCATAAAACTGGATGTGTGTCTGAAGAAGTAGGTGCTGTAACTATGGAGAGGTACATCTTTGCCCACCCTCCTACCAGCTGGAATCAGCCAAGATTGTAGTGATTGCTGCTGGAAGGATGTCTAGTGGCTTTCCCTAACTAAGGGCTCAGGTGACTGTTTGTGCAGTTCGGGAGACAAGAAACATTGCACCCCAAGTTCCTACTCCTTGCCCCCCTACCAGGTGCCCTGAGAAAATAGATGAGAGGTGGACAGGTTGCTAGGGCTCTGCTTGAACTGTGCACACTTTGTGGGAAGGATTCTTCCATCTGCTGAAGGGAAAGAAAGAATGTAGACCCTTTGCTTTGACAGTGACTCTTGGGAACTCTTTTTTTCCCCATCTTTGTTGAGATATGGTTGACAAATAAAAATTATATAGATTTAAGGTGTACAACTTGATGTTTTGAACTCTTCCTACACATGATGGATCATAGGACCATATAGGGCAGTTAAGGGAATCCCAGAGCTTGGACCTTCACATTCACACTCAAAAGCTGAACGAACAATTGCTCTCTGCCAGGTACCATGGCAGGCACTGGGGAGTACACACAGACAAGTCAGACAAGGTTTCTGCCCTCAGGGAGGTCAAAATCAAAAGAAAGTTCACATTTGGCCAGACAATTATAAAATCTAATCATGAAAGTCTTAGTCAGCAGCCCAGGAGTTTGGGTTGGTTGGGACTTCCTTCCTTCTAGCCTCCTTGAAACAAACCTAACCCCTTTGGATGTGAGATTTGCAGCCAGCACAAAGCCACCACTGCCATTACCAGGCATTCAGGATTCGGCTGGCTCACTCTTCACCGCTCACTTTTGACTGGTGCTTTAGCCTTGCTACTAATTATTCTCCTAATTTCCTTGACTATACCTTTTGCCAGGGCAGCAGCCCAGAGACTATCTCTTGGACACCTTTCACCTGTGCTGGATATTTTCCACTGCCCCTCAGTCTACTCACTCTCCTTCCACTCTGCAGGTAGACCTCAGAGATACTGTGGGTTTGGTTCCAGACCACTGTAATAAAGCAAATACTGCAATAAAGTGAGTCACACAAATTTTTTGGTTTCCCAGTGCGTATAAAAGTTATGTTTATACTGTAGTCAATGGTAAAAATGCAACAGTATTATGTCGGAAAAAAACAATGTACATACCTTAATTAAAAAATAACTTCATTGCTAAAAAATGATACCCATCATCTAATAATGCAGGATTGCCACAAACCTTTAATTTGTAAAAAATGCAAATATCTTCAAAGCACAATTAAAGCGAAGCACAATAAAAGGAGGTATGCAGGTACTCTTTTCTCTGGGAGTCTGACCCATCAGAGATGCCTCAGTTGATCCTTTGCTCCTGGAGGAAGGAATGAGTTTGGGAGGAAAATGGGTTGGCGCGGGGCATTGTTCTCTGCTCCTTTCATTCTGGATCACTGTGAGTGGGCTGTTTACCACAGCTCTTCTCAAAAGTCCCTCTTCATACAGCTTTTTGGTTAATCATTCCCTTCCCTTCCCCTTCTAGCCCAGAGGTGATAGCGGCTCCCAACTGCAGTAGCTCTAGAGTATTGCAGTCTCCTTTCCTTAAACCTTGCACACACCCTTACAAATAGTTCTTTTGTTAAACTCTCTAAATTACCAGGTCAAATGTGCTATCTCTTTGTCAGGTCCCTCATTGAGGCCACTCTTTCCACTTCATGTCCTTTGGTAATTTTTCTCCAGCCTTACAAACCATGACTATGATTAAGAGGGTCACTGCTTGGACCCTGGATCCCCACATTGTATCTCATGAGAATAGCCAGTGGCCTGCAGTTCACTTGGTGTTGTCCATTTTAACAAGATGAATAGGCCAGGAATGCTGCTAATATCCCACAATGCACAGGATAGCCCCTCCAATAAAGAATTATCTGACCCAAAATGTCAATAGAACAGAGGTTGAAAACCCCTGATCTATTGCACCATTTCTGCTTGAGGAATTGGGATAACTTATAGGGGTGTTTTGAGGGATTGATGTGTAAGGTTCCAGGACTGAGTATTCTGGATGAACACTTTTCTAAGAGAGACAGAGCAGGAGTCTGAGGAAGTGGCATTGAGTGTTCGACCTGAGAGATGAAGGCCCTGGGCACTGAATGTTGGTGCCACCCAGAGCTGCTTTGGTGGGGGGGCCAAAGCCCGGAGCCCAGGCTGAAAGCTGCTAGCCTGCTCCCTGCACACTCCTTGGCCTCTATGTACCACTTCCTTCTCATGTTCATTCGAGGTTGGAACTTGAGTCCATCTGACTGCCAAGCCCACATTCCTCCTAACCTAGCCTGCCCACTCATGAGGCAAAGAGAAAAGAATTTTGAAGAGTGTGTAAAGATGTTGAGTTTTTGTTAATCAGGGAATAGAAATTCCAGACAAAAGAAAAAAGATCTGGGGAGAAGAAGATCATTGGAAGATCTAGAAAGAAGAGAGGAAACAAAGATGTCTTGGGCTGTAATCAAACAGGCTGAGCAAAATGAGCATGATCAAGGCCTGTGGGGATGTAATACATGGATGGAACTGATTTGCTTTGGTAACCCAAATTTGTAAAAGTTGCTTTGACATCACAGAAACTCTGCCCTTTCGGTAATGAAGATGTTGCTCTTTGAGAACTTCCTCAATGGGTCCCTAGCATCTGCCTGTCCCTGGAGAAAGAATCCTTATTAATCATGCCCAGGTGGTTTTTAAGGGGAGAGGATCGGGGGCTCAGGAAGAGTTGACCTGGAGGTCAGCACAGAAGATGGTTGCACTGGAGGATATATCCACAGACGCATGGCTTCCTCCGAGTGTGCAAGGGCTTCCAGCATCCTTTGAAATATGTCAGTGGTCTGTCTGTAATAATTGATGTGCATGGTCCCCTAATCAGGGACCAAAGTCCAATGCCAATTGTTTCTTTTACTTTTTAATGGATTCGAACTCCATACCCGAGCTTAGAAAATCAAAGCACTTCTGGAAGATATTTATTAGCGGCCAAATTATAAAAACACATAGCAAACCTTTAGTTTGCATTACAAGTGTTAATATATGCAGAGCCCCGTGAATAGCTCATCTTTCTGCCTCTCTTGTATCTTAAATTTTTCATTACAAATTTCCAGGGCTTCAAAGTAGACTCTCACAGCCAGTGCCTTTTTTCTCCCTTGCATGACAAAGAGCTGTCAAAAACGGTTCCTGGGCTGGCTAGTTTCTTCCCCTTTTTTCTCTCATCTAAATGTCAAACAACTTAGCTTAAATAAAGCCCAGCATTCTTCGTCTGGTGCTTCTCAAAAGAAAAACACCACCACAGAAGGCATCTACAAAGCCCCTAATTAATGTTTCTCATTGATTTGGTTTTAGTGTGATGTATTTTATGAAAAAAATATGAATCCAGAAGGCACTCTCATTAAAATCATTAGCGGCTCAACATCGGCTGCAAACAGCCTGGTGCGTGGTAGGGCTTAACAACCCAGACTCACAAAAACACGCAGACACAGAAGCTACACATGCACCTGTGCATGCACATGACATGCTTTCCAGGTCACGCAGGACACACCTGGGTGTGTACACATGCAAAATAGTGTGCAAGATATGCACAAGATACCTTCACACAATGCATTCATTGATCACTGATGCTCAAGTGTACATACAGGTGCCTGACTATTCATGGGGTGTACACGCAAGCACACCAATAGGCATGCATCTGATTACCCATGCACACCCAGAGTGCAGAATGCTGTATATTCTCACACACAGAGCATGCACATACATGTGCACACTGATTATATGCCCATGAATATTCATGTTTTGGAAGGAGAAGGAAAGAGTTACGTTTCTTGGGATTATGTTCCTGGGAGATATCAAGAAACACTAGCCAGTGGTTTCCACATTGCTATATTGTCTTTTATTAAGATTTTTTTTGTCATTTCTTTTTCAGTTGGTTTCCTAATACTGTGGGTCAAAGATATTAGGACATGCACCTGTCCACCTCTTCTGCTGAGACTTGAGTTTTCTTGGGATGGGCTTGTACGTTTTCTGGAGCTCTCTCTTCTGACTGGTTTCTAGACTTCTCATGATGGGGATGGAAAAGAGAAGAGAGAGATTCTTGGTCTTGACAGGGCAAGAAGGAGAACTCCATGCTTGGAAACTCCATGCTCAAAGATTTAGACTCCTTAGATGGCAGCTATTACCAGTGGTGGTTTTGGGGTTGGCAAAATCTCACATTTCATTTCCTTTCTAGAAGTCAGTTCTTGGCTAAACAAACCCTGTCTCCATCTCACATCCTGTTTTTAAGGTGACCTTTGTTGTTTTCCAGGAGTGGCAATTTTGAAGGGGCTTCCATGATTTATAGAGGGACCTGGAGGACCTTCTCAACCTCACCTCTAGGACATGTGCACTCTCTGCTCTCATTGTGGTTTGCATGGATCTACCCTTTTTGTCTTAACAGCCAGCAAGGGGTGGGGATAGGGAGGAGGGGGCTGAGATTATCCCAAGCATTCCTCCTCCCAGGCTGGCCTAGCTGGCTAGAGTTCAGCATTAGAATTTGGGGCCATAGCTATTGCTGTTATCAAAGAGCATTTTTAGGGACTTCCCTGGTGGTCCAGTGGTTAAGATTCTGCCCTTCCAATGCAGGGGGCATGAGTTCAATCCCTGGTTGGGGAACTAAGATTCTGCATGCCAAAAAAAAAAAAAAAAAATTTTTTTTACTCTCAAGTTAAGATGCTTTGTTGTTGTTTTATGTACACATACTTCTTTCAAGGACTTTGCAGGGAGGAAGTTACTGAACCAAGGCATGGTTTATATATTTTCAGAGTCCATGTGTCAAGCTATTATCTCACCCTAAATGATACATGAAACTTGGACTAGATGGTGATAAATTGAACAGCAAATCCTCTGAAATGAGACTCCATGTTTTACCTTTCCCTAGGGTATTTTCCCTTAAGGCCATGGGGAACCCAGGCTTTCTTTCAAGGACCCTCTTCTCCCCGCTTCCCCTGGGTGCTGGTGGGGCCATAAATGCCCCTCTATACCTTGCATACCCACATCTCCCTGCAAAGAAGTTGCTAACCTGAATGTAGAAAATATACAGAGGAGGGGCTCTGTGTTCAAGGAAAATATACAAGGTCAGAGCTCATGCAAATGCCCTCTTAACCTTCAACCTTCTCTTGAGCTTCCTGCCACCTCCTCACCTCTGTGACATGATCAATAGACTGGCATAGACGTCATTTCTCTCTTTCATTCCCTTAAGGTGTGAGTGACTGTGGGGTCCCCAAGTTTTAGATTTGGAAGGACGGAAGAAGACTATGTTCAGTACTAAGCCCTGTTCCATAATCCATTTTCACCAAACTCTGGGGCTTTGGGTTCTTGCTGGTCATTAACAATATAATTGATACTTTGCTTCCTATTTAACTAATGACCAGTGTATACCATCACTCAGAACCCCAGAAAGGAGTCGAAATGAGGATAACTTCAATCTAAGCATATATGAAACCAAACAACATTCAGTAGTGACCCATCGAGATAAAATAAGTAATGGCTACTTTAAGCATTAGAGTGGGGCCAGGGGGAGTCATGCGCCAAAGCCTCTCCAAGTAATTAAAGAACAGTCTTCATGTTTTGCCATTTGTCAGAACAAAGTAAATACTGGAATCTTAATACTTGCGTCCTCTCAGCTAAATGTCCTTCTATGGCTTTTGCTCAAATATTGAAAATACTTGTGTAAGTCCTAGTGCAAAACTGCCACTGGAGTGATTTATGACGAAGCATAACCTGCTGCCTCCCTGAATTCATGCATCCACCATCACAGTTCATATCAATTTTGCTCTGGTCCCCATTAGCAATATTGTCAAAAAAAATCACAGAAAAATAACGACCCTGCAAGCCTAGAAATTTAGATCCGGATATGAGCAGTAAATCTGTATTAATTTAATAGTTAAAGTGCGTTAATGCTTTGTAATATTTTTTCTTTATAGAGAACACAATAGTGAGGTCATCTGTAATAAAGATGTTAATCCTGAGCCACCTGCTAGTTTGTTTTGCCTCTTGGGGCAAGAGGACGTTAATGGATGAAATATGGCCTCATGCTCCTTAAAATGGTGTTTTATGGCAACCTCTATGCAGGGCTATAAAACACTCACTCTGAGTGATAAAGAGTCTCAAGAAGGGATATACACTTTCCATCATGCCTGATCTGACATTAGCTTTGCTTAACTTATTCCCCATCCGCAGACACCCACTGAGCTGGGCAGTAAAGGGATACTAGGAGCAGTCCCAGGCCTCAGAGAGTAGAGTGAGTTGTCTGGCCTTCTGAACCAGTGCTTCTAGGGCTCAGGCCCCGGGGAAGATGTCCATTTTTTAATCTATTGCCTATTTTTCTCCTTGGCTCTTTGGTTTAGGAAAACGATCCAGTGTTGATCACTGGGCAGGTTTTGTCACATGCACAAGAAAAAAAAAAGTCATATCATTCACCTATCTCTGAAAGTATTTCCCTTTTCACATTGCGGAGAATACCCTTTGTTTAAATTCCAGTGGTTTCTTTCCAGAATAAATAAGTAAGCCCCATGTAGAGCCTTCTCATTCCCTTTTCAATACTCAAATTTCTTTCTTTCTTTTGGTTTGGAACAGGTCACTGACATACACAATGACCTATTCAGATAATGTCAGTCTCCAGGTGGGAAACCTTTGTTATCTCCCTAGGACCCACAGAATTAAAGGTAATCAATTCACCTTGGCGTTCAAGGTTCTTGGACGACAGCAGAGCATAGTGTGGATGCAGGACACTTGCAGTTTGTCAAAGGGCAGGAATTCAAGGGCATGGCTTACATATCTGCCCTAGACACAGGTGGGAATTCTATCCTTGGTGTCTTTCCTAAGAGAACAGACTCCTGGTGGTCCTGGAGAGGGAAAGGCAGAGCTATCTAGAAGGTCAGTGTTAATGAACTCTCAGAGGGTTTGTTACACAGACTCACTCATCAGTAATTGGGGGGTAGCAGGACAGGGGGTACAGCGCTTAGGTAAAAGGATGAAGTATACATATTATGAAGTACTACAAGGAAGGACAAGTGATTCACATGCAAGTGAGAGGCAGGCCCAGGAGGACATTCTGCTCTCTACCTCAACATCCGCTCCCTGCTGAGAGCAGAGCTTGGGAAACCCCTGCCAGCTGGTATCTTGGCAGGATGCTTCTCAATGTTGGTGGTCTAGTAGAGTGAGAACAAAACAGTGTAATATTTTTCAGAGGGGACTACTGGCTTGAGATCCACCTAGAGGCACAAGGCACTAGCACTGCCTCTAACTATACTTACTTTCTGGTTGGGACAAATTTGCAAGGGCGATATAGTCCACAGTTACCGTATGCACATTTGGAACACTTAGGCTGGCCCAAGGTGGATTCAGGTTGCACATCTGTGGTCATAACCCCTCTGAATGGCTGAGGAATTCTATCTTTGTCCCAAGACCACCTCACTGGATGTGCACAGGTGAAAAACTACAGGTGGTGAAGATTCTCATCTTAGTTCTCCTTACCTTTAATTTTAAAGTCTGTCATCAGCTTGGTTGGTAAGAACTTCTAAAAGAGTGTAACACAGGCCAGTGTGGACGCAGTTTTTCTCTTGAACTTTATTTATTTTAGCTACCATTTATTGTTTATCGACTTGCTTAAGTCCATCAAAAATATTATCTCATTAATCCTGAAAATAAAGTAAATTGCTATTGTTAATCTCTTTTTACCAAGGAGGAACATGAAGCCAAGGAGGTGACTGAAATCACCCAAGATCACAAAACTAGTCAGTGACAGAGTTAGGATTCCATCATAAGTCTGCCTGATTCCAGCACCTGTGATTAGAACCATTGACTGCACCCCCCCCCCCACAGTGCCTTATTGCTTTGGTCCTGTGGTCAGTGATCAATGTGTTTGTTGAATGAAATAGCATCAGTGACCATTTACAATCACCACTGCCAGGTTAACACATCAGGTGGACTTCCATTTTTTTCTGTATTCATCCTTTCCAGGTCTGAATCCCTTGTGTGTCAGCTTTGAGGATTTGAAGTGCTTCCTGGAGAGATGTTGGCTTTCTTTTTGCCTCTTTTCTGTCTTCCTCTCCAAGGATCACAGCCTCTGGTGGCATTTGATTACATGTTCACTCCTAAATCTCAGCTCAGCTCCAGGCTTATTGTGATGGGATGGTTCTGTATTATTTTGTTAAGGGCCAGAGAGACCTGGGGTGTCCAGTGTCCATTTTATTAACTCAGCCCTCCTGGCAATCACCAAGTAGAGACTGATTTCTGAAGTCCCTGGGCTGCTGAGTTTGGGGGAAAGGCCTGTGGGAATGAACACTTACTGAGTATTTTTCTGTGTCAGATACTATGTTAAACTCTTAGCTATTAACTTGATCTTCATCTTAAGCCTGTAAAGTGAGTATTGTGCCTTTATTTTATGATGAGGAAACTGAGGTTCAGAGAGG
The DNA here is from genome assembly GCF_949987535.1 of Balaenoptera acutorostrata. Taxonomy (NCBI): domain Eukaryota; kingdom Metazoa; phylum Chordata; class Mammalia; order Artiodactyla; family Balaenopteridae; genus Balaenoptera; species Balaenoptera acutorostrata. The sequence goes on along the minus strand of NC_080072.1, from coordinate 42,021,377 downwards.
TTTGATCACCTGTCAAAGGTCACCTGTAGCAATCGAGCAGTAGAGTTAATTTGATTTGACCTTAAAGCACGTGTTTTTCACTATACCATGTAAGGAAATTTGGAATAAGCAAGAAAGATAACTGGATGTGTCCAATGGAAAAAAAATACACATTATTTAGAGAACACTTGCTTGAGGTTTATCTGATTTTAGCTTTTCATTGTCCTTGAGATATTGTACAATGTAAGTTGTAGATAAGTGATAGCGTTGCAAAATAATTCTTGTCTATAGAGATGCAAATAAACTCTATCCAGTATAGGTTTACTTAGCTCTCCCCCTTCAATCCCTCAAAAAAAAAAAACATCAATTTGTAAATTCATTTCAGCATCCTTTACTCCATATCAATTTATAGTTCTTTGATTTCTCCTTTGAACAGATTGTAACATCTTTTACAATTTTTTCTTTCATATATGTTCATTTTATATTTTTTATTTATGTATATATGAAAGTCATGATATTGCCTTTTTTAGAAAATTATCTTTTAATAGCCATGTGGCCAAAAGGCAGGCTTCAGGATAGGATGGCTACCCAACCAGCCCAGTCTCTGCCCAGTTGGATTTTGTAAATTTGGAGCAGACAAGGGGAATTAAGAGACAAGAATGTCTGTTGTCTCCATCGTCCAAGATGGGCTAGATAGCCTAGTTATTGATTAAAGGATTCACAAACCACTGCTATTTATAAATCCAGGACTCCAAAGACAGTGTTTGTTTTTCCTGCTTTTAATTATTGAACATGAGATGCCAGTGTTGTTTCGCCAACATCGGCACAATAGGTCTCTAATGAAACTCGCTGAGCTACTAATAATTAAACCATCAGGCAAAAGTAACCAGTGCAGTGAGATATCAATTAACATTCTTCAATAATCACTCTTTTGTTTTGATTGTTTTAAGGAAAACTGTTTTTGATGTTATTTCTTCAGTTTATCACACAGAACTTCCACCTCCGATGAAACTGAAGTCAGATATTTCCCAGTTCAAATCATTGTTCTTAACTACAGGATGAATCAGTTCACTTTTCTGAGACTGAATCCTTTAACATGGAAGGAGGAATTGATAATAATTACTTGGAAGAATTATTGTGAGGCTAAAATAGGGTGATACTAGTTTTAGAGCTGAATTTGTGCTTAGCATGTAGCAGAGGTTCAGCACTTTACTTAGTTTTCTTTTCTTCCTTCCCCCCCCCTTTCTTTCCTTCCTCCTTTCTTCCCTTCCTCTCTTCCTTCTTTCATCTTCTAGTCTGTTTTCATAAGCCTATTAGTCTCATCAGAGATCCTTACAAGTATCTCAAACTGTGTATCCGTACTCTCATCTTTGTAATTACATGTTAGCCAGGACCCCTGCCAAAGGGATGGGTCTAGACATCTATGGATGTGCCCAGGACTCTGACAACAGATGATATTGGTCCAGTAGTAACCAATTCCTGAACTCGGTCAAGCCAATCAGAATCTCTAATATTGAGACTCTGTACTAAGAGAAAAAGACTAATTAGCTGGTGGTAGGGTCAGGGCAAGAGCTGGTACCAAGGCAAACCAAAGGCAGTGTTATCTGTCACTGTGATGGGAGAATGGGAATTGCGATATCAGAGGAAACCACGATGCAGTGAGATGCAGACTCAAACAGTGATGAGAAACCATGTGGAGAGAGAAAGAGAGAGACAAAAATCTTCCAAGTGAATTTTTGACCTTTATTAAGCCTAGTTGTACTTCCTTTAAGTGTTCTTTTGCTAAAACATAAAAAATTCCCTGATTGAACAAACTAGGCACTCTGAGAATGGGGCAAGGAGAGAGAGAGAAGGGTAATGGGAAGGAGGCATTTTATTCAAGGGTATGAAAATTGCAAAGTAACATGAGAAAGTGTCATACTTGTAAGGGTGGTCCAGTAAACATGAAAGTGGGAGTAGGTGACAGACCCTAGATGTGCAATGCCTGAGGCCGGCATCTAGGACCGATTTACTCATTTACAAAGAGCAAGGGTGTTGGCCATTGGGAGGTGGCATGACAGGTATCATTAGCTCACTGCCTCTGGTGTGTGAGGGGGTAGGTGGGAGACAGTTACTCTTCATAGGGGCTGGAAGGCTCAGGTGGCACCTTCCTTGGGGAGGCTAGAGAAAGGCTCTTCCTAGTTTCAAGCTTTTAGTTATCTCTAAACTCATGCTTTTTTCCCCCCAGGCATCTGTTAATGGCCAATTGGGGCAGGGGCAGACAAATGATGTCTAAGAGAGAGAGGCGTCAGTGAGGGAAAGAAGACACTGATGGGATGGAGGGATGTCAAACTTTGCCTAGTTTACAATTTAGGGGAGAGTGCTTTCCTGACCTGCCACTAAATTAAATTAAATACTGTCAACTCTGTTCAATTCAACAAACCCTTACTGAATGCCCAAAATATGCAGGGATGATGGTACGTGCAGTGAGGAACCCAGGGATGATTCTCAGTTCTCAAGCAAGGATATGACATGCTCACGAATAACTCTAATACACATCAGAATATCACGAAAAGTGATCAAGGACCTGATATAAAAGGGAAATTATACCACGTTGGTGGGGACTTCATGGAGAAAATGAATTATAGATGACCCTTGAAGAGTAGATGGTGGTCTGACACGTGCCAATGTGAGGGTGCAGAAAAGTATTCCAGGAGGAGGAAACATCATGTGGAAAAGTATTAAGAGAAAGTATGGGAATATTTGAAATGCAGGCTTAGTTCTTCGGGTGGAGTATAAGGGTGTAGACCATGGTAAGATTGGCCTGTTGTGGATCATTAATGCCTATAAGAGGAATTTGTTCTCAATCTGGCAGGCAAAGGGAAGCCTTCTTTGATTAGGGAGCAATATGATTAGAGGTGAAATTTAGGAAAATTAATTGGGTATCTGAGTGTAGGAGAGGTTGAGAAAGGAAGAGACTTGATGCAAGGGAGCCAAATAGATGTCAGCTTGTGGACAGGAGCAAGTGTTTCCAAAATGGTTCGAGAAGCCCTTGTGGTGGTGGTGGTGATGGGGAGAAGAGAAGGTGAAGTTCCAGGGTCCATCGTTGGTCCAACCAGAGCCATCAGAGCAGCTGAGCATCTTTAAATTTCATAAAATGATGGTCAGAGTATGATTGTATTTGCACGGTAGTTTGCCAACTACAACAACGATAAAAATAAAGCAAAAACAAGAACACCTTAAGAATTCTGGTGGAGGAGAAATGATACTGACTGGCTTCCTTGGGAGTTCTGTGGGTCTGGAGTCTAAATTCTTGCTCGCAAATTCACTAGTGACATAATATTTTGTGGCCTTAGTTTTCTCATTCTTAAAAATTAGATACTAAAACCTACCTCATGATATTGTTACAAGGACTAAATAGTATGATGTGTGGAAAAATTACCACCAAGCCTGGCATAAAACAGACACTAAACAAATGTCCATTCCCTGTCTCCCTTTCCTTAGGGAGGCGGGATGGGCAATTAAAATACTGTTTGATGAATGTCATAGGAGCCTATATACTTAAATGAATATGAATACAAATATTATATTGTTGATATGCCATATTGCAGGCACTGTATGTATCAATCATAGCCTAAACAGAAAAAAGAAACCATTTCAGTGTTTATGTGGTGGATGAGTTTTAATACAGGAAATTTTGGAGGAGCTAAGTCAAACAGGACAGTAGTAGCCAGAGATTAGCAAAATTGGGAAGGCACTACTGTTCTGAGCCTGAAGGGACAGAGGGAGGAAGCAGCATTGTGGGTCACCCAGTGGAATCTGCAACCAAGACAGGCTTGTCTAGTATGATCTGAGGCCCAAGAGAAAATGCAGCTGCTGCAAGAGAAGCTACCTGAGGCAGAGAAACATCCTGGCCCTTCCTTCCTCCTCCTCTCCAGTCTCCCTCCAGTGCTTCCCATTGGCTAAATCCATCTGGAGGCTAGGTGATAAGGGAGCCTGGAGAGATAGCTTGCAGGGGTCAGCATCCATGTGCTATAAGACCAGAGCCCCCCAAAAAGGGAAAGGAATAGATATAAGGGTACACAGGCCCAGGATACTTCAGTAGGGTGTTGATATTGGGAAAGAATACAGTGGGCTATATAAGCCATTACATTAGCCCCTGGGTTAGAGCAAGAAGCAAATAAAGCCCTTTTAAAATAGTCTGCTGCCTTTAGACAGCCCTGTAGATCCCTTTTCAGTGGTTGGGCAGAAGGTGGTAATTATCTGCAGAGTTCTATACTTGCCCCCTTCAGGTCTGGGCCTATCCCAGATACAACTGCTATTTCATGCAAGAGTCAAATTAGAGAGAACAGCCATATGAGTCCCCTCTCTTGGCTCTGGAGCTATTTTGTGGGAAAAGGCATTGGTGGTTAGGGGGTTCCAGGGACTGGTTTGCTAGCAGCACTCTCTCGAGCCAGAAGACACTGTCCCTTAGAAATGACCATTTGGGAAGTCTCTTCCAGATGCATTGACCATTTTCTTCCTTGGTCTTTGCTGTTAGGTCCCATGGGGATATGTTAGGGGAGCTCTACAGAAACAGAGCCTCAGAGCTGTGGGTGTCCTTAGAGAGTTTGGAGTCCAACCCTAGTTGAGACACAGCACAGTACAGCATCCAAAGTTGGCACTGCCTCAGTTCCCCTCATCAGTTTACTCCTGTAGGTCCCAGCCTAGGGAAGGGGAGGGTTCCCAGTGAAAACTCCAGACTGGTTGAAGCGATGCAGATTCATGTCTTGGCTCTGCCTCACTCTCACTGTGCAACCTCAAGCCAACAGTTGCTTTCCCTTGGCCTCCATCTCCCCATTAGGAAGGAGCTGGCTTAGGTCACAGCTGTGGGTTCTTCCAACTCCGTGTCAACCCAATGAAGAAATAGTAGAAAGATCTTGGTCAGTAAAAATGATATTGATAGCTATGGTTTATCCAGCACTAATGTGCTAAGAATTTTTCATGCATTGTTTCATTTAGTCTTCATAGAAGAGCCTCTCCTAAGTTGTGCAGTCTTGTTTGTAGCTGCCTGTTGTAGATAGTACTACAGGTCACTCTTAGCTTCTGGATCCATCAAAGCACCCCAGGATTTCAGGCCCAACTGCTTTTTCATTATAAATCCCATGCTTTCTTTATTGAAACATTATAAATTCAACACACTGAGAGGCAGACAAGTACCATCAGGCATCCAGCTTTTGCCTCCCAGTCCAAACAGCCACAATATGTACACTCCTGTAGTTGGCCTGCTGTGTGCTCTGTGTAACTAATTCCTTCTTTAGTCTCTACAACAAGGAATCAGGCCTGGCAGAGAGTGTCCCACTAAAGTATTTGCTTGTTGTTAACTTCCTTGTATAGCTTATCAATGAGGAATTGTAGAAATAAGACACAGGGTATTTCGAGTTTGGCAGGCGGAGCTGCACTGTGGAGTGGAACCAGAGGCCTGGATGGAATGGCCCAGCGAAAGCTCCCCTAAGTCAGTATTAACACAAACCCTGCACATCAGTCTAACCTGGCATCTCCAAGTAGTTAGGCTGGATCTGCCTTGCTTGTCCAAATGGTGAGCCCTGAAGGTGTCTACCTGAAATGATTTAAGGGACTGAGGCCTGGAGCCAGGCACCCCATGCTGAATACTCAGTCCTCTAACCTGGTTCAAGGATATTCCACCCAGGGCAGCTGCCATCACTTCAACAGGTCCAGAGAAGGCCTCTGATTTTTGTTGCTGAGATCTGAAGGGAATGCAGATAGATTTTTAGAGCCAACACCAGGTCACCCACAGGCCATTCTCTGCACATAGCTCTGGCTTTCTCAGGAAATGGCCTAACAGCTTTTTCTTGGCTTTCCTTGGACTGCTAATGTAATAGTGCTTATTTTCAGAATCTTTGTGAGGCTGGGGGAAAGCATCAGCGTTTCATTGTAAATCCATTATGTCTTCTTTGGTTAGAAATTATCCCTGACAAGCAGTCCCACAGCAAAGTCAGTATTATTTTGCAGAATAAAAAGGGGGATTGGCCACTTCTTTTATTATTTTTTTATTATGACTGTCCTCCTTTTGGTTATGACATTCGATGTATTATTTAGCTTAAGTGCTTGATTAAGGAAGAACTGGTGGGGAGTGGAGTGGGAACTGGAAGGGGCAATTGCTTAGACTCTGGTCTTCCTGCTCCTCGTCTTGGTAGCTGGGATGGAAATAAACTGTCAGGACCCTTTGGGGATCCCTACTTGTTACCCTCAGCAAGGAGATCATGTTCTGACTAAGGGACCTTCTGGACGTTTCTGGGTCAGCAGAACCTTGGTGCCTTTCATATACTGGAACCCTTGTGTCTTTATTAAATATTAATTTGCTGTCAATAATTAAATGCTGATTATTTGATCTCTAATGGGGTCAGGATTCCCACAGTCCCATATTAGTGTAATAATGCAAAAGTAAAAATTGCCTTTCAGATGGAAAAAAAATGTACTTATTATTCTTTCTTTGTTCGAAGTAAAATGGTTTGTCTTAAAGAGTAAACGCAGAATTTTCTTTAATCTTCGAATTAAATTAGTGCTAATTAGTTCTATTTTCTGTACAACATTCACATGCTAAAATCTCGGCCATTCCTTCAGCGTATTAATGGTGCCCTTTGGCTGTAATCAAGATTGTCTTACATTAAAAATGATACAGTTAACTCAATTATATTAAGATTCATTGTTCTCAAATCACAGGGTTATGACTAGAAGCTGTTGGAACTGTTGGAAGGGCTGAGATTGCCAGAGTGCAGAATAAAGTCATCCATCATTTCCATTTCAAAATCCTAAATGCTGGTGAGAGGTTCACAAAGCAAATGAGGTTGCCAGGTATATCCCTGGTGTGGGTGGTCGGCACAGGTGCAGATTTCATGCCCATCCTGTGGAGACTGTGAAAACATTCATTCCTCTCCTTTGAAAGAGGAGGAAAAAAGAGAAAAAGCCCAAGTGAGCCCTCACTCTGGGAGGATACCATGTTTAGAGCTACCTGTTTCCTCCACACCCCTCACTAACTAGGGAGGTGGTGCCTGGATCCCGAGTCAGGCAGTGACAGCAGCAACAACACATCAGCAATACCTGTATCTGCATCTGCTGCTGCTGCTACTGTTACTATTACTCCTCCTCTACTACTACTACTACTACTACTACTACTACTACTACTACTACTACTACTACTACTACTACTACTACTTATTGAGTACTACTATGGGTGCCAAATACTGTAAACCAAGTGTTGTGATATCACTTCATTCAAACAGTAGCCCTGCAAAGTTGTTATTATTAGCCTTATTTGACACTTGGCTGAGGTTCAGAGAAGTTGACTGATTTTCCCAACCTCACACAGGTAGTTAAGTGGCAGAATCCAGTTTTAAACTAAGGTGTGTCTGTCTCTAAAACCCACACTCTTAACTATGTTCTACTATCACAGAAATTCATTTTCAAGAGGCGTTTTTGTTTCCGCAACTGACAAGATGCTGTGTGTGTGTGTGTGTGTGTGTGTGTGTGTTGAGAGAGGAAAGAGAGATAGTAGGTCTGGAATTTTCCGTCAAGGTAGCACAGTTACTCACATGCCCTTTCTTGACAGAAGAATGATCCTTCTTCTCCCTCTGGGGCCTCATTTCTGTGTAGAGTTGCCTACAGAGGAAGAGGAAGATTCCATTCCAGATCCCTAGCACTGTATAACAGGTGTGGTGTGCAATATACTAGCTCTATCTCTGAAAGAATCTGAAGGGCAAATTCTTACTACAGCATGATTAGCCCAGACACCACCCACATAACACAGGCCCAGACCCTAACCTGAACTCAATTGCTAGGCCTCCCTGTACACAATACCTTTCAAGGTGGCTGATATCTTTGTGCATGAACCTCAGCATTTGGAGTTCTGTGATCACATGGATCTACAGTAGCCATAATCTTGAAGAGAGGAGAACTCTTCCGGGATTTATTGCAAAGATATTTATTGCAGGATTATTGCTTGGGTGGCTGAACCAGTTGGTTGAGCATCGTGAGTATCTTAATCTCATTCAATCCTCATAAGGGTCCTATGAGATATGTATGGCATGTCCATTTCATAGATGAAAAAATGGAGTGTGAGAGAAGTAAAAGAACTTCCCCAAGGTCTTAGAGTCAGAATTCCGTCTTATTCTACATTTTATATTCTTTCCACAACACCAGATACCTTGACTGGATAATTGTGTGCTTAGATTCTAGATAGGATAGAACCACATTAGAAATACAGGTACAGATCAAAACCTGGTCTTTCCTGCTGAGGGTTCTCTTTCCAACTGAGGGCCATTGGAGGAAGGGCAGTGTTTCCTCAAGGACATCATTCACCAGGTTTAATCACACCATCAAAATAGACTGAAGTAAATATGTATTTTTTTATGATTCTACACCTTAATAGGCTTTTTGATCAAACAGTGCAGATTCTGATAAGTTTCTAGTATATGTTTCCCCTATGTCCATTCTTCAAAACTTCCAGGACTGAATTCTAGGTATTGACCAAAAAATGAAGGTCTAATTCTGAATAAGAGAGCTGGGCTGTTGGTACAGATGAGTTGGAGCTTGGCTTAACAGTGGTTCACTAGAAAATGCCTGTGGGCTTTGACTGAGCTACTCAGTAGTTTGCTCCTTATGTTCCATTAGTCATTCTATAGCATACAGAACAAGGGATAGTCATCTCGTGTCTCTGAGGGAGAAAGTGGGAGAAGGGAAAATACACAAGTCATATAGAGAGAAACATAAAGATAGAGCAAAGGTAGTAATAGATGGGTGACAGCAAAAGGGACTGTGAAGATGAGGAGGAGTGGGCGGAGAGAGAGAGGGAGAATGAAAGAAAGAGATTGGTTCAGAGAGAACTGCCTTCGGACAATCTTATACAGCAATAGTGACAACCAGCAAAATAAATATGCATTAGTGCTATAGTATGAATATTTGTGTCCCCCCAAAATTCATATGTTGAAATCCTAGCTCTCAAAGGTGATGGTATTAGGAGGTGGTGCCTTTGGGAGGTGCTTAAGTCATGAGGGTAGAGCCCACATGAATGGGATTAGTGCCCTTGTAAAAGATGCTCCAGAGAGATCCTTAGCCTGTTCCAAACATGTGAGAACACAGAGAGAAGACAACATCTATGAACCAGGAAATAGGCCTTCACCAGCCACCATACCTGACCTGCTGGCACCATGATCTTGGACTTCCCAGCCTCTAGAATTATGAGGAATAAATTTTTGTTGTTTACAAGCCACCTAGTCTGTGGTATTTTATTAAAGCAGCCTGAATAGACTGACGGTTTCATAATTTTAATAAGACCTTTCTTTCGTGTATGCTCATTTAACTAGATTTCTGAACAGTCTTTCTTGCATCAATCATTTCCATTATGTATCAGTTCTGATTCTGAGTTTTGATTCTATTAAAGTGGATCTAGAATTTAATGATACACTCAAAGCCATCTGAAAGAAGACTCCTTCCAGATTTTACCACTTAACTTTCCAGAGCGTTAGAGTTTTCTTACTTGTAATTCACAGCAATATATAGTTTTAGCAACTCTCCTTCCCAGCTTTTCCAAAGTGTTTAACTTAGTTTTCATAGAAGCAAAATTTTCTTTTCTTATATTTTTATTTAATTGATTGTGTGATATTTTATTAAGCATACAGTTAAAAACAAGTAGTATCGACACAAACAGTTTTGCAGAAGAGCATACCCAAATGATGAGAGCAGTTGTGTGGAGGCTGATGGGGAGCAGACTATTGGCTACAGAAATTCAGTGCGTGGAGGGAATCAGCCAGTGCTCTTCAGAGGGACTGAAGAGTGTCTTAATCCAGTGAGTCAGTTAAGTGGAGGTCGAATAAAAGTACTTTACGCATGGGGCGTGGCCGGGACTGGAGCCTTGGCTGGGGGTCTGAGTAGCTCTTTTCAACAGGGCACGTCACATTTTTGTCACAGTTACCGTGGCACAGTTTCCAGGCTCTCATCCGGTCACTGTTTTCTCTTCTGATTTTTCACCTGACCTTTCAGTTACCCATGCTTAAAAGCAGAAGCAGATTTCTGAGTTAAAGTTTTGAAATTAGACACCAAATGCCCCATTTTCAAGTCCTAAGTTAAATGTTTCAGAAATATTTTTAATGGTTTAAGAAAGATAAAATAAAAACCTGTACCTAGAAAATAAAGAGAATGTCATCCACAGAAGTTTCAGGAAATTTCTGCTGCATGGAATGTAGCTGGGGCCAGATTGAAGGAGGGCACAAAGTCTGACCCTCACATATTCTCCTGAGGAAGTGTTGTGGTGGCTTGGTAACAGGGTATTGAAGAAAGCTGTGCTCTTTCCTGTTTTAGAATGGCAGTGGTCAGCCGTGGGGATCATGTTCACAACAGTTGGGGGGCACTGACCTGCAATGACATTTGCTGTGGTAGGTAGATCACCAGCATATGAACAAGCTACATGAAGATCCACACAGGAAGCTGGTGGGTGCCAGGGCTTCTTTGGCTCAAAGCCAAGGGTCTGGGGTGCTTGAAATATTGGTCAGTCCAAACAAAAAACTAATATGGTCTGGTGGCCCTGCAGCGCCTTCTGACAAACACCAGGATGTGCAGAGACACTTCTCACTGGGAGTGCTTTTCAGGTTGGGCCCTTACCCCAAGGCTCCCAGGTGGCTGCATCTCTGAACAAGTCATACAAAATTACATCTATCCAGACCTACATCTTAACAAGCTAAAAGGAAAATTCTAACCACATCAGGTGGGACAGTGAGACAATTCAAAGGGAATATCTTCATCTACCCTCTCTTGATAAACATCTAGTCTCGAAAGAGCTTTTGTCATTCAAGAATGGGAATATAAAACACAACAGTAACAGAAAACACCTATTCAAAATGATGTACAAAATGAAAAAGAAGAACATAGCTCTGGATGGGCCGAGTAAAACCAGAAACAGAAGTAAATCTTTTACTCTTTCTGCTCTGGGGTTTTAATAAAATTCTGTATAAGACACAAGACTGAGAAACTAATGAAGATGAGTGAGAGCAAGGCAAAACTGCAGAAGGGAACTGGATAAGATAAAGAAAGAATGCTGAAAATGCCCTGGCAAAATTTCAATTGTATTAGAAGTTTTAAAGAACAAAATAAGCATCGCAAAAAATCTAATCAGTGGTGTAGGGGACAAATGTGAGAATCTTTCCTAAAATGTGAAGCAATAGGATAAAGAGATTAAAACATTAAGCTCTAAATTGATAGATGCAGAGGGCAGAGAATAGAAGTCTAATGTACAGATATTTTGGGTTTCCATAATAAGAAACAGAAAAAATGCTTCTGAAGCAGTAATAAAAGACACAAAATTTAAAAACTTTTGCACAGGGAAGGAAACCATCAACAAAACGAAAAGGTAGTCTGTTGAATAGGAGATGATATTTGCAAATGATATGTCTGATAAGGGGTTAATATCCAAAATATATAAAGAATTCATATAACTCAATATATAAAAAACAAACAATCTGATTAAAAAATGGGCAGAGGATCTGAATAGATATTTTTCCAAAGAAGACATACAGACAGCCAACAAGCACATGAAAAGATGCTCAACATCACTAATCATCAGAGAAATGCAAATCAAAACCACAATGAGATATCACTTCACACCTGTTAGAATGGCTGTTATCAAAAAGTAAGGAAATAACAAGTGTTGGCAAAGATATGGAGAAAAGGGAACCCTCATGCACTGTTAGTGCGAATGTAAATTGGTGCAGCCACTGTGGAAAACACTATGGAGGGTCCTCAAAAAATTAAAAATAGAACTACCATAAGATCCAGGAATTCTACTTCTGGGTATTTCTCTGCAGAAAATGAAAACACAAATTCAAAACGATATATGCACTCCTATGGTCATTGCAGCATTATTTACAATAGCCAAGATATGGTAGCAACCAAAATGTCCATCAATAGATGAATGGATAAATAAGATGTGGTACATATATACAATGGAATATTACTCAGCCATAAAAAGGAACGATATTGGGTCATTTGTTGAGACGTGGATGGATCTAGAGACTGTCATACAGAGTGAAGTAAGTCAGAAAGAGAAAAACAAATATCGTATATTAACACATATATGTGGAACCTAGAAAAATGGTACAGATGAACCGGTTTGCAGGGCAGAAATTGAGACACAGATGTAGAGAACAAACGTATGGACACCAAGGGGGGAAAGCAGCAGCGGGGTGGGGGTGGGGGTGTGATGAATTGGGCGATTGGGATTGACATGTTAAAAAAAAAAAAGAATATGTGGAGTGTGTATACACACACATACACACAGACACATACACACACACAATTGAATATTACTTGGCCATAAAAAAGGATGAAATCTTGCCATCTGCAACAATGTGGATGGACCTTGAGGGAATTATGTTAAGTGGAGTAAGTCAGAGAAAGATAAATACCATATGATTTCACTTACATGTGAAATCTAAAAAAATAAAACAAATGAACAAACATAATGACACAGAAATAAAACTGCACAACTCGGATTGGGACTTGAACAAACAGGCTGGGACTCAAACACAGCCAAAACCCAAATTGGGACTTGAACCCACTGTCTTTTAATTGAGATCACATACCTGGTCTCAGGACTTAATGAAGCTCAGATTCTTTATGCCTCATCTGAGAGAGAATTCAGTGAGAGACAAAGTGATAGGTAAGAAGTGGATTTATTTAGAGAGAAACACGTTGCATAGACAGAATGTGGTCTGTCTCAAAAGGCAAGAATGACCCTGGGAGAAACACAGTCCACAGACAGAGTGTGGACCATCTCAGAAGACAAGAGGCCCTGATAAATGGGGTGGTTAGTTTTTATGGGCTGGGTAATTTCATAGGCTAATGAGTGGGAGGATTATTCCAAATATTTTGGAGAAGAGGTGGGGGTTTCCAGGAACTGGGCCACTGCCCACTTTTGGGGCTTTTATGGTCGCCCTCGGAACTGTCATGGCACCTGTGAGTGCATCATTTAGCATGCTAATGCATTACAATGAGCATGTAATGAGGCTCAAGGTCTACTGGAAGTCGAATCTTCCACTGTCTTGGACCTAGTTGGTTCTAACCAGTTCAATGGCTATGTCATTCTTTTAAAGGTTGTGCCCTGCCCCCTTCTCTCCTGTTTCAGAAACAGACCCATAGATACAGAAAACAAACTGGTGGTTGGCAGAGGGGCAGGGATGGGAGGGTGGACAAAATAGATGAAGGGGATTAAGAGGTACCAAATTCCAGTTACAAAAGAAATGTCACAGAGATGTAATGTACAACATAGGGAATATAGTCAATAATATTGTAATAATTTTGTATGGTGACAGATGGTAACTAAACTTATCATGATCATTTTGTAATGTATGCAAATATTGTATCCCTATTTGCACATCTGAAACTAATATAATATTGCAAGTCAATTATACTTTAATTGCCCCAAAATTCTCAATTTTCCAATTGAAAAGAACTCTAGGCAAAACTAACTTTAAAAGTGATTAACAGATTTGTTCTATTGAAAATTTCAATTTTGAGGGCAAAGAAAACATCCTACATGTATCCATGTAGAAAACAAAATCAAATTCCCTAAAATGAATTAGCCTGACCACATTCTTTCATCACAAAACTAAACTTCAGATGGCAATGGAGCAGTATCTCTGATATTATGAAGGACAACATGTTACGTGCCAGAAACTCTGTATCCAGCTAAGTTATCACTCACTTTAGGTGCAGCAGAAATACATTGTCAGACATTCATTTTTTTATAAAGCCCAACGGTTTTCAATTTTATTTGCCTATTATTTAAAAAGAATGCTGTCTAAAATGTCTTCACATATTTTAACTGATTAAAAATTTGCATCATAAGTTATAATAGTTGCAAATGATATAAAAAGTAAATATTAACTTTTTAAAAAAAGTCAGCTTTATTGACGATAACTTACAAAGGTAAAATGGCCTTTTTTATATATATAGTCTGATGGGTTTTGAGAAAAGTATGTAGTCATATGATCACCACGTCAATCAAGATAAGGAATATATTTTTCCTCCCAGAAAGATCCATCATGCACTTTATAGTCAGTTTCTGTTTCTACCCAGCCCCTGTCAAGTACTGATCTGATTTCTCTCTCTGTAGTTTTTTCCTTTTCCAGAATGGCATATAAATGAAATCAGATAGTAGATGGCTTTTAACGACTGATTTCTTCCAGTCAGCATAATGCATTTGAGAGCCATCCTTGTTACATGTTACATCTACATCAGAAGTTTGTTCTTTTCCATTGCTGAGTAATATTCCATTGTATGGATGTACCACCAATTGTTTATCTATTCACCAGCTGAGGGCATTTGGATTATTTCTACTTTTTGATGATTATGAATAAAGTTGCTATGAACTTTCACATACAGTTCTTTGTATGAACATATGTTTTCAGTTCTCATGGATAAATACTGAGGAGAGGGAGAACTGGGTCATATGAATATTTTAAAAGTGAACTTTTTACTTCACTTTTAAAAAGTACATACAGTGGCAGACAGTGGAATATGAAAACCATGGGGATTTGCTACCTAATATCATCTATAATAAAATAATAAACAAGCTCTTTTTTGAGCTATTAGAACTTCTGTATTACTTCTTTTTCTCCTTTCCCTCACTTATTCTATGTCCTTCCAGAATTATATCTTAATGTAATATATCTTTATGCTCAGGAGTCTTTTATTGACTATTATAACTTCTTGTTGTCTATTAGAACTATATATAAAACTTCCCTATTATACTTCTCTGCAGCCAAAAATATGGACATATAAATTTATTTTTATATCCTGGCAATATATGGCCCTAAGTATTGAAAGATTTATTCTGAATGGACTTATCATTAAAATAATTATTACTGTACACATAATTCAAAAACATAAATATGTTAAAACTTTGAAAAATAATAAATGCAAAAAGTAGTTTTATTGGAAAAATATTTTAACAAGATAAAAAGTGGTGAGTTTATGGTTTCTTGCTTAAATGAGCTTCCCTGATACCAAATATTTAAAATTATCCGTATGTTTCATGTCCAGGAAGTTCATATTATGGATCAGTTCACCATAGGAAGATACTAGATGTGTGAAAAATATGGCCAAAGTTAAGTGTAAAAGGGTGATGGGAAGGAGAACTTGTCTGAAGCCTCAGTGAGGGGAGAATTCCTAAGCAGATAAATTATAGAAAAAAGTGTATATGGAATTTGAAGATCTGGAAAATGATTGTATTCAAACTGCCTCTACCCATAGAGCCCTTGAAAAGTCTTGATATTCCCCAAAGTACTCATAACCTACTCTGAAGATCTGTGCTTTAGCCAACCAAGAAATTATTCAAAACAGAGTACTTATGAATGGAAAATATATTCTGTAAAAGGATAAGTGGTCAGATTTAAACCCAACATCAGGTCTATGATTTGGTTATAAAATAAAATTCCTTTATCACTAGCTTTGATAAATCTTAGACCTATAAAATGAGGTAGTAATGAACTAAATGTAAAAACAGTTCTTAACCAAAGGCTATAATAGGAAGAGGGAAGAACAAGAAGAATTAAAAACGTGAAATCTCATTGTCTTTTTAAAGAGAATTAATAAACATGGGTTTATAATTACTGTTGACAGTTGGAGAAACATACACTCAAGTCATTTTTTGGTATTAAAGTAACCATTATTTATCTGTTTTAAATCAATAAAAGAACTCAGCCCAAACACTAAAATATAAAACTAAACAGAGCACGAGACAACCCCAGGAAACATTAAAAACAATGATAGAAGTACAACAGTTATTACAACCAATGCAAATTTGTTGAATGTTTATATTTAGTGGCAATCTCAAATTCAAAAAAAAATTATATGAAAAAAGTGACTCAGAAAGAAGCAAAACATATGGTTGGATAAAATACAAGTTAAACAAATGCAAATAGAAGAAAATCAGAGATTGTGTTATTTTTTTTTTTAATTTTATTTATTTATTTATTTATTTATTTATTTTTGGCTGTGCTGGGTCTTCGGTTCGTGTGAGGGCTTTCTCTAGTTGCGGCAAGTGGGGGCCACTCTTCATCGCGGTGCGGGGACCGCTCTTCATCGCGGTGCGCGGGCCTTTCACTATCGTGGCCCCTCCCGTTGCGGGGCACAGGCTCCAGACGCGCAGGCTCAGCAGCTGTGGCTCACGGGCCCAGCTGCTCCGTGGCATGTGGGATCTTCCCAGACCAGGGCTCGAACCCGTGTCTCCTGCATTAGCAGGCAGATTCTCAACCACTGCGCCACCAGGGAAGCCCAGAGATTGTGTTATTTTTAACACTCAAAATAATTCAAGAAATATAGGATGAAGAGTGTATTTTTATTTCTATAAGTTTTAAGATAAAATTATAATTGTCAACCAAGTTTAAAATTATACAAAGGAAAAAACCTGATGAGGACAAAAAAAAAATTAACTGAAACTGACTATAAAAGTGAATAATAATGTCTAGCTGGGTGACTATATTAAAAATTTTTTTAAAAAGTGGGCTTGGGTCTGTTGGGAATTTCATCTTTGGTCATGTAACATCTGAAAAAAAGGGAATAATATACTAAGATCTAAACTTTGCAAGTTTGTCTGCTAAACTTTTGATGATGACATAATGCTTTAGATGATTTCCAGTGTCTACGATCTTGATGACTTACGAACTTTAGATAAAAAGTGGCTGAGAGTTCACCCTCCTATCCCTCCTTGTTACTCAAATGTGACCTCAATAGGTTTCTAATCTGTATGCTTTCCCTCCATGGTGGAACACTACACCCAGGAAAGGTCCTTCCTGGCATTGAGGGACAAAGAGCCACTGAAACCTGAAAACCTGACTCTTGATCAACAGTGCTTTCAGGGGAAGATCTTGATCAAAAGAGGGAAATGTAAAGATTAATAAATGTAAACCTCAATTAAAACAGAGTTGGGAAGACAGGAGGAAGAGTTCTCACACCCTATGATGATAGCAGAGCACAGCAAGGAGAAAGAAGACTTCCTTTTCTTGCCTGGCAAGAGCTCAGCCAATTAGAAACTGTCACAGCTCAGCCAATGAAAAGCCACTATACTTCAAACTCTCAATTTCTTCTATGAACTCTTTGTTTACTATAGCCCTCCAAACTTCGTTTTCCCCTCTTTAATAGAGTTCTCCTCTCCTTGTTGTGCGGGGACTTGCATGTGACTCATCATGGTTGCAGACTCCAAATTGCAATTCTTTGTTGATCCCAAATAAACCCATTTTTGCTGGAGGAATAACAGGCAGTCTGTTTTATGTAAACAACCTTTTCATTTAAAGGAATCACTTTACGGCTTCATTTTGGCATATCCGAATTGCCAGCATCACTACTCTTGCACTTTGGGGCCATTATATTAATTAAAATAAGGGTTACTTGAACATAAACACTGCAGTACTGTAACAGATGATCTGATAACCAAGATGGCTACTAAGCGACTAATGGGCAGTCAGGACACTGGACAAAGGGATGATTCTCATCCTGCGTGGGATGGAGTGAGATGGCATGAGATTTCATTATGCTACTCATAAGGACATGCAATTTAAAACTTATAAATTGTTTATTTCTGGTATTTTCCATTTAATATTTTTTGACTACGTTTGTCTGTGGAAACAAACTGCAGATAGCAAAATTACAGATAAGGGGGGACTACTGTACAGAAATTACGAAGACAGAAAAATATTTCTAATTTCCTTTTTCTGTTCCTTTATATATGAAAAGGTGGGCCTGGTGAACTAGATCATAGAAGTTTATTCAGGGGAGGTTTAGACCTGATAGAAAGAAAAAGAGGAAAGACTTCCCCTTCCATCCTGAGGGATTTGTGGAGATAAAGAAGAAAGAGGAAAAGTGTTCAAATTTCTCATTTCCCTGCCCATCCTCTGCAATGCCCAACCTCAGAAAGGGGACATAGGAACACCCAGATTTGTTTCTGAGGCCATCACACAAGTGACACTTTTCTCTAGGCATCCTTTGAAGGTCCAACTTCCTAGAGACTTTCAGAAAAGCCCTCCATGAGACGTCTTCCTCTGTGGTGTGGGATGATGGTGCAGTGGGAGCAGTGGGGGATGAGAGAGAGGTGAGCCTAGGCGGTGCTGCTGGCTCCCTCTGCTCTGCTTGTACAGTGCAGGCGGCTCAGGAGTTCTCACGTACCCTCAAGCTCAGGAGGTCTGAGAGCGTCCTTGGATCGGCAGAAGACTACGGCCTGTCCAAAGATGCCATTTCAAACAGGAATGGAAAAGGCTAGAACCTGTTTAACCTCCCACCCCCATCCCCTGCTCTGTAGTTGGCTAGTTTTCCTTTTTCATTTGGTATATATTTATTTGCATGTTCTACTTTTATTTCCTGATTTGTCTTGCCAGAGAAATTTATCTTTTCTCATAGATGACTTTATCATTCTGACAAGCCCTTCGTTCCCCCCCCCCACTTTATCATTTTCTCCTAACTGAACTTATTTTAAGATCTAGACCTATTAGTTCCACAGATACTCTCAGGAAGTCCACAAGCCCAAACTTCCTGATAACCCCCTAACTTCTTCTTTTGCTGAGGGAAACAGGAAGTACAATTTTTGGAATTGATATTTCAGACCCACTCTAACCCATCCATCTAATTCAGCTCAAGATGGCCAATCTTCATTCTCTTTCCTGAATCTAATCCAGCCTCCCCACCGGGAAGCCTTCCAGGGCAAGAACTGTTCCTCTGATTCTTTTTTCCCATCTTTTTTTCTTGTTTTCCTCACCCTCCATTCGCTGCTTGTCACCTCTCTCTGGTGAAGTCCTCTAGAATAACTCTCCTTATTAGTTAATTTAGTAAACACATAGCCAGGTCTGAAGGGCTTGGAGGGGTGACAGGGATTTATTTGCAAGTTCATTATTTCTGCCTGGAAACAGCCACTCCTGCTCTAGCACGTGGCCCGTTTGGTTTGCTAAAAGTTCCTGTTACTCAGGGTTAATTGCCTCTGGCACCACACTTTCCACTTTCTCCAGAGCACCACTGAGACTGGGTCCAGCCTTTCAAAGTCAAATTAGATTTTCTCCTCTATGAGTTATGCTATTGATATTTTTAATATTGCCTGAAAGCAGGGATGAAGTTTCCTTAGCTAATTCTGAGCCTGAAGTGGACGTGGCTTCAGAAGATTTGGATTTAAATCTAAGCCTGCCTTAGTGGGAAGCAGCCGCATAGCCCAGGGAGATCAGCTCAGTGCTTTGTGACCACCTAGAGGGGTGGGATAGGGAGGGTGGGAGGGAGACGCAAGAGGGAGGGGATATAGGGATATATGTATACATATAGCTGACTCACTTTGTTATACAGCAGAAACTAACACAACAATGTAAAGCAGTTGTACTCCAATAAAGATGTTAAAAATAAATAAACCTAAGCCTGCCTTTTTCTCAGCATGTGGCCTCAAACAAATGACTTAATCTCCCTGAAGCTTGATTTGTTATCTGAAAAGAGAGATGCATGCCCTTTCCTCACAGCATTGCCATAGAATTAAAGAGGCAATGTCTATGATAGCACAGTTTTTAGCACACAGTTAGTGCTCAGTAGATGGTTATTGAGTCTAGTCTAGTTGAAATGCCAAGATTATCCTGGGATCTGTCTTGGAGATCTGTCTCCTTGTTGTTCAGGTCTGTGCAATTCGATTATCATTCTGTGAGCACCTAATATTGAATCCTAGGTACTGTGCACCACATGGGTTTATGGAGATGAGTTAGACCTGGTCTCTGGTCCTGAATTCACAGTTCAGTGAGAGAGGGACAGAGAGTTTGAAGGGACTGACAGAGGAGGGCCTTAATTAGATATGGCAGCTTTGTAATGTACCTGCTTGGCTAAGCTGAACTACATTCCCCAGAATTCCTTTTCCTTTGTGTTTACAGTTAGGGTGAAATTCTTGTGTGGATGCAGCCACACTCGCTGTCACTTCCCTGGGCCCTGGCTGCCGCAGGACACCCACACCCACAAGGTCAGAGGTCACAATAAGTGTACTGGTTTGGTTTGTCCTCATGGGTTCCAGCTCATGCTTCTGGGTTCTGGTTTTTTCTTGCTATCCCCCACTTTACATCCATCTCCCCTTCCTGTCTGCACTGTTCAAGCTCCAGCATCAGAGGTGAAGATGCCAGCCTTACAGGGTCTGCTTAGCCATGTTACTCAAAGTTCTTCTTCTCTGACTGAACCCCGACTTAAACATCAGGCCAAAGGTTGGGGCAGGGGCCAAGGGGAGGAGTGGTCAGAGTGGCAATTTTCTGCCGATTGAGTCCTTGTGAGACTGGCATCCCAGGCTCAATGGAGATTCTGGAGCAGGAAGATTTCTATCATAATCCCTCCAATATTTTACAACTTTGATTTCTAACTTTATTTTAGTAATGGAATGCTTTCTTCAAATGAAAGCATTTGAAGCACTTCAGGTGCTCAATATAAAAGGCAAGTTATAGAGAGTTTAATTGTCCCTCCCCCAAACATATGCTCAAGTCCCAACCCCTGGTACCTATGAGTGTGACCTTATTTAGAAATAGTCTTTGCAGATGTAATCAACTTAAGATAAGTTCATACTGGATTAGTGCAGATGCTAAATTCAGTGACTGGTGTTTTATAAGAGAAAGGAGGGGAAGATCTCGATACAGAGACACAGACACATAGGGAAGAAGGCCAGGCAAAGACAGAGGCAGAGACTGAAGTGATGTGTCTACAAGCCAAAGAATGCCAAGGGTTGGTTGCAACCACCAGAAGCAAAGAGAGAGGCATGGGATGGATTGTCCCAGAGCTTCCAGAAGGAATCAACATAATCGACACCTTGATGTCAGACTTCTAGCCTCCAGAGATGCAAGAGAATACCTTTCTGTTGTTTTAAGCCATCCAAATTGTGGTATTTTGTGTCAGCAGCCCTAGGAAACTGATACACAGATCAAAGCCAAGCTGGATTGGGGGTGGAGCCCCACTACTTGCTCTCATCTACTTCCCCAAACCCAGACAGCTCCTGAGATGCTGCTGTGGATCTTGGACTCCTCAGGAAAAGCTTGAAAGTCCTTGTTTTAAAGTTTCTGGTTCACTAGTCCTCAAGGTCTGCCAATAGGCCCATCACAGTAGGGGAACCTTGTAACCCTGACTCTCCAATCGCTGTAACACCCTGCAAAGTGAGCCTTTGACTGTTTCTGTAAAGTGGGATGGTGTCTCTGGCAACCACATGTCTAGGGCAGGGCTGAGATTCCCAGAGTTAATCAACCCTCTGAGGACCCCAGCCTGGCTGCTCCCCAGGCTTGGTGAGCACCCCAAAGGCGTGATTATCTGATGGTTCTTTCACAACTAGCACTGGGGCCTTTTGCTTAATTAATCACAGAAACGTTCCTGCCTAACTTCAGACAACAAAATAATGAGCAGGCCTGCGAGAGGTTCAAAGACTCAGGAAAAACAAGCACTCCCTAAGGAAAGGGCCCGTTGGAACAGGGAGGTCAGGAAAATCTATTAGAACTGCTGCTTGCCTTTTGTTGCATGCCCCCTTCAATATAAATATAATGATAGTGTAAATGTGTGTATAGAGAAGATTAACACATATACCACTTGGATTTTAGAACCATAAAATGTTGTGTATTGAGGAGTGCAGGGATTATCTGGGTTAACTTGCTCTTTTTATAGATGAAGACAATGAGGCCATTGGAGGTTAAGTGACTTGCCCAGGATCAGGTGGCTGGAGCATGACAGAGCCAGCCTAGGACCCAGATCTCCCAGCTCTAAGTTTGTACAAGTGAGGATAGAGGATACTTGAGATGGAGGGTGCTTAGAAGTCACAGAGAAACACAAAGACAGAGGATGGTGGTTAGATAAGAACTTACCAGAGTTAGGGGGAGATGTCAGATCAGAGCACAGAGCATGTCAGGGGGTGGAGGAAATGATAAGGCATTAACAAGTCAGAGGGTAGAGTTCAGGTGAAATCTTGTAGGACAGTTACAGGGTAGAGGCCAAATTAATGATAGTTGAAGGGTCTGAGCATGAGACTAGGTGTTCTAAGTTTAATGAGGCATGAAATCTATTTTCAAGGAACTCAGGACAGTTCCAAGAATTGAGGAGAATGCATCTGGAATACCAGAAAGGGCTGGGTAAGTATAATAGGAGTAAACGCTGAGGAGCTGAGAGGGGTCCTTCCAGTTGCAATGTCATTGGAGCAGGAGATGTTAGGCGTGTGAATACTGGGGCATGGATGTGTCATGCAGAGGGAACAACTGAGCAGGGCATGATGGAGGGAAATACTAGAGAGTTAGGGAGACTGGGAATTCAGATTAACTAGAGCAGGAGGTACATGATGGCAGCATCTAGTCTGTAGGGCTGATTGAAGAGGGCCTTCCTAGGGGCTTGGACTCTGTTTAGAAGACAGCAGGAAGCCACCGCCCAGGACCACCATTATCGTGTTCACCATTATCGTGACCGCCGTTACTGTGCCTCGCACGGGGTGCCGTGTCTACAGGGCTGCTAAATTATGTCTATTATCATAGACATAATTTAGGTGAGAGCCTGAGGGAAGGAGCAGACTCTAGGCCTCTCTGCTGAATCCTGGAGCAGCATTGTTGAGCCCCTTCCTCATAAACCCACACTGGATCCAGGGCCAAGAACATAGCCATTAGCACTCACATGTGTCTGAGGCTGTGCCCTAGGCTGATCATTCTCTAGAAGTCCCATGAGGTTGCTTCTCAAGCCTAGCGCCCTTTGGAGGCCTGATTCATGCCCCCCACTCTACCATGCAGAGTTGCATAGAGTGTTAGGATTACACAATGATCTACTAATTTTTTTTTTTTTAACTTGAAGGATACCTTTGCCAATATCATAGTTGAGCACAGTCCAGCTTAGGAACAGTATTCTGGCAGCTGTATGCAGGATGAATTAGAGGTGGCAAGGCTTAAAGTGGTGAGCTGAACAAGGAGATGATGGTAGCAATTCAGGAGGCTGCTGGTGAAGCCAGTATATGAGGCGGTAAGGAACAGAGGGAATGGGAATCTTAAAGACAGAGCAGAGTCAATCGCAGACTTCATACCTGCCCAGATATTCTTGCCCAGACTCCACATGTGATCTCACCTCACACATCTCACTTCTCTGTTTCACATGTTGAACCAACAGAACAACTCCCTGGATACACACCTCATCTGTGTGAGGTTTTGAGTGTTTGGAGAAAAGCTACTTATAAGAAAGATTAGGTAGCCAGGACATGGAAGCAACCTAAGTGTCCATCGACAGATGCATGGATAAAGAAGATGTGGCACATGTATACAATGGAATATTACTCAGCCATAAAAAGAAACAAAATTGAGTTATTTGTAGTGAGGTGGATGGACCTGGAGTCTGTCATACAGAGTGAAGTCAGAAAGAGAAAAACAAATACTGTATGCTAACGCATATATATGGAATCTAAAAAAAAAAAAAAATTGTTCTGAAGAACCTAGGGGCAGGACAGGAATAAAGACGCAGATGTAGAGAATGGACTTGAGGACACAGGGAGGGGGAAGGTTAAGCTGGGACGAAGTGAGAGAGAGGCATGGACATATATACACTACCAAATGTAAAATAGATAGCTAGTGGGAAGCAGCCGCATAGCACAGGGAGATCAGCTCGGTGCTTTGTGACCACCTAGGGAAGTGGGATAGGGAGGGTGAGAGGGAGACACAAGAGGGAGGGGATATGGGGATATATGTATACGTATAACTGATTCGCTTTGTTATACAGCAGCAACTAACACAACAATGTAAAGCAATTATACTCCAATAAAGATGTTAAACAAACAAACAATTGCAGAATTAAAAAACAAAAAAAGAAAGAAAGATTAGGCGTAGTGTCCAAACCGTATACTGCTTTAACTGTAAATCATAAAATGTTTAGAAGGATGATCTCACCCCTTTAGGAATGTGTGGTGCGTGAAGTAAGATGCTAAGGAAGGTCTATCTCTTCCTTCCTGTGGGCTGCAAGTCACTGGGCAGAGTCTGTATTTGGGGAGACAGGCGTTCCCAGCGGCCGGGTGGTGGGTGGGCCAGGAGTGACCTGGTTGAGAGCATATAAGGAGCAGTTGCCAACGAACACATGTATTTATGAGGCAAAAAACTGCTGCTCTTTGAGAAACAGGCAAAGGCCAGGCAGCATATCCCAAAGGTTGCACCTGTGCCATAGTAGGAATCATGGGGTTAGAAGGTAGGTGAGTAGGTAGGTAAGGAAAGGCTGGTTTAGGCTGTGAGGCTGGTGGTCGGTGAGTGCTGGTATGTCCAACTTTTGCCACTGGAATAAGAGATTGGAGGACCAGGCATTGTTCCTTGTAAGCCACTAGCTAGCAGTGTAAATTCTAGTCTCTTTGGATCTCAGCTCCTACCATTTAAAAATGAAGGTTTGAAATGGCTTTAGGTAATATCTAATAAGCTCCTTTCAGCTCTGAAAGACTGCGATTTTTAATTTTCAAATATAAGGCAACTCTTAAATGCTGTTAAGACCATGCTCTTTCTAAAATAATATGTCTGTATCTAAAAAGTCTCTGTAAGTAGATCTTGTGCTGTATCTCTGTCACTCTTCATAAGTCCAGCTGCTCTGGGCCTGTGCTTTTGTGATGTAGAACCGGCAGTTAGTAATGGAATTAGAGGCCAGGGCCTTAGGGATGTTGAGTTACCTCATTTAAACTGCATTGGTGATGAAAATAGCATTCAGATGTTTTTAGTCCTGGTTGCATATTAGAATCCCCTGGGAATAATTTAGAAAACAGTGATACCTGGGTCCCACCCTTGAAGAGTCTGCTTTAATTGGCCAGGGTGAGCCCAAGATTTTGTTTTTTGGTTTTTGATGTTTGTTTGTTTTTGTTTTAAATCTTCTCAAGTGAGTAGAATGTGCAGCTAAAGACTAGAAGTAATGTTACAGATCACTGGATGGCCAGTAGTTTGCATCTGATATTCCCATTTCCCTTGATTAGGGGTAGTGCTGGCCTTTGAGCCACACCTATAGGGTCCAGTAGCTGAGAGTGTGAAGTGGCATTGTCTGCCATGTCCTTGAACAAGAGGAGTGGTGGCCCCCAGAATGGGTGATCATCATCTCTGGGTGGAGAAGGGCCTGGGGAAAAGGTCTTACATTTTGGATCTGCTAAATGACAAAGCATAGTAAAATCTGATTGATCATGGTAATATGAGTGTAGGCCCTCTTACAAATTGAGTTGGGGGCTCTATGTCCTCAACACAAGACATATTTTATCCTCTTACAGCATAATTTCATGGTACTTAGCACAGTGGTGATTTTTAAAAATGTATTTATGTGATTATTTAATTAGTATTGGCTACAGGCTTCATGAGGAGGACAGTGTTTTGCTCACCATCACATGTCCAGTGCCCAGGGGCTCAGTAAACAGATGCCCAATGAGCGAGTGAATGAAGACATTGTGTGGCAGGCTCTGTCTCAGGTACTGGCGTTTGAAGCTCTTTTTGGAGGATCAACCATGAGTCAGGGACAGGTTTTGTGCTTCCTGCTGTCTCAGGTGCTGGAGTGATGCAGCCAGAGGGCAGCTGACTTACACAGTGTGCTGGCTTTTCCAGGCTCAGCTGAGTACCTGTTACAGTGGCAGCTCTCCCAAATAAATCAGAGATGTGACAGAAGACATGAAGAGGATGCTACTGAGTGTATGCATATCTGTATTTGCTCTGGTCTCAGGACACCTTGATATCTGCCAAATCTTTAAAGTGGATTTTCTGAAAGCAAAATTGAACTGGAGCAAAAACCCTAGGAGGTGCCTTGCCTCTGCAGCCATGACCTCATACACTTCATCAGGAACTTTCTTTGCCAGGGAAGAACAGTAGGGACCACTGTGTCTTCTCCTCCCAGGCCCCAGAGTGGCCTTCATAGGAAAGCCCTGGGCCATGGTGTTGCAGCCTTGTGAAGGTGGGGAGAAAGAAAATGGTTCCCAGAGCAGGTATCAGTTACCTGACTCCCTCAGAAAGTTTTTAGCAGCTTCTCTCTCATTTCTGTCCAGGAATGTGGGAAGGAGGAGGGCTGGGTTTGCCTGGTCAAAGTACTACATTCAGGCAGTGGCTTTAAGGGAGGCACAGGGAGAATGCTTATGAAGAGATAATGGCTTTCTCATCACAGGGTGGAGAAGCCTGGCTCTGGGCCTGAGTCCCCAGCAAGGTACTGGAGTGGGTGTTTATAAACCTGTCCCTTCGGTACTTGGAAGGCTTCCCATACTTGTCCGGGAGAATCCTGGACTCCTCATCTCTCTGTGGACATCTGCAAAGCAACTCCCACTTTACTGAAGATTCTTTAAACAGTTCACTCATCCTGGCTATTTAGAGGCGTTTAAAAACTGAAGGAGGAGAAAAATATAAGCCCCCTGACACTGATGAGACACTTTCCATACCTCAATAACTATAGATTCAAATAGAGTGTGGCTCTGGGCACTGACCCATCCTCCTGCTCAGGGTCATTACTGTTGCCGTTAGCCTACGTACGGCTCAAGGGGCTGTTGGGCAGACACTTATGGAGCATTGTTTAAAGGGGTATTAAGATGACCCCTTCCTGAGGGAGCAGGTGGGCCCAGACTGGACACTTGTCAGTGGGCCAGGTTAGCGGTGTGAGTCCCAGGGAGCCCAAGGAGAGACAGTCTAAGTGAGGAACTGCTGCAGAGTACTGGAGGAGGAGCCAGACAAGGAACAGAATCCAAGTTCAAAGGGCCAAGTAGATGGAACCATGACTGACTTAGCTGATGGACCTGGATTGGAGTGAGGGACAGTCGGCAAACCAGAAGAGATTCCTGAGGAGTGCTATATACACTGTGGGGGAGCCTGGTTTGCTCTTAAATGCCAACAGGTGTGTCCATTTGGATACACATGATGGGATAGCAGTGGGTGAAGAAAAGGGGTTCTGAGTTCTAATCCTAGATGTATCCCACTGCACTTAGCGATTTTGGTCAAGTGGCCACAACCCCTTTCTATACAATGAAGAGATTAGAAAGGTGGGCCCACAGGGTACCTCCAGCTCGGACATATTGGGGTCTCTGGATGAGTCCTCTTGGGCTTACTCCTGCATTTAATTTCTTTGAGTTTCCACAAGCACTTTTTCGTGTTAAAATGATGACTCAGGGCTTCTGTCCTGAGTAAACAAAACAAAGCAAACATTTACAAAAAATAACCCTGGACCTCAAGGAATGGCTGTGTTGCTCTGAGGAACAGAAGAGCAACATTCCCCATCGTCTAGAGGCATTTTAGAGTTTGGGATGCATTTGATATGCAGGGAGGGCTCACTGTTAGAGCTGGAGATTGACCCCCAGGGATACTGAGAAGAAGATACAAAACCTTGGAGGACACAAGGGGAGTTCCTAGCCAAGGCAGCTGTGGCAATAGAGAGAGGGGGCCAACTTGTAGCCCCTGAACCAGTGCAAGGCCCAATCTGGAAGATGAGCCAGGACTGAAAATGGGAGCAGGTAACCAGGTAAGAAGCTAGGAAGATGTGGAGCAGCACAGACTAAAAAGGAGAAAGGGGGTCTGGGTCCTAGCAAGTAGTTCAGACTTGAGATGAACAGTGCCAGTGCTGGAACCTAGGCAGTGGTACAGGGTGATATACAGGACCAGGCAGAGGTGAGAGAAGAGTTGCCTCTTGAGAAATCTGCACATCTCCTAGCTTAGACTTTTAGTGAGCTAAATATGGCTGGGGTAGCAGAAGTCCCTCCCACCATCTCCTCTGGATTGGTGAGATTTGGGAAGAAAGAGATGGAGTCACACTTGCTATATGGAAAACTCGAGTAAATGGAAGAGGTTGGGAATCCTAGTGTGATTTGGGCACAAGTGGATAATAATCTCTCCTTTTCCTGTGATGTTTGGTCTTCAGGTTGAGCATGTGTCCTTGGTCTTACTCAGATCTATCTCATCCCATTGTTGGTCAGTCTGTCCCATTGCATTTCTGTCTGTTAGGATCCCTTCCTTCCGGTTTGGCTCTCTTTGCCAATGATAAAACACTGATGCCAAGGTCAGGTACTCCTTCTCTCAGACGGGACTGCCCATCTAACAGAACTCAAAGTGGGCACCTGGAATCCATGATTAAACTCTAATCCACCTATAGAAAGGAGAAGGAAGCTGGTGCTTCAAATACATCCTTGTCAATTTTATACCCATCAAGGTCCTAAAGAATTAAAATTATTATTTTGTCATTAGTAGTAGACCATATGGTAAGAGATTTACATGCCTGACATTTATTCTCCCCAACATCCCTATGAGTTAGGAACAATTAATATATCAATCTTACAGCTGAAGAACTGAAGCTTAGAAATGTCAAGTAAGTTGCTTAAAGTTAACACAGCGCTGAATGAAAACACAACCTCTCAGGCTCCAGAGTTAGTCTTCCCTCATTCAGAGAGCTTAAGTGTTTGCCTGTGATCACATAGCTAATAAGAACTGAGATGCAATGAAAAGCCCTTGCTCTCTTCTGAGGGACAAGGGAATGCCTCTTCTCCTGCAATGGCATCTTTTGCTGGGAGGTGAAGGCGGAGGTGTCATTATCATTAGGGGGCTGATCCCTGTCTCAGGCATTGGCTACTGAGGAGTCTCAAATGGGCAGGTCCAGAATCTGTAAGTCCTCAGAGGTCAGAGCATGACTGAGCAGATCCCCCTTGAGTTCTCAGCATGGTGTCATGTCTGTTTCTGCTGGAGTTGAACATATTTCTGCATCTGATCACGCCTGGATGCCCTGCCTTGAGCCCTGCTAGTCCTTGTCCTCTTACCACAACCCTCATGCTTGCCTGTGTGTTTTCAGCGACCTCTGCTTCTCATGTCACCCTGCTCTGTTGCTACAGTTGGTGCTGCCTCACTACCCTCTACTCCCTCCCACTTTCTGCAGAGGCTCACTCTTTTGTTTTGGCCTCACTGTGTGTGTCTCCTGCTGTGAGTGCCTTAAAAAGAAACTTAATTGATATTAAAAAATTAAAACTTGGGGAGGAGGGTGGAGATAGGTAATTTACCTAGGGTTGCATATTCAAAAATGAGCACATAATTACTGTTTTTAAGTAAGGTGTCAGGAAGCAAGATTGATTTAAACCTGACATCTGTTTACACACAGTGAGCTGTCATTAGATGCATATGTAGGGTCAGAAGAGCTATGTTCTGTCACCATGACAGCTTAGTTTGGTTATGGAAATTTGACTTCCTGTGTTTCTGCAAGGGGGCAGCAAGATACCTTCCAAACGCGGCTCTCTCCCCCCCTCTCTCAATCAACCAACATTTTCCATACACGTACTACGTGCTTGATACTGTCCTAAGCACGTGTGATAAAACAAGCAGTCTGAGGTAGTGGACAAGAACATGACAAAGAGGTTAAAAAACATGGGCTTTGGAGTCAGAAAGATCGGATTCTGATTCCTAGCCAGCAAGTCAAGTCAACTCACTAAGCCTCAATTTCCTTTTTCCATAAGGCAGAGATCATTACAATATTGCCCTCACAGGGCAACTATAGATTAAAGTGATATGGATTCAGAACACTTAACCTAGGACCAGACAAGAGTAGATGCTTAATAAATGGTGTTCATGGATATTATTAATATCAGACAGGACTCTGACCTCAAAGCACCTGGGATCTTGTCAAGGAAAGATCCACTCACTAAGCAATCCAATGAATGTTGGCTGAACTTCATATGAAGCAGGAGTTCTGAGGATGGAAGTATCAGCTTTCTAGGAGGATGCAGAAAGATGTCAAGGATGAGGGGAGACTTGAGCAGGGCCCTCAGTAAGTGTCTGTGTAGGAGCAAAATGGAACTCATGGGAAGTGGGATGTAAGACATCTGCCTGCCAAGCCGTTCCCAAGTGTGTTCTCCATGCAAATTCTTACTCGGCTTAAGTGAGTCCTTCTTAAAGGAAACTTCCCAGTCTCTCAGTCAATCCTGAATGGGTCTGTCCTTATTCTCAGTGCATAAGCCTCATTCTCCGTCAGCACATCATTGATTACCATGGTTTTATATTTAAATTGTTAATGTTTGTCTCCTGTGGATATCTTTTCTTCCTTTTCCTTTCTTCAAATGTTTATATTTTTAAATCAAAATTATACATGCACATACTTTAAAAGGCAAATGTATCTACATGGTGTGTTATATAAAAGAGCATTTTCCCACACCCTCCTATCCTTTCCCCCCCTCTCCAAAGGCAACCCTCGCACCTCTTTTAGCCCATCATGTTGACATCAACTTCCCTTCCTCTAAAAACATGGCTGTATTGCCTCCTCTTGACTTGTCACTTTTGTCATTATTCCTTGACGTCCCCCTGTGCTGTGTGGAAGAGGAGGTTTACCTTTCTTTCTCCTCCAGCCCTACCACTATACACACAGGCATACCTCCTGTCCTCCCCATCCTTCCAATATAGCTTGTCATAACTTTGGTTAGATAAGTATCTAACCAAAAGATATCCACAGGAGACAAACATAACAATTTAAATATAAAACAATGGAAATCAATGATGTGCTGACATAGAATGAGGCTTATGCGCTGAGAATAAGGACAGACCCATTCAGGATTGATTGAGAGACTGGGAAGTTTCCCTTAAGAAGGACTCACTTAAGCCAAGTAAGAATTTGCATGGAGAACACACTTGTATTTAAATTATTATGACTATGTATGGCAGTGAATTTTTTGTATCAACTTGGCTAAGGTATAGTGCCCAGATATTTGGTTAAACACAAGTCTAGATGTCACTGTGCAGGCATTTTTTAAGATGAAATTAGCATTTAAATCAGTAGACTTTGAGTAAAACATAAGACCATCCATAATGTGGTTGGACCTCATCCGATCAGTTGAAGGTCTTAAGAGTAAAAGACTGATGTCCCCAAGGAGGAGGAGATTCTGCCTCCAGGTTGCCTTTGGACTTGGGCTGCAACTTCACCTCTTTGCTGGGTCTCTAGCCTGCTGGCCTTCCCTTCAGATTTTGGACTTGGCAAGCCCCACAGTCATGTGAGCCAATTCCTTAAAATCAATCTCTCTGTCTCTGTTATATGTATGTATGTATGTATATATATGTATATCTATATATATAATACATAGATATAAATATATATCTCCCACTGGTTCTGTTTCTCTGAAGAACCCTGGCTAATATACTACGCAAACAGTATTCACAGCTGAGCCACGGAAATAAACAGTTACTTTTCTTTTTCTGCCCAACTTCTTTTTTCTAGAAGGAATAGTTGTCTTATTGTGTTGTTGATGTTTGCTTAGTTTTCTATTTACTCATCTCTAATCCAATCCCAATCTTGACTGATTGTCTAAATCTCCTCTTGAGACAGGCAGATGCGTGAGGTTTTCTCTTGATTTCATCTTTCTGAAGTATTCTCTAATAATGAGATGGCTTCATGGGCAACTGAGTAGTGGCACAGGACCCTCTGCTGGGTTTAATGCTCTGTTATTTTCACCTTTAAATTCTTAATAAATTTTTAATAAGGAGTCCTATATTTTTATTTTGCACTGCACCCTCCAAATTATGTAGTCATTCATGTCTACTAGAGCTTCCTGATTAGTTCTGATCTAGACAGGTGTGCAGCAGTCACCCTGGTATTACCTAGGTATCTCCCTTCACCAATTATAGGGAATACCTGTATCCAATATTGCTCTCCTGTTCCCCCATCTAAATAAAAGTGTATTAAAAGTAGATCTATGTTTTACTCATTTTTATTCCCAAACACCTAGCGAAGTGTCTCAAGCATAGGAAGTGCATACACACACACACACACACACACACACACACAATGAAGGTGAAAAACTTAAGTAGATAGACTAGGAGGAGGGATGTAATAAGACTTCCTAGGAAGGAGAAATAGTATGAAGAAATCAGGGAGGTGTGGATTTGTCTTCAGCGGATGGGAAGCAGTGAGGAAAGCAGCACAACTGTATCAGAACAGGGTATATTGGAACCAATGGGAAATGATGTTGAAAATTATGTGGGAGACAAATTGCAAAGAGGCTCGAATGCCAGACTAGGAATTTTCTATAGACTTGCTGGCCCCCAGGGACTTACTTCCCCATCTAATGACATCTGATATGTGTAGTTAGAGAAACTCCAGCTGGGTAGAATTTCACACTTTCCTTTTCTTGGCATTGAAATAGGTGAATGGAGTAGGATGGGTGGGGGAGAGCCTAGCAAGTGAAAAAGGGAGCCCATAAGAGAGTGTTTCCTGTGAATTTTAAAACCCAGCCTAGTACAGAAGCACAAGAAAAACCATTAGAACTTTGGAAGATAGCCAGGGTGGTCTGGATAATGCTAAATCTAGGCAGAACAACCCCAAACTGGCAGCCCTGTTATCACTAAATTCACACGATTAAAGACCCACAATCCTTAGCACCTCGTAGGTGATCCTTACGGCACCCAACGCCAAGAAAATTGAGCTTTCTCTCTGGAAATTTTCACACTGTGGTGACTGTTTCAGGTAAATATGAAGATTAGTGGGCTAATGGGGACCTCTTGCTGTTTGAACCTCAGCCACAACTTGTGTGATACAGAGTCCTTCAGCTTTCTCCACATGCACGAAGAAATGAAAGTGCCTTTCAGAATCCCTGGCAATATTTTTCTAAAATGTGTATCAGCATTCTAAAAGAAAGACATTTACAAGGTTTTGAAAAGAACTTAACTGATACCTGACAGAAATGCATAGATTTTCCATTCCAAAACATAGGTGGAAATATATTCATTGTGGCACTAACAGCCAAAATCTGGAAACAATCCAAAAGTCTATCAACAGTAGAACTGATAAATAAATTGTGGTATTATTCATACAGTGGGATAGATACAGCTATAGAAATGAATAAACCACAACATACAATAATATGAAGTAATCCCATGAGCTTAATTGCACAACAGAAACCAAAATGTACATATTATATGGTTTCACTTATATAAAGAAAAATGTCTATTCAGATCTTCTGCCCACTTTTTAATTGGGTTATTTGTGGGGTTTTTTTGCTATTGAATTATGTGAATTCCATGTATATTTTGGATATTAACCCCTTATCCGATATGTAGTTTGTAAATATTTTCTCCCATTCCATAGGTTGCCTTTTCTTTTGGTTGATGGTTTCCTTTGCTGTGCAGAATCTTTTTAGTTTAGTTTTAATTTATTTTTGGTTTTATTACCTGCTTTTAAAGTCAAATCCAAAAAGGCATTTCCAAAATCAATGTCAAGGAGATCATTGACATTTTCTTCTAGGAATTTTACAGTTTCAGGTCTTATATTCAAGTCCATAATCCATTTTGAGTTGATTTTTGTGTGTGGTATAATATAGGGGTCCAGGTTTCACTCTTTTACATGTGGATATCCAGTTTTCCCAATACCATTTATTGAAGAGATTGTCCTCTCCCCATTGTATATTTTTGGATCCTTTGTCAAAATTAATTGACAATCTGTGGGTTTATTTCTGGGCTCTCTATTCTGTTCCACTGATCTTTGTGTCTGTTTTTATGCCAATACCATGTTGTTTTCATTACTACAAGTTTCTGATATAGTTTAAAACCAAGAAGTGTGATGTCTCCAAGTTTGTTCTTTTTTTCCAAGATTGCTTTGGCTATTTGAGGTCTTTTGTGATTCCATAGAAGTTTTAAGATTGTTTTTTGCTATTTCTGTAAAAAATGCCATTGGAATTTTGATGGAGATTGCATTGAATCTGTAGATTGCTTTGGGTAGTATGAACGTTTGAACAATATTCTTTTAATCTACAAATGTGGAATATCTTTTCATTTATTTGTATCTTCTTCAGTTTATTTCATCAATGTTTTATGGTTTTTAGTATACAGACCTTTCACTTCCTTGATTAAATTTATTCCTGAGCTTTTATTCTTTTTGATTCTAATGTAAATGGGGTTGTTTTCTTAATTTCTCTTTCCCATAGTTCACTGTTAGTGTATAGAAATGATACTGATTTTTGTATGTTGATTTTGTATTCTGCAACTTTACTGAATTTATTTTATAAATTCAGTTTTTTGGTGGAGTCTTTAGGATTTTCTATATATAATATCATGTCACCTATAAATAGGAATTACTTCTTCTTTTCCAATTTGGATGGCTTTTATTTGTTTTGGTTATTCATTTGGTTCAGCCAACTAGGAAATGATTAGAGGTTGGGACGAAGGTCTTTGAATATAAAATGTTTACTCAATTTCTGGGTGTTAACATTAGGACTTTTCCTAGAGGACAACTCAGATGATGTATGTATGCATTTGTAGGTAGTGCTGTAATTTTAGTTAAGCAGGTCTGAAGTCAGATGGACTTGGAATAAATCACTGAAAATATTTCTTGGGGGATAGCCATTAGCAAGTACTCACGCTCTTAAGAACTGCTGCTTTGTTTGCTAAAGTCCTATAGGACCTGTGAACATAAACCCCATTGGCTTTCAGAGGTAGGTGATTTGGGGGCTCCTCCCTTGGGTGGCAAACTTAAAAGTAGGGGCACTAGATATGTGGTCCAAACACTTCCCTCCTCAGGGAGAAGCTGGGAATTGGGGGTTTCCTCCTGATTGTATGGCTCTGTGCTGGGGGTGGGGTTTATGGTGAGAGTGTCTCACAGCCTTTCCTACCCATTTCAATATGGCCATTTTCTCCCTTGCCTGATGTATAAGAGTCACTCAACTAGTTTCTGGATTTTTTCCAAGGGAATTGCTTCATGGGTACCTGAACATTTGGTGCATCCATGGGAGGAGGGAAATTTAGGTGTCTCCTATGTTGCATCTTGGTTGAGTTCCCTGGGCTTTTTGTTATAGCACCTGGGAAGATACTGATGTCATTTACCGATTGGAATAGACTGGGCAAGGAATGGGTTTTAGGCAAGGATGTAGGGAGAGCAAAATTGAGAGGGAAAAAATGACAAACTCAAAACCATCGATTTTGTTATTCCATTTTAGTAATATTAAAATTAAGATATCTGTTGGACAGCTAAGTTAAGAATTCAAGTAGGTAATTGGAGATTGTTCTTTTAAATTCTATTCCTGACTCTCATGATCATTGAATTTGATCATGTGTGTATCTCGAAATCAATTAAAGTGGCTGAATGTTTGGAATACACCATCTGATTCTCTTAGGTTACAGGTTTATTCCTGTTCAGTTCCATCTAAACTTCAAAGATGGAGGTTGAGGATGGGGTTGTTTACCGTAAGGAATTTTAAAGTATTACTAGTAGAAGAAAAGGGATGAAATTGGGCAGGAAAAATAATGGATGTTCCTTAGAAAATGTTATTTTTAAAAGATGAAGATTACAATCTATAAGAAATATAACTGCTATGAATTTTTACATACCTAATAACATAAAATCAACACATATAAAACAAATAAGCAATCAGAAAATACAATAGTAAATATATAGAGACAAAGTAAAAATAGAACATTTTAATAAAACTCTGCTTAATATTTTCATATATGTAATTCAATTTTATTAAAATTAAAATTTACTTTTAAATATTCCATATGGTTTCTGTTGGGTCCAGAGTCAATGCCCAGACATGGATAGCAAAATGCACAGTCAGGCATGTTTTGGGGCATGCATGATTACAGTCAGGAGAACAGGGACAGACAAAACAAAATAAATCTTGGGACCCCAAAAGTTGATTTGTAGAAAATTTCTAGTTGGTTCAGCCAAACTGGGTTGGAATGAATTAGAAGTTGAAATGAAGGTCTTTGAATATGAAATTTTTACTTGATTTCTGGGTGTTAATATATTAGGGCTTTTCCTAGAGGACAACTTAGATAATATATGCATTTGTAGGTAGTGCCACAGTTTCAGTTAAGCAAGTCTGAAGACTGATGGACTTGCAATAAGTCGTTGCATATATCTCAGCTTCTGTTTTCTGATCTGAAAATGAACTTAGTAATGTCACCCACTTCACAGAGTCATTGTGAAGATTTAAATATATAAAACATATCAAGCATTTAATTTAGTGAGTAGCACATACTTAAGTGCTCAACCATTGCCACCCATCCAACCACTGCAGGCTGGCTTTAGTTTTAACTTTAGCTCTAGTTTTAGGAACAAGCTTCTGGATGTCAGCTGCCTAAGTTCAAATTCTGGCTTTGCTATATGAGCTTAGACAAATCACTTCTCTGTTATTTTGTTTCCTCATCTGCAAAATGGAGATAAAATAGTACCTATCTTACATGTTTGTCTTGAGGCTTAATACCTAAACTTCTTAGAAGAGTTCCTGGTATATTTAGCAGTAGGTAATGGTCAGCAGTTATTTTTGTTGTTGTTATTTTACTGTCTGAGTTTTCCAGAGTTCTGTCAAGTGTGATCTTAGAAGCAAAGAGTGAAATCACAGAGTGAAGCCAGGAGTTAAATACTGGGTTTTCCAGTGAGCACAAGTGCCACTGAGCAGGAATGAAGTAGGAGCCAAGAATTTGGAACTAGGGAGGTATGTGAGTCAACAGAACTCAAAACTTGACAGGAGAAGAACAGTTGTCTGAGCTCCTGGGTGTATGATAGTATGTATATATGAACATGTGTAAGAAGCTATTATTTACTCTGCATCAGTAATAGATGATACACTGCTATTCATTTTCTAACAATTATCTAATTAAATCTTCCCAATAACCCTGAAAGTCAGGTATTATTATTTCAACATATAATGAAGAAAACAAGCTTCAAGAGGTGAAGTCGATTTCTGAGGTCAAGCAGTTGGTTCGTAGGGAACTGAGATTGAGATATAGACCCAGCTCTCAAGCCCAGAAGCATCCTTCTCCACTAGCCTGCCTCCTACAGTGCTGAGAGCTGGGCAGTATGGGTATTATCCTTCCCCTTATTAGGGGAGTTGCCAGACCATATCTCAGAATGGGGCAGCCTGGGATATAGTTTTGGCCAAAAACATACAAATGACTTGGATTCTTATGATAACATAAAGCATTTATAGCAATTACTCACTGTATTAATTGAGAGGAGAAACCCTCATGTCTTCAGAAGGTTCTCAGTGTCTACTTCCAAGATACAAGACTGCTCCCAACCAGGCCACAGCAGCACCTGGAGGACTTTCTAACCTGACTCCTTCCCCTCAACTCTCCCTCACTCGCCAACATACACCTGTCACACCATAGGAATTCCGTTCCAAGGCCTTGGTGTTTTAGACTCAAGTTCCCTCATCTCTTGCAAGGCTACACTGCAAAAATAACTCCTTGATCACCATTGACTAAAACTTCTCTCTCTTCTTTATGTGGAACCGGAGAAGTTGTGTGATTGTTGCTACAGTTTGTGGACAACCAGGGACTTGTCTAATTTACTTCTTGGTGGACACTTTCCATCTTAGATGGTTGTATATATGGGTCTTTAATTGCATACATGTTCATGGGAGAAGAGTAGGTAAAACAAATCAAATTTGGGCCTTTTAGTCTGGTTCTTTTGGTAGGAAACACATGATTGTCCAAGAGTTGCAAATCCTCTGGTCCCCAGTGTCCAGGTGACAGTGACAGCAGTAGACTCTTCACTAAGTTCTTATAGAGTATTTGTTTGTTTTACAAAACTCTCATCATTATGCCAGTTGATCCATTCTCATATTCATTCTCATTCTTCCCCTCCCTCTCTTCTTCTACCTCTCTTCTCTAGGGCATGATCAACTTCCCAGAAAAAGCCACAGTGTAATTCATAAGCCTAAATTGTTGTTAAGATTCACTGCATGGTGTATAGTTGCCAATTTAGGTTTTCTAAGAGAAAGAACAAAAATTATTAAAGAATTATCCAGCTTTGTTGAGACCTGGGCAATTAGTTTCTTGAATGTTACAGAGCCATTTAAAGCATCCACTGCTTATTTGCAGAATTAAAAAGCTTTGGCTATTATTTCTTGTTTAACAAACTTTGACCACACTCAGACTGGGAGCTCCGTACAAAAGATGTACAGGCCTGGGGAAAAAAAAAAAAAAAAACCTGATTAAATTTTAACCAGCTGCTGGGCAGATAGTTTGCCTGAGGCACATTTGTCAGTTTCAAAGGGTCTTTTTATTAATTTTGCATTTTGTATTTTGTTAGTGGAAAGAGCTCCCTCTTTGGGGACTGCCAAAAGCTATAGGCTGTGAATCTTCAAGCAGCCCAAGGACGCTTCTGAGAATGCCAAGTAGATTTGGATTCCCAAGCATTCCCCATTACATGAGCTTTATCGGTCCTAAAAATATATTAACTTTAGGGGTGAGCTATTTGAATTAATGTTACAGGATCCCTACTGACTCTGCTTTGGTTAACATTAGTCCTGCTATTTGTCTGCAAGACTATATGCATGACCTTGCTGTGTGAACTTGAGCAATTTGCTTGACCTCTCTGAGACTTAGGTTTTTGGTTTATAAAATAATAGGGTGAGAAGTTTATCTTTGTGGTCCCTGCAGCACTGGATTAGCTGGTTTATGACTGGTTGGGGAGTTCTGACACAATAAAACTCTTATGTTTTTCTTTTTTTGTGATAATTATATTATTAATAGTAACTAGAATTTATTAAAATGTTTGTATGCCAAGTTCTATGTTCAGCACTTTATATATATTTTAAAATTAATTTTTTCAGAGAAAGCTTCTGAGACTGGCACTATCAATTCCCATATTACAGATGAGGCAGCTTAGGGTATAAGACATCAAGAAATTTACCCAAAGTTAAATAATAAGTGGCTGAACCAGGATTTGAAAACAAGCCTGCTTGATGCCAGAAGTTGATATTAAACAGTCTGTTTTTTGCTCTGGATGTAAAGGATCAGCTTCTGTTTCTGGGCTAGAAATGTGCTCTGACATCATACAAATATTTCCAAATTTCACATTCACCTGGGATTGGTTGTGGTGAAAATATTATGCCAAACTCAAAGCTGTCCTGAAAGATTCAGACAGGCCTCTCCTGGCTTAGGCAACTCTAGGCTGGAGGGGACCGCCTGCAGCATAGAGACAATTTGTGAAAAGGAGGAAGAACTCAGGGGTTAAATGGAAAATACAAACCTCTTCTGTGATGCTGGGAATTTCATAAGTTCTACTCAGACATCTTCAAACAGCATTAAATACAAAGTAGAAAAGTCTTCCCTCAGGCTAGAATTTGTACACAACTTACCTGCAGGAGAATGTGGCTAAATTTCTACCTGAAGACAAAGAATCAGGCCTTAAATTTACAAAGCAGAAGGAAAAAGCAATATGTGTATAGATAGATATATATTTTTGAATGTATATTTCTTTTTTTGTATTGTAGCTTTTTATATATATTTTATACATAAATATATAGTTTCACCAGTGAGACTTTTTATGCCAAATCAATACCTGGCAGACTGACTTTTGCATTATTTAATGTCCTTACCTATTGGGTGGGACAAGGTACTATCAGCCTCAATGTGATCATACTTCCATAGTCTTAATTCCTGCAGAGGATTCTTTTACTTCACCTCTGAAAGCAGATCTTCTGGGGTATGCTGCCCTACCACGAATGTGGCTTTTTTGCTTGCTGCTCATCTGGCTTGGGCTCTTCAATCATGATGACTTAACCTATTGATTAAAAAGTTGGCGGGGAGGAGCAAATTGCACAGGGCTCTTCTGTGATACTTGGGGTGAGGAATGGGCCATGTCCCAAAGGGGCTTGTTTGATTCTTTTTGAGCTAAACTCCCTTGGCTTTCTGCAATAATACTTGTCCCTGCTATTCAGTGTACTATGGAGTGTTTGCTTGGACTGGCCCAGGAACCCCAAAGAACTTCCACAGCAGTGTTAGTTAATGAAAGAGAAATACATGCATCTGTAGCAATATTTAAAAGTTATTTCATTTAGTAAATGCTTATAGACTTCAAAAAAACTTAGAAGAAAAGGAAACAAAATATGTTGGACATACAGTCACAGAAATGTAGGGATTTCAGGCTTAGGAAAATGACATAATTTACACAAGATTGTATGGAAAACTATACCGTAGTTTTACCAGATCTGAAACTTAGGGTCTCCTTTGTCATTCTTGACCCAGTTCTCTTTGCACTGCATGTGCAAATTCCAATTTCAATATGTAGCTTGAGTCTATTATAGTAGATTCATATACATTTAGAATTTCTATGTCTTCATGGTGAGTTAAACCTTTATCTTAAGTAGTCATCAATAAAAATACTTCCATATCTAATAATGCTTCTAGTATATTAGTTATCTTTGCTGAGTAAAAAATAACCCCCAAACTTAAAACAATACACACTTATTATCTCAGTTTCTATGAGCCAGGATCTGGGCATGGCTTTGCCAGGTCCATGCTTCACAGTCTGTCACGAGGCTGCTATCAAGGTGTCAGACCGGGCTCATCTTGAAGGTCAGCCTGTGGTTGTCAATAGCATTAGTTGATCCCTCATGGGAAGTTGGATGAAGGTCTCACTTACTTACTGGTGGTTGGCCAGAGATTGCTCTTAGTTCCTTGCCATGCAGGCCTCTCCAAGATGACAGCTTGCTTGCTCAAGGTGTGCAAGCCAGAGAAGGAATAGAGAGTCTGTTAGCAAGACAGAAGTTATAATCTTTTGTAACGGGATCATGGAGGTGTCATTTTCTCAATGTTGCTGTGTTCTATTGATTAGAAGCAAGCTACTCAAGGAGAGAAGATGGTACAAGATTGTGAATACCAGGAGGCAGGGGCTACCTTCAAGGACTCTTACCACACGTAGTTTGTCTGATAATAATACAAACACCCTTGCTTTCTTTCAGTTAATATTTGCCTGGTATCTCTTTTTCTATCCTTTTACTTAAAAGTTTCCAGTTCTCATGTTTTAGATATATCTCATGCAAAGAGCATATAACTAGATTTTGCTTTCTTATCCAAACTGAGGATTGCTGTCTTTAACTGGTACGTTTAATCTCTTTATGCTTATGAGGGTTATTGATATATTTGGGCATGTTTTTACCTTTTTTTGTCCTATATTTCTATGTTTCTTTTTTATCTCCATTTTGCTTGTTTTGCTTTTATTTCTGGATTGAGGAATTATTTTGTTTGCTGTTTTCTTTTTTGATTTTTTCCTTCTAATAATATGGAAATTATAAATTATTTTCCTATTTTTGATGGTTATCTGTGATATTTGCCATTGATACACAGTGAAATCTGAAATTAATATTGTAATTCTCTTTCTGAACAACTCTCAATTTGAAACATTTTCCTGCTTATCAAGTATCTTAGTTCTCTTTTTTATATACAAACTAGATATTATTATTATTATTTTAAACAGAAAAGATTTGCTTATCTTTATCTAATGTTTAATATTTCTTTTCTCACCATATCTTCTTGCTTTTCAGAATGTCCTTCTGGGATAGCTTTTCTCCTCATTCTGGGATAGTTTTCCTTCTTCCTGTTTAAGATATATGAACATTGTTTTAGAGGTTTTTTAAAAGTGAATATCTGTTGGTGATAAATTATAATATAAGAATCTCTATTTTATCTATATTCTCAAAAGAAAGTTTTACTGCTTACACAAACCTAAGTTCACAGTTATTTTCATTTAACACTGAAGATACTTTTTTGTCTTTGAGCAGCCATCATTCCAGTCAAGAAGTTTAGAGTCTGTGTGATGGTTAATTTTATGTGTCAGCTTGACTAGGCCATGAGGTGCCCATTTGGTCTAATATTATCCTGGGTGTTTCTGTGAGGGTGTTTTTGAATGATATTAACATTTAAATCAGTAGACTGAGTGAAGCAGATTGCTCTCCCTAATGTGGATGGGCCTAATCCAATCAGTTGAAGGTCTGAACAGAACAAAAAGACTGACCCTCCCCTGAATAAGAGAGTATTCTTCTTGCCTGGCTGCCTTTGAACTGAGACATTGGTTCTTTTTCTGCCTTCAGA
This sequence comes from Balaenoptera acutorostrata, assembly GCF_949987535.1. NCBI lineage: Eukaryota > Metazoa > Chordata > Mammalia > Artiodactyla > Balaenopteridae > Balaenoptera > Balaenoptera acutorostrata. Next base: position 41,979,615 of record NC_080072.1, on the reverse strand, counting down.
CTCAAACTGAAACACTTCTGGTTCTGGAGACTGCCAGCCTGGCTTTTTTGGGTCTCCAGCTTCCAGATTTTAGGACTTGTCAGCCTCCATAATTGTGTAAGCCAATTTCTTATAAGAAAATCAATCTCTCTCTCTCTCTCTTTCTATCTGTCTGTCTATATATGTACATACACACACACACACACACACATATATACACACACATGTATATACAAACATACAAACTATTGGTTCTGTTTCACTGGAGAAACTTGACTAATACAGTCAGTCTTACTGTCATTCTTTTGTGAGTGATCTGCTTTTTCCCCTGCTCTCTGGCTGGTTTTGTTTCTTTGTCAGTGGCACTGCTTTACGCAGTGTAGATTTTTTTAAAAATTTGTCTTAGTTGTTAAATGTGGTGCTTCCTGCATCTATGGATTTATGTCTTTCATTAGTTATGCCTAATTCTCACCTACTTTAAAAATATTTATTTTCCATCATATCTCTATTCTTTCTTTCTGGGACTCTGATTAAACATGTATTAGACCTTCTCATTCTATCCACCATATATTTTAACTTTGCATATTTTTGATGCTCTTGGTGTTACATTCTGGGTAATTATTTCAGATATACCTGCGCAAATTCTCTCTTCACTAATTTTCTCTTCAGTTTAATTGTATCTGTTATTATATCAGTGAGTTTTTTAAAAAATTATTTTTAATAATTATAAATTTTTCTATTTTATACCTTTTCTGATCTTTCTGGCTATTTTATAGTGTTTAGTTACTTGCTTTTTTAATTTTAAAAAATATTTCATATACAGTTCTCATATGTTTTATCTGATAACTGTGATATATACAGTTCCTGATTGGCTTAGCCTAGGTTGTCTAGAAAGCAGAGGTTATATGCAATTGTATTTTTAGGGAGCACAATCCTAGGGAGCAGGAATGAAGGCAGAGGGAGTGAGGCAGGGAAGAAGAGACAGTCTAAATGAGGATGTGTTACCAGCTGGCTGCCACTAAGTGCAACTGTTTGTTCCATAGCATAGAACTATGCTATATAATAGCTTCTCAAGAAGCCATATAAACTTCTTCCCAGGATCATTTATCTAGAGGAAGGTATGAGAAAGAATTTGCCCGTTGGCTCCTTCTCCTGTTTTTCAAAGGTTGACCCACGGGGCATCCACAATCCTGGTTTCCACATGCGTGGACACTGAGCAGGGTTGTAGCAACAGGGAAGCCCTGGGTCAGGAGTTGAAAAGCATGCAGTAAGCATGAGGTGGGACATTTTCAGGCTGTACCTGCATGAAGTTGGTCAGAGCCCACTCAGAACTGGTCATGAGAGCAATGACCGGCATGTGAGAAAGGTGAGGTCAAGTGCACCAGAACTGCTATCTAAGAGATGTGTGGTACAGGGTCTACATCTGGTATATGCTGTTTCTGCTGATTCTTACTCATGATGATTTATTTCTTTATATTCTTAATCTTTTATTATAAGTTCTTGGTTGCTTGATTTTAAATTTTGAGAATCCTGTGTAGCCTAAATCAAGGATGCTTTCTTCAAGAAACAAAATGTATTTGCTTCTTCTGGGAGCCAGAGGGTTACCGCCTACCTGGGACTCTTTAAACTTCTTCCTGGATTTCTAGCTTAGTGTGAATGTCTAAGGGCAAACAACTCTGGCCCAAGGCATATTCATCAGGATATATCATTAATATTGGCATTTACTTCAGAAAAACTTTGCCTTCCATATTTGCTTATAAATCTTGCTCATGTTTTTTATCTTTTTTGCCTTTGAGTGGGAGGGCCAGTGCTTGGAGATTTCTCTTACTTTCTGAATTCAGCCCAGAAGTGCACTCAGCAGTATGTTTTATACAACACGTAGTTGGTGTGCATTGAGAGCACTGCTGAGTATCTGACTGTCATACTCTTGGAAGCCAAGTCACTCTTTCTTATTCTTTTACAAAACTGGAAAGGATGGGAATTACTGTGGCCAAAGAGGAACTTCAAGAGATGGTGGCATATAGCTTTGATCCCATTCTAGATATCAATTTAAAGGCTGCAGTTTTGTTCTCCTATCTACCACTAGGAATATGCTGAACCATTTCCTTGGAGGGCTGAGTTCAGGCTGGCCTTGGAAAGGAAAGGATCAAAACTAGTTCCTGCAGGCTGTTGCCTGGATCCTGCTGGGGAATTAGCCATGCTTGACACCCCTTCTCTGCAGGCTTGGCTCTGGAGCAGGTGTGTTTTCAAGACAGTGCTGACCACAGGTGTGAGTGACATGGGCAGACAAGTGTGATATATGAAAAATACAGGCTTCAGCAGCGTGGCCAGGTGTGTCAGGAGCTCATCTGCCACTGAACCCTAGGGGGCTGGGCTCTTCCTGCTGGAATGGAGTGGGGTGAGCACAGAGGGAGAGCACAGCCCTGTGGAGATGCATAAGGGGGCTATTAGACCTAGGAGGTAGAGGTGGGACCTCCCTAACACTCCAGACTCTCAAGGGGCATTAAAACTGGAGGAAATGGAGGCAGGGCAGCTTGGCTGAGGACAGAAGCGAGAGAAGAAGATCTGGTCAAGAAATAGATTGTGTGCAAAGAGAATAAGATTAGGCAGAGTTTTGGAGCTGTAAAGAAACTTAAGTATCATTTAGTCTAGTGCTTTCAACCCAGGACTCCTACCTTTGGTGGCATGAGAAGCTTTTGTCTAGTGTAAGGGCATGCTTTTAAGTAACACTGAATCTCTAATAACAATGTTACTTCATTTTCAGATCTATTTCAATTCTCCTATTTACCAAGAAGAAAGCTTTAGGTTATTGTTACTGTATCTTTAACACCTCTCTGAGGGGTGCTATTTTCACTTTTTAACAAAGCAAAAAGCATTTGGCAGGCAAAAAATGCCCAGCTAGGATTTAATGACATTATTTTGTATCAGTGAATTTTTTTTTTCTTTTTGGTTACTTTTTAGGCTTGTTAAGTGATATGACAGCAATATAAAGTTTCCTTTGACAGTAAATCTCATTGAGTTTTTTAAAAGTGAGTCAATTTAAGGAAAATATTAAAAATAATGCGGATGATAATTAGAAAGATGGTATGAGGATGACTAGGAATTAGGAACATTAGTCTGGTACAGTCCTCTGATTTTATGGTTCATGCACAGGAGAAATAGAGAGGAAATTACCTTCTCAGGGCCACACATCCCATTAGTATCAGAACAGGAAATAAAAACCAAGTTTCCCAACACCCAATCCATATCTCTGTGCACCTTCTTCCCAGGCTATGTCCCTACATTTAACCACAGTGAATAAGACGGTGTTTGCTTCTCATGGTGGAGGTAGAACCAAAAGTAAAAAGCCATAGTGCTCTGAGCTAAATGTCAATAAAAGAGCATAGCAAGGTATTTTGACATAAAGCAATGCCTTTTTGTTTTTTGCCAGTTTCCTCTCAGCATTCTCTTGCTCTTTTTAATCACGTTAGCCTTTCCTTATGTGTGTATTTCCTCAAGAGAAGATGTGACTGTCCTTAGTTTCAAAATGCTTGTGCTCTTAGGAGAAATAAGAGGTCTGCAGGTATAGCCAAAATGTTAGATGCTTTGAAGAAAAAGATTCTCTCTCCTTCTCCTTGACTCCCAACTAGAAAGGATTCCCCTGGTCTTGGGAGTGTTGAAAAATGAAGGAAGATGCTATGTGAGTAAAGATGATGATAGGTTCTGGAGAAGGAGGTTCCAGACTCTGTCTCCCAGCCAGAAGAAGCCCTGGGGAACTCGGATTGCAGATGGGTTTGTGGGATCTGAGAGTAGAGGGTCTCTGCTTCTCTGGCAAGTCCAAGGAGATGAATTGGCTACTTTGAGAGTGTCAAAGAGCTCCTGAACCCCAACACGGCTCACAAGTAAAGCGGGGAGTTACCATGCAGATGGGAATGGGGGAGGGATGGCTTTGCAGTGACAGCAGGGAGACATCAATGAGGATGAAATAAGGTGAGGAGGATCTCAAAAGATTGTTGAATTAGAGGGGAAAGAAGTCACATTTCACAGATGATTTGATGGATTGAAATTCACATCTGATTTGAGAAATACAGATTACGGTGTGTGTGTGTGTGTTTGTGTGTGTGTACACGTGTACTCAGAGTGAAGAGCAGCTAGTTGCTAAATCCATGATTTGGGTCAACTCTTAGAGGATAAATAGGATTCCAAAAAGCAGAATCTTTGGGAAGGAATAGGCACACAATCAACCAGTGATTTTTTTGGTGAAGCAAAAGAATAAGTTTCCTAAGAGAAGTGCACAGAAAATACAGTGAGAGTTCAAAGGAAGGAGGGATTGATTCTCACTGGAGAGATGAGGGTACTTTCTCAGGGAATGAATGGGTGCCCAGACTTGGACAAGTGAGTAGGGAAAACTCTCTGACTTTCAGTTCAGCCTCTGCAGAGGCAGATGCCTGGTATCCAGGAGGTACAAATGAATCTGATGTAACGGCTTGATGCTCCCTATCTTCTACTGCTTTCTGTGGTCTTTGCAGAGATAGGATGATTTTTGGACATTGATCTACGAACAGATTATGAGGCCATGTGGAATAGGAACTTCAGAGTTCAACAAGCCAGGGCTCAAATGAATAGCCTCTCTGAGCCTCAGTTTTCTCATCCAGAGAATAGGAACAATATAACCTACCACATATGATTGTTGGGAGAAAAAGTTAGATAATAATAGACTTAAAACCTGAGAAATAGTGCTTGGCATAGAGCCAGGTCCCAGTAGTGATCATCTTTTCTTCCTTCTCCTCCCAGAGAGGAGAGACTATTTCTCATCTCTGTATCCTTCACTGTGTCAGTATAGTGCCTTGTACATAGAAAGGGCAATAAAGAATTTCTTGTTTTGACTTGCTCCGATTTAAAGAGCATGTATAGCTGAAAAACAGGCAAAGAAAATCAGCACTGGTATATCAGCCAGCTATTAGATGAACAGATCAGAAACAGTTTTCCATTAAGCCATGCAGTTTTTCTTTCTTTGGTTGTCAGTCAGCACAAAGGTAATCCCAAGAATCAAGGCACTGAAAAGTGAATTTCTGGCTGAACTGATCACAGCAGTCCTGACATCATACAGCTGCTGCTTTCCATAATCAATGCCAGAGCTTGGTTTATTCACCTTATGAGTCCCTCGTGAAATTCCAAACCCCGTACCTGACGGTAACATTTCCCCTAATTGATGCATGTTTGCTCAGGGAATTACATCCTGTTTGATTAACTTTGGGTTTGATTTCCCTCCTCCCTGTGCTATGATTTTCATGGACAGAGCTGTTCTTTTGATGCTTTGCATGTGGTGGAAGGAGATGTAACTGTGGGCACTGAGCTGGGTCCTAACGCCAGCCTCCTGGCTTTGGGGGAACATTTCTTAGGAAAAGACCGGGAAATGACTGACCTGGTGGATCTTGGTGGGACATTTTCACTTAGTGTTAGGAAGAGAAGGAGAGTAACACTGAGCATCAGGCAGTGGATTAGACCGGTTATCCCCAGAATTACATAGCCATTATGTAAATTGAAGAAACTGAGGCTCAGAGAAAGAAAAACCATAAACCTGGTAAAGAGTGGAGCTTCTGTTCAAGTCACGTTCTTTCCCTTCACCATTAAAAAAAAATTAGACTAGAATAGTTTTGTAAAAACTTAGAATTTTTTGGAAAAGAAATTAATTGTCCGTTGCCACATTTAGCTCTCTGATGTATTTTCTTGCTTTTTTCCATTTGCATGGTTTCGGATACAGTTTTGTAATTGTACCATTTGAAACATTATACTTCAAATCCTTAAAGAAATATTTTCTTAGCTATATTTTTGCCAGAGTTCCCAGAATTAAAATTTTCGCCTCCATTTATTGAATATTGGACAGTAGTTAAGGAAATTCTATACATAGAGATCTTCTAACTCTCATGTCCTAGCAGACCCTGGGGAGTTGTTTACTTAACACTGACTACAAGTTACAGAATAACGCCCTCACAGTGAAATAATTCTGTTGTGTCTTTCTGCCAAGGATTCTCAAATTGTAACTCCTTTTCAGGCCTCTTCCCTGGATTTCTTGAGTGACCTATCTAGTTTTACTTCCTGAAGCTATGTTTGTGCCTCAGCAAGAATGTTCAGTCTCTTTTCAGCAAGTAACTCCCCTTTATCTACAGGGTAGCAGAAAGCCCCATGACTCTGGGCAAACTGCTTCAACTCAACTCACTTAGCTCATTTTCCCCAGGTATAAACAAAGGGGATAATAACACTTATAGGCTTGGCTGGATATCAGTAAGATAATGTGGTCATCCTGCCTAAAACAATGGCCACATATGCTACTAAGAGAAGACTGTGTGTCCTCTCCTGGGTCCCTAGAAGCTCAGGGAGCCCCAGGGTACAAAGATCCCCATAGGATCCAGGAGATGAAGAGATAATGGATATTGTCTGCCAGCAGTCAGCTGTTTTTGTTAAAGATGGGATGAAAGAGGGATAGGGTGAAGCCTCAGAAGAAGGATGGAGGGACCACACTCTCCAGATCCAGCCTCAAGAGTACCCGGGGAGGACCTGGAACAGGACACCCAGGACTGATACTGTGAAGCCAGGAAACCAGTGAGACTGATAGATGATCTTTTAACCTCCTGCTGCTGTGCAAGGGCCCCAGAAACTGGTTGCAGGGCCTTTGGCTCTGAGTGTGAAATAGAGAAAGGCTGTGGTGTGACAGCACACACAGAAGGGCTGGTCTTGAGAAGCTGTGCGAGGAGGGCCAGGAATTCTACAATAGCTGCACCACTGCAGGGGGTCCCCAGATCCAACTCTGTTAGGGGGAGGGCATTTATCTGGCAGGCCCTGGGCCTTGTCTGACTTTGGCATTTGTTGCTCAAGATCCATGCTTCAGAAAAGGTCCAGCTTGGTGCTTTGGCATCCTACCTGCCCACTCTCCCAGTTCTTGTACCTATTATGATACTCACAGAGCTGTCAGACCTCTCTGGCCACAGTCAGACTGCTTATAGGGGAAGAAAAAGGAACTCATCAAAGTTGACCAAGATCTTGGAAAACTGCATTTTGAGATTCTTTGGAACATTCATGCTCATGCTTTGGTCAAGAGTAGGTGGTCCTGGGCTTAAAGATGACACTCTTATACAGTTAAACCTGCAGATTAACAGGGGCCATTAAACATGGTGTGTAGCGAGCTCTCTAACTGTGCCCTGAGTAAGGACTGGAGGTTAAGGGAGCAAGGTGGGGCAGCAGAGGAGGAGGGACCACTTACCCAGCCTGTAGGGAACTCACATGGTAATCTGAGAAGCCAGTAGTAGGGTTACCACGTCCTGGTTTGCCTAGGATGGTCCCAACTTATGCCTCTTAACCCTTTAGGTGAAGCAGCAGAGGAGGAAGGACCACTTACCCAGCCTGTAGGGAACTCACATGGTAATCTGAGAAGCCAGTAGTAGGGTTACCACGTCCTGGTTTGCCTAGGATGGTCCCAACTCATGCCTCTTAACCCTGTATACTTACTAATGGTGACCTCTTTCACTATAAAAACTTTCTCGATTTAAAAAAATAAACTAATGGTTCACCCTGCTACTATTAGTAATAAGGTATTCTTAAATGAATCTTCTGAAGGATAAGAAGACAGAATGCTCCAAGGGCTTGGGACAAAGAAGTTGCACTTCTCAGGGTTTAGGGAACCTCGAGATGCCTGGAAGAGGACTTGCAGCATCCTAGTAAGTGAGGTAGCCCAGTGGTCAGAGCTTGTTTGGCATTTAACCAACAAGGACTTAACCTTGTCTGATACGAGCTAATGCAGCTGATACCCAGTACTACTGATGACAGAAACTTGTGATGCAGGTCTGCCCCATTAGACCTCTGGCTTTCTGTACACTGGTGTTTAACCAATTCCATTGGCTAGTCTAAGAGATTGGTATATGTTGTCCTGCAGGCATTCATTTTAATGTACCATCCTTCGTGTCTTAAACAAGTTAGCCAGAGTATTGCAGTGTGGGATGAGGGTGGAGGGTGGTGATGAGAGATGGAGGATGGGGTGTGTGTGCAGCCATTGGCCCTGTTGAGCTGGGCCAGCAGATCTGCTCAGAGCTCATGTGATTTTGACCATTTATTTGTCTGGACACAGGATAGTCAGGGCTCCCATTTATTAAGGATGGAGGAGAAAGCACAGTAAGCATTGTTTCACTTAATGCAAATTGAAAGTACCCAGGGGGAAAGTAAATATATTCTGTGGAACTAGAAAGGTCATGTCATGTTTTCTGAGAAGGAGGGGAGAGGGGGGAGTAATAAGTCACATCTCTGTGAAGCAGGTCTGAGGAAGCATAGAGGGATAATGGATAATGGAAGAACTAAACCCATTGTGGCTTTCCCTAATGCTTTTTATTCAATCAGTTGGCCTATCAATCCGTCAACAAGCACATACTGAGAACCTAGTGTGGACCAGCCCTTAAGATGGATAGAAATTATCCAAGCTATGGTCCTGTTGCTGAAACTCAGCCTCTGTTCACCGGTGCTGAATAGAAATGCAGAGACAGAGTTTTGGGTGAAGTAGAAAAGAGTAGCGTGTATTGCTGTGCCAGGCAAAGGGGACCATAGCAGGCTAATGCCCTCAAGACTGTGTGACCCACCCTGGAGGAGCAGGGTGTGATCAGCTCGTGGACAGTTCTCGGATTGGCTGGCATCAAGGTGAAGTTTCAAGCATCATCAACCTTCTGGTTCCAACCGGTCCAGGGTCTATGTGCTTGTGGTCACAGTTTTCATCTGGAGGGGGTCAGCTTCCTGTAAAAACAACTTAGGACTGTGTGTCAGGCCTGTATCTGTATCTTTCAGGGGACTGGGTGTTCGGTGACTCTGCAGTGTGGTAGAATTATAGTCTAAATTGTTACTGGTTCCCTAGCCCAACAGCTATTCTTTGTTTCTACATCTTCACATTTCCCAATCATTAACTCTTGAGTCAGCATTTTACTTCAGAAGACAAGGACATAGGGGCTTGTATACAGTTTCAGTCCCTCTTATCAAGGGGCTCATTATCCAGCTGGGAAGATGAGTAGAATATGCCAGCCCTTGTCTTCCCCAGCCACTATTAGCTACAGACTCAACCATACTCAGTCCCTGACCCAATTCCTACTGGACAGGAAATACTGAGTAAACGCTCAGCTCCTCCTGCATGCAGGGAAAGCCTGAGATCCAATGTGCTTGGGGTTTACCCCAGATCATCTTGACTTTTACTTGGAGACTACTCCCAGCTCCTCCTCAGGCACAGGTTGGCCTCAGCTTCTATTTCAGCTTGACAGTTTTTACAGAGGCAGTATGACTTATAGGACAACAGGTGGGCTTTGGAGTCTGGTGGTCCTGGTTTGAATCCTTCCTCTGTCACTTTCTAGCTGTATTGATCCAATACATAACCCTTTTCTGCAAAAAGGAGATGATAATTTGCCACTTGAAGGATGTTATGAGGAATTAATGAGGTAACTGGCTATAGAGCCTAACACAGAGAAGGGATTCAACTGATGGTAGCTATTAGTGCTGTTATTAGTAGTAGTAGTAGTAGTAGTAGTAGTTCTAGTAGTAGCCCAAATAGTTGTAGATCTTCCCACAGAGAATGGATTCCTACTCTAGTGAATAAGGTCTGTTACCAGGTCTGTGGCCTTTCCAGCTTCTTCCTGTTGTGGCTAGATACGTCTTCTTCAGACACAATTTGATTTCTTCTTCCAAATACACTGATCAGAACATCAGTCTGCTCCTGCTTGATGGTCAGCACTAGCCATAATCAATCATGAATTCACTGTACCTCCTAAAACATCTTGTTCAGAGCTCCTGGATAACCCAACTGAGGACCAGCCTCAAAATTGGCATGGTTCTCCTAAAACAGTCCTATCTGCCCTCACCTACTTGTTCCTGTTGCCAAGACCCTGCCTTTCTTTGTGACAAATTCTATTTCCTTTAAGACAAATAATACCAGGAAATCTGTGTTAACTGCTAGGACAGTGGCACAGAAGACTGGGTGATGGCTGCCTTTGGAAGGAAGCTGGACAGGAGCAGAATTTCCAAGGACAGGGAGTTGCTAAATGGAGGTTTGAAATAGTAAATCAAGACAGGATTCTGGTGTGAACAGTGGTTTGGAAGAAAAACAGCCCAGCTGACCACAGTGTGGTCAGAGCAAAAAGAAATAGAGACAGTCTGACTGGAGTGTTTTGAAGGTCACACAAAGGTGTTTGGATTTACTCCTAGACAAAGGAAAGATGTTGGACTTGAAAGTCCATGGGATTTTCCAATACAAAGATGCTTTAAAATAATCTATCTTGTAAGAATAGTCTATCCCTATAGCTTACCCAGAGCCAGTTAGCTGTCCAGAGCACTTGCCTCCTGTCCCCCTGTCCTGTATGCTGTTTATTTCCCTGAGTTCATGCCTGCTCAGTCAAGAAGCTCTTCCTCTCTGCCACCTTCCCTCACCTTCTTTTGAATTTCTTCACTGTTTTTGAAATCCACCCTCTAGCAAGAACATTCTCCCTTCACATGCATAGGTATCTATTTCATTTCTGTCTTCTTCTCCATTCAACTTTTAAAGTAGATTTTCCCATTCTCTCTATGAACCAGAGATGTCAGACACAGTTGATTAAAATTTGATATCATCCTTGCTTTTCTGTAGAGAAATGAGATGGCCTGCCATGTCCAATTTGTTAAGTTCTGCAACTTTTCTTGATTAACTTTTCAGGTTTATATCATGACCACATCATGTTCTCAATAATTAAAAAAAATTCATCTGGGTTATTTTAGGAAAGATTTCATTCAACTTTACAAATATATTGCATTTTCCAATGTGTTAGTAATTAGGAGACTGGATAGGCTGAAATTTGATGGAAATTATTTTGGCCCCACTAAGGATGTTTGGGCCACAAATCCTGGGTCCTGATCCCTTATTCTAACTGCAGACTACAAGTGAAAGTTTGAATATTGCCTCTGAAGTAACCAGAACTTCCAAATCCCAAGTCAGGACACAGAGTCTAAAAGAAACACTTTGTTTCTCCTTGTTTTTACAGTTATTTTTATTGAAACAAGTTATATTTATTGAACACTTAATGATATTTCTTAATTGAAAATAATTAATTGCTGTATAAATTGAAGCCCTCCTGGGAAATTCTTCCTCAGGGTCACACCTGGAGATTCATGGATCACTTCTCCATTTCTGAACACTTATTAATTCTCTCCCTGGCCATGGAATGTTGGAGTTTCTTGAAGCTTTTTCATGTTTCTCTTCTAACCCCATGCTTTACTCTTATACTAAGTAATCTTAACCACACATATGGCTTCAGTTGTAAGCAACAAGGCCCTGTGGCAGTGTGGTCTCGAAAGGGTGGTAACAGTGTAGCTGTGCCAGTGGTATCTTACCAGACTGATGCTGAAGCACCTTGACTGTGGGTTTTGCTGCTTCTCTCCTTTGCCTCTTACACACTGAGCAAGACCAGTTCTATAGCCTTTCTGTTGATTCTGTGGCCTGTCTGGTATGCTTTCAGTGAATTGCTTTATGTTTAAATCAGAATTGCTTTATGTCTAAATTAGAATTGGTTTGCAATTGAGAACCTTGTTGTAGAAATTGGTAACAGAAAGAGGCATATGTGGGTGTATTTGATTTCAATTGTTGTGCAACAAATTCCCACAAACTTAGCAGCCTCAAATAACAGATACTTACTATCTCACAGTTTCTGTAGGTCAGAAGTCTGAACGTGGCTTATCTGAATTCTTTGCTTCAGGATCTCATCAGGCTATAATCTAGGTATTGGCCAGGGCTGAGGTTTCATCAGAAGCTTAGCTGGAGAAGAATCTGCCTCCAAACTCATATTCAGGTTGTTTACAGAATTTATGTCCTTGCAGAGGAACTCATGCAAGATTGCTTCTTCAAGGCCAATGGGTTGGGGGGGAGAGAGAGAGAGAGAGAGAGAGGAGAGACTTCTCCAAGTCATATACATACATATATATGTATAATATAGTATGTATAGTGTATATAGTATATTGTAACAGATTCATGACAGTGAAAGCCCATGATTTTTGTCCTATAAGGTAACCTTATCATGGGAATGGCATCTCATCACCTTTGCATGGTCTATTGGTTAGAAACAAGTCACAGCTCCTGCCCACACTCAAGGTTACACAAAGATGTGAACACCAAGTGATCTTTGGGGTGCCACCTTAGGATTTGTCACAGAAAGGAAGATGCTTTTGGCTATCTGGCTTGGCTAGGATACTTTTGTTAGTATTCAAGGACGGAAAACCTGGAGGCTCACCTCACATAGAGGCAGAGCAGTTATTACCTATAGACATGTGCAGGGATGTGGCCGCCAAGGCTTTGAAGACCATCTTGCTACTGACACACAACAGTACAAAGGAAAATATAAGATACTGGAGTGGAATGGCTACTTCTGGAGGCACTGGACTGATTAATGAAGGAGAATGACATACTAAATCCTAAATTTTTGCTCAGATTTTTTTGTTTTATGTATAGTCATACAATGTCCTCAGGTAAATACAATTGGGGCATTGTATGACTGTGCTTTAAAAAAGTTATCATGAAGAGTCACAGGGAAGATAACCAAATTCAAGATGGCCCTATCAGTTGAATATGGATCTGCTCTTTTGTCACAATTAAAGCACTGATCAGTAAAGACTGAGTGTCTAAGACTTGGAAGGATATATGTAGGAGGATTCAGAAAACATGGCATTGCCTTTATTATCCATGAGCCACTGTCCTCCTCTGACCCATCAAGCATCCTTTCCTCTTTGTCTCATGAGGCTATTTCTTCGTTATTTTTAGATTTTGAAAGAGGAATCAAACTGTCCTCATGTGTCACCACCCTTTATTATAGTCACGTAACTAGAGTTAGATCCTAATATAACTCTAGGGTTCAGTTACAAATCAAACCTGTACCCACCACATACACATGAATTAAAGCACAAGATATCATGTCATAAGGAATGCCGAGTCCCATTTTTCTCACTTCCTCTGACCTATTAAGATTTTAAAACATAACTGCCCGATAGTGGTGAGAGTGTGTGTGAATAGACTTTCCCATATACAGGGAAAGAATGTTTAAATTTGCATAAACTTTCTAGATAATTTGGTAAAATACATCAAACAACTTAAAAATGTTTACACCCTTTGAATTAGTAATTCTATTTCTAAAAATAAATCCTAAGGATATAATAATGCAAACGTGTAGCGATTTAGCTGCAATAATGTTCATCATTCTATTAAAATAGCAGAAAATTGGATAAACTTAAATTTCCAACAGAAAAAGATTAGTTGAATAAATTTTGGTATATCTATGCAACTGAGATTCTTTACAGCTGTTAAAACATTATTATGGAAGAATATTTATTGGTATGGAAAGATTATTATATCTTTAAGATAATTCAACAGGTTATAAATAGCACACACATACTTACAGGTATGATTTCTTGTGTGTGTGTGTGTGTGTTTGTGTGTGTGTGTGTGTGTATGTGTGTGTGAGACAGGAGTAAGCTTAAACATATTCACACCAAAGTGTTCACAGTGGTTGTTTTTAAGAGAGGTATTGCGAGTGATTTGGATTTTCTACTTTTTTCCTTATGTTTATTTCTAAATATTTCCAGAGAATTTGTATCACTTTTGTGTAAGAAATATAAATAATTGTAGCTACCCAAAGTCTCATTCTGCCAGAGAGATGATCAACCTGTTCTTACTCTGATATTGGGTACAGTGGGAGGAGAGCCTTTCCGCTGCTCATTTCATCCAAGATGCTTATTTTACAAATGAGGAAATATAGGTCCACAGAGGGACTCCCACAGCAAGTCAGAACATATGGAAGAAATGCAGGTCAGAAACTGTGATTTTACAGTTTCCTTTTCTCAGAAGTGTCTTCTAAAACAAAGGCTCTAGAGTGATAATTTCAGCTTCTTGTTTACAAAGCATGCTTTTAGAACTTGAGGTGACAGGGAAGATGCCTCAGGAACTGTGGGCATGGGCAGGGGGTGGGTGGAGCCCAGCCTACTTTGATTTCCTAACCGAGCTGCATCAAAAGCAGTTCCATTTGGTATTAGTCAAGGTTCTCCAGAGAAAGGAGGCTGAGAAGTCCAAACCCAGGAGAGCTGATGATTTAGTCCCAGTCTGAGTCCAGAGTCCTGAGAAGCAGAACTGAAGATGTAAGTTTCAGTCCAGGTCTGAGGCCTGAGAACTAGGAGAGCCAATGGTATATGTTCCATTCTGCGTCCAAGTCTGAAAGCAGGATAAGACCAATCAATGTCCCAGGTAGAGGAAGACAGTTAAGCAGAGCAAGAGAGAGAATTCTTTCTTTATCAGCCTTTTATTTTATTCAAGCCATCAGCTGACTGGATGAGGCCCACCCACACTGAAGAAAGCAATCTGCTTTACTCAGTCTACTAATTCAAGTTTAAATCTTATCCAAAGCGCCCTGACACACACCCAGAAATACATTTCACCAAATATCCTAGCATTCCATAGCATAGTCAAGTTGACACATAAAATTAACCATCACATATTTTTAGTGTTTTATTGTTTTTTTTAAATTGGGGAAAAACACAGTATTGTTTTCCTTCCATTAGTTAGTTAATATGATCTCCTAACATTAGTATGTGAGGATGCTTTAGGTTGACAGTACTAGTAAATCTAACTCAAAATGATTTATAAAATGGGAGTTTATTTTCTCTCATAATTATGAAGCCATGATTATGATGTGGGGCAGGCTTCAGGCATTGTTTAGTTAGGACTTCTTTCATTTTGGTTTCTCTGATATACTCTAGCTTTTTCCTTCTCTATTCACTGGCTTCTTTCTCAGCCTGGCTTTCCTTATGATTATTTGTTACTTAGGTACAGGGAGAAACAGTGAATTGCCCCTCTATCCCTCCTTCCCTTCCCCAGCACCCCACTCCGTGTCAACCATCCAACTAAATTCCTGATATTCACTCTGATTAGATCATTCCAGAGCCAATCATTGTAACCACTGGAATGTAATGCATCATTTGGTTTAAGCATCTTTTTGGAAGAGGATGGATGGGATTACCTTGATTGGCTTAGACCAGCAGTCTATGGCCACAGGCCGAATTCATCTTGCTGTTTGTTTTTGTAAATAAAGTTTTATTGGAACACAGCCTTATTTTACTTATTGCCCAAGACTGCACCATGGGGTGCAGCCTTGTACCACCCCTTAGTGTCTCCTTGAATTTTTTAGCCCTGCCTCTGAGCTTAGTCAGGGATTCTGATGACGCCACTTGCCCATCATGGCTTCCATTAACTGTAAGCGTTTGCCCTCTCCTCTTTCAGAAAGACCCTGTGACCTGGGAAATGAATGTCAAAACACCAGACTTGTTGCAAATGGCTATTTTTTCCCCCAACTTTACTTAAGAGTTCTCAGAGGTCAAAAGAGAATAGATTTCAACGTTTCCCAGTCAAGTGCAGCCCTCACAGGGCTCTACATTGGACCAACCATGGGAGCTTTTTACAACTTTCCCCAGCCTCTATCTGCAAATTGATCTAATAGTGACTTTCCTGTGAGGGAAGTCACTATGCCTCCAGTCACAGTAGTCAGGAACAGCAGAATGCATCTTCCATTAGTTCTGATTAGTGGTTAAAACTACTTTTTTTTTTTTTCTTAGAAGGCGAAGGAAAAAGGAGTTTCTCCTTGGAGAAGAGAATTGAGTGGAACATTCAGTCTGTGTCTTTTTTCCCTGGGTTTGCAAGGTGTGATTGATGAAGTCAGCTCTCAGTAAAACCCATAGCCAAACAGACAAATACCTAAAAGTAAGTTCAAAGAGGGATAGAGAGAAGAAAAGGCTTTGGCCATAAATCACTCAGAGGGTTCTTCACACTAGCAGAATAGAAACAAGGCTGCCACTTTCTCAGAATCACAGACCACCACAGTCACAGGCAAAAACCTCTGTGGAGGTTATGGATGGGTAGACTGAGGCTTGGAGAAGAAGGGCCGGCTGGGCTGTGGACCTCTCTCTACTCCCAGGCTTGGAGGTTGGTACTGCACTGAACTTTCTCCATCACCCTGGAGACGGTGAATCTGACACGTGGCGTTTACATTTTCTGAAGCTGTTTTGCTCTTAAATAGGTCTAAAACATTGATCTCCCTGGCTTACTGGGAGGATTACTGAAAATACAGGTGAAAATGTGCCTGGCAGAATCTGACACCAGCACTTCATAGGTTGACAGAAGATGTGTATTAAATCTAGACCAAGAATGCTTTAGTTGGCAGTACTTCTGGTGGTGAGGGGGATTATCTAATATTTTGGATTACTTCTGGTACCTTTCTCCTCTGTGAAATGCACCTTCATTTCCCTAATTGGATTTTGAGAACTCAGAGGTGCTCAAAACATTTATTGATTGTTTGAGTCCCGTTGTTTTGTCCCTGCTTCTTCCAGTGCCCACAGCTGACCTAGGGTGTTTTATGGCTTTATCTACTGGCTGATTCAGAGGAGGTAAAAGCTACTTTTTAACACTTGGGTTTTCTACTGTCCTAGTTTCCCTACCACAACCCTGTAAGGTGAATAGGGCAGATAGCATTCTCACTTTTATTTTTGAGGGATGAAACTTGAGATTCAGAAGTTTTATTAACTTGTTCATGGTCACACAGCACTTGAATGGAAGAGCCAGGGGCTAAAACCCTAAATTTTCTGAGTGGTTGGCCAGGGATATGTCCACCACAAATGGATCAAGAAACAGTAGCTTGTGTATGGCCTCCCCTGGCTGGTGATCTGTAGCTCTACTCTGAATGTTATTGCCAATGGACAAATCAAGTGAAATATTAACTGTCAAAATGCAATGTATTTGTAAATAGGAAGGTTAATTAGGTTAATGGAACCTAACATGGAGATGGTATTTTATAGTTTCTAAAATGCTTTCAGATGCATTATCTCACTTGATCTTAGAAACAGGCCTGAGGGTAAGTTTAATTTTTTATTCCCATTTACTGTTGCAAAAAATGAGCCTCAGAGTGGTGAAATGGCTTGTCCAAGAGCACATGGACAAAAAAATGTTTGAATCTGTATTTGAATACTGTTCTTCCATCAATTCTATCATCTTTCCGCTAAACTAAACTGCATATAGCAGTGTACCTGTAAGTTATTGTTAGTAATAACCACCAATAAAGTTACTTATTTAGCAAATATTTATTCAGTTTCTACCATGTGCCAAATCCTGTGCTGGGTGGAGTGTGATTACATCATTAATGAAATAAACCGATTCACCAAATATGTACATTGTGTTGATTAAATAAATAATACATTTTGAGGTTATTATTATAAAAATGAGATAAATAACAGCTTGCACATCTCCCCTTTCATTTCCTGGGCCGTATGTTTTCTTGTTCTTTAGCATCATCTACTGACTCCTTAATGGCTTCCTTCCTGCATGTGCCTGAAGCCAACTGTGCTCAGTGCAAGGAGAGAGGAAAACCCATTGGGGTTCTGCTTCCCCCACCTCTGCCTCTAACCCTCCCACTTCCCTGTGATTCCCTGGGGAACTGTGGGGGCTCTTTAGCTGTGCTGTTTCTGTCCAATATCTTTGTAATGATGCCGGGCTTTGATTTCACATCTCCTCAGTATGCTGACTCCTGATCAGCCCTGTTGACTCTATGTGCTAGTTACCTGGCTCTATGCCCAAGTTACCTAAACTCTCCCAACCTCAGTTTTCTTCACCTCTACATTGGGGGTAATAATACCTACCTCTTAGGATTCTAAGGAGGATTAAATGGTTTGATACATATACAGTGCTTAGAGTAAATGCTCAATAATTGCTAGCCATTCATATTTCTTTTATAACCTTCATATAAGTGATCTCTTCTTCATGCCTTTCTGGGATCTTAGACCCAGGCTGGGTGTAGCACACACCCCTGCTTTTCTGTGAAAGAATCTGAACAGGATCCATGAGTAGCTCATCTTTCCAGAACAGCCTGTGTTGTGAAATTGCATATATACTGGCTAAGTACCACCTGTTAACCTCTTGTTCTCAAAACCCACTAGAACCAACCCTGGGTGCTTATGCTCAGAGCTCTGAGACCAGATCTCATCTTCCTCTTCCACATTAGAGAGGTTTCCTGGGATCCTATTTGCTCAGGACTTTGGCTCTTGGGTACAGCCAGCCCGTTATAAACATATAGGACATTCCCTACCTCTGTAAGGCCATTGGGAGTAGAGGGGTAGGGTGGTGGGAGTGGCCAGCTGTTTCCTTATATGGATTGCTTTTTGTTACACATCTGAGTTTATAAGGAAATGCAATTGAAGCTGCCATTATGTTTAAAAAAATCAAGACACTCAGTTATGAAACATAGAACATATAATTAACTTTATTGAGCAGAACAAAGCATTTTATAAAAACTCACTCAGACTGAATTAATATAAGGATACTTAGCATAATGTGTATAGTTTAAATTACCGCCTACTAATCATCAAGCAGTTGAGTGGTAAAGTTGTTAGACTTTCAATTTGCAAACAAGTAGAAGAAGGGAAGGCCTATTTTTACTTTCTGATGATTAGAGCATACACTTGTCCAACTGTGATGTGGGTTCATGTCAGAGAGACAGGTTTCTGCTCTGAGTTTTGACATCTCAGGCTGGTAACATTGTTCTGCATGTCATGTTCATGTCTACTTTGCATTATTAGTCAGTCTGGCTTCCTGTCCCATGCAGCCACTATTTCCTTATACCTAATATCACCTAAACCTCACAAGGAGCCAAGCTCCCCTTCCTCCCACCCACATCCTAAGACCAATTCTGATCCCAGGTGAGAAAGATTTTAAGAATCATAATTCAGTGACTCAGGCTAACTGCTTGGACTCAGTTTCAAGTTACTCTTTCTACCTGCTGACATACTTCCTTATATGGCCAGTTCACCCTTCTGGGTTTCCATGTATTTCTGATTGCAGGTGCACCACTCTAAGATTCTTCCTTCTTGATCTCCACTTCTACCTTCTTCATGTGAAAACGTTTCCATATCTCTCTTCTCTTCAAGAAGGCACACAAGGGATGAAAGTGTTACATTTTATCTTGTCCTTTTGGAGAGAGATAGGAAAGATTTGGAATCAAGTGGGTAGAGACTAAGTTTGGGCACTGATCAGCCAAGTGAACTTGAATAAGTATATCAGAATAGGTGAATCAACTAGGAATCTTGGTTATAAGTGACAGAAAATACTGCCCATACTGGCTTAATCAACAAAAGGGAATTTTTTCATCAACTGGAAAGTCTAAAGGCAGATCTTGCTTAGCTTCAGCTGGGCCCATGTGATGTCATTGGGATTTGACTTCTCTTCATTTTTCCTCTCTGCCGTATGTTGTGATGACTCTTTTCTTAGGTAGACTTGTCTCTCATGGATAGCTGAAATTGATTTTCACCTTACATCCTCTCAGCATAAGTTTCTCATTGGTCTAATTTGTTTTCAGGTACCCATCTGTGAACCTTGGCCAGACATTTACAGTGCACTGATTGACATAAGCCAATCATGGTCACCTCCGGGCCTTAGTGTCCTAATCTATAAAATAGACATTGGACTTGAACAGATGTGGCACAGTCTTATTCAGGACTCTAGTAGTTCTGCAGACCCCTTTTAGTGGCTGCTGAGGGAGAGGGATGTGCTCCTGGCTTTTAGGAAGAGGGCGGCCTAAACCCTGTTTCCTTCTTCACTGTTTCAATCATCAGGTCTTATTTCACCTGTTTTTGATGTTGAAATTTTTAGTGACTGTATTGGTTAGCTTTTGCTGCATCTTGAAATATGCTAAAGCATGGTGGCTTAAAACAGTAGCAGTTTGTTTAGTTCATGCTTCTAAGGGTCAGCAATTTGTACTGAGCTCAGCTGGGTGGTACTTCTGCTTGTCTCGTCAGGGCTCCCTCATGAGCCTGAGGGCAGCTGGTGGTCAGTTTATGACAGCCTTGCCTGGGATGGCTGGGGTGTTTGGACCTCTCTTTATACAGCCTACTTTTCTCCAGGAGATTAGCCTGGGCTTATTTACATGGTGATCTTAAGGTTCCCAAATGCAGGAAAATAGGACAAACTACAATGAGCAAATGCTTTCCAAGCATCTGCTTGCATCTTATTTACCAACATTCCACTGGTCAAAACAAAGAAGAGGGCCAAACAGATTTAAGGAGTGGAGACACAGACTCTATCTCTTGACAGGAAAAGCTGCAAAGTCACAATACAAAAGGCATGCATACAGGGATTAATTGGAGGAATATTTGGCCATTTTTGCAACCTACCAAGATAAACTTGAATATTCAAAGAAAGAGTGCTGTATTGTTAAAAAAGTTTGAGAACTCTGACCAGAGCATCTCTGAGAGCCTTTCCAAACTGATTGTCTCTAAATTTGATTACTCTTGTCTAGACCTTACTACTTACCCGTTTTCCCCAGCCTCCCTCTCTGCTTTTCCCAGAATATGTCACAGCTTGGGGACCCAAAATATCAAGGCCAATTAGTCTGGTCCAGGTCTGCGACCTAATTCAGTGTAAGCCTCCAATTCATGCATACAGTAGGAAACTTGTTAATTTATAACCTGCCCCACTTTAAAAGTTCCAATCTTAACTTGAGCCAGATTTTATGTTTTTTTTAAACTGAGGTCTTTGATCTATAGGCAAGAGCTTCGCATCTTAAATAAATAACAGGTCAAATTCATATTTAGAGACATGAACCAGGAGCAGCACAGTTTTCATTACTAACGCCTACTTTATGCTGGTTTCTAAATTAGAAACCCTTCCAAGGAGCCTGCGGGTTCTTCTTTTTCATGGCTTAGAAAGATTCTACCTGAGTGTCCTCAATGTGCTCATCCATCTCTCAGCCTGACAATCTGTAGGTTAGCCACACTGAACTGCTTTAGAGTTCCCTGAATGCCATGTGCTCTTCCCTGTCTCCCAACCTTTGTTGATATTTTTTCCTCTGCCTAGAACACCTTCTAAATACTCAACTGGGTTCCCTTCATGTGGATATTTCATTCAGGTTCTCAAGGTCCTAGTTTACATGCTACCTTTTACAATAAGTCTTACTGACTTAACACTCTACCAAGCCATGGTTAAAAGCTCTTTCTCTTTGTAACCTCGACACCTTATACTTAACCAGTCAAAGCAACTGTAAATTGCAGAAGTACTGTACCATAAGTATTGTATACATAAGAGTATTGCCTCTTTTCTTGACTCTATTCCCCTCTAGTCTGTGAGCTTTGAAAGACAGAGATTCATGCACACCTGTTGCGACACAGTTAGACATACAGCAGACATGCTCACCTCTAAACCAATCAGTGGTCGGAGGAATGAGATTATATCTCAAGATTTACCTGGGAACCAGCGATAGGGCCACCAAACAGAAGGGTAGGCATGTAAACAAAATAATGGACTGCCAATAAGAAAAGGCAGGGTAGGGAGAATGGAGTTTTGGGTAAACAACTCTCAGAGTCTGCTGAAGTTTGCAAGTGGTGAAGCCAACATTCAAAAAGTAGGCAGTCTGACTTCAAAGTCTGCATTTCTATATAAAGTTTAGATTTAGCATGTCAAGTTATCTAAAAATCATGCTAGACTTTTGATTGGGATTACATTGAATCCATAGATTAATTTGGGGAGAACTCACATTTTAACAATATTGAATGGCATATTTATTTTTCCACTTATGTAGGTCTTCTATAATTTCTCAGCATTGTTTTTTGGATTTCTGTCTATAGATTCTGCACATATTTGTGAAATTTAACCCTAAATTTTGGTTTTAGGTGGTATTATAAATAACATTGTTGGTTTTATTTTTTTAATTTCAATTTTTAATTATTTCTTGCTAGACTATAGAAATGCCATTAATTTTTATATTTGAGCTAATAATATCCTGTGACTTTACTAAGGTCACTTATTAGTTCAAATAATTTTTTGAAGATTTCTTGGGATTTTTTTATGTAATTATGTCAACTATGAATGAGGACATTTTTATTTTGTTTCCAATCTACATAATTTTTATTTCTTTTTCTTGTCTCTTTCAACATCCAGGATGTCCAGTACAATGTTGAATAGAAGTGATGAAATCAGACACCCTGTCTTAGGAAAATATTTAGTTTTTCATTATTAAATATGATATTAGCTAAAGGTCTTACACAGATCCCTTTTTCAGTTTGAGGAAGACTCATTCTATTTTTACTCAGAATTTTTTATCATAACTAAGTGTGAAATTTTGTCAAGTGCTTTTATTTATCTATTGAGATAATCTTAGAAATTTTCTTTTAGAATCTGTTGACATGGTAAATTATGTTGATTGATTTTTATTGATAGATGCTGAACCAATCCCACATTCTTGAAATAAACCCTACTTAGTCATGATATATTATCTTTCTACAGGATTTGATTTGTTAATACTTTGTTAAGAAATTTTGCTTCCCTGTCTGTAAGGATTATTTTTCTGTAGTTTCCTTTTCTTTTAATATTCTTATTGTGTTATGGTATTGGAGTAAAAGAAGTCAGGAAGTGTTCTTTCCTTCTCCAGTTTCTGGAAAAGTTTGTATAGACTTGGCATAATTTCTTCCTTAAAAATTTCCTGTATGCTGGAATTTGGCAGAGAGGCCATCTGAACCGGAAGGGCTTTTTGGGGGATGGGGTAAGGAGGAAGGATTTAACTATAAATATAAATTTTGAATGGCTATAGAGCTATTCAGATGATCTACTTCTTCTTGAGTGAGCTTTGATAATTTGTGTCTTTCAAGGAATGTGTCCATTTGATCTAAATTCTCAAATTTATTGACAAAATGTTTTTCATAACTTATCTTTTTAATATCTGTAGTTGTGTCCCCTCTTTCCTAACGTTGGTCATTTGTGTCTTCTCTCTTTCTCTCTCTCTTTTTTGATAAGTCTGCCAAAAGGTTTAAGATCAATTTAATGATCTTTTCATAGAACCAGTCTTTAGTTTTATTGACTTTCCTCTCTATAGTTTTTCTTCTTTTGATATTGATGATTTTCTTTATTTTTATTATATCCTTTTTGCATGCTTTGAGTTTTACTCTTTTTATTAGCTTCTTGAGATTGAAACATGGATTATTTATTTGAGAATTTTCTTGATTTCTAATATAAGTATTTGTTGCTATTCACTTCCTTCTGAGCAAGAGGTTGAGAAATGTTTTATGTAAAAAGCCAGACAGTAAATATTTTAGACTTTATGGGCTATATATGGCCCCTGTTGAACAGTCTCCCCTCCTCCTCCTCCTCCCTCCTCTTTTTCTTTTCACAACCATTTAAAAATGAAAAAAAATTATTAGCTTGAGGGTTATACCACCATAGTTTGTGCACATCTGCTCTAAACACTGCTTTAACTACATAATACAAATATTGATGTATTTTTATTTTCATTCAGTTCAAAATATTTTCTAATTACTCTTGAGACTTCCTCATTGACCCATATGTTATTTAGGAATAGGTTGTTTAATTTCCAAATATTTGGGTATTATGAAGATATCTCCCTGTTATTTATCTCTAATTTAATTTAATTTTTTGTTATAAAGCATACTTAGCATGATTTTAATTCTTTTAAATGTGTTAAGGTTTGCTTTAGGGCCCAGAATATGGTCTATCTTGGTGAACATTCATGTGCACTTGAAAAGAATATATATCCTACTGTTGTTTGGTGAAGTGTTCTATATAAATGTCAATTAGATCAAATTAGTTGATAGAACTGTTCATGTTTTCTTTATGCTTACAGATTTTATGCCTACTTGTTTTATCTACTACTGAGCAAGTGGTGTTGAAGTCTCTAGCTCTAATTGTAGATTTGGATTTGTCTTTTTATCCTTTCAGTACTATCAGTTGTTTCTTTATATATTCTAAACCCCAGTTGTTAGATGGATACTGATTCGGCATTCTTATGTCTTCTTGGTCAATTCACTCCTTTTTGATTATTTAGTATCCATCTTTATCCCTAGTAATATTCTTTGTTCAAAGTCTGCTTTTCCTGGTATTAATATAGCCATTCCAGCTTTCTTTTAATTAGTGTTTGCATGGTATATTTTTTCCCATCCTTTTACTTTTATAGTATCTGTGCTTCTATATTTAAAGTAGACATCATACAGTTGTTCCTTGTTTTTTTATCCAATATTACATTTTTTTTGCTTTTTAATTGGAGTATTTTGATCACTTATGTCTAATGTAGGTATTAATATTCTTAAATTAATTTTATCATCCTGCTTATTTTCTGTTTGTCCAGTTTGATATTTGTTATTTCATTCTTTTGTATTCTTTTCTGGCCTTTTTGGGATTGCTTGATTTTTTTTTTTATTTTTTTTTATTTTTTTTAATGCTATTTATTTAATGCTATTCTTCTCTGCTTACATTCTTTTTATTATGTATGTATGTATGGCTTTGTTGGGTCTTCGTTTCTGTGCGAGGGCTTTCTCTAGTTGTGGCAAGCAGGGGCCACTCTTCATCACGGTGCGGGGGCCACTCTTCATCGCGGTGCACGGGCCTCTCACTATCGCGGCCTCTCGTTGCCGAGCACAGGCTCCAGATGCGCAGGCTCAGTAATTGTGGCTCACGGGCCGAGTTGCTCCGCAGCATGTGGGATCTTCCCAGACCAGGGCTCGAACCCGCGTCCCCTGCATTGGCAGGCAGATTCTCAACCACTGCGCCGCAAGGGAAGCCCTTGATTTTTTTTTTTTTAATGATTTACTTTATCTCCATTATTTGTTTATTGGATATACCTCTTTATGGTTACTTTAGTATACATAGTGATATATTCTGACCGTATTTCTACCTCCACTGTCTGCCTCAGGCATAGGCAGACCAAACACTCTCATCTGTGTTTCTATTACAGTTTTGGAAGCAACAAATATTAACTTGAATGCCTAGTGACCCTGGTAGTAAGAGATGAACAAGAAATAGCTCTTCTCTTTCAAAATGAACTATCTTTATCATAGAATTATTGTAATGTACAATAATTGTTATCTGTCTTTATTACTAGAATATAGCCATCTCAAAATTAGAGACAGTGTCTTTCTCCACATATAATATAGATCCTAGCTGTGATGTAAGACGAAATTTGGTTCAAATTGCAGTACTGCTAACTGTGTCACTTTAGGGATGTTACACATGCCCAATGTCAGTGGAAATGATCAATAACCAATCTATAATAAAAATGGAGAAGAGTTTTATTCTAGCCAAACTGAGGACTATAGTCAGGAGACAGCCTGTCAGATAACTCTGAGGAACTGTTCCAAAGAAGGATGGTTTTCAGCACAGTTTTATATTTTGTCAGAACAAAGAACATCAAATATGATGGGGGTACATTCCTTCAAGATTTCAAAAAAGACAGATCAGCACATACACAGCAAATCATATGGCTTTGGCACCTGGGAAGGAAGCCTTATCATTGCAGGAGTACTAGCATTAATGTCACAGGAAGGGAAGCATTGACTTCTAGCTTCAAAATGGATGTTCTTTACTTCTAGACAATGCACCCTTTTCTTTAATTAGAGCATATGTAAAATGAATGTTTGATAGGCTGCTCTATTTAGCATAAAGTTCAAGCCAAGTAATGGATAAGCCAGAATGACTTCCTCATACCTCAGTAGATTCAATATCCAGAGGTCCAAATTGGACCAGTAGATTAAAGTGGTAACAGAATTCAACTTTATACTGTCACAGGCTGGTGTCTGTGATTCAGATAAGACATTTGGAAAATGTAATTCATATTAGGAAACAGTATTAAGCATAACAGATTTTGGAAGAGATGGGTAGGTCTGCACAGTGGCCAGAGTCATGGTGCTATCCAGGCTTAGAATGTTGGTGTTATTCCTTTGTTTAAAGTGGTCTTCCTGATACAGGTAAGTAAGCACTGGCTGATGTGTCCTCTACTCAGAGATGGACAAAGATTGTTAACTAGGTAAGGAACTGAAGGTCAAGAGAGGTTGGAGGCATCACAACACTAGAAGGTTTTCTCTTCACTGAGGGAGCGCTATGACTCTTCCTTCTCAGCCCTGCCTTTCATCTCTTTCCCAGAAGTTTCCTTGGCTATTTGCCTGTCATCGTAACCACCTTGCTCTGCTCTATTAATGCTTGTAGCTTTCCAAGGTGATATTTGCATAGTAAATACCTGTCTAGCTCAATCTGTTATTAGTATATAGACAGCAATAACTGAGCCAGACATGAAACCTTTTGAATACTGCTTCACCTGCTCACCAGAAGCCCCTCTGCCTGCTGGGTCTGCCTCCTGGTTTTTCCCTCATCCTCTCAGGTTGATCTCATGACAGCTCCCAGTTCTTTGTTTTTCTGTTGCCCTGAGTTGTTATATGAAAGCATCACTCTTCTATACTATCATGGCTGATACTGTCATGATTGGACTTTAGAAGAAGGTGCTGAGGTCCCAGGAGGCTCAGGAGCAGGAATCAAATAACGGAAGAAACTGGGTTCAAACTTTGCAAGGGAAGTTGCTTTTGAAACAAGCTAAAAGGGTTGGCAAAGAAATTAGGGCCAAGTATGGTGGGTGAATTATAGGTGATAGTCCAGAATTAGAGGAGGAATGGAGATGATGAATGAGGAGCAGGATTTGAGATGAAATCAGCTGAATGAGATTTGCCTGCTTCTGTTGTCTGCCCAGATCGTTAAGTAAGCATAACCAACCCACACATCATGTGCTCACTGCCTGTGAGGTGGCATTGCTCAGACCCTGCAACCACCCATCCCAGCCTTGTTGATGTTCGGCTCCAGTTCTGCCCAGTGTTTGTTTCTTATTTCCAGTTCTGTATCTTTCTTGCCAGCATTAAATGATTAGGTACCCCTCCCTTTGTACTTCTTTATGATATTTTCTGGTTCTCAGTATCTGTATCATACCACGTCACTGCCCTGTTCTAGCTTTAAGGCTGGATCCAAATCTACCTGTTGATCAGCTGGTCAGTTGGCTTTGTTGATGCCCTAACCAATCTTCTCCAAGCTTCTTTGAACAAAAGTCCAGACAGCTACTACTGACAATCATTCAGTATTTTTTTATACTTAGTTACAAGCCTGTACTTGACACATATGACTGTATCATGGGCCCTGAGTGAGGGAGGCTAGGACGGATGCAATGGGTAGGTGACACTCATCTTTTCAAATTCTAATTCTTGCAGGAAGGCAGCAGCATAATGGCTAAGCCTGTGCCTCCTAGAATGCACCCCAGAAAGCCTCTAGGATTTCGGCCTCTAGGGTTAAGATTTTAAAGAAGTTGCTGAGTTCTGAGGACATAACCTCTTCATTAACTGTGGTGTCATGATCCAGAGGCTCTAGGGGAGATTCTAGTTTATCTGATTAGTTGTAAATCTGCTCCTAATGAGAGGGGCACATAAGATGATTGAGGGTCATGTGTGCCTTGGGCAGAAATATGATGTGAAGCTAGTTTACAAATTGGAGCTGGCTCCAAATATTTCTTCCTTTCAACTCTGAATTTGTAGAGGAGGTAGCTCACTTTAAAATATGTTGACTATATCTTCTTATTAAATGCTGAAAACTACTTTTTAATATATATTCAAAATGATAAAATAATTGCTAAATTATGTAGATTTTTATGGTGGGCTTAAAACACGCCGATTTTTTTAAATTGGCACCTTTTGCTGATTCAAAGATGTTAATCACAGGGACCCTAATAGGCCTATCAGACTTCCCTAATGTATTCAAATAAAATGAGCAAAATCATTAAATGCCCAAATATTGATTTAAAGTGCTCCAAGTGGTAATGAAATTTGGCTCTCCACTTGAGACAGGGCACACTGGCTGTGTACTTTAATTTCAAGGAAACTGCCGAAGTGTGAGAAGGGTGGAGATGAGTCAGAAAAAGAAGAGAGAGGGAGAGCGAGTGAGCTGAGCTTAAGAAACATAAGATACCAACCAGTGGGCTAGAATGAACCATTGGTTTAGATAGAGAGAAGGTAACAGTTGAAAGGATCTTATTAGCCCAGTAAAATTGCATAAATATCCAAGGTTAGTGCTAAGACAGTAGGCCTTTAAAATAGTGATGGAGAGAGAAGAAAATGTCAGACATTGGGCTCCAGCTCTTTCCCTTTCAAGACCAGCATGAAATGAAATTCAAAAAGAACGTCAATCACAGACAAAGCAAGTCCATGCACACCCATGACCCAAACACCCATGTATTAGTTTCCTATTCCTGCCATAACAAACTACTGCAGATACTGTGGCTTAAGACAGCAGACATTTATTCTTTCAGAGTTTTGGGGAACATAAGTCTAAAATCAAGGTGTCTCCAGGGTTGCACTCTCTCCAGAGGCACTAGAAAAGAATGTGTTCCTCTTCCAGCATTTGGTGGTTGCCAGCTTCCTTGGCTTATGGCTGCATCACACCAGTCTCTGCCTCTGCCCTCTCTTCTGTGTGTCTCTGTCTTCTCCTCTTCTGTCTGTCTTATAAGGACACTTGTCATTGGATTTAGGGCTGACCTGGATAATCCAGGACGATCTCAAAATCCTCAGCTTAACCACATCTGTAAAAAACCGTTTCTCCAAATAAGGTAACATTCATAGTTTCTGGGGATAAGGACATAGACATACCTTTTGAGGGGTCACCATTCAACCCGCTAAAATTCGTTTTGCTTTTAGCTCACCTTGGGCAAGTTTTTTAGGAGCACCATCTATGGGATGAAGAAGAACTAAGCGGTGTATTTTATGAAAAGTTAAAGGCCAAGGAAGAGCTAGTGCATTCAGAAAGATGGATGAGGGAGAGTTTCTGGCAGAGGAAACAGGTTATAACTAGGCCCGGAGGCGAGGGTGACAGATGGTGGACATTTGGGAGAAGAAAGAAGAACAAGGGAGAGCAGAGAGCATGGGAGCTGTGGTGATTGAGAGGCCATATAAAGCAGGGCCTGGCAGACTATACACAGTTTGGTTATATCCTGAGGATAAGGGGAAGTCGCAGGCAGTTTTAATCTGAGAAGGGATATAATTTGCATCTTATGTGTAAGAAGGAGCCATGGAGGTAAGAAGATCAGTTGGGAACCTATTATGGTTGAGGAAACCTGGGCTGGGATTGTGGTGATAGACTGAAAGAGATGAGAATGTGTTTTTCTCATTGTTTAGGACATGAGATCAATAAAAGCAGGTAATTAGCTGAATGAGAGTGGGAGAGGGAGTGGCAGTAGTCAATGGTGACTCCTGTGTTGTAAGCTTTGTAAGAGGTCTGGGGGCCAGCAACGCTGAAAGACCCTGTGCAGGGTGGGACACCACATGTTCTACCTGGTTCTTCTCTCCTCGATTCTGCTCTGTCACTGACCCTGACCTAAGGTCCTCTCTCAGATGGTCCAATTCTTGTTTGGAAACTCACTTAAATCTGACCTATCCTTCTGTCTCTACCTTAAATTGATCCCTCGCTTTTGCCTCCCTGGAATAGGTCTTTAACCCAAGCCAGTTCTGGGCTTTGTTAATTTTTTTTGTCAGCATTAAATCCTATCCCCCTCTTCTGCCATGAGTTTGACAGCAAATACCTAGAAACAGCAGCTGGAAATTAGAAGGATTGCAAGATGAGATGATGGCTAGATCATGAGTATAACTCTCCCCTGCCTTCTATGTTCCTATTAAAATTATCAAGAGAATAAATAAAAAACAGAAAAGCAAGCATTACTGCTAGAAATTAGGGAAAGGTTACAGACATACAAAGTGTTAAAGACACAAAATGGTTTTTAAAAAATTGAGGAATCGTTTGTTTGGACAATACAAAAAAAATCTCCACGTTGTTTCCTTTTAAACAGAAAGTGGAACCTTTTATATATAGAATTGACCGTTGAACAACATGAGTTTGAACTTTGTGGGTCCACTTCTGTGTGGATTTTTTTCAACAATCATACTATAGTACTATACTATCTGGAGTTGGTAGACGCTGTGGATGTGGAGCCAGGGGTATGGAGGGCTGACTGTAAAGCTATACGCGAATCATCGACTGTGCCAGGTTGGTGCCCCAATCCTCCTGGTTTTCAAGGGTCAACTGTATTAGTTTTTCTCTTTTTTGACAGAATTCATTCCAGTCTGGCCTCAGGAACTGGTTCTCATTTTAAGAGTCACATTTTAATAATGCATCTACACCCATTACAGCCAAAAGAGTGTACTTGAATTCTGGACAGTTATTCATTATTGTGGTGTCCATACCTGCATACGGTAAAAACCCTCTCGCTCTGCACACCAAAGTCCTTCTTTTCAATCCAATTCTGGCCTTTTTTATACAAGCCAGATCATAGATAATCCTCAACTTCACTATTATCTCCGTAGAATTTTTACATCTTCATAATCTTTTTCATGTGCTTTGGTTACTCTGTGAACTGTTGGAATATCTTACCCTTCAGCTTAAAACAAAACAAATTCCCAAAACTATTCTAAATAACAAAGATAGTAGATAAATTAAAATTATCTGAGAAAAAGAAATAATTGGGGAAGGGGCATGGCAAGATTCTGGAGGTCCAAAATATATAGGGAAATTCAAGAAGGAGAGAATTGTATAAACAGAAGAACAAGAGAGGAAAAAAAAATACTCATGATGTAACAAAATTTGTCTTTAGATTAAAGGGGCCCACTGTGCACCAAGCAAACTGAATAAAAACAATTAAACATCTGGATTTATTCTTGTCACTTAGAAAAAATTCAGAAGTAAACAAAGCACAACAGGCATGTAGAGAAACAGTCATCAGAAAAAGAAGTAAACAACACAAGCTAGCCTGACACTTCTGGAAAAACAAGCAAACAAATAAACCCACTAAATTCCAATAGTCAAAAAATTACTTCTACAGAATATAAGAAAAAGAATTAGGATTGTGACTGGAGGATATATAACAAATTAAGAAGTCTTTCCTATAGGAACGGAAGAAAAATGTATTCTTGGTTCTGGAGGAGCTGAGCTGGTAAACTGCTCTTGAACCCTCTCTGAGGAAAAACAAAATGTGTGTGGTGGTGAAGTGAGGTGATGTTTATGACTTGAGGAAGTGTTTCAGCCAAGATATGAACTATAGTATAAAGAACTCAAGAACTGAAATATCACAGTATAAAATAACTAATGGTGGACAAAGAAAATCAACAAAGTATAGATTTGTTTAGTATTGTACATAGACTATAGATAGATGTATATTGAGAGGAGATCATTTTAAAATGATACATACTGTCAGTAGTAATCCAATAATAATCAGGGTCTGAAATCCAAGATCACAGCAGCAAAGGGAAAAAGTGTACTCAGTTCTTCATCTATGAATTAAGAGCACTGATTCATAGTCAAGACATGGAAACAACCTAAATGTCCATCGACAGATGAATGGATAAAGGAGATGTGGTATATATATACGACGGAATACTACTCAGCCATTAAAGAAAGAATGAAATAATGCCATTTACAGCAACATGGATGCAACTAGAGATGATCATACTAAGTGAAGTAAGTCAGAAAGAGAAAGACAAATGCCATATGATATCACTTATATGTGGAGTTTAAAATATGACACAAATGAACCTATCTATGAAACAGAAACAGAGTCAGGGACATAGAGAATAGACATAGACATAATTGCCAAGGGGGAGTAGGGTGGGAGAGGGTTGGATTGGGAATTTGGGATTAGCAGATGCAAACTGGTAAATATAGAATGGATAAACAACAAGGTCCTATTGTACAGCACAGGGAACTATATTCAATATCCTGTGATAAACCATAATGGAAAAGAATGTAAAAAAGAATGTATATATATGTATAACTGAGTCACTTTGCTGTACAGCAGTAATTAACATGACATTGTAAATCAACTATACTTCAATAAAAGACAAATAAAATTTTTAAAAAGAGCACTGATTCATTCTCAACACTGATGAAAAGTCTTAAAAAGTGTAACTTGAGATAATTTCTAATAGAATAAAAAGTAATATATTCCTTTTGAAAGAGTAAAAAATAAAAATAAAAAAGACATTATTAGAAACAACAATCATCAATCATAGCTTCCCTCTTAAAGATTCCCTCTCTGAAAATCTGTACCCTGCTCAGAGCCCCAGCAGCCAGCATGTGCCACTGGACCCACACAACAGGATGAGTACTGAACCAAGGGATGCAGTTCAGAGGCAGGCCTGAACCACCTCATTCTTCTGCTTGGGAATTACACTCCCGCTGGAGTAGCTCTGTGGGTCGCCTAAGCCTCAGGTGAGCCGGTAGGTAGTAAGAGGTCAGAAGGCTGTGTGTAAGTAGGAAAGGTGGTTTGCCAAAAGAAGCTTAAGAATGGAGCAGGCACCCAGAAGGGAGAGGTGAGTGTTTTGTGGCCATAGATCTTGTCTTCTATATCCGTCGAATAAAACTACTTCACCTCTTTCACCACACCGTTTCCAGCATTTATTGTTTGTAGATTTTTTGATAATGGTCATTCTGACTGGTGTGAGGTGATACCTCATTGTAGTTTTGATTTGCCTTTCTCTAATAACAGGGCGGGGTGGGGGAGGGGGAAGCTGGGGCGAAGTGAGAGTTGTATCGACATATATACACTACTGAATGTAAAATACCAAGTGGGAAGCAGCCGCATAGCACAGGGAGATCAGCTCAGTGCTTTGCGATGACCTAGAGGGGTGGGAGGGAGGCGCAAGAGGGAGGTGATATGGGGATATATGTATGCCTATGACTGATTCACTCTGTTGTACAACAGAAACTAACACAGTATTGTGAAGCAATTATACTCCAATAAAGATCTATTAAAAAAAACCAAAATACTACTTCACCTCTGAGAAAGTGTAGTGCTTTCTGTTCCTTATAAATAAGATCCTTAAAACAAGTCATTACCCTTAGCAAAAGAGAAAGCAAGGAAGGAAACATAAAAGCAACAAATACTATAACATTAGTGATATAAAACTTAATAGCCCTCATATCAGATATAAGTGGGTTAAAATTTCCTAATAAAAATAACAATATAAGTAACAATTCTCAGATTGCCCCCTCACTTCCATGAAAGATGAAGAACCATCTGATTATAAGAATAAGACAGAGATGACTTTGGAAATTAAATGGCTCCTACACTCTGGGAGAGCTGGTATCTACTTCTATTCTGCTCTCCACCCTCCCGCCACTGTTTGGTACTTTTATTGTTATTAGTGCTTGAGCTCATCTTTTGAAAAACAATGGACATTTTCCTGATATGCTTCCTTCTTCCCGTCCCTTAATGAATTTGTGGTTTCCGGTAAATAATATCTTTGGTGTAAGGCGATGGATATCATGGTGAAGGCAAGAAGAAGAAGAAATGGAGTCTCTGTAGATGTATCTTATTTTGGAAACACAGTGATGGCTTTTCTGTTCCTTTTTTTTATAAATTTATTTATTTTTTATTTATTTATTTTTGGCTGTGTTTGGTCTTCGTTACTGTGTGCGGGCAGTGATGGCTTTTCAGTGTGTGTTTGAAAAGTGTCCCCTGGGTCAGTTCAGGGGTTGCCAAGTGAACCTGGATAAGGAAGTAACAATTTACAGAGTGCCTACTAAGCATAGGCTCATTGCTTGGTCTTTTAAATACTTGTAACTATTCAATATCAGTGATTTTAGGCATCTGATAAAAGGTTGCTGCAAAAAAAAAAAAAAATAAGGTTGCTGCAGCCTTCTGAACTTTGGCTCAGGGATTGCTAAAGGATTGCTTGCTGTTTGCTTTGAGCCTTTTAAATTTTGTCTTCTCTCCATTTCTATCTTGTTTGCTTTTATATCTGGTTTCTCTCTCTCTCTCCCCCTCTCTCCTTCCCTCCCTCCCTCCCTCTCATTTTCTCTCTCTCTGTCTTTCACTCTCTTGCTTGACTTGTATTGATGAGCCTTTTAAGGAGCATTTCCCCAGAATTCAAAGAAAAACATATTCCATTCATTGAGCAAGCGTGAACAAGCAACTACTACATGCCATGAACATGTGATGCATTTTTTTTCCCCCAACAAAGCCCTAAAGCGTCAAGCACCACCGCTGTGAATGAGGAAGAAGGCCTCTCCTTCCATATCCTGCCCCAACCTCAGGGTCACTCCCCAGTCTTATCCAGGCCCCTGCTTGCCGGGACAGGGGGATGGCCATCATGGCATCTGCACCTTAGATTTCAATCCTCATAATATTTAACCCTGAAACTTAGGTTTTAGTATCCCCCCTTTTACCAAGGAGAAACATGTGACCTAGACAAACAAAGTCAATTGCTCATGGTCCCACTGCTATAAAATAGAAGAGTCAGGATTTAAACCCAGATTTGCCTGATTCCAAAGCTTGTATGCTTCATACTCTACCACAAAACATTCATTTATTTAAGAAGCCAAGTGAGAGAATCAAATTGAAACAAAGAGTTGTTGGTCCTCCTTGCCAATGGGTGCTGTCAAAGGAGAGCCTTCACAGTAGAACAACGAATGTAAGCATTAGAGTTCAGTGTTTCTGTGTTGTCTTCCTACCAGAAGGTGGTACCAGAAAGCCCAGCCCGTGTCTCATTTTCTCTTGTACCCCTGGACTGTGCCTAGCTTCTGGCACTTGATAAATGCTCATGGATTTATGTATGCCCTGTATAGGCACAGTGAGACATGGGGCACACTGAGAAAGAGTGTAGCACCAGGCCCCGGCGTTCAACTTCTTCCCCTCCAGTTACACACAAGGCATGACCTGCCCCTCACCAGGCTGATCACATTCTTCAAGCAATTAATTATCATGGTAGATGCCCCCCTCCCCACTGAGCCTCATATCTGCCCATTGGCATATTGTTGAATTATAATGCATTACTAATTAAAGGTGACCTCACGCTAGGCTGCTGGGTCTCTCATGTCAGGACCAGGCACAAAACTGGTTATCAGAATGTTTCCTCCTCCCCCAACCCGCCCTGCTCCCCCTTTCAGTTGTGTGTGTGTGTGTGTATGTGTGCTAATTTCAAATCCTTTCCCTGCATCAGTGAGCAGATGAGATCCTCAGCCAGCTTTCATCTTTCAGAAAAATGAATGGTGCAAAGAGAACATTATCAAATGAGCTGTTGAAGAAGTCAGTGAATATGTCATTGAGTGTGACTGCTTCCCGAATGAATTTAGATTTATCTCTGTTATCTGCCCATTCCCTTCCACCAGCCCCCCTTGCCAGGCTAGCCCTCAGGGCAGGCGGGTGCCCACCATGAATCCTGACCGACAGCTGTCTGTCCTGGCTGACAGGTCCAATAGGGCCTCAGAGCTTGTTCAGGAATTTGGTTTGTTAACATTATAAATGAGCTCATTGGGTAGCCCTGTGAAACACCTTGTATCTCCTGCTTCTGCAATTTCTTAGAGGATTCCATTTCCATTATCATGTCAAGAGCTGCTGAATGGCTGTGACAGCACAAGCATCTGTTTTCCTCTTACGTGGCTGTTTTATTGAAATCAGGGAACTCCAGTTCTTATACCATTCAGTCGTTCATTTGTCAAATATTTTAGAACACCCAGTCATGTGAGGAATCATGTTAAGTGTATATATTGTTAAATAGAACAGACGTGGTCCTTGCCCTTTTGTAGCTTACACTTCAGTTTATGATCTACATCAGGAAGCAATTGCAATTGATTCCAGGTTCTCAAAGGAATAGACTATGATAACCAAGAAAAGATGGTTTTGTTTAGGCAGAATGTCATCATCAGAACGTGATCTTTGGGGCCAGGCAGGTCTATATCAATCTTCTTAGATAGGAAAGAGATATTATTGCCTCTGGAACAGGAACAGGATACCATGGATAAGAGTAGTCACGAAAGAAGGAAACTTTAGAAATTAAAGATGTAAGAATAATATAAAAATCCAGTAAAAAGATTGGAAGATAAAAGTAAGAAAGTAAAAAGAAAAGATAAAAGAGATGGAAATTAGGAAATTAGAAAAGATAAGAATATTAGAGATTAAAAATAGGGGTCTAGCACTTGCTTAACATAAGTCCCAGAGAAAGAAAACAGAGAAAAGAGAGGAGAGGAAATTATCAGAAAAATCGTACAGGCAAATTTTCTACCATTAAAAAATATGTTTCCAGATTACAAGGGTTTACTGAGCGTTGGGAAATAGAATGAACAAAAGCCCAACCTGAGGGCACACCACTGTGAAATCTCAGGACACAAGGATAGAGAAGATTCTAGAAGCTACAGGGGTTATGGGAGAAGGGGAAGGAAGTCCCATACTGAGGACTGGAAATAAGGGCATCAGGTGTCTCAGCAGCAGCCTGGGGAGCTGGAAGACTTGCAGAGATGCTAGAAATTCAGAGAAAAAATAGCTTCAAATTCTGACCAAGCCAAGTGATCATCACATATGAGGAGAGAACAAAGATATTTTCAGACAAACCAGGTTTCAAAAAAAAAATTGTCTTCCATGTGTCCGCTCTCAGGATGCTCCTGCAGAATGTACTTTGCAGAAGCAAAGGAGTAAAGCAGAAAAAGAGGAAAATGTAAGATTCAGGAAACAGGGGCTTATACGAGAAACCATAGGATTCTGAGCAAGGGCTTGGAGAGCAGTGGGTGCAGTATACAAAAAATAGGCTTAGAATTCTGTCAGTCTGCAGATAAATGAGGGATATTAAGTGCTACAGAAATACTCGTTAAAGAAATGTGAAAAAGAAAAAAATCACACACATGAAAATTGTACAGCCCACTTTCCAGGTACGGGCTCATCCCAGCTTACAAAATCATCTCATAAAGGGCATATTCTACATGATAGAGTTAAGAAGCATCATCTCTGCATGGCAGTTGGAGACTCTGGGGGACTTAGACTTCCCATCTGTAGGACTAGAATCCTCTTTTCCCCCAGTACTGCCACCTTTCAGAGTGTAGACCTGAGTGTAGACCCGTAAGGGAAATATTACCCTGGAAAAACAGAGCAGGTCTCAGCAAACTATATTGGGACAGAAAGTGGCAAAGTGACACACAGGGAATGCAGTGGCCTCATTCATTCATTTACCAATTATTGAGTACCTGCTGTGTGCCAGACCTTTTAGACAATATGGTGACCTCAGCTCCATAATGCCTGAATGTCTAGATGGAAAGTGGAGTTTAGAGAACACAGCGAGGATGGTGAAAAGTCCCCTGCTTATTTTAGCCAAGCTGTGTGTGATCAGTGAAGATTCACAATGGAGAGATAGAAGGAAGGAATGAGGTAGAGACCCAGAAGCAGGGAGACAAAGACAGTAACAGACTCAGAGGGAGGTGGAGAGATATTAAGAAAGAGACAGAAGGAGAAAACAAGGATTTCGTCAGCAATGCATTCAGTAGTATAAGAGATAAAAAGGAATATCCAATTAACACACCATATAATTGCTTGCAGACATTCTTTTTTATTTAAAGATGAAATAGCTAAGAGTTCTAATCAAAACTAGGGTCGCAGCCTACATATTAAATGAAAGAAATTGATTGGGTTTTTATTATGCCCTGACTACTGCCAATGCGCCTAGATCACAGATTGCCATAAATTTATACTTATAAACTACTAATTGCCCAAGTCATAATGGTAACAATGGGATAATGAAATCATCCTGATCAAGCTGAAGCCAAATTCTGCTTGACAACATGGAGGCTTTACAAGAGGGGACAGGAACGGAGGAATTGTGTGTGTGAACCCAGAATGCTTTATCATAGTAAACACCAGCAGCAAAAGCACAAAGACCTCTGAAGGTCCTGAGTTCTTTGCTAGGGGGGGCTTCCTTTCTAACAAATCACTTAAGAAGGGGGGCGGTTACATTTATAATACAAGCACTCGTATCCTTTATTTGTCTTGAGAAACTAATGACTGACTTAATCACATTTGATTAAAGGAGATGCGTTGATGTAGTCATGTGTTTCTGATTGCATTAGGCTTGATTGAAAGTGGCAGGGAAAGTATGTAATAGTCTAACTGCCCCCTGTATCTTGTCACTGGGGCTTGGCAGGCATGACGTGGGAGAATCCTGAGGGAATCATTGTGGTGAGCAGTGTCATCTTTCAACTTGGGGGAGGGGGTCTGGGGTAGTGAACTTCAACAAAAAGTCAGGGCTCTTGTATCAGAGCTGATGAAGGACTCAAAACTGACCTGCCAACACTTCCATATTTAGAGGACTGAAAAAAATAAGAGGAAGAATGTGCATGCACACACAAAAACATTCTCTTTCTAGAACATGTGGATATTGAATGACAAGCTGGGAAGATTTTAAAATATTTTTTATATTAATATGCACAAGAAGGCAAGGGCTTAGATTTAGTAATTAATAAGCAAATCCAATTTTTAAAATGAATTTATTGAGGACCTAACCTGCCTTGTTCCGAGAAAGATTTACATGGATGCAAAAAAATAATTGATTTGTAAATCCTACGTAAATGCAGATTGCCGTGATAATTCAGAGGTTTGGGACTACCAGCTCAGCCAAACCCAGATGCTGGCGTGGCTGTACTGGGCTTCTGACAACCATTCTCCTGTGTATACCTTCTGAGGAACTATGATTCCCACCCAAGGTCAGCCTGTCCTCATATCTCACCTTGATGACTGATGGGGAGGGCTTGTTAAAAATTAGATTTCTGGGTCCCCGACTCCCAGAGTCTTGGATTAAATCTGGTGTGGGACCTGAGAATTTGTGTTTCTAACAAGTCCCCCATGCTGGTGGTCCAGGCACTACATTTTGAGCACATTGTGCTAGAGGAAATCTATTTATTTTGTTAATGCAGTCATGTTTCACACCTGCTTAAAATTCTTCAGGGTTTCCCAGTCATTTACAGAGTTAAGTTTACGTGTATTATCATTTCATCTACAATCATTTTTGGAAGGTGACAGAGTTTGGGAACAGACAGACATGCCAGATATATAACTAACCCCCTTATCCTGCCATCCCAAAGTTCTTTATCATCTAGCCTCAAATGACTTTTCTAATTAAAGTTTCTTAATATATTATAAAATAAATACATCGAATGTATGAAAAGTTTGCAATGTATAGAAAAATATAAAGAAGAAAACAAGAGTATGTTTCCTTGTCAAGAAAAAAATGTCTGGAGAGATAGACACTCAACCATTATTCATGATTACCACTTGATGGTGGCATTCTGGATGATTTTCACCATTCTCTTTGAACTTTTCTACACTGCTTGATTTTTATGAAAAATGCTGCTATTTTCTATGAAAAACAAAAAAGAAAAGGAAATCATCTACAACCCCACCATCCAGAACAAAAAACAAAGCTAACTGTTTAAACACTAATTCTTTTGCTTTCTCTTTAATGCAGCCAGTATTTCCAAGTGAACAATACATAATTCCCCAAGTTCAGCTTGACTCTTCTGCCCTTGCCCCTCGGCTCTGTCCTGTTGGTCATGAGCATCAGTATCAATAGTGACTCAGCGCTAATTGTTGAGGTCCCAGGACTTATTTCCTGAGAAGCTCTGAAAAGGTTTCTGGGCTAGAAGACGAATCTCCAGCCCCAACTCCTCCACGGGCATGCTGCAACACCTCACAGCGGACACAGGCTTTCGACAAGGCTTGATTTCACCTCACTCTCCAGCTGTGTACCAGTTAATTTTTCTGAACCTCAGGCTATAGAACAGTGTTATAGATACTTAATGGCAGGGCTGACTATGGATTAAATAACATGTGGAAGTGCCTGGCCCACACAAAGTATGCACTACACCCCACCCTGTTTCATCGACCATATACTAGAGATGTTCCCACCTACCTCACTTCTGACAGGGCTGCATGAAGTTTGGATGTGCCCTCCTACATTTTTTTTTTTTTTTTAAGAAAAAAGTCTTTTGGAAGTGTGATTATTGGACCTGGATTTTCTTGATAATGAATAAAGTCTATGAAGATGAAAATTCTGGTTTCCTATTCTCATCCAAACTCCCTCTCTGACCCACTCCCTGATCTGACCACTTCCTTACAAGATTGGTGGCCTTCAACAGGCTGCATCCTCACCCTAGCCCTCAACTGGCCTCCCCTCCCACCCACCCATCTTTACCATGAGGCGGTTGGATTTGATTTTTTTTTTCCAAACCCCCCTCCCCTTTTAACCAGAACTCTCTGAGTTCTAGCATTCTCTGATTCTATGAGCTTGTGAAACTGACAGATGAATTAATATAGAAGGAAGTAGAGGATATGATAATTGAAAGAAGGGAGGGAAGGTGGTCAGTGGGAGAGAAAAAGAAGTAAAAGGAGAAATGGAAAGGAACATGGAGCAATGAACAAACAAACAAAAATGCAGCTTTGCACATCGGCAAAAGAAAGAGGCATCAGGCAGCCCATCCGCAGAGAAGATGGACATATATTTTTCTGTAAAGCTATTTTTCACCCTCCCATACAATGAAGGCAGAGTCATAGTTAGAATTTTTAGTAGCTTCAAGCTAATTTAAACTTCATCGTTCCATTTGACTAGCATTAAAATATCATATAGATTTCTCTCCAGCAGGTTTGTACATCGCCACATAATTGGCACCCTCAATACCTGCTATTACTCTCTCTTCCACAATAGAGATGGTCAGAAAGTTCAGAGAAAAAGAAAATTCCCCTTCTGCATCTACTTGATTTCACAACACAGAATGAATGTGAGACATGGATTTGGTTTTAAATAAATTATTAGAACCATATAATTTCTTGTCAAATAATCGAGGGTACATTTCATGTGGAAAAAAAAGTGAGAAAATAATTTGCAAATAGGTTTCAGCATGAAAACATGCAAGAAGAATACCTTAAACAGAACTTTTGGTGATGAAAAATGTTTTATAAAATACGTGTTTGCTTAGTCTTGTCGTTTTTGCACTCTCTTCTCCCCCCTTTTTTTTCCTTAGGGAAAAAATCATTTATGTTGCAGATAACTTCCCTTTACTCTAGTTATTGTTGCCATTCCTTGCATTTGAGGTCTCTGCAGCGTATTCATTTCAGTTTTATTTTGCTGTTTGAGAATCAGATACTCAGAGTTAGGAGGAAGGTGTGGGTTCATCAGGGCTGATGTCCTGTCCAAAATTGAACACTTCTGTGGCTTCTTGGGCACTTGGTCACTCTGCCTCTGATTGCATAGTTCCAGGGACTGGTCACCTACACACTCAGCAGGGAAGCATCTATTGTGGGAGGAGATAGCCTCGGTCTGGCATCTGGGGCTGGACATGGATCCTAGAAATATCATTTACCTGCTGTGTGACCAAGGACAAGTCATTTAGCCCCTGTGAGCATTGGATGCCTCATCTGTGAAGTGGGGATAACTTCTCTAACACATGGAGGAGGTGTGAGATTTCAAAGAGAAAGTGGCTGTGAAGGTCCTAGCACAGTACCTGGAATGCAGTAGGTGCTCAATAAAAGTGCAGCCTATTCTGCAGGCTGGCACCATCCATTTCCTGCTTGACAGGTTCCCTATTCCCCAGTTAGTCTGAGGGTGAGCTGAAATCTTTCCCCAGGGGACTTCTACCAACTGGTTGTTGTTCCTTCTTTGAAGACTACACATAACGAAGCTGCATTTCTGTTTCTTCCGTATGAATGAAATTGCAGACAAACATCATGTCCCTTTGACTCATTTCATCTCACTGAGCATCCCCAGTGATGACTGAATGAGCACACTGAGTAACTCAGATTGTGTTAGATATCACCAGAAACTAGCCTTGAAACATATCTAAAAGTTCATCTGTATGTGTATAATGGAAACAGATTGTTGGGGAGGTCTGTGAAGGTATATTCTACGGACATGTCTGGCTTCAGAGGCCCAGTCTAGGAGGTCTGATAGAAACTTCTAGTTGCAAGAAGTATCTGATTCTTTATCCTATCATATTTCTCTTGCATCTGTAACAGCTTCATCCTCCAAGCACTTGCTACTAATGAATTATGCAACATACCTAAAAACAAACAACTAAGATATACAGTGACTTCTTTAAATGGTTTAATAAATACAGTATTAACCAAATGTTGATAAATAAAAGACTCATTTGGGGTCTTATCTCAAGAAAGGAAGAGTCATCTGGAGGGAGTAGTGGTGATTAAAAGGTTGGGGCAAATGACCACCCATAATTCAGAAGCTTCTCAGGGACTCATAAGGGTCTACTGTTCCCCTCCAAGGGGGTTTTGTGAATATACCTGCTGATTTTACCTCACTCAGATCTTTTATATCTTCTCCAGTCCCATTGTGACTCCTTTTTCTCAGGCCATTATCAAGTCTCTCTGGAAGAATGGAATAGCCAGTCTCTCTCCATCCAGGTGCAGCTGCCTGTAATCCACAGAGCTCCAGGATCACTTCTAAATCCAAGTGCATCACTCTTCTATTTAAAATCCTTTAAGATCTGATGCCATCTGATACCCCTGCCACCACCCTCCTTCCATCTAACTTCTGTCTCACTGCACACACCTGGCTTGTTTCTGTCTCTGCTGTGCTCATGCCATTTGCTGTGGGTGAAAAGCCCCTCCCTCCCCTTCTCCATTTGGAAAAATTCTTTTTCTCCGTACCTCAGTTCAAATGTCACTTCCCCTGGGGACTCTCCATGACCTCTGCAGGTGGCCAAATCTCCCTTCTCGGTACCGCACAGCACCTGGTAGACTTCTGTATTAGAACTCAATACACCATAGCATGTGGCTGTTTGTTCTCTATTTGACTTTGAGTTCTCAGAGGGCAAAGATGGTATTTTGTTCATCTAAATTCCCATCCCTGCTTCTCACTCTTCTAACTTTACTTTTGACTACTACAGAACAAAGGATTTATTTGGGAAATTGAGATTAAGTGGCAAAATAGGGATTTAATTTATAGACCATCAGTCCTGGTAGGTACTGTATTTGATGCTTTAGGTTCACATTTCATTTAATTTGCTCCAAGCCCACGAGGTGGGTAACTTAGCACCATTTTACCAAAGAGGCCAGAGGTGGGGGGTGGAGTGAGGGATGTTACAGAGTACGTTGGTGGAAAACCTTGTTCAAGAACGTTGGAGTCCTGAATTTCCTGCCTTGGTATTCCGCCTGGGTTCTATTCCTCTCTCTTGCTCCTAGATTCTCCCTTCTTCTGTCTAGATTCTCTTTTCCGTCTAAACTTACCATTAACTACCCTTCTCTCTTTCTCTTTTTTTCCTTCTCCTCTCTTTCTTTCCCAATCTTTCTCTCCACTAATTTTTTTTTTCCTTTTGCCTCCATTCCACCTCTTGCTCCAATTCCTATTTCCTCTTCTCCTTCCTTTCCCTTCAGTTCTCTATTGTACTTTTTCCAGCCCAGTAGCATTTCCCTAGGAAAACGGACTTAATCTCCTATCAGCCCTTTCTTGCTCTGTGCCCAGTCTTCACCCACTCCCAGTTCTTTGGTTGTGGATGAGCCTCTGGTCACTGTGCTCCACAACCTGACTCCCATTTTCAATACACACATGGCCCTCCTGACGTCTGGCTAGGTGGGCAGCTGTCCAAGCTCCACATCAAAGAATTACCCTCAGCAAAGAGAAGAGCTCAAAGAACAGATCATCTCCCTTTACCCAGCCAGTATCCCAATCCACTTAGATTAAGAGACCTATGCTATGACTTTCCCTTGGGAGCTAAAGTCTCATCAGAGTGGAGAATGACACTTAATACACAGAGTGAATGCCGATCACTACCTAAGCCCCAGAGTAAAATATGATGCAAAGGGTTCCACAGGCCAGATAATCATCAACTTCTGAGGATGGAAAAGTGATAGCTGCTTTTGGAACTCACTTGCTTGTAAAAACTTTTCTGTGAGAAAAGCTTGAAGTCCTATACGTTTAAAACACACTTGTTGGGCTTCCCTGGTGGCGCAGTGGTTGAGAGTCTGCCTGCCAATGCAGGGGACACGGGTTCGAGCCCTGGTCTGGGAAGATCCCACATGCTGTGGAGCAACTGGGCCCGTGAGCCACAACTACCGAGCCTGCACGTCTGGAGCCTGTGCTCCGCAACAAGAGAGGCCGCGATAGTGAGAGGCCCGCCCACCACGATGAAGAGTGGCCTCCGCTTGCCACAACTAGAGAAAGCCCTTGCACAGAAACGAAGACCCAACACAGCCATAAATAATAAATTTATAAAAAAAAAAAAAAACAAAACAAAAACACACACTTGTTACGTGGTCTTTGAAATAAACACTAGAGAACCATTAAATGACACTTTTGGGGGGATGTGTTGATTATTTGATTGCAAACAATTTTGTTCATTTAACTACTGATTAACATAAAAAGATGAAAAATTCTTGGAATGTATTTTGCATAGATTTGAACTTAAAGAATTTAATCAAAAGTAAATATAAGTTTGGGAAATTAAGCAATTTAATATTAGAGAGCTAAACACTAGACTAGTATGATTAATACTTGTGGGTATTTTTTTTTTTCTTTTTCTTGTGGGGTAAGTCCTTGGTGATTAAAACCCTGCAAGATCATTAAGGACATAGCATGGAGGAACTCAGTGCCCGGTGTCCAAAAGAAAGAGCAGAAGTAAAAGACTTGGTCCTGAAGAGTCTGGCTGGGAGATGTTTGCACATAGAATTTGGGGATGGGGAAAGCAGAGCATCCCCCAGAGAAGTACGGAAGTGAGAGAAAACTCAGTCATGAGAAGGTATGCAAAGGGAAATTTGGGAACTCTAGGAAAGGTAGACTCCGTAGCTCTGCTCCTTGGGACTGTGAACTCCTCAAGGGCCAGCCTGTGTCTAATTCATCTTTGCTAACCCAAAGCCTAACACAGTGCCTGGGCATAGTAGACTTTCAATGA
This sequence comes from Balaenoptera acutorostrata, assembly GCF_949987535.1. Lineage (NCBI taxonomy): Eukaryota > Metazoa > Chordata > Mammalia > Artiodactyla > Balaenopteridae > Balaenoptera > Balaenoptera acutorostrata. The sequence continues at coordinate 41,935,079 of NC_080072.1, read as the reverse complement.
ATGTTCACTGAGTAAATATTAGCTAATATTTCTTGAATGCTTACTATATGTCAGGCTGGCCTAAGTGCTTTCTATACATTAATTTGTTTAATTTTCACAACATCCCTAAGACAAAGATACTTTCATTATTGCCATTTTAAAAGGAGGAAACAGGCACAAAGAGCTTAAGTAATTTATTCAAGGCTACATGGTTAATAAGTGGCCCAGCCAGGATTTGAAGCTATAGAGTCTGGTTTTAGTGCTCACATTTTTGGTGATTTGTGGAGACTTGTCACCAAAATGTAGGGAGTTCATGAACCATTAACCCTCTTGGTTCTTTGCCAGAGAAAGGGGAAATAGAATTCCATGATAATCTTGGGGGGTGGAATAGGGTCTTCCAGAGGCTATACTTTGTTTTCTGCCAGAAAAACAGCCAATTTAATCTCATTTAATCTTCTTGATAACCCTATGTGATAGGCAGTATTATTTTCATTTAGAAAATTGAGACTCAGCAAGATAAAGAACATGTTCAAAGTCACAAAGCTAGTAAATAGCAGAGTCAGTGTTCTTTTCATTATGCCAAGGTTCTATGTCAGGTAAAAACTATAGTTCCTGGATTATCTTTGATCAGAAAATGAGGCTCAACCCCCTGCCCTCCCTGTATGATACCCTCACCATCTGAAACTTGCTCAAGACAGCCCAGTGTGGTAGAAAGTGCAACAAAAGATAAAGGGACATTGCTTTACTGAAGAACATGAGTTTGTTTAAAATAAAGGCCCTAGACAATGAGCCAAATGGTTAGAGAGACATGAAGGTGATTCTAAAAAAGGAGAATTGAGTTGCTGCCTTCTGGGCTGAGCCATCATTCTGTCTGAGAGGTCCAGAGACCAGGATCCCAGCCTGTGTTATAATCACAGAAGAGTTCAGCTTTCCCAAAAGAAGCTCCCAAGACGAATCCTGGACGCCATTCTCTTTAAGCAGAGTTGCTCTCTGCTTTTACACCTGGGTCTGAGGAAGCCCTTTGCAAGTCTGATTGGCTGAGCCCAGTCACATGACCAAATCCTAGCTCAGAACCTGGGCTCAGCCAGTCTCACAATCCTTGACTTTGAACCTGGAGTGAAGAATGCAAAGAAGCAGGCGTCATGATGGAGAATTTGCTGAGCATGATTCTTCGGCAGTTTTCTGAGCTCCTCAATATGCTTTCAGTAAGATACTCCCAAAGACGGATGAGGTGGTCAGGCTCATTCTGCAGCCCCATTCTGCTGCCACGTCCAGGTTTTGCCCAGATTCTTCTCAGGAACCACACAGCCTTTAAAGCCCAAGTTGAGAAATGGGGCTGGCAATTAAACAGGGGATCAAAAGCATCAGCTGAAAGCTGCCTTGGTAGTATGGTACCGTGATTCTCAACACCTGAGTTGACTTCCATCTGTATGCTCCTTTTGGAGCCACTAGCCTTCACTCTTGGAACTCATCCCTGGGCCTATATTCATCCAGGATGCTCAGTTTCTGTCCCAGTTTTAGGAAATTGCCCATATTGGTATCTGAGTCTCCAGCCCTCCACTCACTGTACTGAATGGACCTTCAGGGGAATCTGACCCTCCCATGCATATCCACTTTCAGCTCGCAGACAGCTCTCTTGAGATGGACTAAGCTTAACCACAGGGGAAGAAGGACCATAAACCTTCAAAAGCCAGGAGGAGACTTGGGTAGAAGCTTGCTTTACCTCTTAGTAGTTGTTTGTCTCAATCTCTCCAAATTTCAATATCTGTAAAATGGGAATAGAAATGGGACCTATCATAGGGTTGTACTGAAGCTTGAATGAGATAGTGTATTAAAAATCTGTTCAATAAATGATCTCTCACTTTCACTTGAATTTGTATCATCCATCTCTTTTCTGTCCATTGTGACAATAAAGAAACATCTTACTAGTGCTCCTTGAATCCCATAACTAATATACTTAATGTATACTAATACATTAGACTACATAATACACAATATACTTAGTTATTTTATACCTATTATTTCATTGGCTCTTAAGACGATTCTTTTGAAGAAAGCGGGGAAGGATTCATGTCTGTTCTGCTGAGGTCTGCATCTTTCAGCCTTTAAAATGCAAACAGTCTGCTCATGGGAGTGACCTGTTATTTGCTTAGAGATGTTCCCCATTCAGCCATTTCCCAAGTTACTCATACTTTGTTGGCTTAAAGGTTTAGCCCACTTTTTGGACTGATGCCTTTGGATTTAGTGAACAAGCTCTGAAATATCTACTTGATTCTACTTCTTGGGTAATCCTGTGGATTATTAAATCTCCTTATCAGACCATCAGAATTTCCCTGTTAGAGGCTACCCCGCTGCTCACTGGTTCCACTCACAGCAGTCACGGGTAAGAGGCACTTGCCCCTTGGCAGCCCAGTTTCCAGCCTGACTTGGTGTTTCACCACTGGTGACCTCATTATACAGAAAACTCTTTCAGTTTAGACAGCTTTCCTAAGAGTTAATGCTGCTTCCTTATATTTCCTTATAGTTCTTATACTTTTTGTGTCTTCTAATTCTCTATGGTTAGATCTTATGTATTGCTATGGTGCACACACATAATCATTCCTTTCCTTCTCAGAAAGTAAACACATGGGCTCTGATGGCCTGCAGGCTCTTAGCACTCTCGGTAAAATTGGAAGCCCGTCCAAAATATAGGGTCTCTCTTCATTCTCCGGTCTAGATCTCTAGTGGACAGTAGCTGGTATTAACAATGGTCCTAGGCTAGTCTGGGTTCTGGTCTAAGCTTTGTCTCTAACTCCATGGAACTTGGGCACATTATTTCACCTCTGTAGATTTCAGTGTTTTCATCTGTAGCACTAGAATAATTATATCTGCCTTGATTAATTCCCAGGGTAGTTGTGAAGATCCAAAGATATGTGAATATATTTTAAAAAATCATAAAGTAGCATATAAATGTGTGATGTTCATATTATTAAATTTAATGCTAATCAAAGTAATTGGCTAAGAACTAAAATGTACAGAGAAATGAACCATTTTAATTATTGGTCAGATGTTAACATTACCAGTTAATCGCTGAAATTCTGACTTTATGAAAATATTTTGGGAAGACTGGCTGATACTGAGCCAGTATTTATATTTTAGCAGAAATAACTAAGTAGATATTCAAGAAATATGAAATCAGGATTTCCTCTTTAGTGCTCTTTCCTCATCAGACAGGTAAATACAGAAAGATGAATTATTACCCAGTTAAGAAATAACATGAAAGATTTTTTTTTTTTTAATAGCTAAGGTTAGGAAGGAGCTTGTCAATTCCTAATGTGTGCCTGTGGTGGGTTGGCTGCATGAAATATGTTGCATCATTTAGTTTTGACAACTCTACTGTTCAGTAGTCACTATCGCCCCCATTTTACAGATGAAGAAATTGAGACTTGGAAACAAGTGACTTGCTTCTAGTCACAGTGTTAGTAGATGATAGAACTAGGATTCACACTCATGTCTATACTTCCAAAAATCTCTGGACTTTTCACCACCCCTTAGCTTCCCCCACCAGGTACTGAAGAGTCCAGTATGCCACATAAAAAAAGGATCTGGAGTGGTAGTAATTTCTGGGAAGGATAAGAAATTAGTGAGGACATCTGAGAAATCAGACAGACAGCTGCACAGACAGACAGGCAGACAGACAGACACACACATACACACACATACACTCTTTTCCTTTCCCTAGTCACAGTTGTTAGTTCCACTTACATTCCAATCCAATTGAAAGGAAGAAACTTTTGTCTGTATATTTTACTCAGGCACTCCAAGCATCTAGAACAGCATCTAATATATAACAGATCACAATAAATATTTGCTAGATGGATGAATGAAATTCATTAGTTTACTTGGTAAATAGATGGACATGTGAATAGATTGGAAAAATAGGTATCAGTTTCTGGTACTATGTTTGCTTGTTTCTGCGTAAGGTATTTGAAATGGTTAATGCCTGGTGCAGATGTTCCAATTCAACAATGTACTGGTCCTTTTCACAGCTCTGTAATCCTTCTCCTGAAATTGTTATTGCAAGTTGGAGATAAACATACCACAGTTCAGTTCAAAATTGGGCTCCTCAGTCCCTTTGGTTCATTTCCTCCCAAATTCATGAATTCAGGAAGAGCTTGTCAACTCTCTGAACGAGACGACTGTGGCAGAACAAATTTATGAATCCAATCAGAAATGAACAGAAGTGATTCCACTGGTTTGATGGATGTGCCTCAACAAATCCCTGCCTCCCCCGGAAGCTGGGCGGTTGGAGGAAGTTTGAAGAGAGGACATGAGAAATCTATTTGTGACGCACTATGCATCCTGAGTGAATGGGCCTGGAGGTAAGGAAGGCAGCAGGCTGCATCCATCAGCATCGCCAACATCTGTCCTCCCTTCCAGCCACTCCACTGAGGCCCACTGACCACAGTCTGTCACTACATCGAGTGCTCAGATGTTCTGCTTGAGCAGAATGTTCACAGCACTAGTGTCAGGGTGAGCCCAAACATTATAGGGAAAAATGGAACTAGGGCGGAGGAAGGGTAGAGGGCAGGGCTAGCAGACTCCCCCAGTCATGGCCACCAGGTTGCTAAAGGAATCAGTGCTCCAGAGGACTGGATTCTGTGCTGGAAAGACCTATTCCCACCCCCAACCCCCTTCATATCAGAAGTTGTGTTGACATGTGCCTGAGTTCATTCTACCCCAACTCAAGCATGCATATTTTCCCATGCCTAACTGGTGCTGTTCAGCCACAACCAGCTTCTTGGAAATCATAATCTCAGCCAATGTATTGGATACTTCCTGTGTACCAGGTTCTGTGCTAGGCACTTCAAGACATGATGTCTTTGGATCCTTATGATTAGATAGAAATCAGAGTCACCTCTATTTCACAAATGAAGAAGCTGATGCTTAAAGAAGTTAAATAATTTATCTAGACTACACAGCTGGTAAGAGGGAGAGCAGAGATTCTGTCTTCCCTAGAGCCTGAACCCCAACTCACTGAGAATTGCCATTCTCTGAACTTGAACAACTGTGGGAATACCCCATTCTCACCCCCAATCCTTCAGGTTTGGCCTTTTAGCTTCTCCCAATTCCCAGTCTCCCTTATCTCAACATGGGCATTCAAATGCTTTGCACTTTGTCTACACCTATGATTTACCTCAACAACCATAGGTTCTCTGAGGCTTCCGGCCATGTTGTTCAATAGCTACAATTTTTCATGCAGCTCCCAGTATTTCTGCATGATAGAAAAGCAAAGGGGAAGCAGAGAACTCTTTGACATTGGTGAATCAGAACTCACGGCAGTTACGGTGTCATTAGGAATGAGGTGATGGGGTCTCTGAGAAATATGTAGCTCAGAGGGTTCTAAGAGCAGTTGTAGAGTTCAAATCCTGATTTGACTGCTGTGTGACCTGGGAAAATTACTTAACTTCTTTGGTACTCTAACACCATGTCTGCAAAATGAGGAAAATTGTTCTTACAAGACAGGACACCAGGTGCCTGTAAGGATGAAGTATGTGGGGTCTATGGCCCATTGCCTGATGCTTAGAAGATTAACCAACATTGATTTCCTTGAACCCATGTTATGAAAGGGATGGTTTCTAGAGAGTTCCTCACTGAGGAGTAGTCCCAATGAATAAAACATCGGGTCTTCTGTGCTAGGCTGATCCTCCTGCCCCAGAATCCAACCCCCAAAAGTACCCTCCTACCTTCCTCCTGAGCTCAGATGTGCCAATAGCGTGGAGCTTACTGATCTTTGGCTCAGGGGACACTCTAAAGGGGAGAATGGAGCCTCCTTTCTGTGAACACTCAAGAGGCCCTCAGAGGGCAGGCACTTCCTAGATATCCCCTTGGTGCTGCAGCTCCTAAGATAGGACCTCACGGACGTCTTCCAGCTCTTACCCAGACATACTTTTGCAATCTGCACAGACTGATGTCTCCTGGCTTCTTGGCGCAGAACAGAGAAACTGAAGAAGTTTCCCTGCCGTGGGAGCTCTCAGCCAGGTCCAAAGAGAAGAAGGAAAGGCAGGAGAAGGGAACTACTACTGACTGCATTCTGTTTTGTGCCAGGTTCTTCCCTCCTCACTGCCTGCATTATCTCCAAAATCCCTAACAACAAGGCTTATGGGGTGGGTATTGTCTCCCCCTTTTTACCAAGGTAGAAGCTCAGAGACCTTAAGTGACGTGGCCAAGGTCACGCAAGTTTGAATCTAGATCTGTCAAGATAAGCCTTCTCCTTTAGCATGCTGCCTGACGTGGGAAGGGATGATAGGGAAGTGAAGGGACAGAGAGGAAAGGGACACTGGATTCTGATTCCAGGGCAGAGAACATGCGGCAGTGAGATCTGTGGTTCTGAATGTCAGACTTGGGTCTCAGACATCCCCTTCCATGTACCTCTGAGTCTTTGTTTCCTTAGGCCAAGATTTCAGGAAGACAATTGTCAGGTGAAGCTTGGACACCTGGTCTCCTCTGCTTGGAACCAGGGAAGGTCATCTCATAATTAACTTTGTGACACAACTCATTGGAATGAGAAGGGTATTCTTCAGTTGTTTTGTGGTGCAGAACAAATGCCTCATTAATCAGAAATACATCAACCTGAGCCCAAGCACTAATAATGTGAGGGAGAATAATGAGTTGGCATCACTTGGGACACAACTGCAGCCACAGAGCCATTCTTCAAAGGAGCCCATCATGCTTGGACTTGCAAAATATTCACAGGAGGGGTGAAGGGCAAGAGATGGGGGAGAGAGATGCAGAGAGAGGAAGCGGGGCTCTAGCAGCTCTCCTTCAGAGAAATTGGGGAGCAAGTGAAAGCACAGCGTTTTGAGGACCATGATCCCGGGGCTAAGAAGTAGAGTCAAGGACCAGACTATTTTGGGGTTTGGGACAACATCCCAGAAGCAAAAAATCTACCCCATGGGGCCACACTGCCATGGGCTCTTGGTTCCAGCATAGCCTCTCTGAGCCCATCCAGACAGGAACACAGAGATAGAGATGGGACCTCTAGGTCATGTGCTGGTTTCAAATCCATAAGCTATTACTTCATTTGTTCCTTTGCTCATTCATTCACTCACTGATCTTATCACCCATTCAGTCAATAAATAGTCATTGTGGAGAGTCTTGACTTTGAACTGGAAAGACATCTGATGAATGTGGCCACCCTGGTTATCTCATACCGATCAAAAGCTCTGACTGACTGCTGGGTCATCGTAGACTTCCCATATGTTGAATCACAGGAGAATATCATCCCAATATCCCAATTAATGAACCCAGTTTTAGCTATCTTTGATTTATAAAACTGAAAATAAATTACTACATAATTGGTGCACTTTATTTGCAAACAAAAAATTTGAAACATACGATTTAGTGGGGCTGGTGAGAATAAGAGGTCCTTGGTGATAAAAAAAGTAAAAATCATCTGAATTAGCCCTAATGCCTCATTTTAAACATAAAGAGACCATTGCCTGCTGAGAAGGAGGCTTTGCCCAAAATCAGCACAAAATCGGAGACAAAGAAGGAATTGAAACCCAGAGAGTCTTGAGTCCTGGTTCCATACCCTTTCCATCACATCATGTCATGAAACCTTCTGATGCGAGGAAGATAGGTGATCTTCCCAGTCATGATAGGACTGGCCTAAGCCCTTAGGAGACAGGCCAACTTTCCCAAGCAGAGTACATCCAGCCACTTGTTGGGGTGTCCATACGCTTGCTGGCTGTGCAGGAAGCTGTTCTGAGCTTCCACGCTCCTGGGTCTCCTCAGCCTTCCTCAGCCTCATCCCAGGCCAGAAGCTGGCCCACCTCAGAATAAAGCCACCCTTCCCTCTAACTCAGAACTCAGTCTCCAGCCATATGGGGGTCCCCTTGAAAGAACACGGGGCTCAGGAAAGAGCTTGGAGACTCTGACAGAAAATGTTGAAAGGCTGAGAAGATTTCACAGGAATCCAAAATGAAGTAGATTAGAGTCAGCAGAAGAGAACCTTCAACTGAACAAAGATATCATCTGAGGAAGGAATTCTTCTTTTTCTCAGTAGAAAGCATCTTTTATTTAGGTAACTATTTCACAATACAGTGATAAATACACCTGTTGGTTTTAATATATTGAGTGAAGGCTATTAGGAGTTAAAAATATTTTTATTTTTAAAATGCAAAAAAATGTTTATTTATATTTTAATCCAAAGGTCTAATGTGCAGTCAGTCAGACTTCAGCCCCCAAATATCACACATGGGAGAAGTTGGGGAGGGGGCTTTGTTGTTGAAGTGATGGGTAGGTGCAAACAAATAGTCTTTAAACTATCTTCAAATAGTCAAAATGTCTTCACCCAGGAAGGGATTCCTCTTTCAGTGACCTGGAGGGGAATGGAATGAATGCTGACTTCATACTTTGCTCCATATTAGGACCAAGTCTTATTTTACTTTGCGAGACAAGGCTTATTGTAGGAATGGTCCTAGAATGGGACCAAATCTAGTCAGTACTTTTCAGTCCTTACTCTACAGTCCTTGACTCTTGAGCATTCTTTCCTTTTTAAACTCTTTTCTTCCTACTGCCTGAGTGGTACTTAAATAACTGCATATGTGTGTCTGTGTGTGTGTGTGTGTGTGTGTGTGTGTGTGTGTGTGTGTTCCTGATGCTTTCCAGCCCTCTACCCTTCGCCCATTCTCTTCGTTCAAGGCCCTAGGACTATTCCATATTCTCTTTCCTCATCTCCAGTTAAAACCTTTTACTGTATCACCATCTCCTTTAACATATAGACTCCTTAAAAATGGCTTTTCCCCCACAGTCTGTTCCCTGCCTATTTGGTCTCATCTTTCCCCATAGTCTCCTTGAATTATGTCTAGTATTTGGAATGCACTTCTTTATTTCTTGCATCTAAGATTTTTCGCATATAAGACAGGTTTATAGATGAGGAAATCAGGGCTCTAAGAGATGAGATAATTTACCTAAGGTCACATGATTGTTAGGAGGAAGCCAGAACACTGCTTTGGGTAGCCTGGTTTCTTTCCTTGGAGTCTTGTGGGATCATGTAGCATGCAGGGTAGACAGATGTCAATAACCAGGCTCTCATCCAATATGGTGATGCTTTCTCCAGTAGTACCCATGATTCTTTGCCCTGCCAGCAGGTGAACTGAAATCCACTCTGCTCTAGACGCAACACTGGGGAAGAGGAGAGGCTCACTGGTGCCACCTAGTGGTTAGTATGCTCTATTTCACTGTGCCCTCCAGTGCAGGGGGCAAAGGGTTTCCCTGTGCTTCACTCAAGTGCAGAATAACTACACATCTGTGACCACCTAGATGGGGGGGGGGGGGGGGGGAGGGAGGTCCAAGAGGGAGAGGTTATATGTATACATACAGCTGATTTACTTCATTGTACAGCAGAAACTAACACAACATTGTAAAGCAATTATACTACAATAAAAGGAAGGAAGGAAGGAAGGAAGGAGAAAGAAAGAAAGAAAGAAAAGAAAAAGTATGAGATTAAAAAAAAGAATAACTACCCATGTCACCCTCATCTTCTCCTCCTCCTTCTTTTCCTTCTCCTTTTTACTTGCTGTCTCTTCTCCATCTTCTTCCACTTCTGTTGTCATCTTTCTACTCTTTCTTCTTTCTCTTTATCATCCTTCCTCTTTTTTTCCTTCTTTGCCTTCTTTTTAAACATTCCCTTTTTCTTCTCCCTGCAATCCTCAGCAGGACAGCACTTTTGATCCTGACTCTCATTGGTCCTTGGCCTCTCACTTGTTATAACAGGAGATCAACAGCTCTCTCTTTTCTCCTCTGCCTCGCATTCCCAGTCTTCTGCAAAGGTCTCATCCTACAGCACTGCGCTGTGTGAGGCTTGAGGATCTAAGTCAGGACACATGTGTTTGTGTCAGGGATTGCCTTAATTAGAGTCTATGAGACTTCAGGCAAGTCATTTCATTACTGAGTGCCTTTGCTGCCTTACCTATTGTAGGGATAACCAAGACTACTTTGCTAGACTGAGGTGAGGATTAAATGAGACAAGACATGATGATGGCATCTTGTCAGCTACAAGTTCTCAAAACCACGGGGCCTGGAACACCTGCTAATTCCTGTGGGGTTACCATCCTCCATGTGCCCCATCACCCAGCCTATATTCTAGGCACCACTGGTCCCGCACTGCCATCCTGCCCCGTCATAGCATTCTGACCATTGCATTCGTGCCTTCACCCACATCCAACTTGCGCATTTGTCATCTGCCAGAGACAAGCTCCTATGTCAGCTCTGCCAGAGGCCTTCCTTGCTGCAGCTCCTTAAACATCAGCATTCCCTCCAGCACCGTGTTCTTCACTCTATGCCTGTGGTAAAGGCTTTTCTACTCAGTTAGGTATAAGCAATAGACGAAGGAGAAATTATTTGCCTTTTAAATTCTCTGTGGCACTAACCTAGCTCTGAGTACAGAGGTGACTCTCAGTGAGTACTTGATTTATTGATTTCCTAAAGCTCTCCAGAGTGCTGCTTAATTCTAGTGCTGGGGAGTAGAAGCCTGAAGGCTCATGAACTATGTCAACACCCTTCAATTTTTTTCTGCAGAAATCAGTGCATGAAAGCATTAAAGGATCAGACAGAAATGGCTTTGAGCCCCAACTCCACTGCTCCCTGGCTGTGTGGTCTCAGGCATAATACTTAACTTCTCTGATCCTTATATTGCTTTTTTTCCTGTAAAATGGGACTATTACTAGTATCTACCTCATAGGTTTGTTGTGAGGATTAAATAAGATAATGGTTATTAGGTTCTTCCAAAAATTAGCAATAGATTCATTTTAGCTCCACCCTCTCTACTTTTTCCCAAATGATTCATCTGTCATGATTCCCTTCCTCATAGTAGAGACTGGTCTGTCAGATGAATGGGAGAAGTGAGGAATCTGTAAATACTGATGGCTCAAGAAGTCAAAGACACATTCAGAAGGGCAATGACCTTACAGTCTAGTCATTTAGAGGTAGCCTTGCTGCTTTTTAATGCTAGGGACATTTTAACATGCCTTCTCCTCCCCATTTTCCCTTCCCAAGGCATGGGTACAACAGATACAATCATTGCACACCTGTTCCTATCTCATCCTTGAGCCCAGCCCACATCAAAATGACCCTAGCAGAATCTCCACTTTTGTGCTAAAAAATGTCTCAAGATGCAATTCCACCATTGGGGCAAGATGGGTTCCCCTACACCACCAAGCAATTCTTAGACACCAGCTGGGTATCCTATAATTCAACTCAATTCTGACACTATCTATGCAGAGATAGCATCAGATTCCACAGGTTAACAGCTCAGTCCCACAAAACGGTCCCCACTTCAAATGCCGATCACAAGTCCAGATTGTTACCTGAACTTCTGACTGACTGGCTATAAATCACAGGTTCCCATAATCCCCTTTTGGGTTTGATTAATTTGCTAGAGCAGCTCACAGACTCAGGAAACCTGTTTACTCACTAGAATAACAGATTATTACGAAGGACGTTAAAGGTTACAAATCAACAGCCAGATAAAGTGATTCATAGGGTGAGGTTCCAAACAAAGGAGTTTCTGTCCTCGTGGAGCTTGGGGCTCAGCCTGGTGGCAGGAGAATTTTTTCTAGTTCCCAACCTGGAAGCTCTCCATGTGCCCTCCTTTTGGGTTTTTATGGAGGCTCCGTTACACAGGCATTGTTGATTAAATCATTGGCCATCAGTGACTGATTCAACCTCCAGCTCCTCTCCATTTCCCAGAAATCAGGAGGCAAGACTGAGTTCCACCCTCTATTCATGGTTGGTTCCCCTGATAGCCGACTCTCCCCATCCTTAGGTGTTTTCCAAAAGTCACCTCATTAACAGAAACCCAGTAGTGATTGTGGAAAAGGGCTTGTTAGGAATAACAAGACACCCATTTCACCTTTATGGCTCAGAAGGGTTTTCAGGAACTGAGGGCAAGAGGCCAAATATCATAACAAAAGATTGCTCTTATCACTCAGGGAATTCCAAGGGTTTTGGGGAGTTGTGAGCCAGGAGCTGTGGACAAAGACCAAATATGTATTTCTTATAAGTCACAATATCACCCCTGCCAGGGAAGGCAGTGCTCAGACCAAAAGGAGGCTGCTGGTGAGGCCTAAATACTGTTGAGATAGGGACCAAGCGGTTCTAGTAAGGGGCCCAGGCACAGAAGTGCAAAATAAATACCAGAGGTGTCAAAGCAGAAGTAGCTGCCACCTAGGAAGGCAAGTTAAGAAATGTCACCATCCCTCAAAGCAAGTAAAGTGGCTGATACCCCAGTGGGAAGGAAGGTATGGCCCCCAGAAATTCCTGTTAACTTCTTTGGCCCCTAAATTGCAATTTTGGCAAGGTTTTTAAATTCATTTTCTCTGTGAGAAGGAAGAAAAAAATTCTTTTTTAAATTGAAGTATAGTTGATTTACAATATTGTGTTTCAGGTGTATAGCAAAGTGATTCAGTTATATATATATATATTTTTTCTAGATTATTTTCCATGATAGATTATTATAAAATATTGAATATAGTTCCCTGTGCTATACAGTAAATACTTGTTGCTTATCTATTTTATGTATAATCACTTCTACCTGTTAATCCCATACTCCTAATTTATCCCCCCCTTCCCCATTGGTAACCATAAGTTTGTTTTCTATGTCTGTGAGTCTATTTCCGTTTTGTATATAAATTCATTTGTATTACTTTTCATATTCCACACATAAGTGATATCATATAATATTTGTCATTCTCTGTTTGACTTACTTCACTTGGTATGATATTCTCTAGGTCTATCCATGTGGCTGCAAATGGCAATATATCATTCTTTATTATGGCTGAGTAATATTCCATTATATATATGTACCACATCTTTATTGGAGTATAATTGCTTTACAATGGTGTGTTAGTTTCTTCTTTATAACAAAGTGGAATCAGCTATACGTATACATATCTCTTCCCTCTTGCATCTCCCTCCCTCCTACCCTCCCTATCCCTCCCCTCTACGTGGTCACAAAGCACCGAGCTAATCTCCCTGTGCTATGCGGCTGCTTCCCACTAGCTATCAGTTTTACATTTGGTAGTGTATATATGTACATGCCACTCTCTCACTTTGTCCCAGCTTACCCTTCCCCCTCCCTGTGTTCTCAAGTTGATTCTCTAGTAGGTCTGCGTCTTTATTCCCATCCTGACCCTAGGTTCTTCATGACTTTTTTTTTTTTTTTAGATTCCATATATATGTGTTAGCATATGGTATTTCATTTTCCTCTTTCTGACTTACTTCACTCTGTATGACAGACTCTAGGTCCATCCGCCTCACTACAAATAACTGAATTTCGTTTCTTTTTATGGCTGAGTAATATTCCATTGTATATATGTGCCACATCTTCTTTATCCATTCATCTGTCGATCGACACTTAGGGTGCTTCCATGTCCTGGCTATTGTAAATAGAGCTGCAATGAACATTCTGGTACATAACTTTTTGAATTATGGTTTTCTCAGGGTATGTGCCCAGTAGTGGGATTGCTGGGTCATATGGTAGTTCTATTTTTAGTTTTCTAAGGAACCTCCATACTGTTCTCCATAGTGGCTGTATCAATTTACATGCCCACCAACAGTGCAAGAGGGTTCCCTTTTCTCCACACCCTCTCCAGTATTTATTGTTTGTAGATTTTTTGATGAAGGCCATTCTGACTGGTGTGAGGTGATATCTCATTGTAGTTTTGATTTGCATTTCTCTAATGATTAATGATGCTGAGCATTCTTTCATGTGTTTGTTGGCAATCTGTATATCTTCTTTGGAGAAATGTCTATTTAGGTCTTCTGTCCATTTTTGGATTGGGTTGTTTGTTTTTCTGATATTGAGCTGCATGAACTACTTATAAATTTTGGAGATTAATCCTTTGTCAGTTGCTTCATTTGCAAATATTTTCTCCCATTCTGAGGGTTGTCTTTTCATCTTGTTTATGGTTTCCTTTGCTGTGCAAAAGCTTTTAAGTTTCATTAGGTCCCATTTGTTTATTTTTGTTTTTATTTCCATTTCTCTGGGAGGTGGGTCAAAAAGAATCTTGCTGTGATTTATGTCATAGAGTGTTCTGCCTATGTTTTCTTCTAAGAGTTTTATAGTGTATGGCCTTACATTAATCCATTTTGAGTTTATTTTTGTGTATGGTGTTAGGGAGTGTTCTAATTTTATTCTTTTACATGTAGCTGTCCAGTTTTGCCAGCACCACTTATTGAAGAGGCTGTCTTTTCTCCATTATATATTCTTGCCTGCTTTATCAAAAATAAGGTGACCATATGTGCGTGGGTTTATCTCTGGGCTTTCTATCCTGTTCCATTGATCCATATTTCTGTTTTTGTGCCAGTAGAATACTGTCTTGATTACTGTAGCTTTGTAGTATAGTCTGAAGTCAGGGAGCCTGATCCCTCCAGCTCCGTTTTGCTTTCTCAAGATTCCTTTGGCTATTCGGGGTCTTTTCTGTTTCCATACAAATTGTGAAATTTTTTGTTCTAGTTCTGTGAAAAATGCCAGTGGTCATTTGATAGGGATTGCACTGAATCTGTAGTTTGCTTTGGGTAGTATAGTCATTTTCACAATGTAGGTTCTTCCAATCCAAGAACATGGTATGTCTCTCCATCTGTTTGTATCATCTTTAATTTCTTTCATCAGTGTCTTAATAGTTTTCTGCATACAGGTCTTTTGTCTCCTTAAGTAGGTTTATTCCTAGGTATTTTATTCTTTTTGTTGTAATGGTAAATGGGAGTGTTTCCTTAATTTCACTATCAGATTTCTCATCATTTGTGTATAGAAATGCAAGAGACTTCTGGGCATTGATTTTGTATCCTGCTACTTTACCAAATTCATTGATTAGCTCTAGTAGTTTTCTGGTAGCATCTTTAGGATTCTCTATGTATAGTATCATGTCATCTGCAAACAGTGACAGCTTTACTTCTTCTTTTCTGATTTGGATTCCTTTTATTTCTCTTTCTTCTCTGATTGCTGTGGCTAAAACTTCCAAAACTATTTGAATAATAGTGGTGACAGTGGGCAAGTCTTGTTCCTGATCTTAGTGGAAATGGTTTCAGTTTTTCACCATTGAGGATGATGTTGGCTGTGGGTTTGTCATATATGGCCTTTATTATGTTGAGGTAAGTTCCCTCTATGCCTACTTTCTGGAAGGTTTTTATCATAAATGGGTGTTGCATTTTGTCAAAAGTTTTTTCTGCATCTATTGAGATGATCATATGGTTTTTATCCTTCAGTTTGTTAATATGGTGTATCACATTGATTGATTTGCATATATTGAAGAATCATTGCATTCCTGGGATAAACCCCACTTGATCATGGTGTATGATCCTTTTAATGTGCTGTTGGATTCTGTTTGCTAGTATTTTGTTAAGGATTTTTGCATCTATGTTCATCAGTGATGTTGGTCTGTAGTTTCCTTTCTTTGTGGCATCTTTGTCTGATTTTGGTATCAGGATGATGTTGGCCTTGTAGAATGAATTTGGGTGTGTTCCTCCCTCTGCTATATTTTGGAAGAGTTTGAGAAGGATAGGTGTTAGCTCTTCTCTAAATGTTTGATAGAATTCTCCTGTGAAGCCATCTGGTCCTGAGGTTTTGTTTGTTGGAAGGTTTTTAATCATAGTCTCAATTTCACTGCTTGTGCTTGGTCTGTTTGTATTTTCTATTTCTTCCTGGTTCAGTTTTGGAAGGTTGTGCTTTTCTAAGAATTAGTCCATTTCTTCCAGGTTGTCCATTTTATTGGCAAAGAGTTGCTTGTAGTAATCTCTCATGATCCTTTGTATTTCTGCAGTGTCAGTTGTTACTTCTCCTTCTTCATTTCTAATTCTAGTGATTTGAGTCTTCTCCCTTTTTATCTTGATGAGTCTGGCTAATGATTTATCAACTTTGTTTAACTTCTCAAAGAGCCAGCTTTTAGTTTTATTGATCTTTGCTGTTGTTTCCTTCATTTCTTTTTCATTTATTTCTGATCTGATCTTTATGATTTCTTTCCTTCTGCTAACTTTGGGGTTTTTTTGTTCTTCTTTCTCTAATTGCTTTAGGTGTAAGGTTAGGTTGTTTATTTGAGATGTTTCTTATTTCTTAAGGTAGGATTGTACTGCTATAAATTTCCCTCTTAGAACTGCTTTTGTTGCATCCCATAGGTTTTGGGTCGTCGTGTTTTCATTGTCATTTGCTTCTAGGTATTTTTGGATTTCCTCTTTGATTTCTTCAGTGATCTCTTGGTTATTAAGTAGTGTATTGTTTAGCCTCCATATGTTTGTATTTTTTACAGATCTTTTCCTGTAATTGATATTTAGTCTCATAGCGTTGTGGTCAGAAAAGATACATGATATGATTTCAATTTTCTTAAATTTACCAAGGCTTGATTTGTGACCCAAGATATGATCTCTCCTGGAGAATGTTGCATGAGCACTTGAGAAGAAAGTGTATTCTGTTGTTTTTGGATGGAATGTCCTATAAATATCAATTAAGTCCATCTTGTTTAATGTATTTTTTAAAGCTTGCATTTCCTTATTTGTTTTCATTTTGGATAATAGTTTCATTGGTGAAAGTGGGGTGTTAAAGTCCCCTACTATGATTGTGTTACTGTCGATTTCCCCTTTTATGGCTGTTAGCATTTGCCTTATGTATTGAGGTGCTCCTATGTTGGAAGCATAAATATTCACAATTGTTACATCTTCTTTTTGGATTGATCCCTTGATCATTATGTAGTGTCCTTCTTTGTCTCTTGTAATAGTCTTTGTTTTAAAGTCTATTTTGTCTGATATGGGAATTGCTACTTCAGCTTTCTTTTGATTTCTATTTGCATGGAATATCTTTTTCCATCCCTTCACTTTCAGTCTGTATGTGTCCCTAGGTCTGAAGTGGGTCTCTTGTAGACAGCATATATACGGGTCTTGATTTTGTATCTATTCAGCCAATCTGTGTCTTTTGGTTGGAGCATTTAATCCATTTACATCTAAGTTAGTTATCAATATATATGTTCCTATTACCATTTTCTTAATTGTTTGGGGTTTGTTTTTGTAGGGTTTTTCCTTCTCTTGTGTTTCCTGCCTAGAGAAGTTCCTTTAGCATTTGTTGTAAAGCTGGTTTGGTGGTGCTGAATTCTCTTAGCTTTTGCTTGCCTGTAAAAGTTTTATTTTCTCCATCAAATCTGAATGAGATCCTTTTGGGTACAGTAATCTTGGTTGCAGGTTTTTCCCTTTCATCACTTTAAATATGTCCTGCCACTCCCTCTGGTTTGCAGCGTTTCTGCTGAGAGATCAGCTGTTAACCTTATGGGGATTCCCTTGTATGTTATTTGTTGTTTTCCCCTTAGTGCTTTTAATATTTTTTCTTTGTATTTAAGTTTTGATAGTTGATTAATATGTGTCTTGGTGTGTTTCTCCTTGTAGTTATCCTGTATGGGACTCTTTGTGCTTCCTGGACTTGATTAACTATTTCCTTTCCCATATTAGGGAAGTTTTCAACTATAATCTCTTCAAATATTTTCTCAGTCCCTTTCTTTTTCTCTTCTTCTTCTGGGAACCCTATAATTTGAACGTTGGTGCATTTAATGTTGTCCCAGAGGTCTCTGAGACTATCCTCAATTCTTTTCATTCTTTTTTCTGTATTCTGCTCTGCAGAATAGTTATTTCCACTATTTTATCTTCCAGGTCACTTCTCCATTCTTCAGCCTCAGTTATTCTGCTATTGGTTCCTTCTAGATAATTTTTAATTTCATTTATTGTGTTGTTCATCACTGTTTGTTTGCTCTTTAGTTCTTCTAGGTCCTTGTTAAACGTTTCTTGTATTTTCTCTATTCTATTTCCAAGATTTTGGATCATCTTTACTATCATTATTCTGAATTCTTTTTCAGGTAGACTGCCTATTTCCTCTTCATTTGTTAGGTCTGGTGGGTTTTTACCTTGCTCCTTCATCTGCCGTGTGTTTCTCTGTCTTCTCATTTTGCTTAACTTACTGTGTCTGGGGTCTCCTTTTCTCAGGCTGCAGGTTCGTAGTCCCCATTGTTTTTGGTGTCTGCCCGCAGTGGCTAAGGTTGGTTCAGTGGGTTGTGTAGACTTCCTGGTGGAGGGGACTAGTGCCTGTGTTCTGGTGGATGAGGCTGGATCTTGTCTTTCTGGTGGGCAGGTCCCCGCCTGGTGGTGTGTTTTGGGGTGTCTGTGACCTTATTATGATTTTAGGCAGCCTCTCTGCTAATGGGTGGGGTTGTGTTCCTGTCTTGGTAGTTGTTTGGCATAGGGTGTCCAGCACTGTAGCTTGCTGGTCGTTGAGTGGAGCTGGTCTTGGCGTTGAGATGGAGATCTCTGGGAGATGTCTGCCGTTTGATATTTTGTGGAGCTGGGAGGTCTTTGGTGGACGAATGTCCTGAACTTGGCTATCCCACCTCAGAGGCACAGGCCTGATGCCCGGCCGGAGCACCAAGACCCTGTCATCCACATGGCTCAGAATTAAAGGGAGGAAGAAAGAAAGAGAGAGAGAGAGAGAGAGAGAGAGAGAGAGAGAGAGAGGGAGGGAGGGAGGGACAAAGGGAGAGAGAAAGAGAGAGAGAGAGAAAGAAAAAATTAAATTAAATTAAAAAGTTATTAACATAAAAAATAATTATTAAGAATTTTAAAAATTTTAAAAATAATTTTAAAAAAAGAAAGGAAGGAATTAGAGAGCAACCAAACCAAAAAACAAATCCACCAATGATAACAAGTGCTTGAAACTACACTAAAAAGAAAAGAAAAAGAACGGACAGACAGAACCCTAGGACAAATGGTAAAAGCAAAGGTATACAGACAAAATCACACACAGAAGCATACACATACACACTCACAAAAAGGGAAAAAGGAAAAAATATATATATATCGTTGCTCCCAAAGTCCACCGCCTCAATTTGGGATGATTCGTTGTGTATTCAGGTATTCCACAGATGCAGGGTACATCAAGTTGATTGTGGAGATTTAATCCATTGCTCCTGAGGCTGCTGGGAGAAATTTTCCTTTTTGTTCACACAGCTCCTGGAGTTCAGCTTTGGATTGGCCCGGTCTCTGCATGTAGGTCGCCTGAGGGCGTCTGTTCTTCGCTCAGACAGGACCGGGGTAAAGGAACAGCTGATTCGGGAGCTCTGGCTCACTCAGGCCGGGGGAAGGGAGGAGTACGGAGTGCGGGGCGAGCCTGCGGCGGCAGAGGCCCGCTGATGTTACAACAGCCTGAGGCGCACCGTGCGTTCTCCCGGGGAAGTTGTCCCTGGATCACGGGACCCTGGCAGTCGTGGGCTGCACAGGCTCCCAGGAGGGGAGGTGTGGATAGTGACCTGTGCTTGTACACAGGCTTCTTGGTGGCGGCAACAGCAGCCTTGATGTCCCATGCCCGTCTCTGGGTTCCGCGCTGATAGCCGCGGCTCGCGCCCATCTCTGGAGCTCCTTTAAGCGGTGCTCTTAATCCCCTGTCCTCGCGCACCATGAAACAAAGTGGCAAGAAAAAGTCTCTTGCCTCTTCAGCAGCTCCAGACCTTTTCCCGGACTCCCTCCTGGCTAGCTGTGGTGCACTAGCCCTCTTCAGGCTGTGTTCACGCAGCCAACCCCAGTCCTCTCCCTGGGATCTGACCTCCGAAGCCCAAGCCTCAGCTCCCAGCCCCCACCTGCCCCGGCGGGTGAGCAGACAAACCTCTCGGGCTGGTGAGTGCTGGCTGGCACCGATCCTCTGTGCGGGAATCTCTCCGCTTTGCCCTCCGCACTCCTGTTGCTGTGCTCTCCTCCGTGGCTCCAAAGCTTACTCCCTCCGCCACCCGAAGTCTCCGCCCGCGAAGGGGCTTCCTAGTGTGTGAAACCTTTCCTCCTGCACAGCTCCCTCCCACTGGTGCGGGTCCCTTCCCTATTCTTTTGTCTCTGTTTTTTCTTTTTTCTTTTGCCCTACCCAGGTACGCGGGGAGTTTCTTGCCTTTTGGGAGGTCTGAGTTCTTCTGCCAGCGTTCAGTAAGTGTTCTGTAGGAGTTGTTCCACATGTAGATGTATTTCTGATGTATTTGTGGAGAGGAAGGTGATCTCCACTTCTTACTCTTCCACCATCTTGAAGCTTCTCCTGTACCACATCTTCTTAAGCCAATTGTCTGTTGATGGGCTCTTGGGTTGTTTCCATGTCTTGGCAATTGTAAATAGTGCTGCTATGAACAGTGGGGTGCATGTATCTTTTCAAAGTAGAGTTTTCTTCTTTTTCGGATATATGCCCAGGAGTGGGATTGCTGGATCATATGGTAACTCTATTTTTAGTTTTTTTAAGGAAACTCAATACTGTTTTTGTTTTTCATAGTGGCTGCACAAATTTACACTCCCACCAACAATGTAGGAAGGTTCCCTTTTCTCCACACCCTCTCCAGCATATATTATTTGTAAACTTTTTGATGATGGCCATTCTGACCCATATGAGGTGATATCTCATTGTGGTTTTGATCTGCATTTCTCTAATAATTAGTCATGTTGAACATCTTTTCATGTGCCTGTTGGACACCTGTATGTCTTCTTTGAAGGGATGTCTATTTAGGTTTTCTGCCCATTTTTTGTTTGGGTTGTTTGTTTTTTTGATATTGAGTTGTATGAGCTGTTTATGTATTTTGTATTAACCCCTTTTCGGTTGCATAGTTTGCAAATGTTTCCCTTTCCATAGGTTGTCTTTTTGGTTTTTCTTGATGGTTTCCTCTGCTGTGTGAAAGATTTTAAGTTTGATTAAGTCCCATTTGTTTATTTTTGCTAAAAAAAGGATTCTTAATTGAATGCCTGCTATGTGTTTGACATAATCATATACATGTTATTTAATTACAAATATATCTATAAAATATATTTATAAAAATAGTGTGAAATAACCCCACTTCATATGACTCTGCCCTCATCTTGTTACCGAACCAAACTCAGGTCCACTTGCCTGTGCACAGCAAAGCCAATCATCTGACACCAGGTTGTGGTGAAGGAAAGTAGTGTTTATTGCAGAACACCAAGCAAGGAGAGTGGGCAGCTCATGCTCAAAATACCTGAACTCTCTGATGGCTTTCAGGGGAGGGTTTTTAAAGGTAACATTTGGGGTGAAGGTTGCAGCTTGTAGACTTTCTCCTGATTGATAGGTAGTGAGGTGACAGGGTGATGTTTTGGGAAACTTTACCATCAAACTTCTGGTCCATCCAGTCTGGGGCCTACATGCTTGTGGTCAGCATGTAGTCACTATCCTCCACCTGGGTGGGGCGTCTTTATTTCTGCAGAACAACTTGAAGATATACATCAGATTGTCATGTATATCCCTTGAAGAGGAACTAGGACTCTGTTCTATCGATGAACTATCCTTTAAGCTATCACTACTTTTCTTGCTTGACTTTTTCCTTTGTTTCTGTGTTCCCTCACTTCCCTAATTAGTAACTCCTTGAGTCTGCTCTTTGGAACTCAAAGAAGGCCAGGAGACTAAAGCCATTTTCCACAAACAAGAAATGGGGGACATGGAAGGGCTTTTGTGCCCAGGAGAGCTCCACAGAGTCCTGTTCTGTTTCAGACCCCCTTTTCTTTGATCTTCTCAATCCTGAGGGGAAAAAGAGTGGGACACAAAAGGGAATAGAAATTTGGATAGAGATGTTAATCATAAACTCAGCAGGGAACTCGGTTTTACGGGGACTTGATTTCACTCTCCTGTACTCTGCTCTGCCCTCCCCCCCCCCCACTCTGCTCCACCACATTGGCCTCCATCTTGTGCTTCAAACACTCCAATCTCACGCCTACCTCAGGGCCTTTGCACTTGCTGTTTCCTCTACCTGGAATATTTTTACCCTACATGTCCTCATGTCCTGCTCGTTTCTTCCTTCAGGTCTGTATTTATATGTGCCGTCTAATGAGAGAGGCCCAAATTATGGAGCTCACCCAATACTCCATATCCCCTTCTCTGCTTTCTTTTTCCCTCCTTGGTAGTCATGGCTGTGTACACACACACACACGTATATACTAGTGTGTGTGTATATATATATATACACACATACATATATGTGTGTATATATATATATATATATACACACTAGTATACATATGTATGTGTGTGTGTATATATATATATATATATATCCAGAGTAATATATATATATATATTTTTTTATATATATATATATTACTTTTTGTGTATATTATATATATATATATATATATATAACTTCTTTATTATGCTTTTTATATTTTATCATCCTCTGTTAGAACCTAAGCCCCTTTGAGGCAGGTCAGGGATATGTGCCTGGCACTTAGCATAACACTTGGCATATAGCAAACACTTGCAGAAAAGATAAATGTTTGCAGAAGGAATGAATGGATGGATGAACGAATGGGGATTATTCTTGTCATTTCAGTGATGAGGAAACTGAGGCTTAGAGAGGTGAAACGCTATGGCCATGGTCATCTAGGCAGGGAGTGCCTAAACCAGGATCGAAGCACAATCTGCCCAGCCTGAGAGCAGCCATGGCCTTGGCCTCTCCATACCTCCCTCACCCAGGGCAATGGAACAGAGGCAACAGGGCATGGGATGCATTGGGCTGAAGTTAAGTGGGAAGGAGAAGTTGAGATGTTCCCACAAGACAAGTTTGAAGAAATAGAAATCAGTGCTTTGAACTCATTGCTACAAACTGTGTTGGGAGGCAAAGCTGGGGCAGCTAATGCCATAGATTGTTTTCACATTGAAAGCCAGAAATGACCAGATATGAGGTTAATGGTTATGCGATCCACTTCATCCTCTGTGTGAATTAAATATTATCATCAGTCTCATTTTATAGGTGGGCGATTATATGCTCAGAGCATTTGAAACTCTTTCCCATGGCTATACAGTCTGGGTCCTGACACCCTCATTCCACATCCTTTTTTCTTCCCTACTCTGCCTTTCACCTGGTGCCTGATCCCTCTGACCACAGAGAGTGGTGTTCAGGCTGACCCCCAGCCTGCCTCACAGGCTCACCCGTACATGACTGGACGTGAGCTGCCAACTGGGCTCCGGGCTCCCAGCATGTGGCCAGCCTCTCTGGGCCAGTCAGCTTATTTTCTCCAGATGCAGGGAGGCATGGGAATCTCCATGGCAGGACATTCAGGTGTTTTATCCTGTGAAATATCACAGAAGGCCCTACTTTGAAATCCTCACCCTCACCAATATGCATAGGTGCTAGAGTCATTCCCATTAATCTGAATCGAGGGCAGGACAGCCGATGACACGAGTGTTGCTTAACCTTGACCCTGGGGAGCTGGAGAGGGCATTCCCTGGTCCACCAGGAGAAATCGCCTCCACCAGGACCTTGGTAAGTAAGAAAGAACTTGTGCTCATTTGGATGGGGAACGGGAGGAAGTCTGTTCTGACTGTGAAGAAAGTGTTTACAAAGCTAACAAGAAGTACAAACAAGGACTGGAGGGGAATGCTGCTGCTTCTAATGTGCTTGATATGCTAATTACAAATTATGCGCATCTTTTTGTATTAAAGCAGGCCCCCTCAGGAATTTATGTTAGCTAGTTGTTCTGAGTACTTGAAAGATGGTCGATGGGATTTCTTTATATAATTTAGGCAAGTGTTACCATCTATTTAATCATTCAACCATTTATTCAATAAATGTTTACTGAATTCTTATTCTGTGCCAGGGACTGCGCAGGACACTGGAGGTGGGGGAGGAAGTAGGGAATGAAACAGAGGAGGTCCTGCCCTCAGGAGCTTCTGTTGGGTGGGGAGGGAGGGGTGGACACTGTTCTGGCTGGACAGGGATGGTGTAGCCTGCTACCATTTCAGAAGCGGAGTGAGGACGTCTCAAAACATGTTGAAACATGGTGTCATGCTCTGGCAGTCTGCAGGAGGTGGGGCTCTAGGCCGTACATTAATTGGTGCCCAGGTCCTGATGAGCCTCACTTGCAATGCCAGAGAGATCTAGGTTCAAATCCTAACCCTGCCACTTAGTCGCTATGTGACATGGACGAGTCACATGACCTCCAGGAGACTCAGAGGATTTATCGGCAAAACAGGGATGCTAATTTGAACCTCAGGAGACTTTATGGATTAAATGAGAAAATGGACATAAAACGCTTGTCACAACATAGAAAACAGCATGTGATTGCCAGTGTCATCAGCCTTTACCTCTAAAGTATAAGATATCCTGTAATATCCTGAGCTTTGATGTTATTACCTTTAGCACAGGTGTGCATGTGCATATATAGAAAAAACGATATATACGTATTTGTGTGTCAACACTTGCATGTATCTTCACTACACACAAGTATATATGCCCATGAACCTGCAGGATAAGTATGAACGTATTCACAGATGCACACACATATCCACATGCATGTACACTTTATGGCCATTTTGCTCTTTCATGCTTTCTTCATCCACATGGACCTGGGCCTCCTTTAGTTTTCCCAATTCCAAATGTGAAGAACACCAGTTACAAGTTACTGAAGATCCTCTATGTTTCTTTCTTCGTCTGCTTTCACTCTCTCATTCATATGTGTTTCTTTATTTTCTCCCTGTAGCTCACTACCTTTCTCCACTCCACACTCACCTCCCCTACAGGGAGACAGTCCACAGAAGACAGACATTCCTCTATCACTAGGAGTCTAGGGTTCTGAGTTTACTCAAATTGGGAATTTTCACTCCTGCTTTTCAAGCTTTGCCTCTGGGATACCTTCTGGGATTGCTCAGTTTCCCTCCAGTGAACTCCAGGTTCTAGCTCTATGGTGGGAGGAATTTGTCAGCTTAATTGTTGTCCCCTGTTCAACTCAGTCTCTGCCATCAACATTTCTCTTCATCCACACAGACACCTCTGGGCTTCTTCAGAATATTTGTAACTAAAGTTGGAAAGCTATCCTCTCTCTTCAACTGTGAAATTTGCAAGATGGATTCCCCTCAGACCTTTACGCATGCATAGATGGAAATGTATGAACTTGCATTCAGAGACGTACACACACACTCTCATGTACCTTCTTTATTTTATTGTTGTTTCTTTCTACTGCCCTTTTGCCCTGTTACTTCAAGTTCATGTGCTAGAAGACAGAACTTTGGTGAAAAAGCAAGTTGAACTTTACTACTTCAATGATTTTTTTTTTTTAAACTTTGAGGTTTTCTTCATGTGTATCTTTTTTTTTTTTAGTATTTATATATTTGGTTGCACCAGGTCTTAGTTGCAGCACATGGGCTCCTTAGTTGTGGCATGTGAACTCTTAGTCGCATCATGCATGTGGGAACTAGTTCCCTGACCAGGGATCGAACCCAGGCCCCCTGCATTGGGAGCGTGGAGTCTTATCCACTGCTCCACCAGGGAAGTCCCCAATGATGTGTTTTATTCTGTTTCTCATTAAGTCTTTATTTCCACTCAAGATGAACCTGAAATCCTCACTTTTTTCATTCTTCCTTCCATATATTTAGTGGAGATTGACATGTGAGTGAAATGGACATAGGAGTTCGGTGAGGGAAATAGAGGACTGGTTCCCTCTGCAGAAAGGTTCTTAGGATCTTCCCCAGTGAGAATCAGGCTTGACTATGAAGATTCCCTGGTGTCCTCCAAACACCTGGAGTTGGCTCATGTAAGACACAACTCTTCCCATGTAAGGTAGGATGTAGTTCTTACAACCATCCATCGAGCATCTGGAGTGGAGTTCCAGTTCCAACCTACAGGGTAGAGGTTAGCTCTAGGAATCAGAGAACAAGAAAGATGCCTTAATCTGTTCAGTAATTCAGCAAATATTTATTGAGCACCTGTTTTGCAGCAGACATCACACTAGGTATTAAAGCTGGTTGACAAGACAGACTCAATTCCAGATAACACTTACAATCAAATGAGGGACATGGGCATTAAATGCAACAGCACACTAACAATGTTCCAAGTACAACTGTGATAAACACTAAGAAGAACAAAAGTGGGGTCTATGGCAGTGTAAAATAGGGCTCTTGGCCAAGTGAGAGTTGCGATAGGGTGGGAGGAGTGTTACTTAGGGAAAATTCCCTGAGGGAGTGACGTTTTACACTATGACTCGAAGGATACACAGAAGTTGGCCAGAGGAAGAAATGAGGAGAACATTCCAGAAAGAGAAAGTAGCACATGCAAAAACCCTGATTCACTAGGTGTCTAGCTCATCCACAGGGCATAGATGTCAAGGTGGTTGGAACATAGTGAGCAGGGCAGGGTGGTCTGAGATGGAGCTGGGGACAGCGGTGGGGAGCTGAGCACTCTGTTACTTCCATAGTTCACCCTGACGCCTCCTGGCGCTGCGGCCATGTCTACTGGATGAACGAGACACCAAGACATATGCGGAGCAAAGCACGGCCTCTTAGATGTGAAGGTCCATCAGGATACAAAAGATAAATATATGTTCGCCTTTAGACTTGTGCAAAATTATTTCTTTTTGTGGAAAGGCTGTTTTCAAATGACAACTTTACATTTTTCCCTGTGTCAGAAGAACCACATCAACATATCATGTACCAAATCCCCTCTCTAGCTGTTGAAATGACCTTCTTAAATGGCTTATCATTATCTCAGAAATTCCACCACAGGGCAGAGGCACCTAGAAGCCAAACCTTTTACTTCCCAGGTTAGTGTGTATGTTTAATCCTCATTATAGCAATACAACTGTAAAGCATCTTAAGTAGTTTTATATCTGATCAAGTTGAACTAATCTGCATAGAGATCTTTAACCTGATTTACTTTCCAACAATCAACAAGCTAAAAATATTTGTTAATGAAGCTTTTTAACTACTTGTTAATGTGAAAAATACTTCTTTAAATTTATATTATTTGTATGATAAAAATGACAGAATACTAGCCTGAAGAAGTTAAAACACATTTTCAGGAATTGGCTGCTTTACAAAAATCCATGGGTTCTTTGAATGTGACAGTTAGGCCAATTGAGGTTCTTCATGCAAATGCTGAAGAGATTGATGGCATTGTGAGAGAAGACAGAACATTAAACCCACACGTGCCCTGGGCATTTTGTCAGGCTCCAAATTCCCAGGCAACTCTTTCCCTTCCTGTCAGCAAAAATGAAGTTTTTGACGCAAGCTAGTAAATATAGAAGATACCTTAGGTAGAACCAAAGCCTGATCTATATTCACTCCTTAGCTGTGGTTCCAAACCTCAACACCCATTTGAGTGTTATCACTCTTGCCTCTAACAACTGAAAAACTTTGTACAAAAGAGACCTCTGCTTCTTGGACTGGCTAGGAAAGAGCAGTTGAAATTTGTGGAAGATCCAAATTATTGATCTGTTTTTTAAGCAAACGCAATTTGATTATTTATTTATTTATTTCTTTTATTTAATTATTTTTGGCTGCATTGGGTCTTCGTTGCTGCGCGCGGGCTTTCTCTAGTTGTGGCGAGCGGGGGCTACTCCTCATTGCTGTGCGCGGGCTTCTCATTGTGGTGGCTTCTCTTGTTGTGGAGCACGGGCTCTAGGTGCGCAAGCTTCAGCAGTTGTGGCACGCGGGCTCAGTAGTTGTGGCTCGCAGGTTCTAGAGCGCAGGCTCAGTAGTTGTGGTACACGGGCTTAGCTGCTCTGCGGCACGTGGGATCTTCCCGGACCAGAGCTCGAACCCGTGTCCCCTGCATTGGCAGGTGGATTCTTAACCACTGTACCATCAGGGAAGTCCCTAATTTGATTATTTAGAGTGCAGACCAGAATAGGACTGACCCATGGGAAACGAATTCTGTAACCTCTGCTGTTTTCTCTCCTGGGCTCCCCAGCCTCCTGGCTCATTTATCGCAGCCCATACTATCTTTGCATATGATTTTTGGTTCACCTGTGTATCAGTTAGGAAAAAGATGACACACTTGGAGTGGGTAGTTTGAGGAGAGTTTAACAAAACACAAGCATTTACAAAGATGGGGACAGGGATTAAGGAGAACAAGAGCTGGGGCAGGATCCCAGAGCTGGTAATGATGGGGTACTCTTCCCATGCCAGGCCTGAAGGGGCGAGGGGAGGGAGTGGCTACCTGACAGGAGCTTGACCTCTGATGGAGGGACTCAGCCAACCCTCGGCATCTCTGCTTGGAGGGAGCTGGGAATAAATACCTGATCTCATTTCCCTTGCACGCGCTGACTCCCAGTGCTTCTAGTTGACCAAAGCAAACCAGAAGCCGGTAGACAAGGGAGCACACTGAAGTTCAGCAGCCTTCCAGAGCAGAGTGGGGTCAAGAAGAGTGGAAAGTGAATCGCAGGGACGTGGGGGTGGAGCATGGGTGAATGGAACGTCCTGCACAAACTGCTGGCCTCCTGCACTAGACCGTGAAAGCCTTTTCAACAGGCGATGTGTCTTTTATTTTGTAGCCCAAGCTCCAAACTCAAGCCCTGACAAACAGAAAGGACTTAATAAATTCTGAGTCAATGAATGGATGTAGGGATGGTGAATGGATGGATGATTAAATGACTGGATGAATAACCAAGTGACTGAATGAATGATGGTAAGATAAAGTTTTCCCTACTGGAGTCCTTTCGATGATCTGCTCTGGTAACTACCTTGGAACAATTTGTAATTAACATATCAAATTCTTCTAAAGGTCTTGAAAGACTTTGTCTCTTCTGCAGCTTAAGCAGTCTGCACAGAAGCTTGCGTACTGGATGAAATTGCTTCCTTCATAGCAGAGATAAAGCACCCCCTACCTCCTGTTCCAAAGACCTCAAATTCTGAATTAGGAGAGACATGAATTAATGAGCTCTGCATGTAACAAGAAAAACCGCTTTTAATAACTGGGAGTTAACAGAGTTTGGATCCCTGCTGATCTTATTGGCAAAATTAAATAAAAGTGACATTCTGCTGGCCCAAGCAAATTAGCAGCCAGCCTGTGTAAAGGCTCAGTTAACCCGAGACATTGTGTGATGTATTACCCATTGTTTGACGTACTTTCATAAGAGCAAGACGAAGTGTCCCATCCTTTAGACTCTGGTAATGTGCTTCATTGTTAAATTCAATAGGAAAAGCGATTCATACTGTGGTATGATTGAAAAGAAAATTGAATCCTTTTGATGTTATAAATGTGTCTATTACTGCGTGTGCACACAAATTTTCCATGGAAATTATGGTGAAAGTAGTGATTCTCCTCGAAAAATGCATTAGTGTTGACACGTTCAATTTTATCTGCATCAGAATATAAATACCCTTTAACCATGGTCAAATTGTGCGGAATGTATATACCACATCTGCATAAGTCACTTGTCTATCCATCTATTGGAAAAAAGCATCGAGCTCTGAGAGCTATCCTGGTTCTCCATTTGCAGTTTTAAAAATATATATTATTGAAAGCATTGGTGCAGGATTTGTGTGAGGGTCTTTCTAATTTAAAAAACAGTTTCATAAAGCAAAGGTCTGTAATTTCATGTCTCGGTTACACAAAGCTAGTTTGAAGGCTTTGGGAAACCTGATGAGTTGCAGTCTGCGTGTCATGCTAGCATTGGCCACCAGGCCATTGTTGGCCATGGCCTGACCAAGTGGTCACGGAACCTTCTTACAAAGCAGTGGAGGATGTCAGGGACATATACTCAGCTTGGCTCTGTGGTTTCAAATCCCATTGTTTACAAGCTAAATGAGGACAGTAAAATGCCTGTCACCTCTTGCCTCCCTCTGCCTAAGATCTGCCCCTTTTCTGCTCTGCTCCTCCATCCTCCTGGCTTTGTCCTTCTTTGGATCTGAAACTCAAGGGAGCCACTTCTCTGCTCTGCGTTTCAGTCTTCTCTTCTGCAATCAGGGTGGATGGTCTCTATGTCCTTCAAAGTTAAATGTTTGGTACTATTTGAACACATTATGCTCTTTTTTCCTTTCCTTCTTATATGTCAGGACTTTTTTGGTCACAAGCAGTAAAAAATTCAACACAGAATGGATTAAGAAATATGAGAATTCATTGCTCTTCCACCTTACCACGCCCCCCTCCAAAAAAAAAAAAAAAACCTCAGGGGCAAATTTGGCGTTGGGCATTGACATCAGAATTGGCTTCTCCTTTAGGGTTGAGTCCATTTGCAAACTCTCTTGGTGATCTCTTCTCCTGGAGGCAAGATGGCCACACTCCTTGTTCACATCCTTCCTACTCCAAATTCAGCCACACAAAAAATCATGAATGTATTTTTGTTCTATGTTTATTTATTTATTTTATTTATAGCTGTGTTGGGTCTTCGTTTCTGTGCGAGGGCTTTCTCTAGTTGTGGCAAGTGGGGGCCACTCTTCATTGCGGTGCGCGGGCCTCTCACTATCGTGGCCTCTCTTGTTGCGGAGCACAGGCTCCAGACGTGCAGGCTCAGTAATTGTGGCTCACGGGCCCAGTTGCTCCGCGGCATGCGGGATCTTCCCAGACCAGGGCTCGAACCCGTGTCCCCTGCATTGGCAGGCAGATTCTCAACCACTGCGCCGCCAGGGAAGCCCTTCCACGAATGTATTTTTGAAAAATATTCCTGGACCTGGCTCTCCTTGGCCCAAATTAGGTCAGCATCTATCCCCGAACCAATCACTGCAGTCAGAGGCAGGCAGTGCTCTGATTTGCCAGGCTGGTGTCACATCCACCCTTGGAGTTAAAGGGCAAATGGACTGAGAAAGGGGGATGGGTAATCACTCCAAGAAAAATTATGTTCCTGTTATTAAAAGAAGGATAAACATGCAATGGAAGGGGATTGGGCAGACACATCTTCTGTAACGTGTTCATGCAAGCAGTTCCTGTTTCCTGAAATACCTCTTTTTCCTTGTCAGTGTGATGAATCCTTGCTTATCCTTCAAGATCAAGTTCAAAAAGCCCCTCTTCACTGAGCCCTCTCAAATCCCTACCTGACTTCTTTGCTCTCTTAGCACTGAAACATATCTCTGTTACAGAATCTGCAATACTCGTCCCATCCTTCCAACAAATATTTTTTGAACACCTATTACGTACAAAGCACTGCAGGCTTACTTTCTCTTCTCTAAGGATTTGGAATACCAGGCTCTCTGTGCCAACTGCATGACTTACTAGAAGAGAAATGTGGGGCTAACTTAAGGAGGAGGGTGGTGGAAGTGTTGGCAGGGGAACAGAGAAACTAGCAGGAAAAGGTAAAAGAATAACAGAATAACTTGCTTTTCTAGGAGGGCACTGGCAAACCAAGACCGCTCAACACATATTATTATTGAGTATCTACTAAGGGCCAGATACTGTCTCGGTGCCTGGGGTAAATCAGTGAAAAAAAACATGCAGAAATACCTGTCCTTGTGGAGGGAATGTGGAAGAGGGCATTCCAGGCTAAAGAAACAGCCAGTGCAAAGCCCTGGACTAGGAGTGTGTTTGACTTATTAACAGATCAGCAAAATGGCTAGTGTGGCTGAGAGGGAGTATAGAAGGAGGTGACATTAGAAAGGGACCAGGGCCGGATCATGGAGGGACTAGTCGGCCATGATGAGGACTTTAGCCTTTACTCTTCAACCCACCATCCAAGTCCTGAAGCAATCCGGAACTGGACAAAAATGCATTATCAGTCCGTGGAGATAGTGGGGCTAGGATTAGGCTTGAAGCAGGAATCCTGGGTTCTCACCAAATTATCACATTCCTCTCAATATATCCCAGGCTATGAAAAATGGACTTCTGCCTGAGTTTCCCAATTAACAATTCTTATTGACCAGCTAAACTCTGCTGAGATCGTGACATCTTTGACATAACCTATAGCTCTTGGGGGTTGGGGGGTGGAAGAAGGGTAGAGGAATGGGTAGAGTTTAATATTCAAGAACACGATCTGTGAGTCACAGTGCTGGGTTTGGACCATGGCTCTGCCACTTATATGTGTATAGCACTGGGTTGTTACTTGCTCTGAGTCTCATTTTCCTCATCTGTTAAATGGGAGCACGAAAACCTGTTCCACAGTGCACTATATAAGAGTATACGTAAACTGCATAGCATAGAATTATCCCTCACTATAAATAATCACTGTTACTACCCTGGATATTTCTTGCAAATCCTCTCTACCTGGGGTTGACAGAGTTCTTTATCCTTCCGCTCACTGGCTGAGACCTGTTTTCTAAGAGCCATGAAGCTGCTGCATACTTGGACTTCTAGTGTCATCAGTCACCTGGGTTTTGGCCCTTTATCACCTTTGTTCCATTCCTTCCCAAGAGATGAGTTAGACCCTGTTGGCTCTTAAAGCCTGTCTGACTTATGTCCGATGGCACCGTAACTATTTGGACGTGGAATATTTGGCTGCTGACCACTCCTCCAGTTGTGGAGAGCAACCTGAGAATTGCCTTGTTTATACCCACGTAGGTTCTGTCCTGCCTTGTCCCCATTCCTACCCTACAAGCTTGGCTGGTCCCAGCAGGACTTGTAGCCAAGCCTTAGCAGAATCATGCCACGTGCCTGCTACATTCTTCCTCATCCAAAAAGCAGTTTCTCCAGGTGCTACATAAGTAACAAAACTCTTCCTTGGACTGTTTCATACAGATGTTGTCTCTAATTCACCTCCAGGCAAAACTGACCAGTGGCCCCTTTCCTAGGGAAAAACTTCCTTGTGTCATTTCTCTGCCTCTTGCTCCTTTCTCTCTCTCCATGTGGAAGTCTCTGCCACTGTCCCCCTTGTATCATGTGAACGTTGCCTTGTGAATTGTTCAGAATCCAAGTCTGGGTGGGATATTTACCCAGAGCAAATTATGGCTGGATGCATTCCTATGTCAACATGTGCCATGCTTATTTCTTATAAAGTAGTTCATTATTCTGTGGGGCATAAATAGTATTACCAGATTGATAGGATTAAAGCTAGTGAGTTGTTAATTAGCATCTAATTAAAAGAGATGAGTTACATACCCATGTACAGTAGCTAATGTTATGTTTTCCTTGAAAAAGAAATGATTAAGTGTACAGCAATTGTGTTTTCAAAGAAACCATACCAAACCATATGTGAGGTTCTCTAGGGATGCAGGGCCAATGTCTACCTTGGGACATCAGAAAATTGAGTTTGCTACTCCCCAAAGAAGCAGATGACAACATGGGCTAGGATCTCTCTTGTCACAGGAAGCTGGCTTGAGCTTTGCGTGGTTTCCAGAAGTAGCAACAGAGAAGCCGTCAAGGCAGCTTCGTAGAGCCCAAGCCCAGGCTCCAGAGCTGTGTATCCTTCTGTTCAACTTTCTACTGTGATTATCAACTCACACTGCCAAGTGTTCTTACACTCTTTATCTAATTTAACTTTCAAAGAACCCATATCCCCATTTTATAAACCAGAAAACTAAACCTCAGGCAGGACTCAGTTGTGGCTCACTTGATAAGACCAGAGAATTTCTGAAGAAGCACCAGGACACATGCTGACCATCCAAGCCAAGGCCTTCTGAAACCTGATTTTGATGTCTCCATGTAGCCTTCTCTCTCCCTATTCCGTACTTTTCTCCAGCTAAACTGCTCTCCACCATGTTTTTCCTAATGGCCTCATTCTGCTCACAGCCAGCTGAGAAGGCTTCCATGTGTCTACCTCCCACCCGAACTTCCGGATGCAGGCCAATCCTAATTTCATCAACCTTGACTAACCTATACTCCAGTCACTCTCCCTCTCAGAGAATTCTTGGTAGATTTGTATAATAGAACTCAAACGGGTAGAAGATGAGGGTTCACTGGACTCCAGCTCTCCACAATGCAGAAATTTCCATTATGACATCCCACAGATGTAGTCACTGAGCCTGTTTTACAGTTTGTTGTAAGTGGGTTGTTTACATTTTTATTACTTATTGACTCTGAGTATCCAAATAATACAGAAAAATGATCTGGAAAGAAGTAAAAGAAAATAGTGGTTACTCCTGTAGAATGGATTAAGGTGGGAATAGGAAGAGAGCAGCTGAGAATGTCAAAGGGAACTTTTATTTTATTAGTACTTGTATCTTTTACATCACTATTATATCATGTATTGCTTATGTAATAAAAAACAATAAACAAAATCAACATATTCCCATTGGAGGAATCTTGTATATTTATAGAAAGGACAAATAAATAGAACAAAATATAACTCTCTGGCCTATAAATAACTGCTGTTAACTATATATCTACATTTGGTATTTTTATTCTACTTAGTTTTTTATTAAATTTATATTTAGGTATTATGATACTGTATAAGAATTGGGAATCCTTATTTTTAATAGGTTAACATATGCATCTCCCAACTTACTAAAAAATTTTTGTTAATATGAATTTTAATTATGGCATAATATTCTGTTGAGGGTTGAAACATCACTCATATAACCTTTCCCTGAGGTTGAACATATATGTTTCTAATATTTTTGCAGTATAAATATTGCTGAGGAAAACATCTGTTTTTAATTGGAAAGTTTAAATTATTTCTATTTTTTGCCATAACTGGTATGCTCATTTGTTCTTGTTCTATTGTATTTTTTATATTTGATCCTTCCTTGTTGTTTTCTTTGGACCATCTTCTCTTTCATTACTTTTTCCCTATGGTAGTTTTAAAGATATATGTGTTGTTTTTAACTCTACTAATGTTTCCTTTTAAACTTAGTACTTAATGGTGAACTATTCAAAGTTCTCTTCTAAAGTTTCTAATCTTGTTCCTCCAGTACAATGATGACTAGCTAATCCTACTGTTAAACTCATCTACTGAGTTCTTAATTTCAATCATTATATTGTTCTTGATTCTATAATTTCAATTTGATATTTTTTCATAGATTCATTTCTCTGGAATCTTAGCCAAACCGTTGCAGATTTTAGTAGATACTTTTTACGTGATTAAAAGAATTATACCATTGTTTTTCCTTAATATATTAAGGAAAAACCCATACGCCCTTTTTGGCCAACCGAATCATTGGCAATGTTGAGTTTTATAGCTATGATATAAAGTATATTTAGATTCAGAATTTTTGTATCTTCATGGGGGAATTTGTCATTTGCCATTATGAATTATATATGTTTACTTCAAGTATATTTGCCTTTAAAATTTCCTTGTCTGGAATTACTGGTTATAATTCCTGGTTATATCAGTTTTTTGTTCTCTTCTTTTTTGAAATACAAATGATATAGGCTGAAATGCACTTCACTGAGTTTTAACAAATTCATATAAATATGAAGCTCATATCCCTATCAATATACAAAATATTTTCATCACTCCAGAGAGTTCTAAGTCAGTCTTTTCTAAATCTTTTACAATAGTAAAAAGAGATGAGTTATGTACCCATGTACCTTTTGCTCATTTACATATTACAGTATGTACAGTATATACTCTTTTCCATCAGCTTATTTCACTTAGAGTAATGTCTGTGAAATGCATCCACATTGGTGCATGAATAAGAAATGTTTCTTTTTGTTTTGGCATAATATTCCATCATATAAATATACCACAGTTTATTTATGCACTCACCAGTTGATAGACATTTGTACTGTTTCCAGTTGAGACTACTATGAATAAAGATTCTATGAATATTCTTGTACAAGCATTTGTACAGACCTAAGTTTTCATTTCTTTTGAGTAAATTGCCTAGGAAAGGGATTGCTAGTTCATAGGGTATGTATGTATATGCTTAATTTTATAAGAAACTGCCAAACTGTTTTTCAAAAAGACTGTACCATTTTACACTGCTACCAGAAATATATGAGTTCTGGTTGTTCTACATTCTCAAGCCGAGGAAGTTCCTTCTATTTCCAGCTTCCTGAGATTTTATCATGAACGTGTATTGAATATTTCAAATGCTTTTTTTGTAGATATTGAAATTATCACTTTTTTTCTTTAGTTTGTTCATGAATCTTCTTTAGTCTGTCAATTAATATTTTAAAGTTACACAACCTTGTATTCCTAGAATAAATTTCCCCTGGTCATGATATACTATCAGTTTTATATATTACTAGATTTGATTTGCTAATATTTTATTAACAACTTTTGTATCTTTTGTGTTCATGAGGATTATTGTTCTGTAATTTTCTTTTCTTGTAGTATATTTGCCTGATTTTGGTATTAAGGTTTTCCTGGCCTTATAAAATGACTTGAAAAGTGTTTTCACGATTTTCTGGAGAGTTTTGGTCAAATTGGCATTATTTCTTTCTTAAAAATATGGTAAAATTTACTAATGAAGACACTGAGTGTGGAGTTTTCTTTAAAATAATGCTGTCAGTTACAAGTTCAAGTTATTTAAACAGATATGGGACTATACAGCTATTTATCTTTTCTTGAGCTAGTTTTGACAATTTGCATCATTCAAGGAATTTGTCTAATTTATCCAAGATGTAAAATTTATTGGCATAAAATTTTTCATAATATGCCCTTATCCTTTTGATATCTGCAGGATCCATAGTTATGTCCCCTCTGTCATTTTTTTTGATATTGACAAACTGTGATTTCTCTTTTCTTGATAGTTTAGCTAGAAGTTTATCCATTTTTTTGTTTTAATTTTCCTTCAAATACCAGCTTTTGGTTACATTTTCTCTGTTGTTTATTTTATATTTCATTGATTTTTTTTCTCTTCATTATTTTCTTCCCTCTTAATTTGGTCTAATTTGCTCTTCTTTTTCTAGCTAGCTTCCTAAGGTGGGAGCTTAGATTACTGATCTGTTTTTCTTTTAAGTTAGTTTGATTAAGGTAGAATTTAAAATAAAACAAAATCCATCAATTTTAGGGGAAGGGGTATATTGTTCAATGAGTTATGAAATGTGTATACACCTAGGTCTCTATCACCAAAATCAATACATTGAATATTTTCATCTACTCAAAGGGTTTCCTCAAACTCCTTTTCAAGAAATCCCTCAACTTTACAGCAACCACCATTGTGATTATTTTCCACAATGAATATTTTCTTCACCTCAACACAATAATTTTGGGATTTATCAATGCTATTGTACAAATCAATATTTTTTAGTATTCCACTTCATCAATATACCAAAATTTGGGTGTTTTTGCTCACCTGTTGATAGATATTTGGGATGTTATAAATAAAGCTGATATTTTTCTTTCTTTTTTATCTTCTGAGCCCCTTTACCCGTTTCTCCGCCCCCCCCCAACCCCTTGCCTCCAGCAACCACCAATCTGATCTCTGTATCTATAAGCTTGTTTTTTTGCTTTTGTTTTTGTTTAGATTCTACATATAAGAAATATGATATTTGTCTTTCTCTGACTTATTTCACTAAACGTTATACCCTTGAGGTCCATCCATGTTGTCATAAATGGCAAGATTTCATTCTTTTTTAGGCTGAATAATATTCTACTGTATATACAATATGCAGCAATTATTTCATCCATGCATCCATTGATGGATACTTAGGTTGTTTCCATATCTTGGCTATTGTAAATAAAGCTGCAGTGAATATGGGGGTGCACATAACTTTTTGAGTTACTGTTTTCATTTTCTTCAGATAAATACCAAGGAGTACAATTGCTGGATCATATGGTAGTTCTATTTTTAATTTTTAAGGAACCTGCATACTATTTTCCACAGTGGCTGCACCAATTTACGTTCCCACCAAATGTGCACAAGGGTTTCCTTTTCTTCACATCCTCACCAACACTTGTTATTTCTTGTCTTTTTGATAATAGCCATTCTAATAGATGTGAGGTGATACCTCATCATGGTTTTAAATGCATTTCCCTGATGATTAATATTTTGAGCATTCTTTCCTGTACTTGTTGGCCAACTTTATGTCTACTTTGGAAATATGTCTATTCAGATTCTCTGCTCATGTTTAAAATCAGATTGTTTGCTATTGTGTTGTATGAGTTCTTTATACATTTTGGATATTAGCCCCTTATCAGATATAGGATATGAAAATATTTTCTCCCATTCAGTAGGCTGTCTTTTCATTTTGTTGATGGTTTGCTTTGCTGTGAAGAAGATTTTTAGTTTGATATAGTCCCACTTATTTATTTTTCCTTTTGTTGCTTTTGCTTTTGGTGTCAGATTAAAAAAATCATTGCCAAGACGTATGTTAAGGAGCTTACTGCCTATATTTTCTTCCAGGAGTTTTATGTTTTTAGGTCTTATGTTCAAATCTTTAATCCATTTTGAGTTAATTTTTGTGTATGGTGTAAGATGGTGGTTAAATTTCAGTCTTCTGCATGTGGCTGTCCGTTTTCCCAGCACCATTTATTGAAAAGACTGTCCTTCCCCCAATGTATATTCTCTGCTCTTTTGTTGTAAATTAGTTGACCATATATATGTGGGTTTATTTCTTGGCTCTTTATTCTGTTTCATTGATCTGTGTGTCTGTTTTTATGCCAATACCATACTGTTTTGATTACTGTAATATAGTCTGAAATCAGGGAGCATGATGCCTTCTGCTTTGTTCAAATAAAGCTGACTTGACCTGTCATGTACAAGCCTCTTTATGGACATATGGTTTTATTTCTCTTAGGGAAATATTAAAAAGAACTACTGAATCATATAAGTATATGTATAACTTCATAAGAAATTGAAAAATATTTTCTAAAGTTATCATACTATTCTATACTCCTACCAACACTGTATGAAAGTTATAAATGCTCCACATCTTTACCAACACTTGATATTCACAGGTTTTAAAATTTTAGCCATTATAGTGAGTGTCTGGCAGTATCTCATGGTGTTAATTTGCATTTTCCTGATGGCTAATGCTACTGATCATCTTTTCTTGTGCTTATTGGCCATTCATATATCTTTGTGTGTGTGTGTTTGGAGTGTCCATTCAAATGTTTTGCTCATTATTACTGGATTATTTATATTATTTTGATTGACTTGTAAGATTTCTTCATATATTCTGGATACCAGTCTTTCATCAGATATATGTTTTATGAATATTTTCTCCCAGTCTGTGACTTGCTTTCTCATTTTCTTAATGGCTTTTTTGAAGAATAGAAGTTTTTAATTTTAATAGAATCCACTTCATTCATTCTTCCTTTTATGGTTTGTGTTTTTTTGTCTTAAGTCATCTTTGCCTGCCATAAGATCACAAAGATTATTTTATGTTTTATTCTAAAAGTTTTATATTTTTAGCTTTATGTATAGGTCTATGATCCATTCTGAGTTAATTTTTGTGTATAGCATGAAATGAGTCAAGGTTGTTGTTTATTGTTTGTTTACCACATGGTTATCCAGTTGTTCCTTTTCCATTTGTTGAAAAGACTATCATTTTTCCACTGAATTACTCTCATGTTTTTGTAAAAATTCAACTACCATATGCATGGGTCTCTTTCTGGGCTCTAATTTGTTTTGTTCATTTACTTGTCTCTCTATGAAAACACCATCAGGTCTTAATTACTGAGGATTTCTAGTAGGTATTTAAATTAGATAGTATGGATTTTTCAACTTTGTTCTTCATTGCTAAATTTATTTTTGTTATTCGTTTGGTTTCATTGATTTTCTCTATTGTTTATTCATTTTATATTATATTAATTTTTATTCTTATTATTATCATATTAGTCTTTATACTTTGAGTTTAATTTCTTCTTTCTACCTTCTTGAGGTAGAAGCTGAGATCATTGATTTTAAATATTCTTTTTATTTTCTAAAATAAACAAAACTAACAAAAATTTCTCCCGAAGCACTGCTTAGACTAGTTGAATACACAAATTTTGTTATATTTTATTTTTATTATTATTCAGTTCAAAATATTTTCTAATTTTCCTTGTGAATTTTTCTCTGACTTTTGTGTTATTTAGAAATGTGTCACTTAATTTCCAAATATTTGAGGATTTTCTAGATATATTTGTGTTTGATCATTCATTTTTATTGTAATCCAATAACATATTGTGCAGAAGTTCATTTTTAAAAATTTGCTTAGACTTTGTTCATGGTCCAGTATTTGGTATAGCTTGGTGACTGGCTGTTTCATACACACTTGAAAAAAAAAATGTCTTCTGTAGCTGTTGAGTATAGTGGCATATAAATCTTAATCAGGCTACTTTGATTGATAGTGCCTTTCAAATCTTTTGTATTCTTCCTATGTTTTTGTTTACTTAGTTTGACTGTTGGAGGAATATTAAATTTTCCAACAGTCATTGTGAATTTTCTGTTTCTCCTTTCAGTTCTACTAGATTGTGTTATATGCATTTTGAACCTCTGTTATTACATGAATACTCATTCAGGATTGTTATGCTTTCTTGATGGACTGACACTTTTCATCATTATGAAATGTCCCTCTTTATCTCTGGTAATAACTCTTTGTCTTAATGTCAGCTTTGTCTGGTATTAATATAGCCACTTTAGCTTCTGGTGATTAGTGTTTTCATGGTATACTATTTTCTATCTTTTACCTCTAAGCTTCCTGTTTTTGTATTTAAAATGTGTATATTATTGTATATGGCTTTCATATCCAGTCTGCCAATCTTTACCTTTTAATTAGGGTGTTAATGACATTTATATTAATATAATTATTAATACCACTACATTTAAATCTTATAGTTTTTCTATTTATCACATCTGTTTTTTGACCATTTTTTTCTCCTTTTTTACCATCTTTTTGGACTAATTGAGAATTGTTTTTTAAATTCCACCTTTTCTCTTTTTTTTAACTATAACTCTTTGTTTTATTACAATTTTTTTTAGTGGTTGCAGTAGGGCTTACAGTATGTTTTCTTAATTTATTGTAATCTTCCATGAGTTAATAGATCACTTCTCAGGTAATGTACTAACATTACAAGAGTACCCTTCAATCTACCCCCATCTGTTGTGCTGTTGTTATCATACATTTTATTTCTATATATGTTATTATCCCACAATATATAATTAGTTTTGCTTTAAATAGTCAATTATCTCTTAAAGGAATTAAGTTTAAAAAAAGGCTTATATTTACCTATACATTTACCATTTCTAGCACTCCTTTTTCTTTCATGTAGGTTTGATTTTCCAGATGGTGGAAATTGTTCATTTTCAAGAACTTCCTTTAATATTCCTTGTAGTGCAGGTCTGCTGGTGATGAATTCTCTTAGATTTTGCTTATTGGAAAATGTTTTCGTTTTACCTTTATTTTTGAAAGATATTTTGTCTGGATATAGAATTCTAGATTGACAGCTTTTTCTTTCAGCACCTTAAAGGTGTTGTTTCTCTGTCTTCTAGCTTGCTTTGTTTCTGATGAGAAGTTAGTGCACATGTTTATTCTGAGTGCCTCAGTGTGTGCGTGTGTGTGTGTGTGTGTGTGCGCGCATGTGTGTTTTAAATGTGTCCTAGCTGTGGGTCATAGAGCCTCTTGAATCCGTAAGTTGATAGCTTTCTTCAGTTTTGGAAAATTCTTATCTAGTGTTACTTCAAATATTGCTTCTTCTAAATTCTCTTTCCTCTTCTTCTGAAGCTTACAAATTCTTTTATACTTGACCTTTTCAAACTACCCATATATCTTGTGCACTGTGTCACTAATTTCCATTTCTATTTCATTATTTTTCTCTGTGCTTCATTCCACATATTTTACAAATATATATTCTAATTCATGATTCCTCTTTTTTGCTTCTAGTTAATAAGTAATATATTGTGAAACCATGTATCGAGTTCTTAATTTCATTTGCTGTATTTTTCAGCTCTATAATTTCTATTTAATGATTTTTATAGATTCCAAGTCAATTTCTCTACCTTTTCTCCTATATTCTTGAACATATAAGTCATATCTGATAAAAAATAAAGTCCGTGTTAGATAATGCCAAACAACTAGATCATCGTTAAGTGTGCCTCTATTGCCTTTTTTCTCTTAATTTTTAGTCATTTGGTTCTTTTTCCTGAAATACAATTTAATTTCTAATTGCCATTAGACAATTTTTTAAATATTTTAATTAATTAATTTATTTATTTATTTATTTTTGGCTGTGTTGGGTCTTC
Organism: Balaenoptera acutorostrata; assembly: GCF_949987535.1. Classification (NCBI taxonomy): domain Eukaryota; kingdom Metazoa; phylum Chordata; class Mammalia; order Artiodactyla; family Balaenopteridae; genus Balaenoptera; species Balaenoptera acutorostrata. The sequence goes on along the minus strand of NC_080072.1, from coordinate 41,893,369 downwards.
GTTTCTGTGCGAGGGCCTTCTCTAGTTGCGGCAAGCAGGGGCCACTCTTTGTTGCTGTGCGCGGGCCTCTCACTATTGTGGCCTCTCTTGTTGCAGAGCACAGGCTCCAGACGCACAGGCTCAGTAGTTGTAGGTCATGGGCCTAGTTGCTCCGCAGCATGTGGGATCTTCCCAGACCAGGGCTCGAACCCGTGTCCCCTGCATTAGCAGGCAGATTCTCAACCAGTGCGCCACCAGGGAAGCCCTAGACAATTTTTTTTTAATAAAAATGGTAGAGGCTTTGGATGCATTATCTTCCTACATTATTTTTTTTTTCTGAAAAGCTATGAGCAAGTCACTGTCATCCAACCACAGATTGAAGTCATTTGAGAGTGGATTTCAGGCATCACAAGGGCTGGCTTATTTATGAGTTGTCTTAAGTATAGCTCTTCAGGTGTTTCAGCTGAAAGTCTAAGGTTTCCATGCTAGGTCTGGACTCCTATTTTTGTGGTTTTAGGGCCATGAAACTGCTGAAATTCTGTTTACCATTTTCATCTCTTAGCAGTCACTTTCTCCTTGTTGTATTTTGGTCTCTTTATAGGAGTATGTGCAACTTAAAATTCAGCTTAAGATTCAGCAAATTCCTTTGAAGGGAATGTTAGGCTCACTTCTCTGGGGTTCCTTTTACTTCTGGGATCTCGGTTCCTCCATCCTGGTTACCTTGAAAGCCTTGGACTCTAATTTTTGTCTTCTAGCACAATGAGACTGCCATAGACTTTAGGCTTCCACTTTCTGATCAGTATCTCTGCCCCACACTATGAATTTAAAAATGCCCCACAGGGGGACTTCCCTGGTGACACAGTGGTTAAGAATCCGCCTGCTAATTCAGGGGACATGGTTTAGAACCCTGGTCTGGGAAGATCCCACATGCCTCGGAGCAACTAACCCCATGCGTCACAAGCACTGAGGCTGCACTCTAGGGCCTGAGAGCCACAACTACTGAAGCCCACGCACCTAGAGCCCGTGCTCCACAACTAGAGAAGCCACCACAATGAGAAGCCTGCACACTGCAATGAAGAGTAGGCCCCGCTCGCCACAACTAGAGAAAGCCCTTGTGCAGCAAAGAAGACACAATGCAGCCATAAACAAACAAACAAATAAATAAATAAATTTATTTTTAAAAAAAATGCCCCATAGGGAAAAAGCAGTGATGAATATAGGAGCTTCAATGTGTTTCTCTTCTCTCTGAAGTCTTACACTCTCATGTCTATCTGCTTTGCTTGTTCTCTTATGCATTCAAATGGCTAGATTTATTTTTGGCATTTATCCAGTTTTTACAATTGTTATCTGTGGCAGAGCTGGCCTAATATATGGTATTCTGTCATAGCCAGAGCAGAAGTCACTACTTTTATTTTTGTCAAAAAATATACTTGAGCCTATACTATGAAAGCATATGTAATTATTTACCTCCTTCAATGAAGATGGATAATACATCTTTTCCCATCCTTATTTTACCTACGACCACCAGTTTTAATTGGTGTAAGATAATTTTACCCAGTTAATTGTTGCTCCTTTTATAAATTAAGAATCTTCTCTTTCAGGAATTATTTATGACACTTTCATTCTGTTTTGTAACCGTATTTACCACAATTATTTAGAATAAATTATGTGCTTACATGCTTTCAGTTGCTCATTACCAGTTCTTCCACACCATGACTTTACTATTTATGATTTTAAAATTTTGACTCTTTTTTTCTTTTCAGCTGCCTGAAGTAGATCTTGGAGTAATTTTTCAGGAAGAATGTATGAGTCAAGTACTTCATGAGTCCTTGCATAACTGAGATTATTCATCTGTTGACTTCATATATGAACCACAGTTTTCAAGTATTTAATCATTTACCTAAAAAAAAAAAAAAATCAAACACTTACCTGGGCAAAGTATTGTGCTAGATGCTAGGAATACAGCCATATGTAAACTGTGCATGGTTGATGATTTCATGGAGTTTACACTCTGGTGGGGAAAACAGACATTAATAGCTGATTCCACAATTAATTACTGATGATCATAGTAACAAAGGAGACTACCAGAATTCTAGTCAGGAGAGGAGCAAGGGGCAGGAAAGGCTTCTCTGAAAGGGTAATAATTAAATGAAGACACCTAAACTGAACAAATGACCTCGGGTGTTTCTATTTGGGAAGGGGTGATAAATTCTAGGCAGAGGGGGCAACATATGCAAGAACTTGAGGCTGGATGGAATATGAAAGAAAGGCAGTGTAGACGGTAGGCAGGGTAAGGAAGAGAAGTGTGACATGTGGCTGGGGAAATGGCCGAAGGCTGATGACACAGAACCTCGAAGGCCTCATTCAGGATTTGGATTCTTACGCAGTGCAAAATCACTGAAGGGGTTGGAGCAGAGATGTGGAATGATCAGTCCTGACTTTTTAAAAAAGTCACACTGATTGTGCTGTGTTTAATGATTCAGAAAGGAGTAAGGAGATGAAGATGGACCAACCAGGAGGCTATTTGCTGTCGCAAAGGTTCCAGTGAGAGATGATAGTGGCTTGGGTCAGAGTGGTGGCAGTGGAAACTGTAAGAGGTGGATATATTTAAGACATTGTTGGAGATATCTTTCGCTCTTCTCACGCACCCAACATCAAATCCATTAGCAGTCTGTCTGCTCTACCTTTGAAATATTTCCAATCCAATCACTTCTTACCACCCCCTCCACTTTCACCCCAGTCCAAGTCCCCAGCATCTCTTGTCTGCAGGTTATTATTATTACATGATTATATTATTGTCGTAGCTTCCTAGCTATTCTTTCTGTATTTACTTTTGCTCCACTTCACAGAATGATCCTGTTAAAATGTAAATCAGCCTAGATCATTCATTTCAAACCTCTCCAACAATTTCCTATTTCACTCAGACGTTCTAACAATGCCCCACAAGGCCAAACGTGATCTAGCCTTGTTATTTCTGATATCTCTTGTCACTGTCTGTTTTGCTTATTCTAGTCCAGCTACACTGGTCTCCTTGTCATTCTCTCACCATACCCAGGGCCTTTGCACTTGCTGTTCTCTTTTTGAGGAACACTCTTCCCCTAAATCTTTGCATGACCTGCTCCCATATATTATTCCAGGCTCTACTCAAAGGTGTCAGCTTAAGAGACGTCCTCCCTGACCATCGTATGAGAACTGCTCCACTGCCAGCCTCTATCCTCTGACCCTGCTTCATCTTCCTTCAGAGCACTGACATGTTGGATAGCTTTGTATTTATTTGTATATTGTTTCTTTTCCTCAACTGGAATGTGAGCTCCTGGAGAGCAGATGTATTGCTGTGTTATTGTTACATGGTCAGAAATATCCACCATGTAAATGATTTGGTTGAATGTGGCAGTGAGGAAAGAGACAGTGCTGAGGATGGCTCCCATGTTTCCAGCTTAGAAAGTAGGGTAACTGGGAGTGCTGTCCACTGAGATAGGGAAGTTGGAGGAAGAAGGGTTTGGAGAGATCGGGAGTTTGAAACTGGACAGGCTGAATTTAAGATAACCTTAAAACATCAAAAGGGGATATCTAGTAGCCAAATGGACACATGGGCTTGTAAAGTGATCTATATATGGGGGTTCTCAGCCCTAGGTGACCAATTCCTCCCAGTTTGCTTAGGACTTTTCCTAATTTTACCACTATGTCCCAAGTCTTGTTGAAACCCCTCAGCCATGGACAAACTGTGCTGGTTGGTCAACCTACAGTCATCACGTAGGTCATAGATGGAAGCCATGGCATGACTGTCGGATCACAGGGAGAGTGTGCAGAGTGAGAAAAGATGCTTGTCCAAGCTTGAGCCCTGTGGAGCTCCAGTGATAAAGGCACTGTGTGCATGCTTCACCTCCCGTTGGGCTCTGGGCTCCCTGTGGGCTGGGAGGCATGATGCATGGTAGCTGCCCAATCATATTTGTTATGAATGAAAAAAGAATTAAAGGTTGAATAAGTGAGGCACAAAGGAGGCTGAGAGAAATAGGAGTAAAGAAGAGTTTTAAAGTAAAGTTTTAAACATTGTGTTACTTCTGTCCTCTGTTCAAAACTCTTCAAAGATTTTCTCAGGTAAAAATTCAAAAACCTTGCTTGCAAGGCCTTGTAGGCTCTACTTTCTCCAGCCTCATCACCTGCTTTTCTTTACCTTGCTGCCTTTGCTGCCACAGGGCCTTTGTACATCTCTGCCTGTTATGCTCTTCCCTGATAACTGCAATGCTAGTAGAAGAGGAAATTGGAATCAAGAGGGATCTTTTCTATCTTTTTAAAACTCCATCCCTCTCTTACGTGTGTGTGTGTGATAAGTTTCTCTAGTCATCTTGGTGGGTTATGTGTATGTAGTGATATATCATTATGGTCTCAATTTGCACCTCTATAACAAGAAATGATGTTGAGTGTTTCTTTTGAACATTTGGACACCCCATTTTGTGAAGTGCCTCTTTAAGCCCTTTTTGTGTAATTTTCTATTGGATTGTTTTTCATTTTCTTGTTGATTTGTACAAATTCTTTACATTTCTGGATACTAAACTTTTGTCAGATATGTATTATAAATATCTTCTACTCTGTGGCTTTCCTTTTCCCCATTTTAATGGTATCATTGATAAATTCTTAATTTAAAAGTATTCCAATGTACCAATCTTCTTCTTCATGGTTTGTGCTTTATGTGTCCTACTAGAATAATTTTTTTTTTTTTTTTTGCCAACCTGAGGTCATGAAGATATTCTCCTATATTTTCATCTCGAAGCTTTATTGTTTTTCTTTCCACATGTAGAGCTACGCTTTCTGGGACTCCATCCTTCCCATGCTGTACTACAGTGCGACTGTTCTTATACATCAAGTGGCTATATGTGTGGGTCTGTTTCTAGATTTTTTATTCTGTTCCATTGGTTTCTTTGTCTATCTTTGGGCTAATACCACACTACGTTTACTACTGTAGCTTTATAACAAGTCTTGATGTGGCACAGGGTGTGCTTGACCTACGTTGATCCCATTGCCTCTAGTGTGAAATACAAACTCCTTACCAAGGCCTACAAGGCCCACATTCTTGTCCCTGCCTATGTCCCCAATCCCATCTCTCCACTCTCCTAACTCACTACGTCCCAGTAGGCGTTTCTGTTCCTTTGAAAACAGACATTCAAGGCTTGTTCCTGTCTTAGCACCTTTGCACTTGCTGTTCTGTTTCTCTGGATCTCTCTTCCCCAGATCATCACAGGGTTAGAGCCTTCTTGTTATTTCAGATGCCAGATGAAATGTCCCTTTCTCAGAGACTCTTCTGATCACCTTCCCTAAATAAATTTTCCCTCTCCCTTCTGCCCTTGCCCACACTCTGTCACCTTGCCCCGTGCAATTATAAGACTTACCAGTATCTGAAATAACATGTTTATTTATTTATTTGGCATATTATAGTTCTTCCTTCCACTAAAATGTAACTTCCAACGGCCATAGGACTTGTCAGTCTTTTGTATCCTTGCTGGATGCTTAGCTACTAGACTAGTGCTTGGCACAAAGAAAGTTCTCAATAAATTTTGATGGGAAGAATTTGCTTTTCTTTAATTCATTGGTCTCAGTATCCTCTGGAGACTTTCTTCCTCTTCTCGGTGAAGCTTTTGAGATATTTGAAAGCAGCAACCATTTCTCCCTGAAACTTTCTCTTCTTAAAATTAAATGTCTTTAGTTGCTTCCACTTATACATGGATGCATCTTTGACTTAGCTGTTTTGTTTAATCATACAGTGAGTTCATCAACACTTTAGATCACACTTTGTACCTTCTCTCTGTGAACCTATTCCTGCCATATACACACAAATACATCTTGCCTTGCCTGATGCTGCTCATGGCCAGGAGACTCAGGAAATGTTTGCCAAATGAAAGGCTGAATGTAATGTGCTACAAGCAGAGAATCCCTGGTGCTCAGGCCTTGAAGGGTGAAAGGATCAACATGGCTTCCCTGGCCAGATTTATTACTCTCCCTTTCACTGCATTCTGTCGCCCACACTCCCAGGGCCTTTGTAAATCACTGGGTGTTATTCCTTCACTTACACATTTTTTATGACTGTCCTTTTAGGACCACATAAATCACATGTCAAATCAGGTTATTAGCGGGAGCTATTTTTTCTCTCCTGTCAACAACCTGGTATTTTAATTCACTTTGGACTTTTCTATTTCTATTTGTAACCCTTCTCTGGGATGTTGGATGCTGGCAGAAAGATTTGCTCTGAAGGAAAATCGGGGGGCGGGGGGGAGAGTTAGACCAGATATCAGACAACAAGTGTATAGTGTTATAGTTATGAGAATGATGTAAAAAAAGAACCTTCTACCTTTGTCACCGAAAGATGACCTTAATCCCTGGGTTAATCAGGAGGCTTTCCTTATTAGCTAAGGAAAAATGAAGAATTTCCCTCAGGAACATAGAATTGGAGAAATATTTGGTTTAGGGTAGAGATTAAAGGTCATTCCATCATTCAAAACATATTTGAGTGAACCAATAAGGAAATATGAAGAGAGAGGAAGTTACTTGTTTAAGTTAATGGCAGAGATGTGCTATGAACTCAGACCTCTTACTATTTTAGGTGTTAAAAAGAAATTTTAATGTCAAAATACTATAAAATACAAAAATTTAAAAATCCCTCATATTCCCACTATCAACAGTTGAAAGTGTTAACATTTTCAAATACTTTTTACTTCTGGATCCCTTTGATTTCCATCTTCAGTATGACTTTCACTCCCTCTACATATATGGGCTCACTATTATGCTTTGTATGTTTTCTTCCCAGACTTCTTTTTTTTTTTTTCTTTTCTTTTCTTTGCATTTATTTTTTGTGGCATTTATTCCCGGGCCATAAATTTTTGTTTCTTCAGTTTCTTCTAGGCAACCTCCTCTTCTGGTTTAGGAACAATCTGTTCTTTTTCAGTAAGGATCAGTTCACTGTGGCAGGGAGAGCTCACGTATGGGTTGAGTCGACCATGAGCTCTGTAAGTCCTGCGCCGCATCTTGGGGGATTTGTTCACCTGGATGTGCTCAGTGACCAGAGAATCTACATCTAAGCCCTTAAGTTCAGCATTACTCTCTGCATTTTTGAGCATGTGCAGTAAAAATTCAGCACTCTTTTTGGGCCACTGACCGTGTGTCCAGCCCCACTGTTTGGCCTGGGCACACCTACCAACTCCACCATTGTAACCATGGAATGGCACACGTTGCTTCTTTAAAGAGACATCCTTCAGATACTTGGTGGCTTTTCAGATATGCATACCCTTAATGGCCTGGGCAATTTCACGAGTGTTCTTAAAGTGAACACGAAGATTTGAACCTCTTGACTTGCATGATTTTGTGGGGTTTTCTGGGTCAAGTGAATAGCAAACCATATTTAGAGGTCACCTCAGGCCGCTTACCAGAAAAGTTCCCAGCCTTTTAAAATATGTACTTATGCATTTTTGTGCATATCCATAGATCTCTATAGTAGTATTTTTTGTGTGCTTTTAAGATTTATAAATATAATCACAATGTTTATAGCAGTATGCAACTTGTTTTTTTCACTCCACAGTGTTTTTTTTAAGGTCTTTCCATGTTAATTCACATTAACCTACATGTTTATTTTAATTGCTGCATGGAAGTTATGTACCCCCATTTTTTCCTTCATTCCTTTTTTTGATGCACATGTAGATTGTTTCTGACTTTTCCAATTATCAAATAATGATTATTATGAACATTCATGTAATGGTCTCAGTGCTTATAGGTATGATTATTTTTCTAGGTAAATAACTAATCCTAGAATTGCTGGGTCAAAGGGTATGAACAGTTTTAGTTTTAATAGAAACAGTCAAAACTTCTCCAGAGTGGCTGTACAAACTTATATTCCTATTAACAGTGAATAGCAAATGCTTTTTTCAACAAGTCCTTGTTGAAACACTTAATATTATCAGAATATTTTAAGTTTTCCAATTTGACAAATTAAAAAAATTCTCATTTTTGTTTTAATTTCACTGAGCTTGAAATTAAGCTTTTCTTATGCTTATTGATGATATTAAAATTGTCCTTATAACCTTTGTCCCATTTTTTATCTTTTTATTATTGCTTTGTGGGAATTCTTTATATATTCTGGATCTTGAACGTTGGTTGGTTATTAGTCATTGCAAGTAACTCTCCCCATTTTATGGCTTGTCTTTCCACTTTGTTTATAGGGTATCGTATTAAATGGACATTTTCAATTTTTAATGTAGTTAAATTTATCATTTTTTTCTTTATGACTTGGTACTTTTGCTGTCTTTTTAAAGAAATTTTTGTCACTTCTGATCAAATATGTTCTCTTTTTTTCTAATAGTTTAAAGTTTGACTTTTAAATTTTGGTGTTTTAATAAGTCTGGTATTTATTTTTGTGTATAGTACGAGATAGGGATTTAACTTAATTTATTTTTTGTCTAGATAACCAATGTTCTACACCCATTAATTAAGACTATTATCTATTCTTTCTTCATTACTTATAATGACACCTTTGTCAAATACTAGATTTCCATATATGTATGTACTAGTCTTTGGACTCCCTAATCTGTTCCGTTGATCAATTAGTCTATTTTAACTTTGTTTTAATTTTAATGTCTGGTAAACTGAGATACCTTACTTATTCTTATTTTCAAAATGGTCTTGGTAATGTTTCTTTATAAAAATTAACTTTTAAAATTTATATATGAGAAAAACACACAGGTTTTAGATGTACCATCTGATGAGTTTTGATATACCTATACATGCGTAACCACCACCCCTACAAATATGTAGAACATTTCCATCATCCCAGAATATTCCCCTAGGCCCCCTGCAGTTAATATCCCACCCTACCCCAAAGCAGGACTGGAATATAATGAGTTGAATAAGACAACTAGGATGCAAAATTTAAGGAAGCATTTGCTCACAATTCTGCAAGTGAGTGCTTTCTTAAATCATGTGCGATAGGCTCTTCACTAGCCTAGCCCTAGTGCATCAAAGGCAACTGCTGGTCCAATTTCTATCATCATAAGAGAGTTTATTTAGCCTGTTATGCACTTCATACAAATGAAATAATAAAGAAAGTACTCTTTTGTGTCTGACTTCTTTTGCTTAATGTAATGTCTATGAAATTCATCCATGTTGTTGCATGTATCACCAGTTGGTTAATTTCTGTTACCTACTAGTGTTCCATCTAGAATTTACCAAACACAAAAATGTTTATTCATTCATCTGTTAATGAACATTTGGATTGTTTCCAGTTTTAGTTATTATGAATAGTTTGTGTGAATATTTGTACACGTCTTTTTTTGTGGGCGTATATTTGTATTTCTCTTGAGTAATGTCTAGGAGAGGACTTTCTGGGTCATAGAATAGGTGTTTGCTTAACTGTAATAGAAACTGGCAAATTATTTTATAAAATAATTGGAAAATTTACTCTCCCACCAGCGATTGGAGACCTCCAGTTTTTCCACATCCTTATTAACTAGTCATAGTTTGCATGAAGTTGCATTTCCCTGGCAGCTAAAGTCCAGAATCTTTTCATGTGTTTATTAGTCATCATAACTTCTGTGAAGTACCTGTATATTTATTTGATTGATTGTCTTCTAATTATTGATTTTTTAAAGTATTTTAAATATATTCTAGAGATACATTCTTGTCAATTATTATTATGACTTTTTTTTATCCTGGTCAGTAGCTTGAGTTATTTTTAATGATGTCTTTTGAAAAGTAGAAGTTTATAATTTTAATAAAGTCCAATTTATTTTTTCTTTATACTTTATTATTTTTGTGTCCTATCTGCCTACATCTTGATTGCTAAGATTTCTCCTAAGTTTTCTTTAGAAGTTTTATAATTTTAGTTTTTATGCTTTTAAGATCTATGATTCACTTTGAATTAATATTGAGTATGGTATGAGGTAGGGGTCCAAGTCTGTTATTTTCCTGGATATGGATATCTAGTTGTTTAGCACAATTTGAGGAAAGGGACATTATTTTCCCACTGAATTGCCTATTAAAATCAATTGATTGTATATGTGTGAGTCTATTTCTGAGCTCTCTGCTCTGTTCCATTGATCTAATTTTCTAAACTTCCACCACTATCATACTGTTTTGCTTTATAACAAGTGATGAAATCAGGTAAAGTAATTCTTCCAATTTTGATTTCCTTTTTAGTGACTATACATCAATTTGAAAAGAACTGACATCTTAACAATATTGAGTGTACCAATCCATGAATATGGTATATCTCTCCAAGTATTTCGATATTTAAAAAGTTTTTTTCAGTAATCTTTGTAGGTATTAGTGACAAAGTCTTACACATCTTTTATTTACATATTCCTAAGTATTTTATATTTTTTGTGTTATTTTAAATACAATTTTTTAAATCAGTGTTTTTATTTTTTATTACTAGCATGTAGAAATGCAATTTATTTTTGTATATTGCCATTTTTTCTGTAACTTAGCTGAATTTACTTACTGATTTCAGCACTTTTTGTAGAGTTTTTAGGTTTTCCATGTAAACCAGCAATCTTCAAAACTTTTTTAAATCTCAAGAGTGTTTTAGACTCTTACAAATTGTTGGGAAACCTAAAGAGCTTTTTAATATGGGTTAGATTAATTGTATACCTACCCATTTAGAAATATAATCAAAAAATTATTTAAATATGTGTGCATCCATTTGAAATAGCAATAAACCCATTGTACATAAACATAAGTAACACATTTTTATTTTTAAAAAACTCTACTTTCTAAAACAAACAAAATAGTGGAATTGTTTCATATTTTTATAAATTTCTTCAATGTCTAGCTTAATAGAAGATGGATGGATTCTTTTTTTTTTTTTTTAATTAATTAATTTATTTATTTTTAGCTGTGTTGGGTCCTCGTTGCTCTGCCTGGGCTTTCTCTAGTTGCGGCGAGCAAGGGCTACTCTTCATTGCAGTGCGCAGGTTTCTCATCACGGTGGCTTCTCTTGTTGTGGATCACGGGCTCTAGGTGCGCAGGCTCCAGTAGTTGTGGCACGTGGCTAGGTAGTTGTGGCTTGTGGGCTCTAGAGCGCAGGCTCAGTAGTTGTGGCGCATGGGTGTAGTTGGTCTGTGGCATGTGGGATCTTCCCAGACCAGGGCTTGAACTCATGTCCTCTGCATTGGCAGGTGGATTCTTAACCACTGTGCCACCAGGGAAACCCCCTGGATGGATTCTTGTATCTGTTTCTACATTCTATCTGTTACAATATCACACATCATGCCTCTGAAGAACTACACTGTACACTCATGAGGCAATGTGGATAAAAAAAGCAAGTAACATCTTAGTATTACTTTGAAAATGTCTTTTACCGCATGGACTCCCTAAAAGAGACTCAGGGACCTGCCAGGAATCCTTGGACAATACTTTAAGAAGCACTTTTGAGAGCAATTATATCAGCTATAAACAAACAAAATGAGTTTTACTCTCCCAATTCAATTTTTATATCATTTTTTTTTCCTGTCCTTTTGCTTTGGCTAAGACCTCCACTACAATGTGTAATAGAGTAAGGAGAGCAGACATCATCACCTTATTCCCAAACTTGGGGGAAAAGTTTTTAAAATATTACCATTTACTATGATGTTTTTGTAGATGCTTTTAAGTAGATTGAGGAAGTTTCCTGCATTGTAGTTTTCTGAGGACTTTTCTTTTGTTTTATCATGAATGGCTATTAAATTTTGTCAAAATGCTCTTCTGTATCGAGATGATTTTATGATTTTCTTCCTTTTTCTGTTAATTGTGGTAAATTTTATTGATTTATTTATCATTGATGAATCAACCCCACACTTCTAGGATACACCCCACTTTGTACATATTTTTATATATTGCTGGATTAAATTTGCTAATGTTTTAGAAAGCATTTTTGCACCAATGTTTGTAAGATTTATTGGCCTCTCATTTTCTTTTCTTGTAATACCCTTGTCACGTTATTGCATTTATGTTGACCTCACAAATTCACTGGGGAAACACTCACTCCTCTTTTATTTTCTGAATGAGTTTGGTTAGATTGCTATTATTTCTTTTTTTAAGGTTTTGATAGAATTCACCAGTGAAACCATCTGGGTCTAGCTTTGTATAAGTTCTGATTATAAACTTTTTTAATAGATATAGGCTGTTCACTTTTTCTGTTTTTAGTTCTTGTGGCAGTTTTAGTAATTTGTGCTTTCCAAAAAATTAGTCATTTTCTTCTATGTGTTGAATGTATTTACATGAAGATGTTTATATTATTCTCTTATTACCCTTTAAAGTCTATCTTATCTTCAATAATATCTACTTTTGAATTTCTGGTATTGTTAATTTGTGTTTTGTCATTAATTTTTTAAAGAATTTGTTAATATTAATAACAATTTTTAAGAAACAAATTTGGGTGTTGGTAATAGTCTCATTTTTTTCCTATCATTGATCTGTTTGCATCTGTATTTTTTTAATCATCAGATTTAACTTCCTTGTTTTTTGTTCCTTACTTCTTAATTCAAAGATTTAGTTCATTGATTTTGAATCATCTTCTTTCCTAAAATAGGCACTTTAAATGCATACATTTATCTCTATGACTGCCCTGGTTGCCTCCTATATATTTTTTGTCATCATTCAATGCAAAATAATTTTTGATTCCCTATTAATTTCTTCTTTGATTTGTATATTATCTAGAAACGTGTTTAAATTTCAACTATTGAAGGATTTTTAAAGCATATCTTATTGCTATGGTTTTCTGATTAAAACACTTGAGTCAGGCAATATACTGTATAAGATTTCAATCTTTTGATGAAAACATAGGATCTATCTTGGTGAACTTTTTTTTTTAACATCTTTATTGGAGTATAATTCATTCACAATGGTGTGTTAGTTTCTGTTTATAACAAAGTAAATCAGCTATACGTATACATATATCCCCGTATCCCCTCCCTCTTGTGTCTCCCTCCCACCTTCCTTATCCCACTGCTCTAGGTGGACATAAAGCACCGAGCTGATCCCCTTGTGCTATGTGGCTGCTTCCCACTGGCTATCTATTTTACGTTTGGTAGTGTATATATGTCCATGCCACTATCTCACTTCATCCCAGCTTACCCTTCCCCCTCCCCATGTCCTCAAGTCCATTCTCTACAGAGAATTTGTTTCATTGGGTCCCATTTGTTTATTTTTGTTTTTATTTCCATTTCTGTAGGAGGTGGGTCAAAAAGGATCTTGCTGTGATTTATGTCATAGAGTGTTCTTCCTATGTTTTCGTCTAACAGTTTTATAGTGTCTGGCCTTACATGTAGGTCTTTAATCCATTTTGAGTTCATATTTGTTATATGGTGTTAGGGAGTGTTCTAATTTCATTCTTTTACATGTAGCTGTCTAGTTTTCGCAGCACCACTTATTGAACAGGCTGTCTTTTCTTCATTGTATATTCTTGCCTCCTTTATCAAAGTTAAGGTGACCATATGTGTGTGGGTTTATCTCTGGGCTTTCTATTCTGTTCCACTGATCTATATCTCTGTTTTTGTGCCAGTACCATACTGTCTTGATTACTGTAGCTTTGTAGTATAGTCTGAAATCCGGGAGCCTGATTCCTCCAGCTCCATTTTGCTTTCTCAAGATTGCTTTGGCTATTTGGGGTCCCTATCCCACACCTCTAGGTGGTCACAAAGCACCGAGCTGATCTCCCTGTGCTATGTGGCTGCTTCCCACTAGCTATCTATTTTACATTTGGTAGTGTATATAAGCCCATGCCACTCTCACACTTCGTCCCAGCTTACTGTTTGAAGATTTTTAATCACAGTTTCAATTTCAGTGCTTGTGATTGGTCTCTTTATATTTTCTGTTTCTTCCTGGTTCAGTCTTGGAAGGTTGTGCTTTGCTAAGAATTTGTCCATATCCTCCAGGTTGTCCATTTTATTAGCATATATTTGCTTGTAGTAATCTCTCATGATCCATTGTATTCTGCAGTGTCACTTGTTACTTCTCCTTTTCTATTTCTAATTCTGTTGATTTATGTCTTGTCCCTTTTTTTTCTTGATGAGTCTGGCTAATGGTTTATCAATTTTGTTTATCTTCTCAAAGAACTGGGTTTTAGTTTTATTGATCTTTGCTATCATTTTCTTCGTTTCCTTTTCATTTATTTCTGATCTGATCTTTATGATTTCTTTCCGTCTGCTAACTTTGGGGTTTTTTGTTCTTCTTTCTCTAGTTGCTTTAGGTGTAAGGTTAGGTTGTTTGAGATGTTTCTTGTTTCTTGAGGTAGGATTGTATTGCTATAAAGTTCCCTCTTAGAAATGCTTTTGCTGTATCCCATAGGTTTTGGGTCATCGTATTTTCATTGTCATTTGTTTCTAGGTATTTTTGGATTTCCTCTTTGATTTCTTCAGTGATCTCTTGGTTATTTAGTAGCATATTGTTTAACCTCCATGTATTTTTGTTTTTTACCGCTTTTTTCCTGTAATTGATATCTAGTCTCATAGCGTTGTGGTCAGAAAGGATACTTGATACGATTTCAATTTTCTTAAATTTACCAGGGCTTGATTTGTGACCCAGGATATGATCTATCCTGGAGATGTTCCATGAGCACTTGAGAAGAAAGTGTATTCTGTTGTTTTTGGATGGAATGTCCTGTAAATATCAGTTAAGTCCATGTTGTTTAATGTATCATTTAAAACTTGTGTTTCCTTATTTATTTTCATTTTGGATGATCTGTCCATTGGTAAAAGTAGGGTGTTAATGTCCCCTACTATGATTGTGTTACTGTCGATTTCCCCTTTTATGGCTGTTAGCATTTGCCTTACATATTGGGGTGCTCGTATGTTGGGTGCATAAATATTTACAATTCTTATATCTTCTTCTTGGATTGATCTCTTGATCATTATGTAGTGTCCTTCTTTGTCTCTTGTAATAGTCTTTATTTTAATGTCTATTTTGTCTGATAAGAGAACTGCTACTCCAACTTTCTTTTAATTTCCATTTGCATGGAATATCTTTTCCCATCCCCTCACTTTCAGTCTGTATGTGTCCCTAGGTCTGAAGTGGGTCTCTTGTAGACAGCATATATACGGGTCTTGTTGTATCCATTCAGCCAGTCTATGTCTTTTGGTTGGAGCATTTAATCCATTTACATTTAAGTTAGTTATCGATATGTATGTTCCTATTACCATTTTCTGAATTGTTTTGGGTTTCTTATTGTAGGTCTTTTCCTTCTCTTGTGTTTCTTGCCTAGAGAAGTTCCTTTAGCATTTGTTGTAATGCTGGTTTGGTGGTGCTGAATTCTCTTAGCTTTTGCTTGTCTGTAAAGGTTTTAATTTCTCCGTCGAATCTGAATGAGATCCTTGCTGGGTAGAGTAATTTTGTTTGTAGGTTTTTCCCTTTCACCAGTTTAAATATGTCCTGGCACTCCTTTTAGGCTTGCAGAGTTTCTGCTGAAAGATCAGCTGCTTTCCTTATGGGGTTTCCCTTGTATGTTATTTGTTGCTTTTCCCTTGCTGCTTTTAATATTTCTTCTTTGTATTTAATTTTTGATAGTTTGATTAATATGTGTCTTGGCATGTTTCTCCTTGGATTTATCAGGTATGGGGCTCTTTGCTCTTCCTGGAATAGATTATTTTCCTTTCCCATATTAGGGAAGCTTTCAACTATAATCTCTTCAAGTATGTTCTCAATCCATTTTTTTTTCTCTTCTTCTTCTGGGACCCCTATAATTAGAATGTTGGTGCATTTAATGTAGTCCCAGTTGTCTCTGAGAGTGTCCTCAATTCTTTTCATTCTTTTTTCTTTATTCTGCTCTGCAGTAGTTATTTCCACTATTTTATCTTCCAGGTCAGTTATCCATTCTTTTGCCTCAGTTATTCTGCTATTGATTCCTTCTAGAGAATTTTTAATTTCATTTATTGTGTTGTTCATCATTGTTTGTTTGCTGTTTTGTTCTTCTAGGTCCTTGTTATACGTTTCTTGTATTTTCTCCATTCTGTTTGCAAGATTTTGGATCATCTTTACTATCATTACTCTGAATTCTTTTTCTGGTTGACTGCCCATTTCTTCTTCATTTATTTGGTCTCGTGAGTTTTTACCTTGCTCCTTCATCTGCTTTGTATTTCTCTGTCTTCTCATTTTTCTTAACTTACTGTTTTTGGGTTCTCCTTTTCTCAGACTGCAGGTTCGTAGTTCCCGTTGTTTTTGGTGTCTGCCCCCAGTGGCTCAGGTTGGTTCAGTGGTTTGTGTGGGCTTCCTGGTGGAGGGGATTGGTGCCTGTTTTCTGGTGGATGAGGCTGGATCTTGTCTTTCTGGTGGTCAGGACTGCGTCCAGTGGTGTGTTTTGGGGTGTCTGTGAACTTATTATGATTTTAGGAATCCTCTCTGCTAATGGGTGGGGTTGTGTTCCTGTCTTGGTAGTTGTTTGGCATAGGGTGTCCAGCACTGTAGCTTGCTGGTCGTTGAGTGCAGCTGGGTCTTAGTGTTGAGATGGAGATCTCTGGGAGAGCTTTTGCCATTTGATACTATGTGGAGCCCTGAGGTCTCTGGTGGACCAGTGTCCTGAACTTGGCTCTTCCACCTCAGAGGCTCTGGCCTGACAGCCGGCCGGAGCACCAAGACCCTGTTAGCCACATGCCTCAGAAAAAGAAAGAAAGAAAGAAAGAAAGGTAGGAAGGAAGGGAGGGAGGGAGGAAGGAAGGGAGACAAAATAAATTCATTAAAATAAAAAATAAAAAAATAGTATAAAAAATAAAAAAAGTGATAAAAATGAAGAAAAAGAAGGAAAGAAGGAAGAGAGCAACCAAACCAAAAAACAAATCCACCAGTGATAACACACACTAAAAACTATACTAAAATACTATACATAGAGAATCCTAAAGATGCTACCAGAAAACTCCTAGAGCTAATCAATGAATTTGGTAAAGTAGCAGGATACAAAATTAATGCACAGAAATCTCTTGCATTTCTATACACTAATGACGAAAAATCTGAAAGTGAAATTAAGAAAACACTCCCATTTACCATTGCAACAAAAAGAATAAAATATCTAGGAATAAACCTACCTAAGGAGACAAAAGACCTGTATGCAGAAAATTATAAGACACTGATGAAAGAAATTAAAGAGGATACAAATAGATGGAGAGATATACCATGTTCCTGGATTGGAAGAATCAACATTGTGAAAATGTCTCTACTACCCAAAGCAATCTACAGATTCAATGCAATCCCTATCAAACTACCACTGGCATTTTTCACAGAACTAGAACAAAAAATTTCACAATTTGTATGGAAACACAAAAGACCCCGAATAGCCAAAGCAATCTTGAGAACGAAAAATGGAGCTGGGGGAATCAGGCTCCCTGACTTCAGACTATATTACAAAGCTTCAGTAATCAAGACAGTTTGGTATTGGCACAAAAACAGAAATATAGATCAATGGAACAGGATAGAAAGCCCAGAGATAAACCCACACACATATGGTCAACTTATCTTTGATAAAGGAGGCAAGCATATACAGTGGAGAAAAGACAGCCTCTTCAATAAGTGGTGCTGGGAAAATTGGACAGGAACATGTAAAAGTATGAAATTAGAACACTCCCTGACACCATGCACAAAAATAAACTCAAAATGGATTAAAGACCTAAGTGTAAGGGCAGACACTATCAAACTCTTAGAGGAAAACATAGGCAGAACACTCTATGACATACATCACAGCAAGATTCTTTTTGACCCAGCTCCCAGAGAAATGGAAATAAGTACACAAATAAACAAATGGGACCTAATGAAACTGAAAAGCTTTTGCACAGCAAAGGAAACCATAAACAAGACCAAAAGACAACCCTCAGAATGGGAGAAAATATTTGCAAATGAAGCAACTGACAAAGGATTAATCTCCAAGATTTACAAGCAGCTCATGCAGCTCAATAACAAAAAAACGAACAACCCAATCCAAAAATGGGCAGAAGATCTAAATAGACATTTCTCCAAAGAAGATATACAGATGGCCTACAGACACATGAAAGAATGCTCAACATCATTAATCATTAGAGAAATGCAAATCAAAACTACAATGAGATATCATCTCACACCGGTCAGAATGGCCATCATCAAAAAATCTAGAAACAATAAATGCTGGAGAGGGTGTGGAGGAAAGGGAACACTCTTGCACTGTTGGTGGGAATGTAAATTGATACAGCCACTATGGAGAACAGTATGGAGGTTCCTTAAAAAACTACAAATAGAACTACCATACGACCCAGCAATCCCACTACTGGGCATATACCCTGAGAAAACCATAGGTCAAAAAGAGTCATGTACCAAAATGTTCATTGCAGCTCTATTTACAATAGCCAGGACGTGGAAGCAACCTAAATGTCCATCGACAGATGAATGGATAAAGAAGATGTGGCACATATATACAATGGAATATTACTCAGCCATAAAAAGAAATGAAATGGAGGTATTTGTAATGAGGTGGATGGAGTTAGAGTCTGTCATACAGAGTGAAGTAAGTCAGAAAGAGAAAAACAAATACAGTATGCTAACACATATATATGGAATCTAAGGGGAAAAAAAAAAAAAAAAAAAAAAAAGGCCATGAAGAACCTAGTGGCAAGACGGGAATAAAGACACAGACCTACTAGAGAATGGACTTGAGGATATGGGGAGGGGGTGGGGTGAGATGTGACAGGGTAAGAGAGTGTCATGGACATATATACACTACCAAATGTAAAATAGATAGCTAGTGGGAAGCAGCCGCATAGCACAGGGAGATCAGCTCGGTGCTTTGTGACCACCTAGAGGGGTGGGATGGGGAGGGTGGGAGGGAGGGAGATGCAAGAGGGAAGAGAAATGGGAACATATTGTATATGTATAACAGATTCACTTTGTTATAAAGCAGATGCTAACACACTATTGTAAGGCAATTATACTTCAATAAAGATGTTTGAAAAAAAAAAACTATACTAAAAAAAAGCAGACAGAGAGAACCCTAGGACAAATGGTGAAAGCAAAGCTATACAGACAAAATCACACAAAGAAGTGTACACATACACAATCATAAAAAGAGAAAAAGGAAAAAAAAGAAAAAAATATACACATGTATTTTAAAAAAAAAGGAAGAGAGCAACCAAATCAATAAACAAATCTACCAACAATAATAAGCTCTAAATTATAAACTAAGATAAACATAAAAACAGAAACAAATTAGATGCAGAGAGCAAACCCCCAGTCTACATTTGCTCCCAAAGTCCACCGCCTCAATTTTGGGATGATTTGTTTTCCATTCAGGTGTTCCGCAGATGCAGCATACATCAAATTGATTGTGGAGCTTTAATCCACTGCTCCTGAGGCTGCTGGGAGAAATTTCCCTTCTTTGTTCGCACACCTCGTGGGGTTCAGCTTTGGATTTGGCCCCGCCTCTGCATGTAGGTCACCTGACAGCATCCCAGACAGGACAGGGCTAAAGTAGCAGCTGATTAGGGGGCTCTGGCTCACTCAGTCCGGGGGGAGGGAGGGGTACGGAATAAGGGGTGAGCCTGTGGTGGCAGAGGCCGGCGTGACGTTGCAACAGCCTGAGGCGCGCCATGTGTTCTCCCACGGAAGTTGTCCCTGGATCACAGGACCCTGGCATTGGTGGGCTGCACAGGCTCCTAGGAGGGGTGGTGTGGATAGTGACCTGTGCTTGCACCCAGGCTTCTTGGTGGCTGCAGCAGCAGCCTTAGCATTTCATGCCCGTCTCTGGTGTCCGTGCTCATAGCCATGGCTCGCACCCGTCTCTGGAGCTCGTTTAGGTGGTGCTCTGAATCCCCTCTCCTGTGCACCCCGAAACAATGGTCTCTTGCCTCTTAGGCAGTTACAGACTTTTCCCTGGACTCCCTCGCAACTAGCTGTGGCGCACTAACCCCCTTCAGGCTGTGTTCACGCAGCCAACCCCAGTCCTCTCCCTGGGATCTGAACTCCGAAGCCTGAGCCTCAGCTCCCAGCTCCGACCCGTCCCGGCAGGTGAGCAGACAAGCCTCTCAGGCTGGTGAGTGCTGATTGGCAGTGATCCTTTGTGCAGGAATCTCTCTGCTTTGCCCTCTGCACCCCTGTTGCTGCGCTCTCCTCCGTGGCTCCGAAGATTCCCCCCTGCCCTCCCCCTGTCTCCGACAGTGAAGGGGCTTCCTAGTGTGTGGAAACTTTCCTCCTTCACAACTCCCTCCCCGAGGTGCAGGTCCCGTCTCTATTCTTTTGCCTCTATTTTTTCTTTTACCCTACCTAGGTACGTGGGGAGTTTCTTGCCTTTTGAGGTCTTCTGCCAGTGTTCAGTAGGTGTTCTGTAGGAGTTGTTCCATGTGTAGATGTATTTCTGTTGTATTTGTGGGGAGGAAGGTGATCTGCACTTCTTACTCTTCTACCGTCTTGATGGTCTCTCCTATCTTGGTGAACATTTTACATGCACATGAAAATAATATGTATTCTGCAGACATATTGCTTAAGTTTAAACTTTGAAACCAAGTATGCATATTAAAAATTTATAGGTAACCACTAAAAGTCAAAATAGAATGGATAACTTATAAACCAAGGAAGTAAAGAAAACTTGATAATATTAATAGAAAACAAGAATGAAAAACTAAAACTAAACAACAAAGATACTGATAAATAAAAATGACAACATAATAGAGTAAAAATAAATTAAAATATGTCAACAATTATAATGAGGTAAACAAATATTCTCCTATGAAAGATGGTAGGTATCAGATTTAAAGAACACAGCAAAATTGTTATATGCTATTTATAAGAAATGCAGCTAAAATGCAAAACATAAAAGTTGAAAAAAAAGGAAAAGAAAAATATATTAGACAAATGTCAAATGAAACTATTATAGTTGTATTACTAACAGACAAAATAAACCTTAATACAAAAACCAATATTAGAGGGAAAGAGAGTAACTGTATAATGATAAGAGAAAAAAAATCAGTAAAATGTAAATATTTTAAACTCATACTCTTAATAATGTAACTTCAAAATAAATCATGGCATAATTGAAAGATATTTGAAGATAAATTGTTAAGTCCACAAATGCAGTGAGAAGTGTTAATTCACCTCTCTCAGGGACTGATAGATAAAGCAGCCAAAAATTCTAAGGCTTTAACAACACAACTAAGAATCTATATCTAATTCTTATGCAGAACCCTAAATTGAACTATCAGAGCAGTGGTTTTAAATTTGAATGATATCAAAATCATCCGAAGAGTTTGTTAAAACAGAGTACTGGTCTCTATCCCTAGAGATTCTGGGGTGGGGCCTGAGCATTTGCATTTCTAACAACCTCCAGGTAATGCTGGTGCTACTGGTCCAGGGACAATGCTTTAAGAAACGATTATAGTAAAAAAATACATTCCTTCAGGTACACATGAAGTATTTAGAAAGGTTGAGCATCTACTGGTCCACAAAACAGATCTCAAAGCATATTCCGAGAAGTCAGTGTCATATATACCATGTACTCTGACTTCAATGAGGTTATAAATCAATTTACAAAAGAGAACCCAAATCACCCACAAGAACAGACATTAAACAAACACACATTAAAAAAAAACACAACAACTCATGGGTCATAAAATAAATCATAATAAGAATTAGAAAATATTTAGCACTAAATGTTGCTAAATAAACTACATGTCAAAACTTGTGGGGTGCAGCTAAATTATAGGATAAACAGAACTGAAAATAATAAATTGAAAACTTTCCTGACAAGGAAAAAAATGAGGAAGAGAAGGCATAAATGCAAAATGCCACAAATGAAAAAGCAGACCTAACAATAAATACAGTAGAGATGTAAGAAATTAGGAGAAAACACCATGGCTGCCTGCATGGCCAAACATTTGGACACAAGGTCAGTCTTCCCAAGTCTGCTGCATTAGACTTATTGGGCCTTTTAGAAAATAGTGATTCCTAGACCCCTCTCCAGTGAAATAAATCAGAATCTCTGAGGGCCAGGCAGGTCATTAACTCCAGCAGGGAATTCCAATAGGCAACCAGAGTCCAGAGCCACTACCCTAAGCAGTTACAGGCTCAGGAGAGAAGCTCCCCCCATGCTGAGGCATCAGCCCTCTGAAGTATTGGTAAATCACAGAAGCCCCCCGCCCCCATCAACAAGACATGAGTAGCAGACCCCACAGAACACTAAAATCTGTCACATGTCCTCCTCCATCTCCACTATGGTGAAATCTAATGTCACCATGATGCTTAAACAGCAGAGGCTACTCTTCCTCTGTGACTAATATTACTCCCACAGAAATGAGCATCATTTTCCAGCCAGTGGTCCTGGGTCTCTTTTCCTCTGGGTCAACAGTACATTTTTTATTCTCTCCTGTGTGATCCTGATTTATTTTTGAAATCAGAGTTGAGAAGACAAGTAGTGCTTTCTTCAAAATAAACTTAATGATGGTTGCTACATATGGAGCATTGTATATGTGATGTAGGGGAGGATTAAGACAGGCAAGTCCCTAAGACCTTACAGTCTGATTGAGTATAAAGGATTCACATGCACACAAACACATGTGAATGCACACATATGCATGCACACGTGAGCGCACACACACATATTGTTGTGTAAGACAGTCTTTGACTAAACGTGGGTTTGACTGGTGATATCAGTCAGGGAGCAGGTGTAGGAAAAAAAAGAAACCATTTAAACTATTTTAAGAAAAGAGAGATTTAATACAAGGAATTAGGTGTTTGCAAAGTCCCTGGAAGGTCTCAAGGAGCAGGCTCTAGGCTAGATCTCCAGAGATGATTCTAGAGTGCTAATGCCTAACTGATCCACTGAGAGAGCTTCCATTTCTGCTTCATCATTTGGCAAGAAGGGATATCAGGAAACTTCTGGGCCAACTGCCAGCCCTAGGAGCACACCCACAGAGCAGTGATTTGTGAGTCATGAGCCTTGGCCGGAAGTGTTGGCTCCAAAACCAGGCTGTGGCTTCTAGATCTACTCCAGAAAAAAAAAAAAAACAGATGCTTCACTGGCATTCACAGATGCCATGCCTTCCCCCTAGTTAACTCATTTCCAAATTCTAGCCTCCCAAGAGTGCATTTCACTGTTGGAATCTAAGGCACAAGTGAAACCATAACTGTAAGGCAGTCTGGGAGGCGGCTGCTAGCTTTCCAGGCCTACGAAGTCAGGAGGAGAGTGAGCCAGGCAATCTCCCTTACGGGAGGTGGGGCATCAGATAAAGAAGAAAACATGTGAACCAAACCCTTGAAACCTTGATGCCTTCCTCTCGTGCTCTCCCTTTGGATAGATAACAAAACAAACTGGCCATCAGGACCCAACGACTTCTACTGCATAAAATATTTCACATGGGTCTCCGCTTTCATTTTCTTCTGCCAGTCTCTTTGATCAAAGTTTCTTCATATTTTGACCTAGGTCACTGTAAGAGCCTTCTGACAAATCTTTCCATTTATAATTTTATTACTATAAACCATTTTGCACAGTATTTCTACATGGATCTTTAAAAAATATAGTTCATTGATCAATACATTCATCTAACTGTATCATAATTGCTGAGGCTGTAAGCATTGTTTTCGTTGTCTTTTATTCTCATCTCGTCATATAGTAGATATTCAAAATTGTTGTTGAATGAATGAACAATAAGCATTTCCCAAGTGTGATATGCGTATGAAAAATGATTTAAGGTGGTGCATGGGTGAATTATTTTTATTTTAACAGATATATCACTATATTAAATGTAATAGAAAATATAGCCAGTATATCAAGCCTATGATACTATAGATGTCATTTAGGATGAGGCTAAAGTAAAGAGTGAGTGTATGTTAAGAAGACAAAAGGACATTAGAGTTAAACATGGGATGAAAATATCATAAAAATTCATGATGACAGAGTATGAATAACCAATATTGGAAACAACTACTAGTGTTACTCTTTGGCTGAAAGACATCCAGGGCCCCCAACACCTTGAGGGTAACATCCAACCTCCTGAGTGGAAATCCTCTCCCACCTGTTTCCTAACTACCTACTCAGCCTCATCTTTTGTCACTTCCATTCCATTCCCCAAACTGTATATCCTACACAGCCACATGAAAATCCTTACTGCTCCCCCAATGTCATTTTCATACACCCCCCTTGTCTTTGCACATGCAGCTTTCTGCCTGAAATGCTTGCTCTCCACTGCTTCTCTGTTGAGTAGAGGAACTCCTATTCATCCTTTAAAACCCAACTTGGATGTCCACATTGCAACTGTAGTAAGCTAAAATAGAGAAGCCATAGAAAGGCACAAGGTTGTATCCCAGAGAGGCCCTCTATGTGAAGTAAAGTTTATGTAAGTTCATCATGATCTGATGAGAGGTCTTCCCACTTAGAGATGCCAAAACTCAATTTTTGCAGCTCTCTCAGAGCTGATTGAATTCAGAAGGAATGCCCCACATGAGCTCAATAAACTCTTATGGTTCATCACTAGACACCATATCCATATACATATATGTTATCACTAAGGCTCTCTCTTTCTCAGTGCCTTTGACCCTGCCCTCATGAGGATGAAGCACCAGTCTCGCTCCATGGGCTCACAAGTGACCCAGTCATCTCTGCAAAGTCTCAGGGGCTTCTAAGTATCAGTGCTTAGAATTGGCATTTCATAGCTAAAATAATACTATTTTTATTTTGCTTATTTTTTTGGAGTGTACAGAAGCTTAATTGAAGAAAAATTGAAAATATGAAAAATTATAAGAAATAGAAATAAATATATCACTCATAATCCCACTACCTAGAGGCAAAAAAATAATACTAATGTTTTGTCACATTTCCCCTCAGTCTTTTTCCCACTCCTTTCCGCCTCCCAGTTTTATATACTGTACTTGTATTCTGCTTTGCTCACTTACCATTGCTCTTCTGTGTTATTAAAAATTCTTTTCAAACATTAATTGTGTTAATTAAGCATACCTTAACCACCAGCTATTTCGCTATTTCCAGGATTTTTATTACACATAATGCTGCAATAAAAAATTTTGTGCATAAATCCAGGACTGCATTTTAGATTCTTTCCCTAGCACTGGTACCTAGTTGTGAAATCATTGGTTCATAAGTTATGAATATTTTAAGACCAAATTAGGAATACTTCTGCCTCTAGATTTCTATTTCAGGGCTTTTTCCACTTCAACAAATTATTACTCTCCTTTGTCAAAATCCATGTGAAGAAAAAAATCACAGGAAGTTTGTCTCCCCAGACTGGCACAGTATTCTCATAGCACACAATTGAAGCCACTGACACTCTAGAAGTCTCTTTAGAATCCCCCATAATGTGCCTCCTGAGTCCCTCTTGTCCTGATCTGGAAAATCCAGGTGTCCATGCTATTGGTTTATACCTGGATTGTACCTGTCTCACACTTTTGGGTTAATATCTTGGTGGGACTCTGCCATCTTTATGTTTATTTTTTCAGGTAAAATTCTGCAGGAGATCTTGCAGTCTGGCAAGGATATTTTAACTGCTCCTCAGATATTCTGGAGCCTTCATGCCCTGGTTTCCACTGACCCCGCTGGAAAGAGCTCATTGCTGCTGGATGCAATTACCATAAGAACTTGTCCTTTCATTTCTGGGATGTAGGTGGCATAGTCACATAGCTGATTCTGTACTGACTTCATGCAAATCGCAATGAACTCCTCCTCTGTCTGGACACATGCTTGATGAGTGGGCTGCATTTCTGTGAGAAAAACAATGTGCACCTTCTTCCAGGTGGCTGTAGCCCTGCATCAAAGCACACTTGGAGTTCAGTCCTTGCCTGCCTCCCAGCTGGGCACCTCAGGGTCAGGGCAATCTGCACAGGGAGGTCAGGCCCTTGGTATTATTCTCCCAGCCAGGGATTTTTCCTGGGTTATCAGTGTGACCCCTTTAAGACCCTTCTTTCAGCAGTCTTTGGATATAAGGGATGGTGTGCTCCTCAGATAGTGTCTCTGGACAGAAAGGACAACCTGACATGGAAGAAGGAAATAAAATGGCAAAGGTGAGAGAGAGAAGGTCTTTCCTCCTATTCCTATGCCAAAGTGGATTCTGATGGGACTGTAAGAGTAGGTGTAGCACTGCTTCTCCCTTATTCCCCTGGACCTTCCATTGTAGAGTCTGGCAGCCAGTTGCCAACATCTGCATCTCTTTGCCTGAAGGTTTTTTTTTTTTTTTTTTTTTTTGTGATTGGAGCCCCATCACGCCCTTGTGCACAACAGGCCAGATAACTGGAGAATTGACACCCCTCCTCCAGCAGCCCTTATCCAATGAGTGCCAAGATGAGAATTGGTGTCAACGTAGCCCAGTTGTCTGGCCCCTCAGGTGCCATAACTCTGTAGCAAGCCCTCTACACAGGCCCCCAGGGCTCCCCAGCAGGAAGCCCAGTTCCCCACAATGGAAACCCACTTGGTACTATACTTTTTCTTGGCCTCTTCCATTTCTTATTTTACCTTCTCCTTTATTTGTTTCCTAGGATTACCTCCTGTATTAGTTTGTTTGGACTGCCATAACAAAATACCAAAGACTGAGTGGCTTAAAAAATAGAAATTTATTTTCTCATTGTTATGGAGGCTGAGGGTCCAAGATCATGGTGCCCGCAGGGTTAGTTTCTCCTGAGGCCTCTCTCCATGGCTTGCAGATGGCCACCTTCTTGCGGTGTTCTCACGGGGTCTTTCATCTGTTCAGCATCCCTGGTGCTTCTATGTATGTCCTAATCTACTCCGTTTATAAGGACCTACCCTAATATTTTCGTTTTAACTTAATTACCTTTTTAAAGGTCCTGTCTCCTATTACAGTCATATTATGGGGTTAAGGCTTCAACATATGAATTTTGGGGAAAGTTCAGTCAATAACAGCTATTCTACCAAACTACTTGCTCCTGAATCCTTGTCCCAAAATATGACAGCAAATAAAATAGCCACTCTGAATTAGTGACTGTGGAGGAGCCTTTGGATTAGAGAGCATGGGGAGGGATCCAAACACCTTGCTGGGATTAGCAAGGCCCAGGAAAGAAGCCCATGTTGAAAATGTCTCATAAGTTTTGTTACCCTAGAGAAGGCTGGGGTGAGTGGCGAATTTACCAGCTTTGTACACTGAGATATTGTTAAATATTGCACATTTTGATTATAAATCTTCCTAATATAGTTCTGCTGAGTAGCTCTTGCAAGGTATGTGCTGGGAAAAGATCACCACCTGGTTTATTATAGTAAATATTTTCAGTTAAAAAAAATGTATATCTATAGAGAGAGATTATCTATATCTATCTATCTATCTATCTATCTATCAACAAAGCAGGTTAATTCCAAACTTCTTCAGCTAAGTTCTTTGGAGACCTGCAACGAATAACACAGAAAGAACAGGTAGTCAGTGTCCCTGTGCCTTGTTAATATGTTTAAAATTGGGTTAGACTCCATAAATAAATAAAGTTGGGTTTCTTGGAAGGTCCAGGACTTGCTGTTCTGAAAATTAGTAAGATTCCAGTGGATGCCGAGCAAATCTGCACAAATGGCAGAAACACACAAGGGAAGTCAAAAAGAGGCCCGGAATTCTGAAGTCAGAGGGCATAGTTGGGCAGCAGGCAGGTGGGCAGAGTTGGTAGCCATGGCTGTGGATGCTCAGATGCCCCTCCAGTCTCGCCAGTCCCTGACCCTGTCTTCCATGTATTATGGTGCTTTGAGGCCTGGAAGTCAGGCTGAGGGGCCACCCTTGCAATCAGTGAGCTCATTACCTTGGGAGATGGTTTCTTTTCCTTTCAGCTCCTTTGCAGATTTCATTTGCATTTCCCCAGACCTGTTTTTATTTCCATCAGCCTGGGCTGCCTCATAGTCAAGTTACCTCCTTGATATTGCTTCTGGTTGGGCCTGTTTGGGCTTGCTTTGGCAGCACAATCCCAAGTGTCATTCAGGCAATTAAATAAGGTATTTTATTTTATTCAAGGGGGCTGTATCATGCCTTTTTCAGGAGCTATTTGATGGGAACTGGGGCAAAAAAATGTCCCTTGAAAATGGCATCCCATCTGTAGCCCGATGTGAAAGGATCACAGAATTAGCTTTTCTTTAACACTATTATATTCTTTCAATAGGGTGTAAAGTTTTAGGAGATGAACTTTCATGCTCCATGTCACGGGAGCAGATTGGTTTTGCATGTGTGACAGAGCAGGCCCTGAGATTCCAGCCATGGGGGGATGGTGCAGAAACACAGAATTCTTAAGTGAGTCAAATGTCTTTCCAAGGCCTGCATCAGCAAAAAAACTTTCCCTGGATTCCCTGTGTCTGTTTTCCCTAATTTGTTCACGTTCTTTTAACCCTAATTTGCAGAGTAACTTTGGGCAGCTGTTCCCTGTTCTTGTCTAGAAGTCCACTTCTTCTTTAAAATGTGAATGGAACCATGATCCTATGCATGTTGAGTGCCAACTCCAAATGTAGGCCATTCCAGGTCTTTTTGTCTTTTCTTGCCTTCAGTTTCCTTGAAAAGGAATCTGCTTTGGTTTAGATTCATCTACCAGGAGACCGAGGTCCCAGACCTCCTTGTGTTTGAATTCACAGAGAGTAATCTGTGGGTTTACAGCCCCACCTACTATGAGGTCATGGTTGGAACATAGGAGTCATTTATTTTGTGTCCTTTGCTCCTCTCCACCCTTCATCGTTTGTAGAATACTAAATTAATTTTTAGACTAAAACTTAAGGGATTTTGACATGAAAGTTGCCTGGAACATGGAAAAAAACAGAATATAATATCTAGAATAATATTTGTTAAATCTTCTTTAACAAAGGTGGAACAAAAATGGAACACTTTACAATAATTTATTCATAACTATAAAAATTTTCTTGCACAACAAATACAAGGTAAAAAAAATTCCAGGAGTATATAGGGCTAACAATAGTAAAGTCATCAAATTAGCTGTTAGAATAGCAAAGAGGAAACATTCTAATTGGCCTTAAAAACAGAAATTCTGGTACTATTTGAAATCACTTTGTTTATTGTACACAAAAAGCGTTGTTTGTTTTCTTTCCTTTGTGAAGAAGTACATAGCATATCTGAGTATATTAGCACTTGGTTTCCACGAGGTCTGTGTTCTAATAGATGTATATTTGTATGAAGCAAATCTCTCAGTTCATGGTGAGGTGCAGTCTAGATACCAGTGTAACTACTATTGTACAAGCATTAGTTATAGAGAAGAACATTTTTGGAGAACTTCCCGGCACCAAGAATAGCAGGACTAATGGAAGGTGAAAAGACCTTTCAGAGGGGTTCTGAAAGGATGCTTTGAACACAGGAAAAGGCCAGAAAATGGTAAACTAAGCTGGCAATTCAGAAAGAAAAGAAAAATAAATTTCCCTTTCCCTTGTGTTTTTCTCTCATTATCCTTAGTGTGGAGGGAGTATAATTGAAACTCTGGGATGTTCAGTGTGTATATAGCATAGCTCCACTGCCTTCTGCCTCTGGGGGTTAGGTACTCACCAGAGTACCTAACTGGGGACTGGTCCCTGTGTTCTAGACGTCTCAGGGTCCTTCCCCTGGGGCCCCAGTTATGCCACCGAAACCGACCTAGCTGATCACACTTTGGAACTGCCAGTTCATCAATAAGAAACATGATTGAAATCTCACTTAAGGCAAAGCACTGCTAAAGATGCAAAGAGTTTTAAAGAAGATGTCACTATGTTCAAGGAGATCCCAATTGATTTGAGAAGATAAGGCATAATCATGTGGAAAATCAAATATGAAAAAATTCGTTAACGAGTTTAAAATATTAGTATAAAAAGTGCCAGAGAGGGCTGGATAGAACGCTTACCACTCCCCATCAGCCAGAGTAACTGAGTCAACAAGCTGGCCTACATACTTCAAAAGACCTGCCTTCACATCCAAATTTTGCCCCACCCCGTCACATGTCGGCTGCTAGTTGCCTGTTCTATAAGCCTTTGTTTCTTTAGGTACAAAATGAGCTTATATTACCCATAGGATTATTACCCTATGGATGTTATTGTAGGATTATTAAGGATTACTGGAATAATTTACGTGAAGTCCCTGGTGTAAAGTATGAAACATAATGCACATTCAAGAAATGTATTCACCTTCTTCCATCTACGCATATGTTGTCTTCAAAGGTTTAGGACAGCAGAGACTACGCAGGATGAAAAGTCCTGAGAAATAATACACTAGAATCCAGTTACCAGCAATTTTGTAACTACTAGTCATCAGATGGAAAATTCTGATTTAAAAAATCAACCTTCTATCCATCTCTCAGTAGAACCTAACTTTCACCCATCCCCACCTTACACTTACTTTTTACACACCTCAACTGAGTTCAGGCCAAGAAGAAGTGCATTTGACCTGACAATTGACGTAGGGATGTAACACCATCATAGGTATCTAGTCCTAACGGATTATAGGATGGGGGAAGTTCTGGGGAAAGTGCTGCCCCAGTAGGAGGATAGGAATCTGCTCTAAGTTCTCATCGAAGCAGTGGGTTCACTGCAACACCTCCCTGGCCCTGTCTCAGCCTCCAGCACAAGATAGAGCCTCCTGGGCTATTCCAGCTTAACCTCTGCATATTTGTACTGCCCACAAACCCGTGGCCTTCCTCCACAGCCACCCTCTTGCCCACATTTCAGCCAGCAATCGCCAATCTTGAGTCCCCTGTCTGATCACATTCCTCTCTGAAGGTGTTCTGAGCTGCAGCCAAACCCCAGCTAATAGACCATGGTCCCATCAATAGATGGGTCATGGTAACAGAAGTGTGATTAGTCACCTGCCCTCCTGGCTGATGTCTCTATTCTTTGGTCCACATGTTAAAATAGGCGGCTATCATAGTCTGGGTGAAGGGCATGGGAAATGATGATAATCACCAGGCTGAAAGGGCAGAGGAGACCGGCATGTAGCTGATCAATCAGATAAGCCACTTATCCATGTAAAACCCTCCAGGGGTATCCTGTGACACTTGACAGAAAATCCAAGCTCCTTCCCAGGGCCTGCAAGGCCCTAGATGACCTGCCCTGCTGCCCCCTCCAAACCTATCTGCCACTTGCTCTCTTTACTCACTCAGGTTCAGTCACGCTGCCCTTCTTTCTGTTTCCTAAGTACCTTACTCTTTCACAGCTCAGACCTTTCACTATTGTTTGCTCTCCCTGAAATTCACTTTTCCTAGACCTTCTCATAACTGACTTCCTGTCATTCAAGTCTCCGCTCAAGTGTCATGCCTCTGCAAAGAACTTTCCTGACCACTCTACCTGCCCAGTCACTCCCTAAACCATTACCCTGTTTTATTCTCATCATTGACCTTATCCCTCTGAAATGATCTTATTTATAGTTGTATACTTACTTAACATCTGTCTCTTCTAGAGAATGACTAGAATGTCATTACAGTGAAGTCTGGGACTTGTGTTTCAATGCCTAGAACAGAGGCTGGTACATAGAACAGTCTCCAAAACAATATCTGGGTGAACAATTCGCACTGTTCTAAAAGCACATCTGGCTGCCTTGTAAACTGACTGGCACTGAAAGGGCAGATCAAATAACCATAAGAGCAGCAAAGATTTCAAGTGGAGTAATGGAGGGTTGCACAGGCAAAGATTATCCAAGGAATTTTTTCCATTGGCATCAAGATTCCAGCCACCAGGACTAAGCATGGGGTCTTGAATGGACCAGGAAAGGGCAGCAGGGCCCCCACTCTGTCTCAGTCTACAGGAAGACTGGTATTAGGCAAGGGAATCAATCAGGACTAAGAAGAAAGGAAAAAGGTCTAATCCTGGAATGGACACGCCAGCCTAGAAGAGGAAAAGGAAGGTGTGTCATAGGCAAGACAGCTAACCATCAATCAACCCTGAATGTACAGATTTCCGAATCTCATGGCAAGTGGCAATGGTCTGGTGAGAGTGAGCATTGCCGAACCTCGTCAGTGTTGACTCAGAAAACAGAGTGATCTAATTCTCTATCCTGCCAAGAGGAGTCCAGGGATTGAGGGTAGAGAGTGAGGGACTCTAGGGAGGACAGAGCCACACAGAGGTGGGAGCTGACAGTTTCTAGCAGCCAGCCACTGCAAGAGTTAATCAGCTCTCAGTCCCAGAGGCAGCAGAAGATGAATAGCTGTGTGCTGTGATTACTCTTCCTTTTAAACTGTCACGTGTCTCCATGTTACAGGCAACACTTTTCTGGAGTAAGTAAATCATGCCCAGCGTTCATCTCACACATACAGACAAATATGAAATCAACATTTCTCCATGGTTAAAAAGATCCTGCTGTGTCTGCTGCTGGTGGTGGGTATCCTGAATGTCACTGCATTACTCTAAGGGAATAAACGGCTCAGAAGAAGGACCTGCTTCCTTGTCAGGGGCTCAGTTTAGGCATGGTTAGGTGTAACTGCCTAAAACAGCAACAGACCATTATGAAGTGGGATCAGCTACCCAGTGCCAATTCTGGGTAGTTTGAACTAGCTCCCCTGGAAGACTCTTCGTAGCAGTACCTGCAGTGGATCTTTATTCAAACTCTAAAAGAGAGGATTAGTTGAGAGGTACTAAGTGTGTATTAAAGACTGTATAGTTCCCTAAATAGAGAACTTAAGCATACACGATATTT
The DNA here is from genome assembly GCF_949987535.1 of Balaenoptera acutorostrata. Taxonomy (NCBI): domain Eukaryota; kingdom Metazoa; phylum Chordata; class Mammalia; order Artiodactyla; family Balaenopteridae; genus Balaenoptera; species Balaenoptera acutorostrata. The sequence goes on along the minus strand of NC_080072.1, from coordinate 41,860,856 downwards.
ATTTGCCTTTAATTTCCCTGTATAAACAGATATCTCAGGCTGTATGTAGTCTGGCTGTATGTGAGCTGTAGAATCATATACAGCCTCTAGGCTGGAATGGAGGCATGGAAACAATACAGTGTCAGAGAAATTGCACTGGATCTTGCCCCAGCCTGTGGCTCCATGCTTCCGGCACCCCTGCATCCCAGGTGGTTATTCCAGGAGTTCCTGGGGCGTCTTAGACAAGACTCACAGGTGAGCGCACTCTCCCTGGGTGTGGCCCTGGCCCTGCATCCCTCTCCCAGCATCCACAGGGTTCTTCTGTATCCTGAAGAGCACACCATCATAATGGCACAAACGGCAAGGTGCCAGAGATGCTCACTCTTTTGTCTTGTTGTCAGGAATGCTTCTTCCCCTCTTTTTTCTTGAAATTTCTGGAAGGGTATTAATCGTAATAATAATGATCATTGTAGTAATGATAGTTGTGAATTGTTGAACATGGTTACTCTGTGTCACCATTCTAAGTGATTGACATGTAATTCATTTGATCCCCAGAACAACCCTACAAGGCAAATGCTATTTTACTGATGAGGAGACTGAGGAACAGAGGAGTTAACTTGCCTAAGGCTACTTGTGGCATGCTATTCGACAGAGTTTTAGTGAAAGAACTGGGTTTTCTTACACACACACACACAAAGGATGAGAAAGATATCCTCAGAAATAATTAATATTTATAAGCATACACACGAATACATATATAAAGAAATGATATACTATACAAGATGCTTTTAGTGCAGTTTTCTCACTTCCAATTTTTTGGGCATGATATTATATAATGAATATAGATCTCTCACCATCTTTTTAAACTACTACATGGTATTCCATTGTGTGATGATACCGTAATGTACTTAATGAATATCTTATTTTGAATGTTAGTAGGGTTTTCTAATTTTTCCTATTCTACTAATGCTGAAATGAACCTCTTTGGACCTGTATCTTTAGATACTTGTCCTATTATTTCCCTAAGATTAAATTCTAGGAAATGCCTTGCTGCATAAATGGAGATGCACGTTTTCAATTTTGATAATATATTGCACAACCATTCTCTAGAAAGTTTGTTGTATCAGTCTGAATTTATACCAAAGCATATGAGAATGTCTGTTTATTCATGCCCTAGCCAACAATGGATACTACCAATATTTTTCATCATTTTGAATTTAATAGGCAAGAAATGACATCTAACTGATGTTTTAATTTGTTTCCTTGATAGCTAATGAGGGTCAGCATTTTTTCAATGCTAAAAATGTATGTATCTATTCTTCTATGAATCGCCCCCCTGTCTTTGGGCCATTTTCTGTTGGAATATCCTCTTTTTCTTTATACATTTACATGAGCCCTGAAAAGATTAAGGAAGCCAAACCTTTCTTTGTAATATCTCTTACGAATAATTTTCAGAGTTTGTCTTTTAATGTTGTTTATGGTATTTAGGTGGACAATTAGATTAATGTTTGCTATTCACACGTTGTGGAATTTTATGTAGTCAAATACATTATTAATCTTTTCCTTTCAGCCACTGAGTCCACACATTTTAAGTCTTTCACCACCACGAGATTACATAAATACTTATTTATATATTCTGGTGTTATAAATTAAGGTATAAGACTCAGACCTGTTTTTTTAAATGCTTATCTACTTGCCCCGATCATGTTTTATCGAATAATCCATTTAATAAATAGTTTATTCTTTCCCTAATACTTTCAACTGACATCATTAATATACACCAAATTATTATACATACTTAACTCAGCTTCTGAATTTTCTTTTTAGTTTTATGGATCTGTCTGACTACTTTGGTACCATACCACAGTGATAATTTAATTTCTGATAGGGCAAGTCAACCTCATTACTCATTTTTCTTGGTCTTTTCATGACTATTCTAACACAATTATTCTTCTAAATGAACTTCAGAATAATTTGGTCAAGTTCCAAACAAAAATCTCATCAAATTTTAATTGGGATTGCCTTAAATTTATAAATTAATTTGGGGAGAAATGACATCTTTAAAATATTGAAGCTTCTCATCTAAAAATATGGAATGTCTCTTGATATATTAACATCTTTTATGTCTTTACGTTTGTAATATTTCTATGGTAGATCTGTCATATCTCTTTATTTATTTATTTATTTATGGCTGTGTTGGGTCTTCGTTTCTGTGCGAGGGCTTTCTCTAGTTGTGGCAAGTGGGGGCCACTCTTCATCGCGGTACGCGGACCTCTCACTATTGCGGCCTCTCTTGTTGTGGAGCACAGGCTCCAGAGGCGTAGGCTCAGTAATTGTGGCTCACGGGCCTAGTTGCTTTGTGGCATGTGGGATCTTCCCAGACCAGGGCTCGAACCCGTGTCCCCTGCATTGGCAGGCAGATTCTCAACCACTGTGCCACCAGGGAAGCCCTGTCATATCTCTTACTGAGATTAGTTCTAGTTATTTAAAATTTTTTGTTGCTATTGTTAATCGGATTTTAAGTGTATTTCTAAGTACCTATTTCTATAGTATAGAGAAGCTACTGATTTTTATGTTAATTTGGTAACTGGAAACTATGAAATGCTTTCATTCTATTTTTCAAACGATTCTCATTTTTTTCTAGGTAGACAATCTTAATCCTGAATAAATATAATTAATGTTGCCTCCTCTTTCATAATATTTATGGGACTTATGTTGGTAAAACAAATATTTTGACACGTGTCTTAACATGGAGACTCTTGGAATTCTTGAAAAAAAAATCATGCTTCTAATAAAATGTAGAATCATCACTTTCTTTTTAAACTAAGTATTGTCTTTAACAGACTCAGCTGACCATTAAACTTTCCCTAACTTCAATTCTAACTACTAGGGATTTACTTCCTACTGTATTGCATTCTTAAATTATTTTAAAATTTTAACAATGAGAAAGCGGAAGAGCAAGAGATTGAGATTGAAGTGGTCTAAATTGTGGACTCTGAAGCCAGACTGTCTAGGTTCAAATCCCGTCTCTGTTATTTATTAGTTGTTATTATTTGGGGCTAACTATTTCATTTAGATGTGGTTCCCAAATCTGTAACATGGGGAAAATAATAGCACCTACTTAACATGGTTGATGTAAGAGATTTTACATACACACACACACACACACCGTCAAATAGCAAGCTCTCAATAAACATTTACTATGCTTATTTTTATTTTGCTTAGTTCCCAAATCTTGCACTCACTTACTACTTGCTATCCATCGACAGGGCAATCTCAGCATGTCTTCTTATCTGAAAACCTGACTAAAGACAAATTCAACTCCAGAATCATTGATGATTAATGTTTATGTCACTGCAGTTTCATGGGGAAACAAAGTGGTAAAACATTCCTGAAATACCTTTGAAGTTCCTCCACTTTTTCCAAGGTTCTCCCTTCTGCAGTTGCCACATTTCTCACTGTCTCTGTCTCCCTCTGTCTCCAAATTTCTCCTTCCTACCTTCAAAACTAGTATTTTTTTTAAGTTTTATAATAGTAAATACACTGAGACAATTGTGAGATATTTAATTATATCCCATCCAATCTGAAGTTGAAATCATACTACAACCCATATCATTTCCAAATCCTCCTCCCCCTGACCTCTTTCTCTCTCCCTTGATATTTAATATGCCGCCAATCCAATAAGATTAACTCCTTAGGTACCTTAAAACAGAGATCATTTTTTACATTTCCAATGGGAAAACGATATACAGCATTATTAACTAATCCAATATATTTATGTACTAAATATTATAATTGGATACAGATAATATGAAATGTAGCAAATAATGTGACACGTAGACCATTTATGTGAATTATCAGAGAATGAGAAGATTGTTCCAAATTATCAATGTTTCTCTCTGAGATGAGCAAGAAGACTACTGGGTGTGAAGGTTATCTTTCCAGTAGTGCCCAGCCACTAACCTATCCCTAAACTGAAAGATTAATGTTTTTATTTTTGTATCACATTAAAAAATTATTTGTATAAGGAGAGTGTCAGTAGGATTTTGTATTTTCCTATATTTTCTCACTGGATCATTCAGCTGCAGGATGATGCTTAATTATAGAAGTGATAGTAGATATGGATGTCACATCCTTGATAAGAATGACTCTAATGTTTCCCTACAGAGCATCATGCTAGATGCCGCCTCTTGGTTGAAGATAGGATTTTTCGTTGCATTTAAAGGAAATTAATTTTTCCTACTATGGCAAAAATTTTAAAAGCAGAAATGGCTATTGAATTTCATCATATGCCTTTTTAATGACTACTGATATGATTATATGGCTTTCTATTATTGACATTTATATGAGTCAATATTGATTGAGTTTGTTATTCTAAATATCCTCTAATTCCCAATTAGAATTTACTGGTCATTCATTAACTTATCAAATATATATTGAATAACCATGGTTTATTATTTTTTAAATGCCAATGCATTCATTTTGTTTATGTTTTGTAGGATTTTTTGTCTGTATTCATAAATATAGTTATTCTGTAAGAGTGTGTGGTTGTACATTTGTGGTGCAGGTACTATTTTTGTCAATTTTTTGTCACTAAGTTTTTGTAACTAGCTTCATAAAAGGAATTGAGAAGTTTTCTGTATTTTTCAGTGCTCTGGAGAAAAGTATTATATTTGTAATAGTCTATTTTTAGTATGAAAATATAATGTTTAGAACTCAGAAATATTGGGGTTTTTAAAGTTTGATAGATCCCACCTGAGAAATTAATGGCTCTAGGAGTCTCAGTTTCTACTGCAGTGATTTATCTACTCTATTTATCTTGATAAGCTTTCTTTTTTAGAACAGTTTTAGATTTACAGAAAAATTGTTAAGAGAGTACAGAGAGTTCCCATTTACCCCACACCCATCCCTTTTATTAACACCTTACATATATATGGTACATTTTTACTATTAATGAACCAACATTGATACATTATTATTGACTAAATTCCATACTTCATTAAAATTTTCTCAGTTTTTACCTAACATCCTTTTTCTGTTTCAGAATCCCATCCAGAATGCCACATTACATTTAGTCATCATGTTTCCTTAGGCCCCTCCCGGCTGTGACAGTATCTTGGACTTTTCTTAGTTTTGATGACCTTGACAGTTTTGAGGAGTTCTTTGTAGTCAGGTATCTTGTAGAATGTCCCTCTGCTGGGATTTATCAGATCTTTTCTCTTATGATTAGACTGGGTTTATGGGTTTATGGGAGGAAGATCCCAGAGGTAAAGTGCAATTTTCATTACATCATATCAAGGGTACATACACTATCAACATGACTTATCACTGTAGTTAACTGTGATCAGCTGGCTGAGGCAGTGTTTGTCGGATTCCTCTACTGTAAAGGTACTCTGTTTCTCACCCCATACTGTACTCTTTGGAGGAAGTCCCAATGTGCAACCCATCCTTAAGGAATGAGGAGTTGTGCTCCATCTCCTTGAGAGGGGAGCATCTACATAAAATACTTGGAATTCTTCTGCAAGAGAGATTTGTCTGTTCTCCATTTATTTATTTATTCAATCCTTTTTTTTTTTAATATTTATTTATTTATTTATTTATTTATTTATTTATTTATTTATTTATTTTTGGCTGTGTTGGGTCTTCATTTCTGTGCGAGGGCTTTCTCTAGTTGTGGCAAGCCGGGCCACTCTTCATCGTGTTGCGCGGGCCTCTCATTATCGCGGCCTCTCTTGTTGCGGAGCACAGGCTCCAGACGTGCAGGCTCAGTAGTTGTGGCTTCACCAGTGGAAAAAGTCTGGGTTTGGTGTGTTCACTTTTGGAAGTTTATTACTTATTCATTCAATTTTTTCAGTAGATATAGGCTTATTCATATGATCAATTTATTCTTGTGTGGGTTTTAGTAGTTCGTATTTTCCAAAGAATTAGTCTATTTCATATAAGTTATCAAATTTGTGAGCATAGGGTCATTTATTGTATTCCTTTATTATCCTTTAAATGTCCATGGTATCAATAGTGATAATTTCTCTTTCATTCTGATATTAGTAATTGTGTCTTCTCTTTTTTTACTGGTTATTATAGCTAGAGGTTTTTCAGTTTTATCGATCTTATTGTTTGTTGATTTTCTCTTCTATTCAGTTGTTTTCAATTTCATTGCTGTCTTGTCTAGTTCTTATTATTCCTTTTCTTTTACTTGTTTAAGCTTAAATTATTCTTTTTCTCTTGTTTCCTAAAGTGGAAGCTTAGAATATTGATTTTAGGTCTTTCTTATTTTCTAATATGGATTTTTAAAAATTTTATTTATTTTATTTTTGTCTGCGTTGTGTCTTCGTTGCTGCGCGTGGGTTTTCTCTAGTTGTGGCAAGCGGGGACTACTCTTCATTGCAGTGCACAGGCTTCTCATTGCAGTGGCTTCTCTTGTTGCGGAGCATGGGCTCTAGGCACATGGGCTTCAGTAGTTGTGGCTCGCGGGCTCTAGAATGCAGGCTCAGTAGTTGTGTTGCACAGGCTTAGTTGCTCCACAGCACGTGGGACCTTCCTGGACCAGGGCTCGAACCTGTGTCCCCTGCATTGGCAGGCAGATTCTTAGCCACTGTGCCACCAGGGAAGCCCTCTAATATGGATTTAATTCTATAAATTGCATCTCAATCACTGCTTTTACTATAAAACACAAATTTTGTTTAAGTTGTATTTTCCTTTTCATTTACTGTTGACCCTTGAACAAAACAGGTTTGAACTGCATGGGTCCACTTATACATGGATATTTTTCAATAATAAATACTATAGTACTACATAGCCTGTGGTTGGTTGGATCCACAGACATAGGGGAACTATAGATACAGAGGGCCAGCTATGAGTTATACACAAATTAACCCCCACATTGTCCAAGGGTCAACTGTAATTCAAGATATTTTAAAATTTCTCTTGAGATTTCTTCTTTGACCCACATGTTATTCAGAAGCATATTGTTTAATATCTAAATATTTGGGGATTTTCCAGCTATTTCTCTGTTATTGACTTTTAGTTTAATTCTATTATGATCTAACAACATATTTTGTATGTAATTTCTATCCTTTTAGATTTGTTAAAGTTTGTTTTATGACCTAGAATGTGATCTACCTTGGTATATTTACTATATGAACTTGAGAAGAATGTGTATTTTTCTGAGTGGAATATTCTCTGTGTCAATTATATCACATTGATTAAAAGCATTGTTCAGGTCAATGATCTATTTACTGATTTTTCTTCCTGCTTGATCAATTACTAAAAGATGGGTGTTGAAGTCTCCAGCTGTAATAGAGGATAAGTGTATTTCTCTTCACTGTTCTATTAGTTTTGTGTCACATTTTTGATGCTCTGCTGTTTGGTGCATACATATTAAAGCTTGTTGTATCTTTTTGGAGAGATACAGAGACCACTGTATGATTATGTAAGGCTCCTCTTTATCTGTGGTAATTTTCCTTATTCTGAAATCAGCTTTACCTCTAATTAATAGAGCTGCTCTAGCTTTCTTTTGGTCAGTTGTTAACATGGCATATCTTTTTTCATCCCTTTACTTTAAACCTACCTGTGTGTTTATATTTAAAGTGAGTTTCTCATAGACAGTATGTAGTTGGACCCTGTTTGTTTTTTTTTAATGTACTCTAACAATCTGTCTTTTAATTCATGTATTTAGACCATTCACACTTGAAGTGATTATTGATATAGTTGGATTAATGTCTACTGTGTTTGTAATTGTGTCTATTCATTGTACTTCTTTGTTTCATTTCCCCTCTCTTTTTATGCCTTCACTTATTTTAAATGAGCATTTTATACAATTTAATTGTATCTTCTCTCTTAGTATATCAATTATATTTCTTTAAAAACATTTTTTTATGATTTCCTATACTACTTCATATGTGGTGCAGGTACTCAACAGAGTATTCCCAATTCCTCCCTCCTGTCTCTTAAGACATTGTTGTCTTACATTTCACTTGTTCTTGTTCTGTAATCATCCAAAATGTTGTATTATTACTTTAAACAAATTATTATCTTTTATATAAATTGGAATAAGAAAAATAAGAGGTTTAATTTTACCTTCATTTATTCCTTCTCTGGTATTCTTCCTTTCTTTATATAGATCCAAATTTCTGGCCTATATTATTTCCTTCTCTCTGAAGAATTTTTAACAATTCTTATAGGCCAGGTCTGGCGACACTGAATTCCCCCAGTTTTTGTTTGTCTGAGAAAATATTTTTCCTTCTGTTTTGAAGGATAATTTTGTGGCTATAGAATCCAAGATTGATTGTTTTTCTTTCAACACTTTAAATATTCTTCCCCACTCTCTTCTGGCTTTCATGGTTTCTGAAGAGATCTGTTAATGTCTAGTTTTATTGCATTGTATTGTTAAAACACAGAATGTATCGTTTCAAATGTGAACAATTTGTTGAGGTTTTATTAGGCTAGATAGAAATAATTTTGTGAAAATGCCATGAACTTTGGAAAATAATGAGTCTTGTGTTTTTAGTGCATATAATTCTCCATTTAGTTCAGTTAACTTATTCAACTTAATTTTCACTTCATTCACTTGCTAAGTACTTGTGCCATAAAAAAAAAATGAGATGTTTCTTGAGTCTGTCACTACAGTTGTACTTTCATTAACTTCTCTTCATAATTCTAATAGTGTTGTAAAATATTTTAATAGCGTACTATCTGGTAGATTAAAATAAGTAATATGATTGCTTAATTTTAGATTTATAGTCTAATCAATATTAAGTAACATTCTACTTTCTTTTTCTTTGTTACATGAATTTTAATTTGAGTTCTAATAGAATTAGAGACATTTCTGATTGTGTGTGTGTATGTGTGTTTCCTTAGTATGTCTCTACTCCTGAGAAGCTTTCTAGATCAACCTAGTTTTAGAACATTACCTATAAACAGTATTTAGACAGCTTCATAATTTTTGCATATTTTTATTTTTTCTTTTTAAAATTGTCTATTGATTAGGGAACTATCCACTTTATTTTATTCTAATAATGATTACCTGTATTTTTCTTAAAGCATGTTGAATTTTTATTTCTCCATCATGGTGAAGCACATAAGCATTACTTAGCAATTCCTCTATACCATCTCCACCCATAAATTCTAGTAGCCATGAGGAGAGGGACTGGTTCTCTGGTGTCTTCCACAAGACTTGTCATATGAATAAAGACTTGTAACCTAAAACATAACAAAATAATATAACCCCCATCCCTCTCCCATTTTCTGCTAAACAAAGGCAACCACTTCCAACTTTTTTAGCTGATTTTTTTAGCTCCATAACTTTAAATAGTACGAGTATACCGCTATTTGGATTCTCAACAGAATTTAACCAGTCCTTATTTTAGTCTCTTCTTAACACCATCCACCCAAATCCCATAGGTACTGGGGCTACTGATTCTTGAAAATTTAGAGTGTTCTGTGAAGCAAATTGTATTCTTTTTGACTTTCCCTGCTGGAGTTAGGATCCTGCTTTCCTCAGTCTGTCGTGTCAGTTACACTCATCCACCTACTTCTTTGCTTCCCAAATTTTATTGCTGTTATTTTCCTAGTTTTCTTTGCCATTTTCAATTTTTATTTTTAAACATTATTTCACTCTTATTTTAGGGAGATTTCAAGAGGAAGTAAAAATAAAGGCATGTGTTCAATCTGCCATTTGTTCTTTGTCAGAAATCCTCAAAATTTTTTTTTAAGTCCTGGAAATTCAAACATGTTACCAGGATACACCTTAGAGCATATCTTCTTTTATCAGTTCTACCTGGGTGCTCAATCAGGGATTTGGTTCTACAGATCTAAATTTGTCCTTAGTGTAAGGAAATCATCCATTCTTTCTTTGCTCTTCCAACTGCTTTGTTTCACTTTCTGGAATCCTATTCTTAGTCCAATTGGGCTGCTATAACAAAATACTATGGACTGAGTGGATTATAAACAACAGAAAACTTTCTCACAGTTCTGGAGGCTCAAGGTCCAAGATTAAAGCATTGGAAGATTTGATATCTAGTGAGAGTTCTCTTCCTAGTTCATAGATGATCATCTTTTCACTGTGTCTTAACATGACAGGAGGGACAAAGGAGCTCTCAGGGTCTCTTTTATAAGGGCACTAGTCCCATTAATAAGGGCTCTGCCATTATAACCTAATCACCTCCCAAAGGCCCCACATCTTAATACGATCATGCTGGGGATTAGGTTTCAACATAATGGATTTTGGGGGTATGCAAACATCTAGTCTGTAGCAAATGATTACATCTCATGGACCTATTATTTACTTCTATCATCTTTTTTGCTCAATATTTTCATCTGCTTTAACTTCTTCTAAATTCTGGGATAATTTTGGTATTCAATGTCAATTTAATTTTCTGCAATATTTAAACAACTATCTACTACTTCATTGTGGGTTTTTTATGTTTGATAACCATATTTTTGGCTAAAAACTCTTTTCTGATCTCAGATCTTTGATGGATGCAATGTCCTCTTAAATCTCAATGAGAGCATGGATTATAGATATTTTAAAGTTCCTTCTTGGTAATGGAATATATATATTTCATAAGAGAATATTGGTTGTGCCCCTTAAGAATGATCCCCTTATATTTGAACCAGTGAATATTTTTATATGCCTGTATTTATTTAATCAATTAATTTTTGAAGAAATTAAGTACAGCTGGGAAGCTTGTGGTACTTTCTTTGGAGACCACTGGGAATGAGTAAAATGCATGAAATCCTAGAGGACTATATTATACCTGAGAGCAAAACTGTGCTGGGGAACCTTCCACTCTCAAACCAGGAAGTGGCTCAAATCATGCCTCTACTTTCAGTGGAAAACCACTTTTTTTTTTTAACATCTTTATTAGGGTATACTTGCTTTACAATGGCGTGTTAGTTTCTGCTTTATAACAAAGTGAATCAGCTATACATATACATATATCCCCATATCTCCTCCCTCTTGCATCTCCCTCCAACCCTCCCTATCCCACCCCACTAGGTGGTCACAAAGCACCGAGCTGATCTCCCTGTGCTATGCAGCTGCTTCCCACTAGCTATCTATTTTATATTTCGTAGTGTATATATGTCCATGCCCTCTCTCACTTAGTCCCAGCTTACCCTTCCCGCTCCCCATTTCCTCAAGTCCATTCTCTATGTCTGCATCTTTATTCCTGTCCTGCCCCTAGGTTCTTCAGAACCTTTTATTTTTTTTTTAGATTCCATATATATGTGTTAGCATACAGTATTTGTTTTTCTCTTTCTGACTTACTTCACTCTGTATGACAGACTCTAGGTCCATCCACCCCACTACAAATAACTCAATTTCGTTTCTCTTTATGGCTGAGTAATATTCCATTGTGTATATATGCCACATCTTCTTTATCCATTCATCTGTCGATGGACATTTAGGTTGCTTCCATGTCCTGGCTATTGTAAATAGAGCTGCAGTGAACATTGTGGTACATGACTCTTTTTGAATTATGGTTTTCTCAGGGTATATACCCAGTAGTGGGATTGCTGGGTCGTATGGTAGTCTATTTTTAGTTTTTTAAGGAACCTCCATACTGTTCTCCATAGTGGCTGTATCAATTTACATTCCCACCAACAGTGCAGGAGGGTTCCCTTTTCTCCACACCCTCTCCAGCATTTCTTGTTTGTAGATTTTTTGATGATGGCCATTCTGACTGGTGTGAGGTGATACCTCATTGTAGTTTTGATTTGCATTTCTCTAATGATTAGTGATGTTGAGCATCCTTTCATGTGTTTGTTGGCCATCTGTATATCTTCTTTGGAGAAATGTCTGTTTAGGTCTTCTGCCCATTTTTGGATTGGGTTGTTTGTTTTTTTGATATTGAACTGCATCAGCTGCTTGTAAATTTTGGAGATTAATCCTTTGTCAGTTGCTTCATTTGCAAATATTTTCTCCCATTCTGAAGGTTGTCTTTTCATCTTGTTTATGGTTACTTTTGCTGGGCAAAAGCTTTTAAGTTTCATTAGGTCCCATTTGTTTATTTTTGTTTTTATTTCCATTTCTCCAGGAGGTGGGTCAAAAAGGATCTTGCTGTGATTTATGTCATAGAGTGTTCTGCCTCTGTTTTCCTCTAAGAGTTTTATAGTGTTTGGCCTTATTACATTTAGGTCTTTAATCCATTCTGAGTTTATTTTTGTGTATGGTGTTACGGAGTGTTCTAATTTCATTCCTTTATATGTAGCTGTCCAGTTTTTCCAGCACCACTTATTGAAGAGGTTGCCTTTTCTCCATTGTATATTCTTGACTCCTTAATCAAAAATAAGGTGACCATATGTGCATGGGCTTATGTGTGGGCTTTCTATCCTGTTCCATTGATCTTTATTTCTGCTTTTGTGCCAGTACCATACTGTCTTGATTACTGTAGCTTTGTAGTAGAGTCTGAAGTCCAGGGGCCTGATTCCTCCAGCTCTGTTTTTCTTTCTCAAGATTGCTTTGGCTACTTTGGGTCTTTTGTATTTCCATACAGATTGTGAAATTTTTTGTTCTAGTTCTGTGAAAAATGCTGTTGGTAATTTGATAGGGATTACATTGAATCTGTAGATTGCTTTGGGTAGTATAGTCATTTTCACAATGTTGATTCTTCTAATCCAAGAACATGGTATATCTCTCCATCTGTTTGTATCATCTTTAATTTCTTTCATCAGTGTCTTATAGTTTTCTGCATACAGGTCTTTTGTCTCCTTAGGTAGGTTTATTCCTAGGTATTTTGTTCTTTTTGTTGCAATGGTAAATGGGAGTGTTTCCTTAATTTCTCTTTCAGATTTTTCATCATTAGTGTAAAGGAATGCAAGAGATTTCTGTGCATTAATTTTGTATCCTACTACTTCACCAAATTCATTGATTAGCTCTAGTAGTTTTCTGGTAGCATCTTTAGGATTTTCTGTGTATAGTATCATGTCATCTGTAAACAGTGACAGCTTTACTTCTTCTTTTCCGATTTGGATTCCTTTTATTTCTTTTTCTTCTCTGATTGCTGTGGCTAAAACTTCCAAAACTATGTTGAATAATAGTGGTGACAGTGGACAACCTTGTCTTGTTCCTGATCTTAGAGGAAATGGTTTCAGCTTTTCACCATTGAGAACGATGTTGGCTGTGGGTTTGTCATATATGGCCTTTATTATGTTGAGATAAGTTCCTGCTATGCCTACTTTCTGGAGAGTTTTTATCATAAATGGGTGTTGAATTTTGTCAAAAGCTTTTTCTGCATCTATTGAGATGATCATATGGTTTTTCTCTTTCAATTTGTTAAAATGTTTTATCACATTGATTGATTTGCGTATATTGAAGAATCCTTGCATTCCTGGGATAAACCCCACTTGATCATGGTGTATGATCCTTTTAATGTGTTGTTGGATTCTGCTTGCAGGTATTTTGTTGAGGATTTTTGCATCTATGTTCGTCATTGATATTAGCCTGTAGTTTTCTTTCTTTGTGACATCTTAGTCTGGTTTTAGTATCAAGGTGATGGTGGCCTCGTAGAATGAGTTTGGGGGTGTTCCTCCCTCCGCTATATTTTGGAAGAGTTTGAGAAGGATAGGTGTTAGCTCTTCTCTAAATGTTTGATATAATTCACCTTTAAATCCATCTGGTCCTGGACTTTTATTTGTTGGAAGATTTTTAATCACAGTCTCAGTTTCAGTGGTTGTGATTGGTCTGTTCATATTTTCTATTTCTTTCTGGTTCAGTCTTGGAATGTTGTGCTTTTCTAAGAATTTGTGCATTTCTTCCAGGTTGTCCATTTTATTGTCATATAGTTGCTTGTAGTAATCTCTCATGATCTTTTGTGTTTCTGCAGTGTTAGCTGTTTCTTCTCCTTTTTCGTTTCTAATTCTATTGATTTGAGTCTTCTCTCTTTTTTTCTTGATGAATCTGGGTAATGGTTTATCAATTTTGTTTATCTTCTCAAAGAACCAGCTTTTAGATTTATTGATCTTTGCTATTGTTTCCTTCATTTCTTTTTCATTTATTTCTGATCTGATCTTTATGATTTCTTTCCTCTGCTAACTTTGGGGTTTTTTTGTTATTCTTTCTCTAATTGGTTTAGGTTGTTTATTTGAGATGTTTCTTGTTTCTTGAGGTAGGATTGTATTGCTATAAACTTCCCTCTTAGAACAGCTTTTGCTGCATCCCATGGGTTTGGGTCATCATGTTTTCATTGTCATTTGTTTCTAGGTATATTTTGATTTCTTCAGTGATCTCTTGGTTATTTAGTAGTGCACTGTTTAGCCTCCATGTATTTGTGTTTTTTACAGATTTTTTCCGTAATTGATATCTAGTCTTAAAGTGTTGTGGTCAGAAAAGATACTTGATATAATTTCAATTTTCTTAAATTTACCAAGGCTTGATTTGTGACCCAAGATATGATCTATCCTGGAGAATGTTCCATGAGCACTTGAGAAGAATGTGTATTCTGTTGTTTTTGGATGGAATGTCCTATAAATGTCAATTAAGTCCATCTTGTTTAATGTATCATTTAAAGCTTGCGTTTCCTTATTTATTTTCATTTTGGATGATCTGTCCATTGGTGAGAGTGGTGTGTTAAAGTCCCCTACTATGATTGTGTTACTGTTGATTTCCCCTTTTATGGCTGTTAGCATTTGGTTTATGTATTGAGGTGCTCCTATGTTGGGTGCATAAATATTTACAATTGTTATATCTTCTTCTTGGATTGATCCCTTGATCATTATGTAGTATCCTTCTTTGTCTCTTGTAATAGTCTTTATTTTAAAGTCTATTTTGTCTGATATGAGAATTGCTACTCCAGGTTTCTTTTGATTTCCATTTGCATGGAATATCTTTTTCCATCCCCTCACTTTCAGTCTGTATGTGTCCCTAGGTCTGAAGTGGGTCTCTTGTAGACAGCATATATATGGGTCGTGTATTTGTATCCATTTAGCCAGTCTATGTCTTTTGGTGGGAGCATTTAATCCATTTACATTTAAGGTAGTCATCAATATGTATGTTACTATTACCATTTTCTTAATTGTTTGGGGTTTGTTATTGTAGGTCTTTTCCTTCTGTTGTGTTTCCTGCCTAGAAAAGTTCCTTTAGCGTTTGTTATAAAGCAGGTTTGGTGGTGCTGAATTCTCTTAGCTTTTGCTTCTCTGTAAAGGTTTTAATTTCTCTGTCGAATCTGAATGAGATCTTTGCTGTGTAGAGTAATCTTGGTTGTAGGTGTTTTCCTTTCATCACTTTAAATATGTCTTGCCACTCCTTTTAGGCTTGCAGAGTTTCTGCTGAGAGGTCAGCTGTTAACCTTATGAGGATTCCCTTATATGTTATTTGTTGTTTTTCCCTTGCTGCTTTTAATAGTTCTTCTTTGTATTTAATTTTTGATAGTTTGATTAATATGTGTCTTGGCATGTTTCTCCTTGGATTTATCTGGTATGGGACTCTGCACTTCCTGGACTTGACTGAGTATTTCCTTTCCCATATTAGGGAAGTTTTCAACTCTAATCTCTGCAAATACTTTCTCAGTCCCTCTATTTTTCCCTTCTTCTTCTGGGACCCCTATAATTCAAATGTTGGTTCATTTAATGTAGTCCCAGAGGTCTCAGACTGTCCTCAATTCTTTTCATTCTTTTTTCTTTATTCTGCTCTGCAGTAGTTATTTCCACTATTTTATCTTCCAGGTCACTTATCTGTTCTTCTGTCTCAGTTTTTCTGCTGTTGATTCCTTCTAGAGAATTTTTAATTTCACTTATTGTGTTGTTCATCATTGTTTGCTCTTTAGTTCTTCTAGGTCCTTGTTAAACGTTTCTTGTATTTTCTCTAATCTATTTCTAAGATTTTGGATCATCTTTACTATCATTACCCTGAATTCTTTTTCAGGTAGACTGCCTATTTCTTCTTCATTTGTTTGGTCTGGTGGGTTTTTACCTTGCTCCTTCATCTGCTGTGTGTTTCTCTGTCTTCTTATTTTGTTTAACTTACTGTGTTTGGGGGTCTCCTTTTCACAGGCTGCAGGTTTGTTGTTCCCATTGTTTTTGGTGTCTGCCCCCAGCAGCTAAGGTTGGTTCAGTAGGTTGTGTAGGCTTCCTGGTGGAGGGGTCTGGTGCCTGTGTTCTGGTGGATGAGGCTAGATCTTGTCTTTCTGGTGGGCAAGACCACATCTGGTGGTGTGTTTTGGGGTGTCTGTGACCTTATTATGATTTTAGGCAGCCTCTCTGCTAATGGGTGGGGTTGTGTTCCTGTCTTGGTAGTTGTTTGTCATAGGGTGTCCAGCACTGTAGCTTGCTGGGCATTGAGTGGAGCTGGGTCTTAGTGTTGATATGGAGATCTCTGGGTGAGCTTTCCCTGTTTGATGTTACTTGGAGCCGGGAGGTCTCTGGTGGTTCAATGTCCTGAACTCAGCTCTCCCACCTCAGAGGCACAGGACTGATACCCGGCCAGAGCACCAAGTTCCTGTTTGCCACAAGGCCCTGGGTTCAGTTCTGTGGCTATAACTCGCAGCTCAGCTGGAATGGCTGGACTGACTTAGATCGCTGGCCCTTTCTCCACATGGTCTTCTCTCAGACTTCTTTGGATCTGCCTTCTTCAGGAGTCCTTAAAGGCTGGGCAGGCACAGTCAACCTGCTGGGACTGGACAGGACAGGGGCAGGAGTGGATCAAAAACCACTTTAGAGTAGCTTCAGACCTGACTGCTCTTGAACATGCAGCACCCACTATAGTGTACTTATCTGAATCCCTTCTTACCTTCATGGCTCGGCCTCAGGCCCTGTCTGTCCTTTGATTTTTTTTTCTCTGAAAGTTTGACTCTGTTAAGGATTAATGCAAATTCTCAGCTTTCCTGTTAGTTTTTCCAAGACAACTCAATGTAACAATGGTATTCAATTTCATTACCGATGTTTGTATTATTATTAACCCCAATAGCTACTACAGTATTTTAATCAGCATATGCATAGTCCAGTTCAATTCTTCTCATATCATTCCAGGAGGAGAGAATATCTTGTCATCTGAAATGGATGGTGACTGACTTTCTTATTAAATGAATTGTTTAAAACACAAGAGTGAAAGCCTTTCGCAATACATAAAAAGCCATATTGGTCTGATGATTATTTAGTGAAAATAACACTGAAACTTGGCTTTTTGTTTATTGTTGCTCAGAAATTCACTAATTCTGTAGCTCTCTCTGAAGATCACATAGTCCAAATCCACACTTCCTTTTCTTATACCCTTGGGACCAGATGTATTCAGAATTCCATTTTTTTAAAAAAAGAAATTATTTTATAAAGTTAATAAAGGAGACATATCATATGTTTCATAACACTTTCAGCAGTGTTTGAGGTAAGACATCATGACCAAATTCACAAAAATGTATGAATTCTGAGCCTAAATGGGATAAATAAGGATGATTAGTCTCTCCCAGATTAGGTCAAGTTTTGCTACCAAAGGAGCTGCAAAAAAACTTTCTACTTTCAGAGTTTTTATGGGCAAGATAGTATAAGCTTTTCCTTGCTTTATTCAGTTTTCTTCCATTAGTTCGTTAAAATACAGTAATAAAACTTGACCTGGGAGGTGGAAATGAACAAAAGAGACAGCAGGGTCTCCCAGCAAAAGGTTGAGGTTAAAACAGTATTTGGAAATGTCTTTCTGCTTGTTTTCATTGACTGTTTCTTTCCAGAAGAATAGTTTGGGATAACATTCTCAATTATAGTCTAAGGATATGAGACATCCGGCTGTGTGACTGGGTAAAGGAATTTGATCTCTTGAGACCAAGAAATTTGTCCCTAGGTGAGATGGCGCTCACAGGAGCAGACTCTTGAGTCTACAGAGATTTCTTTTTGGCTTCACCTTATCTTTTCTTCAACACTTCCGAAATTATCCTCAGTGTTAGCAGTTCTAGCTATTAGGTCTGTAGGAGAGTTTGATTCAATTTTCACTGTAATTCATTGCCATCCCTGGGGAGTGTTTCCCAACAATCCTCACTAAACTTGTTATTTACAGGTCAGATTGTAGAGAAATGATTACACATATTAAGAACCCTCAAATGCAGATTGTCAGATTATTCCTGGAGCTGGGGGAGGAGAGAAAGTTGAGAAGTGAGGAAGGAAGGAAAGAAGAAAGAGAGGGAGGGATGGTGAGATATTTCCTAATCTCATTCATTCCTTTCTACAAATCAGTAAATAAGGCCCCAGAAAATTGAAGATTAAGCTTTGTGGTTAGAGTTCTAAGCTCAGGGACCAACAACAAGTCCTGAGCCTCCAGCTTGCCTCCTTATCTGCCCTTCTCTCCTTCTACATTTTTTTTTTTTTTTTTTGAGGGCTTGCAGAGGTAAGGTAATGAAGGGACTTACTCTTGCGAAGTCTCACTGGCTCCTGTTCAAATAAAGTTTAAGGAAATGGAGTACTTCAGTGTTCTTGTTTCCAGAAATGAGGGAAGTGTTTGAATCTCGGTTCTACCCCTTCAGTTATGTCACCTGGCAGCTGAGATCCTTAATAATTTCTACCATTTCCAATACTAGCTCCTTAGAACTAGAAGTCCTCAGGAGCCACTTCTTACTCTTGCAGGAAGAGGCAAGAAGGAGAATCAAAGGGAAACTCATCTGTGTCTCTTGCAGTCCAACTTCACCCAGGCACGAGGGACCCACCCCCCACCAGGTGAGCTGAGCATGCCTTGTGGCTGCAGGCAGCAATCACTCTGCACTCTGCATTCTTGTTCCAGCTCTGCCCTTGCTTTGGTCACTGGTTCTCAGCTTCAAAATCTAGCCCCTGCACCTCTGGACCTAAACCCTGCACTGTTACCTGTAGTGTTTGCACCTCAGATCTCCCCTGTGGGCTCTGCCTTTGACTATCAGACTCTTCCCTCTGAGGAAGCCCTTTGCACCCCAGTCTTGACTATTGGAGCCAGAGGCAGAGCTGGCAGAGAGCAGAGAAGACGAGTGCTCCCTTGAACAGTTTCTCCCAAAGGCAGGACCTTTTCTGACCTTGTGACATATATGAAAAATGGTAAAAGTCGGTGCCTCTTTCCTCCCCTGCCCATCAGGATGGAAGGACAAGGCTGTGCTTCTACCTGGAGCCCAGTTCTCCTGTGACCTGCCTCATTCAGTGACAGGGAAACCCAGACCTTTCCTCCAAGTTGTACCTGCTCTCAGAAGGGGAAGGAGAGGGTAAGAGGACACTCTTGCTGCTGTGGGTACAGAGCAGAGCCTTGATGCCTTCCCCTCCCCCCCAGCGAGAGTACAGCTCTAAGAGGCGCCCTCACTTCTGCCTGCATTTTAATTAATATCATCCCACCATCTATCAACAGCAAGTCAACATGCTTCACACCAGGGGAGAAAAACAATCCTCGCCTTGTCAGCCCTGCTTCTCCAGGAGCAGCTGAGGGTCTCAACACCCCCTGACTCTCTGCCACCTCCTTTTCCCTGGGGGCTGTTGACAGGGTGTGGTGCAGCTTGCCATGGAGATGGCTTTGGCATCAGAAGGTGGCAGCAAGGGAACGTGGCAGAATGGGTTGGGCCAGCTATTGGTCAGGCACAGGCATTCAGTACCAGCCCTGTGCTCAGGGTTTGCCAATCCTTGGAGCAATGCTATGTAATAGGAATGTCTACCCCCATCATAATAAAGGGGAGCACTGGGGTTTAGAGACATGCAGGGACCACTCCTCAGTGGTCATGCTGCTAATAAAGGGCCAGGCTGCGCATCTGGATGCAGACCTGGCCCGTGGAGCCCTCAGGGTCTTTCTGCCCCACTTCCCCTGGACTCCAGGGCAGTAGCCTGGGGAGGGGCTGGCCCTGACTGCTCTCTGGGCCGCAGAGGTGGTGGTGGTAGGGCCTTCCCTCATTACGCCAGCTCCCTCATCCTCATCCATCACAGCCACACTCTTGGGACACTGCTCAGCCCACTGGACTTTAGAATGTTATCCCAGATGATCAACGCCTTTTTCTGAGACGTGAGAAAACAGCCATGACTTTAGCAGCAGGGTGAGAGGAGCTCTGTCCATTAGATGGAGACAGAAGGTAAAAATAGGCAGGACCACAGGGTTGTAGTGTGGAAACCCTATAAGGTATGTGTGCACATGTGCACGCCCATGGAAGTGTGAGAGTTGGAGCAGTACGTGATTGTGATAAGTGTGTTTTTGGTGTCTCTCCAGGCACAAGCAGAACAGCGTGCACTGTGTGTGCACAGGCTGCCATTCTAGCCTGGAGACAACATTATAGAATAGGGTGGCACAGATCCACCCAGGCTGCTCTGTGTTTACCAAACCCCTCTGAGCCCCACTTTCCTCATCTGTAAAGAGGCAGTGAGGTGACTCAGTGGTACCATGGATGGAAAATCCAGTATGGTACTTGACACATGGTAAGCACTCAATAAATTGTAGGTACTAACTAGTGCTAAATCCCACTAATTACCTTATCGTCTATCTTTTCCAAGAAGATACAAAGAAAGACTTTGTCAAATGTTTTGCTGTAATCCAGATGTACTTGCTCTCCTACCTTTCCACAGGCTACCAGCCTAGGAAGCAGGGAGAAGGAAGGGAGTCTGTTCCTTTATAGCTAATTCTCAGGGAGCCCACACTCAGTCTCAGGTGCTCACAGAGACTGTGCCCTTAGCAATACCGCCCCATGTGAAAAAGTTCCGAAGCCTGTAAGAGAGACCCTCGCTCCACCTTCCTCTTCACGAGGGTGAGAAGAGAGATGTCTTTCTGGGGCCTGCCTTCCTCTCCTGCTCTTCCTGGTGAAACCCTAGATTCTGGAAAATCTCCATCTGCCTTTAAAGCTGGCTTCTGTCGTCCTTATTAAAGAAAATCCCCTTCAGCTGGGCCCTCAGCTACTTAGGAACAATTGTCCAATTTCCAGCCTCACTTCCTTTTATCGCAGAATTGCCTGAGCAGGTGTCCTCTGCGCCTTCTGCTGCTTGTAGGGTAATGCCTTCCTTTGTGCTCAGCCTGGCAGGAGTGGCCGTCGTGGGGATGCTGCTGCTGAGGGCTCTAGGGATTGAGTCTTTGCCAGCCCGGGATTTCTCTCCTGGGTGTTGCCGATGGAGGTGCTGGGCCCTTCCCAAAGGATGTAAGCCAGAGAAGCAGGTCTAAATGAGGTTCCCCCAAAACGGCAGAGGTTGGAAATAGCAATGGGGAACTCAAGAGTCAGAGAGAGGGATCCCACTCTGTCCTGGAGAACTTCTCAGGATTTCCTGACCTGGGTAAATAAAGATGGTCGTCTCCCTCTTCAGAATCTCTGAGCCTTCATGAATTATTAGCTCTTAATTCCTATTGCCCCATTACCTTTGTAGAGAGAATTCTGGTTTCCCAAATTTTGCAGTGCTCTCTCTCTTCTTAATTCTTTTTTTTTTTTTTTTCCTTCCTGGATCCTCTTTGATCTAGCTCCCTTGGAATAAAAGAGAGCTTCTCAGTTCAAGGGAATAAAAATGCTTCCTGGAGTGGGGAGGTTATCACAATGGCCCCTTGTCAGTGCCAGAGCCCGGATGTGAAAGGACAGGAACTGTCTAGATGGTCCAGGAATATGGAGTAGAAAGGGGCAGGAATAAAAGTGGTAAAGGTGATGGAAACAAGAACAAAACACTTTCTCTTTCCACTTTTTCCTCAACCCATAGGCCTTTCCAGTGCAGACCATGGTGTTGGGGATGATGGCAGGAGTAGGGCTGGAGCACTGTCAGGGAAATACAGACAATGATGGTGACAGAAGTGGTATTGGGGATGGGGTTGATGGCAGTGGTGGTGATATTGACATTACTGAGGATGGAGGGATGATTAGAGCCATCCTCTGGAATATTCTCCCTACTCCATGTCGAAACGAGTCCTACCCATCTCATAATGCATAGTGGAAAGGAATATAGACTTAGGAGTCAGAATTCCTACTACTCTTGTAAACTTATAAATCTTAACTTTTTTGTTCTCAATTTGCTCATCTATAAAATATAGAGATCAGAAGAGGTAAATTCAAATAGCTCGGCCTCTTAATGATAGGATTTCAGGATTTCAGATTTAGTTCTAGTTCTTTTTTCTCACAAACGTGCCAGGCCACAAATCTCCTGCCGATCTGTGTTTTGAGAACACTTGATGCCTAAACTATTCCTTTGGTCATTCATAGGCGGCTGTGCTGATAGCAGTGTCTTGGTCCGAGGCCTTGGGTTCCCATATGGCAAGGGCTACTTTTGGTTCCGTGTCTGGAACAAATCTCACATATAATAGATTTTCAGTACACGTCTGATGTTCCCTGGGGTAAAGATTCAACCAACAGTTGTTAAACACTTCCTGCATTCCAGGCCCTCCTGACCTAGGTCCTGGGGATAAAGAGATTTAAATGCACATTTTCTGACTGTGAGGCCCGCTGAGTGGAGGCAACAGACATGTAAACAAGTAAAACGCAATGTGATCAGTTTTATAACACACAGATGAACAAAGTGAAATGGACTTGCAGACAAGGAAGCCCAGGTAAGGTAGAATGCAATGATTTCACATGAATCTTGGAAGATGATTCTTCTCTCTTCATTGACAAGGAGAAGAAGGCATTCAGGCAAAGAGAATTGAAATACCACATGTAAAGGGTGAGAGTGTGTAACTAGGGAATAGTTGGCTGGTGTGAAGGCTGAAGTCTATGTGTGAAGAGAGTTGAATTTTATCCTATGGGTGCCAGTGAAGGATTTTAGACAGGAGAACCATATGTTCCCAGCCTTTTCAGAAAGGCCCTCTGATGACAGGATAGAGAGTAGACAGGGATTCAGTAAGAGGGAGGCAGAAAGATGCAATAGGAAAATCTCATGAGTCCAGGCTCTGTCTTGAGACCTGACTGAAAGGGGACAGAGATCAAAAATCAAGGGGCACTTAGGAGGAGGAATCTACAAAATTCAATGACTTATTGGATCTAGAGAGTGATGGATAGGGGGAAATTTGGAATGGTTCTAAAATTTTGCTAGGGTGAGAGTTTCTAATAGAATGTGTGGGAAGGAGGGTTGATGACAATGATGGGATTAAGATGAGACCATTTCTCTTTGCATCTTTGGTCTCGGTGTGTTGCAGATGCGTAGTAGCTACTTGGAGTGTGAACTTCTATATCGTCCCATCCTTTCCTTGCCCACATCTCGGCAGCTCCTGAGGTTCTACTGGCCTGCAAGAGCCAGGAACAGGCTGGAAGGACAGAGCAGAGGAGCCTCATGGATCCAAGAAGTCATTGGTTTCATTTCTCAATGACCAAATGCCTCTGTCCCAATAAGACCCATAACTAATCTCTTTCAAAGGCCCCAAAAGAGGTCTGAGCTTGATGCAGTTGAGTAGTGGGCTTCCTTTTTTTTTTTAGGGGTTTTTTTTTGGGGGGGGGGGACTGAAAGCAATTTCCATTTTATGCCTTCTGTCTCTTCATCCAAGCAAATGTGGGTGGGATCTGGCAACCTGAGTTCAATAGCCAGTCCTTTTGGTCTTTCAAAGGCTATGAATGTAATAAGAGCACTCAACCCTTCTGAAGATATGCAAATCCGCGCATTTAAAAGATTTACATTCATCCTTCACAGGCCCTGAAATATAAATATGAAATACCCAGAACCTTGTCACTTCAGTAATAATTAAGCTGATGGCCTATTATGTTCGATTGCAAATCAATATAGTATCTTTTGGTGCCACTTGAGTTCTTGAGGGTTGGCGCAGGGCCAGCTCCAGTTATACAATTGAATTGCTGCAGCTGCCTGGGAAACTTCGCTGCCATTCCCATTCAGGAAGAATAGGCGGGTAACAATGGTGACCAGCCTCCTTGCAGTAATTGTGTATGAGGACACATTTCCAATGGGGTTTTTGTTCAGCAGGTGCTGTTATTTTAGTTTAATTTGAAGTCTGAAATATGGAGGAGAGAAGGAGACTAATCTTAACAGCATCTAACCTACAGCTGTTCGAAAGAGGCCAGCAAACAGCATATGTTGCTTAGATGGAAATCATAATTGCTCATTCTCCCTGGGCTGTTGGCCCACCAACGTGGAGCCTCTGAAATTAGCCGGTATTTTTCTGGCATTTTCCCCGGTGGCGAGGTCTCTGCAAAACTCGGGAAGAGCTCTTCTAGAGTGGCTCGCCCCCCAGGAGGCTTTTGCTGCTGCTGTGTCTCCTCCTCCATCCTTCTTTCTCCTTCTTGGTCAGCTGAGGTGAGTTCCAGGAGCTAGACAAAATGCATCCTGGGTTGACGTCCTCTTTTGAGGCTGCCATGGGGAGGCGTGAGGAGATGGACCCTGAAGAAGGCTGGTGGTGACCCTCGAGCCAGATTCCCTTGGGGGCAGAGTGACTCATAGCCCTCTGCCCCTGAGGGAGTCTGACTCAGTGGAGACACTCTGACTGGAATAAGAAATAACATCTGCAAGGCGTGCTCCCATCCACAACACACGTCCACGTGCTTTGTGTTTTTATTTACATCCTCACCACACTCCCTGGAAGGAGACAACACTATTCCCATTTTATAGAGAGGGAAACTGAAGGGCAGGGGCAAATCCAAAATAAAAATAGCCGGGACTGGAATATAGATCCTGGAACTTAAAATTCCATGTCCCTTCTTCCCTGGTGGCGCAGTGGTTAAGAATCCGCCTGCCAGTGCAGGGGTCATGGGTTCGATCCCTGGTCCGGGAAGACCCCACATGCCATGGAGCAACTAAGCCTGTGCACCACAACTACTGAGCTTATGCTCTAGAGCCCTCGAGCCACAACTGCTGAAGCCCACACGCCTAGAGCCCCTGCTCCACAACAAGGGAAGGAAGCCCACACACTGCAACAAAGAGTAGCCCCCGCTCACCGCAACTAGAGAAAGCCTGCGCGCAGCAACAAAGACCCAATGCAGCCATAAGTAAATAAATAAATAAATAAATTTATTAAAAAAAAAAAAATTCCACGTCCTTTTCCTACACCAGCTGCCACCCTTTTTAACTCTAGTGACTTCCTTCAGCTCTCTGGTGGGTAAGAAGTCCTGAGAGATGGGCTTCCTTCAGCCTTTAAATCTATGGAAATGAACACAAGTCAAGGCCAGATTAAGCTGAACTCTGTACTGGGAACTGAAGTTTGCATGATTTGTGGGCTGGGCTTAGGAAAGGTCAGAGGTATGGCGTACTAAACGCCTAAACCTCTTTTCCTTTCCTCCAAACCTTCCCTCCCTCCCTCCTTCCCTCCTTCTCTCTTTCCTTCCTTCTTTCTTTTCTCCTGTTCTTTCCTCCCTCCTCCCTCCCCTTCTCCCTTCCCTCCCTCCCAATCTCCTTCTTTCTCCTCCACACCCCTTCCTTCCCTCCTTCCTTCCACATTTACTGAGCCACTATTCTAAGGCAGGTACTGGACTAAGCACTACAGGGGAAGCAAAGATAAACAAGATAAACAGGTAACCTGGCTGTTAACAAGTTAGTCCAGAAGTGATTGAAGCCCTACAAAACAGCAAAACAGCTTGATTGTTGCCCTAAGAGTGGGATGTATGAAGTGCTGGGGTCCTGGCATAGAGGAAGTTTTCACAGGGGACATGACTGTTGAGATACTCGATCATGAAGGATGTGCAAACATCTTGCAAGTGGACAAAAGGGGTCAGGGATTACAGAGCTGGCATGAGTCACTGGTTTCACCCTATCACGGGGCCGATTGTTAGCAGGATTTGAGGGGGTTACGGGCTTAAGGAGTGGACTGACTTAGCAGGGCCAAGTTAGCTGCATCATATTCAGGGCTAGCAGTGCTGGGATGAACATTCAGTGTGAGGTATGACCTGAAGAAGGAAGGTGGGGACAGTGTGTAGCAGGGATCTGGCCCAGGTGTCTGTTGTCAGTCTCTCCTGGCCTGAGAGGTTGGGGCCCTCATAGCTTGTCCTGCATGTGTTTGGAGCAGTGCTTCCACTCAGATGCTGCTGCCATCAGGAGAAGTGTGTGTGGTCCTCTGAGCTCAGGGACTTGGGACTCACAGTGGGTCTCTGCGTCAGCGACCCTTTTACCTTCCTTTTTTTTGGCCAGAGACTGTCACTTCCTCAGCCTAACCTTCATGCTCACCTCCTCCTTCCTCTGGCTAGGAGGTATAGTGTGATCCCTGAATCCATACCAGCCTCAGGCTCAGCTCCCAACACCTGCATGTCTCACGGACCTGCCCCCTGCATTCTAGACTTGTTACAAATCCCACTGTCAGGAGTATGACTTTGGACTCATACAGCTCTGGGTGCTAGAGAGGAATCTAGAGAGGAAGCAGAAGATGGTGCTGAAGGGCATGGACTTTGCAATCACACTGCCTGGGGCTGGAGCCTGATTTTGTCACTTGTAGCTATGTAACTATCACTTAATTGTTTCATCTGCCAATAGGAGAAAATAATCTCTAATGGATAGGGTTATTGTGATGTCTAAATTAATTAATAAATTTAATACATGAACACAGGGCTTGGGACTAACAGCCAATAAATTTTAGTGACTAGCAGTGATGTAGAAGTGGTAGTAGTAGTAGTAGGGAAGTAGCATTGGTAGTGGCAGTAATAGTGGTGGTAATGGTGGTGGTAGTAGTAGTAGTAGTAGTAGTAGTAGTAGTAATGGTAGTAATGGCAGTAATAGTAGTGCTAATGGTAGTGGCAGTAATAGTAGTGGTAATGGTGGTCCTATGGATAACATAGGAATGTTTCTGCACCTCATCTTAACTGAAAACTGGGCAAATAATATCTCTGACAGCTGTAATAATGTTAACAAACAATCCAGTTCCACAGACATTTACTGAGCACTCTGAATATGTGAAATTGTCTGTAGCCCAGAGTCTGTCACATGGAGTTTCACTAAGTGTTAGATAAGTTTAAATGTGAGCCCCCTTCATGGGATGAGTAACTGGCATTCTCCTTCATGATTCTTTCTTTGCAGACAAAGCACTGGCTTTGGAGAGGAAGAAAGCCAACTGTTATGTGTAAACTGTATGGTGTAAACCAAGAGCAGGGACTATTTCATCTCTTTCAGCACTGGGTCCTCGTGGCCCAGCACCATGCCTGGCATGGCAAGTATTTAAGTAATGCGTGTGCTTAGTGAACGTTTGCTGAATGCAGGCTGAACAGTGCTGGACTGCCCAAGTCAAAGACCATGGAGATCCTAGAAGAGTCTCTACCAGAGGCAGTGATGACCATTTGGCCCTTAGCCTTTGGTTAGGACGGAAGGGGAAGAAACTCAACTCTGGGGGAGGCCTGAGGGCCACCTTAGATGGAAGAGCTCTGGGCTCCCTTTGTGAATGTGGAGAGGATCTGCTACAGAACAGTTCCTCTGCCTCTATGTTTTTACTTTAGGCGAGCCAGACAGACCAAGGACGTGTGTGGGTGGGAATTTATTTTGGCAGCTGAAGTGAGGAAAGGAAGCCAAGAGCCTGAGGCTATTCAGCAAAACACCACATGTTAATCTCAATCTATCCTGGGTAATCCCAGCAAACATTTTGATCTCAGGAAAGGGTAATCCAAGATCAAACAGCTTCTGTGAGAGGCTTGTTCTTGGTGTGGCTCAGTGATAAAGGAGGATGTGAGTGAGGGTCAGACCCAGAAGCCCATTCCACCCCCCAGTTTATGATGTCAGGGGAGGATGGGTCCCCTCACCTGCTGATGGCTGAGGTGACCTCTTTGCCTCCGTAAAAAGAGCATGGACATTGGAACACATTGTAAGTAGAAAAACAAAATAAAAATTAAAAAATAGAAGCAGCCTCTAAGAGAATAGCTCTGCTAGGCCCTGGTAGCTGGGTCATGAAGATACAGCTTCTGAGAGCAGGCTGTCTTCACCAGGAACAACCAACCAACTCCAGTCCCTGGGTCATGTCCCAAAGGCCTTGGCATAGTGGAGGTGGACCCTAGCTGCTCTGGGAAGAGACTCATGAGGCGCTGGCCCTCTGCTGATTGGTGTCTCTCCCTATGGATGTGCATCCCACCTTCCACCCCAAGAGGTGGGTGTATCCCCAACATTGCACAGGTAATCGATCACCAAAGAATCTGTAGTTCTGGTCGAGGTGGGGTTACTAGCCAATGGCCATATAGTCCTTTAAAAAATATACACATATACACATAAACATATATATGTATGTATCACAGCATTGTCAACATTAAAATCATTTTAAATATCAGATAACGTCTCTCTCTATTCCCCCTGCCACACACACCCACATACATAACACACCATCCCACACGCATACATCCACCAGACACTCATTCCATTTTATAGGTGGGGAAACCAAGTTGCAGGGTGGGGAAGTGCCTTGTCAAAGCCTTTACAACAAGTTAGCATCAGGCAAAGCTGGACCATGACATACATCTTCCTGCTCCAGATTCACTGCTCTCTATCCTCTACAAGGTGCCTTGCACACTCAAGCCTTTTTCCCCCCTTAATATCATTTCCTTAATATGGCACTTCCAGATCATCTGCATTTTCTCCAGGATGACTTTTACTTGTATCCAGTGGGCCAAAAATAATGTTAGCCTATGAGATAAATCATTACAGTCTCAAGATAAAGAGAATATTGTCACCGTGGGCTCAGAAGAAATTAGGTAAAGGTTTAAAGAGGATATGTGTGTATGTGTGTGTGTATATGTGTGTATGTATACATAATATGTATATAAACATATATATGTAAAAATATATGTGTGTAAATAAACATATATGTAAGAAGCTATACATAATATAGATACGAATTCAAATCTTAATTTACCACTACAAGGTGAATACCTTTTGTGTAATTCACCTTTCCCAACTTTGATTTCCTCATGTATGGAAAAGAGATAACAATCCCTACTTTCCAGTGTTGTTGTGAAGGTCATATAGATCATGTGCTGTGTCAGGAATGTTTTTGGCTTTGAGTGACAGAAATATCCAGCTATAATGACCTAAACCCATAGAGACTTAATTTTATCACACAAAGAGATATCTAGAGGCAAGCAACTGCTGGCTAACAGTTCAACTGTCTGTGGGACGTCCATGCAATTCTCTTCTCCTTTCCTTCATGGTTGCAATATGGCTGCTGCAACTCCTTCCATCACATCTGCAATCCAGAAGGAAGTGGTAAAGGGAAGGAGAAGTATCTGTGTCAGGAAATCAAAAGCTCTCCCGGAAGTCTCACAACAAGCTTCCACTTATTTGTCATGCCCAGGGCTATGTCTTATGGCCACCTCAGGCTGGAAGCTGGCAAAGAAGTTGGGAATGTTCAACCTACTATGTCTGTCAGCATAAAGCATACATACTAGGACACAGTTATATTGGTGTTGAATGAATGCTCTCATTTATCTCTTTCTGAAGACTCCTATGAATATGCCAGAAGCTCTGGAATGGGAGAAACATGGTGGGAGTGGCAAAAGGTAGGGTGAGCTGCTGGTCATTTCCTGGGGAACTGGGTTATTTGTTGCCGGTCTTGCTCATTCAGGAGACTTCATTGGTCTGGAAATCAAGGCTATGTGGTCAGTAAGGTGAGCACTGCCATTGAGGACTAGCAAGGGGACAGGCATTCCAGTCGTCCCTACCCCCACCAGCACTGGCTGGGCTGCAGGACACTTCCATCTGGGTCTTGCCCTTCAGCCTTATCACACTCAACATGTTCACAAGCACACTGGCATTTTGGGGACACCAAATCACCTTCACCACTGGATGGCTGTCCGTTGGGGCTGCGTCAGCCTCTTCCTGATGTTCAGAGCCACGCTCTTTGACTGTGAGGACTGCTTCTCAGCAGATGTTTGGCTGTGCCACCCAGAGACAGGGCAGTGCTGATGGCAGAGGGACAGTCAGGCAAGGAGGAGGGTTGTGTTCACACGAGGGGAGCACTCTCTCATGAGGGGAGGCCGAATGAAATACAAGGTCTCTGAGATGTGGAGTAGCATCTGGACAAAAACAAGATGGGGTCTAATCCCCTCTGCCTCCCCCCGCTACTCCTCCTTCTGCTCGGGCCAGAGACCCATTGCTTGGTCCTCTCCAATGTCTCATGCATTTCAGCTCCTCTTTTTTTCATCCCTTGCCCCTCTCACATGGATTACAGGGACAGCTTCACTCTGGGCTCCATGATTGCAGCCTCTCCTCTTCCAAACAGACGGTGGCCTGATGGTGCAGAAGGAGTACTGGGCTTGCTGGAATCAGGAGGGCATAGTTCCAAGCCTGACTCATGTCCACTTCCCAGCCATGCGACTAAACCTCTTTGAGTCTCACAGAACTCATCTGTAAAATGGGAGAATAATACTGTCATGGAAGAATTGCCATCAGGACTGAGTTAATCAATATTTTTGAAAGACAATTCATGAGCTTCAAGGGCTAATTTTATGGGGATTTGGGTAGGAGGAGACTGAAGGAGTGGGTGGGCTTGAGGTCTATCACCTGGGCTTCAACAAGAGCAGTTCTTCTGTCTCTTGTATGTTGGGCTTTTGGAGAATTATTCACATGATAAAAGTGTTTCTCTGCAAAAAAAACCCCCCAAAACAAAAAAAAAAAACCAAAAAACCCAAATTAGAAAATTACCAATTTATGTCTAGCGCTCAGTATATATCAGGCACTTAGTAAATAGCGCTTTCTTCTCCCCAACCTCTTTTTCGAAAAACGGCAATTGCTATTTCCAACAGCTTTTGTTCCATGCACTTTTAAAAGTTAAAAAAAAAAAAAATTATACACTAAACTCCTGCCATTCGCATCTAATTATGAGAATGATTGGTCCAGTGATTCTGTGTATCGAGATCACAACTCCGGTGCTTATCTCTTAATCCATCAGTTTCAAATGACCATCCGGGGACTCATTTTTCTTTGGTGTGACTTCTTTTTGCAGCCAAAATTTCCTGGACCTGCTGAACTCCCATCTCTACGCAGCTTCCCTTTCACTTAGCTGACCTGATAAATGGCCAACAAGGTCTGGTTTCAGCAATGGGCACATTTCACTAGAAAACAATTAAAGTGACTGAAACCTGCTGAGACCTAATAAATATTCACTCATCCACCTGAATAGATGCCAGTTACAGGAGAAGAAAAATACAGCTCCGGGAGTCAGGGAATTTGCCCTGGTCTAGGGCTCCTAGCACAAGTGCCAAAAGAAACGGGATAAAGTGAAGACAATCTTGCAATAGGAAAGACATCAGGGAACAAAGAAAGCTGGGGTGCAGGTTTCTGTCCATGTGAAAGTGATACCCAGGGATCCCCATGTGTGAATTTGTCTCCCTTTTAGCAGAAATGGTGACTTGGATGTGTATTCTCCCTGTTAAGAGTTGCATAGCACATCTTTGGGTTTCTCCACAGTGCTTGGAAGAGGACCCTAAGATTCAGGAGTGCTTATTGAGCAAGGCTTAAAGTGTTGGTGCTTTAGGAGACACGGGGACACTCCTCACACGCCTGTGATCCCTTAGGAGGGGTGACAATTTCAGGCAAAACCCAGAAAGATCCACGTGGGGCAGTGGCTAAAACCAAAGATTCTTGAACTCCAAAAGGGAAACCACCTCTGCCTAGAGGAGATTAAAGACACTGCATGGCAGAAGTGGCATTTCAGATGGGTCCTGGGATATAGCTATAGGATAAGTAAGGGCTCTTGAGGAAGAGGGGATTATGTGAGCAAAGGATGGGAGGGAGGAGGGTGTGGGCTGTGCTCAGGATCCTGGAAAATCCCGTGGTTTGGAGACAGAAGATCAGGCTCTGGTCCAAACCTCCGTCTGTTCATGAGGAAACAGGTTCAGAGGAAGAAGGTTATGGGTGCAAATTCACATAGCCAATTACAGGCTTCTAACAAAGTTCCAGAGTGATAGCTAACAATACATGAAGCATCAGTGGACAATACAAGATTAGTTAATCACTAACTGACTGAAAGAAACTTTTGAGTTTGGAGGAGATACGGTGCTGTAGGTGACAGCAGAAAGCCTCCCTGGAGAAAGTGCAAGGAGAGTTTCTCAAAGATGAGAGTAGAAGAGAAGAAACAGAACAGGAACTTCTAACTGTGGGACTAAGGCATTGGGTCAGGCACCATATTCTCCGACTTGATAAAAAGATTAATTGCAGTTACTATTTTTGTTGACTGATTATATGCCAGGTGTTTTATTTTACATCACCTACAATCTTTAAAATGACTTTAAATAATTATTCCAGTTTTGCAGATGAGAAAACAAAGCGTCACAGAGGTTAAACACCTTACCAAATCCACCCTGCTGTCTGGAATTAGAACCAGGAAAAAAAAGGGCCTGCCTTCTAAACCACATTGATTCCCATGTTGTTTTTGTCTGTGTGTTTATTTACTTAATAATTGCAAAATAAATAGCATTCCATTTTATATATGTGAAAACAAGTTCAGAGTAGTTAAGAAATTTGCCCAAGGTCACACAGCAAGAATGTGGCAGGCTCTGTCTAAAGACAGAACTGATGTCTTTTTTTTTTTTCTTTTTTTTAAACCAGAGAATACATTCTTTCACCAACATGGGTTTGGATGGGCCCAGGGGCAAAGTAAGAATGTAAAGACATAGAGGCTGGAACAAAAGCATCCCCCTGCAGGATGTTGAAGCAACTTAACTCCCTGTCTGTCAAACTCTGTATGGATGTGAAGGGTGCAAAACCTCAATCTTGGCTCCACCTCCTGTTTTCAGCTAATGTCTTCTCAGGCCTCGCTTAGGTATTTTTGCTCTTCCTACATTATGCTTTGGGTGATAAAAGTAAAATTCTCTTACTTCACTCTCTCTGCTGATCTTGGACAGAGTTTTGTACCAACTCTCTAGCTCCCTAATCTCTGAGCAAGCCATTTCCTTTCTCTGAGCCTCAGTTTCCTCCTCTATAAAATGGGAGTGTCAGTCTCTACTTCAAGCATCATGTGGGTAATAAACTAAACAATGTTCATTAAGGGTTAAGGACAATGTCTGGCACATATTTGGCACCCTGTACACAGTTGTCGTAGCAGTAATATTATCAGTGGATGGTATGGTTGTTAATATTACTGTTTTCATCTGCCTCAGTCGGTCTGACTCCAGCCACCAGGATCCATTGAACCTGAACCAGCTGGCCAACAACCCTGCTGTTCTTTCCCTGCTGACAAGACTCCTTTTTGCTATGTGGCAAGAAGGGTTGAGCTAGAAAGATGGGGGTGGGTGTGAGAGCGGGAGTGGGGTGTACCTGGCAGGGTGGCCAGGAGTTTCTTGGCAGTAATTCATGGAAGTGATGATGGGATTTGGGGTAAGGGACAGCAGATAAAGGAGGGGTTGCCCCATGGCCAACCAAGAATCCCTGGGGAAACCAATTTATGAGAAGAAAATGAGGTCTCTTTCCTCTCCACTCTCCTTATTCCTGCCCATCCCTCCTTTGCCAACTCTGGGCTCCAGCTGGTCTGGGAAGCAGCTCACCTCTGCCTGGTCATTAACAGTTCATTTGCTTAAATACCCATCATCATTACTGCCAACGGCTCCTTAGGGCACTATTGCATCCCAGGAACTGCAGCAGACATTCTCCTCTGACTGATGGCCCCATGCTCAGCCCTGCCACCTGCTAATGACTCCTGGGCTGACAGCCCAGCTTGGAGGCAGCAGGATGTGGAACACTAAAGGAGGTCTGCCTTTCTCCTTGTGAGCCCCCTGACCCTCAGAGTCCTGGAAATGACGATGCCCCCAGTCCTCCCGGGAATGAGCAAAGAACCTGAGAGAAGAAAAGGCCTCTAAGAGGCATCCTCAGTGCCCTCCCTCCCAGGTCTCACCTCCTGAGAGCTCGTCTCTGCCCAAGCCCCAGGGTATCTCCATCTTCCTTTTGCTCGCAGGGTGCTTCTCTTAAATGTGTTGGTAGGTGTGAATCCAAGAGAAAGGAAACTCCTCTGACTTGAGCACCACGTCCCGCCAGGTCATGTAGAAACTCTCTCCTCTCTCTTCATCTCCACCTGTGGGTGGGTATACTTGCGCCCACTTTGCAGATGAGGAATCTGAGGCTCCCAAAGTTTGAGTGGGCTTCCCAAGGTCACACAGCTAGCAGGTGGCAGAGTCAGTGTTCAAACTCAGTTTGGTCTGAATCTAAAGGTCATGCTTTTTCTTCTGCCCTCACTCTTCAAAGTGAGGGAAACTCGGGGACTTAGTGAAATTCAGAAGCTGATAGTAACAGAGCAATTGAGTGGCCACCCTATCAGTGGAAGCATTTTCTCTGAAGACTTTTTCTCAATTCTGGAAACATTTGGTGGCTTTGTTTATTTGAGGGAAATCCCACGACTTTTCCCTTTCCCCGACTTGCTGACCCCTGCCCTCTTCTGCATGACCTCATAGGACACCGTTTAAGTTTATTCAGGAGGAGGGCACTGCTCTTAATTACCATGGAGGTTAACTTTCCTTTGTGTCAGATACTTTTCAAAGCCCTTTACATGTGTTGTCATTGAATCTTCACAGCAAACCTATGAAGTAGGTCTGGTTATTATACCCATTTGCAGATGAGGGAATTGAGGGTACAGAGGTTAAATAATTTGCTCAAAGTCAAAACTACTAAGCTAGAACCCTCAGAGGGCAAGGTGAGAGGGATATCTCTTTTGGGGCATCTTTCCTATGCCCTGTCATGGTGTGAACTCCTTAAACCAGCTGTAGTTTAAGCTGTGGTATCAGAAGTCGGGGATCAGATTGCTGTGGAATGAAGCAGGTTTAGAAGGGCCTGAAACCTGGACGTGCTTTGCGGTGGGGCTGCAGCATGGGGTCCAACCTGGTGAGGTGGGGAGCGGGCATCTCACTGGACAGCTGGAACAGTAGGGGCAGGAGTGATGCTGAAGTGCATCACCAGGGCAGGAAGCAGGGTCTGTGACAGGTTTGAAAGCTGTCTGAAGGTCAGTCACAGGGCTGGAGGTCAGGCTCAATGGAGGCCTGGCAACCTGGCAGCCTGGGCCAGATTCTGGGTCCAGGAAAAGAAATGCATTCAGAGGAAGGCCTTGGGTCCTGAGGATGAATTTCTGGTCTGGCCCCCAAACCAGGCAGAGTCAGCCACCCCCTCCTCTGACTCCAACTTATCACCCACATCCCTGTTGTCACACTTACTTCTTTGTCAAAGTTGCAAAGCTGTCCATGGCATTCTTCAGCTTAAAATCTTTTAGTGGCTTCCTAAAGGTCCACTGTCTATAAATGCCAAACTCCCTAAAATGATATACAAGGTCCTCCGTAATCCAGTCCTGGATTGCACCACCAGCCTCATCAGTCACCACCCCTAGTAAGTTTTATTCCATAGACACAACACAACTTTCAATCCTCATCACAAGAGGTTTCCTTTCATCATCTCATACCTGGTAAATATGGTTCCCCGGCTTGGAAAATATCCCCACCTCTCCACCCATAGCCCCACCGCCTAATGTGTTCACACTTACTTCCTATTGCCTGGTGAACTCCTATTTGTGCTTCAGCTCAGACATTGCTGCTATGGGGAGCCATTCTTAGACAGCTCCCCCTCAATCCTAATGTCCAAGTCAAGTTTAAATGCCCTTGCTGTATTTCCTCTTAGCCACTGGTATTTCCTCTAGCATAGCTCTTGCTCACTGGAATACGATTGCTTGTTTGTCTGTGATGGGCCTTACACTCTCAGTTCCATGAGGGCAGGCACTCTGTCTCTCTTTTTCATTGTTGTATCATCAGTGTCTGATGCATAGGAAGTGATCAAGCAATGTTGCTGAATGATTGAATGGCCTCCATGTTTTTGCATAGGAGACTGTTTCTTTTCTGGAGTGACTCAGAGACTGTTTCTGAGTCATCTTCAGGTCTCAGGAGCCTCCCACAGGGCAGGTCCAGGGCAGGCAGAAATACACTTTGACTTGACGGAAGGCAGGAGATTGGGGCACTGGGACCAAGGTCTGCTCCAAGTCAGGCTCAGGTCATGGCAACTGGAACTGGCTTGTGCTGGGCCCTGAAGTCAGTGTCAGGCTTCAGCCGGAAGGGCCAGGCTGAGTCACCTCATGTCACCAACAATAGCTATTTAAAGTATCTCTAGCTGAGAACCAGACTGGTCCCTGAGCCTCATTTGGAGCTGACCTATAATTGGTATCATGTGATCCCTTTTGTGGAAAAATTGGGACTATGGGAGTTAGGACTGAGACAGAGTGGGCAGTGGGTCCCAAGAGGGAGAGGTCCATGAGCAAGAGATGGCAACTAGAGGAAGGAGAGGAAGTCTAACTGTACAGTCACCAGCTGATAGTGGGTGACCAAGAGCCACAACGGCCCTTTCCTCTTGGCTTCCCAAGGGAGAGGCTGGGCTGGAAGGACCCACAAAGGAGAGGTCCCAGGAGAGGCCCAGTCCAAGGAGAGGTACACATCACAGTGAGTGCTGAAAAAGAGCAGGGACCCTTCCTGATGCAAGTCAAAGAGCTGATGCAGCTGAAAGGAGATCCATAGTCAAGTTCTGGCTCAGTCACTTGGCCAGGGTGAGCCTAACAAGCCTCTTCCTATCTCTGAACTTCAGTTTCCTTCTCAATACAATGAGGGAGTTGGGCCTAAGGTCTGAAATTACATAACCTACTCAGTCTGGCATCTGAGACTCACCTGTGTTTATGCCAGCTTCATCCAGTTTTATCCACTCAACCTTATCAAACACTAATGTGTGTAGACATTAAGGGCATAGGCCCTGAGTGAGATCACTGGAGTCTGAATTCTGATCTTGCTACTGCTACATGTGGGACCTTATTCTTGACTTCTCTGTGAAGCTTTCTCCTTCTATAAAATGAAGATAGTATTTGTACCAGCCTCATCAGAATGTTAAGTTACATGAGACAATGCAGACAAAGAAGAGCCTGGCACATGATATGTGCTCAGTAAATATTAGCTAATATTACTCAGAGTTGAGGTTTTATGAAAACACCCAATTGATTTCCATTCGTTTTCCTTTCTCTCACCCTTGCCCTCCCTCCACATCTATCCAAACCTAACCCATCCCTCAAGCGTGGTGTACTAGGGTTTTTCAGAGAAATAGAAGCACCAATAGGAGATATCTAGATATATGTATATATGTGTGTAGATAGATAGATATGTTTATGTGTGTGTGTGTGTATATATATATATATATATATATATATATATATATATATACAGGAATATGTATATGTTTGCATATACATAAAGAAATATATATGTATATTCCTTTTTTTGGCAATCAGTCACATATGACCTTGCATTATAATAAAAGAACCAACATTTATTGTATACCTACTATGTGCCAGCCACAGAGGGGTAGTCAATATTATTCTCATTTTTAAGATGAGGAAACTAAAGCTTGGAGGGTTTAAGAATTTACCTAAGGTAAACTTCACAAGTAGGAGGTCCAGGATCCAAATCTAGATTTGTTTGACTCCAAACACAAGCTCTTGCCAGTATATCAAGCTATTTCCTTAACTGATAATATTTAAATAATTCATCCATGTGTGTTTCCCCCTTCTTTTTGGATTGCAAGCTGCTAAAAGGAAGGGACTTATATTTCTCTGGGTCTTTTGCTGTCCTTAGGATGGTGTCTAACACTTGCTAAAATAGAGATATACCTGGTTTTTGGAGGTTGGACACACCTGTGTGTGTGTGTGAAAGGGTTGAAAATTTTCATGAAGACACCAGTTGCCTTCTTGGGAAGAAAGGATAAGGAACTAAGCCTCTGCATGGGATAGATCATGAGAAGAATTAACTGGCTACATGACCTTGGGGATGGACACTGGACCCAGAACTGGCCTGGCTATTCCTTTGGCAAGCTTGTGCCCTAGGGAAGTGGCTGAGTGAGTGAATTTAAAGAGGGGAGCCCAGGTCAGGGGAACAGGCTGAGCAGGTCCTTGGCCCCTTGAAGAACCACCATGTCCTGGGCAGTGTCTGCTTTAGCATCCATGGCAGACTCTGTAGCAGGGCACTCAGCCACATGACTTCCACTTCCACCGGTAGGGAGAGCTTATCCCAGCAGAGAACGGAGGGGTCAACAGCAGAGAGAGGGCAGCTGTTTGGATTGCCCACATGTCTGCCTGGACAGCGGGCCTTCAGGTTTACACCTCCTTTAACGTTGAAAGGCTAACGCAGATCACGAAACAAATCTCACTCTCCATCCTGCCGAGTGCAATGTAATGGCAGAGCTGTCAGAAAGACACTTGGCAGAATACATCCTTCTACTTGGCATGATATAATTTGCACCACCTCTACAAACTTTTCCTAATTATTTCCTAAAAATAGTGTTTCAATTAGAAACTGACACAACTTCTGTTGGGGAGGGTGTGAACAGCCGTGAAATGCTCCGTAAGGGAAGGAACAGGTGAGACCCCAGTAGATCATCAAATGCCAAATGATATACTATAATGTATGGTAATTGGTTATTATTAAAATAGTCTATTGCTTATCACACAGTAGCTAAATGGCCTTTCAGTTGCTCTATAATTACCCAGTGATGGGTGATCTGTTTTCTTTGGGATCTGGGTACCAAAGGTATCAGAGCAGCATCTGTCACAACAGAGAGAGAGAGCACGAAGAGGGGAGGGTTTCTGCCAAGGTGGGGCTGAGCCGGGTTCTTTCAAAAATCCCTGGCAGGGCCAAATGCTCCGAGGGGTCCCCACGGGGCCAGGGAACAGAGCATGCAGTTCAGTCTCTGCAGGCCTTCCCCTGACTTGCGTGGCTTCTTGCTTGTCCTTGAAGCAAACTGTTTTGAAGCTTTCCAAAGGCTTTTGCTGCCAGTGGAGACAAGAGACGTTTGTGTGGGGTGAGGCGGGGCTGGGGGTGCCAGGGCCTGCTGCTGCTCCTTCCCTGAAGCTAGTAGAGGATTCTGAGGCTGGGGGGCATGGGGGGCTGAAGCTGAGTCTCTGGGGGTAAGAAGTGAGACTCAGTGGACATCAGAGAAGCCTGGATTGGATCCCCAGGGAGGTGGAGAGAGCAGGGAAGACTTGGCCCAAGAAAGTACAAGAGAGGAGGAGAAGGCAAAGCCAAAGGAATCCAAGGGATGGAAGGTGCATAGCAGTTGGAGTCTCATCTCTCATTTCTCAGACGGGAAAGAGGGAGCCAGAGAGGGAGGGGCTTGTCCAGAGCCACATGCTGTCGTGGTATGGTAATGTCCAGAGCTTGGGTGGTAGTTCTGATCTTCTGAACCCATCTGGACAGCCCCAAACCTGAGAGCACTGCCAACAGATTTGTTCGGACGCTGGGATCACAGGAAAGTGGAGGGATGCAGGACCCACAATTCCCTCCTCCATCCCCTCCCTGTACTCCAGCAGGACTCATCCTAGCCCTGGGGCAAGGTGAGAGGAAGGAACAGTTTCATGGAAAGAAGGACTGGGTACTCCAAAATCTGGGGTGGTGCACAAAGGGAATTCCTGCGGCTTCTGGGCTGCTTCATCTCTTCCTGAGTGGGTAGCCAGAGCTATGGTTGGAGGGGATCAGACCTTGGCCAGTGAAATGCACACAAGTCAGGAGAAAATTACTCAGGAAAGGTCTCTGCCACCTTTTGCTTACTGGTTGTTTTTTTTTTTTTTTTTCTTTTTTAACATCTTTATTGGAGTATAATTGCTTTGCAATGGTGTGTTAGTTTCTGCTTTATAACAAAGTGAATCAGCTATACATATACATATATCCTTATATCCCCTCCCTCTTGCATCTCCCTCCCATTCTCCCTATCCCACCTCTCTAGGTGGTCACAAAGCACCGAGCTGATCTCCCTGTGCTATACAGCTGCTTCCCACTAGCTAGCTATTTTACATTTGGTAGTGTATATATATGTCCATGCCCCTCTCTCACTTCGTCTCAGCTTACCCTTCCCCCTCCCCGTGTCCTCAAGTCCATTCTCTACATCTGCATCTTTATTCCTGTCCTGCCCCTAGGTTCTTCAGAACCTTTTTTTTTTTTTTTTAAGATTCCATATATATGTGTTAGCATACAGTATTTGTTTTTCTCTTTCTGACTTACTTCACTCTGTATGACAGACTCTAGGTCCATCCACCTCACTACAAATAACTCAATTTCGTTTCTTTTTATGGCTGAGTAATATTCCGTTGTATATATGTGCCACATCTTCTTTATCCATTCATCTGTCGATGGAAACTTAGGTTGCTTTCATGTCCTGGCTATTGTAAATAGAGCTGCAATGAACATTGTGGTACATGACTCTTTTTAAATTATGGTTTTCTCAGGATATATACCCAGTAGTGGGGGTGCTGGGTCATATGGTAGTTCTATTTCTAGTTTTTTAAGGAACCTCCATACTGTTCTCCATAGTGGCTGTACCAATTTACATTCCCACCAACAGTGCAAGAGGGTTCCCTTTTCTCCACACCCTCTCCAGCATTTCTTGTTTGTAGATTTTTTGATGATGGCCATTCTGACTGGTGTGAGGTGATACCTCATTGTAGTTTTGATTTGCATTTTTCTAATGATGTTACTGGTTGTTTTTATGTGCAGTGGTAGTTATTCTTTACAAGCCAAATAAACTCAGAGTCTCACACACTCTAGGGTCCTAGTGAATGTTTGTTGAATGAATTTATAATGAATGGGAAGATGTATGAATGCTTAGCATTACAAACAAACCATCTCTATTTCCATTGTTCTAGAGCTGAAAGATCTGGCTTGTGTCACTTCTTCTGGACTGTTTTCCTGGACTTTATCAGGAAGAGCAGGACTATATTTCCACAGCACTGTGTACATGTGTGTATTGCCATATTGTGTTCTAGCTGTTGAGGCTTACCTCTCCCCCACTATATAGTTACTTTCTTCATCACTACATCCCCAGTAGTTAGCACGTGCCTGGCAGTGTAGATGTTCAGAAAATGTTTGTTGAATGATTGGGTGTTCAAAACCACACACACACACACACACACACACACACACACACCATTCTAAACTGTGAAAACAAAGATAGAGAATTTTGG
This sequence comes from Balaenoptera acutorostrata, assembly GCF_949987535.1. Taxonomy (NCBI): domain Eukaryota; kingdom Metazoa; phylum Chordata; class Mammalia; order Artiodactyla; family Balaenopteridae; genus Balaenoptera; species Balaenoptera acutorostrata. Next base: position 41,820,151 of record NC_080072.1, on the reverse strand, counting down.
GAGAGGGAAGGCTGTAAAGCTTCCATTCCCCATTCCAACCAGGAACTTGACTTTTTGGAGAAATTAATTTCCCCTGGTTATTTGCAACTTTGATGGGATGGTAAATTCGGATGCTTGTTCTCCCACCATGGGAGCCAAAGGATCCCCTGAGGGCTTCTCAGACCCAGGGGTAAATAAGTGACCAAGCTTGGCCAATCGATGTCCTCTCAGAGGTGTCTGATTTCTGAGTAAATAATACAAAGATGAAAGAGGTGGTCCTGTATCCCTTCAACTCTCTCATCCAATTGCTCCTGCTATAAGAATATACTCGTAGTTCCTCATTCTGCATTATTTGCTTCAAGCCCATTTCCAAACTTGCGTCTCCAACTTTCCCATTGATTCATTAAGCTCCTGTTATACTTCCAATGAATCCTCTTATATTTACATCAGCAAGAGTTGGTTTTGTTGCTTGCAACCAAGGTCTTCTGGCTGATATAGCCATAAATTCCCTCCTGAGCCAGAACGAATAACCAACAGAGGGCCTAGCCTATCTATGAAATAAATAAGTTATGCCCAGTGGGTATTTGCTTATGGCTGCCACTAAGAAATGTTCACTGAGATACTAATTTTTAACAAATATTGTTGAAGCCCAAGGGTTTGAAAACAAGTCCAGATTTCTCTCTTGGCATCTCCTAGATTAGGAGGAATGAAATATAGGTTCTGGAACCTGCCAAAGACATTTCAGTGGACATTTAGACTCTGGGATGCTTGGGCCTGCCAACCTAGAGGGCCTTTTCTGCCTTTGCCAAGGGAAGGGTGCCAGGCTGCTCAAACAGACACACCTGTGGTCAACATCTCCCCCCAGTGTGTGTCTTGGTGACCAGGAAGGCGGTGAGTGAGGAGGCACCACATCTACGCACACCAGGAAAAGAAAAGGAAGCTGTGCATAGGCATTTCCCTTCAGCCAGAGCTGCTTGATTTTTCAGCCAAGCACTGACAATAAAGGAGTTTGGAAAACAAATCTTCCCAGAGAGCATTTCCCGTGGCCTTCACCCTGGCTGCGGAGTGGTGACTATTATTAGCATTAATAGAATATCCAGGGCAAGAGTAGTTTTGTTTGTTTTTAAAGACACTAAATATATTGGACAGGAGCATCCCGTCCTCTCTGTGAAAACGATGAGAACTGAACCATATGGGTATAGACACAGCACTGCCTCAGGGGCCAGCACAGTCTTTGCACTGCACATCTCAACCCCACAAGGCTGATGCTGGGCTTTGGGGTTCAGGTGCTGAGCGACCACCAGGGTGCTGGTGGGGATTAGCTCTCAGTAACCCCAAAGTGCCTTACTGGAAGCCAGCTGTTCAGGGAAAAGCAAGTTAACCAAGAGCAGTGGAAGGAAAATTAGCTCATCCAATACACTACAACTTTATGGGGTAATAAGAATAGTTATGCCTCTATGTTCTGTAAAATCTCTGTCAGCTCATTAAATATAGCAGTCTGTGAGTTAAGGCTTCTTATACCCATTTGACAGAGGTGAAAGCCAAGGTCCAGAGAGGGTTAAGTGACTTGTGCAAAGTCATAATGATCAGTAGAGGACCTCAAACTTGAGGATTGTTCTCTGGTTCCAAATCCTGTCCTTTCTCTTCTGCCATGCTGATTCCCTGTGGTTTTGTGACTTGGGGAAATAATTTTTGTTTCTGGATCTCTATGGCTGCCCCAGTACAATGGAGAGATTTGTTCAATTTTCTTTGACTCCCTCCCCGCTAAAGTTATATTTCTTTAAGACTGAGGACACAGAACCTCTATAGCCATAAAAGACAAGGCAACCCCTCCTGGTTGGTTTAAGCACCACAGAAAAAACTGAGTGCTCACTTACAGTTGGACAACAGCAGGTCTTCCCAGGAAGTAGGTAGACATATATGGACTAGTCTGATGAGACCACTATCTCTGATGCCACGGGGAATTTAAGGGAGAGAGAAGGTTAGCTCTAGGAAAGCTGCAGGGTGGTGGAGCACCCTTCCCCTTGGAACCTCAGTTTCTGCATCTGCAAACTAGGGATGATACCACCTCCCTCCAAGGGTAAGGGTTAAATGGGATGACCAAAGGAAGTTCAATCCATGTAGGTTTGAGGTCAAAGACAAGCTCCCTTCCAGCCCTTTACTGCACTCTCTTACTTCCCAAAAAGTCTCCTCCCTCAGGAATCTTTGGATTTCCAGTTTCCTTCCCCAGGAGGGAAATACCTTTCTTTCTGGGACAAAATAGTGTGAGATGTTTCAATCCAAATTTCACTTCCCCAGAGGGGTCTGATTGACAGTTTCTTTCCCCGCTCAGCTCAGATATGCTGAGAGCACTGAGGAAGCATTTGGGATTTTCATATGCTGCCCATGTCTTTTAAGGAACAGCTCTAAAATGTACTGGAGACTCCAAGGCTTAAAATAGGCCCTGTAACTTCTCCAATGCCTAGAATTGAATAGCAGTTTGGGGGACAATAACTTCAATAACATTGCATTTTAAATTTATAGTATTAATTGTGCCTAAGAGTCTCCATTTTCATTTAAGAAAGTGGTCTCCTCATAAGTACAATGGGAAGGATGCAAAAGAGAAAACAAAAAGAAGTCAGTTTTTCTCCAAACCCACGGAAGTACAAGACACAGTCTGTCCCTAGGCAGAGAATGGGGCTGGCCAAAGTTTTAGAGGAAGGGATCTCACCCACTTTGGCCTAGGGGCTCCCTGGGAGAGAGCCTCTTGCAGTCATCCTTATGTTGCAGAGAACAGAGACCCAGAGAAAGAAAAGATCCATCCAATACAAATCCCCAATTATGCAATGATGTTCTTCAGCCAAATGATTTTTAAGTTCTTCTTCCACCTTGGATGTCTCTCATTTTACAGATGAAGATGAGGACGTTGAGGCTGAAGAAAGTAGGCGTCCAGGATTCTGCCAACTGTATACACTTGAGCTTATTTGGCGGGACAAAAGGAACCTTGGGCTTGAAGCTCTGCCTCTTGGCCATAGCATAGGTATCCAGGTCGCTCTGGAAAAATGGCCACAAGCCATCCTGAAAGCCACTTGCACTTACTACCTATTGCTAGTACTTAGGGCCTCCCATTTCTCCAGTTTGCCTACAACACATTCACAGATATCTGGCTAACTATCAAGTCCACGGTTAGACATGTGGGTACCAGATGTGCACAGCATTGTATACAGCTGTGCTTTTGCCAGATGTAGGAGCTACCAGTTTCTACCCATATGACATATGGGGAACAAGGCCCACAAGAGAAGAAACTGCTAACAAGGCACTAAGGCAAAGTGTCCATCTGGGTGACAGTAGCAATGCCCTCAACACTCACAATGAACCTAAATAAAAGTGAGGAACTGAATTCTGACCAAGACCTTCAAGAAATATTTATTGAGTGCTTATTCTGTGAGAGGCACCATGCTAAGTGCTAAAGACAAGTGAAAACAAGAGAGAAAGGGTCCCACTTTGGAGGAAGGGAGGACCTGTGATTCTCAAGCAGCCAGGATGATCCTTTACGAAAATCAATCAGATCATGTGTTTGCCAACTTAAAAGCCACAGTCTTTACCATGGTTACATAAACTTACCTTCTTCTACCTTCCCAACCTCAACTCCTATTACTCTTCCTCTTGTCCAATCCACTCCAGCCTCATAGGTCTCTTTGCATTCCTAAAACACACTAAGCGGGTTTCTACCTCAGGGCCTTGCACTTGCTATTTTGTCTAGTGTCAGGCACATAGCAGTAACTCTTAGTTCTTAGTTGCCTTTCTTTCCTTTTCTTGCCTTCCATTCCCACTGCAACCCCTACCAAATACCTAAATTTTTAGGAGCGAGTCATTATAAGTGATCAAAGAAGAAACAAGGTGGGTGGTGGCTTAGCTTCTTCCCTGGTCTGTCTTAACCTCAATGCTATGCCTTGTGCCCGCACTCAGCCCCAGCTTCAGATCCAGCCTTCGAGTTAGAAAGCAGACTGACCATGGGCTGGCCTGAAATTCCCACCAGCATAAACAACTGGTCCTCTTCCCTGCCCCTGAAGGAGTGAGTTGGGCCACAATCCAGATACATCCCAGGCAACAGGCCTGCTCTGTGACACTGTCAAGAAGCGAGGAGCCTCAGAAAGGTCACAGACATAAACAAGATAAAGCCTGTGAACTTCCAGGGCACTTGGGCCTGCGGACCAGAAAACTGTCAGTGGCCCAGCCCCTGTCCTGATAACAGAGGGCAAAAACTTTCCAGGAGATGTATCTGTCCCTGAGCCCAAAGGGAGGGCAAAGGCTGAGCATCCTTTAGCAGCTGGGGGCGGGGGCTAGGGGGGAGGGAGGAGAGAATGCCTCTGGAAGATTCTCCAGGGTGCACAGCCAGCCCCACTGCCCTGGCTGTCCCTGCAGCCCAGACATGAGGCAAGGAATTCAGTCAAATTTGACAAGCATGCACTAGCATCCCCTGCCTGTCTGGCACTGCTAGGGGCAGGGGTGCTGGAGATGGGAGAGCTGAGATCCCAGATCTCCAGGGGCTCACAAAGGGTGAACAAGATGTGGGTGTCAATAACCCACATGGAAAACAAGAGGGGAACAGAGGACAGGCTTAGGGTTCTGCCTGGGGTCATGGGAGTCCAGGAATATTTCAAGGAAAATAAGGCCCCTAAGCAGGGCTGTGAAGGTCTGGTGGTCTGGTATGATTGTAACAGGTGGAGAAGGCAGGGGCGAACACTCCCGGGCAGAGACTGGTGTGCTCTAAAGCACAGAGGAAGGCAATGGCAGATGTGTGCAAACTGACGTTAAGGCCTCTGAAGAGTTGCAGTGGGGGAGTGAAGCTGGAAGGGCAGCTCCAGGCTGGAATAGGAGGGGCAGTGGGAGCCTGGGCCAGCTCACCAGCAGGGCAGTAGCAGAACCAGCTGTGCTTTATGCAGTGGAAGGAGGTGTGGAGTTGGGCACACAGTGATGGGTTGTGGTATTCCAAGTAAGACACTGGTGAAGCCTGGATTCCTGCAGTAGCCATGGGGTTGCTAGGAAAAGTTGCTGATTTTTTTATCCCCTTTCTGAGACCCCAGCTGTGGGGTCACCTGAGTGTGTACTGAACACTCTGGAAATGGGTTCTGAGGCAGAAAGAGTTCCTAGGTATAAGTCTGTATCCCACCTCTGGTCAGGCAGAGGTTACCAGGAAACACAGGGGCCCAGCCAGGTAAGGGTCTGGCATCCAAAATGCCCTGGAACTGTCTGGGTGATCCTTCTATAACATGGCTACAAACATATCCTCATCCTCCTTAAAACCCTTCACTGGTCCCATGTGTCACTTTCAGAATAAAGTCCAAGCTCTTTGGCTTGGCATTTAAAGCTTCATGAAGTCTGTACTTACCTCTCTCATCCCATCCCTTGGCCCCTTCCCCCCTATGGTGTGTGTCTGCACATTCAACTCACCTGGGGATGTTTCAGAAATTCCAAAGCCCAGACAACACTCTAGACCAACTGAATCCCATCTCCATGGAGAGGACCCAGCTCCTCAGGTGTCCCCAGACAAGCCCAGGAACCTATTGTAGTTATAGGGCCTCCACCTAAGGTCCAGTCCCACCAGGTATATTAGCCAGCAACTTCCATCACAGACTACTTCAAAACCTCCGCGGCTTACAACAAACATTAATGATTCTGGTCGCGGAAGTGCAGACGGACTGTGATTTGGCTGATAAATGCTGGTGGCAGCTCTGCTTCAGGCCTCAGGTCAGCTGGTGTAGACCCCTGGCTGCACACTGCATCTGGGGGTTCCACAGGTCTCTCATCTTTCTGGAAGTAGCAGCTTCCCTGGGGCAAGTTTTCAAGATGATGACAGAAGTACAAGTGCCCCTTGAAATCTTGACTTTTAGCTGGCACCCTTTGCCTTCCACTTACATCCCACTGGTCAAAATGGGTCAGATGGTCAAGGCCAACATCAATGGGAATGGGAAGTAAACTCCGCCCACTCTCCTGCTCAGTGAGTCACATGGGAATAGGGAATGAGGAACTAAGAATAATCCAATCTACTTCACAGGTAGTCTTGTGACGTTGGAGGGACCACTACTTTGAACCTGTCTCTTCATTTGTAGGGTGGGAGAGTTGCCCTGGATGTTTCATAAATGCCCACAGAAACTGCCCATCCCAGCTCTTCTCATCCACACATTTACAGACATATGCACAACCATCTGCTGTGTCCATACAATACATTTTAACCATGACTGTTATTTTTAAATGCTTTGTAATTTCCAAAATGCTCCTGTATACTCACATAGGCCATATACTCATCTGCAGGTATATACACTTATATACAGTCCTACATAGGAATATATTAACTTCTATTCAAATACACATTTTCACGTGGACATATCGCACATATACAAAAGCACGCAGATGCACACTGCATGCTTGCATGCACTCACACACAGGCATATATCCTCTCAGACACGCTTATTTACAAACACACCTTTCCCCACACTTATTCACCTTCACTCACTAACTCACGTACATTCTGTTCCTCTGTGAGCACAGCTGCTTAATCAGAATCAAGGCCTGCTGATGAGGCTGCTGCCTGGCCCCCTGGGAGCTGCATTAACTCTTTGCTGCCCCCATCAAGGCTGCTGTACCGAGTGTCATCCATCTGGGGATCCCAGGGAAAAAGGGGCAGCAGGGGAGACAGACAGAGCCGCTTTCTCTGCAGACCTGGCACTTGTTTGGAGAGACTGGACCAGGGAGGGAGAGAAGGAGACAGAGGCAACAGCATTCTGGACCCTCTGACTTTGCTCCACACTTTCTTCTCCAACCCCATCCCCCCTCCTCATGTCCGGCGTATCAGATAAGTAGGATAACCAAAAACCAGGACAGCGTTGAGAGAGACAGAGACATTATTAACAACTACCCTGAACAATAGAATTACCTGAAAAGGTCACAGGCAAACAGGGATGTGTGGTCCCCCTACTCAGGAGAGACTGGATCTTGCAACGTAACTCTGAGCTCCTGTTTCAGCACTCAGGGTCGGTCCAGGTTGAAAAGAACTTTAATGTCAAATTTGCTCATTTTGCAGTTGAAGGCCCAGAGAATCTGAGACTCATCTAAGGTCACACAATGTGATGGTAACAAAACAGGGTGCAGAACTAAGTTTTTCAGTCTCCCAGACCAGAGGTCTCCTTGGTCCTGGTCCAGTTCCTGGGAAACAGACTCATAGTATCAGCTCAGTCTGCAAGTACTCACTGGGGGAAGAGGCAGGAGTGGACAGAGGGACAGTGGTCTCCACTGATCCCGTGGGACTGAGAGGGTCCTTCACATTTGTCCCAAATTAGGAAGAAGGGGCCAAGTCCTTGTGCCTCCCTGGGGGAGGTGTGACCTTGGGTGTGGTGGTATCCTGTAGCTGAGAACAGTCCCCACAGAGGGACCCAGCCGTGAGCCCAGCAGCCACGTCCACTGACAGAAGACTTGGCCCTTAAGGGGGATGTGGGCAGCACACCCAGCCTCCACTACACCCTGAGCCTGGCTGTCCTTGAGCAGCAGTTGGCATCTGGCACCCATTTCACTGGCTAGAATGAAACCGCTGGGGAGGGGCCTGCCCAGTCCAGGCAGGCAAGTAAGGAAGGCAGGCTGTTCCTCTGGAGCCCGAGCTCCCTGGCCTCCCAGCACTGCCATCTCTGCTGTTGCATTTTTTACTCAACAGAACAGTCACCGTTGCTTAGTTTGTTGTCCCCTCGATCCCTCTACACTGCGTGATGAGGAAAAAGGAGAGTTCAGGAGGCCATTGCTCTGTGGTGAGCAGATCAGATTCTTGTGACAAAACAGTGCCTGGGTTTGTCTTCTGGTTCCAGGGATCCTCCCGTGGAACTTAGAGGAGCAGGGGCAGTCGGAGGAGAGCTGAAAGGGGGCCCCCGGAGCATGGGCTGAGAGATACTCTGCAAATCCATTATAAAGCTAAAGATCAAAATCAAAATGAGAAATTTCAGGCTTCCCATTAAAGGAGAGACACTTTTCACACAGGCTTTGAAGTCCAACAAACCTGACTTCCAATCCCAGCTGTTCTCCTGCCTACTGTGGGGCCTTCTGCACACTCCCAAGTCACCTGTTGTGAGAATTCCGTGAGGCAACCTGGAAACCAGCCTCGGGTCAGGAGCGGCAACACGCCAGCACTCTACCAAGCCTCGTTCAGTTCATCCTGACCACAAGCCTGCAAGGTGGTACCACAATCCCATTTTACAGATGAGCATGCTTGCCCCAGGGCGCAGAACTGAGTCTGGGTGAGGACCAAGTCGTTGCTCTTTCCAGTATTCTCTACTGATTATTCCTGATGTGGGGCAGCTCCTTACATCAGTAGGGCTGTAATTTAAACAATCTGGCCTATAGTAGGTCTTGGTATTTTATTACATTTTATTACATCCTACTGGGGGCAGTCACCAAGAGGGGCAAAATCCTCCTTCTTAAAAGCCCAAGAACTCAATGCCAAAAACAATGGCTCTAGAGTTTTTTCCATTCATTCACACATACACATGCAGGTACACACACACACACACACACACACACACACACACACACACACACACACACACACACACACACACACACACACACACAGCCTCAGAGTTTTTTCCTGAGGGCCCTGCAGATTTATTTTTCACAAAAGAGGATTCACAGGCATGGGGCTGTTCTGGAGAGCAGATCAAATGGATTGTCAAGTTTCCGGTGGAGGGAGGGCCCTCTGACTTTCCCAGTCAGTGGAATGCTGGCTGGGTTGATGGTAGGGGTTACTCAGGGGTTACTGACTATAAATGCAACTCCTCAGATATGGATAGCTGACTCCCATGTGCCAGGCTTCCACTAGGGAGTTCTTAGGCTACTGGGGAAAAAACAAATGTAAAAACAGGAAATTACAACATGTTAGTAAAATTCTATCATGGAGTCGTAGAAGCAAGTACAAAGTCTGCAGATAACTTGGAAGCTAGCTCTGTTTTGGAGGCTCAGGGAAGATTTACTGAAAGAAGTAACAACTAATCTGGGTTTTGGAGGATGAATAGGAGTTTGTGGAAACTACTATTTAATTTTAATGATTTATTTTTCTGTTTAAAGAGTAGGGAGGAAGAAGCCAAGGAAGGTAGTTTATACATACTATATACATACTATTTGTATACATGCATTTGACACTTTGTACACATTTGCATATTTTAATTTTTATAACAGTCCCATGAGACAGGGTTTTCACAGGGAGGAAACTTAGGATCAAAAAGGGTGGGTTGAGTCATTTTCCCAAGGTCTCATAGCTAGCAAGCGCTGGGCCCAGAAACCCGTCACAGTGCTTTTGGCTCTGACTCCCTGGCTCTTTCCCTGCTGCTGGCTTCTGTAGCTGACAGGAGGTGTACATTAATGGAGTTTATCTGTGGAAAACTCTGCACTTTTTGAGATAGAATGATATTAAGTCATTAGAAACTGATTTAGCAAATGATCTTATTTAGGATCAACCCTACAAAATTTCCTCATTTGGAAGCTTCAGTTCTCCAAAGCCTTGTCCTGCCTACCCAGTCCTTAGCCCAGCCCTGCAGCTTGAGCAGGGAGGTCCCTTGTCTGGTACATCAGGGCAGAGCCAGTCTCTTGACTCCCATTCCACTGCTCTTTGTGTGACACCAGGGTTTCCCATATCTCTTCCCTGTTGTATCCCTGGCACTAGGAGGAGGATTCTGAGGCCCTGGCAGATGCTAGGTGCCTTCTGCATCCTTGTATAAGATAAAATGCCACTTAGTACAGGTTTGGCATCAAGCATATTCCTTTGTATAAATGGGTGTGGTTTGGAGTTCCTGTGCTGACCACTTCTTGATTAAATGATGTTGGGCCATGTCACTTAACACTTTAGATTTTAAGTCATCTGAGAAATGAGGTGTAGGGACAAAGTCCTACCTCAGAGGACTAGTGTACAAAAAACACTTGGTACTTACTAGGTGCTCAGTAAATGTGAGTTCACTTTTCCTTTCTTATTCTTTGAAGAGGCATGGCCTGTGTCCAGGGTACACAGGGTTAACATAACTCCCCTAGGGATCTAGGCATTTGACAAAATTAGGGCTTTTGCGTCCTTGTGCACTAATTATCTATGTATTGGAAAAGATCCTTGATTTAAAAATTGGTTTCAAAGAAGCCCTGAGGTCCTGGGAGGTGGTTCAAGGGTGGGGGACTCAGTGCTGGCCACACCACCACCCCCCAAGTAAACAAAAACAGCATCTCTTTGATGTGCTTTATGTGTTGGGCTTCCAGGTAGAATTTCATTTTAAGAGTGAGATCTAGTGTTGAAAACAGAGAATTGAAAACCTCTGTTGGAGAGTAAGAGGGAGTTTAACATTGGAGCTTTGCATCTCAAAATGGGCTGCCTTCTGGCTCATGTTCCTTCCCTCATGGCCTTCTTAACAGGGAAAGCCCTGATCCCACGTCCTCCCCACCTCCTCCGCCACGTGGAGGCCAGTCACAAGAAGAAAGATGAGCGGAGGTCCGTGCTGCTAACTGGGCCCTGATGCCCTGAGCCCTTCACACACACACACAAAGGAGCTACTGCCTGGGTTTCAGTTCTTTTTTTTTTTTTTGGTCGCGTTTGGTGTTAGTTGAGGCATGCTGGATCTTTCGTTGTGATGCGGGCTCTTCGCTGTGGCTCACGGGCTTCTCTCTGTTTGTGGCGTGCGGGTTTTCTCTTTCCAGTTGTGGCGCGTGGGCTCCAGGGCACGTGGGCTCTGTAGTAGTTGTCGCGCAGGCTTAGTTGCCCCGCGGCATGTGGGATCTTAGTTCCCCGACCAGGGATCGAACCCGCGTCCCCTGCATTGGAAGGTGGATTCTTTACCACTGGGCCACCAGGGAAGTCCTTGGGTTTCAGTTCTTGAAGGAGGTTTTCTGTCCTAACCTGAGCTATGGAGTCTTACTGGCTGATGTGGGCTAGAGATGGGGGAGAGGGAGGACGTGGGGCCTAAGATGCCAAGGTGAGGGCAGGGAAAAGTGTTGAAAATGAGTAAGTGACTATGGGAAGAGGAGCAATCTTCTTCCAGGTTGCTCGTCTTCCCATCTGCCACCCAGTGAGGTGGAAGACACATTGACTTTGGAGCCAGAAAGAGCTGAGTTCAAATCCTGAGTCTGCCGCCGATCAGCTGCATGATCTTGAGAAAATTCTTAACTCCTTCCAGTCTTCACTTCCTCATCTACAAAATGGGAATACTAGTGCTCTCACAGAATTAAGTGAACGTATATATCATAGATGTACACACATACATATTTTAAAAAATACATAAGATGGAAAACAATAGGTACAAACTAGCTGCCAATGAATAAATATCAGTCCCCGTTCCCCATCCAGCTACCATATCTACATTTTCCAGACCATACACTGGGACATTGGGCTGTGGAAAGGATTGAATGAAATGATATACATCAAATTCTTTGTGCAGCTCCTGGCACACAGTAGGTGCTTAATAAGTGTTATCTTCTTTGCATGCTCCCCCCCTCTGCACAGCCTGTTTGCAGAAGGAGATTTAGGAACAAGTCATTCCTGCAGTTCTGCCATTGCTGACTTTCTGTCCCCACGGGGATCAACGGCCCTGTGCTCACAGCATCACAGCCCTACACCATGTAATCTCGGTCTAACCCTGGGAACCAGCCTTAGAGCTTAGTCCGAAGACTCTGTGACAATTATCTGTCCTGACACCAGCCTCCATCCAGGACATGGGCCCTCTCTTGCCCTAGCAAGGCCTATTCCAGGCCAAGGAGTTCCACTCCTCCCTCCAAATCCTGACCTCCCCCCACACCCACCTGTTGCCCTGCTGGCTGTCTGGTGGCAGGGCTTATGTGTTGCCCTTGGACAGGCTCTCAGATTAAGATTACCAACTAGGTTTCCCTGTCTCTGTGTCCCACCCACCTGCTAGGTCAGCCTTCCCATTAGAGCTAGGAGAGGGCAACCGCCTCCTGTGCCAGGATTTCCCCAACATCAGGAGCTCCTGATGTCAGCTCCTACCCGGTCAGATGCCCCAACACATGCCAAGCCCTCAGGGCATCCCCAGACCAGTGCTCAACCTCCTCCTGCCTTCCAGACAACCCTCGTTAAATCTGGAGATGAATGGGAGAAGGCAGGCAGGGCTAGAGATCACTTCTGTGAAGGTCCAGATGTGGGCACACATATTGAGTGTTCAAGCTTGACCAGGCCATGGAAAATGAAAGATCACATGGGGTCCAAATCTCAGGCTGTGTGTCTTTGGCCAACTCATTTTACCTCTCTGTGCCAGGGGGTTTTTCATCTGCATCTGGAGTTAAGGAAACACAATAACTACTTAAGGGGAATAAATTAGATAATGCATATTAACCTCAGTGCCTGGTGCATAGCAAGACTTCAATAAAAGCGAGCCTTTTTCCACATCGCTGTGACGTTGTCCTTGTGCTGTGGTTGCTGTTCTTGCCATTAAGAAGGATGTGCGGCATCCCCAGGTAGGTCTCCTGTGCTTCTCCTTTTCCTCAAACTGTTCATTAATATTCTGAAGACTAAGTCAGGGAGGCAGTAGCAACACACCAGGCTTAAAACTAATCAAGTTCCCGTCAGTCCAAATGAACTTTTCGCACCGATTCTCAGATCTTCTGCATCTTGTCACTGGGTGCATTTTCCACACTTAATGAAGTTTGGGCAGCCCTGGCTGGCCACTGCCGGCTCCTGCTTGGTCCCGGAGTATGACCTCCACGCAGTCACAGCTGCTCCCAAGCACTGCACCGCGAGCACCCCCTTCACCCGTCTGCCTTCTCATCGGGGGGTGATGAGACCCCAGCAGATTAACATGATATCCTTGTAATTCTGCATCCAAGACACATGTTATTTTCCTTCAACACATTTGGAAAGGGGGCAAGTTCTACTTTGTAAGGACCGTCACTTATTTTGAACTGGAAGAAAATAATTTACTTGGTCAAAATTTGTGTTTTTCCATCAAGGGCACATATTTCCCTTTTGTAATGGGACACAGGGCCTTCTGGATCCCCACATAGTCAATTTTCCAAGGTTATTCCAGTGTGAGATTTTCTTCTTCAGTTTATTTCATGAACTAATCCAACAACTAAGAAAATAAAATTCAAAAATAACCACACAAATGAAGGTGAAAGGCAAAGAGGCAGGTGTGTTAGCATGATTCTCCTATCTCCAGTGTTTCTGAAAGAACTCTAAGAATGTCCCTCATCTGACTGGAAACCCATTCATATTTTTCTACCATAGAAATAAATTATTTGAAGGGCTCCTTCCAAGACCTGGACCCTGGCTCTCTACTTAGAAGCTCTGCTGGATTTCCCAGTGCCACCTACCACCCAACTAAGAGGGTTTCCCAGCATTTTTTTCTAGTTTCTAGTGCTGGGCTGTCTGGCCTGGCATCCCCAACTTGGGGACAATTCTTAGAGGCTGAGATTTTTGTCAGTGGCAAACTGGAAGATTCAAGGCCTTGAATGGAGCTGCAAAATCTCAAGCCCTGGGAGACCATGCCTACAGGGACCACCATGGAGGCCCACTATCCCTGCTTCCACTTCTCATGGGCCACTTTCAACAGATGTTAAGTTCTTGGATCTAGAAGCCATGACCTCTAGGCCACATCTTCAGGCCTGTGAATGGTGAGCAACAGGGGAAACTGCCTCAGACATTCAGACATTCTCAACGTGACTCCAAGAGAAGAGACAGGGGAAGGACCTCACTCAGGATCACACAAGCTAGTAACTGTCATAACTGAACCTTGAATCCAAGTTTGTATGACTTCAGATTATGCCACACTGCTCTGTTACTACCTGGAAAGCAGGCTCAGTGCTGCAGGGGTCCTGGTGGATAGCTACTTTCCCCAAAGAATGAACTTGGCAGGTGACAGCCAGATCCCCTGCCATCAGCTCACTTTCCTGTGGCTTCTCCAAAAGGCAGGCCATCCCACTGGGTGGCTTTAACTTCTCAAAGTATTCCTGACACTCCAGCACTCACTTGCAAAGAAAAGCTAGTCCCCAATCCCCACATGGGACAGACCCTATAGGAACTTTTTTTCCAGGTCTAAGAGAAAATGAAAAAGCACTAAGGCCGTGGTAGCTGACATCCCAGGGAGGGAGCATCCACGCTCCCACCGCCCGCAACGGCTGGGAATTGCATTTGTGTTTAATAACAACTTTGATCCCTCTGCCAGCGCAGCGGTCATTGAGAAATCCTGACATAAAGAAGGTATCTGGGAGATAAAGTTCTGCAAGCGATGATTACTAGCACTTAAGTTCCCTTTCTGTTGAAAGGAAGAATCCCAGAATGAACAGTGCATTGAATGATATGACAAGCGAGTACTTGATCCCTGTCCAGCTGGAGGGGATTGTACCCACCAGCAGCCTTTTAGCTAAGGATGTCTTTATATTTCCCTTCTTTGTCTGGGCCTCTCTAGTTCCTCCTTTTACTTCATGTCAGCACTATATAGTAGGTATGCCAAGTGGTTTTGAAATTTAAATTACAGTCTCTTTTTCAGATGTTATTGGAAAGAACATGTAATTTATAACCACGTGTTAGGAGTACAGGATGTTCATGGTCCACTGCCAATTTTTCTTTTGTCAAGTTAATAAAACTTTCATAAAACACTTATACACTTGTATATTTCATGGTAAAGATTTTTTTTTTATCTCATAGGCTAATGTAAAGATTTATTAAAACCATTTTTTTGTTAAGAGGAGTGTCAATAGTTTGCAGCTGAGTGTAATTTTGAATCCGTGGAAGATGACGGTCTGATGGAAAATGACAGTAACAGCTTTGTTGATTTAGCACTAAAAATAAAGGAGCCTTTCAAACGAGAGAATGCTCTAATATCCAGAGTGGGTTAGGACGCACTCAGGCCAATAGAGGCGAGCCGGAGGAGCTGGCCACCAGCACTCCAACCCCTGGCAAGAGCAGGGAAGGAGTGGATGGAGCCCAGGTGGGAGGGTGAGCAGCGGCCCCCCAGAGATTAGCTGGCAGGAGGCTCTTGTTGGGGAGGGAGGGAGGAGCCAGGAGGAGTGTTTAGGGCCTGCGTTGACTTCTTGTGGCAGAAAACTCTGCGATCTTCCTGTCCCCACAGGCACTCCTAGCCCTTCTAGCCCTCTCTGGGACCCCGTTTTTCCAGAAGGTCAAGGGCTACAGAACATGAACTAGTTTAATCTGGCCCGTCCCTTCCTCCCCTTCACCTTACTCAACCACCTCCAGCAATCCACATCTACCCCAAACTGGTCCCTATCGAAAGATTATCTGAAGCAACCTCATTTAACTTTCTTCTGCCTATACACCCCAGGCTCTTAGAAGACACTTCGTGGATTTTTTTTTTTTTTTTTTTGCAACTGGTAAATGAGTGTGCTCTCTTGCATGGGGTTCAGCATTGGGTCTGAAACAGAATTTAATAATTTGGAGTAAATAGACTTCTTAGAACTTCTGTTTTCTCCTCCGTGAAATGCAGATGATAACTCGTATCTCCAAGTCCCTTTATGAGACCATTCTGAGATTTGCAGTTTGCAAAGCATATGGATGGGCTTTGCAAACTGCAGGCAGTGGACGTGGGAACTCTTCATCTTGCAGGCTGGATCCATGGTCCTTTAGGAGGAATGTCAAGAGGATGGCAAACCACTTGCACAAAGACCCTCATTCTCTCAAATGTTGAGATGGGCTGAATTTACAAACAGATTAAAAAGTTAAGAGGAAATAAAGGGGAAGGGATGATTATTAACTGTGAGCCATAGATCTTTCCATTACGAAGTCCTACTATCCCCATTTTATAGATGATGAAAGTGGAAATACGAAAGGTTCTGTAATCAGCTTGAGATCACAAAACTAGTGAGACAAGCAGGTTTGACACTTAGGTCATTCTAACTCCTAAGATTGTTTTTCTTCCACTCCACAGTAGCAGCAGATGCTCTTAACTGGTTCCTAAATGCTGAGCACCCTGCTAGGCACTCTGCAAGCATTCTGTCCCTTAATCCCCATGCCACTCCTGCAGAATCACTCCTATCCTCATGCAAGGTGAGAATACTGAAAGGGCTGCACGGTTCAAAGTGAGTGGCCTCAACTCTGATCATGGCTGACCTACCCTTCAGAGTTATAATACGCGTAGAAAAGGAATGGGTGTGCTTCTGAGGAAAGGCTGCAGAGGGTGTGGGTACCTTTGGTGAAGTCCCAAAACTCTACCTAGCTGCTTCTCCCCCAGGTGAGGGTTAGCCCCCAAGGTCTGGCTCAGGAACTGGGGCTTCAACATTCTCATTCCTCCCCATGGGTCTCTTCCCTGCCTCCCTCACTCTGCTGTCCTTCCAGCCCCATTCAATTCAGTCCCCCTTCCTTGTTCTTTCTACACTCCTGCCTTCTTTTCCTTGCTCACTCTCAACTGAGCTGGCACTCTCTGAAGCAGCATTTCTCCCGGTGACCCCCTCTGGCATCACTGAAGCAAGGACCAGGCACATTCCCAACTTAGGGTCACTGTTGTTTTTTTTTTAATGAGTCTGTAAAGCACAATATTTTTCTGACTTGTATTATTGTGTATGCTTAGAGGAATACAGTCTAAGTACAAAGGGACTTAAACATCATATAATAATTTTGTTCTTAGTAGGATCCTTCTCCAGCCACCTCTCTCACCCTATTTACTGGCCAACTTCTATTCCTCATGGAGATTTCTGCTTAAATGTCATTTCTTCAGACCTTTCCTGACCCCTCTGACTAAAGCAGGCCATCCCTTTCATATCATCTTTCATATCATCTTGTGTTTTCCCATCACTTTCATATCATCTTGTGTGCGCTCTTTCATATCATCTTGTGTTTCCCCATCACTTCTCACAAGTATAACTAAGTATTTATAAAATTATTTATTTGCTGTGCATATTGCCTGGTCGACCATGAACTCCAAGAGTGGGGGAGCCACCTCAGTATTTTCATTGCTGTATCTTCAGTGCCCAAAATATTACCGGGTTAATCCTCCCCGTGACCTCACACCACTGCCAGATCTTCCTCCCCTTCCAGATAAAAGCCCAGATGGCCTCCTGCCTTTACACCTGGTCCAATTTGTGACTGTGCGCTGTGTCACAAATTGCAGCATCACAGAGTCCAGTTAGCAGAGATTCTGGTGACAGCTTTCACCTGTGTGCTTCTGAGGAGAAGGTGCAAACTCGTAGATGGCGGGAAGTGAGGGAGAATAGCTTACAGCCCAGCCTCCTCCCACATCTCGACAGCTCTGAAATATGGAGGCACAGGGAGCTCTCGGCTCCTGGGAGGAACTGTAGTAGAGAAATTGGGACTCCAGGACAAGAAGTCGCAGAGAAACAAGTAGAAGAATCCTGTACAATCTCTGTCATTGTCTTTCCGGGTACAGAGTGAGCAGTTAGAACCAATGAGGCCAGCAGGTGCACAGCGTGGAGTGTGGATGTGGGAGTTTGGTTGAGATAGGGCCCCTCTCCATCAGATCTGGGGGAGGCTGTGGTTCAGCTGAGCAAGCCATTTCAAGGTGTTTGCTTGAAATGTTTGCTCATGGCTGTTACTGCTGATCTTGCGGCTATTTTTGCTTCTAGAAGGAGGCAGTGTGGTCTAGTAGCAGGTGCTGCCTCTAGAGCCTCAGAGGGCAAGCCTGGGTGATGAGCACCAGTGGCTGGAGCCCTGGCCATGCCTGGTGCCTCCCGAGCGTGCTCACAGCACGACCAGGCTGAGGCCCCTTGAGTGGGATCAGCCAGCTCCTGCTGCAAGGGCCTAGAACAGCGAGTGTCGGCAAGGTTGGAGGGTTCACCATTCACCGTCTATCTAGCTTGAGATAATTTAGCAGAGCGGTCAAGAGTTCAGGTTCTGCAGTTAGATAGACCGTCAGCTTATTAACTTCATTTTGGAGAAATTACTTATCATCTCTATATCTTAGTTAAAATTATAAGCAGGGCCAATTTCGTGAGCATGTGACCTGTGAATCCACAAAAGGCCCCATGCTCAGAAGGGCCCTGCACTCACTTTAATGCTCTGCTCTCGCCATCCTGAAATTCTTCATGATTTTTTAACAAGGAACCTGTATTTTCATTTTGAACCAAGCTGGGCCTTGCAAATTATGTAGCCAGTCCTTATTATAAAATAAATATTTATTGCAAGAGTGAGGGTGAGGAACAATAAGGCAGGTCTGTTCCTAGCGTACATTAAGGGCCTAATATTAAGGGCCATTATTATTATTAGCTCCTGGGTTACCTACCAAGTATTTCATGCATCTCCAGCTTTCTGGCAGGTGGTTGGTGAGAAAAGACATCTCTAGGCTTCAAAGACAATCATGGGCAGGGCCTCTTTAATCCTCGAATAGAAGTCAGGCTGAATAAAGAACCAGAGACCTTGGTTGTCCTCGTGGCATATTTCTCCAGGAACCCCATGGGGTGTGAATAGGGCCTACAGGTGGCAGGCTGTGGGAAGGGCACCAGGAGTCTCCTGGGTGACAGGTGGCCCAAGGACCAAGTTCATACTCTCCTCTCCTTGGGCCTCATTCTCAACAGCAATGCCGCTCTGCTATACCCACCAAGTTGAACGTTTCTGATGCTGTTTTGCCAAACCAATCTCTCATCTCTGCTCTCCTGTGTCTGTGAGTCAGCAACTGGTTGCACTTCCCAGCTGGGTACATCCAAGGTAGCAGAAACAGATGGCAGAAAATTGGCCTCACTCTCCATTCACCTGGTTGAATGGCCCCATCTCCCCCCAGGCCACTCTGACCACCTCTGGTTCTTCTAACATGGGCAGCCATGGCCAGCAGTGGTAACTTTTTCCTTTACTCTTCTAATCTTTTTTCACCTCATTCCCTAACCTCTGTCTTAATCCAAGTACTGGAATGCCTTTGTCCATTTGGTTCCAACAATATCATCACTACTGCTCTGTCTCTTTGCTTTGTTCTCTAGAGAACAGGACTCCTTTATTGAAAGGAGGCATTTTCTATTATATTGGACCAAAATCTATTCCTTTATTCATAACAGCTGGAAGCATGGCACAGTCCCTAAAGTTTTTTATGCAATCACAGGTATTCTTTAACAGAGGGAGGGGCCAGGAGAACCAGGTCTCTTCCACTGTCGGGTATCTGAAGAGCCTGGGAGGCATAGCAGGTATCTGCAAAGCGAGGCTTTGCAAAAGGGCCTCTGAAATTCAGCCCAGTGCTTTTTCTTCCTGCTGCATGATGTTGTCTCTATTGAAAGATTCTCCTTCCCCAAACACAGAGTACAACAATCCCATTGAATGCATTGCCAATGATAAACTATGTACGGACAAATAACAACAGTGACAAAACCACACATAGAGACAAGGCAGTCTGTGTCGGGGAAGAAAGAGAAAAATAAATGAAATTAACAGTGGGAGACAAAAACAGAGGAAAACCCAGCAATTAGATTAATCATAGACTTCCAGGAAATTGGCCCAAATTTCTTTAAAATCTTGTTGATTGTTATTCAGATTGAAGGGTTCCCTCAGCAAGATCAGCCAGAGCCCACCAAGCTTGCATACCAATATGCTACATCCTACGCGCGAGCTGCTCAGATCCCAGGGCTGTGTCCCTGCCACAGTGAATCACCTATGCAGGTGTGAAGTCCAGCTGTGGTCAAGAGGCAATATTTTTAGTCTAGGCTCTCTGGCCAAATCTATTTGGGACTTTGAACAAATCATATCACTTTCTGGACCTCAGTTTCCATATCTGTTAAATAGGCAAGTTCTACCCTTCCTTAAGTCAGTGGGTTTTGAGAGGTTGAAGAAAGAAAATAGATGTGGAATTCCTGGGTAGACCAAAAGTGCTATGCAAGCATAACATAGAGCATCTTCAGAGTCAGAAAGAAAGCAGGATATTGCCCAAGGTTCAAATACCACCCCCTCCGTGCACTAGGGTAGAGGAAATGTAGTGTGGGGCTGGATTGAGTGAGCTGCTACAAACAAGTTCCAAAGCCTTCAGATTCAGTAAAACCCTCAGTACATCTTGACCCAAATATTCCTCCCTCTTTTATGATCTGCATTTAAAAGAAAATTGAATGACCTATCTCTGGCTTTATTAATGCTTAAATCATTAGGATCTTGGCTCCAGAATGCTCCTGGATTGCCAGAGGGATGTCAGAGCTTTCAAATGCCTGGAAGTCGCCCTTCACCCAGGGTGAAATAATCCAAGCATAAAATGGTTTAGGTTTGGTTTGAAGGATTGAATGCCTGAATTCCTCTTAGAACTGAATTCTTCAAATATGACCATTTTTGGCTCAATGTAAAAAAAAAAATTATTCACTGTCTACTAGGTGCTAGGCTCTGTGCTAAGTGCTCTGTATGCGTTATTTAATGTAATCCTTACAACAACCCAATGTGGTAAGTTATATTCATGTTCCTCTTTTAAAGATGTAAAAAATAGGACACGCTTCAAGTATTCTGGAAAAGATTTTGACCAATTTTTCTCTTGGCTTCTGTCTTTGAATCTTTGAATCCCGTGAAAAGAATAAATAATCTGATAACTGAAGAGGACAAAAACAGCCATCCAGTATTACGTGTCCCTAAATATGTCTCCATTAAATTCAGTAAGTGTTAGAATTTGGGCATCAAATAAACTTGAGAAAAAAATAAGTAGATTTATTTGCTGCAGGACTTTTCAGGGCCTTTGAAATAAATGTTCAGTGCAACTCTCTAAGAAGGGGATGGTGCGTGCAGCATTTTCCAAAATTATTTGGTGGTAGAAGATCTTTTTCCAAAGGATCTTACTATTCTTCAGAAAATCATTTATCATTTATCATCATATCATTTTGTAAAGCAGGAAACCATGGTTCATTCAGGAGAAGTAACTTGCCCATGTCATAGTGTATTCATGGTAGAGTCAAGACAGCAACCCAGATGTCCTGAGTCCAGGCCTAAGCCATGTTCCAGATTCCACTACAATAAAGGGAGGTGTAGTCAGAGGGCCAGTTGTGAGTCTTTCATAAGTTCAAGCCATGAGGGCCACACATAGCCTCATAGACCATAAATCACACATTTGAGATTCAAATGGTCACAGGTATTGTAAGCTAGAAGAGAGGATATTATTTCAGTAAACTCTTTTGTGCTTGAGGGGGTTGTTTTAATTAGGGTTCTCCAGAGAAACAGGAAGAGAGAGAGAGATTTATTTTAAAAAATTGGCTCACGCAATTATAGAAGCTGGCAAGTCCAAAATCTGTAGGGCAGGCCAGCAGGCTGGGGACACAGGGAGGAGCCAATGTCGCAGCTTGAGTTTGAAAGCACGGAGGCAGAATTTCCTTTTCCCTTGGGACCTTAGTCTGTTTTCTCTTAAGGTCCACCCAAAGTATGGAAGGTGATCTGCTTTACTCAACGTCTGCTGATTTTTTTTTTTTTTTAAGATTTTTTTGATGCGGACCATTTTTAAAGTCTTTATTGAATTTGTTACAATATTGCTTCTGTTTTATGTTTTGGTTTTTTGGCCGCGAGGCATGTGGGATCTTAGCTCCCTGACCAGGGATTGAACATGCACCCCCTGCATTGGAAGGTGAAGTCTTAACCACTGGACCGCCAGGGAAGTCCCAACGTCGGCTGATTTAAATGTTCATCTATCTTAAAAATTACCTTCACAGCGACATCTACATTGGTGTTTGAGCAAATATCTGGGTACTGTGGCCCAGCCAGGTTGATGTGTAAAATTAACCGTCATAGGGGCCATGTTCCTTCCTGCCCTTAAAATGCAGGTGACACCTCTCTACCTCATCCTCATCAACAGAATGTGAAAAGCACATCTGGAGATCACCCATCACTCGGGGCTTCCAACTGTGCCTGGCGTAGACTCAGTGGTACCGTGGAGGTGCCTTGTGTGTTTCTTCATCAGTGGATGAGGCTAGAGGCAGAGGCCAAGGAGGATGCCTGAGCTGGATATATTCAAGATTCCACCATGCTGCCCTCCCTCAACCAGAATAAGTCCATATTTATCTGTTACATATTAGACTTCCATTTAAACTGATGCTACAATCTGTTAGAAATTCTCTCAACCTACATTAGCTTACTGCCTCCTGTAGACCCTTTCTACTCAAAGTGGGTTCTGAGGACCAGCCTCATCAGTGCCACACAGGAGCTTGTTCGAAATACAGACGCTCAGGCACTATCCCAGAGCAACTGAACCAAAGTCTGCATTTTAACATGATCCCTGGGTGACTTGTCAACACTTTTAAAGACTGAGGAATAAAGCTTTAGACTTCAAACTTTTGGGGAACAGAGACCAACACAGCACCAGACACATAGTAAGCAGTTGAGAATTAATTCTTTCCTGAATGATGGCCTGGCTTAGGAAACCAAGGCCCAGAGGGGAGAAAGGTAGCACAATTAGTAGAGTATTGGTACCAGAAAACAAGATTCTCTGGTTATGTGTTCCTTGTGCAGTAATATGATTCCTCCATGGAGGACCAAAGTTATGGTTGAAAACTTAAGTCTCCAGTCTGAACATTTCAGAAATCAAGATGTTCCAAGAGAAGCATCCAAGTTTTTTGTGTTTACGGGAAAACTCCTTATAAGGAGTTCTGTCCAGCAAACAAAATCATTTGGCAGGAGTAAGCAGGCTCCCCTGTGAGGCCCCTTGGCATGGAAGAAAACCGAACTATTATCCCAAACTATTACCTTTACTTGCAGGTACATTCAAACTGAAGTAAAAATCCCCTTCTGTGAAACCGTGGGTCCATCTGAACTGCCCTTTCCACAAGGATGGGAGAGATTCTGAGCAGATGATCAGCTGAGGAGTTAATTTGCAGCTGTGCTAAACTGCGAGCACTGAGGCTGTCATAGGGGAAAAGAAGAAGCAAGTGGAGAAATCTTTGATCCTCAGTTCAGCCAGCTTCTTCCGGAAACTTAAATGGGAGATCAAACAAGAACAGCAATGCAGGCTCTGGGCTCTGTCCAGGGCTATAGGAATCCAATACTCCAATAATCATCCAAGTTCGACAGAAGTCAACCCAGGAAGCTCGCCAAGGAAAAGGCTTGCCTAAGAAGAGGACAGAAGCCATGACAAATGAGGCAGAGGGAGAGAGGGTTGCAAATGGCCTTGGGCTGCCTTCCTTGCAGTGCTCCTCCTGTGCATTTCCTCCCTTACACAGCCAGCCTTCCTCACAAAACTTAAAAGAAACAAAGATGAACTTAAATAATCATCTGCATTTCCAGACTCGGCTAGTAGTAGTTCAAGGGCCTGGTCTTGGATTTTCAATGCTAAGGATTCACACAATCTCAGTGCAGGGAATGGACTTACTATGCCATGGGCCATGCCAACACTTCTGTCTAGATCACATGTGATATTCAGCATAAAGACCTTCACATCGGTTTAGCACCTTATAGTTTACAAAGCACTTTCACACTCATTATCTCATTTGCCCTGGGGTAGGTGGGGTATGTGTGTGCTCCAGGGGGCTCTGGATTGATTGCTGGGTGCCTCTTCATCCCATTTTCACTCCAGGAATCCTGGTCATAAGTGATATGCAGGACAACTTGATCAAAGTCCAGCAAACCCTGCAAGTGTGGGCACTTACAGCTACAACCAATGAAAAATCTCATTACAGTCACTGGAATACAGCCAACTGCACTAATATTGGGCAGAAGTCATGGCAGATAGGCAGAATAGCACCTCTCATAACTGTCTGAGTGTCCAGACTGATGCCACCTTACCTTGACACACCCAGACCCATTGCACAGAGCAGATACTAAGTAAAAGCTGTACCTTGGGACATAATATCTACTCATAGGCTTGGTACTGAACCAAGCTCTTCAACACGCCTAGCTCTCAAATATCCCAGCCACCCGCCGCAATACTGATTCTTCCTTTCTTTCCTCTCCCCCAGATTTTCCCCTGCCCCTCACCAAAATGTGCTTTACAACTCTGACCTCTTATTAATGTCAACCACAACCTAGCTGCCCTGCCCAAAGCTTACTTCAGTATCATTCTCTTCTAGTTCGGTCTAGCCTACACAGGACACTGTGCACCGAAAGACAAACATATCAATCTTTGGGGTAAAAAAAACCCCACAAACTTGTGAGAAATCTCCATAAATCCACAACTTGGCACGGTCCACTGCAGATCCACCCAGTAAAGACCACCAAAATCTAAAGAGAGAAACTAGCAAAACTCGGTGAGCTCTGGACCTGTTGTTAAGTGTGGTGGGCTAGTCAGTTCACCCATCGTTAGGTGAATTGACACAACTAATACTTATGGGTAATAAATAAAACATAGTCCTTTCCCTCAAGAGGCTTAGAGCCCATCAAGGAAGACAGACATTCAACATACAATTAGTCCTAGGAGATGGTTCTTGTAATAGAGATTTCCCAAGTCTTTTGAAGGATGTGGCAGGTAGCACTGAACAACTGCAGCAGGCACTATTCACTTTAGAGGTGGCTAATGTAACTACTGGGAGGGGAAGTCCTCAGCACTAACTCTATAGAACCTGACCACATACGCCAGTATTCACCAACACATGACTGTCTCTGGCAAAGCATGAGATTTTATCCTTATATGAGGAGGCTGCTGAGCCCGATGAGGGCCCTCAAGTTTCCCAAACCCAATATAGCTACTGAGGTCTCATAGAAAAGCAGGACAGATACAGTCTCTGCAGCATATAGTCTTTGCAGGACAGGCATTATTGGAGAGCCCATTTGGCTTTACAGTACAGTAAAGTTTGCAGGCTCTGTGCGCAGACAGAGGATTGGAGCTCCAGATCTGCTGACTGCAAGCTTCACGGTCTTGGGCAACTCAATTTGTTAATCTTCATTCCTTCTTCTGTTCAAAGGGTACACTGATACCCTTCTCATAAAGTTTCTTGTGAAGATTAAGTGTAAAATGCCTGACATACCATCTGGCAGACAGTTGAAGCTTTTAAAATGTTTCTTCTTTTCTTTCTTCTTTCCCTTTTCCTAAGCTTGGTAGAGATTATAGAATGCAAGAGTTGGAAGAGAACAAGAGATCACCTAATCCAAGTTTTCTCATTTTATAGATTTGGAATCTGCAACACAGTTTGGAATTAATCTGCTTATCAATCATCAAAACATTCCAAAAATAATATTGAGCAACTATTATCTGCCTAAATTAAATCAGTCTGACTATGTGGATGAGGCTTAATTGTCCCAATAGTTTTATCATCTATAAAACAAGGATAGTAAAGTTCCGACTCGTTAGGACTAATGCAAGGTTTAAATTAAAAAGTATAGGTAAAGTAACAATAGTTCTGTTAAAATTTAAGTTTGTTTAACGTTACAGCTGCCTTGAGCAAGAATGAGGTAGAGAAAACAACTTGTATTTCTTCTATCTAGTATTTTTTTTCTTTCTTTTTTTTATTGTTGTTATCTAGTATTTTTTAAATCCGGGTTTTCTAGAAGTGGATGATCTCAAATGTCAAAAATTCTCACTATTACCCTTTTAGAATAGCAAAAGAGGCCAGGGATAGGAAACCTCTCTTTTTACACCTGATGGACATCTCAGAACTGAGGAGGAAGCTGCAGGCTCTCTGTTCTGTCTCTCCCTACTCACCCCAACAGAGAGAGGGTGACTCTGGGGGTGCATTCGGAAGCAGACAGAACTGATGGCAGGGGACCGAGTGTTCACTTTATGAAACTCTGGGGAAAGTTTACCCTTCTGGGGCTTTATCTGAGTCCCAAGGCAAGAGCCTCCTGAGATTTTGTCTGTCAACAGTTTACATTTCACTCAAACTTTCTCCAGGGAGATAGAACCATAACTATTGGTGGGGTGTTCTCTGTACGGTAGCCTGAAAATACTATAATTATTGTTGGCAGGGTGTCCATTTTCATGACAGTCTGGCATCTGATATTTACTGAGCACCTACTATATACCAGGCATTGTGCTAGGCATGTTATATACACATTTTTATTCATTTATACTCACATCAACCTGTAAGGGAACCATTATTTCCCCCATTTTCCAAATGAAACTCAGAAAGCTCTATTTGTACATGGCCACACAGCCAGCAAGTAGATCTGCAATTCTGAATCAAATCTGACCCCCAGTCCCATCTGCTTTCTCCTGGATGCCTCAGCCTCAGATCTGCTCCTATAACTGGCTTTCTCTGGCTTCATAGCCCCTTTTGCTGGTTGTCTGATATCAGTGTATAGAAAGAATAGAAGTTTTAAACTTCAACATGTAAATATTACGATTATTTAGTTCTTTCTGCACATCAAGTGTTACCCACTCCTTAAGAAATAATCCAAAATGGAAACTAGAAGGCCAGAAAGATATATCTGAATTAAAATTTTGTATTTGCCACTCACAAGCCATGTGACTGGCGAATCTGTCAGGGCCTCAGCTTCCTTATCTATGGAATAGTAGGCAAAATCTCAGAAGATTCTTAACAGGTTTAAATGAGAAAATGTCCCAGGAACATTGTAAAGCTAGAAACATGATTTCCTTCCCGCTTTCAAAAGCAGTCACTCTGGAGTGAGTCTGGTTTATGTTACAGCTTTTTTCCTATCTAAATATAGGAACTTAACTGCCCCTCTATCTTGTAAAATGGGATAACAATAGTATTTACCTTATGGGATTGATTAATCGTGGGATGAATAGCTGTAGATTATTAATACATGTAAAGTGCTTAGAATAGCACCTGGCACATAATAAGTTCTGTACAAGAGTTAGCTATTTTTATGATTTCTTTCCTTCTTCCCTCTCTCCCTCCCTATCTTCCTCTCTTTCAATCCTCAGAAGAACCGAAGTTCTCTTCCTGACAATACAACCCATTTGGAATTATCAGTTTTTAGACCATTGACTTCCCCTCAGCATCAAAAGAGTTAAGATCCTTTCAAAACCAAATGCCGAGATACATGCCCCTCCCTCTCCTTTGCAGAGGCTAAGGCCTTGATCATTTCTTAATGTAACTACTTCAGGAAATTTGTCACACTAATAATGTTAATATGCCTTATTTCTACACTGCTCACGCCCTGAGCTCTCAATCACTTCAAAACACAGTGATTGAAAATTTTCAAAAGTCTTTGATTTGGAAGTTGTTATGTAGAACACTAGTCAAGTATAAATATGGCAGAGTGATTTAAGGTGGTTGGAGCAATCCAAATGTTTAAGCTTGTTTCAGATAATTATCAATCTTTCTGCACTGCATTTTCAACACCCCCCTTCATTTGAAGGAGTGGCCCTCGCCAAGGCCTGGAGCACGTTGTTGAGGCTGCCGAGTGCCTCTCTGCTCCCCGCGCTGTGTCTTGTCATAATCATGTTATTAGACCCTGAATGGCTTGTGCTACTCCTGGTATCAGACTCAGGTCATAGAGAGAACTGGTCACGCTGGATTCAAAAGCTCCTTCTCTGTCTGCATCAATCCAGGCAAACTCTTTCTAGGCCAGGGCTCTGAGGCTGTACAGCCAAGGGGACAGTGCCCTCTGATGGCCTCACATTGGTCAGATCAGATGCCTACACAGGGGCTCTGGTCGAGTATTTGCCTCGAAATTCCGGAACGACCACATGATACTATTCTGGGCTGGGACCCCTTTGTGCACCACTTGTTACCTTATCCCAGCCACGCCCCCCCCTCCACCATTCTACTTGGATGGTGACAGATTCTAATGGGGTTCCCTGATCTCTGCACATCACACACCTCCCTCTTCCTGCCCTGGGGCTTCTCTGACATGGAGGTGAGAGGCAGCCATGCAACCTGCTAGCCATATGCACACACCACTGGAACGCAGGCAAGCAAATGACCAGAGGACCACCCTCCACCAATGGAAAAGAAAAGCTGATGGAAAAATAGGCTTTTCCTCTGTGCTCCAAGTTTTTAGTTCCAAGACACATTTTCCGAGGCTCCTCCGAAGGCCCCAGTGGGATGAGCGTCAGACGCTGACAGCAGTGGTCAGTTCCTGAGCACATACTCCTATGGCCGTTCCTTCCAAAGCTGTTTCACTCCCTCAGGGCCCTCTCCAGTGCCCTCCCTGCCCAAATGAACTACTTGTAATACATGTGCCTCTGCCTCAGACTCTGTTTCCAGGGGAACTCAGGAATCACCCATACCCAGGAGGATTAAGCTCTGAAAAATCCCAGGCCCCCCAAAAATGGACTTGGAAGGACCAGAACACATGGATTCCTGAGAACAAAAGGAACAGAGCCAGAGACACCATAGTGCAGAAGGACAAGGTGACCCAGCTGCCTGAGCATAGAGTGACGGGAAGGCAGCACCACCTCAGCATAAAGGGTCACTTGACACAATTTTTTTCAGCACCAGAAAACCAGCAGGCAGGATCACTGCAGTGAAATTAGTTCAGATGGCACAGTTACCATAGCACAGGGCACCAGGGGCCCAAGCAGAGTAAGACCAATAAACATAATCACTTTGGACAGGAGCTTCAGGTAGAGCAGTTGTCTACATATAAATGGGCCTAGAGATTCCCCAGTTCAGAAGAAGCAGGCCCATGCTATCCAGGATGGAGATGGGCAGTCTCGTCCCTACCTCTCCCTGCACCTCCACACACCGGTATGACCCCCCCACCCCCGTTGCTCCCACTCTTACTTGTGGAGAGCACATGAGGGATAGCGTGGGGTTGGGCTCAGACGCCCCGAGTTAAAACTCCACCCTACCCCTGCACTGCCTGTGTGACTTGGGCAGTTCATAGAACTGTGTGAGACACACCTGCCTCTTTTATAAATGGAGGATAACAAAATGGGAGAGAGTAGATATCAAAGTCCTCTGTGAAACTGTAAAGTGTTGTGTACTTAATGTTGATATTACCATTCCCTATAAAACAGGTGTCTCACTGAGCCCAACAGGAATGTAAATTTATCATTGCTATCTTAATTATTATTAACTAAAATTTGCATAGCTCTAGTTTACAAAGTATTTTTACATTTTAAAACCTATTGGGTCACTTCATCCCGTCAAAAACTCAGCTGGCAAGTTGTATCATTACCCCTCATTCTAGAGAGAAGGAAACTGCACCTCCGAAGGTGACTTTCTCAAGACACTCTGGCAGGGAGCAGTGGACCTGAGGCACAAAGCTGGACTTCTGGGTCCGCATCCTTACTGTGTTTTTACCCCAACATGCCAGAAAGGAGTGCTGAGCACCATGGCTCCACGTTTTTCAGCTTTAATTGGAATGATGCCGGGAGGTAGTAATTCTGCTCAGGAACAGTGAGATGATAATGTTCTGTCTCCGTGTTCCCTGAGGCCATTCCTGGGTAGCACTCACATGCTGTCGCATCGAGAAGCTTCTCAGGCCTATATTTAAGTAATAAGACATGACAGGCCGTGTATTTCTGGGACATTATTACATGCCCCGGGTGGTGGTAGGAGGCTGAGGCTGAGGAAATTTCTTTGAGCGTCGCTTTGGCTATTATAAAATATCATGTATAAATCAAGATGGAGTGAGGGCTAGTCGAAGAGGCAGACAGCCACTTAGAAGGCTGTGCCGGTATGGCTGTGACATCACCACCAGCCAATCCCACAGCTCCTCCACCTTACCGAATCCCCAAGCGATTTGATCATTTGAGACCTAAGAACCATTCAGGTTCAAAGTCATCCTCAGGGTTCTGAAATTGTCAGGGCCGGATGCTGGAAGGTCAGCCCTCCCATTGTGTCCATCGTGAGCTGGTGTGATGTGATCTAAGTGAATCTGGACTTGAGGATCTGGAAAAGACTGTCCCCCAGCACACTCTGGTTCTTGCCATCGGGTAATCGCTGGATTTGCACGTCTCACGGTCTTGTGGGTTGTGGTTGTGGTTTTACACTCTATTTGGGGGAGAGGCCTTTACTCTCTGCCAGGTTAAATGACTAGCAGGCATTAAAGATGGCTGTCAAGCTGATCAGAAACAGACCTCTGGGCTGATCTGCAACTGAATCCCTGAGCTCTGATGTTCCAGCCAAGGTTAGGCAAATCCAGGCCGCACGCCTGGTCTCTTGGGATGTTCTCCTGTGCAGCATCCAGGCTGTGATTAGGAACGGTAACGTTTTCCAGAGACTTTGCCCTCAGGGAACTGATAATCTGGAAAAAGGTATAAAATAAATACACTCAGATAAATCCAATATGGGGCAATAAAAAGAAATCTTAAGACCAAGTCACATTTACCTATATCCTCTGTGTGGCGCAAGTTGGAGATAATAGTTGCTCAGTCAATGCCTGTTGAAGGGATGAACGTGCCCTCAGAACACAGAGTGCTGAAGGAGTGCACATGCTCTAAGCCTCAGTTTTTCAGGCTGTAAAGAAAGGAAAGTGGGACTTACTTTCCCTGCCTTTGTTGCATGGTTAGAGTGAGAATTAAAATACAAAAATTATATTGTAAGCTGAAAAGCACTACTCAGTTGTAAGTGATTTGCAATGAAGGATGTGATCACACATCTGGCTAACAGTAACTGGGAGAACTTAAAGAGAAGACTCTTGAAGGTTTGGGGGGCGTTCATAAACATTTGCAGCCTCTGTCCTCTGCTCCCCATCTCCACTATCAGTAACTTGGACTAGACCCAATTTATGAAGGGGTTCCATCTGTCGGTTCACTGGTAAGGTCAGCCTTGTATACTCATTGAGTAAGATATGAGATTTCATCTGGACTCGGTGGGGGAGTGCCATGATTGATTAATGATGTCTGCTATGGACCTGGGTTGGAGGCTAGCAGCATGTATGGCATTTATTTTGCCATTCTTTGCCTAGACCCTCATTTTCTCATTCAGTGCAGCAGCTTCCTAACTGGCCTCCATCTTCTGTTATCATCCAGCCCCAGTCCACTCTTGCTTCTGCCACCAAAGTAGTCGCTTTCTAAAACGTAAATTGTCATATTCCCCTACTAAAATCATTCAGGGGTCTTCTCCTTCTTCCACAAAATGTAGCCAAACTCCTCAGCAAGGCCTGTAACGCCCTCAGGGACTTAGCCCTACCCTGCCAAGTCATTCTGGCCCAGCACTCCCTAACTTATCTTAGCCACACCAAGACAGCATAGCTATCTTCCTCCCCAGACACACCCTGCCCGACTCACTGCCTAAAATCTTCTCCTCATCCTTAGTCCCTAATGCATTTATTGTCGCCTAGGTGATGTCTTCACTCATCACCTTCAGTAGAATTAATCTCTCCTCCTTCATCTCTACAGCATCCTATATAAATATCTATTACAGCATTTTTCCTATGAAAGGTATTTCTCTGCTTGCTTACCTCCCTCACTAGACTGTGAACTTTGTAATACAGGAAACCATGTCTTATACATACACATTTGTATTTATCCTGGGCACTGTGTCTGGGATAAAATACATGCTTAGAAAATATTTGAAAAACAAATAAATGAATTGTAGAATGTACTAATTAACCTAACATATATACACAGCCCTGTCTATGGAGCTCCTTCTTCATAAGTCACCATTCTTTGATCTGATTGAATCTAGGGAAGGTGCAGACCTAAGACAGCCATTCTATAAACTGGGTAGTACCTCATGAACTGCTCCATCAGGAGAACTCTGGTAAACAAGTTTATCATTGGTCATGAACTAACAAACCATGTTCTCTATCTGAACTTGAGATACAGATAGTTAATAGCAGGAATAGAAGGCAGAAGACACAAGGAAAAGGCCAGCTTGGTCACCATGAGACATCAGAAGCCATGCGTAAACAGAAATTACAAAGCAAGACAAAGATGAAATTTACATGGAGTAGAGAATAGGGTAATTGGTTAGTAGCTGTAAGAGGGTAGAAGTAATCCACTCTGGTCTCTGAGGGATGATCTCTAGAACTCTCTTGGATCCTGAACAACTTCCTGGTTTCTGCATTATATTCTAGCTGCATTGTTTATTATGCCAAAACAACTGAATGCTTTTCTGCTAAATTTAGACGGTCTATTTGGGAGGGTATCATTTAAAATACGAAGTACATTGTTCCATAAATAGTGCAGTGGGCTTTAAAGACCAGAGCCCTTTCTTTTCAACAGCTGACCTCAGAGCTAACCAGTGATGGTCAGGGATGAAGCCCACACAGCTAGAGGGGAACCTGGTGCCCAGTCCTGGTCTGAGCCTCACTCATGCCGGAACTCCTTAGGTGTGTAGATGCTGATTTCCACCTGGAGGTTCACCACATCATCAAGTGTCTGGAGAGAAAAAGATTAATTTCAAATAGCTGAGTAGCTATTTGAATAGCTGAAGAGCTGTTCTTTATGAGGTAAAGAGCAGACATACACTATATGAATATTTCTCAAACTTTAATGGACACACAAATCATCTGGGAAACTTGTTGAGATTCAGACTCTAATTCTGCTTGAATGGGGTGGGACCTGAGATTCCTCATGTCTAACCAGCCTCCAGGTGATGCTGATACTAGTAGGTGAGGACTACACTTTGAGTAGCAAGGTTCCATGTGATGCCAGAGGGAAGAACTAGAGCCCACTGGAGGAGGTTAAAGAACAAGAGTTCTAACTAAAGAACTTTCTACCTGCTCAGAGCTCCGTGGAATGGAATGTGATGCTTTAGTATCAGGAAGGACCGAGCAGAAGTTAGGCAACAATTTGGCAGATGAATATTACAGAGAGAATGTCTGCTCTGTCTGGCAGGTAAACTACCACAGTCATTTTCAAACTTGTTTTAATGTACTCCCTAAAAGATTTTGAGCACTGTGTACCTACCTGACCCTCTTTAGATTGACATCTAAAATTTTATATATTTAAATACATTCATTTCTTAATAGAAGATAAAAATGTTAAATGGTTTATTAAATAAAGCAAAATAAAGATGAACTAATTTAAATAAATACTTTATTAGATCTAGCATGTAAGTTCCAGAGAACAGGGGAATTTTTTGCCTCTTTTTTTCACTGATGTGTACCCAGCATGTAAAAGATGCTTAATCCGTGTTTGTTGAATAAACAAAGGCATAGCCAATCTGAAAGCAGACATGTAGAAATTTATCCATGGGCCTTATCTCATCTCAAAAAATGTGGTAGCCTCACAAAATATTCCAATTACATTTTAAAAAATGATTAAACAACAGTGTTCTAAATTCAGTGCATCCCAAACTTGGTCAAAATACCAAGGTTTTAATGCTAAGTTTTACACTTGACAGAATTATGATCAAGACAGGAAAAGATTAAAAGCCCTATAAAAGATAAGATCCCTTGATACATTTTTAAAAATAAAAGCTTTTATTAAGAAATCCTTAGACACCCCAGGGCTGCCTCTCTGAACAAGGTCTGCTGCTGAAGCCCCATCACTTGTCCCATCTACCTGTCAAAATGTCATGGAGATCTATCTGAGTTAGGACTCCAAATGCCAGCGACATCTCTGGGATACTACAGGGTGCCTATTTTCCTACTCTCTGGATGCCACATTCTGCCCACCAAGTGGAATTTTTCCTAGTGCCCACTCTACCCCTGGTAGGCAGCCAGTCCCAGGCCTTGTATGAGACAAAACTTTTCTATCAGCGTGGGCAGGCGTCTGAGCGGCTGCTGGTGACAAATGCCCTCTGAGCATAAGCAGTTTCTTCTCACTGCCCTCTGACATCTCTCATGCTCTTTATCTCCTCCTTAGGACATTTTACTCTTACCTTTGGCATTCTCTCTCCTCTCTACATTGGCTTTATGAACTCTGACCCTTTACCAGTGGACCTATAGCTGGAAACTTTCTGAGTGATCCTATTTCTGTCCCCAACCTGGACTCACTTCCAGCCTCTGTCCTATTCACATTCCAGTGCAGACCCTTGAGCTCCAGAATTTCCTTCACACTCCCTTTCCCAGTCCTAACTCAGACCCCGGCCATTGTCCTTTCTCTCCCCAACCTTCCCCGGAGCCAGGGTTCCAGAAGGACATCTGGAGTCACCTGCACCAGGTGTCCTGCCAGCCTGCTGTAGTGGGAGGGGAGATACAGCCAGCCCATTTCTGTCTTTTTCCCCCTTGTTTATAGCCCATCTTGCTAGGCAACAGGTCAGACTAAGACCCTAAGACCCTGCTACAGCCTTGCCCTGAAACGGAGGGAAATAGGACTGAGAATGAGCCCTGGCCAAATAAAAAAATATTTTTGATTGTGCCTTTTTTTTTTTTTTTTTTGAGACATACCATAACTCATCTGCCTGAAGGAAAGTGGTGATATTCCAGTGTCTGTGTGATAAGCCCATCAGACAAGCCCACAGACCATGGGAACCAAGAGAAAACGGCACTGAGAGGTTACATGAGTGTCGGACGCATTCCCGGACAGAACAAGTGTTATTGTGGGATGACACAGTCCAGAGCTCAGAGCAGATGCTAGTTTGTCCCGTTCTCAGAGAAGAGGCTGGCTGAAAATGGAGCTTTGAGACAGGGTCAAAAGCAGCAATGCTCTTTCTGGCTGGTAGCCCTCATCCAAGTCTTGTCTCCACAGAATATCAATGGGAAAAAGACAGAACCCAGAAAAATCTATGTGACTGTCTTTAGAATTAATCGTGATTGATATTGGTCCAAGGGAGTGAACGAATCCAGGATGGGGAGAGAGATGTCTGATCATAAGACTGAGTAGGATATTTCCCAAATTTGCTTTCTGTTCCATTAAAATCTCATCAAGACAAATTTTGGGGGAGATCTAAGGCAGTCACCCTGGAGCATTTGGAAAAGCAGTTAGATATCTGGGCAAGAAAGAGGCTGTCGATTTAGATGTTCGCCACTGGATGGGGACAGTAGCGAGAACAGGGCAAACAGAATTCTCAGAGCTAATAAGAACATTGGAAATCATCAAATCTTGGTTTCGGAGAGAAGGAAAGTGGGGCTCGGAGAGGAATGAGGACATGCCCAAGGTCACACAGTCACAACGTACAGGGGGCGGGGGGAAGGTGAGCCAGGACACGCACTCAGGTCTGTGGATGCCCAACCCCAGCCTTTTTCCTTTGCACTGAGCCTTGAAGGACAGCCTAGGAATTGGCGAGGACGCTGCTTCCCTTTTCTGCTGCTCTGGGGCTGGGGAGAAATGGGCCAGGTCCTAAATGCAGTTCTCAGGGAAGTCTCTAGCAGGTTGTCAAGTGCTCCTGCCAGGGCTGAGCTGGCAAAGGAGGGTGGGGAGAAGGCTTAGAAATCCTGAGCACTGAAAGGTGGCCTGTCATTGTAAAATTCCATTTCCTTTCAATTAGCAGCTGATTGCATTTGATGAGCTGCAACATTGTTTCCTCCGTGTAGATTAGGAGTCAGAGCAGTCAATGAGCTGTGAAATTCTCTCCCTGCTGAAACAATAGACAGTGATTAAAGCGCAGCTAATCCCATCATTATAGCTGGAGCCCACTGATCATTAGCTGCGAACCAGATCCCAGAGAGCAGCTCCTGCCCAGCCACAGCGGGTGGGATGCAGCAGGTAAATGCTACCAATATGCTGGCCTTCCTCCTCTCCATGCCCAGCAGTCCTTGGTGAACCCAAGGGCTGGGGTGAAAACCAGGATGCCCCTGTGGAGGTGGGGGATGAGCCCACCAAGGACAGCTTGATGTCAGTCCCAGAGAGCTGGGACTTTTGAGGCAGATGTAACAGATCTGGGATGAAATCCCACCACCTACTACCCCTTAGTTTGTCCTTTAACCTCTGAGCCTCAGAAAAATTATTTGCCCCAAATCCTTAATAATACCTTCCTTGTGTGGTTGTTCTGAGGATTAATGTCACAGCCTAGGTAAGATCTCTGGCATAACGCTAAAAGTCAGTAATAACACTAACTAGCATTTCAAGTGTATGCTACGTGCCCAGCACTGTTCTGAGGGCTTTATATGGATCAACTTGTCTAATCCTCATAATAGCCCCAATAAAGTAGATGCTATTATTATCCCGTTTTTCCAGCCAGGAACACAGGAGTTCAATAACATGCTCGGAACCACTTGGCCATGAGTGACGGAGCTGAGATTTGAGCCAGGCTGGCCAGCTCGGAGGCCCTGCTGTTAATCACCGCAGTTTTCTGTTTCTCAGAAAATGTTAAAACTCACTGTCTCCCTTTGCTAGGCCTGTAGTTTTCAGACTTGACTGTGCAGATTAGACAAGTAGAATACTAAACACACAGGCCATCAGGCCCAAGCCCCAGAGATTCTGATTCAGTAGATTAGGGACAAGACTCAGAACCTGGGTGTTAATAAGCACCATCATATGTGATTCTGGTGCCGTGGTCCAGGACCTACCTGGAGAAATGCTCTAGGTTCTGAGGAGCAGAAGTGTGGCTGGCCGGGGCCTGCATCTCACCTGGGCCTAGCATTCCATCCTTGATAAGGAAAGCCACAGTTGCACTTAAAGAGAACAGAAGGAGGCAAAAGCACAGGCTCTGGGGCTACATATGTCAGAATTTGCATCTGTTTCTTCCCTTAGAGCTGTGGCCATATAAATCATCCATAGCAGGACAACTATGAGAGCAAAAGGGGGAATATTCATAAGTATTCCCAGATAAATGGCACAAACTGGGACTGTCCCAGGTGCTGGCCTGCTCACCTTTCTTGGTTCTCTCTCCAGCTCTGAAGTCTGCTACAGCAAGCACCTACAGAGCATGACCAACCTGAGCTCAGGCAAGCAAGAAGGGTAGAGTTCATGTCCCCAAAGCAGCATTAAACAATGATGGATGAGGAGTCTGTTGATAACTGCCCAAGCATCCTTGCCCCTTCACTGGAATAATCACTCTGAAAATGTTCTATTCTGTCACCCAGAATTACCCCGCAGGGCTGATCTCCAGTGGTCCACCATAATAAATAAAGTATAACAACTTGTATTGTCTTCTTTCTATTCCCTATTTTATGTTTCGCATCTTTGCTGGTTATTTCCTGGAATCCCCTCCCAAATGAATTACTTACCTCCACATCCTTTCCTCAGGGACTCTCTCTGTGTTCAGAACAGTCACCTTACCACTAACTACCTGTGCAACTCTGGGCAAGGAATTACATTTTAGTTTCCTTAAGAACAAAATGAATCAGGCTCCCAGACTTCAGACTATACTACAAAGCTACAGTAATCAAGACAGTATGGTACTGGCACAAAAACAGAAATATAGATCAATGGAACAGGATAGAAAGCCCAGAGATAAACCCACGCACATATGGTCACCTTATTTTTGATAAGGGAGGCAAGAATATACAATGGAGAAAAGACAGACTCTTCAATAAGTGGTGCTGGAAAAACTGGACAGCTAACATGTAACAGAATGAAATTAGAACACTCCTTAACACCGTACACAAAAATAAACTCAGAATGGATTAAAGACCTAAATGTAAGGCCAGACACTATAAAACTCTTAGAGGAAAACATAGGCAGAACACTCTGTGACATAAATCACAGCAAGATCCTTTTTGACCCACCTCCTAGGGAAATGGAAATAAAAACAAAAACAAATGGGACCTAATGAAACTTAAAAGCTTTTGCACAGCAAAGGAAACCATAAACAAGGTGAAAAGACAACCCTCAGAATGAGAGCAAATATTTGCAAATGAAGCAACTGACAGAGGATTAATCTCCAAAATTTACAAGCAGCTCATGCAACTCAATATCAAAAAAACAAACAACCCAATCAAAAAATGGGCAGAAGACCTAAATAGACATTTCTCCAAAGAAGATATACAGATTGCCAGAAAACACAGGAAAGAATGCTCAACATCACTAATCATTAGAGAAATGCAAATCAAAACTACAATGAGGTATCACCTCACACCAGTCAGAATGGCCATCATCAAAAAAATCTACAAACAAGAAATGCTGGTGAGGGTGTGGACAAAAGGGAACCCTCTTGCACTTTTGGTGGGAATGTAAATTGATATAGCCACTATGGAGAACAGTATGGAGGTTCCTTAAAAAACGAAAAATAGAGCTACCATACGACCCAGCAATCCCACTACTGGGCATATACCCCGAGAAAACCATAATTCAAAATGAGTCATGTACCACAATGTTCATTGCAGCTCTGTTTACAATAGCCAGGACATGGAAGCAACCTAAGTGTCCATTGACAGATGAATGGATAAAGAAGATGTGACACATATATACAATGGAATATTACTCAGCCATAAAAAGAAACGAAATTGAGTTATTTGTAGTGAGGTGGATGGACCTAGAGACTGTCATACAGAGTGAAGTAAGTCAGAAAGAGAAAAACAGATACTGTATGCTAACACATATATATGGAATCTAAAAAAACAAAATGGTTCTGAAGAACCTAGGGGCAGGACAGGAATATAGATGCAGATGTAGAGAATGGACTTGAGGACACAGGGAGTGGGAAGGGTAAGCTGAGATGAAATGAGAGAGGGACATGGACATATATACACTACCAAATGTAAAATAGATAGCTAGTGGGAAGCAACCGCGTAGCACAGGGAGATCAGCTCAGTGCTTTGTGACCACCTAGAAGGGTGAGATAGGGAGGGTGGGAGGGAGACGCAAGAGGGAGGACATATGGGGATATATGTATATGTATAGCTGATTCACTTTGTTATAAAGCAGAAACTAACCATTGCAAAGCAATTATACTCCAATAAAGATGTTAAAAAAAAAAAGAACAAAATCAGAATAACAGTAGTGAACACATGTACGGTATAGGACATAGCAAGCACTCGATAAATTTACAACTCTATTATGATTATTGTAAACAGTGAGGATATTGGTCATTGCTCTGATTCACATCAGGAAGCATCTTTTCTTTCCCATGCTGCTGTTGCCTCTGTCTTTCTGAATTGTTGCAGTATGCTCCCATGGGGACATCACTTCCTCCGACATTCAAGGTGGCCTCCAGACCATGGCCAGGGTGCTGTCCCTTCATTTCACCACTACCTGCTATATACCAGGCAGAGTGCTGAGCTGTGGGAAACTATAATATATTGTTTTTAACTCTGTTTTGAGAAATGACTCAGAATGGCCACTTCTGAAGGAAAACACAGAATTTATTTACCACGTGCAGAAACCTAGAACTTAGATTGAAGATCAACACACATTTCTAAAGTCCCGACTTGATCATCACTCCCTCTTTCAGATACTTTGCTGCCACTGAAAGAAGTCCAAATGTAGCTTTCAAGGTCACATCTTAACCTCTTAGCTGCTCAGCAGGTCTGCTAACACTGCTTCTGCTCAGAGGCCCCTCCCTCTGGAGAATATGCCACTTTCTATCTCCTCTGCAAGATGCCCTACCTCCTACTCTCCCTTCAAATGAAGTGAATGTGAGGTACAATCGCCTACTCCTTTTAATTTTTTGCCAAGCACAGTTGAACAGCTGATTTCAGTCATTTCTACCTATGGTTTCCTCTTTAAAGTTAATTAGTTTCTTTTCAAGTAATTGCAAATAGTACATTTTCCAGGCCCTTGGAGTCAAGGCTGACAACTAGCTGGTTGGAGTGGGCTCTTATCAATAGCTCACGGAAATTAGACATGCAAACATCACACTGGGGCCCCAGGGTTGCTCTAAGTTGTTTAGAATAAATAGCTCATGAAGTCCCAGGGCTCTTTTATGAATGGCCCCACTACTGTAAAAGCTTTGGGATGCAGTGGGCAACGTAGTAGTCAAGAGCTTCCTTCAGCTTCAGCAGGGGGCAGCTCCACACACACCAGATTTGCTATGTCCCAAGCACCATGTCCACTGCTGAGTGTGGTCCAGGGGACA
Organism: Balaenoptera acutorostrata; assembly: GCF_949987535.1. Taxonomy (NCBI): domain Eukaryota; kingdom Metazoa; phylum Chordata; class Mammalia; order Artiodactyla; family Balaenopteridae; genus Balaenoptera; species Balaenoptera acutorostrata. The sequence continues at coordinate 41,780,689 of NC_080072.1, read as the reverse complement.
GGGGCTGGGATGGGGGCGGAGGAGGAGAAGAGATTGGGAAGGTTTAAAGAGGTGGACAATGCTGTCCACCAGAGGGGGATGGACAGGTTTCATGGAATAATAATAACCTCCCTCACCCCTGAGCCCAATTGATCAGTCACAGCCCCATCCTCCAGGAACCAAAGATAAGTTTGTGCCTGTAAAGTCCTAGTTCAGCCTTTGGGACATGATGAGTGCTCGTTCTCAGATCTGCTATTTCTCATCGCATCTGCGGTTATTTTTTGAGGAGGTTTCTTTTATTCTTCTTTCCCTTCAACTTTAACATTGTTGTTTTGGACCTTGGGTGAGGAGGGTGGAGTTATTCAGACTCTCGGTTCATAGCACGCTGGCTCTCATCATCAGTCCACACAAGTCCCTTTATCCCTGGTTAGTTTCCTAATGATGCTATAACACATAGCTGCAAACTCAGTGGCTTAAAACAACACAAATTATTATTTTTGAGTTCTGTAGACCCGAAGTCTTATTTGGATCTCCCTGGGTTAAGATGAAGGTCTTGGCAGGGTGCATTCCCTTCTGGAGGCTCTAGGAGAGAAGCAGTTTCCTTGCCTTTTCCAGCTACCAGAGGCCTCCCACCTTTCTCAGCTCATGGTCCCCTCTCTCCATCTTCAAAGCCAACAACTTCAGACCTGGTTCTTCTTATGGTGTCATTTCTCTTAAATAGTCACATCTCCCTCTAACTCTCCTGCCTCCCTCTTCCACTTTTAAAGACCTTTGTGGTTACATTGGGCCCATCTGGATAATCCAGGATAATCTTCCTATCTGTTGATTAGCAACATTAATTCCACCTGCAACCTTAATTCCCCTTGTCATGTACTAAAACAGATTCACAGGTTCTGGGGATTAGGACGTGGCTATCTTTGAGGCTGGAGGTGGGAGCATTATTCCGTCTACCACAATTCCCAGTCCTACTCCCATTTCTTGTCCTCGTCAGCATCTACAGTAATGTATTTGATACATGCCCTGAAATCTGCATGTTTCCTTTTAAGTGGGCCATCGGTGTGTATGTCTTTAATTGGCATATATGGTATTTTTCTATGTTCTATCTACGGTATTGTTCTTACATTTTTCACTTGACACTATGTTTTTAAGGCCTTCCACATTGTTCTGGACACACTGAGTTTGATGCTACTAATAACTGCATGTTAGTCCACAGTTTGCTTCTGCTTCATTGTTCACTCCTCCACTGATGGACTCTTAGCCTGCCTTAACTCCACTCTAAACAATGTCATGACAGAAATACTTGTTCAGGTTTCTGTGGACCTATGCAAGAATTTCTCTGAAAAACACAATAAGGCTAGGATTGCTGGGTCCCAGGGTATATATCCCTCCTTAATTTTACCAGCTAATATTCAGTTGCTCTTTGGGGGCTGTACTAGTTATACTAGCAGTAGTTCAGCTGTTAAACCGCTCTTTACCATGATAGTAATGCAGTGTCTTCCCATGTCAAACTTCTTCCCCAGGAGCAGAGCTGAGAGCCCTCTCTGCCTCTACCCAGTGTGTATTTTTGTTTCCTACACAGGTTTTGGGGTCACTAAATTGACTTTCCTCCAGCAACATTTGTGTCCCCAACTACTCGTTCATGCGGGAAGCACCGTGCTAGCCTCTGGGGTCCATTAGAGAGGTCTGTTCTCTGGTTCTGCAAGTTCAGAGTTGTATTTCCATCCCTTCTCCTCCATCTTCTTGCCTCTGGATTCTGGTTTCATTAATTCAACAAATATTTCTTAAGCACCTATTGGCTCTAGTGCATTATCCCCGACTCCCCACCCTAGATACTGAGGATGTGACGGGAAAAACTAAGAGGCTTACATTCTGGTATCCTGTCAATTCAATCTCAAAACCTTAGCCTGCATTCACTCACTTCTCCCCAAAACCAACATAGACCAAGCCAACATCATTTCTCACCTGGACAGTTGCATTTGTCTGCTACTTGATCCACCTGTTTCTTTTCTTGACCCATCTAGTCCTTTCTCTAAATAGCAGGCAGAATAAATTTGAAAATAGAGATCAGGGACCATCATTCCTCCATATCTGTTCACATTCTATCGATTATAGAGTAAAATACTTATCTCTGGCCTAGTTTACAAAGCTCCATGACAACTAGCTTCTGCCGGTCTCCCTGACCTCATCCCATGTCCCTCTTTTCTTCATTCACCATTTTTCAGCCGCATTGTCCTTTCTCTTTCTGGAACAGGTCAAGTTTGTTCCTGCCTCTCGGCCTTTGCACTAGCTGTTCCCTGTTCCTTGAATGCTCTTCCCTCTGAGCTGTGTATGGCTGGCTCCTTCCCATCACACGTACTTTGGTCCTGTTTTTATTCTATCAATTGTATTTATTTATTAGCACCATTTATTTATTTATTTGTGGTTTTCTTGCCTGTCTTCCCCTATAGAGTGTGAGCTTCATGAGAATGCCTTTATCTGTCCTGTTCACTACTCTATCAGCACCTAATATACTGCCTGGCACTGAATAGGTACTTGACAAAAAAAATTTTTTTGAGGAATAAATGAATGAATCTAAAGCAGTTGTTCTCAAGCTTGGCTACTCATTAGAATCACTTGGAGGAAGCTATTAAAAATACTGATGTCCAGACCCCACCTGGACCTATTGAATCAGAATATCTGGGCGTAGGACTCAGGTACTGGCACTTGTAAAAGCATCCCAGACAGATATCCATCTAGAGCTGTAAGCTATCCATTTGAAAAATAAGAGCCCATCTCAAGCAAGGCAATTTAGGAACTTTCCCTGGGATATTGTATTCAATCTCGAGGGAGAGATAACCTTTCTCTTTATTTCTAGTGTTAAGTGGAGGTGATACAAGCTGGCAACTGTCTGTAGCCATGTCAGCCACCGCTCTACCACCATGCCTGGGCACATGGAGGAAACCAAGTTGTCATAGGAAAGAATAGGACCGACTCAAAGGGAGGCTGAGCCAATTCAAGGGGGAGGGAGGATTTGGCAGAGAGAGGTCAGAAAAATGCTGATGATGTTGGGGAAGCCCCTAAGTCTCTGCGTCTAACCCCACTTAAATTGTCTTTTCTGCTCAAGAAAAGGGGATTAGGTTTCTGTCACTTGCAACTAAAAGAATCCTGATCAATGCTCCATCCAAGCAAATGATTTTGGGTAGGAGAAAGATGATTTAAATGGAATCCAGAAGACAGAATATTAAGGCAGTGCCTTTATTGATAAATTCACAATTCCAAAGACAGCCAGTTAGTAAGCTAGAAATAATCCTTTGCTTCTCTTATTTCAGCTGATGTTAGTGTGTTTATGAAGTGTCACAGTTAAGTACTTCTACAGCTAACTGAAAAGTATTAGATCCCTTACTGTTTTTAATAAAGGGAACCAATTGGCAATGGTGCTGTGCTGTACACTGCATGTGCTCAGCTCTCCGTGCTGAGGGTCTCCTGTCCCAGCCAGGGGCATGGAGAAAACTCACACAAATTGTTGTCTTAACTTCCCTGTCCACCGCACTCCTAATCGCATGGCTCCTTGTGAGCCTTCAGGTGGATGCTGAAAGAGTAGAAGTTATGTAATGAGGCCGCGAGTTCCCACCTCAAGCAGAGAGGGGACTAGATCTGTAGGAAGTTGCCCAAGATGCCAGTATCCAAGGGGCACTAAAAGATTTAGAGATATGGAAGAAGATGGAGAATCCGTTTGAGAGAACTTTTTTGGAAGAGAATACTGCATATGATTGGAAAGTACCGGGCTGTACAGAGCAGATAAGAGCTTGGGCACACACCTTTGGAAGTAATTGCCTAAACTCCTTCAGTCTTGGAGGCTGAAGAGCTCAACCTCACAGAATCTCAGATATCAATATGTCTTATTCCTGCAATCTTCCTGAATTCCCCCAAAGATAAGCTATATAAAGAAGAGAAATAGATGGTAATGTCCCAGGAGGATTTCTTGCTAGGTCTGACTTTGGTATGGAGGCACTGAACAGAAACAGGGCACATAAAATCACTAGCGAAAAGTGTGGAAACCAAGTCTCTAACCTGGAGGTAAGAGCCAGGATATCCTGTTACCATTTGGTTAGGTTTCTGCCACAAACAGTTATCGTGTTGTATAAATAGAGTAAACCCTAGCAATAATCCAAGTTAGCAGGCGGCTGTGGTTGATTTCTTAGACTTCTGAGGCTGCCATCACTCTCTGGTGATGGGCCAGTGGCTGGGGAGAGCTCTTAAATTGGATAGCAGTCTGCAGGGCACAGCAGCAAAACGGAGTCATCTTCCTTAAGATAGTGTCTGAAACAAAGGGATACTTGATCCCTCTCAGTGCAGGGTAAAATCCCAAAGACCTGTGCTAAACGGCATCCTGAGGATGGTGGATTTGGTTAACTGAGGGACTTGTGTCTTGCTAAGGGAAGTATGCAAGTTTGGGGCCAAGCAGAATAGTTCAGTATGGCAGAAGAGAAGCTAGCCCTGCCCTGGTCGTCTCCACTCCCACACCCTTCATCCCGGTAGTGTTCAACTTCTGCAGTAAATAGGTGTCCAGCAACTATTTCACACTTATGGGTTTGAAGAAGAGCCAAATTCTTACCTGCCTGAGGAGCTGCATATGACAGTTCTGTCCTGCTCACAGACATTTGGCAGTCCCTCACTTCCTAAGGTCTGGCATGGGAGAGGAGGTGGGGCAGAGAGTCACCCTTCCCAGGACAAGCGCAAAGAGGAAAACTGCACCACAGTCTGTAGGTGTCTCTTTATTGCTTTTATATTTCCAGTTTTTGAAACAGAAACTACCCAAGTCGATTAGCACTGTCTCCCGTGGGCTTTCTGTGAAAATGGTTGTATTTTGGTGGGGCTAAATCCTGCGTAGAATTCTCCATCATCAACCAAAGCCCTGAAACCAATCTGATACAGATTCTTCTCTTGGACAAGCTCTCTGAGACCTAGAGCCACATCATATATTCTGTAATTGACTCTCTCAGATAAAATTCTTTTTTTTAAACTCTTTTATTTTATATGTTTTTTACTGGTAGCTCTAATTATTATACATACTTTATAGTCCAGTTACAGTTAATTTCTCATTTTAAGCAAGACATAGAAGTCTTACTAAGATAAAATTCTAAAAAAAAAAAAAAAATTCCCTCCTTTGGGAGGCATAAGCCTTCCAGTTTGGAAAGTGGAGGTCTGGTGATTCTGTCGTTCTCCATAACTGGCACTCCCCATGCTATAGCACAGCGGTCCCCAACCTTTTTGGCGCCAGAGACCAGTTTTGTGGAAGACAGTTTTTCCACGGACCGAGGTGGGGGAGGATGGTTTCGGGATGATTCAAGCACATTACATTTATTGTCCACTTTATTTCTATTATTATTACATTGTAATGTATAATGAAATAATTATACAACTCACCATAATGCAGAATCAGTGGGAGCCCTGAGCTTGTTTTCCTGCAACTAGATGGTCCCATCTGGGGGTGCTAGGAGACAGTGACACCTGAAGTGTGTTGCTTATGTCCAGTCTACTCCATAAGATGCTGCTTAACTGTCACTTGCCACTCACTGATAGGGTTTTGATATGAGTCTGCAAGCAACTGATTGATTATGGTCTCTGTGCAGTCAAACCTCTCTGCTAATGATAATCTGTATTTGCAGCTGCTCCCCAGTGCTAACACCACCGCCTCAGCTCCACCTCAGATCAACAGGCATTAGATTCTCATAAGGAGCATGCAACCTAGATCCCTCGGATGCACAGTTCACAGTAGGGTTCATGCACCTATGAAAATCTAATGCTGCTGCTGATCTCACAGGAGAGGGGGCTCAGGCAGTAATGCGAGTGTTGGGGAGCGGCTATAAATACAGATGAAGCTTCACTCACTCGCCTGCCGCTCACCTCCTGCTGTGTGGCCTGGTTCTGGTACTGGTCTATGGTCTGTGGGTTGGGGACCCCTGCTATAGCACAGTCACCCACCTTTTGACCACACCTTAGGATCACTCCCTTGTTTAATGTTAGATCTCTAATGTCCACATGCATACCCACATACACTCAATTAAATACAAATAAAGATCTGAACAGTTAAATTAAACTGTAAAACAACTAAAAAATGAGATTAAAAAAAAACAGTTTAGGGGTGTGATATTCATTCCCTTCCCTTCCCTTGTATGATCTAAATATACTTCTCCACCCTCATCAACATTGTGCTTGGCTATGACACTTGCTTTCCAATAGGATATTAGTGGATGTGACATGAACAAAGGCATGAAATATTTTGTATGTCTGCCATTGCCATGAAAAAAACTTGCCCCAGCTAGTCCACTGATCCAAGGAGAATGACAGTCAATATGGAGCAGAACTGAACCCAAACTACACTTTAAAGCCAAACTCAGTGCAGGTCAGCTAATAATCAATCCACAGATATCTAAATGATTACATTTTAAGCCACCACATCTTGGGGTGGTTTGTTATACAACTTTATTGTGACTATAGCTAAATAAGACAAGATGATAAAGATTTTCTAAAGCAACATATGAAACCCAGAAGTCAAAAGGTAGAACACTGGCAGATTTGATCATGTGTATTCTTAAAGCTGTGTAGGGATTTTTAAGAAAACAATACCATAAATAAGCTTACAAAATTAATCTGAACCAATAATGAAAAAATTATCTTTTGCAAAGTAGAGATTAGGTGGAAGAATGTGCAAAGGACAGTACGTGTAAAATACATGTGTGGTGATAATCCTCATCCTTGTCATTTATGGAACATTATACAGCTGATAAAAAGAATAAAAGCAATAATTTGTGAACCACCATATAAGTATGTTCATGAGTAATGGAAATTTCAGAACACATGATAGGTAAGATAATATATTGGAAAGGAATTTGGAAGGAAACCCACTACACTTGTTTTTAGGGATTGGAATTGGGAGAGGGGAAGTGAAGATGGGGACTTCCAATTTGGCTGCCTGTATCTTTGATCCTTTTCTACATGTATTAGGTGTGCATTTGGTCTTACATACCCTTTTGCCCAATTGTTCAATATTGTAATAGCACCATTTTCATACCATTATCATATGGTTGTCCAGCCAGATGTGTGAGACCGCCACCAGTGACAGGAAGCCTACGACCCTTTGACATTGTCCTTTTGGATAAATGCAATTTTTAGAATGTTCCACCAAGTATCTCCATATATTTAAAGTCTCTTGCCCTTTCTCTGAAGTTCAGTTTAACTTTCCTCCTAGTCACTACATCTTATTTGTTCTTTATTTTCCCCACAGTGAATTTAGTTCATAATAGGTGCCTTTAATATTGGAGTAGACAGAAATGAAGGTGTGTAATTTCACTCTCCAATGGTAGACTCTCAGAGCTGCAAGGGAGATCCCAGATCATCCTGTTAACCACCCCCCCCCCACCACCACAGTCTTTACAGAAAGGAAAATGGGGCTGTCCCCTTTAGGGACAACATCTTCCAGAGATCCCAGACCTGGGAGGTCAGAACCAGGACTCCGAAGTAGTGAGCTGGCTCAGTCTTCTTTTCTTTCTTCTACCAGCTCACTCCACAGTCCAGTTCTAAAGATGTTTGGTTCTTGGGGCTGGGAAAGCAACAAGGCAGCAGGATATGTTGGCAAGAGCACGAGCTTTGGAATCGGATAAATGTGGGTTCAAAATCCAGTTCTGGGATTTGTACAAACTGCACCATTGGGCACATTACTTAACATCTCTGAGCCTCTGTGCCCTCATTTATAAAAGAGTTGGTAATAGCTACCAAACAGAGTTATTGTGAGAGAAAAATGAGATAAGGTTTATAAAGCACGCAGCACAGTGCCTGGCAGAGAGTAGGAGCTAATTAAATGTGAACTCCATTCTCTTCCCTGTGGAATACCTCAGTAGCTGAAATATTCCTTTATGCATCAAGGAATTAACACCACTGTTATGAGATTAATTCACAGCAATGCACATGAAAACAGTGATTCAGATCATGGCAAAAAACTATAATTAAAGTATCCGGTATTGTTTGATTACAGGATTGGCTTCACTCACTTTAGCACTTTGTGGGCAGAGAGCAGGCAGCCTGGGAGAGAAGCGGCTTGGTCTGGGGGAGGTTTCTGACCATTTCCCAGGGCCCTGCTGGGTGGTGACGACCCCCTGAATTCTGTTTTGCACTGCACCTTATGAACATCGTGCTTACTGAATATCTACTATGTGCCAGGCCCTTTAAATACTCATTCTCATTTTATTTGCCCCCAAATCCCAAAAGGTCGATATTCATAACTGCATTTGACCACCAAGAATGCTGAGGCTCATAGGTAAATTCCATAAGTTGCTCAAAATGTCATTCCCAGTAGGAGATGGAGCTAGGGTTTAGTTCAAGTCCATGGACTCCAAAGACCCCACATTCAATTCACCACACAGCCTGCCTCCTAGTTAAGGCACCAAATTTACAGCCAAGTATGTAACAGGCACTTTGTAAAATATTTTAAGTATTACAGGCAAGACTGCTAGTTAACTATCTAATTCCCTGCTGCCCCTCTTCACTAACAAATCCTGTCTTTGAGTAGCAATATGCCCAACTATGGATCATTTTTGAGTTTCGTTTGAAGCTAAGGAGGCCCAAAAGATCTAAGAAATTGGAACTACCAGAAAATTTCCTAATCAAATCCTGACCTATATGAGAAACATGACTTCATGTTTTCCATCCCCTCCTCTATCCTTCTGCATCCTGTCTAGAATGTGAACTAAGAGTCGGTGCTTGGCAGCCCTTTTGAACCATAAGGTTCATGAAGTGACTTTGAGAATGGAAGACAGTGCTAAATGCATCAGAGCAGAAAAAGTTCGAAGAAGCCAGTCCCCAATGACAATGGAGCTGCCGTGCCAATACTGGATTGCCAATTTTTGAATTTCTTTCAAAGGAGAGAGAAATAAGCCTCTACTAAGTTAAGTCATTTTTATTTTGTTATTGCCGCTGAACATAATCCTGATACACCCGTCATATTTTATTTATTCCTCCAACAGTTCTACAAGGTAGGTATTATTTTTATTCCCAGGTTTTTTGGGTGAGATAACTGAAAGGCAGAGAAGTTAAGCCCTAGATCACTAAGCTAGTAAGTAACAGAGAGTGGATGTGAACCCAAGCCAACTTCTCCAACACTCATACTCTTAATAAGCATATTAGACTGCCGAGTTGGACTAGACATCAAAGACTATTTTTCCAAGCTGAAGAACTTTCATGTCTCAGTGGAATTTTTCTTCAGAATCAAACTTTATTTCTGGTGGTTTGAGCCCTATTTGCATCTGGCATGAGGTTAGTTTTTCACTTTGTAAGAAATAACATTCTAATGGGTTTTTAAGGGCCCAGAAGACTTGTTAGCCATTCCCTGGCTGCTGCAGGACAAACTCATTAAAAACATCTGAACAAAACCAACAGAACTTGAAGGGCAACAAGAAAATGAGGAAGACGCTCTGTGTGAGGGATTAGAGCATCTATACAGTAAATCACAAATGTCAAAAGACCCAGTCACCCAACTGGAGTTGGGACTCTGTGTCCAGAACACTTAACCTGTTTGCATTCCCAGATCTCATGGCTTGGGAATGAGAATTGAAATCACATATTCATTACCAGAATTTATTCCAATAAAACAATTTGGATATCCCTGGAGTTTTCTCTTAACAGGATTTTACCTATGTGGAAAAAGAGTTTGCTAAGCAAATGAATGAAGCAAATAAAATTGGAGGAGACATGTTTACTGAGCTAAAGAGAACAAATTATTTTGCGGCACTGGGAAAGTACCCAATTACAGCAAAACATGGTTTCTTCAGAAGTCTGTTGATTGGGACTTGCTATTAATTAGCATCTGTAAAATGGGGATAATCGCACTGAAGTTTCAGGGTGGTGGTAAGGAATACGTGAGATACACCATGCAGAGATGACCTAGCACGGTAACTACCACTGAGTATGCTTTTATTCTTTTATGGGGCCCTAGGACCTGGAGCTGGGGATCATGTTCGCTCTTCCAGCCTCTGGGAAGATACAGAGATGATTTTTAAAATAACGAGAAGAGAAAAGCAACAAATCCTCAGTTGTTCTTACTTAATATTCCAGGCATAGAGCAGAGAGCATTGGTCCTAGTAGCTGCAAAATAATTTTGCAGGGTCTCTGGCTACCTGATTTTTGGAAGCCCATCTAAGCAAATCCCCTAGCCCCTGAACCATATCAAGAGGCAGCACAGCATGTGGTGAACATCACTGGCTCCAATACCAGTTGGTTTGGGTTTGAATCCTTGCTTTTCACCTGCTTGGCCAGGTTAGTTAAATGTCTGTGAAATGGAGCTATACCCATATTTGGTTGCAGTAAGGGTTCAAGCAAATAATACATGTAAGGGATTAGAAGAAGATCTAGTACATAATTAGAGGTCAATAATTCTTGGTCAGCGTTAGTGACTAGAATTATTAGTGCGGGGTCTGGCATGGTTTCCTTCCTCCCCTTCCTTTCATACTGCCCCATCATGGTGGCTTCCACTCATGTGTGGTGGTAGCAAAGCAGACTTCATAAGAAAGACAGGAGACTTGTGCAGAAATAGACCCAAAGGAAACCTATAACAAAAGGTCTGGCAGGCTTCTGTTAAAAGATCTGAGCTTAAAATTTGGAGGCAGGTCAACCTGGGTTTAAAACCTGGGCTTTTGTTGACTGGCTGGCTCTGTGACCTTAAGCGAGATCTCAGGGCCTCAGAATGTACATATATATCTATGTGTGCCTGTGAAGATTTGCTAATTAAAGAGTAAAAGTGCACGTAAAAGAACTCTTCCTCTTGTGATCTTTAAACTTTGTAACTGGTGGTCTGCACAGTTCCAAGGCTGCTCTGAACTGATGGACAGTTTAGGTCCATGAAATTTTATTTGGGGGACCCAGTATAATAAACCACGCCAAACCTTACTGGCTTAGAACAACAACCATTTGCTTAGCTAATGACCCCAAGGGTTGCCAGTTTGGTCTGGGCTTAGCTGGGCAGTTCTTCTGCTGGTTGCAAATGGTTCATTCCCACACCTGCAGTCAACTGCAAGTCAGCTAGTGGCTTTGCTTCTGGGAGTTAGCTGGCCGTTGGTTGGGGTGATAAAGGCAATGAGCTACATGGCTCTCATTATCCAGCAGGCTAGCCCAGGTTTAATTACATGGTGGCAGTCACGGGGTTGCGAGAGAGGCAAGAGAGGGTAAGTCCCAATATATAAGCACCTTTCAGGTTTCTACATTGTGTCACAATGGCCAAAGCAAATCACATGGCCAAACCCAGAGTAAGTATATGGGAAACTTCCCAAGGGCATGGATGCAGGGTGGTATGAACCCATCAGGAGACATTACTAAACAATCTACCACAAGCATAGTAGAACCTGTTCCGAGAGAAGAAGTTCTGAAATAGGCGTCTTGAACAGATGAGGCCAAAGTGACTTCCCTCTTAATGAACTCCATGGAGAAATCATTCAGTCCATAAGTCTGGAGAAATCATTTGATTGATGAAGTTCTTCTCTTCCCAACCAATTGGAAGGTTGGATCTTGCATATAGATTTTCTTAATCTGTGAATTAGAACCCCAGAATAGGAGGTTTCTAAGTCTCTTTAAGCTCTGGCATTCTGTGAATCTATGCTTTGCCATTCCACTTAGGGAATAGTTGGAGCCTAGCCCAAGAAAGCTCAGTTTTCTCTTCCAACAAGGTAGACAGGAAATTTCAGCCCAATGCAGGAAGCAACTGGTCAACCATGATTTTGTGATCATCAGTTAAACTGCCTCAAGAAGTAGTGAGCTCTGTTATGGGAGGTGATCAAACACAGACCAGAGAGCCATTTATTCAGAAGTGACGTGAAGCTGTGGTTCTAATTGTATGTGTATGAGAGGATATCAGAATTGTCTTATTGCTCCTAGGGATTCTGATGCCTGCCCCAGAGGCAGGACACACAGAAAAGTGGAATTAGTCCTCGTATTAGGTAAAAAAAAAAAGAAAAAAGAAAAAAGGTTTATTCAACAAAAACGACAACAAATGAGCATACACTATAAGCAGATTAAAGTACTTTCACATCCTATACTTTTCTATACTCTTTCATTGTCAGTAACTCCTTTTTACAAAGGAAAGAACAAAAAACTCAGAGAGGTAAAAATATTTGCTCAAAGTCATCCTCAAGTGTCTGAGGGGTTCTTTCACTCTGTTCTTGGTGACCTGCTTTCTTTCCTTCTTTCCTTCCAGCATTGATTCATTTGTTCAGTCTGTCACTTGTTTGATGTTCATCCTAGGTGAAATGTCTGTTGAGTGTTGAGAAGAATAGGCATCCATTATTCTCAGAACACATATGCACCTCAAGTTCCACACCTTAAGGTTTTAGTGAGAATGAAATTAGATAATACATGTAACCCTTGAGTGGTACCTGGTACCTAGAAATCATTCCGTGAAGGCTGGCTAATATTATTTTGGGACAAAAGACAGGGAGCTTTTGAAACTGAGGATGAGCTCAGAGAATCTGAGATCGCTGGTCAGAAAGAAACATGTACAAAAGGTTAGAGACAGTGACCAGAGCCCCAGATCCTTGAATCCTGTGATTGTTTCAGGAACCCTGAGGAGAGTGAAGGGCATCCGAGAGAGGACACCTCAGGGGGAGCTGATGGGCAGGAGTGCAGCCTGGTGTATGCCTCCCTCATCCCCCCACCCCCACCCCCAGGCTTACCTCCTCCCACCACTCAAGCCATGACTGAGAAGTTCCTTGAACTTCTTTGGAGGCATCAAACATTTCTGAAGCTTGCCAAGAGAGTGTACCACCAAGACTACAGTGGGGACCTCTGCTCCCTTGAGATGGTGCCCAGGGTAAGCTTGAGATGGAGGAGTTAACCCTCTCCCCCAGCCCTGTGCTCTCACAGCCCCTCCGGATGGCTCTCTTGGGCAAGACCTAAGACAACCCCACACAGGCTGTCACTCACAGTGGACAACATCTGGTCCCCAGAAAACACTCAAGTAACTCTGGCCCTGGCAAACTCTGGGAGTGCAGGTCACACCCAGAAGCTTGCCACCTTCTCCTTCACTCTGAGGACAAACCAGCTAATCAGGTCTAGTTCTAAAGCATATCAGACTCCGGCCACCCCACATCAGGCTCTTTACATGGTCTCCTGGAAGCCTCTCTCCCTTGTCCTGGATGCAGATCCTCATCCTCAGATATGCTCTCTGAGCAGGGGTGAGGGGTTGAGGGGAGGACAGAATTCCTTTTAAAAGAAGATCCTTTGGTAGTGTATATATGTCCATGACACTACCAAATGTAAAATAGATAACTAGTGGGAAGCAGCCGCACAGCACAGGGAGATCAGCTCGGTGCTTTGTGACCACCTAGAGGGGTGGGATGGGGAGGGTGGGAGGGAGGGAGAAGCAAGAGGGAAGAGAAATGGGAACATATTGTATATGTATAACTGATTCACTTTGTTATAAAGCAGAAACTAACACACTATTGTAAGGCAATTATACTTCAATAAAGATGTTTAAAAAAAAAAAAGATCCTTTTCTGCAGTTGTTTGAAAGTAAAATGCTGATACGGCAGTTCTTAACAATGTTAGAGAAAGATTAGAGGGGGCAGAGTGCAATGCACAATGGAAACATCAGATGAAAACAAAGAGGCAGGTAGAGCAGGGGGTCTGCCTTTTCATGCACTTGCCCTCTGAAAAATCCACAGCCCTGGCCCAGTCCTGGCCTACCCTGCCTTCAGCTCACTAGCACCTCCTGCTGTTTCTTTTTTAAATTTTATTTTATTGAAGTATAGTTGATATACAATATTACGTTAATTTCTGCTGTACAACAAAGTGACTCAGTTATACATATATATACATTCTTTTTCATGTTCTTTTCCATTATGCATCTCCTGCTGTTGAAGCCTGGCTCCTGCTGGCCCAGACCCACAGCTCCAGGCCCAGGTCTAGAGAGGAGTATCCCACAGAGGCTGCCTTCTCTCCAAATCTCTCTGCCACCTTGGAGCCATGGCTATGCAGAAGCAGTTTCAAGGACCCCAGATAAAAGATTTGGCACAAAGGAAAGCACCAGTATTCAGGGTCTGGCTTGTGCTTCCCAGTGTGCTGAGGGCTTTTTGTACAGAATTCCATCTAAATAGAGAGGTAGAAAAAAGATAATTCCATGCCATCCTTGGGGCAGCTTGGTGTCTTAGTTTACCAAATAATATTTTTCTGTTCTCTCTGCCCTGAATGCCCTTCTCCAGCATCTTCACATTTGCTAACCCCATCGGTCCTTCCAGACCCCACTTAAATACCACCTTCTCCATGAAGCCTCCCTGATCCCTCCTCTGCCACCACCACCACCCAGTCAGAAATCATTTCATCCCATACTTATTCATGCTGTGCCGTAGCTTCCTCAACTGTAAAATGGTCATAATAATAGTACCCACTCTGTAAGGTTATTGTGGGAATTAGTTAAGAACGTTCAGAATGAAGCTTAGCATATAGGCAAAAGTTCAATCATCATCATGCTTGCTGTTGTTATCAGTGGATTTGACCACTCTCCTTTGCTATACTATGAGATTTTGGAGGCAGGGCAGGGATAAGGTCTTATTTATCTCTGAACCCTAGAGGTTAGTAGACAGCCTTGATACCCAACAGATACTCAGGCTCAGAAGAATGTTTGTGGGATGAGTGAATGCAGGAGTGGCAGGGGCCAATGGTAAGACTGATCCTTAAGCCAACAGACACACTGCTCCTCACCCCTCCATCTGCCTAGCCATCTTTTGGGGCCACCTAGTACTATGCCGCTATTGTTCAAAACCGGCAAACTGTCTTGATGCTGGCTGCTGGCATCCTAGCCTTCAAACGGCCACCAGAGAGGTACGGCCGCAGCTGCACAAGCTGACAACATCATGGAAGCCGCTCTGGGGGCTCTGCACCTCCGGGGCTGGTAAAGATGGAACCTGTGCTCCTGGCAAAGGCAGGGCGCTTGGCGCTTCTGCAATCCCAGCCCTGCTTGGGGCCCCCATTATAGCAATGAGCGCGGCACATTTGACTTTTTACCTTGTCTCTCCTGCTTCTCAGCATGGACGCTTCCTAAGGGATGTCAGACTTTGAATTTCTTATCATGTTGTTTATATCTAATAAGTGACTCGCCCTGTTTTTTTAAAAGTCAGCTTTTAAAAATACTGTGTTTGAACATCTGTCAAGGGCTGGGGATTAGCTGAATAGGCACTGGATGCCAGGATATTATATTCTCTCTTATCCTTTATACTGTAATTATCTTGATCCTTAAACAACTCAGCACCAGTTACAACCACTTTCGCAGACTTGTTGTTGCTGCAAATTCAAAAAATTATTTTATTTGAATCTAAATTAAACTGATATGTAACAAGGGTTTTTTTTTCATGCTAAGTCTCAAAAAACAGTATCTGCAGATGATTAAAAAAACAGTCAAACATGGACCATTTCAAAGTTTATTTCAAGAATAAACTCATGAAAATTCATCTAATTATGCAGCAGTGTACCAAAAATAATCTTTCCCAAACCTAAATGTGTTTAACAAAACACACAGTCAGCTAAGCCAAATGAAAGCAAACGTGTGTTTATGCCGCAGTCACCCCTCCCCCTGGTGCTCAAGTGGGCACGAGGGCTTGGCAGGGTTCAGAAGCCTGTTGGAGGCGTCTGCGTGCTGCGCTGGGCTTCTCATTGTTTCCAGTGAGGGGCTGTTGGCACCCACTGGTCACAGAGATGGAGCCTGTTGTGAGTGGTCTCTGTGCGCAGAGCTGGGGTGTGGGAACTTAAGGGATCTCCTCTTAGAAACTTAGGGGACAGGCGACGCTACCAAACTACCATGCACATGAATGCACGCACACTCAGGCTGCATCTGCCACTTATTAACACTAACAGTGATAACAGCTACCATGTACTGAGCTCTTGCTCTGGGTCAGGTATTTATTCAAGGGTCTTACATTCATTTTATCTACTGACCCCTGGGACAAAACTGGGAGCTGGTTGTAGATGTAGACACTGAGGACCAAAGGTAAATCATCTTCCTAAGATCACACTAGTATTTGGCTGAGCTGATATGAAATCTGTCTGTTTTTGTTTGTTTTTTGTTTTTTGTTTTTTTGGCTGCACTGTGCAGCATGTGGGATCTTAGTTCCCTGACCAGGGATCCAACCCATGCCCCTTGCATTGGAAGCTCGGAGTCTTAACCACTGGACCGCCAGGGAAGTCCTGGAATCTGTCTGTTCTCATCTGCTATATCATACCATGTCTGTTCAGCCCTGGGCCAGCCTCTCTGGGGAATCCATGGGAATCCCAGCTCTCACAACTCAGACAAGTTCCTCATTACTTTCAACATCTCAATATACTCATCTGCAGAATAGAGAACACAAAACTTAGGGCATAGTAAAAATTCAAAAAGTCATAAAATATTATTATTCCATTAGACTGTACACCCTCAGAGGGCAGAAATGTATCTATTTTATTCATAATTGTATCCCTTGTATCTCCCGTAATAGTAACTCTCCCAGTGTTTGGCACATAATGTTCACTAAGGTGTGGGAAGTGAAAGAATAGGAGATGTGTCCTTCCTATATGTTGTCTGCAATCTATAAGGGAAGAGAAAACTAACCAGTGTGAGCAAAGGAGAGAACAAAATGCCAGTGAACATATCATTAAGGGAATGTGAATGACATGTCAGGTGACTCATCAATAGTGTCATATTGGAATTGGACCTCATCAAGCATTAGACATTGGGGTCTGGACCCAGTGCCCCAATTTCCTAGCTGTGTGGCGCAGGCAAGGTTTTGACCCGCTCTGAGCTTCTGTTGTCAGAGAGGAATCCTCATTATCTTACTCTGCTCTTCTCCTTGTACAGTTGTAAGGATCCCCTCAAATACAGAAAGTACTGTCACACACTGTGTGAAACCATCATCATTTTTGACAATGAGAATGGGGAAATGAGGCTGAACCCACAGGAGGAAACAGCTAGAAGTTAAAACCATGAAGGAGGGGTCACATTTTGCTGTAAATTAGAATGGATTCCAGGAAGAGAACTGAAATCAAGGGTCTATATCAGGTTCAGATCCTGTTTCCAGAAGCCTATAGCATCCTGGGGTTCTCACTCACTCTATCACTTGCCACCCAGTGGCAATATTAGGCACTCACTAAATATTTTTAAAATTTAGTTCATTTGTCTTAATTGAAATAAATGAATTGGATTGAATGGAGTGGAATAGAATGGGTTCAAAACCTAACTAAAACTCACCTCCCCCCAACACAAATCAAATAATATCACTGAATCAGCTATCTTCACAAGTTTCATGGTCTGTCCCACCACTGTACCTTTTCTCTAACTGAAGCAGAGAACATAAGGAAGGAGCCTGGATTCTGGAAAGGTGCTTGAACACCTAGGAGGAAGGGACCTGGGACTTCCAGGGAAATAGGAAGGTCCCATATCCCTCAAATTACTTGAAGCATGCATTCCAAAACTGGCTTAACACACGGGGGTCTTTCATCTCAGCATTCATGTATTAATTCAGCGAATATTCTTAGTCCCTGCTGAGTGTCTGGCACTGTGCTAGTCCCTGGGTCTCCAGGCTGTTCGTATTTTCCGTCTCTTTTACCTTGTGCAAGTCCCTTAAACTTTCTGATCCTCAATTTTTTTTTTTTTTTTTTTTTTTTTTTTTTAGGATTTTCTTATTTATTTATTTATTTATTTATTTATTTTTGGCTGTGTTGGGTCTTCGGTTCGTGCAAGGGCTTTCTCCAGTTGCGGCAAGCGGGGGCCACTCTTCATCGCGGTGCGGGGACCGCTCTTCATCGCGGTGCGCGGGCCTTTCTCTATCGCGGCCCCTCCCGTCGCGGGGCACAGGCTCCAGACGCGCAGGCTCAGCAATTGTGGCTCACGGGCCCAGCTGCTCCATGGCATGTGGGATCTTCCCAGACCAGGGCTCGAACCCGTGTCCCCTGCATTAGCAGGCAGATTCTCAACCACTGCGCCACCAGGGAAGCCCTGATCCTCAATTTTTTTATCTGTAAAATTGACATCAATTTTTCATGCCTTCCAGAGTTGATAGGAGGATCGAATGAGATTAAAATGCTTAGCACACTACCTGACATATAGTGACTACTTTAAAAGAAATAGTAGTTAAAGAATTAAAGATAAAAAAGAAAGATCTCTGGATCTAATAGTCGGATAAGTCATAGGGAGAACTAATTATAGTTGGAAGTTGAAAGCAGTGCATGGCCATGCAAAGAGAAAACCTTGCCCTGCCTACCCTTCCACTGCCATTGAGCCCAGTCTCCTGAGGCCCCTGTCGCTCTCCAGACCCACCTCTCACAGCCCTGTCCCCTGTCCCCACCATGTGCCCTCCTCTTCTGCCACACGTGGGTTTGACTGGTTAGTTTTTGAAGAGACCATGTTCTTTCAGCCCTCCCTGCTACTTGGAAAAGCCCCAGTAATTCGGCAAGACCTGCCTAATGTCAGCCCCTCTGGGAGACCTTGTCCTCTTGTCCTGGCTGAAGTTTGTTCCCTCCTCTTACTCCTACAGAACTTGGACAGACAGTTGATGCAGTGTTCATTTGGTGGCCAGCTTTCCAGTAGACCGTGAGCTCCTCAAGGTAAGAGTCTACCCTTCACTGATTCTGGTGTCTGTGGGGTATAGACCAGTGCCTGACTCAGGGGCCTTTGGTGATGAATGGGATGGAGGGGGACAAGCAGACAGGCAAGAAGAGAACAAGAGATTCTGGACAGCAGTTCCCAGAGGTGGGGTTGGGTCTACGGATTGGCTGTTAAGACTCACCTGGAGAAATTCTGCAAACAAAGCTAAAGAAAACCCACACACATTTCCACCCTTCTGAGATTCTGTCCATGGGAGGGGCCCAGGAAAAGATGGATTTACCTTGAAGCTAATGAAACTTAAACTTCAGGATCCTTTACCTTCACAGCCCCTTCCAGGGTCCTGGGAGCTCCAGCAATTTCTTATTCTTAATTTTATATTTTTAAAAAAGTGTCCTCCATTTGGAATGAGCTCAGGCCCCACAAAACCTGGACCAACCTCTGGCCACAAGATCTGGGGTTTCAATAAGCTGGTCATGTGATTCCAATACACCAGGAGGGTTGGGGACCACTTGCTACTCAATGTGTGATTCACAGACCAGAATCATCAGCATCGTGGGTGAGTGTGTTTGAAATGCAGGATCTCAGCCCTCCCCTCAGACCCACTGTATCTGAATCCCCATTTTCACAAGACCTCTGGGCTGATTCACATGAAAAATATCACATTCAACGTAAAGTCTGTGAAGTGCTGCTCTAGTAGTTTCCCTGAGAGAAAAATTATTTCCGGCTGTGAGATCAGGGAGGCCTTCCTGGAGGAGATGATTTCTGAACGAGACCCTAGAGTACAGGCAGTGTTTGGGTGTAAGGAAGTATATTCCAGCAGAGGGAGCAGCATCAGGAGACTCACGCAGATGGGAAGTATAAGGACAAGTACAAGTACTCCAGGACCTTTCGGCTGGAATTGGACAAGAACGATGGTAGTTAAGCTGTCTGGAGTGGGAATGAGAGAGGCAGGCAGGCCATGGAGGCACACAAGTGCTGGGTAAGGCCTCTGGATTTTAATACATAGAAATGTGAAGGCTTTGTGTTTGGATGCAAAAAATGTGAGAGATCAAGCTGCAAAAGCAAAACTTCCCCTGGGAGAGGGAAGAGGGCAATGATATTCATTCATGCTCAGGAGCAGATTATTTATGCCCAAGCCTTTCCTGAAAGAAGTAAAAGAAGGGTTAGGAAGCCAGGAGAGAGGGCTGACAAAGTCCTGGGAGGCAAGCATATTTTTTCCCACCCTGGAGGGCTGATGAGACACTCAATACTGCTCCCACATTGGGAACTCCATGAATATTGGCTGATTGTGGTTTAAAGGGGGGAATAAAACTGGTGTGGTCCAGACTGAGTCCTGTGAACTCCTCATCACTCCCCACTCCCTCCAGTCTCCACCCCTGCAGCTTCCTCTATTTAACTCATTCCTGTAGCCCAACAAAACCTCCCTGCAGGGTTGTTAGGAAGATTAAAGGGGATAATATAGCAAAGTACCAGAATATATTAGGACTTGAAAAAGTGCATATAATTTCTTGAACTTGGAGTCAGAGCTCATGGTTCCCTCTTTTCGCTACCCTATACCTGGTTCAAGTTCTAACACAGAGTAGGTTGTCAATGAATGCTCGAAGGAAAAAATGGCCACAATACCAGCTAATGGGAAACTCATTATCATTTGGACTTATGGGTTTTGTCAAGGGTTGTGTTACTATACACACTTTAATAATGCGCCCCAATAACAATTTAATGAGCACTTACTCTGTGTCAGTCACTGTGCTAAGCATTTTATGTATATTATTTCATCTAATCCCATTGTACAGATGAGAAAGGGAAACTTAGAGATGTTGAGCATCTTGCTCAAAGTCCCATTGTTATTAAGAGGCAGAGCTAGAGATAGAACTGAGCACAAGTGTGAGATCAAAGCACCACTCAACTGTGAAGCCTCTTATAGGTGTCATAGGTGGAACAGGTTCCACCAGGAAATGTACATTTGGCTTCTCCCTACTGCCACCCCACCTTATGCAAATACTAGGGAGAGTGAACATCACAGTTTCCTACTGATGGGATTGTAGACTCACAGAGTTAGAGATGGAGAAGAGATTAGAGAATAAAGGGTTGATCAAGTTCAATTCTGCTGTCTTACAGATGCTAACATATAGGCCCAGAGAGGTTGCTTGAGTTGCTCAAGGTAACACAGCATGAGAGTGAAAGGGTTGGGCTCCATGTAAGGTTTCTTGGCTCTTACAATATGGTTCTTACATTAAGACAAAAACAAACATTAAAAAAAAAAGGGTGTCTTGTTTTGCTCTACCCTCACCTTTTCAAATCCTTCCCCCTGCACCAGATCTCTCCTTCTCTCTCTTTTTAAAATTCCTTTATTTATTGGTTCAGCAAATGTTTACTGAGGCACTATAGTGGAATAAGTTACATTCAGGGAAGAGTCAGGACTTTAGGAATAAATAAGAGTTAAGGAGCAAGAAAGAAAAAAAGAAAAAGAAAGGAACAATGAAAGGAATAACAAAAGTAGAAAGGAAGAGAGAAGGGAGAAGGAAGGGAGAAAGAGAGGAAGGAAGGAAAGAGAAAACAACATTAATTGAGCACATTCTATGTGACAGGCACTCTTCTAAGCGTATTACATGTATTTATTTAAACCAAACAGAAACCTTATGAGGTAGTCACTTTCATTATCCCCATTTTGCAGATGAGGCACTTGTGGCACAGAGACCTTAAGTAAATTGCTCAAAGGCAGAGAGCTGGAAGGTGGCAAGGCCAATACATAAACCTAGCAGATCTGGCTCCGGAGACCTTGCTGGGGGCTACAGAGGTATTTGTGTTGAAATGTCCTCCAGTTGCCCTGATGGCCACTGGAAGGGGAGTAGATGCCAACAGTAGGCACAATAGTGTTTCTGAGAGTCTTTTATCATCTTTCTCCATAGTTATTCTCTGAAGAACCATCCTCACATGATTTGCCATGGACCATCAGCCCCAGGGCATGAAGAGAGGCCTACAATGCACATAGGACAGAGCAGCCCGGAAGGGGGAATGGTCATGTGCTTTTTTGAGCCAGGAGAGCACACTTAGCTGTGTGCCTGCCACTCGCTAGCTGTGACATATGACGAGTCAATTCACCTCTTTAACTATATAGCTCCCCTTCTGGAGAACGGGAACAATAGTCAATTCTACCTTATGTAGTTTATAAAATCAAAAGACAAATCAAACATAGCCATCAACACTCCTCTGCTTATTTTGTGTAGAAGTTTGTTTAAAAAGAAAGAAACTGTGTGGGAGGCCTGAGTTTAGGATGAGGATGATGGAGAGAACTCAAAGAAGATGAAAGGTTTAGCAGATGAGCTCTCTGTGGGTAACGCTAAGGGGATGAATTCTTTTGGAAGAACTAGAACAGGCCCAGGTGATAGTTAATTGTCTCTGGAATAAATGAATGGTTAGTCATTCATTCATTCAATAAATATTTATTGAATGTCTCCCATGTGCCAGTCACAGAGCTAGACACTGGGGTACAGTGGTTTAAAGAATGGACATGGTCCTGATTTTCATAGAGCTTGCCGTCTGCAGAGAGTCAGACACTGAACAAATACATACAGAATTTAAACGCATTATTATAAACGGTGACATGTGCTTTGAGGCAAAGGAAAAGAAGAATTTTCTATAAGAGGGAGAACCAGCACTGGGCAGGTGGGGACATCCTAGAGGACTCAACAGCCTACCTTCCCAATTCTCCCCTACCATCCTCACCACACCAGTCCCCACCACCCTACATCCCGCCACCCACCCACTGCTATTCAGAAGATCATAGGCCTCTGCTCCCTACGGGTTTGTACTATCTTGGTTCAGGGAGCATCTTAGTCTGTTCAGGCTGCTATAGCAAAATACCATAAACTGGGGTGGCTTATAAACAACGAACATTTAGTTCTCACATTTCTGGAAGCTGGGAAGTCCAAGAGCCTAGTGCTGGCAGATTCAGGAACCGCTTCTTCATTAATGGCAGTCTTCTCACTGTAACCTCCCATGGGGAAGGGGGCAAGGGAGTTTTCTCAGGCCTCTTTTATAAGGGCACTAATCCCATTCATAAGGGCTCTGCCCTCATGACCTCAACTCCCAAAGGTCCCACCTCTTAATACCATACCCTTTCAGGTTAGGATTTCAACCTGTGAATTTGGGGGGACACAAACATTCAGACCATAGCAATGAGCAGTCTTTTGAATGCCCAAGAAAAGTATGTGCACAGGTCCCCAGGTGTCAAGGCTGCTTTCATCATCAGCCTTCTTTGATGGGCTTCTTGTATATCATTATTACTCCTACTTCTACAGATTAAAAAAAAAATGTTCACAATAGTACAATGACTTGTCTAAGATGACACAGCAAGTAAGACCATACTAGGGCTCAGGATGCATGCTCTAAGGGAGGGTGACATAAGAGATCCTGACAGTATAGAGAAGGCAGAGGGCATGCCTGACTCAGAATGAGGTCAGACTTCCAGGACAGGTGAAGTTCTAACCCTTTGGAAGCTAGAAATAGGGACAACGGCCTTTCTCTGGAAGACCTACAAATGGTTCAGTTTGAGTGACCAGAAACCTCCCCCCAAACCCAGAGTCAGGATTTGCAGTTCTCTAAAGGGAGCTGTGGTCAGATGGGGAGGAAGGGGCTTTTCCTAGTACTCCTGTTTCTGGAGGGGCAAGGCCTCGGCCACCCCGGTAACAGTGCAAGCCAGAGAATCAGGGCTTCAGGTGGCCTGGTTAAGTTGCTCCCACACAGCTGCAAAACGACACTCACACAAAAGGAACAGAGTATGAAGGGAGGCTCCAGGCAGGGGGACGTCAGCGCTGTCCCCGCTCCAGCCCCAGTCCTGAGCCGGCCTGGGAGTCGGCCCCTCCCCAGGCGGCTTCAGAGGCCTGCAGAGCCCGGTCCTGCAGTCCCCAGATGCGGACAGTAGGTGGCAGTGGGTGGTGAGAAATCTCGGTCCTCGCCGGGCCGGGGCTCCCGAGACCCAGCCGGGAGAAAAACGTGGCTGGGCTTCGGCCGCGCGGGAGAGAAACGCCCCCGGGGTGGGGCGAGGGGGCCGTCCCGGGACCCGGCGGCTCTGCCCCCGCCGAGGTCAGCGAGGACCAGGGAGGCGGGCTCCCTGGGGCTCCCGGTGCCCATGCAGCTGTACTGTCACGGGGAGCCCTGGGGGGCCCTGCACCCTGGTGAAGGCCCTGCCCACTGCCTTCCTAGCCAAAATGTGTGCCCGCCGTGGGAATTTATTTCCTACGCAAATAACTTTTTTTTTTTTCTAACTGAAGAAGAAACTGCCGTTCAGAGAGGTTAAGGGATTGCTGTAGCCACAGAGCCGGCTGGCGCTGTGCAGAATTACAAGCCAGTCCTGTCTAATGAGTCGGTGCTTTCTTCTGTTCCAAGACCCAGTGGGGGATCCCCTTGCGAGAACGCCTGGGTATAACGTGGGGTGGCCTCTGGTCTGCGTTTAAAACTGTTGGCTCGGCCACGGTGTGGCCCCGGGCCGATTTTGATTCCGCCCTGCGGCAGTGTCCAGCGAGGGGAGTAGCTGCGATGGCCTCTGGGTGGCCTTCAAGCGCCCTAATTCGCTCCGCAAGCCCTGACTGCACACCCTGCCCCTGCCCAGCATCCGGTCCCTGAGCAAGGACCCTGACAGAGCCGGCCCCACCTCTGTCTGCCTCCTCTAATAAGTAATAACCGGGTCTCAGCCCCCTTCGCAGCCTCTGACATTTACAGCAATTTTACTCTCGAGAATTCCTTAGGTCTTTACAGCCACCCTGTGAGACTGGCAGAGAAGGGGTGTTTATATTTACAAAAGAGAAAACTGAGGCTTCGGAGAGGTGATATGCCAGTCAGTGCGTGGCTCAGCGGGTCTTGAACCCCAGGTCTTCCAAGCTGATCGGGCGGGAGCAGGGGTGCTGGCGCGAGAGAGTTCTCCTGCAGGCCAGGCCGCTTCAGCGCCTGCCTCTTCCACTCCTGACAGCAGCGGGGCGGGAGCCGCGGACAAATTAATTCACGCTATCTTTACATTATGTATAATGCTGCATGATTTTATTTTGCTTCGTTCCCGAAATCTTTTACAGTAATTAGTAGCCGAGTAAAATATAAAAATTAATGCAATATAACACTTTAATGGTAATAATACACCATCCTGTCTAATTAATAAAATCTGTTATTTCCAAGCACGATTATTTATTTGACAAATTGATAGCACACATCCTGTTCATACCCTCTTTCCCGGCTCCCATCCTTTCAGTTTATTGAATAAAATTGTAGCAGGAAAATAAACAGATTGTCTTCTGACCTGACAAGCAAGTGAGAAATAAACCCCTCGCTCATACATCTCTAATTGTTCTCAACAATATTCTCTAACACATGTCCAGGTCGGTTAGAAACAAATCTCAATTTCTCCATCCTTTTTTTTTTTTTTTTTTTCCCCTTAATAACTGTATCTCATTATCAGGAAACGAGATCTACCTCCCCTTTTTCTTTGGGTAGTGTTTGTATTGGGGCAGATTGGGGAAATGGATTTTTTCACTGTGTTCAGACATTCTGACGGCTTGCGGACGGAGAGATTGCTCGGGCTCTGTTGAGAGAGGAGGTCTGGGCTGCTCTGAGCTACTGCTGCAGAGGAACCCACCTCACAGGCATCAGGAGAGGAGCAGAAAGAGAGCAGGGAGGGAGTTCCCTGGTGGCCTAGTGGTTAGGATTCCCGGCTTTCACTGCCGTGGCCTGGCTTCATTCCCTGGTTGGAGAACTGAGATCCCACAAGCCGTGTGGCTCGGCAGAAAAAAAAGAAAAAAAAAAAGAAGCAGGGAGCAAGCTGGAAGGACTGTCATCAGGAGTTGGTAAAACAAAACCTGGAAAAGGGTTACGGCAGGATACTCAGGCCTGGCAATATTTGTGGGTAGGGGCTGAGGAACAATGTCCGGCGTTACTGTGTGTGGAACTTGGGATGAAACACTGATCGAATTACAAACCCAAATGAGTATTATTTTATGTAACACAGGGACATTTTATATGCTGTGAAAATATGAAAGCATTTTAAGCTATAAATAGGGACTCTGAAGCAGAGATAGAGACACAGAGACAGATGGAGAGAAAGAAAGACACAGAGAAAGAGCAAGACAGAAAGAGAAAGAAAAAAAGAGGTAGACTCACCATCTGAGGGTTGTTTTGCAGCATTCTTCTCTGAAAGAAAAATTGTGATGTGATCTGTGTTTGGGGGAAAGCTATGCTATGCCCAGCTTTCAAGCTACATTTGCTGTAGTAAAAAAGGAAAAATCTCCAAGAGCACACAGGTGAAGAAAGTCACCCTCTCATGGAAGCTGGCCTTAGTACACAGGCAGAGATGTACATACCTGAGCACACACATAAGCACGTACACATGCGCACACAAACACACACACACACACACACACACACACACACACACAATCCACGATGGGTCTCCAGAGCCCTTTCTGATGTAAAACTCTATGATGTTATGGGCACTAGGCCCAAAACACACACACACACACACACACACACACACACACATACACACACACTACATATACAATGACACACAACAAATGCACACACACCCTGCTGAGCCCAGGCATTGCATTAGTGTGCTCTTGCCCCATTGCTGAGACTTCCTGGGCCACCCTGCCTCCCCCTGAAGTCTCAGTACTCTGATCTAATTAAACTTTCCCCCACCTTTTCCTCTTGATCTACTCCCCCACCCCACCATCATTATCAGCTAATTCATTGTCTTAATAATAATTTTTAAAAGAATTTAAATAAGATTTGCTTGAGAGCATTTCCTAGTATCTCTGGAAACCCATAAAGTAGATGGTTACTTCAAGCTTTTTGCCAACACCCAGGTATACAAAAGGTGACTGATAAGTGAAGTTTGAGTATGTTACCTTGTATAAAGTGCTTCCCTATGAATTGTTGTGGGACAGGGGTTACTACACCCATTTTACAGAAGAGGAAACAGGTAGCCTCTTTCCAGGAGGAAACAGTTGGCATATTTATTGAAAAATAATATTTACTGAACATTTTCCATGGGTCAGATACTACCTACACACTTTATAGGCATTATTTCATTTAATCCTCACAGTAACTCCATTGTTCAGTTATTACTCCCAGTATAATAGATGTGGAGACTGCTATTCAGAAGGTTTGTGTAATTTGCCCCAAATTATACAGTGAATATATGATAGGGCTTGGGTTTGAACACTCACCTGTCTGGATTTGCAGTTCCTGAAAGTCCCATCTCTGATAGTCACCGGCTGAATGACTCTGAGCAAGTAACATTACTGGGACTCAGTTTCCTCAACTATAAGACGATTAAAATTCTCACCTCGTGGGATTGATATGAAGGCTAAAGGAGACTAGGTATATAGATACAGATATAGATATAGATATCTATCTATATACATGTATCATGCACAGCAGAGTGCCAGGCATGCATTAGGAGTTTAATAAAGTCCATTTTTTTCCTTCAACTTTTCTTTCGTCCTTACGTCAGCCACTCCTCCAGAAATTGCCTAAAAGCTAACTCAGTTGGCTGGGGCTGCACCTAGCGGCAGTTCCAGGTTCCAAGCATTGGTTTTACCATTTGCAAAATAGGGAATGAATGAACAGCCTTTTGTGAAGACAAAATGAGTTAAAGCGTTAGAGGTCAGCACAGTGCCTGGTATACAGTTGGTGCTAAATAAATATCTGTGAAAGGAAAGAAGGGAGGGAGGGAGGAAAGGACCAGGGAAGTGGTGCACAGGTGTTTGGGAAGGACCTGTGCTCCAGTAGCTCTCAGGGCCAGGGGCCCGATCCCACCCCAGCTCCACCAAGCACTGGGCAGGAATGTTCCAGAGGATGGTGAGTGTCCTGCGGACCCGCTCAGTGCCATCGATCAATATGCTTTATGATGTATCTAATTAAGCTTTTTAACGGGGAATCACGAGATGACAATTTATCCCAGAGCTATCACTCATTAAAATGCTATTTCAGGAGATGACATCGTTCCAACCTTAATTGACAGAGTTTGCGTGACTGGAATCCCTTGAGAGCAGAGATGCCCCTTGTCATTTTCTCATCACCTCTGGGGTAAGGGGCTCAGAGGGGCCCTGAGAGGCACATGAAATGAATTTGTTGGGTGTTGTAACAGCTCAGGCCCCACCTTCCCAGCTCTGGTCGGCTCCCACCAGCAGGTGGTGAGTCTCTGAGGGAAGGCAGGCAGCCTGTGGCTGTGCAGAGGCCCACATTCAGAGTCAGATGCTCCTCCGATGTCTAGTCATGTTGGCTAAGGAAGTGACTGCTCCTGCTGAAGCGTCAGTTTCCTCATCTGTAAAGAAGTCATAGTCTTCCCTCCCACCCCGCACCTCATGGAGTTATTTGCACGATTAAAGGAGATTGTGGAGAGCTTTATAGAGTAGTGGAAAGAGCACGGACTTTGAACTGAAAGCCTCTAATTCAACACTCTGTTCTATGACCCACTAGCTGTGTGACTCTGGACAAGTTACTTAGTATCTCTGAAACCTGTGGGGGGTTTTCTTTCTCATGTGCAAAATGAATCAATAATAGTGTCTACTTCAACAGCTTGCTGGAAAGATTTTAAGAGTTTTATATTCAGCCTGGTTTCTGAGGATACTGGGGACACAGAGATGAAGAGTCATGGCAGTTTCCTAAGGGATCCTGTCATACCTTAATATCTGCAGAATAATATCTACACCAAGGACAAGTTACAAGCCCAAAGAGGACCCGATTAAGCCATGCTGGCTATATTCTAGAAGACATTAAGAGAGGAGGTGGCATTTTAGCTAGACCTTGAAATAGGAGAGCTTTTTCAGTTGAAGAACAGAGGAAAGGGCATCCCAGGATGAGGGAACGGTCAGTATAAGCAAAGAGCCCATAGTTGGAGAAAGTTGCAGAGAGGAGTGGTTTGTGGGTGAATAAAGGAATGACGTAGTGAGAGAGGGAAAGAAGGCTAGGGGGCAAGCCGAGGGCAGGTTTTAAAGTCCTTGAATGCTGTGCAAGAGCATTTGGACTTTACTATGAAGGTCACTGAAACCTCACAAAGGATGAGTTTAGTGAAATCTCATGACAGAGCTTGGACCTCAGAGAAAGAAGGCATATTCGGGCGCTTCTGCCAACAAAGGTGGCTTGGAACCTGCAGAGTGAATCTCATCTGTTCACTGTGACCTGAGAGATCAGAGCCCCAGGTGTAAAATGCCATAGCCTTCTGGGGACCACACCATGAAACCAAAATGGCAATGGTACCCTGAATTTGGGACTGCTTTTCTCCTAGAGAAGGAGATTTGGAAAAGGAAACTGAATTAGTTGAGCTGCTAGCATGTATCAGCGATGTGGCGTTTAATTCTCAATTATGTGTGATTGTCCCCATTTACCAAATGATGCATTCGAGTCTCAGAAAAGGTCAGTGGCTTTCCTAAGGTGACCAGGTAATAAGAGCAGAGCCAGGATTTGATTTATGGTCAGCTGGTCCCAAAGCAGTGCTTCTACCACTGCATGCTCTCTCACCAAATGTTTTCACAGCTGAGACCTCCCATTTGGGCAATTTATCTCCATTTTTCGGAAGAGGATACTGAGACCCAGAGAATTCTCCAAGAAGCATCTTGCCATGGACACCTTCCATAAGATAGCTTTCTGATAGAAAACAGAGATGGAATTCTGATCTGATAGCAATGGTGCTGAGGAACGTGTTTTCCTGGCACTCTGGGACAGAATTGATGGCCTAATTTCAATCTGTCTTTCCAGAAGCCCTTTGCCTTTGCTCATTCCTGACTCTAAGGGCAAATGTGACCAGTCTTGGCTCTTTGATTTTTGAGGGGGTAGAGATATGGAGTGGAGCCACTTTCCTGTTACATAATAAAATCATTCCCTTAACAAAAAAATGTTGGGGGGAGGACTCACAGTTTCCAATTCAAGTGCTTTTCAAAAAAATAGGGGAAAAACATAGTTAAAAATATTTGAAGAAAGAATGCATCCCTAAATGTGAAATTGTTCGGAAATAGGTATTTGTAATAGGGTTCAAAGTGTTCATGACAGCTACTACTTACACTGTTTAAAAAGTTGCAATTAGCAAAAGGCTTGGATGAAGAAAACATCATATCACAGGCATATTTATAAAACAACTTCCATCAGCCAAAGGAAAAATGGACAGAACTCTATTACAAGCTTTTTATATTTGAAGAGCAATTTCTAATAATATATCTAGAAGCCATTTCTGAAATTGACTTAGTGTGCATGATCTGGGATTAATGTTTTCTGCAAAATCACATGCTCGTTTGAACGTAAACATTTTGCACTTCCGTTCCACCTCCTGGTTTAGAAGAATGCACCTTCAATGTGTAAAATGATCTATCAAAATTAATTGTAAATGCCCTAATCCAATCAAGTCCACCTCATTAGGCAAACATTTAAATTATTAAGTTAAATAGTGGGATATTTCAATATAATCTTGTTATGCTATTTTTACGGCAGTACAAATGCTGTCTACAGATGGGCTCAGCTTCCCAGCCTTGCCACTATTGTTGATAGATAGCACTTACCACTTCCATCGCCAGATCTCACACCTGTAAGATATAGGTCCAGTCACAAACACTCACTTTCTCATTCCCTCATACTTACTGACGGAGCACCTACTATGTGCCAAATTTCAGTTAGAGAAGATCTTCAGGATTATCTAGCCACCTGTTTTTGCAGATACAAGAACTGAGGTTCTGAGAGGTTGGATAATTTTTCATGGATCACGCAGCACATGTGTGTCAGAGGTGCATGGAGAAGCCTGGCTTCCTGACTTTGCATCCATCCCTCTGCTCTCTTTTTCACTGTCTTGAATGGGTTTCCCTGCCCATCTCCCTTCCTACTTTAATTCAAATAGAAATATAGAAATAAAATAGATCAGGTCCATGCTGGACATATTTTGAATAATTAGTATTTTGCAAAATGACACTTTTATCCTTCCCAATATCGTACAAGATATATTCCCAACCTGGTTGTTCTTCTCAGAGCTTTAAATAGCTTGTCCTTTCCAAATTCCTCCAGCCAGCAAACAGCTATTCATCATTAGATATTTCCTTGAAGGCCAGCCCAACAGAGACATGTTTGGAAGAAATAAGATCTGGATGTCTCAGATTCCAGCCCCTAAATTAGTCTCTGGGTATGTGTATGTTGCAGGGAGGAAGAACAAAGAGGAAACAAACAGGAACTAAAGCAGGCCTGAGGTCGAGGCATCACTAGGGGCAGGATGCCCACATTAAGATCCAGAAAATACCCAATCCTGTCCTCACCAGAGCCCCTCTCTCCTTCCGCTCAAAGGAGTATGTCCATGCTCCCTAAAGATTCAGATTTCACCCCAGATTTGAAGGCAGTTCTAAGGGACCTCTAGACCCTACCCTACTCTTTGCCAGTGAGTGAAATGAAAACCTTCCCTGTGTGCCCTTTTCACACGTGGACACAGTTCTCTTTTCCTTATCCTTGGGGCATGACTGAGACAGGGATAGAACTACCAAAGACATTCCCAAGGGGAACTAAGAACAGAGAGGATCATGAATCTGGGTAATCCACCTTGCAGAGTTTAGCTCGTTCTCTGATCCAGGCCCCAGGGCTGCATTATGACTTTCATGAGTCCTGCCTGGTAGGCACTTTTGCCTCCAAGGGTAACTTCCTCCATAAACATTTAAAAAGTTAAAAACTTAAAATTATATTTTATGACCATCAATGTAAAGAGGAATATATAAATATTCTGAAATAAAACATGTTTTCAACCTAAAGCTTTTTGTTCTGATTTTAAAAGAAATTAAAATGTTTTTGTGAATCCCTCCCTAACATACCATGGGCCCTGGGCGCTGAGCCTACTGTGGTTAATGGATAAATCGGCACTGCCAGGCCCAAGGGCATGAAGCCCAAGGAGAAGAGAGCCTCCCACTCTGCTTCCATTTGGTGGGCAAACATCAACCTCAACAGCCTGGAAATACCCCACTTCTTTGGATGTGGGCAAGAGGGAGGAGCTCTATCTCCCATCCTCTCATTTTCCATTTCCTATCTGTGTACAAATTGAAAATCTTTGGTGTAGGAAGATGAAACCCTCTTTAACAACAATCAAACTCAGGTTCTCCAAGGTTATCATTGGAGGAGGATGACCTCTGTTCCTTGTCCTCTCAGTTTGATTCCTTCTGACGCCATCACACCAGTACTATGTGGAGACACATTCTTCACATACTAAAATGCAGCTCAGTTAGGGTTAGAATAGTCAAAAAGACCTTCCCAAGAGAAGTAAACAGAGAATACTGTGAATTCATGATGCTAAAGGACCCATAAGAACAGAAGATGTTTGTAGCTATGACTCAGCAGAGGAACCTGGGTAGCCTTTGTTTAAAGGGTTATAGAAACTGGAACTTTATACACTACTCGTGGGAGTGTAAGTGGGTACAACCACTTTGCAGAAGCATTGGCAGTATCTGCTTAAGTTGTCACATGACCCAACTTTTCTCCTCCTAAGTAGTGCATTGAACCATATGAAACTGCCAACGTTTGGCTGTTTTTGATGTACAAAAACGGCAATTTAATTTGATTCAATCTAACATATAACCAATAGAGATGCATATATATGTTCATCAAAAGTCATGTGTAAGATTGGTCGAGCAGCATCATTCATAGTAATCAAGCACTGGACACGGTGAAAAATCCATCAACCATAGCATGGATAAGTAAATTATGGTTTGTTCATAGAACAGTGCATGTAGTGAGGATAAATAAATCACAACTACGTACAACAACTTGGAGAGCTCTCACAAACACAATGCTGATTGAAAGAAGCCAAACACAAAAGGGTATATGTTGTATGATTCCATTTATATAAAATTCAAGCGCAAACACTACTAATCCCTGTTGTTAGAGGTCAGAAAGGGATTACTGTGGAAAAAGGGGACTAGGTATTAACCTAAAAGGCAAATGAGGGATGCTTTCTTGATCTGAGGACCAGTTTCATGGGCATGTGTACTTTGAGAAAATTCACCAAGCTACATGAGTGGCACATTCTTCTATATGTGCATTTTCCTTTCTTAAAAAGTTTAGCTAAAAAAAATGAGTAGGCTGCAAGAGGACTCAGGCAGCTGTTAGGGCAGAGACCACACCAGCTGGCTCCCGGGGTGCCTGTACTCTGCCCTCCAATTCTTGTTTGTGCCTTAGCAGATTTTTTGACCATTACCTAATACAGGCTCTGTGCCAACTGCTTCAAAGGCTTTATCTCACTTAAACTCCAGCTTAACATCACGGTGGAGTCTATTATTGTTTTATTTTGAAAAAAAATTTTTTGAAGTCTAATTGATTTATAATATTGTGATAGTTTCAGGTGTACAGCAAAGATTCAATTATATATGTGTATATTTTTTTCAGATTCTTGTCCATTATAGGTTATTACAAGATATTGAATATAGTTCCCTGTGCTATATAGTACAATAAATCCTTGTTGTTTATTTTATATATAGCAGTTTGTATCTGTTAGTCCCATACTCCTAATTTATTCCTCCCCACTTCCCTTTCCCCTTTGATAACTATAAGTTTGTTTTCTATGTCTGTGAGTCTGTTTCTGTTTTGTAAATAAATTCATTTGTATTATTTTTTAGATTCCACATATAACTGATATAATATTTGTCTTTCTCTGTCTGACTTACTTCACTTGGTATGATATTCTCTAGGTCCATCCATGTTGCTGCAAATGGCAATATTTCATTCTTTTTTATGGCCGAGTAATATTCCATTGTATATATATACCACATCTTCTTTATCCATTCATCTGTTGATGGACACTTAGGTTGCTTCCCTGTCTTGGTTATTGTACGTAGTGTTGCTATGAACACTGGGGTGCGTGTATCTTTTCAAATTAAAAGTTTTTGTCTTTTCAGATATATGCCCAGGAGAGGGATTGCTGGGTCAAAGGGCAGCTCTATTTTTAGTTTTTTAAGGAAGCTTCATATTGCTTTTCATAGTGGCTGCACCAATTTACATTCAAGTTGGATCCTATTATTAGCCCTATCTGATGGATGGAGAAACTGAGGCAAATGATGCTTGGAGAGGCTAAATAAATTGCCTAAATGCACACAGCTATAAGAAACCAGTATCTGATGCCAGGACCGTGTTCCTCCCGAGCCCTCACTCTTAACGTCCACACTCCAGAATCAAAGTCATGGAGATCACCCCAGACAACTGAACTTTACAACTCCCTTTGATTTGGGTCCAGATCCTGCCTATCTGGATCCCACCTTCTCTCACTGGTCCCTGGTCTTGTCCTGCCCAGCAGCATGGCTACCCACAAACCTGTAAGATCCCTCAGAAGGGGCCAGGGCCATGCAGTTGGGGAGGTCACTTGCCCAATACAGCAGAGATGTGGTTTCCCCCTTGCTGCCTGTTAGGCCAGGCCCAGCCAGCCCATAGGGCCTCAGCATCCCTGTGGCTTATGCCAGGGACATCTCAGCTCCATCTTCTTATGCTTTTGTTCTTTATGGACTTCAGTTCTGAGTGTCCCTTTAAATGTATCTGTGTTGGTTTATGTGAAAATATAATATACGGAAAATTATGTAGCCGTGGGCCACAACAAAGGCAAACTCAGCTTCTGCCTTCTCTGACCACAAACTCAACCTTGCCTGGCCCCGGGTCTTCCCACAGTACTGTTCTCGTTCCCTGTGAGTGTGGGAAGAAGTGCCAAGAAGAAAGGCAGGAAAGAGCACTTCCTGAGTGGACCGTGCGAGTCCGTTTATGTACTCTTTTCCTTTAATACACGCAACACCCCTGGGAATTGGGTATCGTTACCCTCATCTTATTGCTGAGGAATCTCAGGGAGGTTAACTGTGAGGGCTGTTGTTTTCCCTGGCATGGGATGGTGAGGCAGGCAGAACAAACTGATGAGCGTTCAGGGCAGCCGAAACCCTTCCTCTCTCATGGTCTATATTCAACATTCCCAGAGGCCTTGCGTTGGATGTGGACCCACTCAGAGAGCTCACTGTCTCGTGGTCTTGGTTACATTAGCAAGGCACGTGCTGGAGCACACAGGAGAGAGCCAGCACCTCCCGTGAGGGGCAGAGGAGGAGAGATATTAGCAGCTGGGAGTTCTGGGTTCCAGCCTGACTACTCACTCCATGTGGCCTTGGAAAAATTAGTTCCCCTCCTGGCCCTGAACTTTCACATCTGGGCAATGAGGGAATTGGATGTACTGATGTCTGTTGGCCTTCCCAGCTCTAGTCCTCTGGCACCTGTGAGGATGTATTCTTGGACCTGGACCCTGAGGTATTGGTACCATCAGGGAAATACTCTAAATTTCCCCCAGAGTGGGAAAGTCAGGAAGGAACTTGCCCCCTTGGTCCCTGGCTCAGGTGGGAGTCTGAGTAACAGAGACAGCACAGGCCTGATCTGGTAGGGATGGCAGACATGCAGGTACATGGGGCAGCTGCAGGGTCTGTGGGCCAGGGCCCACCAAAGGCATGGGGTACTAGGCAGTCAGAGGAAGGGTCAAGAAGGTGGGTCCTGGAAGGGGAATTAAAACAGCACCAGATTCATGCCCACTTGCTGCAGCTTCCTAGTTTATGTATTCCAATTCCTGGCCCCCATGCACCCCAGCTTATAACTCAGGGGTTCTTACTCTGGAATTCATGCTCTTTGAAGTTGTTTGCAAAATAATACTTGTAAGTAAGTTATGAGCATGTTTCTGAGTTATAAGACAATAAGCTTTCATTAGATCCTGAAAGAGCTTAGACACACACACACATGCACATACACACACAGTTAAGAACCTCTCTTCCAGTTCAAACACATCTCTTCTCCACTCCCCCCACCTCTTCCCCTTATACAGGCCTTCATCATGGGTGTCCCGGGCTATTGCAATCACCTCCTATCTGGTCTCTTTGCCTCCAGCCTCATCTTTTTCCAATTCAGTTTCCACAGAACCCTCAACTCCCTCCCCTTCCACAAACTCAGCTTTATCAGCCTTCCTTGACTTTGCATTGTCTATAGATAAAGTTCAGAGTGTTTAGCTCAGCCTGCAAGATTCTTCCAAATGTGGCCCCTGATTTCTTCTCCAGCCTCACCTCCCAACAATCCCCCTCCCTGTGCCCACTTAGCTATAGTCACATCCCCGTGATATCTCAGCTCTACAGCTTATTGCATATTCTATTCTCTCTGGTGGAATTCCCTGCCCTCTTAATTTGTTGAACTCTTAGGATGTAAATACCATGAGAAAAGCCTCAGTCTGTTTCATTCATTGCACTATCCCAATACACAGTGAGTGTCTGACACATGCAGACATTCAGTAAATATTTGCTGTGGACAAATAACTGATTGAATGAATCCTTCAGGATCTAGATCAAGAGTTCCTCCCTCCTGAAGCTTTCTCTGCCCCCATGGTGGAGGTGGTCATTCTGTTGGATCCATATCTCACTATATTGCAACTATTTTTTATTATATGTGACATTATTAGGTGACAGTATATTTGTCATTATTATGTGTCACTGGACTGTAAACTCTAACTTCACAGACCCAATCTGATGATTTTTTTATATCTGCAGTACCCAGATCAAGGCTTGGCACCTACCAGTCGCTCCACATAAATGTCTCTTAAATGGGGGGAAGGAATGAACGAATGCCCACTCAAACTCAAATGCAAGCCAATCTTTGCCCATCAAAATCCTACCCATTCCTTGAGGTCTGTCTCAAATTCTACTTTCTTCATGTATATGTTCCTTCCCTTGGCCCCGATTTGATATGAGTTCCAGCTTCTCTAATTTCCCCTGGAGTTTTGTCAAACCCTCTCTCGTGGACTGATTTTATTCTCCCTAATGCTAACAACTTCTTAGGAAGCTCTCCCTTACTCGTTGGCGTACTCCTTGAACCCTGGAGATGCATCTGTCCTGTTCTGTATCCACCCCTACCCTTGCCTGCTAACCAAGCCCTCACACAACTGCTCAGTGCTATGATACATTACGTGGGCTTGTTGCTAAACTGAATTGCATATTTTCCCACTTTTTGGTTGGATCTACAGTTTCTTCTCCTTAGACACGTGACAGCTTCAGCTTTTTACAAAATCTTGTTCTACAAAGAAGAAAGAGAAAGACTTGCTGGCCAGTGTGGAAGCTTCGTAGGAGCATTCAGCTCTTTGCATCCTTCCCATGCACACACCTCCAACCAAAACTGCTCACAGGAGAGCCAGCCAAACCCCCTAGAAAACTGACACAGCCAGGCATTCACACTTCAGAAAAAGTAAAGATTCAGAACGGGAAAAAAAATCATTATGGGCTGCAGCCATCACACAGTGAGAAGCACTAATTATTCTGTGTAGCCTGAGTTTTTCTTAGTAGGCAAACTCTTTTGAATATTAACAAATATTTATTTAGAAATTAATAATTGACATCTATTAAAGCATAATTTATGGAGAATGAATTCCTCTTGGTTTGGGTTCCCACTGCTGGGCTACATCTAGCTGCTCCAGGAGTGACTCTTTTCTTCTGTTAAAGCAAGATGCAGGGGGAGAGCTGGAGCCAGGAACAGGGACGCGCTTCAGTGGCTGCACAGAACAAAGTGCAGTAGGAGGGCGCCAGGTTAGGACTCAGCCCCGACACTGCCACTCCTGTTTGTGTGGCCTTGGGAGAGTTCTTACCCTCCAGAGGCTCCCTTCCAAGGCTAAGAAACAGCCATCTTTATGTCTACCTTTATTTAGGTGGACATGCTTGGCTGCGAGTAAAGGAAATTATTTTGTGTCAGCTTGAGCAATTCAGGGGAATTTGGGTAAGCAGCTGGATCATCTCCTGAAGCCCTGCCCAGGGATATGGCTGGGCATCAGGAGCCCCTGGGAGCCAGGGCTGGTAAGCTCTCAGCTCACTTTCTGGCTCTCACCTCCGCTCTTCTCTATGCACCTGCTGTTCTCATCCCTTCTTCGGACTCCATGACAAAAGCTGCCTCCTTGTAGCTCCTGAGCTTTCCCGACCCGGGTGCTGCCATACAAGACAGTGTGACTATCCCATTTTGTCCCCGTTTCTACCTAGCTCTGAGTAGTGCTGGCTGCTTAGTGGAGAGGTACCTGTCACACAACCAACCATGGACAGGAGTACAGGGTACTGTTTACTAAATCGCCTTCCAGTTACCACTATTTATTCACTCATTCATTCATTCATTCAACAACCATTGACCAAGAGCCCACTCTGTGCCAGGAACTTTCTGGGTGCTGAGCAGTGAATGAGGCCGAGAGGCATGTGGATCAGAGAGGTCACTCTTGTCCCTGAGAACAGGTCATTCCAAGAGAAGCAGCATCGGCAGAGAATCAACAGGAAACCATTCACTCATCTAACTCTGCGAGGCTGTGGGAAAAGCACAAGGAAAGCCCTAAGTCTTTGTAAAATTATAAGAGATTATTCTGTTATCAGACATTTTTAGGAAAAACTAATAAGTTAGAGAAAGAGGAAATGGAAGAACGGAGAAAGAAGGCAAGAGAAAAAGGAAAGACCACGGAAACAGAAACAACAGGGAGGTTGATTTTGGACCAACATAAGACTTATTTTTACACTTGGAGGCTTTGAAAATTAAAATGAACAGTGGTGAGCTCTCCATCACTGGAAAGTATTCAAGCCCAAACTAGGTGACCTGCAGTCAGGGCTGATTTAAAGATCACTCATAAACTGGGCAAGAGATGGATCAGGTGACTGAAAGGTGCTGTCCCATTCCACAGTTTTGGGAACCGATTCGCATAGTCAAATTCAAGGTCTTAGGAAATGCCACCCCTCTGGCCTTCAAGGACAGAGGGGGACTGTCACCCCTGGCCTCCCAAGACAAGAGCTTACACCTCATTTTAACATTAAATAAAAACAGCAATTCATCTCCTCTGGAATGCAAAACGGTGAATTTGAGTGAAATATGCAGTTTTCATTATGTTAAAAGATCTACTCATTACAATCAGGATAAGAGGATGTGAATAAGACAAATTGATCACCACTTTAAATGTATTAATCAGCTTGCAACTCTTGTCACCAGTCAAAACAGAGCAGCCAGACATTTATTCTGTCTCAGTTGTGTTTTAGAGCCCATCTCAGGGGGTCACAAGATCAGTGAGCCTCCCTATGCAGTTTATGGGCAGGCAGTCTCAGCCCATTGCAAAAGTTCTTGCCCGCTTACAATTTAACTAAGAAAACACAATTAAACAGGTTTACTCATTCTGCAAATATTTATTGAGTACGTACTATGTGCCAGGCATTGTGTAAGGCTTTGGAGATG
The DNA here is from genome assembly GCF_949987535.1 of Balaenoptera acutorostrata. Taxonomy (NCBI): domain Eukaryota; kingdom Metazoa; phylum Chordata; class Mammalia; order Artiodactyla; family Balaenopteridae; genus Balaenoptera; species Balaenoptera acutorostrata. The sequence goes on along the minus strand of NC_080072.1, from coordinate 41,741,871 downwards.
TAATGATAAGTCAAAGCTGGCCCTTGCCCTCTGCATTCTTATGGTTTAGTCAGGAGGCAGATGTGCAAGCAAACAACTACAGTAAACAGTAACTGGGGCTAAATCAGTGGTCAGCATGAAGTGCTATAGGACTAAGGACTAAGCTGGAAGTTGTGGTTGTGGTTGGATGTCCAGGCATGAAAAGGATACTCTGTACAGATCTGTCTAAGCTTTAGGTCTGGGAGGAAATGAAGGCTTTAGTGAGAAGAGAGGCCAGCCCATCTCCATATTTAGGATATCGGAGGTGCAATAAAGAGGCCCAAATACTAAGTTCAGAAAGGATGTGTCTTCTAGTCTATCTAGGTTCCTTTCCTAGCCCAAAGGAAAGCCATGAACCTGGTCTCAACCCCTCCCAGGCAGTGCCTTAATTCTCTCTCTGTCCCTGACATAATGGCCCTTGGGCTTTGTGGACTAAGAGGCAGGTCGGGTCAGGACCTAGAATCATTGGCAAAGAGAAGGAAGTTGATGGAAGGATTTATTCAAACAATAGGCAGAAGGCCAGTCTCCCAGAAAGTGAGATTCTGGGGGGAGGTTGGACTGGGAGGAAGTCCAGCGGTTGGGCTGGGTTAAGCCCCAGCAGGATTCTCAGCTCTGGGACAGTCTCCCTTCTCAGAGAACACACTATCAATTCAAGGATTCGGGTGCAGGGGAACCCGGAGCAGAGCCGCTTGCCAAGCCTGGGGCAGGAGGTGGCAGCGTAGCCAGAGTCGGAGCATGCCAAAAACAAGGCTCCTTGTTCAACACCAGCACCTTCAGTGCCCCCTGCCTGAGAACAGGAAGGCAAGGCTGAGCTGAAGTGTGTGGGTGACTAACCCTCCCCTGGGGTGGTAGGAGCTTTAGGAACAGAAAGCCTGACATATGACCACCAACCCTTCCTCCTTCCAGTTAAGGCCAATGCTCAGAAGGTTGTCTAAAATCCTAGAGGTAGGTCCATGGGAAGCCTGATACCTGAATGAACTGAAACACTTCAGCTTGGGGCTGGGGACTCAGGTAACAGTGGGAAAGTGGGGAAGGGAGATGGAACCACCCAGAAAGGGGGAGCAGCGCAGGAGATTTCTTTAGCTGCCTTTGCTCCAAGCCTCGTGGAAAATGTAGAGGAACTATCTGAGGTTAAGAAAAGACAGGTATCTTCTGGCAGGATCGCTTTTATTCTAAGCAATCCATGAGGCCAAGCAATCAATCCACTGAGTTGAACTTTACAAGTTACTGATTGTTTTTTAACTTCAATTATCTGCTGTTGACAATTCCATTATGAGGAGGGAGAGAGGTGTAAATTCGATCTAGGGGCCTCTGGAGCAGGGCATTTATCTGGCTTTATGAGGCTGTGAGAGACCATAATGCATGTTTTATGGGCCCATTCCCATTTTTAATCTGCTTTGATAAGATCTCTATGCTAGAAGGATACAGAAACTCACTGGCAGGCCCAGCTCAAGACAGAGACAATGATACTGGCTTGGGAAGGTTTTGCTCCTGAAGGTAGGGCCCATGGGGAATTCCCTGCATGTTGACTCTTAGGATCTTGCTCATTCAGGGCAGTCTTGTCCCATCCTCCCAGACACCCCCTTCATAAGATCCTGGGTGGTAGCAGGCATGAGAGGGCACAGACCTCAGACTGTGACCGAGTAAATCGCCTTAACCTGTCCTTCAGGACATAGCAGAGCAGCATTTTCCAATGAGCAGCATATGTAGAGAATAGGAGAAAATGGAATTCACAGGCATAGGAACTGACAAGGTTCTAGGCACAGATTTCTGAGCCTAGCTCTTAGAGTCAAAGGTTAATTGAACCCCACCACCCCTAGCCTTGACCATCTCCAATCATCCGCCATCTTGGATCTTCCAGCCGTATTCCCTGCTTCAGTTCTCCCATTGGAAGAGGGAGAGAGCATGAGTATTGCCTGAGACAGGGACAACTGATTCTTGATAAATCTTAACATGCTCCCCACCATGGTCTCCTCTGCAGTTAGGCTGGGGCTGCATGCCAGGTCCGTAAGCTGGGAGTGGAGTCGTCTGTGCTGTTTCCAGCTCAAAGCTGTTAAGAGTGCGTGTGAATTCTCCACACTTTCTTGCCCTTCCACAGTGTGGGAAATGAGGACTGTCAAGGTATCAGAGATGAGCAGTGGGCATAGTTGTTACCCCTGGATCACTGTTGGAAAAGTGCCTCCAAGAATGCTGCCTGACCCATGTGGCACTTGGTTGAGTTCTGTCACTGAGATTTGGGGACTGTTTGCTCTTGCTGTCTGAGTTAGCCTAGCCCAACAAATACACCAAGCACCTTCTATGAGCCCAGGACTTCACTAGGTTACTTCCTACAGATTTTCTCAAAACAATCTTATGAATGTGTGCTCCAGGAGAGTTTTTACCTAGTACAGTTTGGGGGGTGATGAGATTTCTACATCCTCCAAGATCCTTTTATCCTGTGTACCTCCAGATCTCATGCCAGACTCCTGGCTCTAGAGACTCTTGGGTTCTGCCTGTTTTTAAGGATTCTCCTGAGAATCCAGGCTGTTCTCCTGACTACATTTTGCCCTGAACTTGACAGTCTCTGGATGCTGGAAGAATCACCATTTTACTGAATTTAGTTTACTGGAAGGTGACTAAAGAGTGTGTAAGATATTAACTTTTAAGTCAGACAAATCTGGGTTCAGATCTTAGCATTATCATTTCATTCATTCACGCATGCATTCACAGTACGTAAAATGCTGTCAACACCCAGATGCACCTCTCCAGCTTGGACTGTTACTCTAAACTCCAGTTCCACGTAAGCCACTGTCTTCTTGACCTCTCAAACACAACTAGAGCTGTCTAACCCCAGAGCTTCCTCCAGGCTCCCCCTTTTCATTAAATGGTGCCTCCGTGAGCCCAGATGCTCAGATCAGAAGCATCCTTGAATCATTCCTCTTCCTTCTCACCTATAGTCTAACCATCACCTATTTCTATAGATTCTATTCCAAATATCCCTGGAGTTCTTGTGTGCATTTCTATATCCACCGTCTGGTCCAAGTTCCTATTCTCTCTCACCTGGTATAGATAAATAGCCTCTTTACTGTACTTCTAATTGCCCCCACTCTATTCATTCTCTGCCCAGAAGCCAAAGGATCTACTCAGAATGTATTTAAGGCTTTGAACTGCCTTTAGTGGGGTGGAAATTCCAAATTCATGTGTAGCCCAGAGTGATCTGTGTACCCTCTCCTGACCTCATGCCCTCTTCTCTTTCTCTCTGTGCCAGCCTTCTTTCCATCCCTGATCAGTTTCTCAGATGGGCCCCATCCTGCCTCTGCCTGGAGTACTAGCTTGCTCCTGGCCTGACCACCTTCTGTCATTATTTTAAAATTCAACTTATATGTCACTCTCTCAGGGATGCTTTCACTAAACTCCTGATCTAGATTTGGTCCTCCAATATAACTTCTAATCACACCCTGTACTTTTCCTTTATTTCAGTTTGGACTTGTATATTTATTTATGTGTTTATTATTTTTTTTAATGTCATCTCTTTGACTAGACCATAAGCTCCACAGGGGCAAAGATTACCCACAGTGTCTGGCACACAGCATGTGCTCTGTATATACTGTTGAATGGATGAAGGAGTGTTTATTGAGTGGAAGGCAGGTACTGCTGCTACAGGGGGAACAGGGGCCTAGCTTCAGGGACCAACTAAGGTGTGCATATACAGGGACCCTACTGTAAGAAACGCTCTGAGAAGTCCATATTTATTTATAAGATATCAAAATGAGAAGGTGCTGATATAAAAATAGATTATTTTGGACACAGACTTCTTCCTAGGAATCATTCAATAGCTAACATTTACACAGTGCTTACTATGTGTCAGGTGCTGTATCTAAATCAACTATTCATCCTCACCAAGACCCTAAGAGGTAGAGTCTGCTTTTGTATCCATTTCTAAAATGGGGAATCTGAGACACAGAGGGGTTTAGTGACTTACCCAAGGTCACACAGCTAATAAGTGGCAGAGCCAAGATTCTTGCCTGGGCTTTCTGTATCCAGAGAGTGCTCTTAGCCACTTCATGCTATTCTAGGAAATGTTTCTTGCTGCTCTCTAAAATAGAAGATGACTGACAAATGAATTTTAGGCCCACAACTCAGATAGACACCAAAAATAGGGACCTAACATCAGAATTCTCAGACAGATTGTGAGATGCAGCTAGGACACAGCATTTCCTGACAGTGTCAGAAAGCTGGGGAGACCTGGGAAGACCTAGTCTAGCCATCACTAACTCACTGTGACATTGGACAGGCCACTTCATTCTCCGAGGGGTTGGATTAGTTCATCTCTGAAGTTTCCTCAAATTTAATACTCCAGAATTGTGTGCTTGTCTAGGGAACAATGTTGAATAAAGTCCCGACCCTCTTTTCATTCATTCCCAAGAAATTAACTGAGCACCCTTTTTGTCCCTATCATTTAGGTATAGGGCAAGATCAAATGAATCAGAGAGGGAGAGACCGAGGCAGAATTGAAGAAAGAGAGAGGGTGAAGCAAGGGGAGGAAAAGAAGGGAATAGAGGCAAAGAAGAAGAGCAAGAGGACAGAGTGGAACTGAAAAGACAGGAAAAGGTGAACAAGGCTGCCTCGGCCGCTGCCCGCAACAAGAAGGCACACACGAGTTTGCAAATTGACTCAGTTTCTTCTCGCAGTGTTGACGGCCATCAGAGGCTTTTGACTTGCTCTGAGCCAAGAGAGAGAAATAACAAAGGATGATTTAAAAGCCACAAACATGCGGAGCAGAGATTGCAGATACAGAACAATAAATGTCCTGGTCAAATTGCCGATTGGAGTATCTGTATTAGGCCGTGTTTGTAGTCTCCGTGTGTAGAGCGATGGAGAGCTTAGATTGTGGCCGGGGAAGTCACACAACAATGGGGCCTGATGTTTTGTTTCCACTTTTCAAAGGCGCTCCTTTTTTTCTTCCCGGTGATAAGGCCCAGGAAATGGTTAGTGACATGCTCGTGGGAACCTATGGAAAAGAATACACACTGTATCAATGGTGCAACCGCAGGCCCAGGAGCAGAGCGGGTGGGTGCGGGGACTGCAGGCTGCCTGCATGGGCTGTGGCGGAGAGATAGCATTGAGCAGGCCGCCCGGAGCCGTGCGCCCCCAGTCTGCGGACCGAGCCCCTTTAGAGCCCCTTTATCCAGCCAGAATGGGTGGAAGGCCAGACAATGTAGCGCTATATTTGGTTTGACAACAAAGGGCCCTAGAAAGATTTGATAGTGCAGGGATGGTCGGGAAGGCGGTGCAGGATGCAGCACAATAAGAACTTTGCAAAGGTATTTAGCCGGGCCCTTTATGCCGGGAACATGGCAGGGTTTGGATGTCGGCATGATGTCTAATGGCTTTTGTCTAGACCAGGATTCTATTTACCAGAGTGTGGTTCCTGGGCAGGGCTGACAGAGGTGCCAGGGTGGTCTTAGTGTCATTACACTTAGGAGCTACCTGAAGTCACACTCCACAACCTCAGTCCTCTTCTTCCCCTGAGCCCAGGCTCCAGCAGGCCCAGAAAGCCCCAGGTCAAGGGGAAGTTGGAACAGGAAGAGCTGGAGCCGGAGTTTTGCAGGGAGTAGGCTGTCAAATGAGACTTCCCAACAAGAAAGAGGCAAATGTACTTCCATCCTGGGATGGGTGTCCCGGAGGGAAGCCCCCCACAAGGATGGGGAGGGATGAAGGTGTAGCTTGGGAAGGGTAGAGCAGAAGGTTTTGAATGGCATTGTTTACAAAGCCGGTCTTAAGGAGTTCCTGCCAGAGAGAAGGCAACAAGAATAAAAGAATCCAGGCCCTGGGTGATAAGGCTGACAAGATTCTGGAGAAATAGCTCTGGGAGGTGTGTGTGCTGCCACAGGGGTGGAGGGGAGGGGTGGTCCAGGCAGGACTTCTGCTGCCCTAGAACCTGGGGCCTTCTGGGAGGAGGGGGCAGAGTGAAGAAAGCAGCCCTAGAAACAGAAGGCAGTGGGGTCAGGTGGAGGCAGCCTGGCTGGACCAGGAGTGTAGGAATGGGGCCTAGACGCTGACATATTTAGGGCTTCTGTCCTGGGGGGAGGAGCATCAGTGACTATTTTCAACCTCAATTCGGTCTTTTCTCTTTGAAAACTAATGCCTGGCTGCCCCTGTACAGGTTCCAAGAAAGGAATGTGGCAAGCGGAAAGGGGATGAAGGCTAGGGCTGGGACAGGACCAGAGACATCTCAGAGTCTCTTTGCTCTGGCAGGTGACCTCAGGGGTCACGGACCCATCAGACCAATCCTGCCCTTGTAGCTAGAGAAGTCTGGAACAAAGCAGTCTTGATTGGAGGGGACATCCTTGTCTGGGAGCACTTTCTCCCTATTGCCTTCTTTGCAAAGCAGGATTAACTTTGTGGATACAGCTTGGGGCAAGTGTTTCCCCACTGAGAGGCATACCTAACTTCCCTCTGCTCCCTTACCAGGACCATGAGATCCTCCAGAAGTGTTTCCTAGTGACTTCCTTCAATTTTGTTCGGTTTTTATCAGCTCCATCCATTCATCCATACAGTAAGGATTTACTTCACTCCTAGGTGCCAAGTGTTGTGTCAGATACTAGAAATAGAGTACTTGTCCCTTAGTATCCACAGGGCATTGGTTCCAGGACCCCCGAGGATACCAAAATCCATGGACGCTCAAGTCCCTTATATAAAATGGCATAGTATTTGCACATAACATCCCATATATTTTAAGTCATCTCTAGGTTAACTTATAATACCTAATACAATGTAAATGCTATGTAGATAGTTGTAAATACAATGTAAATGCTAGGTAAATAGTTGACTGCACATGGCAAATTCAAGTTTTACTTTTTGGAACTTTCTGAGATTTTTTTCAAATATTTTCAATCCGTGGTTAGTTGAATTCATCGATGCAGAACTCATGGATATGAAAGACCAACTGTATTGAACTCCCTAAGCCTGGCTCCTGAGTCCTCAGACTAGTAAGGAAGAAAATGATCTAAACACATAATGATCAGGACAAAATCAGAACAGCAGCTGTTACGGTAGCTCAGAGGAGGGAATATCGGATTCTATCAAGGAAAGACCAAGAAGTCTTCATGGGAAACATGATATTTAATAAAAGTGATCTAAATCTATGTTATGGGCTAAACAGTGTTCCCCCCTCAAATTTATATGTTGAAGTTCTAATATCCAGTATTTCAGAATGTAACTGGATTTGGAGATACGTTCTTTAAAGAAGTAATTAAATTAAATGAGGTTACTGGGATGGCCCTAATTCAATATGACTGGTGTCTTCCTAAGAAGAAGAAACTTAGACAAAAACACATTCAGAGGGAAGATGAGGTGAAGACACAGGGAGAAGATGGCCATCTACAAACCAAGGAACGAAGCCTAGAAGAGATCTTTTCCTCATGGCACCCAGAAGGAACCAACCCTGATGACACCTTGATCTCAGACTTCCAGCCTCCAGAAGTATGAGAAAATAAATTTCTGTTGTGTCAGCAATTCAGTCTGTGGTACTTTGTTATGGCAGCCCTAGAAAACAAATACAGTTGCCACCCCAAAACATTGTGACATTCTTTGAGGGAAGGAACCTTTCTTGAGTGTCTGGCACAGTGCTTGACACATAGTAGGTGCTTAGTAAATGCTAACCCGAAAGGAACAGCAGGGCATTGTTAACTCCAGCTATATCAGCCTCAAGTAGAACATGCACATCAGAGAGAGAACAGCCCTGTTCCTAAACAGTACCCAATTTTCTATCTCAGTTTACATTATCCATCCACAGTCAGTAAGTCAGTTAGCAATTTATTTAACATATATCGAGAACTAATTATGTGTTAGCCACTGGATAGTATAGTGGGAAGAAAGGTCCTCTTGGATGAAAAAGTTTTTCCTCAGCTGCTCCCCAAAGCAAGGAATGTCTCTCACCAGCGTCACATCTCTGTCTGCCACAGGGATGACGCTCCAGGACAAGTTTGGCACACTCTGGGCTGAAGTCCATGGCCCAGCCGGTCCTTAGCACAGGCTCAGTGGAGGGCTGAGGTAGCAGGTACAGGAGCCTGAGGGCACCAATAAGGGGCCTGGCAGGAGAGGCATTTCAGATGTGGGACTGATTGAACTCTGTGAATTTGTTCTTTCTTATGCTGGTGAGTATTCCTGTCCTGGGGTGAACCCCGGGCTGACAGGGATAGACCTATGGATCCCCAGGATACCGTCAGGAGTTTCAGGTTCGAATTGGTGGGCACCCAGCTGCTGGGACAGCTTAGTGATAGAAAGGATATGGAGCAATTGTGGTTGTTAATGAGGAATGGGGAGTCAGCCAAGAAGCACAGTGGTGGCATCTGCCGTAACACTTCCTACAGCTTTGGAGATAAACACTATGGGTCAAATCCATATGCATTTACACACACACATGAGTACACACCAGCATATGCTCTCATTCACTCCTGGGAGCATGCACATAGGTCAGCATGTAAAACATGCATGTTGACATGGCACTTGCACATATCACACTGGGCAGCAGTCATGGGCGCAATACACATACAGAGCCATGCATGCTCATGGACTCCACACAAGCACTTACCTTTCAAAGCATATGTCGACACATTAAAAATTAAGTCCAGCAATGTCCGGGCTATGAAAGTTATATAAGTTACTACAGAACATGAAATTCATCTCTCATCAGGATCTGTATCTTCTTCAAAGCTTCCAAAAGTCCTCTTGGGACCAAAAACACAGATTTTTCACCATTTGGGTTAGAGTTTCCTTGTCTTGCTTACAGATCTTTGAGAAAAACAGTTGGAAATTGTCCTCAGTTCCTTTATAAGATATAAAGTGCCTACCAACACTTGCCACCATTATTTATGATTTTTAGAAACAGAAAAACAGTGTGATGCAAGTGGAAAAGCAGTGGACTAGGAATCAGAAGATTTAGATTCTAGTCCCAGTTTTGCCTCTCTCTTGCTAGAGAATTGGTCTGGATCCAGGATGACAAGTTTCTTCTCAGTCCCGTCTCTGATGTCTATGTTGAGTATTCTAAGGCTATGAACAGGCTCAAAAAGGCAGTGCCATGTTTGGTTAGTAATGTCAGACTTAGGCTCAGAATAAGGATGGTTCTGACCCTTCTAGTTCTAATAGTCTCTAAGTATATAGTATGGTTATCATTACTCAGGAACTAGAGAAACAGAGCTCAGTCTACATCAAGTTGCTTCTCTATGGCACTGCCAACGCATTGGTCAAGACAGGGCCCACACACGCACCTCTTTCTTCTTCCCGTCCTATCCTTGCAGTTCTTCTTTAGCCTAAGAAATCCTATGAGTCGTTAATATTGTTTTTTTTGGTTTTGTGACCTGAATGAATTTTATTGAGACTTTACCACAGTGGCTGAGTTTATAATCTCTGTATTTAAATGGAAAGATGCCCCCAAGAACTCCTCAAAGCTATATATTAAGGGCCCATCTTGTGGTTACCAAGAGAGGTGGAGGGCTGCCTGCTATGCGATTTGCACAACACAACTCCCACTCCAACTCCATGAGGCAGTGTTTGCCTCCTGGATCTGACAGCAGTTTTGATCTCTGAACAACATTTGTAGCCTCTAGGCTCTGGTTATGATTCACATTGATGGGAGAAGAGGGAGCAGAAAGACTTGGACCCCTTATGATTCTAATTATACCAATAGAAAAAGGCAACAGCAACGAAAAATCCAGTTCAGACAGACCTAGGCCTTAAATTCTGTGTTGACATACCAGCCTTCCTCCACTGGGTCAAATAGTTTCTCAAGAGTAATTGAGATGTTCCAATGTGCAACCACTACACTAGGCACTGGGTAATATATATCGCTTGTGTCATTTCATATGTTCCACATGCCTAGTAGGTGAGTAATACCTGCATTTTTCAAGTGAGAAAGCTGAGGAGGGAGGCTAAGTTAGACAGATATGAAATGGTGGACCTGGAATCTGTACCCACATTGGCCTGACTCCACCATGATCTACTGCCACCTGGGTAGTATCACTGCAGATTCATGAAGGCTACCCTGGTTCACCGTTCTCTAGTGGAGAACATACAGGTATTCTCCACAGTCACTTCCCACTGGGAGCAAGCCCCATTAACCAGAATTCTTCCTGGAGCAGTGGACTTGACTCTGAACAGAAAAACTTTGAGAACTGAACTATAGGATGGATCACCAGCCAGGTCCAGACCAGCCACCAGGTAGTGCACACACAAGACAGATCCAAACAGCATTACAAGGTCTTTGAAAAACAAAACAAAACAACTGATATTGTCACCAAAACTCATAAAAGACTGTTTGGAACTTGTGACCTGAACCCAATAAGGTCAACTGCATGTTAAACTAAACAAACACATTTTACATAGTTTAAACAAGACCCCTAATCTCATAACATAATATTCAAAATGGGAAAAATAAAATCCCAAACTGCTCAGTGTATGAATAACTAAGAAAATCTAAACTCACAGGGGAATAGACATGGAACAGACAACCAATACTTTACCAAGATGACACAGATGTTGAAATTATCGAAATCTGTGAAGCAGCCATAATAAGAACATTCCAAGAAGTAAGGATGAATAGTCTTGAAACAAATGGAAATATAGAAACCCTTGGGAGGAAATAGAACACTTATATAAGAACGAAATGGAAATTTCTGTAACATCTTACAGAAAAACCCGAATGAACTTTTGGCCAACCCAATACAATAACCAAAACTACAATACAATAAACAAATACAATAACCAAAAATAACAACTCACTGGATGGGCTTAATAGCACAAAGGAAAAAGTCAGTGAACTTTAATATAGAGCAATAAGAATTATCCAATTTGAAAAACAGAATAAAAAAGAGTACATGAATAAAAATGAAGAGAGCCTCAGGGATATGTGAGATAATACCAAAAATTTCAACATTTGTGTCATTGGAGAAGAAAGTGGGACAACATTTTTAAATTGCTGAAAGAAAGGAACTGCCAGCTTAGAAATAAAAATATGCTTTAGGAATGAAGGTGAGATAGAGAAATTTGTTGCCAGTAGATTGCCTTAAAAGCATTGATATAGAAAAATTTTTAGGTAAAAGGAAAATGATACTAAAGGGAAACTTGGAATGTCACAAATAAGGGGAAAGAAACTGTAGTGGTAAATATCTAGCTAAATATGATAAACTATTATTCTCTTGAATTATTTAAAATATGTATGATGTTTGAAAGTAAAGGGCATAACATTTTTGTTGGGGTTTTCAATGGATGTAGATATAACACTGAAGATAACTATGACATAAAGTGGGGAGGATGAGTAACATATATGGTGATAAGGTTTCTACATTCCACTTGATATGGAAACCACTGATTCTAGATAGACTGTGAAGAGATAAGCATGTATGTTTTAATTCCTTAGTAACCATTAAAAATAAATATACAAAAATATATAGTTAAAACACTATATATTTTAAAAAATATAGAAGGATCTGACACTATAATAAAAGTATCAATTCACTAAGAAAATGTAACAAGCTTAAATGTGTATGCATCTACCAATAGAGCTTCAAAATATATGAAGCAGGGATTTCCCTGGTGGCGCAGTGGTTGAGAATCTGCCTGCCAATGCAGGGGACACAGGTTCGAGCCCTGGTCCGGGAAGATCCCACATGCTGCGGAGCAAGTAAGCCTATGCACCACAACTACTGAGCCTGCACTCTAGAGCCTGCATGCCACAGCCATTGAAGCCCGAGCGCTTAGAGCCCATGCTCCACAACAAGAGAAGCCACCACAATGAGAAGCCCATGCACCGCAACGAAGAGTAGCCCCCACTCGCCGCAGCTAGAGAAAGCCCGTGCGCAGCAATGAAGACCCAAAGCAGCCATGAATAAATAAATAACTTTATAAAATATATATATGAAGCAAAAAATGAACTAAATGAAAAATATAAACAAATTCACAATTACAGTTAGAGATTTCAACACATCTATCTCAATAATTGATAGAACAAATAGGCAGAAAATCAGAAACGGTATATAATAACTGAATAACACCATTGACCAGCTGGATCTAATTGACATTTAGCAAACACTTCACCTAACAGCAGAAGACACATTCTTTTAAAGTTCACCAGGATCACTTACCAAAATAGACCATATCCTGGATAACTAAGCAAAACTTCACAAATTTAAATCATTGAAAACATACAAAGTGAGTTATTTGACCAAAATGAAATTAAACTTGAAATCAATAATGGAAAGATAACAGGAAAGTCTCTAAATACTTGAAAATTAAACAATATACTTCTAAATTATCTATAGATCAAAAAGGAAGTCTCAAGAAAAATTAGAAAATATTTGGAATTGAGTAAATGAAAATACAGCTTATCAAGATTTGTGAGATTCAGCTAAAGCATTGCTTAGAGGAATATTTATAGCAGTAGATGTTTATATAAGCAAAGAAGAAATACCTCAAATCAATAAGCTAAGCTTCCACATTAACTCGAAAAAGAGCAAAATAAACCCAAAGCATGAAGAAGAACAAAAATGAAGAACAGAAATCAATAAAATTGAAACCAGAAATAAAATAGAGAATTTCAATGAAACTAAAACCTTGTTCTTTGAAAAGATCAAAAAAATTAATACACTTATAGCAATACTGACAATGAAAAGAAATAAAAGACTACGAATTGCCAATATCAGGAATGAAAGAGAGAATATCATGACAGATCCAACAAACATGAGGTTAATAAGTGTATTCTACAGACAATTCTATACATATACATTTGACAATTTATATGAAATGAAGCAATTCCTTGAAAACCATAAATTCACCCAAGATGACATAAATAATTTAAGTAGTCCTATAACTCTTTAAAAGTTTGAGTTCATACTTCAAAATCTTTGGAAAAAGAAATCTTCAGGCACACATGATTTCACTGGCAAGACTAGCAAATATTTAAAGAACAAATAGCACAAATTCTACATGCTCTCTTCCAGAAAGTAGAAGAGGAGAGAAGACTTTCAATTCATTTTATGAGGTCCACATTACCCTGACACTAAAACAGGCAAAGACATCATAAGGAAAAAATTCAAAACCAATAACCCTCATGAACATAGATGCAAAAATCCTAAACATAAAATTAGCAAATTGAATCTAAATGAAATATTAAAACCATGATCAATATGACTTATCCTGGGAATGTAGGACTGGTTCAATATTCAAAAATCGATCAACATAATACACCTTATTAATATTCTAAAAAATAAAGGCCATAAGATCCATCAACTTGACAAAATTCAGCATCCAATCATGATTTAAAAAAAAAAAGTTCAGCAAACTAGAGACTAGGAGTAGAAGGAAACTCAACCTGATAAAGGGAATTTACAAGAACCTACAGCTATCATCATGCTTAATGGTGAAAGACTGAATGCTTTTCCCCTAAGATGAGGAACAAAGGAAGGATATCCACCTTTACCACCCCTGTCCAACATTGTTTTGGAAGTCTTAGCCATAGACATACCAAGTTCATGGATTGGAACACTTGACATAGTAAAGATGTCAATTGTCCCAAAATCCATATATAGATTTTATGCAATTCCAAGCAAAATTCCAATGGGAATTTTTGTCAGTACAAATAAGCTGAGTCTAAAATTTATGTGTACACACAAAAGAACTAGCACTGCCAGAATAATTTTGAAAAGAGGAATAAAATTGGAGAAATCACATTACCTGTTTTTTAGATTTACTATAAAACTACTGTAATCAAGACAGGGGAAGAAATAAACACAATTGAATGGAATAGAGAATCCAGAGATAGGCCCACACAAATATGGCTAATTTATTTTTGACAAAAGTACAAAAGCTGCAATAGAAAAAAAAGATATTATTTGCAATAAATTGCAGCAAGTTGCATTGAAACAATTTGAAGTCCTTTTACCAAAAAAAAAAAAAAAAAGAACAAATGAACCTAAACCTCACACCTTATATAAAATCAACTAAAATTAGATCATAGATCTAAGTGTAAAAAATAAAAGTATACAATTTTAGAATAAATTTAGGGGAAAAAAATCTGTGTGACCTTGGTTTTGATGATGAGTTTTTAGACATGAAACTAAACATTCATTTTATAAAACATCATTGACAAATTAAATTTCATCAAAATTAAAAACTTTATATCTGTGAAAGATACTGTTGAGACAATGAAAATATAAGCTATAGACTGGGAGAAAATATTGGCAAATCACAAATCTATCAATGTCATTTTATGCAGAGTGTGTAAAGAATTCTCAGAATTCAAGACACAATTTTTAAAAAAGGAAAGAAAAAGAAAAAGAACCCAGAATTTTAAAATTGGCAAAAGATATGTATGGACATTTCACTAAAAAGGATATACAGATTGCAAATAACATGAAAAGCTTTTCAACATCATAGCTGTCAGGAAAATGCAAATTAAAATCATGATAAGATAGCACTGCAAAACTATTAGAATAGCATTAAAAAAAATCTTGCCAATGTAAAGATTTTGTGAGAATTCAGAGCAATTAGAACTGTCATATATTTCAGATGGGAATCCAAAATGTTATAGCACTCTGGAAAGGTTTGGCAGTTTCTTATTAAGTTAAACATGCACTTACCTTATTACTCATGATTCCCATTCCTAGCTAGTTACCTTGTATAAACTTATATTCACACAAAAACCTACATGAGCATGTTCATAGTAGCTCTATTAATAATCACCAAAAACTAGAAACAAGTCAAATGTCCTTCAACAGGTAAATGAATAAGCTAACTGTGGTACTTCACTCAGCAATATAAAGAAATGCACTATTGCTACATAAAAAAGTCAGATAAATCTTAAAGTTATTATGCTGAGGAAGAAGCCAATCTCAGTAGATTATATACTGTGTGATTTCACTTATATGATAATCTCAAAAAGGCAAACGTACAGTGATGGAGTACAGATAAGTTGTTGCTAAGAGTTGGGAATGGGAGGAGAGTGACTACAAAAAGGTAGCATGAGGGAATTTGGGGGAGTGATGAAACTGTTTTTCATCTTGATTGTGTGGTGGTTATATGGGTATGTACATGTGTTAAAACTCATAAAACTTTACACCAGAAAAAGTAAATTTTACTGTATGCTAGTTTTAAAAGAAAAAAAAGTAAAGTCTATATTAAAAATGAATAAAGATGTAAAAATAGTGATCTAAGGTTCCTTCTTGAGAATCTAGACAAAGCAGAGAAAATTAAATCCAAAATAAACAGAAGAAAAATAATAAAAATGAGAGAGATTTTGCTTAAATAGAAAATTGACAAGCAGTAGAGAAAATCAACAAAATCAAACTTTTTTTAAAGGATTAATACAATTGATAAACTCTTAAGAAGACAAGTAAAAAAATAAATAAATAAAACCCCCACAAACTATTAGTTTCATGAATAAAAGGGAGACAACACTACAGATCTTAGAGAATTGAAGAGATAAGAAAATTTGTAAACAAATTTTTGTCAATAAATTCAACCACTTAGGGAAAATGAACAAATGCCTTGAAAAACTGACTCAAAGAGAAATGGATACAAGAAGAAATAACAAATCTAAATTGCCCTAAATTGCTTTCATAATTAAAAACCTCCTCACAAAGAAAACTATAAGCCCAGGTGATTTTACTGGTGAATCTTATCGAATATTTAAGGAATTATAAAAAACAATTTTACATAAATTCAGAGGAGGAGGCAACCTCTTCAATCTGATAAAGTAAGCTAACATTTGAATGAAGTATGCCCACTTCTGCCCTAATATTAGATATCTGCTCTTACCAGTATATCTGCTCTTACTTCTTCAATTCAAATTGTACTGTAAGCCTAGCCAGTGCAACAAGGCAAGAAAATGAAATAAAAAGTGTGAATTTTGGAAAGGAATAGGTAAAAATGTTTTTTGCACATGAAGTGATTGTATACATAGAAAATACTCTGAAAATCTACAAACAAAACTACTGAAACTATTTTAGAAACAATATCCAAAACAATATGTGATAAACTACTGCTGTAACCAACATAAATGAATCTCAAAAACATTATGTTGTGTAAAAAAAGGCAAACATAAAGAATACATATTGTATGATTCCATTTATATGACAGCTAAGAACAAACAAAACTAATCTATAGTGATAGAAGTCAGAGAAGTGGCTTCCCTGGTAGCACAGTGGTTAAGAATCCACCTGCCAAAGCAGGGGACACGGGTTCGAGCCCTGGTCCGGGAAGATCCTACATGCCACGGAGCAACTAAGCCCGTGCGCCACAACTACTGAGCCTGCACTCTAGAGCCCGTGAGCCACAACTACTGAGCCCACGTGCCACAACTACTGAAGCCCGCGTGCCTAGAGCCCATGCTCTGCAACAAGAGAAGCCACCGCAGTGAGGAGCCCGTCCACCACAACAAAAGAGTAATGCCTGCTCGCCGCAACTAGAGAAAGCCTGTGCGCAGCAACGAAGACCCAATGCAGCCAAAAATAAATTAAAAATAAATAAATTCTAAAAAAAGATTGACTCCTACCTTTAAAAACAAAAAAAAGAAGTCAGAGTAGTGGTTAGGACACTCTTGGAAGTTGAGTGTAGAGAAGGCAAGGATTGCCTGGAAAGGGGCATGAAGGAATAAATCAATTTTATTTCTATATATAAGAGATGAACAATGGGAAATAATTATTTTAAAGTTTACACTGGCATGACAAAACAAATTTATAATAATAAATCCAAAAAAAGGCATACACGACCTCTATATTGAAAACTACAAAAAAAGATTGCTGACAGAAATTAATAAATAAATACAGATATATAATACCATGTTCATGAATTGGAAGATGCAGCATTATTAAGGTGTTTGTAGTCCTCATATTGATCTTAACAGTCAACATAATCCCATTTGAAATTTGGGCAAACTTTTTTGAAGAAACTGACCAAAGGATTCTAACATTAATATAGAAATTCAAAGATCTAGAATAGTCAAAACAATCTTGAAAAATGAAAAACAAATTTGAAGGACCTACATTGACTTTCCAACTTACAGTTACACTACAGTAGTCAAGACAGTATGCTTTTGGCAAAATAATAATCTAATTTGGCAAACACCAAAGGAAACAAAATATAGAGTCCAGAAATAGACTCTCACTTATATTGATCTGGATAAAATTGCCCCTTGCTTGGTCTGTCAAGTCCTTAAACCAGGCTGCAGAAGCACTTGGGGGTGAAGGAACCCGTAGTGTTTTAAAGCGAACACCCACGCACATAAAATCTGAAAATGGAGTATGATAGGTCTTCACCCAAGTAATACTGCTCCTGGGTAGAGCTGTGTCCTGGCAAACACACCATTTCTGAGCTGGATAAGACTGCCCCTTGCTTGGTCTGTCAAGTCCTTAAACCAGCCTGCAGAAGCACTTGGGCGTGAAGGAGCCTGTAGTGTTTTAAAGTGAAATTCCATGCACACTGATGTTTTTGCTTGACATGTATACCCCAACTCACTGCATCAGAATTCTGCTGAATCCTGGAATTTGTAGAGTTGGGTTAGGATAGTCAGGTCTTTGTGCTTCTACATCTATCAGTCTTTGGAAGAGATGAGGTGAGGTGGTTTTCCATAGCTGAGGCAATCCCTGAAGACTGCCTGCCGATGCCCCTCCCAGCAATGAGTGCCCCAGGTCCTTCATTGCAGGGACACCTGGAGCAACTCTCTTGTATTTTGTTCCTCCACACTCTTGCTGCTATCTCCAGCAGCTCTCCTGGTCGTGGTACTCATTCCTCTTCCTCCTCCTCCTTTTTCTTCTTCTATCACTTTTGGTATCCAAAATTTTATGAAGGTGGGAATTAAAGAGTACAAAACAATCAAGATCAAATCATTTGATTTTTCAAGCTCCTAATTAAAATTTCTCCCCTGCCGCTTCCCTGGCCTGAATCTTAGATTGGAGACCTGCAGTCTGCAAGGGGTTCTCCAGCCCACTCCTTGCTCCTTGTTCCTTGCTTGCATTCCTCGCTCCATCTCCTCCTCTACTGCCCCTGGTCCTCCTGCTCCTCTCCGCTGGAAAGAGTCTTGTGGAACCTGAAGGCAGTATGATGTTGGAGGCAGCTGTTTTCAGGAAGGATGCTCCTGAAAGTGCAGGGCATTTTTGAAAGAACAAAGGGAAGATGCAGGTGGGAAAAATAACAACCCAGAGGTTCAGCAGGTCTGGATATGATCCTGATTCTGCCATGCACCCTCACCATGTCCTACAGTCTCAGGCCTAGATAAAATCAGAGGTCATCTGTCACTGTCCCTCTTTGGACCTTAGCTGTGCCATCTCTAAATGGGGTGTTAATATGGTGTGAATAAGTGGTTGCTCATGTGTGCATCCAACTCTGTAATTCATTGGCTTGGTAAGAGCTAAGGCAGGAGCGGGGCTGCTTGTGCACTGGCTGGCCCACATGCTTGCCACACACGGGCGCACATTCTCTTCTCTCCTGCATGTAAGAGGGTCCTTCTCACGTCTCACCAGTGAGAGCTGTACATATGCCATCCTCCCCACAGCTACCGCCTCCTAGCCTCAGGGTGGAAGCTCTCTCCCAGTGGCACATGGGAATCGGAGCACCGTACGGATGGTTCTGAGTCAATAATGACAGTTAACAGAATAAAGACACGATAGATGGCTACACTTATTGTGCCAGGGACCATGCTAAGCTCTTCAGCATGCTTTTGACTCCTCACAACAAGGCATAATATTTGCTACAAGTATCCTATTTTACAGATTAAAAAACTGAGGTCCAAAGAAAATACTTACAATTTTACCCCAGTTCATTCTGTTGGTAAATGGAGAAGCCCAATTTAGAATCCAGGCCTTCTGACTCCAGAGCCTGTGCTTTTCCCTACCATGAAAGTGGGCTTGCTACCTGAAACAATTGCTCTTTTTGGTCCAGACAAGCAGCTTGCCTCTTAGTGTTCATTTCTTAGGCCAAAAAAGAGAAAAGTAATAGGCATTTAGTGTCTACTGTGTACCAAGTACCATGCCAAATATTTCACATCCAATCATCCCAGTTAGGCCTTTCCCCCCACTTGAGTGATGAGCAAACTGAAGTTCAAGGAAGCCGAGAAACTTGCATGAAGTTACGCAGCTCGTTATAGGCACAGAGAACATTTCAACTGAGGCCTGACCCTGCTACTAAACCAGCCATTACTCCAACACGTTTTGGTGCCAATTGACTGAAGGGTAATTCAAAGCATATGTAGAATCCTTGCTTGCAGCCTGCAAAACTCATTAGCTCTCTCACATTCTCCCCCATTGTTACTAACTCATTGTCACCTCTGCAACTTTGCTCACACTGGCTTCCTCTCTCCCCACACATCCTCCCTGTGCCTTTCTGTCTAGCCAGCGACCCCATCCATCATGGAACTTCAGGCACTGCCTCTGCTAGGAAGCCTCCCTTGATAGCTTTAGGGCAGTGACTTCTCCTTCCTTTGAACTCTAAGCTTTCAAAGAATACCTCATTTTCTTAACTTGTAAAATATTCCTTTTGAATTGTTAACTATCTTTTGTCCTTTTGATTTTTAATTTTTTAAATTTTTTAATTTTTTAATAATTTTTTAATTTTGGCCACACCACGCGGCTTGTGGGATCTTGGTTCCCAGACCAGATATCGAACCCAGGCCCATAGCAGTGAAAGTACAGAGTCTTAACCACTGGACCGCCAGGGAATTCCCTCCTTCGATTTTTTAAATGTAATGACTTGTTCCTAATGGTGTTGAAAGTTCCCAAATGACAGAGATGGTGTATGCACTGCACCCATATGTGCATGGTACATGGTGGCTTGGCATGCCACCTCCTTTGAGGGGACTTTCCTGATAAACCTATCTAAAATATCAACTTCCATCACACTTTACCCTCTTGCCCTGCCTCCTTTTCCCAGCTAGTGTTCTCTAATATAGCTCTTTGTAGACTTCTTTATTGTCAGTTTTCACTAGAATGTAAATTCCATGAGGGCAGTCACTTGGCTCTGTTCACTGCTGGATCCAGAGTATCTAAAACTGGCTCACAGTAGGTGTTTAAATTTTTCTTGAATGGTTGACTCAATGGATGAGCAAGTGACAGACCCTAGAATAGCAGTCCAAGGACAATAGCCACTGTCAATGGGGTAACCACAGGGAATGATGGTGGTGATGTGAGTTCATGGGAAGAGGCTCATCAGAAGTACCAAGACCAGAAACTCAGAAAAACATATGTGCTGGATATTTTTGCCCTGCCTACGCTTCTTACCCTGCTCTCTACCCTGGGAAAATGAGCTTTACAGACCCATTACGTAGATTCCCTGGCTCTTTGGCTTCCAATTGCTTTCAGCCAATGGGAGTCTTTATCAGTAGATTGGAAGGTGGAAGGAGAGAGAAGTTGGAGTACTTTTTCCCCCAGCTCCTTCCTTGCCATGTTTCTCTACTGAAGGTCTCACCCCCATCAGGAAGTCTCTCCTACAGGCACAACTCTCCCCAGGTCTGGTAACTGCTCCCTCCCCTTGCCCCTTCCCCTAGGAGTAGTGACAGCAATCCACAGTTGCTAGCCTCAGGGTACTTCAGCATTCCTTGTTAGTTGCCTTGACCCTGTCTACTCCTTTGTAAATAGTCCCTTCATTAAATTCTTTCAATCATTCTTCTCAGACAGGTCAGACCCTGACAGACACAGCTCAGAAACACTTTGACTAGCAGCAAGGATGAGAGGTCAAGGAGGTAGGATCAGGGAGAAAGGGAATCATTGAAGAGTAGTGTTTCTGCCTGGAAATCCGTTTGATAAGGGGGCAGGCCAGTTTCAGGCGAAGGGCTCACCCCTAAGACAACTTCTGGAGCAGCAATAGGGCCAAGTCTGGCTCTTAAAGAAGATTCCATCCATCAGGAGGTGGTGATGCAGATGGGATCCCAAAGTTAGGCTAATATGGTGCAAGTATTTGCATCAAGTTATTTAATAAAAGGCATTTCTATGGAAACAAACAACCAAAACAAAATGGTTAATGATTGGAGCAGATTATAATCCCAGTTTCTGAGTTCTGAAGGTAGCCAGTCAAGATTTCTAGATGTTGGGCTTGAAGCATCTTCAGATGGAGTGAGGGCAGGCAGTGGCAATCTGATAGTCTTTCCTGGTTTGCAGTTTGAATGTCTCTGATGATCTTTCTGAGTGGCCCACAAGCAATAGGCATGAAGATTGTCTGTACATGAGCGTTTTTCTGAAGTTTATATCAAGTCCCACTTTAGCTTGCCTGGCTTCGGGAAAAGGGCAATTTTAGTTCTCAATGGTTCCAAGTCAGAAGGGTGGGAGAAAAATTGGAAAAATTAGTTTCGAGAGTTGTAGCCAGATATCAGAGGAAACAAGAAGAATTTAATATCCAATCTAGTTTACAGGTAGAAAACAAAACCTCAAAGACAATTAACAGCACTAGAATTTAATATCCACAGAGATGTATTAACAAAACATAATTTTTTTTCTCTCTACAATCACCCCCGTTTTTATCAAGAGATAATCAAAGTAAGAGTAATTTTTTTGGTAAAATAAGTCTAGTCTCATTAAACTTGGCTTGGTTATTTACATAAGTGCAGCAAGAATATTGATTGACCACAGACTCTTTTAAGTCTGCTTTGCTGGAACTTTTCATAAGAAATCTCAGATTGAACTTGTAAAAGCCTTCTGGAGGCTAAGAAGCCGATCCGAGGTCTTGACATCAGATAATACCTATGGATTTGGGTAAATTTCTCTTTTCTCAAGGTCCCCAAAATATCCTTAGACTCCTGTGCCTGCCCGGAAGGGACTTCCTGGTAAGGCTGCTGGGAATCCTGTAAGTACCAGGCTGATTCTTCCAAGGAGCTTTTTGGTGCCATAAAGTCAACCTTCGTTCCTTAAGGTGCTCTGGTCATATCGGAGTCTATGCGTGTCTCTTTCAAATACGAGATTTCAGTCAAAGCCTTGGTAATATAATCAGTGTTTCAAATTGTGCCTGGTTACAGACAGAATAGATTCATATTGAACTTATGCAAATAACTCTATTGCCATAAAAATAAGAATATTCATTAAGAGTTCACTAATTCTGGAGGGATCAGGTAGGGAGAAAAAAATAAATGTTTCAGTATTGCTTACAAAGGTATAATTTACCAAGTTGCTGTAAGTCATAGTTTAAAAGGTTTCCTTATATCTGGAAAATAAAAGATTAAAGAACCATCAATATTTTAAACAAAAATTCATAAAAATTATGATCATCCTCATTTGTTCAGTCAGCCCCATGCAATTAATTCTTGTTAATCTTGATCTTGAGTTAGTAGTTTTATGAAGCCATCAGTTTTCGTTTATTTCTTTGTTTCCCTAGAGTTCTGTAATTTCTTACCCAGTTCAGTGGTATGAAAGTTATGAAAAACCTGTATTCTAGAGTACTTATCAGAGTCCCTTCCATGAAGCACTTTTGCAAAAGCACCAGAGTAAAACAATAACTTTAAATGACAAAAGACTTAAAAATGGCCGTGATTAAAGATCTGATTAGAGTTTACTACAATGCAATTGACAAGGTAATTTGGTTATTTCTATGACACTGAACATATAATAACAGAATTACAAGGGATAACATTATACCAGAACAAATCAGATTTTTAGGAATTTCATACAGTTTCTAGAACACTTATACAAATAACATATATTCACACAAATATATCAATAATATAGAAGGTTTAGCATCACTTAGTTGAAAATGCTTCACATGTAATTTAACATATCAAATAAACCTAATTAGTTTAAGATATCCCCTTTTCCAAAGAGAGAGAACAAATCTTTTAAAATGTCCCAGGGGCCCTCTGGATAATCCCAAATTTAGTTCAAGGACAAAAAGATTTCATTTAGAATTTGATTTTAGGAAGTTTATCAAAAATGTCAAAAGGTTTTGGACACTTAACTAAATAGATCACAAATAATTATGAAATAATACTAATTATTTATTTAAACAAAGTGACAATAAAAGATTTTAAAGGCAAATGCAGGAGGTTTCATAGTTCTGAGCAAAACTTAGCTGTTAATATTGAAAAGACTATGTTTACTTAAGTAATCAAAGACCTGTTGATAAAGGTAACATGAAGCAGAGTAAGTTATTTTGGTAAGACACAAAGCCTTTGCTTTCCAGATAGATTACCCAAAAGGAAAAACAAACAAATAAACAAACCTCTCATAATCACTTATTAAGAGCAGACCAATAATCCAAATAAACTTTGTCCTTTTAACAAAGAGATAACCAAATTCTAATTTTGCACCAGTGTACTTTTGATACTAAAATTTTTTCATTCATTATTTTTTAAAACTTAATTAGATCAATTTCAATCTTATCCAGCCTGACAACACATAAAATTCCTTTCCCACAAACCTTCAATAACTTTCTTTTTTTACATTCAGATTTTGTTCTGTTTTTCTTCTTTCCCATTATGAAATAAACAGTCTCACTTTAGGACAAAATTAATTCCTTTTCCTTTAACAAAAATGCATCCTTATACCTCATTCTTCCTATGCCAAAACATATCCTACTTTCCTTGCATACAGAGTTCTTTTCCTCATTTTTCTAGTAATTTTAATTACATATGTTAGAATTCATATACCTTAGAAACCTTAAGTAAGCAATTGTGAACCATCATTACAACTGACAAATTTATGAGTACATTTTATAATTTCTAGAAACGTACATGTCCTCATAACATAGTTTTTCAATGTGACACAGGACGTGTTTACTAAGAGACTCAAATATCTAGTTTCTCTGTAGGAGTTTCAGTGCTTTTTGCATGATTTTGGCAGTCCCAATTAAAACATAATAGTGCAACCCTGTAATTAGGGGAAGCTTTCTGTAAAAATAATTCTCTGGACTCAGCGTCAAATGGGGCCTCTTCAGAGTTGGAAATGAAGAGGAGGTCATCTGGGTCACTATGGTCATGGAAATGATAAACCCATTGGACCATGCCAATTTTATGCAGTGGGAGATAGGCTTCATCTTAATATTTCCCATTCACTCTGAGCCTTAGCAGCAATCACTGTGATGGAAGGGTAGGCACAGAACCAAGCAATAAATAGCCAAGTGAGGAGAGGGAGGGCCCTGGTACAAATATTGGTGGCTTTAGTGTTCTTTGCCTTACCCTTTCCCTTTTCTCCTCACTAGGGATATCAATAATCCTGTCAACAATTCCCTTGGTGGCAGAGATGCCAGTGAGGCATGTTTCTTAGTTCTTCCCCATTCAGGGGACAGCTGAGAGGGCTTAGGATCTGTGGTACCTCTGAGGAAATGAGCATATAGCTCAGATGGATCTTTAAGAAAATTATGGATTTTAGGGTCTCTAGAGAGTTTGGCCAGTTGATGCACTTTAGCAGCCATGAATAACAATTCAGAGCCTACCCCAAACAAACAAACAAAAAGCCTGCAATAGCCAATTACTTTCCTTCTTTCCTTCCTGCTGCATAAAATCTTTAAAAAAGGTTTGAATTTCAATTAAGATACAGTTTCTGATTTTAGTTTCTATTTCTTGATTTTCTCCTGTTACCTTCATCTTGTGTGTTGTTACCAGAAAATTTTGGATGATGTCACTGTGAGCCATCTTCATAGGTGGCCAGTTTCTTTTCTAGGATATCCCAAAAGACCTTTCCAGTATTGTGGTTTGCTTCCATTAATGTGATGGACAGAGTTTTCGGGAAAATCCCCAGACCTCTGGAGCATAAAATCAGAGCCTTTGTATGTTGATATACCATGGTATTGAGCAATGCCCAGGAAGCTCCCATGGCGTTTTGCATTTGTTGAGGAGCTGGTGTACATCCATGGGGTTCTTAGGAGGAGCTGGCACCAGATATTTAGGACGCCTATATTCGTCCATTAATATTTTAGCAACATCACACCGGAGATCAGACTCATAATATCCTAATGGGTCAGGGGACAAAGAGTGACAGTAGTCAGTGAAGTGGTGACACCGAGATTATAGGTTTCTGCTGTAACTTTCCTCTGGTGGTGACATTATTTTCCACATGCAAGGCTCTTTCATTCTTCTGGGTTAGGACATGTAGTCTGGACACGACCCACTGACACAGTGGTTGCAGCTGGAGGCCTCCTGTCTTCCTCACTTATGGGAATCTTTTCCTCATGCCTTTAGCCCCGAACCTTTCCTTGAGTGGTGACGATAGCCTTGCAATCCAATCTACCCTCCTTAGCTCTCTTTGGCCTTGAGGCATGAAGGACCCTTTCACACATTACTAGGCTATTAAGGCCTTTATGATTAGTGGTCTAACCTTCTTACTAGACCCTATGACCTTGATCATGCTGCTCTGGGGAGATCATTGGATTATTATGGTAGCCATGACCTTTTAGGTTGGATACCACAGGCAACACATGACACAGGAAATATGCAAAAGCCCATAGAAGCATGACAGACCCCCAGCAAACAGTGCTCCTTCCCCAGATGATCACTGAGTTAGGTGGTTCGTAAGCAAATTGTAGATGAAGGGTATTAGCCTCAGTTAATTGCAAGGAAAAGCTTGTAATCCTGCTGACTATGCCAGCTGTTTTGTGCCAGTTTCAGGCTGTCAATAACCAGTGTTGTGACTGGACCAATCCTTGTGGTTCTTATTATGATTATAATATGTCCTGCAGCAATAACGATCAAGAAACCTTGAAAAAAGTGTGTGGGGGGTTATTATTTACAAGACCTGGAAATTACACCTGGGGCCACACAGTGAGGCTGCAAGTACAGAAAGAGCATGCAGGCCTGGGGTTCTGCTTTTATTGGGGCCAAGGGTGGGGAGGTAAGGGTTTCATGGACTAATTCTATATTGGTGAATTTCTGTAAGAGCAGGAATTTAAAACACCGGAAGAGAAAAAGCAAGTGACCCAAATGACTAGTCACTGAAATCAGCCAAGATCTCTAAAACAAAGGAGCCTCAGTGAGGGGAGGCATCCTGTGTTTAAGTCCTGTGGCTGGCAAGGTGTTTATTCGAGATAGCCATCCTTGAAGTGCATGCCTCTTTGAAGTGGATACCTCAGCAATCAAAGCTTAAGTCAGGCACTTGCATTACAAAAAAGATTAAAAAAATCACAAAGGCTTCTCTTGTGGTTGACATTAAGCACTGGTCCAGCCCCTCTCTGCTGCCAACCATATTCCCCTTTCAGTGTGCCCTGTTCCTGACCCTTGGCTTTTAGTTTCTTTCTTTTTCTTTCTTGGCCTTGATCCTGCCTTTGGACTTAGTGACTTGACCTTCAATTCTCTCTAAGGACTTTGGCTCACACTCACCACTCTATCTCCACTCCAGGAGGCATATGCAGGTATGTTGACCTAACGGCCCAGGCCCCACTTAACTGGCACCCCAGGATGTGTGTGAGTGTGTGAGTTTAAGCGTGTGCATGCACAAGGCTGAGTACACGTGTTGGGGTGGGGGGAGGGCGTTGTCAAGTTGCCGGAGTCCAAATCTTTTCTCCCCTCACTTATTAGATTCATGACCCCAAGCAAGTTACATATTCTTTCTGTTCCCCAGTCTTCTAATCTATTATCTATAAATCCATAAAGTGTGTGTTGGGGGGGGGATTAAAAGTACATACGTTTTTAGGTTGTTGTGTGGTAACTAATTCTGTTCAGTAAATATTTCCAGTTGCCACTCCACTCTACTCCCCACTTTTGGGTCACACAGTAGGACTGTGCCTCTTGAATCCTTTGTGAGAAGAAGGGTCATAAGGTTAGTTCTGGTCAATAATCAGGGAGCTGAAATGATGTGTGTCATTAATTGCTGATGTGAGATCCTCTGGGACTTTCTTGTGCTCTGCCACAAAGGCTGTGATCTAAATATTGGCTGCTTGGCTGCTGGGGTTGCAGAGTGAGGGTAACGTGGATCAGAGCCCCCACCAACCTGCAGTGGACATGCAGCAAGGGAGAGAAATAAGCCTTGTCATTGGAAGCCACGAAGATTTGGGGGTTGTTTGTTACCACAGCATAACCCAGTCTGCCCTGACTGAAACAGTTGTTGTATGGACTGAGATGATGCATGTAAAATTTTTTTTTTTTTTTTTTTTTTGATGCATGTAAAATTTGCTCAGCCTAATGTCCAACACATAGAATGTACTCACTAAATATCAGCTATTATTATCATTTGTGTGACTGTGTATATGTGGGTGTATGTATGTAGTGCATTTCCTTTGTTAAACCAAACAGTTTGAATAACCTTCCATTCTCAGCAGTTGGGAAGGGAGGTGGAGCTCAGCTATCAGGATAGTTTAAAGGTAGAGTTTCCTGCAGTGTTCTCTGACTTCAGTGTCACAAAAAGACTTAGTAAATATACCCCAAACTTGTGAACAAGCAAGTTCTATCATCGACTCAACTTCCTCAACGCAGGCTAACATGCTAGCACACCCAGAGACTGCTCCTTTGGCTGTGGATGAGAGACGGAGAGAGCCTGTGTTGGATCATCCTTCTGTACAGTCTGAATGATTGTTGGTCTGTGGGGACGAGAGAAGACCTCCAATTAATTATTACTGGAGAAGATGAAATCATAAACAAAATTCCTTGTAATAAATTTTTCAAATGAGAGCCCATGTTTTATTTACAGGACTGGCCCATTTTGGGCTTTAAATCTATGAACAAAAACAAACATGCTTTTTTATCAAACAGACGGGGAAGAAAGTACTCAATAGCCTTTCTTTCTCTCCTTGCCAAGGAGGACATGTGCTCTGAGCTACAGAGAGGAAGGCAGGCCCAGGCTCTGTTGGCTAGAAGAATTAATGGACTCATTTTGCTTTGCAGAGGAAGATTTAAGCTATAATGATCCTTCCACATTGAGAGAAAAAAAGAAAGAAAGAAAAGGGGAAAACAAAGGGTCCTGCTGAGATTCAGATGTTTCTACTTCTTAATTCAGCATGACACCTGGGTGGCAAGTAGAACATATGCAAAGTGTAAACTTCTATACCTAAAGCAGCTACCATCAGGCATGTTCCTACAGCTAAAAATGAGAAATCTACTTGAGCTGAGCATTCTGCAGAAAAAGTGCAAGAAGTAGGAGATAGATTTTGACTTGGTGTCTCATTTGCCCTTTGTCTCCTTGTAGCAAAGTTGGTCTGAATCTTGGGGAAGAGGCACCTAATGTAAATTCACACCAGTTCTCATAGTCTCAGATCTCGTGGGCTCAGAAATGAGCCCAAAATGTCCATAAAGGTCTATTTTCTGACAAATATGGGTGATGAATCAAAGAACACAGGTCTACTGGAACAATAGAATGGTCCATTAAAAACTCAGCAAGGAACCAGTTTGGAGTGAACCCTTGAGAGGTTAGGTTGTTCTTTTCCAGTATGTGGTATAAGCATAAACCAAAGAGTGACGTATGGTGCTCTGTCCCTGTATCTGTTTCCTGTGGCTGCTGTAACAAATTGCCAAAAACTTGGTGACTTAAAATAACAGAAATTTATTCTCTCACAACTCTAGAGGCCAGAAGTCTGAAATCAGTACCAACGGGCCCAAATCAAAGTGTTGGCAAGGTCATGCTCCCTCCAGAGAGTCTAGGGCTGAATCGTTTCTTGCCTCTCCCAGCTTCTGGTGGCTGCCAGCAATGCTTGGCTTGTGGCCACATCTTCCTGTCTCTGCCTCCATCCTCTCATTGTCACCTCTTCTTCTGTCTGTATCTCTTCTCCCTCTGCCTCTCTCTCTTATAAGAACACTTAAGAATGCACTGAGGGCCCACCTGGATCATCCAGGGTAATCTCCTCATCTCAAGATCCTTAACTTAATCATATCTGCAAATACACTTTTTCCATATAAAATAGTATACTGGAAAAACCTCAGTCTTTCACCTGTGTAGGAAAAACCCAGCTTCTCCCTAGTGTATGTTTCTTCCCATGAGCCTCCTTTACCACTCTCACAGAACACTTCACTTCTGGTTACCAAACATGTGGAGGTTTTTCCCACCAAATGTGTGGAGAACAAGCAATTCTCTGTGACATCAGCTGAGTGTCCTACAATTTAACTCAATTCCGACACTACCTGGAGATAACATCACATCAAACAGGTTAAGGACTTAGTCCCGCAAAATTTCCCCCCCTTCCACACACACTTCAAATGCCACTCACAAGCCCAGGTTATCACCTGGGCTTCTGACCAACTGGCTATAGATTGGAAATTCCAATGATCCCCTCTTTGGGTTTGATTAATTTGCTAGAGCAGCTCACAGAACTCAGGGAAATACTTACTTAGGTTTACGAGCTTATTAAGGATACGGTAAAGGATACAGGTGAACAGCCAGGTGAAGAGATACACAGGGTCTGTGAGGGTCCTGAGCACGGGAGCTTCTGTCCCTGTGGAGTTGGGTGTGTCATCCTCCCAGTGTGGATATGTTCACCAATTTGGAAGCTCTCTGAATTGCGTACTACTGAGAGTTCGTGGAGCTTCCTCACATAGGCATGATCAATTATTCACTCCGTTTCCAGCTCCTCTCCTCTCTCTGGAGAAAGGGGGTGGGGCTGAAGATTCCTAGCTTGTAATCATAGCTTGGTCCTTCTGGTGACCAGGCCCCATTCATGAGTCATCCAGGAGCCCACCCAGAGTCATGTCATGAGAAGAAAAGATTCTCCTAATGCTCTTATCACTTAGGAAATTACAAGGGTTTTAGGAGCCCTGTGTCAGGGACAGGCTCAAAGATAAATACTAGGACACGAGATGCTTCTAATATTCTTATCATTTAAGAAATTACATGGGTTTTAGGAGCTCTGTGCCAGAACTGAAGGCAGAGACCATATATATATATACACACACATATATAATTTTTCCCCTATTATCTAACAGGTAACATTTACAGGTTCCAGATACTGGCACCTGATATTTTTGAGGGCCATTATTGGGTCTATTACAATCTCCAATAGCTATAAAGTAAAGGTAAAGGAGCCAAATGGTAAAAGTAGAATTGGCCCCTCTTACTCCCAGTGACTAACCTGCAGATTTGTGTCTTTTGTCCCTGTGAGCTTAGGTTCTGCTGGGTTAGAGGTTCAGTCCTCTGGGAAAGAACATTACCAATAGGACACACAATAAGTGTTCTGCTAAAGCTGAAGCTCTGACTGTACCTGGTCACTTTGGGTTCCTCATGCTTGTGGAGAGACAGGTAAAGAAAGAAGTTATTGCACCGGAGGGACGAAGGGTTGCTGCTATAAAATGGGAGCAGGGAGCAATGTGGCTAGAACCCGGAGGATTCCCAAGGAGTGTCTTTGGGTTCTTCTGCACCCAGTGGAAATGGTGACTGGACAACGGCAGCATCCAAGGCCTGACAAGAGCAAGGCGACTAAAGGTTCAGACTCCTCAAGATGAAAGTTTAGATCAACAAAAGGGACAGAACCCCTGAGCAGCTGAAGTGCTGACCACGGGGGGTGGAAATCTAGACTAGGTAGAAGGAGAGGGAGATGACAAAAATCAATTTAAAAACACATTGGTGACTGGAGTCTTTTCAACCAAGCCTTTTGTATTAAGTGGTTTCAGAATTTGAAGCTAAAAAACACTCTGGAGGCTCAGCTGACATGGAGGTAATGGGAGACCCAGGTTGACCAGAGCTGTGCCAAGGGTGGACTCTAGAGATACTTTTGTGCCTTCAGTGGGTACTGTGGGCACCAGCTAGATCCCTGCTCCATGACTAAACCTTCCTTCCCCCAGCAGCTGAGAGTATCACCTGCTGATGGTTTCTGCTGAGAAATTCTTGGAATTGCCATCTGCTGAAGGGAACCCTAGTTTATGCCTTTTTGGGGGCAGCACACATTCAATAACCAGTTGATGTGACAGAACCAAGGTCAAGGCACCCTGGCTAGATTCAGAACATCTCTGAAGGACCATCCCAGCTCCAGAGATCTTTCTGAGATCAGTGGAAGCCTCTATTGCAAGGGCATTAGCATTCACCTTCTGCCTGTGCCCAGTTCGGCTTCCCTCACTCCCTTAGTTATTGTTCTCCAGAACATTTCTCAAGAAACTGGTACATTTCCACCTAAAGCCTATTCCCAGGAATCTCGACCAAAGACAGTCCCCCAAGTCACATCCTCTAAGCCCACCTCTGACCTCAGCCACATTTTCAGTGAACGCTTCATGCAAACTCAGACTCACCTAAAACGGGCCAGGTTCCATCTCAGTCATGTGCTGTATGTCTTCACTTTCTGATCCGGAGTCCTCGCCAGCTCCATGAGAAGTAACTTGGCCTTTACACGTGCAGAGCTTGTAAGTACAGAGGAGCTAATGACCTCAAGGGAGGAAATATCATCTGAGGGGATATGGGAGCCAGGAGATAAATTCCCCAGCCTCCTATCCTTCAGAGGAGTCATGCTGCGAGGCCTTCTGAAACTTCCAATGGAATATAGCTCCTAACACCCAAAGACACCACCCCAACAATATATCGTTATATTGACTTTTCCTCCCTAGTCTCTGCTTACTGGATTAATCTCTTTACATTTCCCGAAAATAAATCTTTATCTCAGGCTCTGCTTGGGGAGAAACCAAATTTCTAAGTACCACTCTCAGCTAGATGGCTGTTCCCCTTTCCTACAACTTTATCTTTTTCAAAGCAGGGAAATTTGGGGAGAGGGGGCTTACAAATTCTCCTTGATTCATATATAATAAAGGGGGAAAATACCATATGTCAAAACCTACTATGTGTTAGGATCTCTACCACAAATATAGCAATGAGTAAAATAAAACATTTTCCCTAGGGAAGTTGACAGTTTAGTAAGTGTGGGGTGGCCAGGGTAGGAAGGAGGGTTGAGATTCACATCTAAAGTGGGAGGAGACAAAGGAGGCAGTGTTCCCATCTCATTGGAAAAACCAAGACAGCTTCATAGAGGAGGTGGCAGTTGAGAAGGTCAGAGTGGAGTGAGGAGGATCTTCTGGATTCGGGGAACAGGATGAGCAAAGGCCCAGGAACAAAGAAGGACAGAGCTGGGTGGGATGGCTTGGCAGAGCCCAGATTAGATGAGGTGTCAGGCACATGAATGAAGTTCACTGGAGATAAAGCTGGAGGTGAGGTCTGCGTTGGGGACCCTCAGATGCCAGAAAGGGGAGTCTGGGCTTTGTTCTTCTGTGAGCAGTGACCTCATGCATGTGCTGGCATTGGTAGACCGTTCAGGGCACAGTCTTGGCACTTTGCAAGAAGGCCTTCCATTGACTCCAGGAGATGGCAGGCAGGGTAACCAGAGGAAACCATAATTCCAGAAGATACATGCACACCAATGTTCATAGCAGCACTATTTACAATAACCAGGACATGGAAGCAACCTAAATGTCCATCAGCAGAGGAATGGATAAAGAAGATGTGGTACATATATACAATGGAATATTACTCAGCCATAAAAAGGAACAAAATTGGGTCATTTGTAGAGACGTGGATGGACTTAGAGACTGTCATACAGAGTGAAGTCAGAAAGAGGAAAACGAATATTGTATATTAACACATATGTGGAATCTGAAAAAATAGGTATAGACAATCTTATTTACAAAGCAGAAATAGAGACACAGATGTAGAGAACAAACATATGGATACCAAGGGGGAAAGGTGGGGGAGTGGGATGAATTGGGAGATTGGGATTGACATGTATACACTATTGATACTATGTCTAAAATAGATAACTAATGAGAACCTACAGTATAGCACAGGGAACTCTACTCAATGCTCTGTGGTGACCTAAATGAGAAGGAAATCCAAAAAAGAGGGGATATATGTATACATATAGTTGATTCACTTAGCTGTACGGTAGAAACTAACACAACATTGTAAAGCAACTATACTCCAATAAAAATTTAAAAATGAATTAAAAAAAACAAAAAAATAGGCAACTTAAAAGAGATAACTAACATTTACTGAACCCATACTGTATATCAAATACTGATCTTTATTTGCATTATCTAATGTAATCCTCTCAACAACCTTTTGATAATGGTACTAATACTATCTCTACTTTACAGACAAGAGCACAGAGGTAGAAACAGGCTAAGTAAATTGCCCCCAATAGAGCTAGTAAGTGGCAAAGTTGTGAATGTGCCAAAGGCAGTCTGGCTCCTGTGTCCAGCACTTAACCTCATAGCACTTAACACTATGACAGGGGTGTGTGAACAGGGAAAGTTGCCCGCCATTCCAGTAAATAAAGAGTGTTGCCCACCATTCCAGTCCTACAGGGATCAAGCCATCAGCCCCTGCAGCCACCCCAGCCCCATGGTGTGCCTTGAGGGGGATTCAGGATGGAGAAAACAGGAAGTAATCTGTGTTTTGGATCCTGGCCCTAGAGAGTTAAAGTGTGTATCTAAGGAATAATTTCAAT
Source organism: Balaenoptera acutorostrata (assembly GCF_949987535.1). Classification (NCBI taxonomy): domain Eukaryota; kingdom Metazoa; phylum Chordata; class Mammalia; order Artiodactyla; family Balaenopteridae; genus Balaenoptera; species Balaenoptera acutorostrata. Next base: position 41,708,568 of record NC_080072.1, on the reverse strand, counting down.
GAACCCAGATCCTTGCACCTTCCCATACACAGAAAATCACTAAACCATTAACCTGAGCTGTCTGTTCTCTGTGATTAGCGGTCATCTTCTGATGCGATGTTTGACTACCTTGTTCCTGCCTTACCTCTTTGGAGCAGTTTTTCAGAGCTGTTTGAGAGGCTGTGTCCTGGACTATAGTCCTCAGTAAGGTCCCCGAATAAAACTTAACTTGCAGCTTTTAGGTTATACATTTTTTCAGTCAACTGGTAGGATGAGAGCTAGGTAAGATTGGCAGTCAGCAGCAGGTATTGGGCAAAACCGTACTTTCAACAGAGTCCTCTGCCCATTGTGGGGCTTAGGACTGGGAAACAGAATTAAGGACTGACCCCTAATTACAGGATTAGGTGAGGGGACTAGCATCATTTTTTGGCATTACTCAAAAGTCTCCTTAGCCTTCTCTAGTTTTGAACATACATAGCCCATCCATGTATATTCAAGCCTGTGGGTGGGGAAGATAATCATGAATCAGCTGAGCTTGAGGAACCAGGCACCCAGGGGAAGATGCCCAGGAAGTTGGTGGACCTGAGAGGTGAGAGAGAGAGCGATTGAAGAAATCCATTGAGCAGATGTTCATTGAGTGTCTACCATGTGGCAGGCACTCTGCTCAGTGTCCTGTGAAGGCACAGCATTGGCTGGGGATCCAGAGGGGAGTAGCTCAGGGTCCCACTCAAGGAGCACACAGTGTGTAAAAGGAGTGGACCAGTAAGAGTCCTGCCATGTTGCAGGAGCCAAAGCATGTCCTGGGTCTGGGGGTGGAGCATGAAAGAAGTAATGGCCAACTCTACTATGTGGGAAATGATCAAAGAAGGCTTTGTATGGGAGGGATCTTGAGATGTGAGAATAGGTGTTCACAGGCCAACAACGAAGGAAAGGGCATTCCAGACAGATGGACCAGCAGTGACAAGCACATAAAAGTGCGCATAAGCCTACATGGCTATGGCCTGCAAATAGCTCAGTATGCCTGGAAGATGTAGACATGAGAGGTGGAGAGAGGAGGAGCTATGAGTTATGATACTGAGGAGATAAGCAGAGGACAGGTGGTAGAGAGCCTGCGATGCCATGTTAAGTGGTTTGGACTATTCCCTGGATAATGGAATCCACTAAAGTTTAAGGAGAAGAGTGACATGATTAAGTTTGGAATTTTGGGAGTCAGAGAGTAGCAGTTAAAATTATAGAAGTGGATATAATCTATCAGGAAAAAAAGGAAGAAGGAACAATATTGAAGACTGAAGGTTGATTCCAGAGGTAAGCAGAGAACTTCATAGCACCCTGCCCAAGTTGGCCCCTGTACCAAATTATTAAACACTAACTTCTATGGAGCACATACTCTGTGCCAGATGCTATTCTAAGCACTTTATATGTATTAGCTTATTTAATCCTCCTAATTATCCCATGAGGTAAATTAACTAGAACATGATAGGGCCAGGATCATGTTCAGCTGAGATTTGAACCCAGGTCATACAACTTCAGAGCAGATGCGCCTTCACCACTGGACCACACAGCCTCCTGCAATGATGGTAGCTAACATTTGTGAGGGTTTAATAGATGTCTTAATAAGTGCTTTATTTGCACTATCTAGTTCGGTCCTTACAACAACCCCGTAAGAGATGAGAAAATGAAGACACAGATGGGCCCATGCAAGTTACTAAACTCAGCCAAGTAGGAACAACTAAGTAGCCAAGTTTAATCCAAGTTTTCTGACTCAACAGGCTGTGCATGTAATGATTTTGCCCTGCCGACTCTGTAAGTGCTCCATAAATACTAGCTGGTTGAAAGAGCAGTGTTTCTAAGAATTGGTTTCTGCATCCCCAAGACACAAGTATCACCAGGCCAAACACTCAGAGGTGACTTTCCAGAGGCTGAGGTACAGGGAGTCGTGTGGTTGGCTCCTACTCCAACTTGCCTGCTTCTATAGCCTGACCCTTGTAGGGCGGGGCGGGCGTCAAAGACTGCAGGGATGAGGTAGGGCCAGCGTGCTGCTCCCTGAGTGGCCAGGCCCCGTCAAAGGCGCTTGTGTCAGGCTCTGCTCCACTCCAAGGCTGGGCAGATCAAAGAGCCCTGCCGAAGCTGGGTTTCTGGGCAGCCCCAGTTCTGATCATCAATTGTCACTTTGGCAGTGGCAGCAGAGGGTCCAACATGACAGGACCACCACAGCCAAGGCTCCTGGGACAGACATCAGAGAGGCAGCTCCAAAGGCCAAGAAACTGCCTGAGGCTCCTTTGGGCGTTGACCCCTGGTGGGAAGAGAGGAAAGAACTGGAGAGGTCCCTAAGGAAAATGGAGCAGGTTCACTACAGGAAAGTTGCTGCAGGCGAGAAACCTGACCTTGGCATTTATATGCCTGCCTTGGAACCATGAGATCTGATTACCTCATGGAGCTGGGAGAATTGTTGACACGCTCACATGCATTCACTCTCACGCATGTATTATGTATGCACACACACACATGCATACACATTACACACCTCTATATAGTTACACACACACACACACACACACACACACACACACACACCCACCCCTGAATCACCCACTGGGACATACATGCATTATAAACATACCCCAACACATGCAGACTCTCACACAAGCTAAAACACATAAAAACATTTATGCCCATATGTTCCTTCATACTCATCATACTTGCCTACATACACATGCATGCACATGCGTACACACAGCCATACACACACCTAAAGATGCAAGTAAGTAACCATACATGTGTATGTGCTTACTCATACGTGGGCATGAAATCTTTATAATATAATCTGCCAGCTTCTAGAGCCCAAATCCAATATTTTCCTCTCCAAAGGGTGAGAATAATACTTGTGAATAGACTTTAAATATAGAAATAAGACTATTACACAGGTCCTGATGCCAGCCACTCTCCAACTCCTCTGTAGAAAAATCTAGAGGAAACATCCAAAATTGTAGCAAACAGCATTTATGTCAGCTCTTGGAAAGAACTTTCTATCCTAAGAGCTATTAAAAATATTAGCATGTTAGAATTCTGTTCATTGAGGAATATTTGGTTGCCAGAAATTTGAACCAGTTGAAATAGCCATTTTGCCTCTGAAAATAGTTACATGCTTTGAATTAATATATTATAGATAGGTAAATGATAGATGGATAGATAGATGATAGAAAATGACCTAGTTGTAAATCAGAGGGATCTACTGTAATTTGGGGATCTGAAAACACTTTAGTTTAAAAGACAATATCAGAGTTCAATTTAGCTAAAGAATTAACAAATAAGTGTAAATAGAGCAGTTTTGTACCAGAGTTTGGGTCTTGTTGAAACACCCTCTCTTTCATGATCAAAATCGCATGACTGAGAAAAATATCATGGGTTCCTTTCAGATGAGTCCAATATCATGTCCTCTGAGAAGTCCTCCCTGACCCTCCCCCCACCAGACTGGCATGGGCACCTGTAGTGGGCAGTGTGGTTTGTCGCCCAGGTTTCCCTTCAGGACAGAGGCACTCACTCCACCAGCTGCTGGAAGCATTGGCTGCTCATGGCTCCGAAATTGTTTCTTCAGCCGAAGGTAGCATCTCACCATCCCCTCCCTGGGGACAGCCTGCATCCAATGACTGGTTGATGTGGAGGTATAAAGGTCCAGGCCCCTTGCCTCAGATGGGACAATAAGAAAGGGTTATCCCCATTCCAGAACTTTCGGCAGGATCAGCTGAGGCCTCTGTTGCAACTGCATCACAGTGCAATATCCCCCCCTCTTCATCTTCCTTCACTCGCTCACAGGTATCGTCCCTGAAAGCACTCCCCGATAAGCCTCATGCACCCAAATCTCAGACACTCAGAATCAGTGTCCCAGAGAACCTGACGTATGGCCGCATCTTTCCTCAGTGACCCCACATCTCTATGTAGTTCTCTCTTTTCCTCACAGCTGTGCCCAAACAACAGCAAATTTATTAAAACTGTATCCCAAGTCCCATTATCACCTCCATGGCTGCCAGTCTGGTACAGAGCTGCAGTTACCTCCCCTCTGGCTCACTTGAACTTTGGACCAGTCTCCAAGCTGGTCACCATACTTCTTCTCTTGACCACTACAGTCTATTCCTCAACGTAATAATAAAGGTAATTCTGCCAAAACATAATTCAGTCGCATGATTTCTTTGATCAAAACTCTTCAGTGGCTTCCCATCTTATTAAAAATTAAAAAAAACTAAAAACAAAAAGACAAGAGTCCTTGCCATTCTTGCAGAGCCTCCATTACCTGGCCCTCTGCTTGCTCTATGCCTTCATCTCTTGTCTCCCTTGTCCATCCCTCTCCAGCCCTGCTGCCTTTCCTGCTGCTCCTTGAACACATCAGACCTCTTCCTGCCACAGGATCTTTGCGCTTGATGGTCCCCCTTCCAGGACTCCTGGGATTTATTCCTTCCCTTCATTTGGTTCTCTCTCAACTGCTACCTCACTGAGAAGGCTTCTCTAGTTGCTATTTAAAATGCCATAGTCCCACATCTGTCACATTCCGCCCCCTTTTCTTGCTGGCATTTCTTCATAGCACTTTTGGCCACCTAACATATTATAGACTTATGTACTATCTGTATCTTCCCAACATGACAGCATCAGCTTTGACATGTTTGTTGCTATATCTCCAATACCAGGCTCTCAATAGATATTTGCTGAGTAAAGTAATTGGCTTATAATGAGCTTTTGTACGTGTCTCTCCTCCATTAGGCTGTAAGCAACCTGTGTTCAGTTCTGGATCTTGTTTATTTCAGTATGGTCAGTACCTAGCCCAGAGTCTGGCCATACTGTAGGCACACAATAATATTTGAGATGAATGAATGAATAAGTGACTGAGACTAATGATATGGCCTTCAGCAAGCAATACGTTGCCTCTTTAGGCCTCAGTGTTCTCCTGTGTAAAATGAAGAGAATACTAACCCCCGCCCCCTGCCAACCTACCTCAAAAGGTGGTTGTTAAAAGTTAACAATATACTATACCAACTTCAGAGGCACTTCTAAGAAGCCAAGGGTGCCCTATCCATGCAAATACTGGGCATACAGGAAGCTAAATCAGTAAGTCAAACAAGCTCCCCGGGTTCCATGAGACCAGGACTTTAGCCCCCATCTCCAGACTACCTGGAGCCATAGACATCAGGCCTTCAAGATATTCTTTTTGTAAAACAATGGCTTATGTGTTTGCTGCCAGTTAATTTCAGATCTTCTCTTCAGTCAGCCAGCAAATGTTTCCACTGTAAAAATAATACACCAATGACAGCAAAGAAAGTAGTGAAACAGGAAGAAGAAGCCCCCTAAAAATTCTAGAACTAAAGAGAGGTTCAGAAACTAGCATCTATTAGTCTACAGGCAAGGAACAGGCATAGAAATTCAGGCTTAGAACAATCAGTGCTCTGAAAGCAAGGGTGGTAGTGGTGATACAAATCACGTTTTATGCAAAACAGAGCCTCTTAGCCCTCTCCCCACAAAGCCAATGTTCCACGTGGCATGTTGGCTTGTCCCTGAGAAGAGTGCTTTAGGGGGTTTCACATATACATACACACTCAACCAACAACGCAAAGTCTATAAGCAAGAAAAAGCCCCCCTCCCAATTTCTACTCAACGTTACTAGTCCTGGTTAGTAGAATCTGAGGTTAGTTACAAAACTAACTAACTCATCTTACTAGTGATGCAGCTGGGGACATTATGGCATTTGTCTCACTGTCAGTGATTTAAGATGAACATGGCCCCCATGGTTGCACTCGAGTTGTTATCCTGCATCCTAATCCTGCATCCACAGTCTTCCTATGATGTGCCTTGACACTTGCTTCGTTGGCCTCTGTGGAAAGCCTCCCCCGACACTTGCTCTTCTGAGACTCCAGTGGGGATCTAGATTCCTCCGAGCAGAGCCAATATCTTTACTACCCCATACCCTCACCCTATTAACCACATCTTACCAGTCACCAAAACGTTTGGATTCTGATTCTTGATGCTCTCTCCAATACATCCCCTCCTTGCTTTCCCCAGTGCCACTGTTGTTAATCAGACCCTCAAATATCCTGTATGTATTAATGGAGAAATAATTTGAAATATTAACCCCAGTGCTTTTATTCCCATTATTATTTATATACATCCCATGGTCTTTCCCCCTTTAAAACTAGAACATAAAGCCTGAGCATCCATTGCCTCAAAGAAAGGTAGTTATAGCAGAAATGCAAGAAGTAAGTAAGTTTATTATTGGTTTAACAGCCAAAGTCTTAGCCTAAACAATAGATTAGGAAGGATATTTACTGAAAGCATAAAGCTTAACTGAGTTGAGAGAACTGGCAGAGAGTCAGAGAGGAAATTAGTAAGGTAGATGCCTGTGTGGGTCTTTAAGAGGGGTCCCTGTGTTCTGCCAGCCTAGGCTGAGTCCAGTGGTGCAAAGGGGGGAGGGTGATAGTTCTTCCCTTTAGTTCTGGGCTCTGTGGAGACCCTGTGCTCCACTTCCCACTTTCAGCCCAGGAAGATGGCAACCTGGAGGGTTCTCCTGTGATCCACAAGGGAATGGGAACAGAAGAGTTGGTGTAATTACTTGGGACATTTAGGCATAAGGGCTAACTCAGACCCATTGAATTTTGCACAGACAGTGGCCAGAAAGCCTCCAAAAGATAGTCTGAAGGCCATGGACCAAAGAGACCTTGCTGTCTAGAAGATGAAAAGGCCACACAATGGCCTGTGTGGATCAATGACCTAGGCCACATAAGAGCCTGGACGTCCCAGCAGATGCCAGCATCAGTAGATGAGAGCCACTGCCACTCTCCCCCATCCCCACACTGTCCTCGCCCCATAGGTTGATGCTATAACCTCCCCCCTCCCAACTCCAGAACTTAGATATAACCACAGAGAGAAGAAAAAGAGGGAGAAATGTCAAGCTAAGATTCAGCTTCTGCCAAGAGTGGACTTGGGTTTAAGTTTATAGAAAATAACTTCATTTTTGCACACCTTTGCTTAGGAGATTTCAAAAGCTACCTAAAATCACTGCAGTTGTGCCCTAACTGGTCTCTCTACCTCTACCCCTCACCCCTCCAGTCTATGCCAGGACCAGAGGGGCATTTATTTAACGTGGATATGACCATGCTTCTACTAGTGACAAGCCAGGTTTTCAAGATCTGCAGATCTGGGTTCATATCCTGACTCTAGATGTCAACTGTTCTTAGGCAAATCACTCAACCTTTGTGAGCCTCATTTTCCTACCTTGTAAAATGGAATAATCCCAGGGCGTACCTCACTGGATGCCATTAGGACTCCATGAGATGTTGTAGGTCTTGACACAGATTAGGTGTCCAGTCAATATTTCTGGTCCCTAATGTATGATGGTGTCTATCACTTCCTTGGCTCTTTGCATGTGCTACTCCTCTCCTACCTCCCAAAAGAAAAGCAGAAAATTCTCCCAACTATCATATTATTCCTCAAGGCATTAGCAGGGCTAGCTTCTTCTGGGCCACCTAGGGTAGGTTTAGGGGCTTCTCAGTGGTGTACCGTCAGCGCCCCAAGCTCAACCTCATCATAGCATTCATTGCACATTGTCTGGTTACTTGTCAATGTTCTTCAAAAGCCAGAAGTAATCCTTGATCCCTACAGTGATGGCCCTGAACCCTCTTACAATCTTAAGCTGCCTTATCCCAGAGAAGACCCAGGAGGCAAGAGGAAGCCCTTCTTTAAGACAATGGTAGGGAAGGGGTCAGGGGTCAAGTTAAAGAAGAGTTGGGCTTGTAATCTTGCCTGTGGCTTCTGTGAGAGTCCTCCATGACCCATGGGCCCAGGGCAGCCTGGCATCCCAGCAGGCTGGAATGCAAGTTTTCCAGGTCAACTTTTATCTTCGTACATGGTGTTTGTCCCTTTGATCCTTGAGCAGATCAAACAAAGCTCACTAATCAATGGCTTCCCTCCTTGCGTTTCAGAGCAGATCATCAAACACAGCCTTCATCTCTCCCTGCTTCCCTCCCACCCTTCTTGTTTTCCAGTCAGAGTCATTTGCTCTAAAGACCCAGTCTGCGGCCCACCTATCACCCCCTCCCAAGTAGTGCAGGTGGGATTGTTGAATGTCTTTCATTCAAATGAGTGTAGATCAATTTCAGTACTCACTCACTGTCACATCCTGGTACTTACCTCTCACCTAGGCCCTTGGGCAGGGGTGGAATGAAGCATAGACTGCAATTGCCTGGTCTTGGTGTAGAAAGCACCTGGTAATAAGAGAAACTTTTCTGAGCTATTTCCCCTTTCGTGTAACTGGACTATTACTTCCTGCCCCCTCACAACCCCCAACTCACAAGGTCCAAGTGAGCAAGTTAATGGGTGTGAAAGTTCACCAGGAAATGTGGCACTCTGGATGCACATTGGGTTTGGCTAGTCATAGTCTTTACATGTTGGGAAAGACTCTATTCCCAGTTTCCCCAGGACTTTCTGAGATGCAGGAATTTCAGTGCTAAAGCCAGGAAAATCCCAGGCAAAAGTGGATGAGTTGGTCACCCTACAAAGAGACAGCACTTGGGAATGGATGTTATGGACTGAATTATGTCCCCCCAAAATTCATTTGTTGAAGGCTTAACCACTAGTACCTCGTAATATGACTATAATTAGATAGAGCCTTTAGAGAGGCGATTAAGCTTAAATGAGGTCATCAGGGTGGGCCTCAATCCAATTCAACTGGTATCCTCTTCTTAAGAGGACATTTGGACACAAAAAGACACCAGGAACACACACATACACACACAGAAAAGAACATGTGAGGACACAGCACGAAGGCGGCCATCCAAGTGCCAAGGAGAGAGGCCTCAGAAGAAACCAGCCCTGCTGACACCTTGATCTTGAACTTCTGGACACCAGGACTTTGCAAAAATAAATTTCTGTTGTTTAAGCCGCCCAATCTGTGGTATTTTGTTATGTCAGCCCAAGCTGACTAAAACAGTGTCCCACATACCATATATCTAATTATTTGAAAGTCACATACCAAGAAAACAAACTGACATTAAAATGTTTCTATCTTGTCAAGTACACCTCTATAAAGACCTGAAAGGCCACATAAGAATTTAGAATTCTCAGGATTCTGTGCCACTCCTGGTTGGGTAGGGTAGAGCCTGCCTCTGGCCCCCAGCCTATGGCCTGTCCCCTTATACTCCCACACCCTGTCTTGGTCTTACACCATGAGTAGCTTCCCAAGTCCATGTGTGGGAACCTGGTTCTGATTACAAACACCCCCCACAAACAGACACTCGTTGGCCACCCTTCAGGCCTAGGGGTGTGCACACTGAAGGTGGGGTCCCTCTCAGGGAGCATAGGCCATGTCAGCCTAGAAGCAGACTCAGTGTCAATTGGCCTGGGAATTGTGGAGTCCCAGATGTCAACAGCATAACCTGCAAGGAGAGGATGAGGGCTCTAGGTTGACACATCACCTCAGCCCATCAAATCCCTCTCTTTAAGGGGAGTGGCCCAGGTAGAACAGAGTGGAGCCCTCTAAAGTGTGGGGATCAGGGCAGGGCTCCCAATTGCCCTGGTCGGAGGGCAGTACACAGGAAACCAGATCCCATGCCTGTGCTGTGGCATTCCACGCCAGTCCAGAAACAGGGGAGCGCTCCCACCAGGAGAGGAGGAAGGAACCAGTCAAGGGGAGAAGGGATTTGAATCCACACCTTCTGGTTCCAGAATCCGAATTCTTAATGGATTCTTAAGAGCTTAAGAATTTGCACTGCTTCTTACCAAGAGCACTGCTTACCTAGAGCAGTGGTCAGAGGAGACGGCCAGAGTGGGAAAGGTCAAAATAGCCTGATGTGTAGGAAACAGGTGGATGAACAGAGGTGGTTCCCTGAAGACGGGCACTCTGGGACACTCATGAGGAGGGACACGTCTCAAGAATTTGAACTCAGGATTTCTCCTGCCTGCAAGATGTGTGCCCTCACTCATTAGAGCCCTGTCTTCTTCTGACAGTGATGATAATAAAAGTAATAAATTATCTCTCCATGTACATTAAGGAAAGAAATGTGAACATGCATGAAAGAAAGCTTTTGCACATAAGTCACACTCATGGAACAGTATCGGCTTCAGCTTAGGAGTAAGTAAACTGAGGCTCGGATAGGAGAAGTGGCTAGTCAGAGGTGACAGAGTTCGAAATTTGACTCCAGAATCCAAGTGCATTTTAATCGCAGCACATTGAGACGATCCACAGTGGCACTGAATTATGTCCACCCATTTGGACAGGCATTTATTAAGAGTGTTTCTGTGCCAGGCATTGATTAACTGCCAGGATAGAGATGTGGACAAGATCTGTCTCCGCTCGAGTGACTCACAGACCACAGGGGAAATGGGCAGGTGAACTATGATCGCAGCAGTTGAGAAGTGCCGGCAATAAGGAAATGCAGGGAGGACCCAGAGGATGGTCTGTGAGGACCACCCCAGGAGATGACTCAACTGGACCTTCAAGGCTAAGGGGAAGTGGCAGAGAACAGAGGGAAGAACCTGCTGGACAGGGGACATGAGTGTCCTGGGGAAGGAGATCTGAGATAGAGGGCAGTCCTCTATTGGAGCAGGGGTGGGGTTGAGGGTGGGATTGCTGGGCCTCTGAAAGTCTAGTTAGATATAAGGGAAGGTCCACTCAGATTTTAATCCAGGAAATGACCAAATCAGAGATGCACCGTTATCTGTATCAAGCACCTCTCACTTTGTACTGAAATGGCCTCTTTCTTTGTCTCTGCCCCCCTCCCCGGTCTTTTAGTTCCTCAAGGACTGAATTTTATTATAGGCCCAGTCCCTTGCAGTGTCTGGAATTCATTTACTGAATGAATGAATGAATGAATGAACTCTGCTACCCAGTTGTATTCTCTTATTTTGGCTTCCTTTTCTTTCCTGTGCTGTTTCTGATTTTAGTTAAGGATTGAATGTGGGCTCTGCACATAGGCCCTGAGGCTGTGAGTCTGTGTGTGTATGTTTTACATCAGCCAAACCAAATAAACAAACACATGGCAGAACCCCAGGCGTGCTGCTCCTACACTTGGCACCGCTAGCTGGCACGTGGCTGCCCCTTCCCAGACACCCCAGCTCCTCCCTCCAGAGTTACGATGCCGCCTAGAGGCTTGGCTGTGGACTTGGGAAGCCCCCTCCCCTCTCCTGCGGCGGCAGCAGCAGGACTCCAAGCACACACTGACACGCTCCTTTTACTTGGAGGGAATTTGAAATCACTTTTGTCTTAAAACTCTGGAGAATTGGTTGGCAGCCCCTAAGACAGTGAGGGCCCACCAACAGGGTGGTGACCACAGTACCAGGACAGATTTCTGACCTCCTGTCTCCAACTGAGCTTCCTGGCTCCATTATACTCATTCCAACTGGATTAACTGCGCAGCCCCTACTGACTGCCCCCGTAACCCCTAGGGTTTCTTTCTGTGGGGGGTGTCTGGCTCTTCAAGAGTCCCAAAATCTGTGCTCTCGGTACGGCGCTCACCCTCTGAGGTCTTCTTGTATTTCCCCCAAATCAGTAAATGACTGCCCTATTTCTAGGTCAGAAACTGGGAGCTAATTCTAGACTCCTTTTCCCTCACTCCACAGCCCTAGTCACCAGGCATTGCAGAGTTGCCCACAGAGCTGCTTCACAAATCCATCTCCCTCTTTCTACCCCCTAGAGCTGCTGTCCTAGTTCACGTCCTCCTCATCTCTGTTTGGACATGTACCACTACCTCTTACTGGTCTCCTTGCCTCCGTCTCCCTTCTATGATTCCTTCTTCTTTCTAGGCACCATATCAATCTCTCTAAATTACTGATGTGATTCAGTCACTCCTTGACCTAAAGACAAAAATAAAATAAAATAAAATATTAAAAAATAAAAAACCTTAAATGATCCCTATAACAAAAAGTGTATGTTGTTCTTCAATCTCCATTTTTCTCTAGTAATACAACCCCCACATTTTAGGGGGCTACTCGAATTAAGACTACATTTCCCAACCTCCTTTGCAGCAAGGTGTGGTCACATGACTCAGGTCCGACCAATGAGATCTAGCTAGAAGTACAGTATGCAACTTTTAGTAGTGTCCTTAAAGGGAAGTAGTGTGCACTTCATCTTCCTTTCTTCCTTTCTGCAGGATGGAAAACAGGTGTGATGGCTGGAGCTGGAGTAACCATCCTTGATCATAAAGTGCCCTTGGCAATGGAGGTCACACAGGGTAAGATAAAAGCGTATCATGGATCACCATACAAATCCTGCCTTTTTCTTCCAAACTTTCACATGAGAAAGAAACCAACTTCTATCCCAATGAAGTCACTGTTACTTCAGGGTTTTCTGACACTCCAGCTGATCCCAGTTTTAATGAATTATCACCTACAGATGGGGTCTGGAACACAAATGCCAGCAGGAGCCAGGTAGGCAGCATAACTTAGTGATGCCTTCAGGGAACAGGAGACTAGGAATGGATTTGTTTATTCATTCATTTTTATTTATTCATTCAGTTTTCCATTTAACAAGTATTTATAAAGCCCCATTATGTGCCAGGCACTCTTAGGCACCGTGAAGGCAAAGACAATCATATTTGGTCCCTTCTTATAGGAGACCTAGTCTGATTGGGGAAGACATTTTAAACAGATAAATGTAGAAGAGCGTTATGGAGATTGTAATAGCGACGTAAAAATGTGGTAGAAGCACAAAAAAGATTGAAGTCAATTCTAAATAAAGATCTGAAAACAAAAACTTCAAAGAGAAGGTAACTTCCTCCCAAAAGATGAGTGATGAAGGGAATTCTGGATAAACAAAGGTTAGGAGGATTCTATTATTCCCTGTTGTTGTAATTCCCTTCCCTTTCGGGGAATTGCAAACATTTTGGTGGAATAGAGCCCAGGTGGGCTCCACCCAGAAGGCAGTGGGGAGGAACATTAGTACAGCATAAGGAACTCTAGGACTTGATCCGGTTTGTTCTGCAGACTTTTTGCTCACTGAGCCCTTTACAGGATTTGATAACGCTGGGGAATCATAGTTCCATACCAACAGCATTACAATGTAGAAGACCTGATGTTTAGGGACTGCAGGCACCATGTCTAAAGATCTGACACATAGTAGGTGCTTAGTAAATTTGGGTGTAGTAAGAGAAGACTTCCTGAGGGGTTTTGTCTCTCTGTTACTCTCCTGCTCCAACACCCCAAGTAAAAAGTCCTGGAAGTTTGGGGGACATTACAAATATGTAAAAATCCAGTATTACATAGGACTGGCTAACCCGATCAGAAACTGGGTATAAACAATCCATTTGTCACTATCTGTGTAGACCTGGTGTACATCAACCCTGCCTGGTGGAGGCTCTTTAAAATAACAGTGTAAAAGTGACTTACCTGCATTTTTTATGAGCATTGAAAGAAAACGTCCAAAGCAAGAATTACAAAAAGCACAAGGCACATAGATGATGACCTCTCACTAATTTTCACTTTGCACTTGTTGCTGCTTAAGCTTGGGATGCATCCCTACTCTAATTTCACCCTAGTCCAATGGAGTCAGTTGCCAGGGGCTGGACGGGGTGAATTAGAACCCTGAGCAGATCAAGTCATCTCTGGGGCTCTCAGACTTCCCTCAGGGGCTCAGGGCCCAGCTCCCTGCACAGTGGTCCTTTTCACTCTTCAAACAGAGCATCGGATCCTCACTACAGACTCAGTATGACCCTTCCTCTTGCCCTTTCCATCTCTTACAATTTCTTGTGCTCCAAACAGTCCTAAAGATAACCATGGGGAACACATACCTGACATATTTTCCTCTCTGAAGCACTTTCCTCATGGGAAAACTCTCTTCAAAGAATGCTTTAAGAGAATAGAAAAGAACAAGGCTGGGCTGCATTCGTCAGCCAATAAGGACCTTGGAAATAACTCCTCCAGCTGCTCATTTCTAAAAGTGGAAAGCTGAGACCCAGAAAACTAGAGTGGGTTGCCTAAAAACACACAGAACACTTCAACACAATTCTTCAGCAGTTTGAAGTGTGTGTACTTTCCAGTCCTTTTCTCTGCCTACACCTTGTAAACATGTTCTGAACAGATGGAAGAGTGATCCACCCCAGTTAACCCTGGGCACACACACAGTCCCCAAGTTAAGGGCACGATTCAGGACAGAGCCCTCTGGGAGCCTTCTTGGTCCAAGCATGTCAGGAGACCTGAGTGGCTCTGGAAAGCCACGTGGATGGAGGGGCTGGAGTCGGGGTCAGCGAAGCAGCAGGGAGCCCAGGTGATGGGAGCAGGGCTGGCCTTCTCCTCCCTGGTCTGCAAGCTTTGAACCTCTTGGGCCCAGCAGGTGGGCATCAGGGTTGGGGGCATTACCATTTGTTTTTCCACTTTGATCTTTTGTCTTTTAAGTGTTGTGGAAGATCTTTTTGGCTGGAGCCTGAGAAGCTGAGCATGAGAGGCTGTGACTTCAATACTGTGAAACTCTTCTCTTTGCAAAGCCCACTGCCTGTCTCACTGCATCCCCACAAGTCATTTCCTTGCCTTTCCTGCCTCTCAGTTTTCCTCATCTACAAAATAGAAGGGTTGGACTCATCCAGTGATTTTCAGACTTCACCTTTTAGCAGCAGAACCTCACCTTTTTCCCCTCAATTTACCCCCGGAAACCCAACGCTCAAAGCAAAGCGCAACTGCTCTGCCTGAAGCTAGAGGTGGGGGTCTCTGTCTACTTGGGGAACCTCGAGGCCCCTTCTTTAGTCAGCTGACCCCCAGGTCCTGCTAGAAGCACTAAGAACACAGTTTGAAAATCTCAGGACTAGATGACCTTGAAGTCCCCTTCCGGTTCCCCTTTATAATTGTAAAGCGAAGCCCTAGGAATTGGGGGAAGGGGAGCCAGGACCTCTAGTCTGATTATATAAATGAACTGGCTGAGAGTCAGAAGTGGCACGTGACCGGCCTAAGTTATAGGGCGGCTCTGCCTCTTTCTGTCAAGTCTTGCCCCCTGTTCTGCCTCCATGTAGAGATCATGCATGCAAGCATGCAACCAAATAGAACTACTTAGAGTTCCACAGACATGACACTTATACCCCTCTCTGCTCCTATTAATGCTCTGCCTTCTACTCGGAATGCAACTCATACTCTTGTGAGACTCTTGAATGGGCACATGTTTAAACGGGTTTCAATAGCACCCCTTCTCTGAAGACTATCCCAAATCCCACGCCCTTTTCTTTGTGCATGCGTAATTCTCTGGAGCTGCCTCTGCCGTAATAACAGTCCTTGGTGATTTATACCCTTAACTCTTCCACTAGAGGACCCATAATATAACTGATTTATATTTTCGGGACTTTTCAGGGTAGCTTGCACATAGTAGATATTCAAATACATGTAGTGAATGAATGGATAAAGGAATGAGGGGCACTGTTGGGACTGGCTGAAGTGCTGGCCTTCTGTCACCACAACTTCGCCATCACAACAATCATGGAGCAATTTTCGTCTTCCCCTCTTTGATGTTGCCCGATATCTTCCTCCATAATATTTCCTAACATTCAGCTCCAAGGAGCAAAGGCAATTCAAATGTGAGGTTGTCCTCAGCTTGCTTAATACAACCAGCCTCATCTGCTAAGGATAGATCAGTGTGGTCAAAACTCAAAACCCACAGGGCGAATTTCCCCCAGGGAAGTCATTCAGCATAGGTCGTAAAGGAAGAAATAAATTTTTATCTATTGGCGCCCTTCTGTGTGATGGATGCTTTATACAAGCAGGAGAACCAAATACTCCACCCTCTTCATCCCTTTTGTCTTGCCTACTACCACCGTCCACATACCCATCTGGGAGAAAGTTGTTTTTTGGCACTTTGAAACATTAAGATATTCCTAACAAGATGACCCCTATTTGGGAAGTTTGTTAGCCTCATGTAAGCGTCTCTGAAAATTATGAGATGAAAAGGACAAAAGGACTTGCCTTCAGAGATCACTTCCAGCTGCAGCAGTGGGTATCCAGGGCCTGCAGCCTGGAGGAAGTGTCCAGCAGTGCCCAAGTGTCCTGAGACAGTGGCCTCAGCAGTGGTGTTCTAAGCCAACCATTCCTGGGCAGGGTCTGGGCTGTACCAGCCATCTCTTGCTTCCTACTTAAGCCTCCTTGATCTCTATCCTCCTCAAAGTATGAGCTACCTGATAAAGTCTAATAAGTTCCTTTTGTGTTTACATTTAAAAAATAAATAGAATTTGCCAACTTAGACTCAAGGGGTAATAACTTGGAACAGAATTTGCAGACTGGAGCACAGTGATAAAGCCCAGATTCTTCAGAGACAGGATAAGAAAGAAGGGAGAGCAAGGTGGAGGGAGAGATCTGAGGAGCTCCATTCAAGGTGAACTTGACAGAACTAGAAGAGGACCTAAGGAGAACAGTTAAAACATGTTTGCACCATCTTCTATATTCCCAGTAGCTTTGGTGATGGACTGAGCACTCATGCATTTCTCACATTGGAAGACAAAGAACCAGCTTTGCATTTCCTCGTGTCATTCTCACAACAGCCCTCAGAGGTAAGTCCTCCTGGTCTAGCACTACTCAGAGCACGAGAAGCCTTTCCTCAATGGCCTTTTGCCATCTGGCTAGTTCCTGGAGGCCAGGACCTTGGGCCAGAAGTGAGGGGCAAGTGGAAGTCTGGAGGAGGGGTTATGTTCTGATATTGAAAGAGCGAACAGAAAAGTAGTTCTCTAAGCCTTTTTGGGGTGATGGTGCTTCCATCACTGAGAAGTCTCGCAGAGTCGGGCAGGAAGAGGCATTGTCTACAGAAACTTAGTTGAGAGGCTGGTGCTGGGGAGGAAGACATTTTCCTCTACCCTTCTAGGCTTTCTTGGCTGGTCTAAGAATTAAACTGACATGAGACAGATTAACAGGAGAAAATTAAAAGTTTAATAACATGTATACATGGAGGAGACCCAGGAGAACTGAGTAACTCATCAAAACAGTCAAAGCCCTTACCTTAAATACCATCTTCAGGTAAAGACAAAAAAAAAAAAAAAAAAGGATGTTGGGGATAGTGGTTTGGGACTTCAAAGGAGAGAAAGGAAATTCACATGGACATGGAAAGCAAATGTTTGGCAAGTAAATGTTTGCTGGGCCTTGCAGAGACAGTGGGACACAGAGTGGATGGTGATCTCTAGGGCCCGCTGAATGTCCCCCACCACACTTAGCCCATAGTTTTTGCAGATATCTCTGCTGATAGCTCTTTTCCAGGGATAGAAAAATTCCCTCTATCTAAATTCGATTAGACAGTTAGTGAAGGAGGTCAAAATTTTGTCCTGAGCCTTTCGGGCCTTGATTGTTTTCAGCCTGAAATAATCCATATGCTAAAGATGTTGGGGTGGCAAGTTTTGCTCCCCTACACTGGTGAATTTCTTTAAGCCCCTTCCACGCGATGACAGGCCAGAGTTCAGATCCTGGAAGTGTATTGAGTTCGTACCATGTGCCAAGCACAGTGCTACACTCTGCGGCAACAGCTGTGAGCAGGACATCCCTGCCCTTGACGGTCTGGAGAGCAGATGTACTGCCGCAGGGGGTTCCTGGGCTCTTGTCTCCTCTCGCCAGAACATTGTTGGAATTCTGTATCAAACGTGAACGAGAGGGATCTTGTTGTCCATTCTTTTATCCTCATCCTCTGTTGTCTGTTGACTTGATTGTGTTTTTGTCTGAGAGCTGAAGCTCTTTGCAGTGTGTTCTCAGTCTTTCATCTGCAATTGCTCAAGCTTACTTTGCCTTCATCATTTTCCTGACTTCATCAGCTGTGCTTACACTGCTCAGTTGTATTTACATTGCTTGAGCCTCTTCTGTCCTTGTTTGCCACGGAACCATTACATGAAAACGCAACTCCCAAACAATGGAAACAGACTACTATTCTCTTCAGTGATGTCCCCCATTAATAACTGGTGCAACGGAGGATTCAATTAAATGAAATAATATACAAAATGTATTAAGATTGTGCCAGGCATGTGGGAGGCACTCAATATATGTTAGCCATTTTCATTAGAAATCTGTATTCTTCAAGCTGACGGTTACCTGGAAGAAGTCCATTATGCAGAGGTCCTTCTTGGCTCTCATTAACAAATGGCCTCTGGACCATAGCAGCTGGGGTTTGGGCCACCTGCTTCCTGCTGCTGTTGGTTTTCCTGCTTAGCAGTTTCGTTCCCACCTTCAAGCAGATCATCCCTGCTCTTTACTCCTCACCACACACTTACCTTGAACTGTCAGTGGGGGCAGAGAAACATGCATTCCCTATTAAATTTTAACCACACATTGAGGACAATGTGAGGTCATTTATCCATTCAGCGAACATTGTGAGCACTTACTCTGTGCTGGGAGCTGTGCTGGGTGCTGAGGCTACAGAGGTAAATGAATCACAGCTCCTGCCCTTCAGGAACTCCAACATGTAAACAAAGTGGAACATGTTAACTATGTCCAGGTGTGAACAAAGTGTCCCTTTGTGTTATGGCAAGTGTTCCTGGACACTCCTAGTCAAATGAAATTATCCCACCTAAAAAGATGAGCCAGCAACAGCCCCCCCCACCCCATTTTCTCCAGAATCAAAACAAAATTGCAAGGTACTTATGATAGGTTACAGAATTTTTAAACAACTATTAACTCACTCCGCCCACCACCTCCTATGGGAAAGAGCTCTTTCTCCCTATTCATGTTGGGTATGGCTATGTGACCTGCTTTGGTAGAAGTGACAGTGTTTAAGTTCTGAACCCAAGCTTTGAGAAGTATCCTGTGTTTCTTATTGCTACTCTGAGAGGTTCCAACCCCCTCCATAAGAAGAACACAGCCCTGATAGCTGCTACCTTCTGTCCTGGACCCACAGTGAGATGTATGGTACAGACCTGAACTTGCCCCCAAGCCTGAAGAAGAGCCATTACAATGACCTAAAGATGCATGTGCAAGAAATCAATGATTATTTTTTATGTTCTGTGATTCTGTACTTGTTTGTTACACAGCAAAACTGACTAGTACTGACTTCAAGACTCAGTGCTCTATATGACTACACCCACCCTCTCTGGCCTTCTCACACTTAACAGTTCACCTGTTTCCAAGCCCACTATGTGAGGTATTCCCTCTGCCTGGGCTTGTCTTCTTCACTTACTTATGGTTCAAAGCCTGGATCAAATTTTCACCTTTTTAATGATACCCTTCTTAATCCCCAGCCCCGAAATAAAAATAAATATGATGATAATAATAACACTGATAATACATTGCTAATTCATTCAGTAAGTATTGATTGGGTGCCTGCTCCAAGCAGATCCATGTTCTCCCTGTGTGCCTCCCAAGGTCTTCATCCAAATTCATCAGGCCCTGACCACGTTGCCTTGCAATTGGCTGTTTAGGAGGCCTGTTCTCCCACGAGCTGTTGCCTCTTCCAGGGCAGAGGCTGTCTTTTTTGTCTCTGTGTCTGGGAGCGAGGACAAGCACAAAGTAAATGTCAGTTGAATTCAATCTCCCTATGAACAGTAGTTGACAGTGTATGTGGCCAAGTCCCTGAATGAGAGAGAAAGAGGCCAGAAGGACCAACAGCTGGGGCTGATGCTGCTTCCACCTGCAGCCCTGGCCCTGCCTCGGGTCCAAACCAAATCTGACCGGGGCAGGAAGTCCTCAGGCATCTTCAGGATCTAGTCCAGCGGAGCTTAATGTTGATTCACCCTGTTGATTGGCCTCGTGTGTGAGTCATTTTCCCAGCACTGAGTGCAGGACTCCACTATTTTTCCTGGGTCGCCTCTCCACTGGCCTGACCTGGGAGGTGGTCTGTTTTACCCCCATGCTTCTGGGATGCCTCCCTCACACTTCCCACTAGCTAGAGCACCTCCACAAAGAGCAGGTTCTGAGCTAGGCCCTCTTGCTAGGTGCTGTCTGGACAGGACCGGTCTGTTTGGTCCCAAGTTCTGGTAGCTTCTCTAGTCACTAGGTTCCTCTAAAGAGGGATTTAGCTTTGTTTTTGCCAGTCCTTTCTCCTGTTACTACAGTTCTGCCCCTGGGACCCAGCTGGTCTCTGGGCCTGCTCCCAGATGGCAGCCACCTCTGACTTTGAGAAGGAGAGTATAAAGTACCCACTAGGACTTGGTGAATGCGACCACCACTAAACACTCAGATCTTTGAAGACAGGGAGTTCGTTCCAAAATAGAGATAGGGCCTGTCTTCTATATGCCACTGAAAAAATATTGAATGAATAAATGGAAGGATGAATGCCCAGCCTCAGAACTCACCTTCCAAAGGATAAGGGAACCAGAGTGAACACAGCATTTGATATTTCAGACTGAAACCTCATTTTCGTCTCTCTTATTCTCCACTCGATCTATTCAGCACCTCTTGCTGATCCTAACTTGCAGCCTAAGCCCTCCTGCATCACACCACCCCCAATTCCCAACCTCCGACTATCTTCCTGTCTCCACTATTTTGGCCAGTCCCTTCTGGCACAAGGCTTGTGTGGATGGATCTGCCAATGGTGAGGCATGTCCCCATCTGGTGAGTTCTGGGACCCTAGTCCTTAGGTCCTGCCCGTACTGGCATCTCCTGGTAAGATACCCCAGCCATTTATACTGTGTCTCTAGGGCCCAACTCTGTACCACTTGCCCTTCCCAAAACCATGATGCTGGACTGGTTGAGGGGAGGAGACTGAGTGAGGCTTTGGTGGAACTCAGCACTTCCCCACTTCTCTCTGACATCCTGGTTAGCAGCCCTACCTCATTGCAGAATCCTGAGATGGGCCACAGAAAGGGAGAAAGCCCAGAAATCCTGTTCCATCCCTGTGCTACAGGTCTCCGTCCTCACAAGACCCTGCAACAAACGATTCTGCTAAGAACCCTCAATGTAAGATCCTGCCCCATCTGGAGAAGTTGAGAAGTCTGAGACTATCCCCTACATCAAGCAAGAGGAAGGTCCCTTCAGAGGGAGTGTAGAATTTCAGACATGGGACCAGTGAGGGCTTCAGAGGGACACCAAGGGGCAGACAGCACAGGGAGCATAGCTCCTTTGCTCAACACACAGCTCTGGCTGTTTCAGCTACACCCAGATCCAGTTAGCTGCTGAGGAGCCCCAGCTCAGGGAGGCCCCAGGCTGGCAAGATGCCCCAAGAAACAAAGTCACGGAAGAAGAGAGGGCGGCCTGGACTAATCTGAATCACACAATCTCAGAATCTTGGAACTGAGAGGAACAGAGCCACAATGCAATCCAGCCAGTCCTCTATGACTCCTCTGATAAAAGGCCATCCTATTTTAGAATACCTCACAAAACCATGCACATCTTCTTCTTCACACATTACCCTCGCCCTTAAATTGAGCTGAAATCTGCCTCCGTGTGAGATAACGTGTCAGACTGTCTCTCGGCTCTTCCATCTGAGCTCCCATGATGCCCCAGCTTTGGGAACATTTAATAATCCCCCAGTTTACTGCACTCTTCTAAAGCGGCCAGAAGGCTATTTCTCTTTAAATGTCCCTCTGGGGCTAAGAAGAGTGTCTGAGAAGAAGATAACGTTGTGAGTTGGGTCATTGAAACACCCTGATGTCTTCAAGGCATTTATTTATGGCCCTGTCCGAAAAAGAAGCATCACCCCAGCCTTAGTTTGCTGGTTCCCTCCCACTCCTGGTCAGGGTAGGACATGTGGCAGCTGAGGGCAGCCCCACCCTACAGACCCCCCTTCTCCCCCTCCCCTGGCTCCACACCTGTGCACACACTTCTCATCCCTAACACCCTTTGCCCCTGGGGCTGCCTTTTTTTACATGCAAATTTCACATAAAATCCTTCAAATGAAAACAGGTACTTTTCATTTTGCTCCCATAAACAGACACTTCTAAATATTTAGACATCTGTATATAATGCCCTTAAACTGTTTGTTCTGAAGCATAAATAGGTGTCTCCGTGTTTGAGTTAGTGTCTGATATGTTTCTCATTTAAGGAGAAAACGTAAAAAATAATTGGAATAACTACAGCCAGGAACAATGCTTACACAGCATGTCAGTGTCTTTTATTGTGTCTTAAAGTAAAAGCTTCAGCTGTAGGAGTCTTTTCTTCCCTGTCAAACAGAAGCACAGCTCTTGCTTTTAACCCTTCACAGGACTTGGCTGCCTCAGGAAAGGGGGGCCAGCAAAGGACCCATTTTTTAGGGCCTGATTTGCTATCTAGTTGCATTCACAATTCTTAGGGGCAGTACACTGATTCCTCATCCTCAACTTTTCATTGAGGGGAATGAATTCCCATTTTATTCCCAAGGAGGGAAAAGTACAAACCCTTCTCCAGCCCCTAACTGCTTCTCAAGGAGCAGATGAAATGAGGAAGGACTCTAGCACTTAGATCTGCCCTTCTGAGTTCTCTCTTGTTGGAGTCTACCAGAGGGATCTGTGATTGTCCATCCACCTCTGCCAGAACTGGGTGGGGAAGTACAGTTCAGAGGGGGAGGAATTAGGGAGCCAGTATGGATAGACATCTAAGTTAGTTCCTCCAATCAGCTTTATACTAATTTTTTTTAACTCCATCTCTCTTATTCTGGTTGCGTTCTTAAATGGTCTAAACTTCAGTATGAGTAGAAGTGGAATTAATATTACCCCCAATCCTTACTACCAAAAATGATATTCCAAACACTTGAAGCTCCCCTCTGAACACACAGATGAAACGTTATATTTTTGCTGCATCCTTAAAATGGAGCTTATACAAGATCATTATTAGTGAATGGTGTTCCTGGGGACCTAATTTAGCCTTCACTGGATTGTCTTTAATAGTTCTTCCAAACAGTTATCTAGTCTTGCTTGGACCTCCTAGTGATGGGGCATTCTCTATTTTTAGGAGGTAGCCTCTTCCATTGTTGGACAGCTCTGACTGCTAGAACTTATTTATAAATAGGCTGAAATTTCCTGTAGTGTCCACCCATTGGCCCTGCTATGGACTGAATTGTGTCCCCCCCAAAATTTATATGCTGTAGCCTTAACTCCAAGTGATGAGATTTTGAGATGGGTAAGATGAGGTCATGGGGGTGGGGACCTCATGATGGGATTAGTGCCCTTATAAAAAGAGACACCAGAGAGCTTGCTCTTTCCTCACAGGTACAAAGAAGAGGTCATGTGAGCACACAGCAAGCCAGTGTCACCCACAAGGTGACACTGAGGAAGCCTCAGACTAAAACTTACCTTATTGCCACCTTGATCTTGGATTTCTAAGCCTCCAGAACTTAAATTTCTATTGTTTAAGCCACCTGGTCTATGGTATTTTGTTATAAGAACTTGAGCAGATGAAGATAGGTCCTGTTTATTCATTCTTTCACTTATCAAACATATAATGAAACTCTAGTCATGTAAGACACTCTGCTGGGTGCTTGAGATTAAAACAAAAATGAGGAAGTTTCCATTTCTGCAGAGTCAGTTTGGAAAACAGACCAAAAACCCAGTAATTTCAGCACAAAGTGTACTTTAGTATAAAGACTACTGTGATCAAGTGAGGACCCAGCAGAAAGATCTGTTTGCTTCTGAGGCAAGGCCAGCCTCTGAATCCATGGACGATGAGGGCAAACCATGCAGTCTCACTTGCATAGCATAGGACCTGATCTCCTCCAGGAAATGTGGAGCAGGATAAGCATCCCCAGAGAAGCAGTGTGGGCCTGAGCCCCCAAGCCTGAAGGAGAGCCCAGAATCCCATGACAATCCAAACATTTGCAGAGTCAAGGAGTGGGTTCTTCCCCTTCGTTTGGGGAGTGGCTGCAGGATGGACAGTGGTGCCCATGAATCATGCACTCTCTGTCTCAATGCAGCAGCCAGAAGGGTCCTTCTAAAACATTAGGGCACATCATTCCTCATCACATAGCCTTCCATGAGCTCCAGATTGGTCAGAGGAAATGCCCAAATTCTCACATGGCCAATGAAGATGATACAGTCCTGCCCCCATTACCTTTCTGATTATTCTCTTGATCTCCTGGTCACCCACTCCTCTCAGCCATGCTGGCCTCCTTACTAAAATACCCCAGGTCTGCCCCACCTTAGGGCCTTATCATAGGCTGTTTCCTCTCCCTGGGACACTCTTCCCCAGAGAGCTATGTGGTGACCACCCTCCCCTCCTTGACATCTCTGCTAGAATATTGCCTTCTCGGTGAGCCCTCCCTGACCACGCTTTTAACTACAGAGCAGTCCCACACCGTCTCCCTTACTCATAGGTCTATTTTTGTTTTCTCTTAACAGTTCTTATTTTCTAAAATAGCTTATTTGTTTATTATGTCTGTTTGTATTTCTGCCCCTCACCCCCCTGCAACACACACACATACATACGTACACACATAACACAGATGTAAGTCCCTAAATGCAAAGTTTTTAATCTGTTTCATTCACTGATACATTTCAATTATCTAGAGCTGTGCCTGGCACAGAGTGGGTACTTGCAATGGACTGAATTGTGTTCCCCAAAATTCATGCTGAAGCCCTAACCCCCAATCAGATGGTATGTGGAGATAGGGCCTTTGAGAGGTACTTAGGTTTAGATGAAGGTGGAGTCCCCATTATAGAATTCGCATCCTTATAAGAAAAGACCAAAGAGCCTCTGTGTGTGTGTGTGTGTGTGTGTGTGTCATGTGAGGACACATCAAGAAGGTGGTGGAGAGCCAAAAACAGATTCTTCACCAGGAACTGAATTGATCTTGAATTTCCCAGCCTCTAGAACTGGGAGAAATAATACTTTATTATAGCAGCCTGAACAGACTAAGATAGTACTTAAAAAAAAAACAAAACTTGCCAAATGAATGAACAAATGAATAAATGTAATCAAAGGGGCAGCTCAAACCAAATACTGCTTTGATGTCAGCCTTTTCTCTTGATTTCTCTTACAGCTTGTGGAAAACCAGAGCTTGCCAACCAATAATGCACACAATACACGTATATAGTAAACTTCTCTGACTCATTTAAGCTCAAGTAAATTCCTCTGTTTGTTCGTTTTTTTTTTGTTTATTTAACAAATATTATTTCCTTCCTATCACAGACAAGCCTTCTAATCTGACTACTCATCTTCTGCTTTGGTTTCCTTTTTACACACTTATTGCCTCTGATCAGAGCTTTGACTTAATGCTGCTATGACTTGGAGGGAACAAATGCAGTTTCTTTGTGGGCAAGCAGGATGACAGCTCTTGGATCCAAAATCCAAGGAAGCCCATGTCTCCATCACCCACGGTGGCCTGATGCCTGCAGATAACTAACTCCATTAGCCCCTTCCGAGGCAGAGAGGGAAAACAACTCCCATGAAGATACCAGCTTGTGAAGTCGAAGGGTCTCTTGGGACAAATCCCATACAAACACAAGAATACTTGGTGTGCCAATCTTTTCTTTTTCTTTTCTGAATTTCAGGCTTTTCATCTGTACAATGGAGATAAGAAGTACCTACCCTAAAGAGTTGTCGTGAGGATTAAATGAGGTTGTCTATGGTGCAGACCCAGCACGGCATCTGGTTCATGACAAGGTTAGTTGCTATTAGCTTTGATCTGAAGGAGCCAGAATGGTACCTGAAGGTATCTTGATTTCATTAACTCAGGACTCTGTTCACCTATATCCTGGCGAGAATCTAGGATTTCATTCTTTGTTAAGCAGTGTTCTGTGTAATTTACATATCCCTACAAAATAAGGGCTGGAAGTTTATTAAGGAGTGCCCTTGGGTTCAACACTTGAGAAAGGGAGGGGAAGAAACTAACAGAAGGAGAAGTCTAGCTGTGGTGCAGGTCCAGTGGCAGCCTTGGGCAACCACTTGGAGGCTGTGGAGATGGAATTGCCCTTCAGGGTTGTCCTGGGTGGGCTGAGATGGCCAGGTCTTTACAGTCCTGCACTGATCAATCACTGAATGTGGGCTTGGTGGGAAGGGTGTGACCTTGGACAAGGGGATCTCTACAGCCAAGGCAGATCCTAAGGGATTGACAACTGAAGGCCCATCTGCCAACAGCACTCTCAGTGGCTGAGGCAACAAGCTCTTCACTGAAGAGGAAACTGGGAGGCACGTCACAGCGTCCACGCTGTATGCTCTCCAGCCAGCTGGGCTTCAGCCTCATCTTCCCATTCAGGGTACTAGTTACCCAAGCACACCTTCAACCCTAGCTTATTTGGCCATGGTCCAACAACTTGCAGGTTCTTCCTGACCTTGGGAAGCTGGACAGAATCACTGTGTCCCAGCTCCTTGTCTGGCATCATGCTCCGAATGGGATGATCACTTCAGAACTGAATGCCAGTACCTGTTGGGCTTTGGCCATTATTTGCTGCTTAGAAAATACAGCTCTGTCACCTGCTGGGACCTCCTTGGACACTGACCCCAGCTAGGATAAAGCTTAATTTCTATACCCATGGCCTATGCACTGGCTCACCTCTCAGGCCACAAAACCCTCCACAGTCAAGTCGAATTCCTCGAGCCTTGTCTGTATTCGATGGGGCTGAGTCTGGGTTCATTCCATTCTCAATATATATTTTTTTACTAGATCTTTATTGGAGTATAACTGCTTCACAATACCGTGTTAGTTTCTGTTGCACAACAAAGCAAGTCAGCCATATGCATACACATGTCCTCATATCCCCTCCCTCCTGAGCCTCCCTCCCATCCTCCCTGTCCCACCCCTCTAGGTTATCTCAAAGCACCGACATTCTCAATATTTTTACAAAGTAATAATAATAATAATAATACCAACACCTCTCATTTTTTTTTTAAGTTTAATTTATTTTATTTTATTTTATTTATGGCTGTGTTGGGTCTTCGTTTCTGTGCGAGGGCTTTCTCTAGTTGTGGCAAGTGGGGTCCACTCTTCATCGTGGTGCACGGGCCTCTCATTATCGCGGCCTCTCTTGTTGCGGAGCACAGGCTCCAGATGCGCAGGCTGAGTAATTGTGGCTCACGGGCCTAGTTGCTCCGCAGCATGTGGGATCTTCCCAGACCAGGGCTCGAACCCGTGTCCCCTGCACTGGCAGGCAGACTCTCAACTACTGTGCCACCAGGGAAGCCCCCAACACCTCTCATTTTTATGATACTTTATAATTTACCAGGTTCTTTACCACCCATGATCTGGGCTTTCTGTAGAGTACCCCCGGAGGATAAGCATCACTCCTGTTTCCCTTCTCTAGCTGAAGTTCAGGGTGATACAGTGACTGACGTAGCCCCAACAAGTGGAGTTAGAAGTGAACCCAAGGGCTTTGACTCCTAACTCTTCACGCCCTGCTGACTCCTGCTGCCACAGTCAGCTCAGCTTCGTGTCCTGTGTGCCCTCTCCTCTCCTTTTCTCTGCTCATTGCCCTCCCTGGTCTCCCTTCCTCCCAGCCTAGGTGCAAGCAGAAGCTCTTCTGAAGTTGCCTGGGTTAAACCAAAGGACAGATTATTTTTAAACTTTAGCAGAGAGGGGTGGATGCTGAGGATTTCAATTGTCGTTTGCACTCAACAGAAAAGCCTATAGAGCGCCTTGTTTAACCCAAAAGAAAGACTCCTAGGTTGTAAGACTTGAAACAAGCCAGGAGGCCCCTCCAGTAGGTGATCAAGCACCATGGGCAGCAGTGTGATGTGATGGGGTGTGGAGGGCTCTCAAGTTAAGTCGAAGTTGGGTGCAAATTTCATCCCCCTTCTTACTTATGTTTGTGACTTCTCTAAACCTTGGTTTCCTCATCTGTTCAATGAGGTTAATATTTTCTACCTCATAGAGCTTTGTATTTATTCAAAAAATGAGTGCAAAGAACTGAGCCCAGTACCTTGTAGCATTCACTTGTTTCTCAGAAAATGGAAGTTCTCCCTCTTCTTCCTTTAACTCCCCGCTTCCAACCCTGGCTGGGAGAGATGATGGGAGCGAGTTTGAATGGGAAAGAAAAAAGAGTATTCCAGGAAGGAAGAGCAAAGTATGCTAAGACCTTAGTCGGGAAAGAGCTTGGTGTCTGCTTGTGGGAGGAACAGAGAGGTCAGGGTGGCTGTGTGTCAGGAGCAAGAAAGATGGTGACCCGAACTGAGTGGCCATTGGGTGGGTACTAGATCACACTAACACTTTGCCAGCCAGAAATTTGTTTTTATTCTGAATACAAGGAGAAGCCGCTGGAGGGTTAAGAATAAGGGGAATGATGTGATCTGGTTCTCACTGTAAGAAGATTGCTTGGGCTATTGGTGGAAATGTTTACAAATCAAGCCTTCCCTCCTATGATATCAGCTCTCTGAGGGCAGGAAATAGAACTTGTATTAGTTAGTTAGTGTTTTAGTTTCCTAGGCCTGCTATCATAGTCCATTTGGACTATTATAACAAAGTACCATAGACTGGGTGGCTTATAAACAACAGAAATTTCTCATAATTCTTTTTGGAGGCTGGAAACCAATATCAAGGCACCAGCAAATGTGCTGCCTAGTGAGACCTTGCTTCCTGGTTTATAGATGGCTATCTTCTCGCTGTGTCATCACATGGTGGAAGGGATGAGGGAGCTCTTTGAAGTCTCTTTTAAAAGGGCACTAGTCCCATTCATGGTGGCCCCAGCCTCATGACCTAATCATCTCCCGAAGGCCTTACCTCTTAATACCGTCACATTGGGGATTAGTTTCAATATATGAATTTTGGTGAGATATAAACATTTAGTTTATAGCAACTGCCATAACAAAATACCACAGTCTGGGAGGCTTAAACTACAGAAATTTATTTTCTCATAGTTTTGGAGTCTGGAAGTCCAAGGGCAAGTGTCAGCAGGTTTGGTTTCTTCTGAGATCTCTCTCCTTGACTTGCTGGTGGTCACCTTCTCACTGTGTCCTCATACGGTCATCTATATGTTTGAGTGTGCATGTCTTAATTTCCTCCTTTTATAAGCACATCAGTCATATTGGATTAGGGCCTACAGTAACAACTTCTTTTTAACTTAATTATGTTTTTAAAAGCCTTTTCTCCAAATACAATCACATTCTGAGGTCCTGGGGGAGGGCACAATTCACATTTTGTGTCCAATGATGGAATCCATCATACATGATTTTTTTTAATGGGATGGGGGTAACATAATTTAGCCCATATTAGTTAGTTAGTTAGTTGATCACTCAATCATTTAGTAGACTAAATAATAAAGCTAAAACAAACTAAATTTGTAATTCCTCTATATCACACAATGTAGTGTTGGGTTCCCATCAGGAATTCACTATAGGATTGTTGAACAGACTCAGATCTTTGGCATGGCATGTAAACAAACATACAAAGGAAAGCTCTTATTTCAGTCCATATACTTTGGTGCCATGTATATAAAGACTGTGTCATGAGACCAAGGACAGACTTTCATTCACAGGAAGTCAGGTACCTACA
Source organism: Balaenoptera acutorostrata (assembly GCF_949987535.1). Classification (NCBI taxonomy): domain Eukaryota; kingdom Metazoa; phylum Chordata; class Mammalia; order Artiodactyla; family Balaenopteridae; genus Balaenoptera; species Balaenoptera acutorostrata. Next base: position 41,679,347 of record NC_080072.1, on the reverse strand, counting down.
AAACCTAAAGCATGGTCAAAACTTCTTACCTGGTATAAGAGGCCCCTTGTATGGCATCTCTGACCCAGATCCTGCAGCTTTTGCTTCAGTAGCACCAGGCACAGACTCCACCACTCAGTAGGCAGCCCGTTCCATGCAGTTCTGGGTGTATTAAAAACAGAGCTAGCAAACTCAAGTTTTGGTACTTGAGGTAAAGGATTGGGGTCAGGGGACATCTTTATTTCTCTAAAGGGAGCAACCGTCACTTACCCCCAGCTAATTTCCTCCTTGTAGGAACATGGGGGCCAGTATTATCAGATTTCCCAGTTTTTCCGTAGGGCTCAGAAATCTGGATTCTAATGCGAAATCTCTCAGACTTTAAAATTTAAGAGCTAATCAATCTAAAAACAAAACTAAAAAAATAAATAAATAAGTAAACAAGTATAATATACAGGACAACAAAGAATATCAGTAGCCCACAATTTGTCATGGGCCACAATTTGGAGACCTCAGTTCAGGGCCACTACCAGATTATATGATGGCTTTGTGCAAATAGAAAAAGCACCACCTTGAAGCAGAGGCAACCCTGTAGGTGCACAGTTTGAGGAGCAATGTAAGGCCTAGATTTCAATCTTCACTCATCCCCTCAGCTAGAGCCTCTGTGCAGTACACAAACTGCCTAACTACAGGCAGTTAGATGCCTCTCCTTTGACCATAATGTGGAACTTAGTCACCCTACAGTTCACATCCATTCGTCCTATTTCGGACCAGTTATAAAACCCCACAGTGCCCGTGACCCTCCTTGTTTAATCTTTTTATTACCAATCATACTTAAGGTTACTCATTCAGTGTTTATCTTTCCAACTAAATTACAGGCTCCAGGAGGTCAGGAGATCTCTTGTTGCCCAGTCTACTCTCAGTGATAAGCACAGGATCTGGCACATAGAAGACACTCAATAGATGTACATAGCCTATTCCCTCAAGCACTGAGGGTAAACATAACCTTCTAAGATTCTGGGAACAAAACTGGTTTCGTCTTCTCTTGGGTTACCATGGGACCCCAAGGGGCCTCAGCTACGAAAGAGGCAGAGGAATATGGGGTTATGTAGAGCTGCACCTTGGAATCCCTCTAGTCCTCATGACTGAGCTTCTTAACCCACACATGCACGTCCTGTCCTACCCCAAGATCAAATCGCCTCTTAGACAAGGAAGGAGTCCCATGGCAGCTGCTCCTGGTTTTAGCACGGAGGTGAGCATGTTGGACGTCCCCAGGAGCAAGGGCTTGCCTGACTGGTCCCATGGTCCTCTCCCCTGCCTCACCGCCACCCACTGGCCACAGACGGACTCCTCACTCTGAACTCTGAACTACTCCATCCATGGGGGATCTGGCAACTACCCACTAAGACTCGAACCAGACTCCTGCCCTTCTCTCAGGGGGATAGATATGCTGGGTCTTTAATTTTGTTTGGACTTTCTGTTAAAACGTGCGTGTCTTACCCACACTTTGCCTTGTAAACTGATTTTTCTGGTTTGGAATCTGATCTAGTAGCTACTGCCAGAATAATCAACCCAGGATGGTGTGTCCATGTTCAGACTTTGGCTTCTTTTCAGCCCTGAGGACCTAAGTGGACTCCTGGTCATAGCCAGGAGAAGTAGGGTGTCGGTTGGGGAAGTGGCAGCTTCTCTCCACCTTATAATGTGTAAAATATCTCATTTATCTTGCCAACCTGTTTAAGAATTACTGATCCTAAAATCCCAGCTATGGAGCCCCAATGTTCTCTTTAGTAATGGCTCACCCAGCCATTGTTACCAGAGCCCCAGGGTGGAAATAAAAACTCCTTCCTAGCCCAATTATAAGTATTGCTGGGAAAGATTCCATTGAAAAAAAAAATCACTCAATAAATATTTCTTTAGTAACAGAGGAAGAAAAATAGAACAAGTCAGCTCCCTCTTTCAGATTTGAGTGAATCATCGATGTGAAGACAGTTATTATAGCTCCTGATCTTCTCTACACAAAATGTGTTCAATTCTTTCACCGACTCCTCATAGGGACTGGCTTCCAGACCACTCATCATCTTGGTGAGTTTCCTCAGGACCCAGTTTAGTTCATCAGAAATATTTTGAAAATGTGGTTTCAACACTTGAGTCTGTGACACTAGCAACCAATGGAATAGGAACTTGAATTTATGCTACCAGTCACTTTGCATCTGATACTTTATTCAATCCACAAGACAGCCCTCAAAGTAGGAATCACAAGGAGAAACGAGCGCTTCTGGAAGTTAAGTAACTTGTCTAACCAAAGTCGCATTGTTTGTAAGCAGAGGGACTGGGGTTCAAACTTAAATTGTTCTGACTTCCCGAAGCCATGCGCTTTCTACTATGCCAGGCCTCTCTGTTCCATTAAGTTATATTTAGCCACCAAGTCAGGGACTGTCTTGGGTCTAAATATCTCAAGCATGAATGAGCTGAGATTTTCCAGACTGGAAGGGTCAGAATTGGTAGTTGGGTCCATGGAGAGCAATGCACAGGCCACTCCATCGAAAGCCATGCATCAGCCTCACAAAGGGAAAGATGTCTTGGGCCAGGACAGCTGAAAGGATGTTTATGGGAAGAAAACCTGGCGGAGATTAAATCCTGTGCACCAACAACACCCTTGATCCCAGACTGTTGTTTATGGCCAGAGCAGCAGAAAGCCAAACAGAAACTTTTTTTTCTTTTTCCTGGTAATAGCTTTTGGGATTTATCTTAGGACAAAGAAAAAGGGTTGCTGACCTGGGCCAACTGTCCCCACCTACCTCCCTCCACCCTCCAAAAAAACATAACCCCCAAATCACAAATGGAAATGAGGGCAGATGAAGCCCAAACTCCTCAACTTTTCACTTTCAGCCTGGTTTCCACCTCTGGGTCTTTGGGAGTTGTCAGCGACTAGATGAAGTATTTGAATTTGGGGGTGATTGTTGTCATTCTGTCTCTGTATGAAAGACACTTCAAGACAGCTGGGAAAGAGAAGTGAAGCCAGAATCATTCTTATAGTCCAGTTATCTTTGAAAAAGTCTCCAAAACCTCAGCTGGAAAAAAATCAAAATAATGTTTGCAGAGCCAGCGAGCATAGTTTCTGTCATTTCCAATCTTATTTTTATCTTTAAAAAATTTACAAAGAAGACAAGCACATTAAAAAGAATTGGAGAGAAGTTTTGCAGAAGCAAATTAAAAAACAGACAAACGTTACTTCTAGTCCCATCTTCCTTAACCAAATACTCTGCATTAGTGTGTGTTTTCTTCCCATCTTTTTTCTCTCCTGCATGTTACCAGGTTGCAGTCACAGTGTTCATACAACACTTGTTTAGGTCCACGTATTTTCAATTAACATTATATCATAAACTTAAAAATTAGTCTCTATTATCATTGAGAGCTGCATAATATAGCTTAATTGTTCCTTGACTCCAGCATTTAAACTGCATTTTTATTAATGCATTAGATTGCTATTATTAATCTAATAGACTGCTAGTAAATTAATTATTGTTTAAATTTAGTTGTAGTTCTCAAAAACCAAAGATATATGACAAAAGAGCCCTTATTTTGTAGGGATATGTAAATTACACAGAATACTGATTAAAGAAGAATGAAATCCTAGATTCTTGGCATTAGGAAATGTCAAAGTCAAATTTTGAATGAAAATTCAAAATTCCAATTGATGATGGTCTCCTTTATGTTTATGGTGAACATGTTCAGTCACGGGAAGCTCTCTCCCAAGAGAGGCAGCCAGTTCTGTCTTGAACAGCTCTGATGTCTTTCTATCTATAACTTCTGCAGGGTAACAAGAAAATGTCTCCACCTCTTTCCATTAGTGGTAATCACTCTTCCCCCATCCCAATTAAGGGAGCAATCCCACACGTCACTTAATTTGTATCTAATCATTCCATAAGTATTTATTGAGGGCCTCCTATATGTCAAACCCTTCAATAGGCATTGGAGATAGAAGGAGAACACAACATGCAAGGCCTTTTATTCTGGTGAAGACAGGTCTGGGAAGTAAAAGACATAAAATGGGCACCTAACGCAGACCAGAGGCATGGGGAAGGCAGCCTAGAGGAGGTACCACTAAAGCTGAGATGAGAAGGCTGAGTTAGCCAGTCAAAAAGTATGGACAGTGTTTTAGGCAGAGGAAAGGGTACGTGCAGAAGCCCATAATAGAGACACTAGTCAGAGATGCAGGCACTAACCCAGAGATTCAGGCAGCATGGGTCTGGCTCACACCCGTCATGATAAAGATTTTTGTTGATGATTCTTCTGCTAGAGAAGCACGTACTATCCTGGGACCTCAGAGATTATCTAGATCACTGTTTCCCTGAGGGCACAAACAGCGTGCCGAGGAGTATTAGTTCCTTGGGTGATAAAGGCTTGTACTGGAAAAACAAGACTCCTATGTTTAAAGATATTCTGCAAACACAAGGTTAAACAAAGAGAAACAGATGTTTTCATTGCAGGGTTTTTGGAGCCTTTCACAGGGACATCAGTGTTGTCATTCTCTAAGGAGCATCATTACACACGGTGTTTCCAAACATATTTTACCATGAAATCATTTTACGTGAAGTACCTAATGGGAATAAGTTTCCCTGGAACTTTCTTTAGAAAAATGCAGATATAGACGGATCCTGGAGTTTTACAGATGAGGAAACTGGGACCTAGAAAGAAAAAATAACTTTCCCCAGATCACAGAAAGGAATAGAACAGTAGCCAGCTTCTCGTGACTCTCAGACCATTGCATGCTCCATGCAATAACTTATAACTTATAACTTAATGTCTCACTAAGCTAATGTCACTATAAGCTCTTCTTCAGCGTGTACTGGGAACCCGGAATGTGTCCATTGCATTGCCCATGTCATATTATGCAGTGCCCACAACTGTCCTGAGAAGTTCTGGTTTGCCTGCAGAGAATTTTAGTAGATACCCACACCTGGAGTTACAGTTATGCCTGCCATGGGGGCGTCTTCCTGAGGACCTACTCATCCCTGACGGCTGTACCTAGGCTCCTATCCTATCGGGTCCTTCCTTGAAGAACCTTCTGTTCTGATGCCATTTCAAGACAGGTGGCAAAGGGGCCCCGGATTCAGGAGCCTTCTGAGTAAAAGGGCACTTCAGCAGTCATCCAGTGTAATTCCTCAGCCAATTGAGGTGCATTTATCCTCTATGCAAACCTTTCCAGGAATGGGGAGCTCTCTACCTCAGCCTGTTCTGGGTCTGGATGGCTTCCAGAAAGAACAGTTCTCTAGGCCCATTATAGAAGCCTAATCGGCAACCAAGCATGGACCTCCCCTTTCACCCTAGAAGACAGTGGTTCGTGGGTACGAATGTGTACCCTCAGACACCACCGCCTTCTCCTTCCCTGGCTGCCCAGCTGTACTGCAGAGGCAAGGATAGAAGCTGACTCTGGGAGCTCAGTGTTGGCAGCCAGCAATCACCATTTTTGACTTGAGTAGCAAATAGTTTGAAGTTGATTTGTCTCAAGAGAAGCAGCTATGGCTTTGTCTTTGATTGCTGTTAATTCTCTTAATGAGAAAATCTATAAAGAGAACTAGGAGGAAGAGAGATTTTTACTGTCTTTCTTTTATTTTAATGACAACAGGAGACATAATGAAGAAAAAAAAGGCTTTCTTGTGGGCACTGGGCCTATTCGCCACAAGAAGAGGCTGGCTGAGTCCCAGCTCCCCAGGAAGGAACTTGTGAGAAAATGAGGCGGTGGGGGAACAATAAAACTTCTAGGAAAGGGCATGTGTCTTCAGAAGGAAAACAGGAGCAGCTGAGGGAACAGAGAGCTCCTGATGAAATCAAGATTTGTGTGTGGCTTAGGCCTGGGGCCTTGGGACAAGGGAAAGGAGAGGCTTGGTGAAAGAATCTTCCCTGAGAAAACGCGGGAAGCTTATAGACACCATAAATTTGCACTGGGCCTTGTTCTTAACCTAATCATCACACCTTGAGAGGCTGCAGTAGCCCTGTCAAGGAGAGGGCCAAGAGGTGAGAGTGAGGTGTGTTCATCCATTTGTCTGTCTATCAGCAGCTGGTGTGGCCAAGCCCGCCCTAGGCCCTGACTTTGTGGGCACAATTGTTTGCTTCTCTAGTGCCTGTGGGTTCTTACCTCCCTGGCTGCCCTCAGGTGCCATCCCAGAACAAGGTCATGACCATAAATCAGCCCCCAGAGACCCAGGAGGAAGCTTCCAACTTCCAGACCTGGCCTAGCCCTTGCTGGCCTTGTCACAGGCCAGCCTAGTCGGACATCAAAGGAAATCCAACTGCTATCTAATGGATTCATGGATTGGTGGAATGTTAGGGCTGAAAGGCACCTCTGGGATAACTCATTTGCTTGACCAACTAACAGATGAGGAAACTGAAGCACAGGCAGAGGGAGTAGTTTGCTCCAGCTCATATGGTTGGCAAGAGCCAGAGCCAGGTGTTTGGATCTCATGTCAGCTCCCTTTCCTGGACTCACGACAGAAACGGGACCAGGTATAAACAAAGAGAGTTATGCTGCCTTCTCACACATCCCCAGTGCACACAAACACACATGCTGACACACCGTCAACTAGAGCTAGTGGGGAGAAGCATGACAACAGAGCTGGCCTCCACTTCAGGTAATCAGACACCTCCAGGTGACATCCTCAAAGCAGGATCACATTAGAAAATGAGGTAGTTATCAACATCACTGCTGGATAGGTTTCTGGGTTCCCAATATGCAATTTTTCTTAAGTGTTTCTTTTATTGTGGGACCTTCTAGTCCAGAACATTCAGAAGCTCTCCATTGCCCAGCATATTAAGCCCCTGTATCAGTTTACATTCAGTCAAGAAAATTTAGCCTCTATGCCATTATGGGAAGAAGAGGATTAATATTGGAATTAGGACTTAAATGTAGGAAGAGTTGGGGGGGATGAAGACCTAGAAGGATCTACCATCTGAGGATCAGAGAAACATTCACTAGAATGAATCCGGATGAACTGGACCAAGGATGTTCTCCAACCACTGCTACCATGAAGGGGTTGAGAGGGGTCTGGAAGCCTGCAGTGTCTGACCACCACAACTTTCTGAAAAGAATGACCACTCCATTTCCACCTTCCAAATCTCATGCATCTTCTCATTGGCAAACTAACCCAAACTCTACAGGGAAGGAAATTCATCTTTAGAGGGATTTGGTAGTGATGCTGCCAAGACGACAATAACACAGTCTTAATTCTGCAGCCTGGTTTTAAGAGGCATTTACAGCTCCATCCCTCCAGTCTGATACCCCTTCTTAACAGACAGGGACACAGAAACATGGTGCCCTATGCCAGCAGTTATGTGTGTGTAGCTGAGGTTATCACAGGGACCTTATGTGGTCATCATTGCAGTACCCTGCTCAGTAGTCTAAATTTAGGTGATCAAATCCTAGTGGAGCAAAATGAGATAAAAGAAGCCAAGATGGGCCCAGTGGCTGGGACCATGGGATACTGAGTGGGTGGTGAATAGAATAAGTAGAGGTGATGTGGAGCCAGAGGCCTGAGACAGATTCCCTAAGCTGGGTTTTAGGTGTCTTCCGGGTTTCTTTAGATCAGTGGTCCATAACAGTGGCTGCTGATCAGAATCGCCTGGGGAGCTTTTACAAAATACTGATGTCCAGGGCCCAAGCACATGGTGAGTGTTATAAGGTACAAGAAAATGCTATTGGCTGAGAATTGGGATGGGGTGGGGTAGGTAGAGGCTGACTAGGAGGCTTGCAGAGTAGGGAAGATTGGGATAATTTTAAAGAAAATGCTGGAAGAAATTGACCAAAGATGAGGTTAAAGACCATGAATTTCTAGAATACCAAAGTTTATGGTTATTTGTTTTTCTCCAACATTGCTCAGCTGCACAGGTGTAGTAGACTAAAAAGAATGTGAAATAGATCTAGAGTTGAAGTTTTATCAGGCAGATACAGCAGAAAAATACAAGGACAAGGAAACTGAGGATGTCTTTGAGAAAGTAATTGCAGTGATCAACCATGGGGTCCTTGATGGATAGGGAAGTAGGAGAGAGAATGGCAGGACCAAGTGACAGTCTGTGCAGCGATAGTGACAAGGAGGAGATGAAATTGATAGCAAGGATTGGGAGTTGTGGTCAAAGTAAGAAGCAGAAGAGGGACTTTTCTGAGGGAACAGTTCCAGGTGATAAGATGTGGCTCTGAAGCGTTGTAGAGAGGGTGGTAAAAGGAATCAAGGAGGCCCAGAAATTAGGAAGCAGGTCATTTGATAGGTGACCTATGTAGATATTGAAATTGCCTGAGGTTGTGGAATGGAAAAATTGTGATTAAATCTCCAAATCCTCAGTAACAGCAAGGAAGGGCCTGGAAGTCAGCAGGTGACAACTGTAGGTGGGGGACAAGGGTCTGAGAGTGGATGCTCTTAGACTGCTTGGTCTCAGCCAATACATAGCCACCAGACATGTGAACTGTGGTACTAACTGACCTTGTCTATAACTCAGAAGTCAACACCTGAGAATGTGTTTGGGACAAAGTAAACAACATTCATAAATTCTTATTATGTGCCAGGCCCTATATCAGGGGCTTAGGAAGGTACAAAGATGAATCAGTGATGGACTGAAGAACATTCTCTCAGCTTGAAACATATTTTCTTCCATGACCCTTTCTGTGTTGTTTAACACTTACTATATTCATTCTTATCAGGTACATTTTGCTCAAAGTCATCATCTTATTTCTTGTTATATTTTGAAGCATATCTTTAACAGGGAGAGAGGGAAGGAATGTCATCATGTGATTTTCCAGGCTTGGATTTGTAGTGGAGAGCAGGTGGCATTTCATACCTTCTTTACTGTCTTAAAGAATGTTGACTGGAAAACAAATGCACAACCTAAAAGTTGAGAATTATGTTTTATTCAGCGGCCTAATGGAGGACTATAGCCAGGGAAAGCAACCTCTCAAATAGCTCTAGTGGACTGTTCCAAAGTCTGAGGGAGGAGCTAAGATATATAGGAGTTTTTGCTGAAACAAACAAACAAACAAACAAAAACCATGTAGTCAAGCCTCAAAAGATTACTGCTAATCACAGAAACAGACATCTCAAGTTAATGATTTTAGTGCTTTTCTATGTATGGGAAGATGTAAGAGTCTGAGTTCATTGAAATGATCCCTTTGACATGCCTTTTAACTATCTAGGCCAGTATCCTGTTTTTCCCCTCGGGGAGCACCATGGGGCTGCTGGATGGCTTTATGGCTGCAGCATCCTTCTTTGTTTACCAAAATGATAGACAACATTCTTTGTCTACAAGAAGAATAATGAAAAATCAGAAGCCCAAACCTTCAAGAGAACACAGTTTTGCATGTTCCATCTGAACCATCTAGCCTCCAGGATGTGAAACTTATATTAAAGAATGTTAAAATGGATTCTTCTGTCTTAATTTTAGCTGAAGACTATACATGCAACATACCAGAGTGAGGTGAGAAGCCATGAAGCAGGAATTAAAAAAAGATATGCAAAAGCCGGGCTATGTAAGTCTTAACTCTCACCCACAACAAAGATTAAAATGAGTTGAGTTGAAGATTAGAAACGGATTTTTAGAGGAGTCTATGTATTTTGAGTCTCAGCTCCCTAAGGGAGAAATTGGAAGGTTCTTCTACCTTTACGCTGAGGTCAAAAGAGAGGAACTTAAAGGAAGTGACTAGTGAACCTTGATATGTGTCCTCTGGGCATGGGATGAGGGGATTCAGCAGTGTGGCTGTATCTAATACCTCTCTAGGAACAGATATTACGGCCAATATGCTGCTCACATGGAGGAACAAAGGAGGGAGAGCTACATTTGGGGTAACCTCTTCAGATTGGAAGAAACAAAGAAAGCTGGACCACACTTGGGCCCATGTAAGAGAGAGTCTGCATGGGGTCATCTTAAGTCTCACCTAAGAGGACCTGAAGGGATAGAGAGAACTTAGCAGAAACAAACTAGGGACACCATTAAGTGTCAGGAGGCTGCAAAGGAGTAAACAAGGAGCTGGAAGGAGCTGGAAGAGAGCCTTCATCAAGAGTGCAACAGATGAAGACCTCCAGCAATGAGGGTAGGGGTGGGATTCTCTGGAGACTCCAACCGTGTGTGCTCTCACTCAACAGGGCTACTCATTTAAGAACTCTTGTGCATCTCTTCCCTCTTCTGGATCATTGTGCTGCAGCTCCAGAGGTATAGGAAGCAGGAGGGAGAGAGAAGAATAAAACTACTGTGTAGGGAAAGAAAAAGTGGCCACCCATACCCTGCTCTCTCACCCCAGCCTGCCCTCTGCAGCAGACCCAAGGTAGGAGAAGGAGAAAAGTCATAACAGTAAATCTAGATGGAAAATTTCACTGTTACATGAGATTGGATTATTTGATTTATAAATTGAGAACATGTTTTGAGACTTTAAGTGACTGGTAAACTTTTTTTATTACTTAAGAGTAATTCAAGGGATAGCCCAAGTTTTCATCCAAGGGCAGAAAAGGAACTGGTCTCACAAAATAAGCTTAAAGAAGAATAGGAACTAAAACTTAAGTTGGTTTCTAAGGGTTACAGAGGGTCATAAAGAAATTCTGAGGAGAGATTGATGTATGCACCATCTTGAGGGCAGAGATGGTTTCATGAGTGTGTATATGTTGAAAGTTATCATTGTGTCTTCTAACATGTGAAGTTTATTTTATGCCAATTATATTCCCCAAGAAAGCTGTTACTAAAAAACATTTGCTTTCTGAGTTTACTGAATTTACATCAGTTGAGCTTGTTCACTGTAACACATGTGAAATTCCTTCCACTTCAACCTTCCTTCTGTCCAGATCATCCTGTGCTAGGGACAGACTTTCAGTAAGTGGGCTCCTGTGACACTTCAATTAAGTCCAGGCAAGAGTGACTATCCAAATCGTATATTTTTATTTTTTATGTAACACATTTTAAGTATTATTAAATGTGTTTCAGAGCAATGTTGATGGATAAAAAATTTAGACGGTAAAGATCTGAGAAGTCTTCATTTCCCTTCATAAGTCTTCTCACCATAACTTGCACTTTTCCTAATTTAACTTAATCCTGCCTTTAATTCAGAATATCTGAATACACATGTGAACCCACAAAAACAAATCCTTCTAGGCTTCGATTGCTATGAATATTATAGACCTAACTTTAGCCATGTGGAAACCCAAGAGTCAACAGAATTACAAACTGTTATGCAGAGCAGAAGAATAAAAATGATGTACTTCCCTTCTTTCTTAATCTACCAACCAGGGACACGGCATTATTTTCTTAAATGTTACTTCCTCTGCTGGTGGTTTTATGGTGCTTCTATTATACCCCCCATTTTTCTCATGAATAATATTTTATCACTCCCTAAGGAACTTTGTTTACATTCTATTATAGAGAGTCTGGAAAGGTTAGAAATCTTTTGAATCCAAATTGTTTAACTGGAGTGTCAGGAGAAAGTATCAGAAGTCACTCCCACTGACCCCCCATCTGTATTCCAAGATGTGAGTTATCACGGTATTGGGACTGGAGTAGAATCAGGAGGACATTAGAAAAGCTACTGTACTATTTTGTGGGATCTCATCTATAAAATTTCTGTTAATGTTTCTCCCCTGGGATTGTCTTGTAACCAGGTACCCATTATAGTTTGCTCCCTTGATGTCGGTGAAAGCTTCAGTCAAAACAATCTGCTGGGGCTTCCCTGGTGGCGCAGTGGTTGAGAATCTGCCTGCTAGTGCAGGGGACACGGGTTCGGGCCCTGGTCTGGGAAGATCCCACATGCAGCGGACCAACTGGGCCCGTGAGCCACAACTACTGAGCCTGCGCGTCTGGAGCCTGTGCTCCGCAACAGGAGAGGCCGCGATGGTGGGAGGCCTGCGCACCGCGATGAAGAGTGGCCCCCGCTTGCCGCAACTAGAGAAAGCCCTTGCACAGAAACGAAGACCCAACACAGCCATAAATAAATAAATAAATAAATTCAAAAAAAAAAAAAAAAAACAATCTGCTAAGGTTTAGAAAGAAACACCTGTATCTGTCTTCCTTACATCATTACGGGACCCAAAGAAGAAATAATGAAATGAGGGTGGGGAAGGATCATGGTCATACCCTGCCTGCAAGGGACAAAGTACATTTTGTGTGGTAACCACATTCCTGGGTTGGGATCCATCCACCCACTGGCACTTATTAAGTCCCTGTTATGTCGATGGTACTTTCTTAGGTACGGTAAGAATGGCTACAGATACTCTAATGACCTATATGAGAATAGGATCTAAAAAAGAGTGGATTCATGTATATGTATGACTGACTCACTTTGTTGTACAGCGAAAACTAACACAACATTGTAAGTCAACTATACTCCAATAAAAATTAATTAAAAAAAGAAATTAAAAGAAAAGAATGGCTAGAGATTCCTATACCTCAGTTGTGGGGCAGAGATACTGCTTTGGGTTATATTCCTCCAAAGCAGACCTTGTATACTGAGGAGAGGAACAGGGAAGTAAGACAAGGAAGGAAAAAAGACAATGTCAGTGACCGAGCAGGTCACTGATGTAGACCTCAGCCCGTCAGCACAACTCCATCCCCTTCCCTTTGTGATTGTTCAGGGGTGGGCTTTGACTTAAGCTGGTCCAGTATGGAACCCAGATTGTTTGCTAGTTAGGGAAGAGATTCTATGGACATGGACCGAGAGACAATACAGACCCAGGAGCTATTGGTAGACATCTCATGACCATGGAGCCAATCTTAAGGTGAAGATGAACTATGAAAGGTGAAACAAAGAGATGGAAAGAAACTGGCTCTTGTTGATATCTTTGACCCCCTGAACTAAACCTGCCTCAGGACTTTTCCTTTACACGAGCCAAGGTACCATCTATTGATGAAGCCAGTTTGAGATGGTTCTGTTCCTTGCCACATAAAGAATCTTAACAGATATATTGTTAGTGTATGCAAAGCATTTAGTGTAGGACCTGACATATAATAAGTGAAACACAAATGGTGCATATAATTACACAGAAGGAAATGATGGAGAGTGAAATTAAATCTCACATAAACCTCTCAAAGTTGTGTGTTGCATTTGTATACACATGGGAATAAGAAGAAGGTATATAAAGACATGAAGAAGATAGTACATGATCAAAATTATCAGCACCCGCCCACCTCAGCCAGCCAAGCCTGAGAAAATGAAGAGCTTCAACATACCCCTAAGTCAATGAGAATGCCCACTGGGCAGAACTGCCCATCACCCCAGCAAGTGTGATTAATCTTGCTAGCCAGGGCATGGAGGAAGTTCCTACTCCCCTAATGCCCGCTGCAAAGGCACCCCTCAGGGGTCTACTTCCCCAGTTCCTGCTTAGCCTCCAGCTCCCTGCCAGGTCTGCAGCTTGAGCTGAGATCCGCACACTTGGCCTGGACGCTAACAGCTAGATGATCCCAGCTCCGTGCAGCCAGCCCGGCTCATCTTTCACGCGCATGCTCCTCCTTTTCCCAAGGAGCACCCACTGTGGCAGGGTGGCCGAAGTTGAGCACTAGCTCTCCCCCTGGATTGTGCGGTGGCGCCTGCTCTCCCTGAGTCCTCAGATTATTCTCAGTTCCTTGAATTGTTGCTTGTTAAGACAAGCAGTTTGGAAACAAAGCATCCGCCACACTTGCTGTCCCTGGAACTATCATCGATGGCCCAAGAATAGAACAACTTGAAGTTAGGGGCACAGCTCACCTGGCCTGCTCCAGGAGTCAGAGTCACTCACCACCAGAATCATTTCCCAGTCTCCCAGGGCATCCCCATCCCCCCTTCCAGCCCCAAAGGCCAGAGGAAGTACCTCCCTTCTTTGTATCTAAGATTTTCTCTATTTCCCACTCCAGGATAGATTCACAATTGAAATTCTCATGATAGTCTCCATTATTTCTAATAGACGATTGGGAAAGCAAAATAATCTGAGATGGTTACATTTCCCCAAAAAGTTTAAGAGGTACAACCTTATACCATGGTTTCTTCATTACATAATTATATATAAATGTGTCTTCCCCTCTCTTTGGAAAGAAGGTCTTTGGAGGCAGGAATCATGCTATATCTAATTCATGCCAATATTCCTAGCTCCTGATTGTATATCTGGTACATAACATAAAGTCAATCAACATTTGTTAAATAAATAGAAAGCTAGATAGGGGGATGGAGGCATGGATGGATAGGTGGGTGGAGAGATGGATGATAAATAAATAAATCTGAAACTATCCCAGGAGCCAAAACAATGCCTCATGGGCCCAGCCCTTTGACCTAGAAAAGAGTAACAAACACCAGTATTTTCTATTAGAGCTTAAAAGACTTTCTTGTAGAAAATCATCTGTAGACCACCCCCCCCCCATTGCAATGTATAGATTCTTTCTTTTTTTTTTAATTTATTTAATTTATTTATTTTTGGCTGCATTGGGTCTTCATTGCTGTGCACGGGCTTTCTCTAGTTGCTTCAAGTGGGGGCTACTCTTCGTTGCAGTGCACAGGCTTCTCATTGCAGTGGCTTCTCTTGTTGCAGAGCACGGGCTCTAGGTGCGTGGGCTTCAGTAGTTGTGGCTCGCGGGCTCAGTAGTTGTAGCTCATGGGCTCTAGAGCACAGGCTCAGTAGTTGTGGCGCACGGGCTTAGTTGCTCCGCGGCATGTGGGATCTTCCCGGACCAGGGCTCGAACCTGTGTTCCCTGCATTGGCAGGCAGATTCTTAACCACTGCGCCACCAGGGAAGCTCCTGAAATGTATAGATTCTAATCTGATTTTATAGATGAGGAAACCAAAATTCAGAGAAGTTAAATAAGTTGTCTAAGTCAAATAGCCAGCTAGCTACTGTTGCATCCCTGGCCTAAAATCAAGTCCTATGCTCCAGGGTCCAGACTATCTACCACTGAATCACCTCTCATAAGAGAGAGTGGGAAAACCTCTTATTTCTTGAAAATACATTAGACTTTTTACAGAAATGTTTAGTGTATAGATTAAGAATCTGACAGTAACATGAAAGAGTACAGGGTAAAATGAACATAAAAACAGAGTGAGGTATTGCAGAAGAAATGCACATTTGTATTTAATGTAATTTTACTTTCTTTTCTATTCTTTTCTTATAAACCACCAACTTGCAACAATTAGGTTATAGTTATAGGCAGCTTGGAGAAGGATGTTTTGAATTAACAACCAAATTGTCAGATTTCTTTGTGGAGCATTTTATTGTTGGGTACAGTTGGAGGGAATCAGTCCCGGGGGGAGGCCCATTTGTCATTCACATCATTCTGCTGAACAGATGACTTACCCACAAAGCATTCCTCTTGCCTTCCTCCTCCCAGCTCTCGGCACTCCAGCCATGCTTCCTTGAGCCACCAGGACTGTGCACACAGTTCCAGAACTGGAAGGGACCTCAGAGAGCAGTGAGTGTTAGCCTTGGTTCACATAGGAATCCCTCTTCAGTTCCTCCAACATGAGGTCACACAGACTCTGCTTGATCACCTACCATAATAGCGTCCGTGTGAAGTGACGGAAGTTCAAATCCAAGCTCTTCGCTAGCTCTGGGATCTCAGATAAGCTCCATAACTTCTCTGAGTTTCAGTTCTCTCATCATATAAACTTTCAGAAACAAGGTGAAGACTTCATGATCAAAGGCGCACAAAGTGCCTCATACAGACCCTGGCTCATAGAAGGCGCTCAATAAACAGGAGTATTCCATTTCCCCTCCCTTCATTGTTGGAACCCTTAAAATGTTGTGGGAATATTTTCATTTGCATCTTTCTAGTTCTGGGTTCTCTGATTGGAGAGCAAGTCTTCCTCATATTCACACTTCAGATACTGACAAACAGCTCTCATTGCCCTTATGCCATCTTTTCTTCCACATTAAACAGCTCTGGGCTTTTCAGCTTTCTCTCGTGACATGGTTTGTCATCCCCTCTGTATCCTGGTCTCCCTGATCTGCATGTATCCTGCTTTGCTAATGGTCCTGGTACAGTGTCATAATTCTAATCAACAGATCAGCTATGAGGGTGGTAAAGTTTGTCTCTCGCATCTCTCCATCTTTTCTTCTCCCACCACGATCCCAAACTCTTTGTGCCTTCATGTGCCCCTGACATACCTACTCACTGATGGCCCAGCATAAGGAAGGCCATATTGTTGAATTTGGTCCAGTTGCAAGAGAAGATAGTGAGAGGAAGGTGGGCCTCCAGATGTCCCCATGAGCAACTTCCCCGTGTCCCCATAGCACCAACCGTCCCCACCATTCTTAATAGGGGAGGGCCCATATCACCTCCCTTGCCTTCTGATGATGATGTTAAGGATAATTTTACTTCTCCAAGGGCTTCTGAGTTCCCAGGACACATGAGAAAAATCCGTGGATTTTTCTACAATGCTTTTGATTCCTCTTAAGCATCAGGAGTTATTGCCAAGAGAGGTCAGTAGTTGGGGCATCAGCTAAAGTCGGTCCCTTCTCATTCCCATGCCAATTACTGATGCATTAGTAAAAAGCTAAGGCAATGTTCAAAACCATAAATATGGGCCAAAGACTTTAATGTATATCCAAAGCATCTGAACATATAAAGAGATTTGCAATAAACTGGGGGCAGATTTCTGAGATTTCAGCAGCTCTTACTCTAATCTCTGATTTATTTATTATTGGAAAATCAAAGATCCCATATACTTTATGCCCAATGAAGTCTCCAAGCCAGGCCTTAAAATGTGTAGACCTAAAAGAGAGCTCAAGGGAGAGGCGTAAAATTTGGCATCAGCTCAAGCCTAAGGGTTCAAAGCCAGGCCTGGAAAAGCCAGGGCTGGGCGATAGGAGGCAGCGTGTTTCCTAGAATCCCCAGCTTGGTTCAAAGCTGAGGCACCAAAGGTGAGTAGAGGTAAGTGGGACAGAGAAAAGCACTGAGCTCAGTGCACACTGCCATAGTTCCTGTTGCCTTCCCTGCTCCTAGAAACAGGGTTAGAAGGCCGGCATGGGTCTTCCTTCAAGCACTTGGAAGGGAGCAGACTGGAGAGTCATAGTCACAAATGATATTTTGCAAACTCAGGGGATTGAAACTCCAGCCTGTCTTTAAAACCAATGGTCAGCAGCAAAAATGCCTACTCACTTGGATCATTTGGAAGTTGAATACTACTCTGATTTAAAGACTGATGTTTAGAAATGATCTAATAGTACATAATGCACTTTGAAACAGACTAAGCTGTCCTTCTGTTTTCAGGATGAAAGAAACAAGTGCCTCTGCTCTTTCCTGCCTTTGGGCACAAGCTGAAGCCGAGAATGGTGAGACAGAGGGTAGACTGACCCATCATCCTAGAACAGGCTGACATATGTCTTATTAAGGAATTAATTTATTTCGAGCCATTTATTTTGAGACATTTTATATATGTTCTAACAATTACTTCTTACAAAGTCCAATCCTGTAAGGTCAAACTGACTTCTCCCCTTTATACCAATGAGAGCACCAAGATGCAAAAAGTCTCAGAGTGATTTTCCCAAGGTCCCAGGGCTTGGTCACTAAATCCTGCATGATTTCCACTAGACAGTGTCAGTCAGCGGTGTCCTCCAAAGGCCTGGATCTCAAGGAGAGAAGAGGCAGCTTGGAGTAGAGGAAAGAACTTTAGTGGAATCTGTACTCACCAGTTGTGAGGTCTGGGCAAGTCATTTTTCCTCTCTGAGTCCCAGCTTTCCAATTTAGAAAATAAGAATGTCCTTCCTTACTTTACAGAGTTGCTGTGATGATCAAATGGGGTAACATGTAAGAACACTCTGTGCATGCTTAGTGTATATGGTCAATGCTCCATGTAAGTAAGCGGAATCTGATTCTGTCTCCAGAAACTAATTTCAACAAAGAAGCTGGGAAGAAGTTACACAGAAGAGGCACAGGGCATAGTAAATGAGAGGAGGACCCATTGTCCATCCTGCAGGGCCCTCAGAGGCCAGCTGCCAGGGCTTTGACATCTGGACACATCTGGTAGAACTGGGAAAGCGTACCAGAAGCTGTCTTGCCGCTTCCTCAGCTTGTAGAGACCAAATATCCCACTGTGCGTGATGTCCAAGGAAGAACAAATATAGATGCCCTCATCTTCCCTGAATCATTGATTGTGTTTGTCTTGTGAAAAGTCCTATTGCTGTCTTTATGGCAAACTGTAAAAAAGTATTTTTGCTCCTTGTTTATCCAAGAATAACACAATCCCCCCTAAATAGCTATTTTATTATGACCACAATCAAAGCTGAAAACAATTTCATTTTCCCCTTTGAGGTCCTTGGAAACGATTTTAATTTCATAATAAAGTGAGGCAGCCCAGGGTTTGCTTCCCAGAGACAACAGACGAGGGGTATGAATCCAGGAACCCAGGAGTCAGAGCTGGGCCCATGCTGGGGGGCTTCCCCTCAGCCTGTGCTCCAGATGGCTTGGAAAGCATTTCAGAAACCATTTGCAGTGTTCTTTCTCAGCAGGCTCTGACCATATAGGAGGGCAGAGCATGGATTCACATCACTTGGAAGCAGAAAAAAAAATACACCATGCAGGAGAAATCTAGCACTTCAGCAGATCTCAGGCCATGGTGGGGATCCAGAGAGGAAAACGGCTCTGTGACAGGGGATGGGTACTTCCCTGTGCTGCCCACTCAGCAGCAAGGCTCCACCTGGGACCCCATGGCAGCAGAATGGCCTCACCACTCCCACTGCCCCAAGTTAGAAGCCTGAGTCCTACTAGGTATCCCCATGTCCCCACACGTCTTCAAGTGTCAAGTCGTCCTTATTTCTCTCTTGGTTTTTTCCCTAAATTCACCTCTCTCCCTGTGACCATCTTTGCTCAGACACTATCATCTCACTCTCATCTGGACAATTACAGCATCCCCTAATTTGTCTCTCTGCCTCCCCCTTGGTCCCACCCATTCTTCCTCCATGTCACCAGGCCTATCTTACATTTTAGTCCTCTACTAAAATCCTCCAAGATCTCTCAATTATCTTGAATTAAGTCCCAATTTCTTAGCCTGGTATACAAGATTAGGCATTATTTGGCCTCTGCATACCTCTTGTTACTTAGGAAGTATTATCCTTTTGTGAGATTATTTTATAAAAGTGAATCTAGATCCTTATCGACGTATTTCCAGACATTTTATGATGAATATTTTCAAACACTGAAAAGTTGAAAGAATTGTACAGTGAAACCCGTATACCTACAACTTGGATTCTACAATTAACATTCTACAATATTTGTTTTATCACATATTTATCCATTCATCCATCCCTCCATCCATGCATAAATTTAACTTATGTTTGATGCATTTCAAAACAAGTTCTGGACATCAGTGCTTTTCACTTCTTAACCTTCAGCATACATATCATATGACCATTAGATTTGTTTACATCACCCTTTTCCTCCAAAATGGCTTCTGAAAGCATAGATATACTAGGAGTAACAGATTTGCAAAAGGCAAGTTAAGCATAAAAAATAAAGGCAAGATAAGGGAAGAGGAAAAGTTTATAAAGAATCTCTGACTGAAGAAAATTATGCAAATGAATGCAAAAATACCTCTGAGCTTCCTAAAAACCAAAAATCATATTAGGTATATTGCTTTAATCTTCTTGTAGAAGGCCTAGTAGGGACAAATTTTTCAAGTCTTGAAATCTGTGAATTTGTCAGAGGAGTATATTTTTTAAAGGGCACTTAGAAATGTAGGAAACAACGTTAATAGTATATAATGGTTAAGAACTCAGACTCTGAAGCTGGAGGTCTTGGGTTCAAATTTAGCTTCCACCACTTACCATGTGTGGGTGCTTACGCAAAGGCTTTTAACCATTCAGGTTCCTCATCTGCAAAATGAAGATCTCACAGGGCCAACTTCATGTTGTTTATTTGGTGACTTTAATCAGATAATACATTTAAATCACTTAATATAGTGCTGAGCACATAGTAAGCACTCAATAATTATAGTTGCTACTTAAGCAATGAAAAGAAATGCTTCAGTGGAAGGTGAGATTATAAAATTAAAGCATGGTTTTATAAAAGATTTTATATGTGAGTAGACACGTGATAATCTTCAGAAAAATGTTTTCTTTCAATCTGGCTTAGTACAGTGAAAAATTTAGACACTCTTTGAGGAATGTAGAAGATACCATTGATTGCTTACCCACTAATGATCCCTGCTTCTACTTTCTAGAAGAATCTAAATTTTGTTCAGGTAACAGACACAATTTAGGGCAATATATTCACCCCCACAACATGAATCATTCCAGTTCAAAACCAATCATGCTAATTCCATTCCCATAAGGTAGTGATTGATCTAGAAACAAATAATTAGTCTTAAGGAGCAGCGTGCTGGAGTGAGTGTGCAGAGAACCATCTTGATAAAAAGAGAGAGAAAACTTCAAGGGAAAGGCCTATTTCTCACTTTCTGTTTTAGATGGTATGTGAGGATGTGATACATGGTACTGCAGCAGCCACTTTGTGACCATGAGGAGAAAGCCAAGGAATTGCAGAGAAGCTGACCCAAAGCTTTGTGTCCCAACTTCTTGTTATGTGAGCTGAATGAATATCTTTAAGCCAGTTTTAGATAGTCATTCTATAATATTCAGCTGTAAGCATTCTTAATTAATTGTAAAACAAAGAGCTAATATTTCCCTTTAGCTTATCTCTATTGTTTATTGGCTTTCTCTGGCTGGTTTGACAATAGCTGAAATGGCTTTAAAATGGGTTAGTTTTACATTGTACATAATCACTGAGAGGAAATACCAGCCATGTTACAGGAACCCCAAGTTTGAGTAGATCATGGCAGTCATTTTCTGCAGCAGTTGGCGAAGCCCTGCTCACTGATTTTGGCAAATGTTTTGTCAAATAGACATACAGTAAGTCCCACCTACAAACCTTCAAGTTGAGAACTTTCAAAGATGCAAGTGTGCCTCTGTATGCCACCTGTTGTACTGTACCACTGTACTTTTCAAGGTACTGTACTGTAAGATTAAAAATGTTTTCTTTTTTGTGTGTTTGTTTGTTTTTTATGTATTATTTGTGTGAAAAGTATTATAAACCTATTACAGTACAGTACTATACAGCCGATTGTGTTAGTTGAGTACCTAGGCTAACTTTGTTGGACTTACAAACAAATTGGACTTATAAACGCACTCTCAGAATGGAACTCATTCGTATGTAGGGGACTTACTGTACCACCAAATGGCCCATTACCCAGAAACTTCATTTAACGAGAGAGTAAGCTTATAACCTGTCAAAGGCATTGCCTGGAAGCATCTGAAATAGTATCTTCAACAGGCTCTTGCAGTTAGGGATTCTTGCTATCTGCTAGCAGAAAGACCAAGCAGCTGTGGCAGATGGATAAGTCAAGCCCCATGGAGTAGGGAAATGTCTATTTACCCTATGTTGTTAATGTATTGAAATCGATGTGTGAGGTCATAGAAACCAATTGTATATTTGGTCACCATAGAGCAGGGTTTGGGTGGGAGGAATCAAATTCTATAGTCAAAGTTGGGGTACTAGTTGGTGTAAATGTAAGTATTCATAAGTGGGACCTGTATTCTGTGTTTGGTAACATATCTCCAAAATCATTATGGAAGTAAGGGGGAAATACATGGTTAAATATAAAAAATACCTGGAAACCTGAAACTCTTCAAGAATGCCTCAAATATGAGGGATGCCTGTGAGAGGGCTTGTGTGCACCCCAGCACAGTTGTGATCTGTGTTCTCTGCAGAGCATGAGGAGGGGAAACAGGGGAGGGAACTAACTTTAGATTGATGTAGCACAAACTGCTTGTTCTCCACCAAAACCCATTCCTTCTTCTTCCTGGGCACACAGCAAA
The DNA here is from genome assembly GCF_949987535.1 of Balaenoptera acutorostrata. NCBI lineage: Eukaryota > Metazoa > Chordata > Mammalia > Artiodactyla > Balaenopteridae > Balaenoptera > Balaenoptera acutorostrata. The sequence continues at coordinate 41,657,579 of NC_080072.1, read as the reverse complement.
TGCACTTCCCAGTGGCCCTTGCAGTTGGGCATGACGATGTAACTAAGTTCTAGCCAGTGGGATATGAATGGAAGTCATATGTTTGCCATTTTCAGGCTTGAACAACAAAACCTCCCACATGGCCCACTCCATGCTCTTTCTGTTTCTGCCATTTTGTTGCAGACGATGGCCATACCCTACAAGACAATGGAGGCTCAATATGGAAGAGGGCTGGATCCCTGGATTGCTGAGCGGAAGAGAGCTGTCAACCACACACCCTGGACACCTACTTGGGATTACCACGTGAGTGTGAAATAAGATCACATTGTGTTTAAGCCATCGTACGTTGTTTGGTTCTATTTGTTGCAGCAGTTTAGCCTGCACTACGGGATACAATTGTGTATCTATTAAGTGCATGGATATTTTCCCCCTCTGGAGTCCCATATCTACTATAATATACATATGAATACATACAATAAGACCAATAGAAGTATATTACTTTAGTCTTTAATAAGGTAATTTCCCCTAGAAACTCGATTTTGTTAAAATAAATAAATGAATGAGTATTTGAAAAGCCTGGTAGGAGCAGAGGTGGCCTCCTGGGGCTTTGGACTCTACAGCCCCTTCCTATCAGGCAAGAAGAGGGTCCAGAAGGGGAAAGAAGCAAACTAAATTGTGGAAGCCAAGGTACCGAATAATGTTATTTTTTCCCCTTGGACCTCATATTATTCACAAAATTTGCGTTGCTCATGGATGCTTTTGCTTGAATAGTACATCCCTAAAAATGTTTATTTCTAGAAGGCATACATAAAGAAGTTTGGAGTTCTGCATTCACTTGGATATGGAGAAAGGGGCAGGCATTTCAAATACCCACTTAGTTAGAGCTCCTCCAGAAAACTGCACAAAGGGCTCTCAGAGTGCAGAAGAGGAAACGTTTTCCCTGGCAAAGTCAGAGAAATCTTCAAGGAGGAACTGAGTCATCTTGAGAGATGAGTCGGAACCCACCAGTCTAGAGAAGGAGCAAGGGCATTCCGAACAGAGAATAACAAATGGATTTCAGCCTTGTCAGGCCATGGCCTTCACGGATTTCCCTGATTACTGGGCCTGGGAGTCTGACCCTGTCACCTCACCATGGTAAATGCGGTTAACATCACTCTTATCACAGTGGCTTGTATCTCTGCGGTTACCTGAGGACAGGGATGTAGGACTCCTCAGATAAGGGGCTCGTGTGCATCCCAGCAATCCTGTCATTTATCCCTGGGCTGATTTGCACGCCTGCTCCTTCTCAGCGTTAACACTGGCTGGTGAAGGGGACACTTCCTTTTATCGGTGCCTATTGTGCTGTCAGCCTTGGTTTACAACACAATAAGCTTACAGACATTTACAATTAATGAGCTTCTCATGAATGTTCACAAACACATTAAAAATGAGCAGGTAGCAAATTATCTATGGATCTCGATAATCTGCACTTACATACACATCCAGTTCTAACCAGACTGGAATTGGCTAAAAGTCTGCCATTTGTCAGGTGATGTGTCAGCTTAATGGGCCCCGGAGCTCATTTATGGGTCACCATCTCCCACTAAACTGTCTAAATTGTCTGCCTGATTTTCCAGAAATGCCTGAAGGGGTGGAGCCAGAATATGAGCCTTATCTGAACTTGACATCTGTGTGGGCCCCGGTTCTTAGGGAATCCATTATGGAATTCAGGGAGAAGTTCCCTTTTTTTTTTTTTTTTTTTTTTTTTTCAAAATGTACATCCACGAGAAAGACACAACTGTGGGCAGTATGGGAAAAAGCACCCATGGATTTGGTTTGAGTCTCTTGGTTTACTTGCTGTGTAATTTTGAGGACGTTCACGTCTCTGAGCATCAGTTTCTTCATCTATAAGTGGAGATAATCAAAGAAGATTTAACATAAGGATTAAGTGAAAGAAAGAATGCAAGGCATACCAAATTTACAAAGCACTATGTGCCAAGCATTGTGAGCACTTTACATTAACTCGATTTATCCTCCTAACAATCTTATCTGAGGAAAGTACTCTTTTGTAATCCCATTCTGCAGCTGAGAAAACTGAGGCCCTGAAAGATTAAGTAATTTGTTCAAAGTCACACAGCTAGTGATGGACCTGAGATTCAAACATGGACACTGTGATGCCAGAGACCTTTCTCTGTTGAAGAATACTATGCTGTGCTACCTGGTGCAGTACCTAGAAAGGGGTTAGTTCATGCTCTGTGAATGTAGGGAAACTAGACAGATGAATAAGATATGCACCCCAACTTTAAGAAAATACCAGTCTGTCAGGGAGATTTGTCTTGACCAGTCTGTCAAAGCCATTTGAGCCCTTTAGCATTATAACTGGGGCAACCGCATGCATCAGTTTTGATTGCTGCAAACAAATGACCACAAACTCAGTGGCTTAAACCAACACCCATTTATTAACTCACAGTGTCCATGGGTCAGGAGTGTAGGCACAGCTCAGCTGGGGCTTCTGCTCAGGGTCTCAAAGGCTGCAATCAAGAAGTCAGCGGTTTTCCTTTCTGGAGCTTAGGGGTCCTCCTCCGGCCCACATGATAGCAGGCAGAATTCAGTTCCTTGCATCTGGAAGACAGAGGCCTTCAGCTCCTAGAGGCTGCCCAGCTTTCCTGGCTGCAGTTCCTGTGGCTCTTTCCATAGGCTGCTCAACCCCAGCAGCTCATTCTTCAAGGCCCGTAGGAGAATCTCTCTCTTTAGTCAGTAAGACAGAGTCTCAGATAAGGTAACATAATCAAGGGAGTGACTATCCTGTCACCTTTGCCATATCCTGTTGGCCAGAAGCAAGTCACCATGCATGCCTTCATGCAAGGGGAGAGGGTTAGAGAAGGACGTGACTCAATAGGGGTCACCGCAGGGTGTGTCTGTCACACCACACAATCTATTGTTCAACTGGGACATTTTGGAGGGCAAAGAAGATGCTCTTAATAAATGCTGGAAGAAGAGGAATAAACTGGAACTGACCCAAGCAAACTGAGACGCATGGTCATCCAAGCTAGAAACAGCATGAGCCACTTACTATGGGACCAGTGGAGACACAGTGTAATTCTGACCAGGTGGTTCTGATAATACTCCTTTGAGCAGATGATTTCTCAATCAGGCTGTGAAGAATGGGTTAAATTTCTACAAGCAAAAATGGGATGGGGCCGGAGAGCATTCTTCCAGGTAGAGAAAGCATTTTGGGCGAAGATGTAGCAGTGAGAAGGAAACAGCCCAGGTTCTCAGAATGAGACATTCCAGGAGGGGCTTGTGAAATGTGTTTCAAGGCCTTTTATTCCAGGGAAGTGGCCATAGGGGTCTACCTTGCTCTGTGGTCTTTGGCTATGGTTTCTGAATAGAGGGCACCTCTCCAATCCTTAGTGCATCTTGGATATTCTAGGAGACCCACAGGTCAGGAGAGAGAGGCCCTCAGCTTTGTGTTTCCTTGGAGGGCTTCTCTTGTACATACATGTGGCTCAGGAGCCCTTCACCTCATCACTGTTATGGAGAAAATTCTAGAGAAAGGAACAAAAAGGGGTCAACTAATTCCATAAATTTGATCAATGATTTGTTAGAATTGAGATTCAGTAGCCACATTATTCCACAGATCAGCTCTGCAATTGTCTTATTCAGAGCTGTGGTAAGTGCAAGTTCTCTGTGTCATTGTTTCTGCTGGGTTATTTCTGTGAAGCAGCGTGTGCCTGGCTAACCTCCCTGCTTCAGGGGAGGTCTTGTTTATTTCCCATCCATCCGTCCCCTTCTGTGACTCAGTGTCTGCCATGAAAGAGGGGTTTCCTGACCTCCCACCACTTCATCCCTCACTTAGATAAGCAGGAGGGATCCTTGACATGGCCACTGATGGGCCCTCTGCTGTCACTAGCCCACTGGCGGGCACCGCATGGCTCCCTGGAGAACCACGTCCAGGGAAGGGCCAGGGAAGGTGCCATCGAGGACGAGGCATGTGGTTCAGACAGGATCTGAGTCAGCCACTCAGGCTGGAGCAGAGAAGTTGGGATGGAGATATTGAGCCACATCTGTGCCAAACTGCCACGGCTTTGGCTTCCTGCTCAGGGGCGGCAGACTAGCCATACCCTATAGCCACGGGGAGAATGAAGCCAGTCCACGTGGTCGGAGCAAGGAAGGAAGAGGGAGAGCCAGACAAGTCCAAAGAGCTGCAGCACGTGTCTTCTTCTCCACCATAAGGCAAAGGATACACATTTCCTGAGATGCATTTACCCCTTTACTCAACAGCTAGTGACTGAACTTCATCTGTGTGCCAGGCACTGGATGTTCAGTGGTGACCAAGACAAAATCTCTGTCCTCGTGGATCTTAACAGTCTCAGGTACGGGCAGAGCAGAGATAATAAGGAAGAAAACAAATAAATACAAGGTAGAATAAATAAAATGCAGTGGTGGGGGGGGGGTACCTGGTTAAATAAAGGGAAAGGAAATTTTCTCTAAGGAAGTGACATTTTACCTGAGATGAGTCAGAAATATCAACAGCATTGCAGAGAGAATGTGCACAAATACCCTACAGTGGGAAAGAGAAATTGGGAGAACAAAACAAAACAAAATTGTGTGGCTGGAGTTAAGGCGTGAGCAAGAGTGTGGGCTGAATGAAGTACAGTTGGAGGCAGGCCACAAATGCACCTCCACTCTCAGGGGGTGTGGATAACGGGAGTGGCTATGCAGGTGTGAAGGCAGGGGGTATATTCCTGTATCTCTATACCTTCCTCTTGATTTTGCAGTGCACCTAAAACCGCTCTAAAAAAATATAAAGTTTAAAAAAATGCTAGGAGGAAGTTGGGACTCTTTTTTAAAGGTAGAATACTGGATAATCATCCAGTATTAGATACAGACTGTATTCCCTTGTGAAAACAATCTGACAAGGAACAGCGTTCCAGGGGTCAGAAAGCCACAGTCATCACCAGGGAGACTGACAGAGTGGCTAGACAAATATTCTGACTGTCAGGGGCAATAGCCACAGGATTCTCCTGAAAAGGCAAAGCAGGATGATGAGTGCAGCCCCACTGGTGGAGCAACTTTTACAGGCAACAAGGCCCCTCTGGTCTTCAGAAGACAGTGCCTTCAGGGTAAAGGATCCATCGGACCCCTAGTGAAAAACAGAGCTTTGGAAAATACATCTGAAGGGAAGAAGGGGGCAGGGAGGAGGTAAAATGGTCCAAGACTGGGGATGGGGCTTCCAGCAGGTGACATCAGGAGAGGGGTTTCCGGCTGCCTGGGGCAAGTGACCCTCCCAGCAGGGAGGCCCGGAGGAGCACAGAGAGAGATGGGAGAGGTGTGCTTCCTTCCTTCCCCATGCTTCCAACAAGAGAATGGCCACATTCAGAGTTCTGGTCCATGAAGTGCAGACTTTTTTAACAGAAAGGAACTGTTAGTTTTACCTCTTTCCCAGAAGGCATTTCCGCATGTAAAAACAAAAAGACCAATGGTGTGGCAGACACTTCTGCATGTAAATTCACTCCAAAGAAAGAGTTAAAGTGCTTTCTAATATAAATTGGTTTTCGGTATTTCAGTGCCAATATAATTAGATTGTAACAAGCAAAGCCCTGTAACATAACACAGCGAAAATTTGAAAATTTGATTCTGTCTGGCAAACAACCAAGTCCCTGCGTGTGCGCAAACCTGACATTAATAAGCTACAAGAGATTACATGATTTAGAAAAGAAGCACTTGGTGTTACCAAATCAAATAATAGATCTCTAGGCTATAATTAGGAGAATTGGGACTCAACAATGAAGTCATAATACTGCAATTTAGCTGTGAGTTACAGAGCCCTGGAGGCACATTAGGAGGTGGGTGGTGTCTCCGGGGGGGGCGTGCAGCTCCCGGGGGGCGCCTGCTCCGGCACCCCGCACGCAGACACCTGTTGGCACCACGATGCCACAGGATGGACCCTGGTCCGCCGCGGCTGAGTGGCAGGGGCTGGGGCCATTGTACTTCAGATGCATGACTTTAAAGATGGAGCTCCCCAGGGACAGCTGAGGAAGGCAGAGAGGCCGCTAGGGTGATGCGGGCAAATTGCTGCCCCGCGGTGCTTTCCGGGCTAACAAAGGGCACATTAAAAACGCAGAAACATAAACAAGGCAAAATAAACACTGTAAGAAATAAAAAGAGAGTGAGAGAGGCCAGCAGCCTCATTCACAGTCCCTGAGCTGCGGGGGATTGCCAGGTTGGGCGAACGCATTTTTCCTCTGAAATAGTTTCTGCAGAGACTGTGCAGAACTTAACCACCTCCTGGCAGAGTAACGCAATCCATGCTCTTAGGTCATCAAACCATATAATTTCACGTTGAAAAGAAACCTGAGCAGGGCTTCTTAATCTGGGGTCCCCCAAGGGGCCTGCGGATAGAACTGAATTTCAATGTAATTGGTTTTCATTGTAATCCTATGAATTTTATTTTATGCATTTCAAAACATTATTCTGAGAAGGGGGCTGTAGCAGATGTTGAAAGCGCCCCTCTGCATATCCCCGGACCTTTCTGGATGCTCCAGCTGGCTTCTAACTGCCAGTCTCTGCATCTCTGGGACTGAGAACTCTCTACCCCACCAACTATGCAAAGCAGCATTGCTTGGTGCCCACGTGGTGTACAGGCTGGACATGCCAGGGAGGTAATGCCCAGGAGCAGGTATGTAATTACCCCAGCTCTCTTCCCCTTCAGGGGTGAAAATGCTGAGAAGTGGTTTTGCCCTCCTTGTCCCAAAATAGCCTGCAGGATTAAGCTCCAGTTGTCCACCTTTTTGGCTGCCTTTCCTTTCCCACTTCTCTGTGGTTATTTCCTATATCTCCCAAATAAACTACTTGCATTCAGGATCTGCTTCTGGAAGAGCCCAGACAAAGATAGGCCCAATAGATAGGTCAACAGACTGCCAAAAGTGTCAAAAATAGATTAAGAAGCCCTGCAAAGTGTGATTCAGGTCTTCTCCTCACCCTCATCACCATTTCACAGATGAGGAAGCCAGAACACAAAGAGCTAAATGTCTTGCCTACAAAAGGGAGTTTTGAAGTATGACATTCACTTCCTATGGCTATTGTTGTTATTATGATTTTCCACACTCCATACTTTCAATTTGACTTTTCTTTTCTACTCATTCTTTCCAAAATCCTCTCCAACAGCAGCCATTGGCCTATCACTGCTTGAAAACAGGGTCTGTGGGTGGATGCTCTTTTGCTTTCTCCCTGAATGCAGGCATCTGGCAGGGGCTTGGTACTGCATGACCCTGTTCCTGTTCCCAGGCCTGAGCTGAGTTCTGGATGTAGGATCAGCCACAGCAAAGTGTGGGAGAAGAGTCCCTCCTATCACATTCAGCACAAATACCTTTTCCATTCACTTACCCCTTAAGCCAGTTGGTACCTGTGTCTAAGCTTTATCTGGTCCAGGATTCCACAGTGGGATTTAGCACGGGGGTGGCAAATAGTGTTCTTGTTTTTTTGTTTGTTTTGTTTTGGTCACACCGTGGCATGTGGGATCTTAGTCCCCGACCAGGGATTGAACCCACGTCCCCTGCTTTGGAAGTGCAGAGTCTTAACCACTGGACCACCAGGGAAGTCCCAGTGTTCTTATTTTATTTACATATTATGTATTATTTACTTACAAAGGACATTGTTCCAATTATTATTTTAAACAGATTTTAGAAATACTACAATACAGTAAAATGATATAAGGATATCAAGTAGAAGGAAAATAGAGATATAATTATAGTAGGATGCCAGCGTTAAACTACACAGAAACACACAGTAGTAGTAGTAGTAGTAGTAGTAGTAGTAGTAGTAGTAGTAGTAGAAAGGCTCTTTAATATATTGATTATCTCATTTAATCCTCACAAAACCTCAGGAATTTGGTATTACTATTTTTAGATGGGGGAACTTCCTCAGATAAGAAAACTTCCAGGAAGCAGTTTAGTATTTTGCCATTCATTCCTCATACTTAAAAGTTACCTCTTTTTCCTTTATTTTCCCTTCTCATAATAAAAGCCCCCCTCCCCTTCTTCCATCCAAGTTGAAGGATTAATCTTGGCTTGCTGTTAGGACAACAATCTGATTAAATTTTTTAACCTTATTTTGAATGATTTGTTAGATCTTCCTATGATTGCTTCTTAATTAATATGAATCTCTAAGTTTTATACATTTTGACACAGAAAATAAAGCAAAACAAAAACCATTTCAGGTATCAGGGGTAAATTGTCCTCAGGCAAGGTGACTTTCCCAGAATTCCACAAAGCCGGGAATTCCAGCCAGGTAGCAAGAATCAGAAAAGGAAAGAAACAAACAAAAAAGAAAACCTAGGCCAGGCAGGCTTTATATGTGGGTCCTGAAAGGTGGTTCCTTTGACACAACAGCCTTGCCCTCCATTGTCTATTCCTCAGCACCTCAACATGATGTTTGAAAAGAAGAAATCCAGCTATGTGATTTCCCTGCCCTGAAACTTTCAATGCATTGTCATCAGAGAGGATTAAGATTCAGTCTTCTTAAAATAGCATTCATAGCCAGCTCCTGCCCATATAGCTTTACTTCCTTCCTCCCTCCTTTTTACTCTCCTCCAATCAAACTCTAACAAACACCCCCAAGTACACCATGTTTTCTTATACTTTTTCTCATGATGCTTCCTCTTTCTGAGGAACCACTTATACCTATTTCTGTTCTCACCCTTCTAAAGGTTTGGCTGCCCATCCTCTGAGAACATACCGTAATAATATATTCAAATATCTGACCTCTCCCCATTTCACACTTGTCTCCCCCTGTTTCACTCTGCTCCAAGCAGATCCACTGTGGATGCCTCCTCCTACTCATAAAGGATTCAGCTCAAATGTCACTTTCTCAGGCAAGCCTTCTCTGACCACTTTAAATAATGTTTTTCACTCACATGTTCTTAAAATGGGAAAATATTTTGAAAAATAGTGATATAGTTTCCTTTTTTGATTTTATGTCCATGACCTTCTCCTTCATTTACCATCTTCTGAACATGTGGAGGTGGGATGGGAGGGGGCTGAATTGCAAGGAGAATTAAGAATGTTGCAGAAGGGAAAGAAAAAAGGAAGGAAGGAAGTTAGTTGATTTGTTATCTTTACTATTTTGAATTTTTCAAAAAGTCAGGGCTTGCAAGTCAGACTTTTCAAGATTGTAGAGAAAGAGATTTCTAAATCCCTGCTGTTTAGCATGTCAAGTGCCAAGTCTGCTAGACTAGATCATCGTCCCCACGGCCCCCCTCGTGTTTAAGCCATGAGCACTTTTTTCCTTTTTCTTTTTTTTTGAACACAACAAAGTTTTTATTTCTATGTTATTCCAAGTTTCTATAATTAGCATAAATTCATTTCATAATTATAAAAAATAAAAAAATCATGGCAAATGTCCACAATGGTTCTCTAGGAATAGAAAATTTCTGATTGTTTCCTTAGAGCTTTTGTCCTTATTTTTGTTACCGATGACAATTTTTTAAACAAAATTTTTATTTTAGAAATTTTACATTTATAGAAACATTGTGAAGATAGTACAGAGAGTTCTCACATGCCCCACACGAAGTTGCCCCTATTATTGACATCTTACATTTGTATGGTACATTTGTCACAATTAGTCAACAATGATAGATTATTAACTAAAGTTCATACTTTATTCAGATTTCCTTCATTTTTACCTACTATTCTTTTTCTGTTCCAGGATCTCATACAGGATAGTACATTACATGTAGTCATCATGTCTTCTTAGGCTCCTCTTGACTATGACAGTTTCTCAGACTTTCCTTGTTTTTGATGACCCAGACAGTTTTGAGGACTACTGGCTAGGTATTTTGTAGAATGTACCTTGATTGGGATTTGTCAGATGCTTTACTCATTATTAAACTAGGTTATGTGTTTTTGCAGAGAAAAGCCACAAAGGTAAAGTGCCGTTTTCATCACAGGAGTATCAAGACTACCTGCCATTAACATGACTTATCATTGTTGCTATTAACCATGATCACTTGGTTGAGGTAGATAATTGCCAGGTTTCCTCACTGTCAAGTTCCTCTTCTTTCTCCCTTTCCATGCTGTGCTCTTTGGAAGGAAGTTACTATGTGTAACCCATACTTAAGGAGCAGGGGTTTATGCTCTACCTCCTTGAAAGCAGAGTATTTACATACATAATCTAAAATTATTCTGCAAGGAGATTTGTCTCACTTCTCCATTTATTGTTTATTCAATTATTTATTTATATCAGTATGGAATCATGAATATTTTTTATTTGGGGTTATAATCCAATACTATTTTATTTGCTTGTTGCTCAAATTGCTCCAGCTTTGACCATTGGGGGGCAATCTTTCAGTTGGCTCCTGTGTCCCTTTAACATAACCTCTATCATTTTGTGTGTGTGTGTTTGTGTGTGTGTGGTTTGAATTTTTTTTAGCAATTCCTTAATTTCCCTCACTATGAGATATTTCAGGCCCATCTTATATATTTGCTGCCCCGCTTCTAGAACCAGCCATTTCTCCTTTTATTGGAAAATGGTATTAGAAACTAAGAAGACCTAGGTACTAGGGGTGCTCATTGCTACTGGAGTGTCATTGCTTCTAGGCCTTCTCAGCTGACAGAGCAAGGAATTATATATGTGTATACTAACCTACATTTACACACATATCTATAAATATTTCTTTATGTAACCGTCTATATCTATATGAAGCTAAACATGAATTTACACTGATGTCTCCAACACTAATCAATTACCACATGGGTCATTTTAGTCTCTTTCCTTTGCTTATCTCTAACCTCCTACTCCAACAGTGAGAAATCTGGTTCCCACCATCCACCATCCATTTATTCATTCAATTCTAGATACATGTATAGTGGTATCAGAATTGTTAACACATACTAGCATGGGGAACAATTTCATCAACTAGAATACAGTGCTTTTGTACAGTTCATTGGACTTTAGTCCTCCAGAATCCTCTTATTTCCGAAGTTACTTCTGTCAGCACCTTTTTACCCCAACCCTTTCAATGAAGTTGTTTCATACATTTGTAAAACAGTCATATTGTTTTGTCACATTCTACATTCCATCTTGGGGTCCCTGACCTCGTAAATGATTTTTAATTTGCATAATCAAGGATTATTCTTTTGCTATAAAACCTTTAAAAGGTCTTTACAAATGCATAGTGTAAATGTACTCACCATTACAGCATCACACAGAATAGATTCACTACTCTATAAAAATCCTTTGGATAGGGACTTCCCTGGTGGTCCAGTGGTTAAGAATCCATCTTGCAATGCAGGGCACGCCAGTTCGGTCCCTGGTCGGGGAACTAAGATCCCACATGCCGTGGGGCAACTAAGCCTGTGCGCCACAACTACTGAGCCTGTGAGCCACAACTAGACAGAGGCCTGAGCACCACAACAAAGAGCCCGCATGCCACAACTAAGACCTGACACAGCCAAAAAAAAAAACAAAATCCCTTGGATATCATCTATTCAACCCTTCCTCTCTCCCCCCAAAACTCTGTTGACCGCTGATCTTTTCACTGTCTTTGTACAATAGTTTTGCCTTTTCCAGAACATCTCATAATTGGAATAGCACTTTATGTGGTTCCATTTATCTCCTCTCTTAGCATATCAATTATACTTCTTTTTTTTTTTTTTTTTTTAAACTTATCATTATTATTTTATTTATTTATTTATTTATTTTTTTTTGGCTGTGCTGGGTCTTCGGTTCGTGCGAGGGCTTTCTCTAGTTGCGGCAAGTGGGGGCCACTCTTCATCGCGGTGCGGGGACCGCTCTTCATCGCGGTGCGCGGGCCTTTCACTATCGCGGCCCCTCCCGTTGCGGGGCACAGGCTCCAGACGCGCAGGCTCAGCAGCTGTGGCTCACGGGCCCAGCTGCTCCGTGGCATGTGGGATCTTCCCAGACCAGGGCTCGAACCCGTGTCTCCTGCATTAGCAGGCAGATTCTCAACCACTGCGCCACCAGGGAAGCCCAATTATACTTCTTTAAAAAATAATTTTAGTAGTTTCCCTGGATTTTCCAGTATACATTTTTACCTAGTCTAATTGCACCTTCAAATAATACTATACTGCTTCATGTATATATGGAAAGACAAAGAGTATTCCCAATTCCTCCCTCCCTTCCCTTATGCATTGTCATCATTCTTCTCACTTATCCCTATGCTATACATTGCTATACACCCAATACATTGTTACTATTATTACATTAAACAGCTATCAATCAAAAGTAAGAGAAATTTAAAATTTTTCATTTATTCGTCTATGTAAGTCCAAATCCTTACTTATAAAATTCTCCCTCTACCTGAAAAACTTCTTTTAACATTTCTTGTGATGAAGATTTGTTGGTAATGAATTCACTCAGTTTTTGTCTATCAGAAAATGTTCTTATTTCTGTTTCACTTTTGAGGGATAGTTTTACTGGATATAGAATTCTAGTTTGGTATTTTTTCTTTAAGAGGTAAATTGTTCACTCCATTCTCTTCTTACTTGCATGGTTTCTGAAATCTGCTACAATTCTTATCTTGTTCCTTAATAGGTAAGATTCTTCCCACCACCATCCCGCCCTGGTTTCTTTATTTTCTCTTTGTCCTTTTTTTTTTTTGTAGCTTGAATATGATATGCCTAGGTGTAGATTTTTGGTATTTATTGATGTTCTCTGAGCTTCCTGGATCTGTGATTTGGAGTTTGTCATTAATTTTGGAAAATTCCCAGCCATTATTACTTCAAATATTTCTTCTGCTCCATTCTCTCTTTCTTTTCCTTCTGGTATTCCAATACACATATGGTATACTTTTGAAATTTCCCAACAGTTCTTGGTTATTCTGTTGCTCTTTTCCTTTTTCTTTTTTACATTCATTTTTCTCTTTGCATTTCCCTTTCAGAAGCTTCTCTTGACCTATTTGCAAGCTCACTGATATTTTCTTTGGCTGTGTCCAGTCTGCTGATAAGCTCATCAGGGCATTCTTAATTTCTGTTACAGTCTACTGAATTTCTAGCATTTCCTTTTGATTCTATCTTAGAATTCCAGATGATCCCTATTTATATTACCCATCCTTTCTTTCATGTTGTGTGCTTTTTCCATTAGGCCTTTAACATATTAATCATAGTTATTTTAAATGCCCTGCCTGGTAACTCCAACATCTGTGTCATATCTGAATCTGGTTCTCATGCTCACTTTGCCTCTTTGGACCAGTGTTTTACTTGACTTTTAGTATGCCTTGTAATTTTTTTGTTGTTGAAAGCCAGACATGTTGTATTGAGTAGTAGGAACTGAAGTAAATAGGCCTTTATGTGAGAATTTATGTTAATTTGGCTAGGATTTGGCTATGTTTAATGTTTGCTGTAGGTGCTAGAGATTTTAAATTTCCCCCATGTCTTTGGTTTTGTCTCCCCTGTTGTCTTTGGGCTTCCCTAAATACTTTTCCTCAGGGAGAATCTTACAGTTCTTCCAAATAACATCCACCATTATTATGCTGGAGCCCTGTGGCTGTGGTGTCCAAGTAGGTAGGAGGGGAAGCATGGTATAATTTTATGATTAAATCTTGGTCTTTTAACAGGCCTGTGTCTCTGGGCTGTGACGTTTACAGTGTTTATGTATTGGTATGGCTTTTTGCCCTGTTAGGTGGGACAGGAAAACTAGAGAGGGCTGGAGCTGGCTACTTGCCTTTCTCCTAGGTGGGAAAAAATTCTGGATCCCTCCTGGAGAATTGGCCTTTGTTATGAGGAATACTCTGCATAGGTTTCACAATGATTACTCTTCCCCTTTCCCTGCCAGAGCCACCAGGGAATTCCTGGATCTTCACCATGAGAACCTAGAGGGGTTCCTAGAACGAAAAGCCATGAGAGTGTGGCTCCCCTAAGACTGCAGCCCCCGGGAGTTTTCCAGCCTCTTGCTAGCTCACGGTCAGCCTCAAACAAATCATCAGCATTACCATTTTAGTGTCCCTACAAGTTTATGGCTCCAGGGCTCCCGCAGCTTTGGCTCTAGGTAAGTAGATCTCACCTGTATCTCTCTGGATTCACCAGTCGCTCCAGATCTTGGGGTGTTGGTTTACCCTGTTACCATAGGTCTCTGATGGGTCTAAGAAAAGTCATTGATTATCGGTTTTCTCAGCTTTTCTAGTTGTAAGAATGGAAGTGATGACTTGTAAGCTCTTTACAGTCATGAGGCTTTTAACCTTAGAGGAGAAGGAGGTTATGATGTAGAAGAAGGAGAATTCTATTCCCTTCTACCTGAGGGATTTTGAGAGAAAAAATAGAGACGGAGGGAGAGGAACAGGAGGTCTGGTGTCAGGGTTTTCATTTGTCCCCCTCCTCATCTGAAGGCTGAACTTTAAAGAGAGTGGCTTAGAAACAGATTGGGGTGAAGAGAGCATAGAAAGGGGGTTTTCTGCCCTGCTTCCCTCATAGGACTCTGGGGAAGGAGCACCTCCGGGCAGCTGTCCCCTCCCCTGCCTCTCAGACAGTGCAGAAGGGTTAGTAGAAGGAGGTGCTAGCTTACAGCTCTGCTAGGCTTCTCTTGGTTTCCATGGGGTATGTAAAAAAACCCGGCAGTTCCTGAACAGTGACTCAAAAGGCAGTTGATTTGCAAGCCAGTAGACCTGCCATGGAGTCTGCCATAACGATGGTAGCAGTGACTCCCAGCAGAGGACACAAATGGAGGCCAGGGCTGGTGGTATCTTGGCAGAGGCAGAGCCTCAGATGCGTCTGCGGTGCCAAGGAGAGCTGAGATGAAGACCAGTTAGCCAGAGAGGGCTAGCAAGTCCAGATTAAGCTGAGAGAGAAGCAAAGCTAAGAAAACACTCAGGCACAAATGGGATGAATGTCATCAGCGAGAAGAAGACATTGCTTCAAAGACCAGAGAAGCTGGAGGATAGTACAAGAATGCCTCAAGGATCTAAGGACCCCTTCTTCTAGAATAGCACAAGGTCCCAGATAAGACACATTCCTCTAAGTTTTTACCTTGATTTGCAGTCAAAGGTAGGGCAGCAAAATCCTACAGACTTTTTAGATTTTTGCATCAGATCAAAATTACAAATTGGACTAAGAAAATTAATTATTTTGCATGCTAACCATCAGGAAACACAAGAAGAATGGCAAAGAAGTTTTAGATAAAAGACATTTCTCTCTACCCATCTGAGTATAGTGGGCAATTTGTGACTCCACTGCATTCTCCATTCCATTACTCTAATGCATGTTCTTTATAACATCTTGTATTCTCTAAAGGCATCTTATTTATTTGTCTGATTAGGCTGTCTACCTAGCAGAAAGAGAACTTAGAAAAAACAGTAGCCTGGCCTGTCAGTCACCACTGGGTCCCTAGCCCCTAGGACAGGGTCTGGCACATTGAAGGTGCTGAATTAATACTTATCAAATAAATGGTGGTCTCTATCAGGTGAGACAAGTGGGTATAGGATTTTGAACCTTCAATTATTATATTAACTAATTGTATTAACTAATATGTATTAAGTTCTATCTATTGATTCATTTAAATACTTATAGCAACACCATGAAGTCAGTACTATTATTATCCAGTTTCCAAATGAGGAAATGGAGGCACAGAGAAGTTAGGCAATCTTTCCAAAGTCACAGAGCTTAGAAGAGCAAACAAGGCAATCTGACTGCAAAGCCTGCGTGCCCATCTACCACACCATACTGCCTCTCAAAGTCTCCTGTGTGGCCTCAGCTCACCGCCTCCTTCCCCTCCTCCCTCACACCAGATGAGCCACAGACGGCTAAGTAGGCAGCGAACACTCCTCAAGATGTTTTCATCGATTTTGCCAACACTCAGCTGCTTTATCGGCTCTGATGAAACATTTGTGACAACCACAGCAATTGCAATGATCATTTCCATGCTGAAAACATTTGCCTACAAAGCAGACATTTTCTCTTCAAAGTAAACATTGGTGCTGCTGAGAAGCTGCCACCCACGCCCATACATGCTGCTTCCTTAGAATTCTGAACGCCTCCAAGGCAAAATCCCCCCAATCACTGATGGCGACACACAAGAGGAGGTGGACTTCTCCAGGTGACCTCACCTGTCACTCCCAGGCCAGTCATGAGGTGTCGCTCTTCATCCCTATCTCCATCCCCCCAAACCAGCACTTGCTTCACACACACTAGTAACAGCAGGCACAGGGATTAACCCTTCCTTGTGATGTGTCTACTTCCTGTCTTGACTCTGCATGATATGGATGATGCTTTATTGATCTTAAGCCCAGCACTTAGTTCCTTTGTTTAATTAATTAGTTAATAGTAAACAGAAGAAGACCTTGAAACCCCCTGAAGCTGGTCCTTTTAGTGTCCGGAGAGAAATAAGACAGAAGGCAATAGAACTGGATAGAAGGAGAGCTTCCCAAAGTATGTTTCAGTAAGTCCTACTCTAAAGGGTATTAATAAGGCATTTGGGGTGGGGTGGGGTGGGGAGGCCCTCATTGCCAAATAAGATTAATAAATGCAGAGTTAAGCTGAATTTAAAGTAAAAGGATTTCTCGTGTGCAGGACTTTTCAGAGCCTTTGGCAGGCCAAGGTGCATGGTGAATCTCTAAAAGGGCCATGCCACATGTAGCATTTTGCAAATGCATTTGACTACAGAGGCATTTCTTTGCCAGGCTCTTCAGGGTCCTAGTGGACATAAAACCAACTGAAGAAATGCCATCTGCATAGGCAAGGGAAGAACCTCCACGGTCTAACAGTGCTTTGCATGGGCATGAATGGGCAGACCACAGGGAGCCTACCATTGGCACGGATGAAGTCTTTTTGAGAATGGAAAGACCCTCTTTAGGCCCAGACGGCATCTCTGTAGGAACAGTCTCCCAGATACATGGAAGAATGTGCTGTAGACAGGACCTAATGGACAGTTGCTTGCAGGCATCAAGCTGGGTCCTCTCAGGAAGCTATTTTAGCCCCTGACAGCCCTGTGAGATTGGCATTATCTTCCTGTGGCACAGAAGAGGAACTCAAGGAGGCTGGGCAGTGGGCTTGTGCAGACAATATAAAAGTCTTCTGGATACCAATCCAGCCTTCTCTACTTCTCCTAGCTGCTCAGATAAAAAGTAAAACCCAAAAGGTTGGGCCAAATTTGGGAGCGGTTACCTCTCTTTCAAAGGTCTGGCATCTGCAAGACCCACCCTCTCCTGCAGAACCTGCCCAGAAATGACCTTTACCTATAGGGCAGCCAGTAGGCAGGATGGGGACCCCCTCCCCAAGTCAGACAGAAGCCTCTCCTCGCACTTCATCTACACACCAAATCACGAACTCTGCCAGCGCTCTTAAGTGATTGTGACTGTTTCGTTTTCGAAATATCACTCGGCCTGTTTGAGTAATTTTATACTTAAATTATTTAAATGCAATCTATCCATTGAAGCAATTTCCCCTGCACAGGAGAAGTGTTTTCTTTTTTAGGGAACTGAAGCATGATAAATAAATGAATAAAGACTTGTAGCAGTGTCTCTCTCTCTCCTGAAGAAAGCACTTCGGCTGCAAGTCCCTTCTGTCAGAAATCTTGGAACTCATAATATGCCCTGTGGTTCTGCCGCTCAGCATTAAAAATAACCAAAGACTCAAGTCACAGGTTTTTTTTTTTTCCTAGACACGAAGCACATTTTACGCCACAATGCCCGGGATGACACAGGGACTTCTCAGAGCTCGCTAACATTCTCCTCTGCCTCTCTCCCCAGGCCTGCAAGCAGTTAGAATGGCTTAGTGGTGATCACAAATGCTGTCCCATTTGGAAAGCACTTCTTTAAGGCAGCACAGATTAAAATTCATGAAAGGAGGCTTGCTTGCATAAATAAATTAAAAGCTGCAAAACTAAAGTTTAAACACCCATACACAACTAGCATTTTGCAAACACCATATGCATCGTGGTTCTCAATTCTGGGCTGTCATGCAAGAAGTCGGGAAAGAGGCCTCATTGGGTTTGAACGCATAAAACTGGAAGCACCTTGATCACCTTTGGCACAAAGGAGCCTCAGCCGCAAAGTGTGAACTAATTGATTTGAACCTTGTCTAAATGCATATGGATTTTAGGAGAGCATGCCAATATCTGGAGAGTATTGTAAAAAGGAACCGAGAGAATGAGCACAGGCTTTGTGATCAGATGATGCCAGGTTCAAAACCTAATTCTTGAAATGACTTTGTTGCCTTGCGCAGATCATGGGAAGTCTTGGATACCCAGTTTTCTCAACTGTAAAACGGATGTAAGAAAATTAACCTCTAACCTTAGACTGTTGTGTGGGACAGTAAATGATATGCGTGCCTAAAGCAGCTGGCAGAGAGGAGGCACCCACGAGCTGTGAATCCCCTTCTTCCTGCTTTTATCTTACATTTATACAGTGGTGGCATTGTGGAAGGGAATGAGTTCTGGGGTTAGAAACTTCAGGTCTGAGCCCCAGCTCTGCCATTCACTGGCTGTGTGACCTCAAAGAACTCATTTCCTCTCTCGGAGCCTCAGTTTCTTCATTTGTAAAGATAGGATGATAACATTACCTCTCTCCCTCACATACATAACATCTGTGAGGTATCTGGTCCTGGCAACACTACAGGGTAGGCATGGCCAGCAACTTTATCTCCATTTCCTTAGGAAAGAAACCGATGCTATCTTAGAGGGGGCAGAGTGAGCCCAAAGTGACTTGTCAGGTGAGTGGCAGACCTAGGACCAAAGGGCAGACGAGCCTAACTCCCCTGCCAAGGCATCCGGGGCCCTCCTCCCACGTCAGTACCTTCTAGCTGCCCCATGGCTGCTCAGGGTCTGCTAGGGAAGCACCTGGTCCCAGATGTAGGCATTTAGGTGTCTGCCCCACCCTGATGGAACGAATATATCTTCATCCCTATGCTCCAAAGCCTTGCTGCCAAATTCTGATTATTCAGTGCAATTGGCAACAATGGGTTGCATTTCAGTCCCTCCTAAGTAACAGGTATGCTTCTTGGTATGATTTTCTGAATTCCCAAGCTGCTAGTTTCAGACAGGGTGAGTGCTAGAGCCAGAGTTCCACAACGCTGGCATATGGGAGTAGTGGGCATATGGGAGTAGTGATTTCATGGGGTAACTGCCTGAGTCGGCTTGGAATAGGTTCCCCTTTATGAGTTACTCTAGTAGGAGAATCATATCAGGAGCCTGGAAGTACCCATCTGTCATCCTCTAGCTGGAGCTCTCCGGCAAGATGTTAAACCTCAGGACTCAACAAGAATCAAGCTCAGGCCCAGCGGGGGCAGATTCTAAAACACAGATTGTATCTGCCAGTAGTCTTGGAGGCAAGCAACAGAAATAAAATTCTAGCTTTTATACTCAAGTTAAAAGTGGGAAAGTGTAGACTGGTGATCTGAAATCCTCCTGCTACAAAATATCTAGAGATGCTGGAAAGAAATGATAAACACAGTATATATCAGCTTGTAAGAGTTTGTGAGAAAGTAAAAGAAATCCCAAAGGAGATTAAAATGAAGAAGAAACTATACCCCTATAACTGCCTTGGTAAATAGGTGGGGAGGTGGGAAGGGGCCTGAGGGTGGGTCAGTCTCATTGACCTAAAGGTTTGGATTGACTGCCTACATTGGAACAAAAGACCAAGCCCTGGGCCTGCACAATCTGACTCTTGAAAAAAGTCCCTCGTGTAAAGCCAGGACCCTCAAGGTGTTACACTATGAGTAAAAGAAGTGACTTTAAAATCTACTCAATTCATTCTGTGTACAAGGTTGCTTATCTTGATTGAGTTCTAGGAGAGAAAATATGATCTTCTCTAAGACTATGTAACCATAAGGATATAACTCACACAAGTTTGGAGTTTAAATTTAAACTATCCATGTTGCTTGGTGACCCTGCCCTCCCAGCTCAAGAAACCAACAAAAAAATTAGATCCCGAAAAAGGGATACTTTGGGGCACCTAGTAGAAGCAAGACTCAAAAGCTCTTTTAAAGGATGGCCCTTCAATCCAGGTAGTATAGAATTTATACAAATAAAACCCCACTAAATGTGGGCACATAATTCAATATTATGAAATATTTGAGTACAGGGGAAACTCTGTTGCTTAGCCCAAGAATTTCCATCCGCCCTTGCTTAGGTCCCTGGCAACTGCGGGTAGCCATATGACTAAGTTCTGGCTGATAGGTTATAAGCAGAAGTATTATATGAGAGCTTCCAGTAAATTTCCTCAAAAGACAGTTGCCATGTGCCTTTTGCTCCTTCTTTTTGCCCATTCTGCTATTTGGAGCATGGATGTGATGGCTATTGTTCCATCTTGGACCCCGAGGACTACTGTGGAGTGGCACCATATCAACTTATGTCGCACCAGGACTTTTATATGAGAGAGAAATAGACTTCTATTGTATGAGTCATTATTTTCCTTATTTTTGTAATTCACAGTAAAACCACATCCTAACCTATGCAATGAGGGAGAAAATCTACCACAAGTCAGTCAGCAGGTAAAATAAACAACAAAGCTGTTCTCAAAAAAATTAGATGATATAAATATTGGAAAGTGATTACAAAATAATTGTCTATGTAGTTAGAGGCGTAAAAGAAGAAATGGACTATATTAAAAAAAAAGTAAGACATTAAGGAAAACAGGCAGATTTTTTAAAGAACCAGTTATTGTAACAAATTAAAAATGAAGTCATTGAAACAAACAAAAAACCCCAATGGATGAATTAAATAACCCATTATGCAGAAAGGAAGAAAGAATTAGTGAACTTGAAGGTATAGCTGAGAAAATTACATAGAATGCAACACAAAGAGAAAAAGAAATGGAAAAAATATAAAAGAAAGTTGAAAGATGTAAAGATCAGAATGGAACTGTCCAACACACATCTATTAGGGGTTCCAAGAGACAGTATAGAGACTGGGGGAGAGGCAATACCTGAATAGCTAGTGGCTGAGAATATTCTATAATTAACAAAAGCCATAAGAAAGAGATCAGATAGACAGATAGTATAACTAGGTATCCACAGAGATACACTATAATGAAACTGTGGAACTCCCCAAAAAAATCTCAAAAGCAGCGAGAGAAGGAATAGATTAACTGACAGAAGATTTCTCAACAGAAACAAGAAAAAACAAAATACAGTAGAATAATATCTTCAAAGTGCTGAGAGATGATAATCGTCAACCTAAAATTCTATGTCCAGCTAAATATCATTTCTCAATCACAAGACTGAGGGCAAAGACATTTCTGGACACACTAAAACTAAGAGAATTACCACTGATAGATTTTCATTAGAAAAATTACTAAACATTTTATTTGAGAACATTTAAAGAGTGAATGATGGCCAAGTTGCAAAAATGAATGGTGAGCAATGCATTCAGAAAACATGTGAGTAAATCTAAATAAACATTAAATTATTAATTTTTTAAATTGATAATATTTATTAGGAGGTATGAAAACAAGGTCAAACTAAAATACAGGACACGAATGACATGTGAATTGGGAGAAGTGTGATTGGCACTCTAAGATCCCCTCTTTTGCTGTTATGTTTACACCCTGGTGACATCAGGCAAGCATGTTAAAAATTAAGGGTAATAATTAAAAGAATAAATATAGTATAAAAAATTTCCAAACAAATACTAGGGGTAGGAGGATTAAAAAAAAAAACATTGCCAATTTATTAGAAGACAGGGATTGAGAAAACAAGAAACAGCATAGAAAAATAAGAGGAAATAGAAAGAGAAAAATGAGAAAATAGAAATAGAATTTATATATATTTAATATAGATTATATATAGATTTATATACATATATAGAATTATATATATATGGGGGATTGCTGAATATATATATGTATGTGTATATATATATATATATATATATATATATATCTATCTCCCCAAATAGAAACATACTAAAAATATAAACATTCTCAAAAATATAAACATAAAACATAATAAATCCATAACCTAAAAGAGAATATCCGGTTAGATTTAAGATAGAAGCTTATTGGGAAATTAAACTACCTCCAATAAAGTCAGATTTGTAAATTCAGGCTTTGATGAGACCCTTCTCCTCTAAACACATTGGTAATATTAGGCCTTTTGGGGGCAAATGCATAATCCCTGCCCCCATCCAAGTTCAGTACAAACTGAGAAACAGACATAACAGTCAGACATGTGGAGATCAAAGCATCACTTTTATTACTGATAATAGCTCTGCTGTGTTCTCAGGTGTGTGACAACATAGGCTTCCTTATTCTGAACCTCCGAACTTAGACTGACTTGCCCACGCAGTGACAGAGTGCTAGGCTGCCTTAAGCCTTCCCCTAAGGGACAGAGTCTGCCGTGTTAAAAGTTATGACATTGGGAAGGAGAGAAGAATCCATGTTTTCTGCAAGAGATAAATAAGCAAAAGAGAGAGAGGGAGGAAGGGTCTGAGCTGACCATGCTCAGCTTCAGCACCCAAAGTCTCTGGCCTTTGGAATGAAGGGTGGGGCAAGAGAGCAGGCATGCTCCTGCAATGGAGCACCAGCCACAGGGCAGCATGAAGTCTGGAGAGAGTAGATTCCTATCCAACAGCCTTAATAGGCAAAAAATAAAAATCGAGAATCAAAAGCAGCATAGCCAGGCTAAGAAACAAACATAGCTGTGTACCAGAAACAGAGCAGAAAGGTAAACCCCTAGTGGGTAGGTCACATGGGCCTGTGGTGCTTCAGGTCAGAAAACAAACAGTGATGTTCAGTTTAGTTCCAGCAGGGTAAAGGGGACTTAAAGTGCTCAGTACAAGATGAAGAAATGTGCTGTGGTGTGCTGCTCAACTTGCAAAAGAAAACTGAAAATGTTTCCAACCGTTGACTGAAGCTGGGGAGGTTAGTACATACATGTATAGCTTCTTAATAAGGAAACTGCTGGATCAGTGACTTGCTCATCATTAAACCCAATATTCCCATGTGCTGGAAGCCCTGAAGTATTGCCATGTGACAGGAGACCTGATTCTTGACTGGGGATGTGAGGCCCAGTAAAAGTGACCAGGAGAGCCTCCATGTAGGGAAAGGGAAGCACCCAGAAGGAGAAGGAAAATTAGCCTAAAATAAAACCTCCAACTTAAAATGATCATATTGACCAAAAGTATAAAATACATTTTAAAAATCCAAACCTAAAAAAGACAGAGAACAAAATTAAAAGTTAGTACATGTATTCTCCCCACGTAAAATTGATTTTATTAAATTGGTCTGCCAAAGATATTAAAGCATGAGTATTTAAAATTCTCAAAGAAAGCAACTAAGAAATAAATTCCATTAAATAAAGAGCAAGAAATGATGAAACCAAAAAAATCAGGAAATGAATGAAACACATATGTGAAAAGGAACCAACTCACATTCTTAGAAGTAAATAAAGTAGTCATTAAAATCAAATACTAAATAAATAAATTCTGAGTCAGACACAATTGAAATGAGAATTAACAAACTAGAAGATAACAAGGAATTCACCCAGACCTCAGCAAAAAAGAGAAAAAAAATTGTTTTTTTTTTAATTGGTGGAAAGAACTGTTAAGAGACATAGAGAAGCTTCAACATACATCTAATTGGAGGTTCTGATAAAAGAATAAAGGAAATGAAAGTGAAGAAACATTTGATAAAACAAATGTCTCCAGGACTGAAGAAAAATGTGAGGACTTTTGGTTAAGGACAGAGGACTGGATGCACTCATTAAACTTTCATCATTCCCTAAATCTCACTAAAATGATAGTAAAGTGATTTTAAAAGCCATATATTAGCAAAGGAAAAAAAAGAAAAGGAGAGAAGGCAATAGCCACAAAATTTTGGAAGCTAGAAATCAAAGAAGAAAAATCTGACTTTGTAAACTTGAAAAAGCTGAATCTTAAACCAGTAGTGGGAAAAGTCAAGACTCAGTTAATATCACAGAACTATCCAAAGGCTCAGGAATTCACAGCAGCTAAGAACTTCTGAAAACCTCAGTGAAGATGGGGCTAAAAATAGGTGAATTGGTTGAAAGTCTGTTTAAAGATCAGTTAGACCCCATACTACTCTTCACAGCCAGGCAAATGTTCCTGCTCACCCAGCGGAAGATTGGACTGTCGTTCTCTAAAACAGTAGTCCTCACAGTATAGTCTCAGGACCAGCAGCTTTGGCATCACCTAAGAATTTATCACACGTGCAAATTATTGGGCCCCACTTCTGACTTCCTGAAGCAGAAACTTCAAATCTGTGACTTAACAAGCCCTCCAGGTGAAGTCTGAGAACCACTGTTCTAAAACAAAGGGCTTTTGAACTGCAGGGCATTAAACACAATTGAGATAGATGCACATACTAAAAATAGGGAGATTTAGGAAAAGTTTATCACTGAATGTTGAGCCTGAGAATTATGTCCTCCTTAACTCCAGAATACTGGCAGATAGAATGCATACAATCCCAGGAAAGAGACCGATCTTCTCTGGGAAATCTGACAAACACAAAGGGAGCGATCTTAAGATGCTGACGTGGAGGGTTCTACAAGTTAAAGCCCACCCAGATCGCCCTACTTTAAAACTCACAGTTGACAAGTCTCATATGTGCTTACCTCCTCTATTCAGCTTTGACGTCCCCCATTCTGAAATATGATCAGACAACTGAGGACTATCAGAAATCCATCCAGACAACTGGTGAAAGCTTCTGACATCATAGATATTAAAAGGAAATAATGGTGAACATACAGGACACAGAGACTGGGGAGAAGCAAACTTTGAAAAATACCCATCATTCATAGCTTTTGAAAATTAATATTGCGACCATGCAGAGAAAAATGAAAATTGAGAATATTCAAGGAACAAAAGGGAGATCTTGGAAATTAAAAATAGGATAACAGAAATGAAAAACACAACAGAAAATTTTAAATGTAACATCTCCAAGAAAGCAGACAAAGGTGATGAGAGGAAAAATTAGAAAGTAAAATATAAAGTAAATTAAAACGTAAGTCTAAGAGATCTAATAACCAAATAGAATTTCTAGGAAATTTGAGGAAATAAGATGAATGCAGTCAACAAAAATGTAATTCAAAAAAGTTTCCCAGTACTAAAGAACATGAGTTCCTTGATTAAAAGGTACACCAGAACAATGGAATTTTTTAGAACAGACCTACAACAAGGCATATTATTGTGAAATTTCCAAATAATAGGGACCATTAAAAAAATTCCCTAAGTTTCCAGAGGGAATAAAAAACGTCACCCAGGCTTGGGAATTAGAACGGCTACAGGCCCATATCAAACTGGAAGTTGGAAGACAATGATGCAATGCCTTCAAAATTCCAAGGGAAAATAATTTCCAACCTCAAATTCTATTCCCAGACAAACTATAAATAGATAAAATAAATAAAGTACAAGGGTAAAATAAAACATTCTTAGAACAGCACAGTCACAAAAAAATTACCTTCCATTCAACTTTCTCAGGAAGCCACTAGAGGATGCACTCCAACAAAATGAGGGGATAAGAGGATATCATGGGGTACAGTAAAGGCGAGGAGCAGCCTAGGATGGAGGTGAAGGCAGCCCCTAAGATGATGAAAAGGCAAGTCCCAGAAAAATCGTTATGCACAAAGCAAAGGTGACTGAAGAGGATCAGGAGGTTCATGGAGAAAAAATGCTGGAAAACTTGATGTAAATGGAAATCTCGAGGGGAGAATTAGACATTTGGCAAAGAGTTTGGAATTTCATTACTGATTTGTACATACAATCCTGAGCAAATGAAAAATATGACAAATATTAACTCTAGGAAAAACCAAACCGGAGGGAAAGGAAAAATAATCAGTTTGCTAAATGAATCACCTGTAAAGATCATTACATGGAGATAAGAATATAAGCCCTGAATATTTATCTCTCAAAATTTTAATATTACTGTATTGTAGTTAGAAGGATGTGTCGTATGGGAAGAGTGTGAGATGGGTTAGGGGGAGCAAAGATTGTTAACTTCTCCTTTTCCGTTGTGGGAAGTCCTTAGAAAATGCTTAAGCCAAACACTCGAAAAGTAGCAATATGAGCATGTTGCTGAGAGGTATGGGGTAAATAACAAAACTGTCAGATTTTAGGGTAAAGTGGTTGCCTCTGGGAAGGTGGGGGTGCCCACATGGGGACAGGATGCTTCTCTTTGATGTAACTGACTTTATAAAGTTGTTGAATTCTCCAAATTTTGTCCATAATTAACTTAATTTAAAAATATGAAGCAAAAGAAAAATTTAAAGGGGAAATACAGCTCAGATAAAGGCCTGTGATTTGGGTTAGGACTTTACCTAAAGTATTATAATCTTCTGGGGACAATGTATCCCAGGAAGGTGTGTTAATGTTTTGCCTACTTAAATCAGTTCCTTTTCGTAAATATATTTTTAGTGGGGAGAAAAAGGTTGCTTTGCAGATGAAGTGAAATGTTCCAAGGACAAGTTGGTCTTTTGACTGCTCTGGGGAGACAAAGTAGGGGAGAAGGACAGGAACCCTTTCTTTCGGTTGCTGGGAGAGCTTGTTGGAGTAATGTGAGAACACCATTTGAGACATGCCTGACGATGTCAAAACAGCAAGTGGCCTCATCTTCCACTTTATATTCTGAAGTAGGAAAGAAAACAGATGAAATAGCTTTTTCATTATTTTCCATGTCCCAAAAGGAAATTCACTTCAATTTTAATAACATCTCTATTTCTTATTTATCATCATACAAACCTTATAAAAATTGCAGACTCCAAATTTGGGGGGATAGTCTGCAAGATGAAAAAGAAAATGTTTCTGTCATCTAGTCTTTTTTTTTTTTATTAAACTAAAAATAAAACCTACCTTATTTTGAAGGAGAAAACAGATGGATAATAGCGAATTCAGCGAATGGCCGTGAAGTCTCAGGAACCTGGCTCAGGGCTACACAGCCAGGAACAACACCCAAGGTCACAGCACAGACACAAGTCCTGCCTCACCTTGCCCTGACCTTTCAGCTTACACCGATGACACAGCCAGCCCTGTCCAATGTCCACCACCACTCCCACACAGCCACGAGCGATGCTCCACTCTTCCACCACCAGGCTACAAGACACACTTCCTCCTGGTCCCTGCCTCTTGCATCACTAGAAATGATTTGAAGACCAGGTAGTACTTCTACACCTGGGGCATGTAACAATTCCAGAGCTACAGAGAAAGCTAGGAGAAAGAGTATCTGGCATTTTCAACTACCCACTAAGACTCCTAAGTGGAAGAGGGGCTTGATATGAACAGCAGTGACATATAATATATATGCAATGATATAAGAGCAATAATGACTATCGTACTTTGAGCTCCATTAGATGGTAGTGAGGCATATAGACTCTGTGGTCAGACTAACTGGGTTTAAACCCTAACCCTTCCTTTCCTTAGCTATTCAGCCAAGCAGATTCCTTCCTCAAGGCCTCTGTTTCCCGCTGTTCCCTTTCTCTGGGATTCACTTCTCTTCAATATGGGGTTCTTCACCTGCCTTATTATCTCAGTAACGCATGCTGTTCAAAGCCACATCCGCCCTGACATTCCCAAGCCCCCTTCCAGGATTTATGTTTCTTCCTAGAACTCATCATCATGGGATAACCTACATGGTTGACCTGTTGATCTTTTTCCTTCTTCTTTCTTCCCTCCTCCCCCACCCCGCTTGGAGGTAAGCCCCATGAGAGCAGGGATTTTGTCTGTAGAGTTTATTGCTGTATTCCCCAAAAGCCAGAAGAGTGCCTGGCACATAGTGGACATTATGTAAGTATCTGGTAGCTGAATGACTTGGCTTTGAACCTTAGCCCATCAACTGTAAAATGGGGTTAATAATATTAGCTAGAGGAGAGGATTGTGTGAAAAATTAAATAAGACTTTTGTGTGTAGGAGAGTGAGTGTCCCCTAACTCAGCCACCTTGCATTCCTTGCTTCCATCTCAAACCCCACCCCAGACTGAGTCAGACAGAAACGCCTACCACTTTAGGAAAACTGTCTTGGTAGGGCCAGAGAACAGGTATCACATTCTGGGTTTTAAGTTCAAAACTGTCAGTCCAGGAGTAAGACAGAAAATATTCAGGAAAATCTGTGATTCACTAGAACCAGTTTTTCCTGCCTCACCGCCCATCCCCATAAAATCTTCCAAGGTGGGGAGGAGGGGAGAGAGCACGTGAGAGGAAGCAATAGGGCTCTCATAAGTGGCTCTTCCGTGCTGCACCATCCTCCCTGCCCCTGAGTGTCAGTTGCAAAAGGGGAAGAGTGGTCAGGATACTCATGCAGAAGCTGTGGGCACCCAGGAGTCTCCAGTGGCCCCAGCATGTCACTGGAAAACAGCCAGGATTTCCTGTACCCCATAGCATTGTGTTAGGAGAGAAAGAAGCTGCAGCAGAAAACAACAGAGACCACGTGGCTAGGGACAAGGTGGGACATAGCAGTGCCTACCTGCCTGGGACAAGGATGCCAGTGACCAAAGACTAGGAGATGCATCTTGGCAGCTGCCATCATTGGAAAAAGAATGACCTGCGGCCAGAAGCCTCAGCCTTTCCCCAACCCACACTCATGCCAGGATACTACTCAGCACCAGAAGGCAAACACCACACCAAGGGGAAGGAGAGAAAGGGAAACATTCTGAATTTACTGAGCTTAAGCCCAATGCAACTTAGAAAACACTGAGGTGACTGATTCCCCTGCCAGGACTAGAATTGGGTGTCTGCCATCACACACAATGGGGGCTTGAAATAAAGTTTTATAAACAAGTAATTAATAAACAAAAATAATAAAAATGAAGATTATAGAAAAATACACAGAGTTATATTTATTTGACTCGCAGAATGTGTGGCCTATGAAAACCACCCCTACTCAAACATGTGAATGACGTTTTACAGTGTCTGGCACTCAGTAAGCAACAAAGTAAATGGCAGATGCTATTAGCACTGACACGACCAGCTAGATACCAGGCCACTCATTTGACATGCATCATCTCTAACTCCCCCAACAATCCTGCAAGGAATCTTACAAGACAGGGAATTATTATTTATAATTCTTATAAGACAGATTATTATTTCTATTTTGTATTTAGCAAAAATGGGACTTGGAAAGATTCAGTGATTTGGCCAAAGTCCCATGCTTGGGAGAGGTCAGAGGTGGGGTTTGAACCTGGGTTGCCTGTTTCTCTCCTAGGCACTCAGACAACACACTGAATCATAGGGGAGGGCAGTCCTGCTCGGTTTGATAGGTGTTTGCTCTGTTGACAGGCTAGGTGGGGTTGCCCTGAACTGGGGGGCTTCTAACAGTTATGGCAGGGATCCTAGGCAGTGAGAGGAAGTCCAAATCCACCTGGCCTTTCCAGGGCTACCCAGGTAGACAGGCATTGCTCCATGATGTAGAGAGAATCCAGGGGCCTGTGAACTTTGAACTGGGACACTGGTGGGTATTCCCTCAAGGGTCTTCTTTTTTAGTGTTTTTGTTTTTGTTTTGAATTGTCTATTTACTTATTAATATTCAGCTTTGATCCAAAAATTTAGGAATAAGCTCTGATGATCTAATTCTTTCACAGCATTAATAAATGAGCTTTTTTTTCCTTTTCCATTATGGTTTATTACAGGATATTGAATAGAGTTCCCTATGCTATACAATAGGACCTTGTTATTTATCCATTCTATATATAATAGTTTGCATCTACTAGTCCCAAACTCCCAATCCATCCTTTCCCCACCCCCTGGCTACCACAAGTCCGTTCTCTACGTCTGTGAGTCTGTTTCTGTTTTATAGATAAATTCATTCATGTCATATTTTAGATTCCACATGTAAGTGATATCATATGGTATTTGTCTTTCTCTTCCTGACTTCGCTTTGTATGATAATCTCTAGGTCCATCCATGTCACTGCAAATGGCATTATTTCATTATTTTTTGTGGCTGAGTAATATTCCATTGTATATATATCTTCTTTATCCCTTCATCTATCAATGGACATTTAGGTTGTTTCCATGTCTTGCCTATTGTAACTAGTGCTGCTGTGAACATAAGGGTGCACATATCTTTTCGAATTATAGTTTTGTCCAGATAGATGCCCAGGAGTGGGGTTGCTGGATCATATGGCAACTCTATTTTTAGTTTTTTGAGGAACCTCCATATTGTCCTCCATAGTGGCTGCACCAATTTACAGTCCCACCAGCAGTGTAGGAAGGTTCCCTTTTCTCCACACCCTCTCCAGCATTTGTTATTTTTAGACTTTTTAATGATGGCCATTCTGACCAGTGTGAGGTGGTATCTCATTGTAGTTTTAATGTGCAGTTCTCTAATAATTAGTAATGTTGAGCATCTTTTCATGTGCCTATTGGCCATCTGTATGTATTCTTTGGAGAAATGTCTATTTAGGTCTTCTGCCATTTTTTTTTTGATTGGGTTGTTTGGTTTTTTGTTATTGAGTTGTATGAGCTGTTTGTATATTTTAGAAGTTAAGCCCTTGTTGGTCGCATCATTTGCAAACATTTCCTCCCAGTCCATAGGTTGACTTTTCGTTTTGTTTAAGGTTTCTTTTGCTGCACAAAAGCTTATAAATTTGATTAGGTCCCATTTGTTTATTTTTGCTTTTATTTCTATTGCTTTGGTAGACTGACCTAAGAAAACACTGGTACAATTTATGTAAGAGAATGTTTTGCCTATCTTCTCTTCTAGGAGTTTTATGGTGTCATGTCTTACATTTAAATCTTTAAGCCATTTTGAGTTCATTTTTGTATATGGTGTGAGGGAGTGTTTTAACTTCATTGATTTACATGCAGCTGTCCAACTTTCCCAACACCACTTGCTGAAGAGACTGTCTTTTCCCCATTGTATATTCTTGCCTTCTTTGTCGAAGATTAATTGACCATAGGTAGGTGGGTTTATTTCTGGGCTGTCTACTCTGTTCCATTGATTCATATGTCTGTTTTTGTGCCAATACCAGGCTGTTGTTGGAAGGCAAAGTCTTCACCACTGGACCGTCAGGGAAGTCCCAATACCAGACTGTTTTGATTACTGTAGCTTTGTCATATTATCCAAAGTCTGGGAGGGTTATGCCTCCTGCTTTGTTCTTTTTCCTCAGGATTGCTTTGGCAATTCTGGGTCTTTTATGGTTCCATATAAATTTTAGGATTATTTGTTCTAGTTCTGTGAAAAATGTCGTGGGTAATTTGATAGGGATTGTATTAAATCTGTAGATTGCTTTGAATAGTATCCCTCAAGGGTCTTCTAATCAATCACTCAGGCCCAAGATCCTTGAGACAAAAAAGTATGGATGAGAAGGGCAAAGTCCTCCACTCAGAAGCCTAAAAAATGAATAGAGACACCAATGGGTGGAAGTCCTTTCCATCTCAGCTGGGGAAGTATCTGGGCAGCACAATCTAACTGCAGTGGCAATGATGGGCTGATCCCACTTCGTGAGAGCAAGAGAGGCCCAAACAGGGACTCAGCATCCAGGGCAGGAGCTGCAGAACCCAAATGCCCACCAAGGAGCACCAGCAAGTCACGTGGGTCTGTGCTGGAGCTATGAGGGAACCGGCTGGGGAAGTCAGATAACAGCTCCTTGGGCATGAGGAGACGAGGATTTGGGAAAATGAAGCTGTAGACTGTGGAGGAGTTTCTGTTTTTCACAAGGACCAATTACCAAAGCCACAAAAGCGGGTACCAGAGTTAAGGCCAGCTAAAACTGCCTGATAAAGTTCCACCCCTTCCCTGTCTTATAAGATCTCAATGTCCATGCGTAATGGAGGGTGGGGTCAGGATTCTTTGAATGGCAACTTTTTGGACAGAAGCACAGGAGGGCAGAAACAGACTCCTTGGCACTAGGATACTTCAAGAGATGAACTGAAAGACTGGCCAATGACATGTGCTAACCACAGTCAGCAAAAGGAAGGGGGTCTCTATGTCCAAGACACAGGCTGGAGTGTGTGTGTGCGCTCTAGAAGGGGGAGGGGGCGTGTGTAGGGAGGTGGTGGCCAAACCTGCTTCAAAGTACACCACCAAAAACCTTATGCCACCGCCCACCCCCAACAATAGTGGCTTCTCTGAACCATGATGTCTTCATTCTCATAAAAGCTCACCACTCTGACAGAGAAAGAAGTTGCCCAAAGCCAAAGCATCAGTTAGATCTCAAAGAGCTCCGAGATAATAACTGGCCTTTACTGAGCTCTTACAACGTGCCAGGCCCCATTCTAGGTATGACTCGGTTCTTACGCCATGGAATCCATACAACTACTCTCTGAGGTAGGTACCATTTATTATCCCCATTTTACAGTTAAGAAAACCAAAACACAGAGAGGTTAACACAGATTACAGAGCTTGAGGTCACACAGCTAGGAAGTGACCAAGCTGGGATTCGAGCCCAGCAAGCCTGGCTCTACAACTGAGAGCTTAGCCACCTCACCACATGGCCTCACCTGTGCTCAATTCTATCAGAGCCCTCAAGCCAGTGTGTTGCCCTTTTCTCTTCTGCCCTTGATCATGAGCTCCTTGAAGGCAGACACCACATCTTAAGAAATGTGACTCTAGTAGGTGTTCAGTAAATGCTGAGTTGAAACGATGCATTTAAGCAATCCTTATAAGGCTTGCACTATTGCAGAGGAGAAAGGTGACTAGGAAAAAAGAATATTTGTTGAACTCTTGCCATGTAAACAGCACCATGCCAAGAATATTGCATTTATTTCCCCCCTTAATTCCTTAGAATTCTCTGAGAGGTAAATACCCTTATTAGCCCAGTTTTGCAGAAGAGAAACTGAGGCGCAGAAAATTTAAGTGGCATGCACAGGACTCCACAGCTAGGAGACATTTGACATTGCCCATGCACTTAATTATGACCCGAGGTACTGCTCTGGGCTAGAATGGGCCACAGGAAGGAGGCAGGACAATGAAAAGTCTAAGGAGGAGGATATGCTTTCCAACCAGAGGATCAAGGAAGTCATTCTGGAGGAAGCAGCATGTGGCCTAGATCTCGAAGGATGGGTAGGATCTGGACATGCAGAGATGGCAGGGCGGGCATTGCATGCAGGGGAAATTGTGCGAGCAAACACACAGGCAGAAAAACGCAGCATGTGCAAGAAAATCAGAATTCTTTTCACTTGGCTGCAGCTCAGGATGAGTGAAGAGGAATGACTGAGATTCAGTTAGGAAGGAAGATGGGAGCCAAACTGAGGAGAGTTTGAATGATAAGCCTGATGGAGTTACTAGGCGATAGGGAGCCATTGAATGCTTTTGAGGAGGGAGTGATATATTAGAGCTGTGCTTAGGATGACTTAGCAATCAGAAGGAGGATAGTTGAAGGCAGGGAGATAGGGGCAGGATAAAGAGCAATTAGGATTACTAGAAAAATGAGCCCAGGGTCTTAACCAGGCAGGGAGAGGAGAGAAAGGAAGTAATAGATAATTTGAAGCCCGAACCCATTACTTAGCTCTGGGTAAGGTGTGAGAGCTGTGATGGAGGAAGGAGTTAAGAGAGATGTTAAGATTTTCCTCGGGACTCAGAGGATGACAGTTCTCTTAGCAGAAAGCATGTACGTGGGAACGCAGAC
Organism: Balaenoptera acutorostrata; assembly: GCF_949987535.1. Taxonomy (NCBI): domain Eukaryota; kingdom Metazoa; phylum Chordata; class Mammalia; order Artiodactyla; family Balaenopteridae; genus Balaenoptera; species Balaenoptera acutorostrata. The sequence goes on along the minus strand of NC_080072.1, from coordinate 41,624,162 downwards.
CTTGTCAGGGCTGGTGGGTGAGTGAAGCTAATGAGCCGAACCCCTCGCACTGAGAGCATCTTCTAATGGGTCAAATCTAAATTCCAGGCCATCTGCCCCCTCAGCCAGGAGAGCTCCAATTGGTTAGTCAGGGCTCCACTTCCATTGCTTAGACAAATTCTCTTTCTAGATTTGATTTATGCAGGGCAATGTATATCCAATATTCGTGTCAGGCATCAATAGCTGCCCGACACACACACACACACACACACACACACACACACACGCACGCACGCACGCCCACCACAATTAATGACCAGCAGCTTAATGAAACCCCCTCCTCTGCGTGAGCATTAGTGAGTTGATCCAGTAATAGAAGACAAGCCGTACAAATTGAAAACTAAAAACTTCCAGATTTCATCCTGCTTTTCCTTATGTCACTTATTTTATGCTGCATGAATTGGATATTAGTTTCCCCGTTTCGCTGAAATGTCGGATCACTGGGGTAGCTTGAGCAGACTCAATTTCACTTCGAGTAATAGAGTGAGATTATTCAAAATTATTTCCAGTGGGCTGAGCCTGCCTGTTCCTTCTGTTATGAGAATAGAAGTAAACAACTCGCCACCCTCCTCGCAAGCTGACATCCTTGACACAGCGCCCCTTTGCCTAGCTCCTTAATCGCCAGAGCATTTTGGTTTTAGCCACGCTCAATTAATTCATCCAGGAAAGGGTCCAGTCAGAAAGAGTTGATTTAAAGTGAGATAAACTGGGCATCTGCTTGGAAAACCAGATGATCCCAAATATGTCTTTCATAGTAAGAAAATGAAGAGCTCTCTCCACGTTTAGAGCAGTAACTTCCCAGCAGCATTTTCTTTTTCCTTGAGAGTTTAAGCAGTAGCAGTGGCTGAAGTGATCAATGGGCTACCTCTCCTGGAGTGTGACGGGGCTGCGCTCTTGGGGATGAAGAGACTTCCAAACCACCACCACCTCCGCTTGCCTCTGGGTCTGGCAGGATCAGGTGAGAAGGGCTGGGAGTCAGAGTAGGGTTTTTATCCCCAGCTAGATACACAGCTGGTCCCTCTCGCCATTGAACACAAAAGAGCTGAGCTAGCACATGGGAAAGTGGGATGTCAACATTTTATGCTCAAATTTGATAAGCAGCGGAAGATTAGCACCTTCCTCAAGTCTCTGTTTCAAACAATGTTCCTTTCAAGGCATCCAAATTTGGCAGAAAATCCAGACCCTGCAGACAGCCCTGAAACTTGTGGGGAGAGGGGAGGGGTGGGAGGAATCTAGCATGGGAGGGAAGATATATGGTGACAAACCCCAAACCCACAGCTTTTAACGCAGCAACGTTCACTTGGGGGATGAAGGAAGCTCTACCACTTGGATTTTCCACCGTGGGAGCCCTCCTTGGGCTGGTTTCAGGGTGTTCCCAGCTAAGAAAGGAGACCAGACAGCAAAGCATCTGTCCAGTGGGCAGGCAGACCCAGGCCCCTGGTGGCCTCGAGTCACCCCGGGCATCCTGCTTCACTGTGCTGAAAGCATTACATGGCACAAACGAGCTGGGGAAATCAGGGACCAATCAGAGCATTAAAAACAGGCTTTTCTGGCCTCCCAGGGAAGGCTAGGATTTCGGCTCTGCTGCCATCTCCTCACATTTTCCACTGATGTCACCCCAGGCAAATAATTGGTGGAGAGGAGGCTTAAAGGGGAAGAGAGGGGCTGTGTGAACAGAGCAGCGGGATGGAGAGAAAAACAGGGCTGGGACTGGCCCCAGCTGTGACCATGGGGATCTAACCCTCACTTGGGAAACAGGCATGCGGGCCAGCCATTTGCTGCAAAATGAAACCTTTCTCTTGTTCCTTGATCAAAAACATGCTAGAGAAGTTTGCTTCTCTCAGGAGTGGAGAGACTTCTGCTTCTCGCCAGCCCTGGCCATGGCTCCCGCTGTCCCAGACCATGTTCCCACTGGTGCAGCCAGCAAACACAAGGCTGCTGATCGGGAAGGGGATTCTGGCCCTGCCTCTACTGCCCTGTGCGACGCTGGGAGATCCTGGGCCCTCTCTGGCCTCAGCTGCAATGAGTGCTTGGCCTTCAACTTTGTGTAATAAGCTGTTCAGTGAACTTCTTCAAACCAGCTGAAACTCAAGAAATATTAATTAAATGTCTCCTATGTGCCAGGCATTGTGCTAGATACCTTCACATTAATCACCAACATATTTATTTTTAAAAAATTATGAGTGGCCTGTGTTGTGTGATCACATTGCTAAGCTGGGGGTGGGGGGTGAGGGTGGATAAAGCAATAAGCAAGACAGATGCCTCTCTTACCTCTCAGAGCTTATGTTCAAACTCCCCGATTCACACCTGGCAATACCATGATATAGTATATTAGCTGCATTTTACAAATGAGATGATAGCAGCTCAGAGAGGTAGAGTGACTTGCCCAAGGTCACACAGCACTCAGGAGCAGAGTCAGGAGAGGAAGATCGGTCTTCTGGCTTTAAACTCACATCTTTTCCCATTATACCATCCTGAATTCCCATGCGCAGAGTAGCAGGAGATGCTGAAACAATCTCACCAGCCATCAGGAAGAAAGAAGAGAGAGAGGGAAGAGAGAGTGAGAGAGAGTGGGAGGGAGGGGGGAGAAGAGAGTCAGCTTCTGCTTTGAAATTCTCACAGCAAAATATTTCTTTAAATGCTGTCTCCAGCCATCACTCTCCAAGAGGCCAAAGCTCTGACCTGCCCAAATTCTATTCCTCTATTCCAAATATTCCTTATACCAACCAGGCAAGAAATGCTGAAGAGGCCAACCAAAAAACTAAGACTCTAATAATAATAATAGGCTTACATTAAACCAAATAAAGTCATTCTGAAATGACTAAAGAGAAATAGCAGAGGAGAAATGCCCCTGGGCTCACACTCTGTTTATGCACCGCGCATTATACCTTTTCATCACAATTACCTAAAGTGGTACATTTGTACTTCCATAATGTATGGAATTCATTACATAGTTTTGCAATGAAATTATCACACTGTGCCTGGGACATCTGCACCCTGTCATACATCATTCTATTCATTTCTAGTTAATTTAATCCCAATATCTGCCCACATGATAAGACAGATGTTCAGCTACACTGCAGCTTCAGTGGTTTTCTGCCTTGAAGAAACTTGAAGCCGTTGAAAGAAATGACATCTTTCAGACAGAAAGCTTACAGTATTACAAAGTTTGGGGGTTTTGCCACTTGACTATTATCAGCTTTATTATTGTTGGTCTATCGCAGTAACCTCTGCCGTGAGGATCAACATGCGAGATTAACAGAGGCATAAGTCTAATGGGAGTATTTCTACAAGTATTTCTATGGCCACTGAAGATGAATCCCCATCAAAACTGGTTTAAGAATATCTGCATGTCACTCAAATAGAAAGAAAATCTAGACATTTCACACATTATATTAGTCACATTTGCTGTTCACAGGGAGAGGGAAGGAGGCCATTGTTGAGTTTTTACCGTTTGCCAGCATCAGTCTGGACGCCTGGCTCACGTGATCTCCTCCACTCTGCATTGCCATGCTGGGAGGTGACCACTACCTGATTTCCCCACCAGAGTCTGTGACTTGTATGCCTCCATGATTTCCACTACTTCCCTGATCAAGTGCCCCATATGAGTAAGTGCACAGGCCTTGGAGACAGCTCTCTGTGGGTGTGAATTACGGCTCTTCCACTCACTGTCTGGGTAACTTAGGGTGAGTTACTCAACCCCCTTGGAGCCTCGAATTCAATATTTGCATAAGGTAAATAATGACAATTATTTCATAGTGATGTGACGATTAAGTGAGATAATACATGTAAAGTATTGAGCACAGGGCTTAGCTCAATAATACTTTTAACAATAAAAGTAACACTTTTCATATAGGAAAAATGTCTAGCGTAGTTCCTACCTGGTGGGTAGCCTCCAAGGATGTTACAGATATATTATTCCACAATAAATCCTGTTATACAGAAAATAATTTTTACTCCCCAGAAGCCCCAAGTTAAAATCATTTTTTATTTTTTGTGATGGTCAACTGTTGTCCTTATTAGATCACAAAAAATTGCCGTGGACCCTGGAATTCTGTGTGCATTAAAGCAACTTTAGGAAAGGGAGTCAGAGTGCAATAAAAACATCATCTGGAGCAGGGACAGAAGGGCATGAATGCATCATTTGTACAGCCTTCAAGTGGGCTGTCCCCTGAGGACCCTGAGGAATCATTGCACTATAGAAAAAGAAACATTGTTTCCAACTCCATTTATTTAAGAAACATTCAGTGAGTAGTGAGCCCCAACTAAATGCCAAAAACTGTGCTGGGCTATTTCCTGAGACAGGACTGATAAAGATACAGATTCTATATTAATACCATCATGATGGGGCTTCCCTGGTGGCGCAGTGGTTGAGAATCTGCCTGCTAATGCAGGAGACACGGGTTCGAGCCCTGGTCTGGGAAGATCCCACATGCCACGGAGCAGCTGGGCCCGTGAGCCACAGCTGCTGAGCCTGCGCGTCTGGAGCCTGTGCCCCGCAACGGGAGGGGCCGCGATAGTGAAAGGCCCGCGCACCGCGATGAAGAGCGGTCCCCGCACCGCGATGAAGAGTGGCCCCCACTTGCCGCAACTAGAGAAAGCCCTCGCACGAACCGAAGACCCAGCACAGCCAAAAATAAATAAATAAATAAATAAATAAAATTTAAAAAAAAAAAAAAAAAATACCATCATGATGATAGTTACATTGTATATATACATTTTATATATATATATATATATATATATATATATATATATATATACACACACATACACATATATACACATACATATTTTTTATGTGTTATCATTTTAATATAGGGATATATTTTAGAACAAAATCATGGACTAGCCCATGGGTCTAGATGGGCCTCTTCATATTTTGGGATCCCCTACTACCTTAGCAGGCAAGTTGCAGACATGACGCTTAGGAGGTATAATGTAGCTTTGCAAGAGAACCTTGCAAATACGACCTGTTGAACTTTGTGAGCAGAAAACTTTCAAAATCCTTTTTCCAGCATCTGGCAAAATATAGTTCAATATAGGCTCTCCATTCTCTGTTCTTACTTCTTTTCTATTCTTCTCTGAACTCCCTTATTTATATACTCATGCATTTATGGCTCTTATCTTCTTCATTGTACTTTAAACAGACCTTCTAAATACATACATGTATACACAGTGTTTTCCTTAATTTTCTTCCTTCTAACTTGGTCATAGGCACAGGGAGTAGCTTTTTGTTTATTTCACTGAAGGAATGCTTAAAGTCTGGCTCTATATCTGCCACCCAATTCCACCACTGAAAATTACTCCTTCTTGAGTTGCTCTTTAGTGACTTTGAGAGGAATGGTACACTCAACATCTAACCTACAGAGGACCTGTAGTCAGGGAAGGGACAAGGAAGGTACATACACTGTCTCTGTTTTCTCTCATTTAATAAGAAGTCAGAAGGCATGTGCCACGGGGTGGGCCAGTAGGAGATAATGATTCAAAAACTGAGCCAAAATGGATTAAGTGTCTCAGTGTTTGAGATGCTGGACAATGTTATGGGAGGTGGGGCGTGGGAATGGAATTCACCCTCAGGCAAGCAATCCTGACCACCAGGCCTTCCCAGCCAGCAGAATCAATGAAAAGCCAAGATACAGAATGATCTGGTTCCCTGGCCAGAGTCAGGAGTGCTGTTCCTGAGAGGGCTGCCCTACATGGTACAGAATATCAGAGATGAAAGTGGCCTTAGGGATAGCTAGTCCAAGCCTCTTTTACAGAAGAGAAACATGAGACTGAAAAGTATCTGTTTCCTAGTCTAACACCTCTTCTCCCTGTGCGCATCCTTTTGTCTTTGTGTCCCAGATGCCTAGCCCAGTGGTAGGCCCGTGGCAGAAGCTCAGTGACAGTTCAATGAACTAAAGTGAGGCAAGGCCCAGAGAGCTCCAAGGGCTTACCACATGGTGGCAGAGCCCTCAATGGAACCCAGATTCCCCAGCCCAGATGCCCTTATTCCTGGTTCTGGTCACCAGACAGATTCACCTTCCCAGAGCCATGAACCCAGAAGGCCTTGTGGTCAGGAATGACATGCTGGAGGGCCAGTCTCATCTCTTCCATCACTCACAGTATTGCTTATCATTCCAAGCCCTGCCACACGTACCTCATCAGGAATCCAAGGTCCAGTCCCTTTGCTCTCTAGGTGTGTTTTTCACCATCTGTAACCTGAGGGGATTGGTCTACATCACTTGAATATATGTTCCAAGACTATACATTTCTGTTCACTTCTGAGTCCCCAGTACCCATCACATAGTAGGTTCTTCACAAATATATATAAATATAAATGAACAAGTGAATGAATAAGCCAGGCATTCAAGGAGGTTTCAGCTCATGGGCCAACAACTATTAGAAACAAATTCCTAGAGTTCTGTTTAAGAAGAAATCTAGGGCAGTTCCTGGGCTTTCTGGGAAAGAAGGTTGTAATTAATTAGTAAGACCTGGCCTGGGCTCAGGGTCACATGGTGTGGCTCGGGTATTCACTGTCGCCAGACAACATAATTAGGTGGTGGGAAGAAGAGAGTAAGGAGAGGGTGCATTGCGGTTTTACAGAAGGAGACAAAGCATGGAAATAAGAACCAAATGTGAGATGAAGAATAAAAGCCACTGTCTTCCACCTCCAAATGACTCTTCTGATGATGCCGAGTCATCGGCATCCTTGGTGTTCTAAGTGGCGTTTCCCTTCTGCCCACATTTGGCTTTCGCTCGAGGCCTAGCTAAGCGCTCCCATGAGCCCCTGGTATCTCTGATGTCTAAGTGGCAGAATCTGATCACACTGGCAGCAACATTTCCAAACAACAGTGGAGCCCTGCCTGGAGACTGGTTCTGGTTACAAGGAGATACCTAGCTCCGGGTCTGGAGTCAGACAGATCTGGCTTCAGCAACCAGCTCTGGAAATGATGCCTTGCTTGACATAGGACAAGCCACATATCTTCTTTGTGCAAAATGGAAAAAATTATAATGCTACCACACCTTAGGAGTGGACAAAATGAAATAATCCCTTTAAAGGGATTAGTGTTCTTTGTATCTTTGGGTCAGGATATCGTCATCTCCCTAGCTCCCTTCTGCTTTAGGCCAGCCATTTATAAGCAGCACCAATATTGCTCCCAAAGAGCCACCATTGCTTAAGTGGATGGAAAAAAGGGGCCTCTCCTCTGTGGTTTGCTGCAATAGTAGCTACTTTTCCTAGATCCTGGAAGCCAGCTTAATATTGAGTTCCCTGGCTGGGGGCCTCCAGATAATCCCTGAGCATATTGAACTCCAGCTGTTGAGCTGAGGAACAGCTGGAAATTACACAATTGACACCTAAATGGAGGCGATGATCCCTGCACAATCACCTCTCGATTACCTGCACAGAACTTCTGCCTCAGCTGTGCTGATTCTTCTGTGGTTGCCCAGGCCCATGCTGACTTCCCAAGCTGGTCTGGTGTCTGTATGGTGGTGGTCATGGCGGGCTGTGTGTGTGTGTGTGTGTGTGTGTGTGTGTGTGTGTGTGTGTGTACAAAGCTGACTATCATAGCCAAATTCATATGCAGCCTGGGGAGTGCATATTGATTTTTATCATCTGTGCCTCTGCTTCCTTACATATCAAGAAACCCAGAGCATTCCTCCAAATAGTCATACACTGGGCAGAGCAAAACCATTCTTGGTTGCTTTTCAGCCCTGGGGCCTGTAACAGCGATTGTTCCTGAGAGACTCTGTCGGGGGGTAGGGGGGAAGAATGGCGTGATAGGAAAAGCATAAACTTCTGCTCTGACCAAGTCCAGTTCCCAGCTCTGTCATGTCCAGCTGTATGACCTTGGACAAGTTATCTATTTTCTCTGTCTTACAGAATCCTTGCCCAAGGTCACATTTGGGATTCCTGACTCTAAAGCCCTTCAGTCCAGCCACTGGGTGATGATAGTGCCTTTCACCCTTCTGCACCAATCTAACCTCATCCCATACAGGTATCTGCACCTACAGGCCTCGCCTACATCCCTCCATCCCACCCCGCTACCACTCCCTCCAAAACAAACCGGGGATGTCTTTGTGGTCCAGATAGAGACGAAAGCCAGTCTATCTTTTTCTTATAAAAGAGAAGGGAAAGAAAATAAGCTTTGATGGTATAATTACTACCTGCCAAGGGCCCTAGTTGCTGAGACATCCACCAAGCGTCATTCCTGATTTATAGATGAGCTTTCTGAGGATCACAGAGGTAGAATGACTTACCTGCTTCGGTGGCCAGCAGAGGTAGAGAAGCAGCATCTCAGACAGATGGCAACATTGTGAAACACTGGCCTGAAGCTCACCCCCTAATTCTGTGGCAGTGACCTGGGAGGAGGCCTGTGAGGGTGACCACAGACCCAAGGTGACTGCAGGAGCAGGACTTCAGTTGGATATGGAAGGAACTACATGGCAGAAACCAGAACAAGTGGGAAGGAAAGGCTCTGAGTCCCCACATAGCCCTGCCAAGGAGAGGAGGGATGGGACAGGGGACTGGGGAGTGAGGAAAGCAGGGATGAGGCTGGGGACATCCCTGGTTAGTTGTCATTGTGATTGAGACCTATCGCCTGACTTCCTTGAAGCACCAGAAAGAGCCCCATCTTCCATGTGCATTCAGAGAATATGTATGGAGTGTGTGCTCTGGCCAGGCATTGTTTGACTCAGGGGATACAACAGTGAGCAAGACAGAAAAGGTCCCTGCCACAGGGGCTCTCGTTCTGTGAAACCAGACAGATGATAAACACATGGATTGGTGGTTCTGACCTTGGGCTGGTACTGCCTGCCAGGTGGGACGTCTCATGTTCGTGGGAGATATGGGGCAGGGCAGTGGGGGGAGGGTTGGTTGTCATAAAGACTCTCCCTCCCCACCTCATCCTCACTCTGGCATTCAGGTTGGGAATGGGAAATGCCAAGTGTGCTGCAATGAAAGACTTGTTTCTGCATGGTGAAGATTTGCCCTCCTCCAAATGCCAGAAGCACCCTGGTTGGGAACAGTGTAGTTGGAAACACATACAGAGAAAGAGGACTCTAGACAGTGAAAAATGCTATACAGGGAAGAAACAGGGTAATGAGATAGAGGGGCCAATGGGATCTATTCTGCATTGGATGATGTAGTAGGTTGAATAAGATGTCCATGTCCTAATGTCCAGAACCTGTGAATGTGACCTTATTTGGAAAAAGGGTCTTTGCCGACGTGCTGAGTTAAGGATCTTGACGTGAAAACATCACCCTGCATGAACCAGGTGGGCCTTAAATCCAATGACACGTGTCTTTATAAGATAATTGCAGAAGGATATTTGAGTCAGACAGCAGAGGAGACACAGACACACAGAGGTGACAGTCATGTGAAGATGAAGGCAGAGATTGGAGTGGTGTGTCTACGAGCCAAGATGGCCCCAGCCCTCAGAAGTGAGGAGAGACGTGAGACATGTTCCTCCCCAGAACCTCTGCAGGGAGTGGGGCCTCCAGAACTATAAGAGCCAGTGAATCTAAGGAGGTCACAGTTATGCTGAGACCTGACTACCAGGAGGGACCAGCCACACAGAGAGACACCAACACACTCCACCAACTTACGTCTCTAGAAATGAGGAGGAACAATGTCCCCAGGTCAAAAAGGTCCATGCAAGGGGCAGAACAGAGTATCTTGACTGTATGGGCCCGGGCCTGACTCCTGGGGTTTCAATCCTGGCTTGACTAATGAGTAGCTGGGTGACTGTGCGCGAGTTGTGGTCTGAGCCTCTTTTCCTCATCTGGAAACAAGCTTAAGAGTGTGCTCCTCCTAAGTTGAAAGGAAGGAGTTAACAATCCTTAACTCCATGCTTGGCATAGAGCATGAGCTCTCAATAAATGTTAGCATAATCACTATTATTCGTGTTATTATTTCAATGTGAAGTCACAAATGGCCAGAATTCTCTTTCTTGATCACAAAGACTGAAGTGGGAAGGCGGAAGCTGTTTGTAAAACTATGGAAGAGCCGCCTTTGGCCAGCTGAGTCTTCAGGATGGAGCCTTCCCGTTTCAAGTCAGCAGTCTTGATGGGGGTGAGGAGGTGGCCACCAGCTCACAGCTCGTGGGAGGACGGGGCCAGAGGATGACAGCTCGGTTGGAGCTGCACACGGCTTGCAGATTCCTGCCTTTCCGAGATCTGCGTACGTGCCACCCAGCTCCCCCTTTAAAGGCATAAAGCTGCCTGAGAAACAGATGACTGTCAGATCTCTGATCTTGCACCTGAGGGCCAGAGGGAAGGGAGAGGCCCACTGCGGCTCCCTTTTCAGGAGCCGAGGAGCTGGCTTGGCAAGCGCAGTCCTGCACCACACCCTCCCCTCTTCGAGCCTTTGAGGGCTCCAAAAAGATATCTCCTGGTGCAGAAGAAGAGGTTTCAAGAGGAGGGGCTGCTGTCCTCCGTAAGTCACTCTCGGAGAGGCACCGCACTGACTCCCAGCCTGCAGTCAGCAAGTCCATGCACTGTGCCCCTCCCCACTCCAACACAAGGCTGGACAAGGTCACGTTGGGTCCCCGTGGGATCAGCTGAGAGAGGATGCCAGGCTCAGGCTGAGGAGGGGAGGCCACTGGGACATGTTGAGGGCTGAACAAAGGTTGAGGTAAGGACTTGATTAGGAGGCAGATTCATTTAGCACACGAGTAGTCATGGTGGACTGGCTACATCCCAGATCTGTGCTCGGTTCTGAGATAGAAATATAAGCTGAATTAGACAGCCCCACCGTCCTGGAGCTGATGCTCCAGTGCGAATCTGAGCCTAACCTAATAATGGCACAATGACAAGTCAGATCAGCGTGCTCAGGCCCCTCCAGTTTCCCCAGTGCTCCCCCTGGGGCTTCTTGCCATGCTCCAGACCCCCCTAGACTCTGCAGTTAGCCCTCAAAGTCCAGCCCTGATCTGCACCAGCCAGACACGTGACTCCTTCCGCTGCGCTTGTCTGTCCTGGGCCCAGAGAGGGGTCTCCCCTTGTAACTCTCTCTGGCCTTAGTCTCTGAATTAGTCTTTCCCTCCAAGATGTGCAAATTGTTTTCTTCTTTATGGGTTTTCCAAAAGAGAAAAGGTAACCATTACTTAAACAAGAGGAGACTGATCACTTTTAAACCCAAAATTCTGTACTTATCAAGCACAGATAAGTTGCCAGGTGTGGGCTGAGTGTACCACCAAGATTCACACAAACATTCCACCCTTTTTTCTCTCATGGTTATAAGGTTGTCAGGTGCTGGCTTCTGTTCCCCAGAGTGCAGCCAAAAAAGATAACTCAGAGGCTCATTTCTGCTGATGAGGTAAAAAAAAACCACTCCCCAGTTCTAGACTCCCAACAATTCCAAAGGTTCCTTTGCTTATGTTAATTTTACTATTTCTACAGAGTAGGAAGAGTTGCCATTTTCAAAAGTGTCTGGCTATTTGTACACTGGTCAGCCCAACCATGGAGGCAGGCACCCTTAACGGTGGCTGGCAAGCAAGGGTGGTTATGCGAATCCAGTAATTATCATGATTTGAGGCCACAGGATCATTTGGGATTGGCTGCTGCCTTTGACAGTGGGTGGCATTACCAGCAGGCCTGAAAGCTAATATGGATCTAAGATTAAAGTATCACATGCAGGGTTATGAGTAACAGTGTACCTTATTCTCTATTGTTTGCCAAGACATCTCCCAGTATGTCTTAGGGCTGAGAACTAAGATGAAGTTCTGGATTACAAAGGTCCCCTGATGGGCACGCCATCTCAGGTGTTTCAAGTGCCAGACTTGTGTGTATGAATGTGCAAATGGTATGTATGAGTGTGTGTGTGTGTGTGTGTGTGTGTGTGTGTTATGTGTATGCAGGTATACATAATAAGCGTTAGAAATGGGCTTTGTAGACTGCCCCCCGTCTACTTGACAAAGATTAGAAGGTCCAGGTCCATGCACTCAGACATACAGACGTAAATAAGACACTAAGAATTCACACCTAGAGGTCCAAACAGAGCAACACAGAATTCTGGAGGGAGGGAAAAACATTACCTCTGGTTGAATTCATGGGGCCTCAGAGGTTTCATCTGTCTTTGAGGGTTTCACTGTACAGGTGAGGTCCTTTTAAGCAGACTGCATGGCATGAACAAAGGTGTGGAGGGGTAAGAGAGGAGAAAGGTCAGAGAACAGTGAGCCAAGCCATCATGAAACCCATCGCAGGTAACAGGTGCTCATTTCAGGGGGGTCTCCTGGAGACTTCATCCTAAAGCATCCTTTGTATCCTTCAACCCGTCACTTCCCACTTCCTAAACATTCTTCATTCTCCTTCTCAACTGTCATGACTATAACAGCATCTCCACCTGGACTCCTATAGGAGCTTTAACTGCCCTGCAAGTGGTCAGGCCAGGCTTCAGGACCGGCTACCTGAGGAGGTAACAAGACCTTAATCCCCATAAATATTTAAGCCAAGGGAGAACATCTCCTTGTCTGAAATATTATAAATAACACATTTCTGGGCATTAGAAACCAAAACAGGGAGCAAATATTAGTTGTTGATGTTAGGGTGGTAGCGGTCACATTATGGATGACAACATAGGGAATGTGTTCATCACAGGAGGGGGGGGACTAGAGAAAGGGAAGCTGGTTTCCAAGAGAATAAGTGACTGGCTCAGGGTCATCCAGCTAATGAATGGTGGGACCCACATCTTCTGAGTCGTTTTCGCAGCCCATGCTGCCTAAATAGCGTTGAACATTCAAACCTAAGAACAATATCCATTTCCATCTGCCTAAATAAATGGCAGTTTTCTAAAAACAGCACTACTGGGTGTTAGCACTGATGTTAGAAATCCCAAAGTTAAAAACAGTTTTCAAACATGCTGGATTTTTCCTTCAAAACTTGTGTTCAGATGATTCTGTAATTTTGGCAATTAAGGCACTCTCATTATGTGTCCCTTGACACTGACTTCCTGCCCGTTTGGAGACATCTAGTGTAGCAATTGAGGACTCTGGAACTTGATATCCTGGTTTTGATCGACACACTAAGGTAAAGGGCCTTAAGCAGGATTCTTAACCTTTCTGTATCTCAGTTTCCTCATCTAGAAAATAGTGATAAAAACAGTACCTACCTTATAAGATTGTCGTGAGGATAAAAAGAGTTAATACATATTAATAGTTAGAACAGTGCCTGGCATGTGCTAAGAGTATAATAAAAGCTTGCTACTATTATCATCGTCAGTAATTTTGTTATTTTACATGGCGGAAGCTCTCAACCCCTATATTAACGGCTCAGAACTTGATCAGAATCAAGCATGCCACAAATGGTCCTTGCCCATGCATCTCCTGTGACTAGAGCTGGGTGACTCAAAACCCTAAATCAATTAGGGTCCAGGCAAAAAAAAGAGGTGGCATACTCAACCAGGTAATGGAGGGACTATTTATAGAGGTGTGGGAAGGTCTGAAAGGACAAGTGGATAGGGGGGTGGTCGGGGGAGCCAAAAGAGGGAGCTAGAACTGTCAAAGGGTCACCTGATAGGAGCTGCAGCCTTCAGACAGGGGTGTAACCACCCACAGTACCCTGGCAGAGGAAGAGCCAGGCCCCATGTTCCATTCTCCCGCTGGTGCTTTCCGTTGACCACACCTAACCACAGCCAGAGGGCAAGAGAGTCTGAGTAAAGCAGTCAAGAGAGTTAGGCTCCTGGGGCACAGAGCTGGACGGAGACTGGTGGAAGGGCTGGAGGGGCCCATGGAGAATATCCAGCACAAGATCCTTGCTCACTTTGCTTTGATGTCCTATGGAAAATTTACCAATGATAGCAATACAACCCTAACCATAATTAGGGGGATAGGAGTTGTTCCTTAAGCCTTCCCAACTGGAACGTGACTTCTGAAAAACTTTTTGGCTCAGTGTTTTCCATACAATATTAAATCCTACTAGAGTTTTGTTGCAATTAGACTAGTGAACCAAATGAAACACACACCAGACTGCAAAAGATACGAGACTTGGCACCTAAATTCTGAGTTTAAATATCAGCTCTACTTCTTGTCACCGGAATGACCCTGGGGACTGAATGAACTAAATGCAGTGAGAACAGGTGAAGTAAGATATGAGAAACAGCACAAGCAACAGGTCTTGACGAATGCTTACGTGTTGGGGGTATGTACTGAAGAGTAGGGTAGAGGAAGCCAGGAAGATGGCGAAGCCGTGGACCGAGTTAGGGGATCCAGGGGAGAAGATGGTTTTTCGTTCCTTGCAGGAGCACCTATTATTCCCACTCTTTCTTCAAAGCCCGAAAGTCCTTCACTTTCCTGGTTAAATGGACTCAGGGGGAAATATTCATGCCGGTGGCCTCTTGGCAGCTGAGGTCTGTACTGACCCAGGTCGCCAGGACACAGCTGCCACCTTGGAAACTCAGTAAGTAGTTTGGACTTATTCCCCTATTAACTAGGAATTTGCAGTCTCAGGAGAGGGATAATTAGCACAAGTGATGCAATTTGGCTCATCCTCAACTGAAAGCTACAAGGAGACAATCAACATCAAAAAGCCTCTTGGTCCAGAAGTCTGCAAGGAAGTGACTAAGGATGGAGGGATTTTGATTTTGTACTTTTAGTTTTCAGCTGAACCAGTCCCTAATTGGAACAATATCATTAATTGCATGTTTGTCCCCATGTGGTCTCCAGGCCCCTTAATCTGCTGCAGATAAGGATCCCTACCATAGGGCAGTTTATCACCGTGTCCTGTGTCTCGTGTTGTAGTTGAAGGCAGTGTGGGATGGCATGTTTCACTGCTAGGATAGCAAATGCAGCTGGCAAATTTATTGGGTTTACCCCTCCCTATCCAAACAGATTGCTCTTCTCTTCCTCCCTCACTGATGGCATCCCGTGCAAAGAACTGCAATAATTAAGACGTCTGGTCACCAGTGTCCAAAAAGGAGGGAGCTGTGCTTTAATAGCTAACTCCCAGTGGAAAAACTTCCCAAGAATTTGCTTGGGTCAAAGACTTCTCGGACTTTCCCGAAGCGAGTGATAAACTTCTCTTGAGCCCCTGCGGTGTGCTGGAATTGTGGGGACACAATACATATTAAAACACAGCCTCTTCCATCAAATAGGTTAGATTTAAGTTAGGAAGCAAATGCATACACATAAGCAGGTGACCAACAATGTAAGCCAACCAGAGGACCGAGCTCCACTGAGCTTAGGATCATGGAATATCTCTGAGCCACGATCTTCCCCTGTAAAAGGGCATCCTAGGACTATTGTGAGAATTAAAATAGAGATTGCTTGTGAAAGCATCTTAAAAACAAATGTATTCATTATTACTATTACTGTGATTTACAAAAGTAAATCGGAAATAACTTAATTTTCCAATGACACCAAATGCAAAAGTAATTTTTGGCATTAACCATTCATAGAAACTATCTAATCATCTACAAAGTTGCTTGGAATAACCAGAAAATACTCCTGTTATACTCTTATGAAAAATCAGGAATAAAAATTTCAGCGTGGTTCAATTTCAAGTTTGTAAAAACAATTTATAGGAAAAAATGCAAAGAGAAACACAAGAATGTTAAATTAAATATTAAATGTTAAAATGACATCTTCCTTGGTAGCAATAAGGCCACCTAGCACCCAGATCTTGGTTTCTAAATACCATTCCCCACTAGAAGGGACCAGGAATCCTTAGAAAAATGGCTGGCTCCAGGGCTGAAACTGAGAAAGCATAAGATGTGCTTGGGATATTGTCTTATCTCAAACAATATGGAAGTGCTCAAAAAATGATAGGGAGGTTTCAAAAGAACAGAGAACCCATCCTGAAGCAACTCCCATTGGCCAAATCTAGGATAAATGATGGCGATGGAGAATCTGAATAAATGATGGTAATGGATTGTTACCCGTGGAATAAAATAAGAATCCATGAACTCATATTGAAATTAATTAAATAATCTCAGCATGGTACAATTTCAAGTTTGTAAAAATACTGTATAGGGGAAAATGTGTTAATGAATTTAATTAAATACAAAAATTGAAAAGAATGGAAAGTTCTTCCTTACAGTAGAATTTCAACTAATCAATAAATAAAAAATCATAAGATTAGAAATCACTGTTTGACAACCATAGTAATAAGTTATTCAAGCAAGAATTATCAATATATGCTAAAACTAACATATGAAAACTTTAATGAGAAACATGATATCTACTTTGTCTCAAAGCATCTTCTCACAAAATGCTCCCTAATTTCAAAGGGAAAAAGAGTAACTTTATATGAAACAGCCTGTAGATACCACCTTAACCAAGTGATCTAAGTTAACATCCATAGGAATGGGACAAATCTACATCCTGTGGCTGATATAATGTAATGATAAGAACACTATATTTTATTTCTCTGATGTTCATGACAAAAATGCGTAATTTGAATCCGTTATGAAAAAAGTCACACCAAATTGAGGGATGGTGTACAAAACTGACCTGTACTCTTCAAGAATGTCAGATCACGAAAGGAAGAAAATTTAAAAACTGAGGAAACTAACTGTTCCAGTTTGAGAGACTAAAGAGACGTGAAAACGAAGTACAGTGCATGATCATAGATTAGATCTTGGAGTGGATTTTTTTCTTTTGCCATAAAAGACACTATTGAGACAATTAGAGATATTTGATTAAGGTTATATATTAGACAGTAGCATTGCACCAGCATTAATTTCCTAATTTGGCTAAAGGAACATTTGTTATATAAGACATTATGCTTTTTTAAAGGAAATAAATACATCCTTAAGTATTTATGAATAAAAGCCATCATGTCTCCAATTCATTCTAAATTGGTTCAGAAAGAGTAATGATTGGCACACACACACGCATATGTGTGTGTAGATATATACATATGGCAAGAATGATGATACGTATGTGATAAAATGTAAACATTTAGGGAATCTGCGAGGTAATATAGAATTATTTACACTATTGTTACAATTTCTCTGTAAATTTAAATTATTAAAAATAAAATGTTGAAAATATAGTAATATTGGACAATGGGGTTATTTTTTCTTCTTTATACTTTCCTGTACTTCTCATATATTCTGTAGTTAATATGTGAGATAGATAGATGCATACGTACATATACACACGTATGTGAAATAAGGTTTTTATATCATTCCATTAACACTATTCTCATTGTACTTTATACACTCTTGTACTGTAATACATTACTGTATTGTACATTAATACATTGTACTGTAATACATATCCAATGTAATACAAATTATGATTGTTTCCTTCAGAAAAATAGCATCATCAGTCAGCTGTGTGACTTCAGTAAGCCTACAAAAACAAAAATCCCAAAAGTTCAGAGACTTCTTACACAGAGACTTACTTCTCACTCATGTTACCTGTGGACTGTTAGTTGGCTGCATTCTGGGGCTCAGTTGCATATGGCTTTCCTATCCTGGAAATAAGCATTCTCTATATTGGTATCATGGCAAACACAAAAGATCAAGAGAGCTAGTAGAAAAATGCAATGAAAAAAAAAAGAAAGAAAAATGCAGTGGTTCTTAAAACTTCTGTTTACACATGGCACATGACAATTTTTCTCACATTTCATTAAGCAGAGAAATTACATGACCAAGTGGAAAATGGGGCAAAGAACTATATTTATCCCATAGGGAAGCTCTTCAAATCACATGACAAGAGGCAGGGATATATAATCTTCTTGGAAAGGAGGAAGCAAAAGTTGGGAACAAAGATACAGTATTCCACAATAAGTATCTTGATCATAAATATTTGCTTCCCTCCCTTCTGCACACAAAATATACCACTCCTCAACAGAAAAGCCCAAAAAGTCTAATGGGATATGACAGTAAGTGGAAAGCCCAGGTTCTTATAATAGTCTCTACATTAAAGGTGGTCAAATGTGGCTCCTCTTGATCGAGAGACCCATGAACCAAAACAAAGCAAAAGACAGTTATCTTTTCTTCCCCCAAATTCAACATGCATTGGTGGAACAGGACCAGGATAACTGCAATGAATTCTCCCATTTGTAAAGGAGAATAATAACATAGAAGCATCAAGCGATCACTTGTCCACAGCAATTCTGAAATATGACTGGGAAAATACTGTTAAACCCATACCCTGAAGTAAGGAATATTCTTTGATTAGATACCAGGTCTTCTCCCTGGATGCAGTCATTGCTCTCCATGGCTCTTGGCTTCATACACTGATAATTTCTTCCTTTTCCATTATCTTCTTGATACATCTGTAGAGAACATTAAGGAATCTTCTGTCCTTGGGAGCTGAGTGGCAGAAATTTGGGGGCCTTAATGTTAGTTTATGTCTTTAACAGTTACAATCTCTTAATTCATGCTGGTGGCTCTTTTGGAAATAAAAATCTCTCAAAACCATCATTGGCTATTCACCAACCAACATTATGTGCCAGTAACTACACCCAGAATTCTTTTGAAGACATGCCTCTCTAGAATTAATTAGAGGTGCTTCAAACTTATCATGCTTTCATGAGAGAGCAAACCCTTCGTTTCCTTTCCCTGAACCAATGTAAATTATTTACTCAGGATCACCTTAATTCACTTAAAGGTTTTAACAAAGGATAGGGAGGTTACACCCTTAATTTGGACTTTGCTTGGGGTCTTAATATAATTATCTTTTGTTGCTCAACACATTTTTCAGTTTAACTTTTACAGGTTGCATGTGAGAATCACTTATATCCTACAAGTCCTGAAAGTTCTAGATTCTCTCTTTTCCCTTTTATTCCTGCTTGAAAACTGGACAATTACTTCTGAGCTCATCTCTTTCTTATAGTACCTTGTCACATGCCGCCAAGAACAAAAAAGCACACAGGTCTCATTCTGTTTGCCAAACTCTTCACCTAAAGCCACATCTTCATTAGGTAAATTATTATCCTCCAGGTTATCTCAGGAAATAGTTTTACCAAATGTTTAGCCACTGCCTGACATGAGTCACTTTGTTGTCAACTTCAATAATAATTTCCTCCCTGCCCACTGCTTGACTGTGAGCCAGTGCCACATAATTTGGTTGTTTTTGTTTCATTTTGTTTTGTTATGGTAACACCCCACTCTGGTACCAATTTCTGTATTAGTCAGCTTTCACTGGGTAAGACCATGGTAACAGCCCAAAATCTCAGTGACTTCCAAAAACAGTGGTTTATTTTTGTTCGTGTGTAATGTGAGCCTTACACCCAGTGAAGACTGACTTATACACTTCTATACTAGAAATGTGAGCTCAAAGGAAAAGCTCCAAAGCTTCAGAGATGGTGTAGTAACAAGAAGTTCTACAAGAAGGGAAAAACTGCCTTCTCCTGCTGTATTCCTTAATACAGTGAATGACTTCACCATCTATCGGGCTTCCTGAAGCTACAAATAGATAGATGAGTAATCCTCTACTTCTCCCTCTCCTTCATCCCCTGCATCCTCCAGGCTTCAAATAAAAATATTCTTGGCAACTAGAACATTACCTGACTTATTTTGTAGTCTCTCAATAGCTGTTGTTTAAGTTAATGTACAAAATTATCTGATTAAAAGAAAATCTAATGTTTATTAAATCCCTACTCTATAGCAGGGACAATCACTCCCATAGATGTTAAGTGATAGTACAAGGAATTAAACCCAGATCTTTCTCACTGAAATGCCCCTGTTCTTATAATATACTTTATACCTCTGTCATTGCTTTGGGACTAATGGGAGGTCCATAAAAACAGGCATAGACAGATCCTCGTTTGCCATTATCCCATCTCTCTGCATTCAAACGTGCTGTCTACAAGGGGCAACATGGCCTACTTATTCATTAAGGCTAACAGGGAACACACGTCCAGGGTCATCTTTATCTTCATCTGAAGGACTTCAGAGCATCTCTTTGATTTAAGGGAATCTTCTTGTGAAGTATTAGTACCTCCCTCCAAACTCTAGGATTACCCAGGAGGGAGAGCCTTATGTTGCTGCTTTAATTACCTGGCCATTCTTCTCACTAACTAGGAAATTACAAGAGAAACACAGCACTGTATCTAAGAAAATGTTTACAGATCATAGTAGCTAGTCGTCAAGGATAAGAAGACTCCCAGTATTCATGCCCTGATATAGTCTCCCCCCACACTGAATCTGGCTTGGTCTGTGGCTTGCTTTAATGGATAAAATGTGGTATTATGCTGTGCCAATTCTGAACTTAAGCTTTCAGAATGCCTCACAACCACTTTTGCACTTTTAGGAGCCCTGAGCTGCTATGTAAGAAATCTTGCTACCTGCTGGAAGGCACACTTGCAGAAACCAAGTGGAGAGGCCACTCAGAGAGGAAGAGGTCCTAGATTACATGAAGACAGAAAGAAAGACCCAGCCATCTCAGCATCCCAGCTGAGTTCAGCCTTCTAGTCAACCTTTCCTCATTTCCACGGCCATTGTGAAAAGTCAGATGAAATAATGGTTGGGAAGGTGCTGTCTAATCTCTGCCCGAGCACACAGGTTTGTGTTATCACACATTCAATCAACCATAAGTGTGTGTTGAGCATTGAATTCAGCCAAAGGGTAGTAGATAGAATAGGGAAGGGGATGTCAAGTCTATCCTGGAGGACCTTCCACTGGAGAACAAAACAAACTCGTGCGCAGAGATGACACTGTGCACTCAGATATTCTCCCTCTCAGCTCTTGGCAGAACCACAGGGATGGGAGGGAAGCAAGGACGATCAGGGGTGGGTGACAGGGCGGAGGGGTCTGTGCCTCTGAAGGTCAGAACACATAATGAAGCAGTCACACCACCTCTCCTAAGGGAGACAGATTTGTTACGGCACATTCTGGGGAAATCAACTAACTTGTCATGGGCTTTTCTGTTGAAACTTGATTTCAGACATAGGACCTTAGAGGAGAGAAAGCAAGGTGACGTGGCAGTATCCCCAAGGTGCTAGAATTCTGGTAGACCCTTCTCCAGGGGACACAGGGAATTTTTGAAGCCAATTATACTCTAAATTAACTTGCAACTCCTGGAAATGCCTTCTAGTCTTTGGAGAGAGATCAAGAGTTCCTGGAAAAGAGCCACGACAGGGGCAAGATGAGGGACACACTAACAGGAAGAGGGCAGCATGGCTTTACAATGTGTGCGGTCAAGAACTGAAAAGGAAATAAATAAGGGAAGGTTAAATTCACTCCCAGCTACAGTGGCCACAGCAGCCCTCAGGGGTCAAGGCGGCTCCACAGGCTGCCGGAACCACTAAACTGGGTCCTGGACAACCTGCCAGGGCTAACCCTGTCCTGCGTTCTTGGTAACCCCTCCACGTGGCTGATCCTGCCCCATGAAAGAGGCTAGACGTACAGAATTCTAGAATAAGCAGAGCTTTAACGTTCCAGCCAAAACCCTGCTGCTTTCTGAGCATCTCAGCATGGTTCATGGGTATAAGTTGGACAGACTTATCTCAAGACATGCTGGGACCTCCGCAGTACAGACTGATGGCCAAGGAAAGAAGAACCCTGACTGCTCCAAGAGGAATGCCAAAGGACATTTAGAGATGCCCAAGTGAGTGTGGTGAGCCCAAGCTTGAATTAGGCTGCAATTTCTGTCAAAGAAAATCTACTCAGTGGGTCAGTATAACAGCAAGAAACCCGCTTGGAATGGATCCATGTATCAGGAATAATGGTAAATCAGCAATGCAGAGGGCACGTGGGGCTGTGAATGACGACCAGGCTCACTGACTAATGGGCTGAAAGCAAGAAGGCCAATTCTAGGCTCCACTCAATAGAGGGGATGATCCTACAAATGCCCTGCCAAGTCTTGATCAGAATTTCCTCAGGGCATGGGACTGATGGAAGACACCAGTGCCTACAACTTGAGAAGTCAAGGACTGATCATCTCAGTGATGGAGTGCTCTCATTTTCCTCCCGTTTTCTGGAAATTTCCCTATTAGACCCATTCAATCCCTGCATACACATAACCGTATCAAAGCTTGGCTCGTACCCTGGAGGACCAGCTCTCTATACATATACAATTCTATATTTAATGCACTTTAAATTCCACTTCAGTGCTGTGACTAATGACTCAACATCTCTCTCCTGCCAATGCTTAGAACCAAAGACCCCGTCTCAGATGGAAACTTTACCTTGACCACATTGATCCTCCCCTCGAAGGTCTGTAAGTCAGTCAAAGATTCCCTCATTACTCTACCCCAGCAAGTTACACGAGAAGATTTCTTATCCTATTTACCCCTTTCATGCATGCCTAGGCCTCTTTTCCACCCAGGTAAACCCCATATCCCTCACAGGGATATTTCAAAAGTGAGGCGGAAGTACAGCTCAAACAGACACCAAAGGACCGTAAAACTATTTTAGTTGTCAAACTTTTTTTTTCCAAACCATATTTTCCACAGTGGACTGGCAGGTATACATAACAGATATGTGCCGAGCTGCTCCAGATGAACGAAGGGCAGGGGAAGGAGATCCTTAGGCCTCCAAGGGACTCAGGGGCTATCAGAGCAAAGGAGGAGAGCCACCGACCTAGACTGAGTCGCTTAATTTACAAAGGAGAGCACTGAGCCCTGAGAGTGGAAGGAGTTTGCCTGGAGTCACAGAATAAATCGGTGCTAGAGCCTAAACCAGAAACAATGTCTGCTCTGGCTTTATACATGGAGATCTCTATGCTCTCTCTCTCTCTCTAAAATTTATCCAGGATATCCATGGAATCAGATGATCAAGTTGTTCAAATATATCCATTTGACTTGATCCATCTTATTTGGGAAATGTGTAAAATAACAAATCCAACATAATGTCAAACCGTATTTTATTAAATTTCATTGGATCCCTATTAGGATCATCATAAATCTTTTATTTTAGGAAAATCAGAAAATGCTCCAATTGAATAAAAAGTATAAGTTGATTACATTAGAGAAAAAGGAACCCTCCTACACTGTTGGTAGGAATATAAATTGGTACAGCCACTATGGAGAATGGTATGGAGGTTCCTTAAAAAACTAAAAATAGAGCTACCATATGGCCCTGCAATCCCACTCCTGGGCATATATCTGGAGAAAAACATGGTCCGAAAGGATACATGCGCCCCAATGTTCATTGCAGCACTGTTTACAATAGCCGAGACATGGAAGCAACCTAAATGTCCATTGACAGAGGAATTGATAAAGAAGATGTGGTACATAGATACAATGGAATACTACTCAGCCATGAAAAAGAATGAAATAATACCATTTGCAGCAACATGGATAGACCTAGAGATTGTCATACTGAGTGAAGTAAATCAGACAGAGAAAGAGAAATATCATATGATACTGCTTGTATGCAAAATCTAAAAAGAGGGCTTCCCTGGTGGCGCAGTGGTTGAGAATCTGCCTGCCAATGCAGGGGACACGGGTTCGAGCCCTGGTCTGGGAAGATCCCACATGCCACGGAGCAACTAGGCCCGTGAGCCACAACTACTGAGCCTGCGCGTCTGGAGCCTGTGCTCCACAACAAGAGAGGCCGCGACAGTGAGAGGCCCGCGCACCGCGATGAAGAGTGGCCCCCGCTTGCCGCAACTAGAGAAAGCCCTCGCACAGAAACGAAGACCCAACACACCCAAAAATAAATAAATAAATAAATAAATTTATTAAAAAAAAAAAATCTAAAAAGAAATGATACAAATGAACGTATTTACAAAACAGAAACGGACTCACAGACTTAGAGAATGAACATATGGTTACCGGGGTGGAAGGGTGGAGGGAAGGGATAGTTAGGGAGTTTGGGATTGACATGTACACACTGCTATATTTAAAAAGGATAACCAACAAGGGCCTACTGTATAGCACAGGGAACTCAGCTCAATGTTATGCGGCAGCCTGGAGGGGAGGAGAGTCTGGGGGGGAAAATGGATACATGTATATGTATGGCTGAGTCACTTTGCTGTGCACCTGAAACTATCACAACATTGTTAATCGGCTATACTCCAATATAAAATAAAAAGTTAAAAAAAATTTCATTGGATCCCTGTTAGGATCATCATAAATATTTTAGGAAAATCAAAAAATGCTCAAATTGAATAAAATAAGTTGATTACATTAGAGAAATAATTCAAATGTGCTTTGAAAATGCATTTTATTTGTTATTTATTTATTTATTTATTTATTTATTTATTTATTTATTATTGGCTGCACTGGGTTTCCGTTGCTGCACGAAGGCTTTCTCTGGTTGCAGTGAGTGGGACGTACTCTTTGTTGCGGTGCACGAGCTTCTCATTGTGGTGGCTTCTCCTATTGCAGAGCACGGGCTCTAGAGTGCAGGCTCAGTAGTTGTGGCGTACCAGCTTAGTTGCTCCGCAGCGTGTGGGATCTTTGTGGACCAGGGATCGAACCCGTGTCCCTCTGCATTGGCAGGCGGATTCTTAACCACTGTGCCACCTGGGAAGTCTGAAAATGCATTTTTCTAATAAGTCATTGAAATCATCTTTCTATGGAAAACTAAGTTATTAATTTAAATAGACAATGTATCTGTTCATGATCAATGTAAAGAGCTGGAATCAGCACTTGTTTGAAGCACATGTAGAAAATTTAGAAGAATATGAGATTTGGTAATAGCTGCACAGAAGGGTGAAATTAGTCTAGGGACTCAAGTTTTATAACATGCATATGGTGACCATATTTTCTAAACAAAAAATCAGGACACATGGTTGACAAGTAAGAATACCCTTATGGGGACAATGGAATAGATATAACAACCAGGTCTGTTCCAGAGAACCTGGAACATATGGTCCAGGATGCAGCAGCAATTTTGTGAGGCTTGTCTCCTTCACAGTTAATGGTCTTATTCATGGGTTGAGAAACCAGTGTGTATTCCCAGTGTCTGTGTTCTTAACTTTCACTTTGTCCTCCTAAGGCAAACTTTATTAAGAAAAAGAAAAGTCTTTAAAAAGTTAAAGTTCTGTAGAAACATGAAAGTCCATAATTATTAACAACACTATAAAATATATAATTTATGTATTGATATACTGGGCCAAATATTTGTTTACTTATCAATTCAATAGATAGTTTATCTGCTCATTTTGTATTAGGTACTGTTCTGGGCACTGAGGATACAGTGATGAATCAACCCTGATCCTTGCCCTCATGAAGCTTACAGTCTAAAAGACAGTATATTAACATAATAATAATCATGGTTTACTGGTCATAGTCATAGTAAATAGTCCACTTGCCATCCTTTCAACCAATTTTGTGTGATGTAGCAGATCATGCATGCCTATATTATCAGACCTAAATTTATATACGTACTAGCTGTGTAAGTTGGAACGAGTCACTTCATTGCTTTGCGCCTCAGTTCCCTAATCTACGTGGGGATAATTAATAGCTTCTCATCATAGGAAAAAAGAGAATGGGATGTGCATATAAAATGCTTTTGCTGAGACAGTCTGCAGTTTTATTCTTTACAATAAAGGTAAACAAATAAAATGCAAAAGTAATCTCAGTTTATTAAGGCGTCCAGATAAACAATCTTTGCAGAATAGGTTATGATCTCCCCAGAATACACAGCCCTTGTATACATGCGCTTACACAGCTCTTAGTCCAATTCACTCAGATTCAGAAAGAAGTAACTTGCTTCAAGTAAAGAACTCTCCTGTCTTCACTACTGTTTGTATACATCTCTAGTATAAATGTGCTCAAAGGTATCACACTGAAGTTTGAAAAACCAAGCAGTGGGTATGGTCTAGCAGTCATCAGTGTTCCTGCAAAGAACTAGGTCCTCATGCAGTAAACAGGAACCTTTTTGCAGGTAGGAGAGGTCTCCCCACTTTCTTTAGGTGATCTAGATTTGAAGAATGATTGATAGATGTCTCACCCTAGGAGTTAGATGGTGAAATGGCTTTTGTCACAAGGAGGCAGGTCTGGGGGTAGGATGGTGTAGGTCTCTGAGTAAAATCTTGCCAGCCAGATATGATAGTTTTCCAGTTTATTCTCTGGACGCATTTCCCTTTTCTCATCCCCAGCTTTAATAAAATTGCGAAAGTGGCCAAGCCTTTTTTTATAGCTTTGCAGAAGAGTATTAAGACAACATCTAGCAGGACACTTTCAGGCCCTTACCACACACACAAACACACTCTAAAATGTTTGCTATACATCTTTCTGAATGCCCGGGATAGCACATCCCCCATATTATGTCCTGGTAGGTTAGTCCTTAACCAGAGAAATGGCTGTGGTTGGTCTTCAGACAAAACAGATATGGGGTAGGTCTTGATGGAACACGATGATACATCAACACCCCTGCATCTCCCTCATGCTTATGACATCATCAGGTAGCCCAAGACTGTACCAGTTGCCTAAATTCTGCCAGTCGTGGTCTTCCTCCCCTTTTCCTGCATGCCAGTAGTCAAAGGAGTGAGTGTAACCCCACCTGAACCAGCCCGTGGTTACAGAGGAACAGGAGTTATTCTGCATGCAACAAAAAGTCCTGAAGAAGTCGTAACTGAGTGATGAAGAAAACGGTAGGGGTCACCAGAGGCAGGAAGCACGTGACTCGGCCAGCATCTCGGCAGCAGCACGTCAGCCTGTGGTTCTCAGCTGGCCGCACTCCAGAGGGCCAGACTCCAGACATGTAGGCAGTGCAGACAGAAAAGTAATTCTCTGGAGGCCAGAAAAGCCAACCGGGCACCTGGGATCTTAGCCACCATTGACATGTACAGCATTCTTGCCATAACAACTGGTTAGAGGTAATAAACCCCCTCTTATTTAAATGGCAAGTGACTAGGAGTGTTCGTTTTTGCTTTCAGCAGAAGTGTAAAAGGAAAGGATTCAAAGGGAAGAAAAATAACCCTGACTCATTCCCTGAGCAGTGAGGCAAGAATTAGAAGAGACAGCCTATGTTTAAATAGAGCCCATCGATAGGTCCCCAAACGGGTCCCTTTGCTTTCATTGTCCCCACACATTTCTTCTGTCAAAACTCTTAAGCAGGAGATTTTCTTTGGGGAAACATGATAAAAATTATGATTGCTAAGCTATCCTGCTTTTTAAATTTATAGACTCAAACTCCCTATGCGTTCTCCTTCAGGGACCACGTACATTTATTCTGACATCACATACACTCAAATGACAGACGTGCCCACTCAGGTGTCACACCTATTACCAGCATGATGAGAACTGAGGTACCCACAGATGGGTGACCAGCTGCTGATGAGGGAAAGTTCTGCTCTTTCTTGGAAGTTCCTCTTCTCAGAAAACTCTTTTCTTCCTCCTCCTTCCTCACAAAAGTTTTATTGTCCTCATCATTTTATGTTACCATGCCCCATGTTATAATAGGACCAGACCTCCTCTGTCTTCATTGACTGCAGCCTCATCTAAAAATCTATGACCAGCTATGTAATTAAAGTTTTAACTCTCAGGGAGATTGCTTTTTACCAGTAGACTTTTGTATTTGTCATTGGCCGTTTCCAAATAACTTTCAGCCATCTTCAGGAATTGTGTCTACTCTCTCTCTCCTTCTCTCTCTCTCTCTTTCTCTCTCTCTCTCTCTCACACACACACACACATACACACACACACACACACACACACACACACACTCAAATACAAACACCATTCATGCCACTGGTTGGTTGACTCCTATCTTATAATTTTCTTAGAACAGATGCCTGTAAGTCAGCCTCAGCTCTCTTTTTGAAAAAATGCCAGTCCCTCCTGCCTTTCAGCCTGGGTAAGCCCACCTGCATTACTAAAAGTTACCACATCATTTGCCCTGGAAAACTCCATGGACCTCGAACAGATATTCAAAGTGTTTAGGGGGAAAATAAAATACCTTAACGGCATTGCCAAATAACTGTGGGGAGGGAGCCTCAGAAGTCACCACGGGCCTGACTGGAAGCCTATGAATCTTTGCAAAGTAAAATCCTTTTAGCCCAGGATCCCTCCAGGCCACAGAAACTGCCCTTGAGTACATAAAGATGGATCCGAGGCTACTGGCCACACCTCGGGCTGCAGGAGAACTTGTGCATTTTTTAAAACGATGTTTATCGGGTCTACGTTGTTTTTCTAGCTCAAAACTGAGACATGAAAATGGAATTTTTAGCCAGTAACTCATACATTTAGATTCCTGGTTTTTAGGTTTTGGAAAAAATGCACCTAGTTGTTTTCTTATTACAATACTGCTGGTTTTGTTCACCGGTCCATGTTTTTCTTGGACTGTGGTGGAGTGGAATGTTTTAAATTATGGGCTTTTGCTTTTTACCCTCCGATGTCTACTAAATAAGTCCATCGTCTAATTCTAAAATTGTGAGGCAGCAAACATGCACTTGTAGCCAACAAAGCTACATTTTTATTCCAGAAAGGGTATTTCTGTTCTAAATTTACAGCAAAATAGCTCTGGAGACAAAGGCAGCATTTCAGCCAAACCAGATGTGCTTCTTTATAATGGCATGTGGCTTCCAGTGCGTTGCTAAGTAGTCTACCTTACTGAATGTTTCTCTTCATTATTAAAATCTATCGTAAAGTGTTTTGAACCTTCAGCTGATGTTAAAAAACAAAACAAAACATTGGCTATGTTTTGATTTAGCCATTAAAACAAAGCTCAACAACAACAGCAAAGATAAACCCACCACTCTGTGGGATAAAGAAATCTGATATTATTTGGAATCAAAGACTAAGTCATATTTTAGGCTTTTGTTACCAACAATGTTACCAATCCAAAGCAGTCGTAAATTAAATTTAAGTGAAATGGATTAAATCGCTCTTGGTAGAGCTACTGCAATTTGGCTAGACTCCCCGTCCCTCTCTTTTCTACTGTAATCCTTTCAGGCAAGGGGCTAGGGGTGGACACTGCATGACCTTCAATGTCCTTCCTGATCTGAGATTTCAGGGACTTTATAATTCTGAAACTACAAGCTACTCTGAATCAGTAAGTCTAAGCTTCTCTGATTCTCTGCCTACCTGACTCTCAGACATCATGGCAGGTCACTGGGGTGAACTCCTAGCCTTCAAAAGGAGCTACGGATCATGATGAAGCAGAGAACCCGGGTAAATGCCACCTTGCCTTCTAAGCAGGCATCGAATTGTTCATCCTGATCCTGCCAACTCCTGGGGAAATCAAAGGTAAAATGAGAAGAACTTATTAGGACTTTTGACCCTAAGTTGCTTCTAAGTAAACAACAGTGAGGACAAAGCCATGTCAAGGTTTAAACTCTTAAGTTTCAAATGTAGACTTGAAAGAACCTTGGCAATCTTTCCCTTCTTCCAATGTCTTCCCTTTTGTTTTTCTTTTAGAGTTTGAATTAGTCAGCTTCGCTACTGTTTGAAAACTCTGAATTGGGACGAGCCTGATTGTGTTTGGATGTTGATGATGGTATGTCTTGGAGGAGGGAAGGGGTGTACAGTGCCCGCCACCTCCCAGCACTCGCATTAGCTTCAGTTAATAAAAGGCCAGACTCTTGCTTGGCACCAGAGCCGAAGAGACAAGCACATACTTTCCTGTGTCGTTAGAACGTCGTGTGAAACCAGTTCCACTTACAAAGACTCCTTTCTTCCATCCTTGCTCTAAGTCACATTTCCCCATTTCATATCTACTATTTACAGATTAGTACTAGAATCTGGGATCCTGATTGAAAGTCCTACTATTGGGAGAGAAGGGAGGGAAAAAAAGTCTCATGTTTGTTAGTAAAACATATTCTGCAGGCATCTAACTGGTCTGCCCTGATATCCTCCTCCAGTGCCTGTCTTCTGCTACTGCTTTAGCTTCTGCTAGTTTTTGACCTTGGCTCTCACTCAAATGCTAGCTCTGGTATGCATTGTGCAGGCCCTTAAGTTGTCCATCAGCTGTAGCTTCTCCTGATGCCTCCCCAGCCCTTCCTGAATAGCCATGATACTTTTCTGCTGTAACTTCAGAATCCACTTGCCCTGTTAAGCCATACTCTAGTCTGGGTGGGACACCATGGAGTTCTCAGTCTTTCGGTGCTAAGAGAGAAAGGAACAATTTTTGCTTAAGCCAAAATGCTATAGGTTTCTAAACTTGGGTGTTATATATTATAATCAGGTTGACAGATGGCAACAATGTGTGGTTTGAAAGACACAAGATAACCCTCTCTTCCCTCTTCCCCCCAATACTGATCATGTCCTAGGGTCAGGAACCCTCGACACTTGTTCTGACCCTGGGTCACCCTGTCGAAGGTCCTTGTGGAAATGATGCAGGTAAGCTTTCTGGGAAGTGTGCATTAGCCTGAATTTGTTTTATATAGAATGGCAGAGAATAGAATCTCAGCATTTAGATCAGGCCCTCAGTTTCTTGCTCTATCTACTCAAACTACCATAAACCCCACAGAAAACTCACTCTGCTTTGCACAGTTCTGCTTCTTACAAACTCAATCCTGGTGTTAACAGTGATCATCTCTAGATGCTAGGGTCATGGCTGATTTTTAAATTCTCTTTATACTTTTGTTTTTGTATGTTATAAAATTCTGTAATGAGCAAATATTATTTAATTTCAGTAAAAAAGTAAGCTTCATTGTTTTAAAACCAGGAAAAAGAAAGTTCTTTCCGATATGAGCCAAATTCTGCATCCCTGACATTTTCCCTCATAAGTTTTGTTCTGACATCTGATCAATGAGCCTAATTCCTCTTCCCTTGACAACCATTCATATACCTTAAAGTATCAAGTACATTCTTGATTCTGCTCTTTCTAAATGTCTGCCCCTATTTTCATAGTTTCTGGTGCCTTCTCCAGCCTGGTCAAACACTAAATGATCTCTAGCCTACCTGCAGTATTTAATAGTGGTTTAGATCTGAATATAGTACAGCTAGTGTGCATTTGCTCAGTGCAGATAACAGTGCAATATCACCTCCTTTAATCTGAGCAATCTACTACTATAAATGTAGCCTTTAGCTATCACAACACACTTTGGTTTCTATTGACTTTTGAATTCATCTAAAATGCTTAGGACATCCCGCAACACATACATAAACAAGATTTTTTTCAGTCTTAAAATTGAACAATTGATTTTTCAAAGCTAAATAAAAGACACTGCGTCCGTCTTGTAACATTACCTCTTGTACTTTGGGCTCATTATTTTAGCCCTTTAATGTTATTCTGATTCCTGGTCCTACCACCTAAGCCTCAGTGATCACTCTGAGCTTTGTGTCACCTGTGAATGTGCTGCTCATGAACTGACAAGCCTAAGATGGGCTGGGAGACTCACCACTTGGAGGGACTGCCCTTTGAGCCAACAGGTGATTCTGAACATACTGGAAAAAAACACTGGCTAGAAGATGCTAATTAGCATAACCAAGTCTCCATTTCCTCATTTTGTGATTCTTAATTTCTTCTTTTCGAGATTGTTGTGAGGAGTAAATAATTTTAAGATAATGCCTTGAAAGATGTCTGTCACACAGAGGGTGCTCTTTACCATTAGCTTCACTTCCCATGTTGGTAAATTTGTTCAAAGAGTTGGGAACCAATGTAACCATAAAGTAATCTAGCCCACACTTGGCTAAAAGTCTTGCAGGAAACCATCTCTGCCCTGCCTATGGTAACCCTTCTCAGAGTCTCCCAAAATACAGAATAACAGGACAGCCTTCAGAGATGCACTTGAAACATCACTTTGAACTGTCTTTCACTTCTTCACAATGGCCTTGTGTCAATTGTCACAATGGTATGAAGTTTAAAATGTAATTATTTGTAATAATAATGGCATCATATTTATGCGGATTTGGGGGGTTTCTAAGATACTTTTGCATACATGATCAAGTCATCTGTTACAGCAGTTCGGTTCGTTAGGATCCCTAACCCCCCACATTACAGATTAGCAACCTGATATCTGAAGAGTTCCGATGACTTGCTCAAAGCCATGTAGTCAGTGACTGAGCTGGTACAAAACCCAGGTCTTGTGATGATTGGTTTTGTCCTCTTACTTTCATTCCACCCAAGTTTATTTTGGTTCTCAGAATGACCCAACATCCCAAGGGTTACCTCTGAGTAGATCCCTATAAGAGGGCTTGGTTTAATAAAATGGGACCCATTTCTTTCTGACTTACACAAATTTGCTTATCCGATTAGCCTAAGCAAAGAACAAAATTCTAAGAACTGATAACTTTTCATTAGGGAAGCCGAAGGAGGGACAAGTCAAAGGTACAAGGAGTCAATCTAGACTGAGATATGACAGCAAGAAAGCCAGAAAATGAAGTGAGACAAAGTGCTAGTGAAGAGCAAAGGAGCACTGAGGACATCTTTGTTAACATCACACCTGTTTCCCGAAGCCACTACGACGTGTCATTTTTAGATCTATGTTCTTCTGCCCCAAATCTTAAATAGCACCTTTCAGCTTTCCAATATTCTCCATAAGCCTTCGCTCACTCCTCCAAGGAACTGTATCACTCACATGTATGCATTTGCAAAGTTATTGCTCACAGACAGTGCCAAGGAAAATACATCCACAATGTGGCCGTGGTCAGGGTCTGGAAGACATGTTTTAACACCATGGTTCTCAAGCTTTTCATTGCCAAGGACCACTTTTCATGTTTTCCCCCAGGGACCTCAGAAAGTCCTACAATGGCGGCAGCAGCAGACAATCAGAACTTCTGATCCACATGAGATATCCAGGGTTACCAGACACACTCAAAGAAATTCCATTCCAAAGCACAGACATTTGACATATTTGTAGGCTGTTTGACTTTATTTGGGGCAAGTGTACATTTTCCATTAGCCTTATTTATTTATCTGAATATTTATTTGTATGTATTCATGCCCCATTTCTTCCCATTAAGAGTTTGAAGTGACCTTATAGCAAAAATACAAACATTGAAATAAAAACAAAATGAAATGAAAAAGTTGGGAAATGCAAGTATACATGGAAAATCAAAACCAAGAAAAAGAAGACTGGAAATATGCACCCATTAGGATCAACATGAATGCTGTGAAAGGGCATCTTATTTCATTAAGACTGTCCTGTAACCCAGGGCAAAACTGGGAAACAAAACCAGGTCTTTGGTTTTCACTATTCAAAAGGGAGTCTCATGTGGGACTTTTTGCAGCATTGGATGTAGGCCTAAGACTTCTGCTTTAACCTAATATTTTCAGACCTCAGGGCTTCTATACAATAAAGCCAAAGATTCATTCTTGTCTGGGCACCTGCTCCCCAACCTAACAAGTCTTTAATGAGTCCACCAGTAGTAACAGCAAAGGAAACAGACCCCTGGACCACACAGCTCTCCTCTTTTCTCCCCTGAATTAGAATTTGTAGGGAGAGAGCAGGATACCACCCCTCCCCACAGCCACAGGCAAACTTTATAAAGAGGATGTGAAACCCAAGAAATCATTCCATTACTGTTGTGTATATACATAGGGGCTCACGCATGCTAGAAACCGTGCCAGGATATTTACGTCTACAAGTAACCAACTTGCCAGAAGTTTAAAAAAACAGCGATACAATTAATATTCATTCCTGGGCTTTGGGAAAGTAAGAAATTTCAATAAAAAGTGCTGAAGGGAGCTGAAAAATACAATAAACCAGGGTCAGCAAACATTTTCTATAAAGTCTTACAGATAGCAAATATTCTAGATAATAAATATTTTAGATTTTGCAAACCATACATTTCCATCACAAATATTAAACTCGATCATTGTGGTGCAAAAGCAGACATAGACAATATGCAAATGAACAGATGCGGCTACAGTCCAACGAAATTTTTATTTACAAAAGCAGGCCAAGGGCTGGATTTGGCCCACAGGCCATGTTTGGGGACCCCTGCTATAAATGGAAACAGAAATAACATGCTATGCCTCTGAACAATGACCCTAAACAAACAACTTTATGAGTTGCCATGCATTAAAGACTCCATTGGCTGTTTCTAAGACTCTTGGAGTTTCTGGCATCTCTACTTTTACTTCTTTTCAAGCTTCTTCCAAAGGTGCTGGGTCTGATATTAGTTTTCTTGCACAAGAATGGAGAATTATGAAACATGCATTCCAGTGAACACACTGATGACACACTGCCTGACACACACTAGGTGTTTTATCTATTGACTTCTCACAGTCCTTTTCAAAAATGCTGACTGCATTTGGGGGAGGGAGAATATGATTATCTTCATCAGGTTATCAGCCCAGCATGAGATCTCGGGCAAGTCACTTGATCTGCCCCAGACCCGTATTTTTTTTTTTAATTAATTCATTCATTCATTTATCCTTGGCTGTGTTGGGTCTTCGTTTCTATGCGAGGGCTTTCTCTAGTTGCGGCGAGGGGGGCCCACTCTTCATCGCGGTGCGCGGGCCTCTCACTGTCGCGGCCTCTCTTGTTGCAGAGCACAGGCTCCAGACGGGCAGGCTCAGTAGTTGTGGCTCACGAGCCCAGTTGCTCCGTGGCATGTGGGATCTTCCCAGACCAGGGCTCGAACCCGTGTCCCCTGCATTGGCAGGCAGATTCCCAACCACTGCGCCACCAGGGAAGCCCCAGACCCGTATTTTTTTTTAATTAAAAACGTTCTATTTTACAATACAGTGTTATCAACAATAGTCACCATGTTTTATATTGGATCCTCAAAACTTATGCACCTTATAACTGAAAGTTTGTACCCTCTTACCAAATTCTCCCTATTTCCCCCACCTCAGCCTGCAGCCCCTGGCAACCACTTTTCTACTCTCTGTTTCTATGATTTTGACGTTTTTTATTTTGTTTTTGTTTTTAGATTTCACATATAAGCGTTACCGTGCAGTATTTGTCTTTCACTGTCTGGCTTATTTCACTAAGCATAATGCCCCCAAGGTCCATCCATGTTGTCACAAATGGCAGGATTTCCTTCCTTCTCATAACTGAATAGTATCCTATCGTATATATGTACCACATCTTCTTTATCCATTCATCTGTTGACAGGCACTTAGGTTGTTTCCATATCTTGGCTATTGTGAATAATGCTGCAACAAACCTGGGAGTGCAGATATTTCTTCAAGGTCCTGTTCTTACTTCCTTTGGATATATACTCAAAAGTGGAATTGCTGGATCACATGGTAGATCTATTTTTAATTTGCGGGGGGAACCTCCATATTGTTGTCCATGGTGGCTGCACCAATTTACATTCCCACCAACAGTGCACAAGAGTTCCTTTTTCTCCACATCCTCTCCAACACTTGTTATCTCATCTCTTTAATGATAGCCATTCTAACAGGTATGAGATGATATCTCACTGGGGTTTTGATTTGCGTTTCCCTGATGATTATGACACTGAGTACCTTTTCAAGTGCATGTTGGCCATCTGTACATCTTCTTTGGAAAAATGCGTACTCAGTTCCTCTGCCCATTTTTAATCTGATTGTTTGGGTTTTTATCTTTATATTGAGTTGTATGAGTTCTATATATATTTGGGTATTAACCCCTTATTAATATATAATTTGTAAATATTTTCTCCCATTCTGTAGATTGCATTTTCATTTCATTGATGGTTTCCTTTGCTGTGCAGAAGCCTTTTGGTTTGGTTGATGTAGTTTGTTTATTTTTGCTTTTGCTGTCTGTGCTTTTGAGTCAAATCCAAAAAATCTTTGCCAATACCAGTGTCAAGGACTTACCCCATTTTATTCTAGGAGTTTTATACTTTCATGTCTTATATTCACGTCTTTAATCTATTTTGAGTTGGTTTTGTGTACAGTATAATATAGGAGTCCAGTTTTATTATTTTGCATGTGGCTGTCTAGTTTTCCCAGCAATTTTATTGAAGAGACTATCCTTTCCCCATTGTATATTCTTGATTCCTTTGTCATGAATTAATGAATTAATTAAGCATATATGTATGGATTTATTTCTGGGCTCTCTATTCTGTTCCATTGATCTGTGTATCTGTTTTTATGCTAATACCATACTGTTTTGATCACTGAAGCTTTCTTTGTAATATAGTTCAAAATCAGGAAGTGTGATGTCTCCAGCTTTGTCTTTCTTTCTCAAGATTGTTTTGGCTGTTTAAGGTCTTTTGTGGTTCCATACAAATTTTAGGATTGTTTTTCTATTTCTGTGAAAAATGTTATTGGTATTTTGATAGGGAATCCCTGGAATAAATCTCACTTGATCATGATGCATGATCCTTTTAATGTATTGTTGAACTTGGTTTGCTAATATGTTGTTGATGTTTGCATCTATATTCATCGGGGATATTGGCTTCTAAGTTTCTTTTCTTTTTATATCTTTGTCTGGTCTAAGTGTCAGAATAATGCTGGCCTCATAAAATGAGTTTGTAAGTGTCCTCTCCACTTCTATTTTTTGGAAGATTTTGAGAAGGACCTTTATTAATTCTTCTTTAAATGTTTGGTAGAATTCACCAGTGATGCCATCTGGTCCTGGGCTTTTCTTTGTTGGGAGGTTTTTGATTCAATATCCTTACTAGTATTGATCTGTTCAGATTTTCTATTTCTTCGTTACTTAGTCTTGGTAGGTTGTATGTTTCTCGAAATTTATCCGTTTCTTCTAGGTTGTCCAAATTTTGGTGTATAATTTTTCATATAGTCTCTTAATGATCATTTGTATTAGTGTGCTATCAGTTGTAATGTCTCCTCTTTCATTTCTAACTTTATTTATTTGAATCCTCTCTTTTCTTGGTAAGTCTAGCTAAAGGATTTTTTTTTCTTTTTTAAAAAAACAGCTTTTACTTTTGTAGATTTTTCTTCCTATTGTTTTTCTGGTCTCTATTTCATTTATTTCCATTCTAATCTCTGTCATTTCCTTCCATCTACTAATTTTGGGTTTAGGTTGTTCTTCTTTTTTCTAGTTCCTTGAGGTGTAAATTTAGGTTGTTTATTTCTGCTCTTTCTTTTTTCTTAATATAGGCATTTATCACTATGAACTTCCCTTTTAGAACTGCTTTTGCTGCATCCCATAAGTTTTGGTATGTAGTATTTCCATTTTCACAGCCTCAAAATATTGTTTTATTTCTTCTTTGACCCACTGGTTGTTCAGTAGCATGTTGTTTAATCTCCACATATTTGTGAATTTTCCAG
Source organism: Balaenoptera acutorostrata (assembly GCF_949987535.1). Classification (NCBI taxonomy): domain Eukaryota; kingdom Metazoa; phylum Chordata; class Mammalia; order Artiodactyla; family Balaenopteridae; genus Balaenoptera; species Balaenoptera acutorostrata. Next base: position 41,587,240 of record NC_080072.1, on the reverse strand, counting down.
GTTTCTTCTTGTAGTTGATTTCTAGTTTCATACCACGGTAGTCAAAAATATGATATGATTTTATTCTTCTTAAATTTATTAAGAACTTATTTTGTGGCCTAACATACAATCTATTTTGGAGAATGCTCCATGTGTGCTTGAGAAAAAAATATATATTCTGCTGCTGTTGGAGAAACTTGTTCTGTCAATGTCAGTTAAGTTCATCTGGTCTAACGTAGTTTAATATTTCCTTATTGATTTTCTGTCTGAATGAACTATCCATTGTTGAAAGAGTGGGATTGAAGTCCCCTAATATTATTGTATTGTTGTCTAATTCACACTTCAGGTCTGTTAGTATTTACTTTATATATTTCGGTGCTCCCTTGATAGCCTTTGATTCCAGATAAAAAATCAAACAAACCAGGGTTCATGCTCTGACACTTAACTGTTAGTGGGTCCTGGGGAATTCCACTTCATTTTGCCAAGTCTCAGTTTCTTTTTGTGTCAAATGAGGATAAAAATATAAGAAGTTCAATGAGATAACACATCTAGCATAGTGCCTGGCATATAATCAAAGTTCAAAAAATGTAAATTCTGCCACCCGCATCTCTATCTTTACTGATCTGTGAACTGGGAGTGGTGGCTGCTTTTCTTATGGGCCATTTTCAAGAAGCCTGAAGATGCCTTTTGTAAGTAGTGGGGAGATGAGAAGCTGGCCTGCAGCCACCCTGACTGCCACGGCCCTGTCACCTCTCTCCGACTCTCCCCCTGGTTTCTTAGAAGATCTGTCTTCCTTCTTTTCATATCCTTCTCCATATCTGCACTACACGCCTGGGGACTTATTATCAAACCCGGGGCTTGGCTATGAGTCTACCCGCCAAGCAATAGCTTATAAAGTCCTTGAAAGTCTCCTTTGGATCAATCCAGTACCCTTGGATACAGTAACTTATGAACAATTTTCCTATTGGCTCTTTGTTAGGAACAACATGGAAGAGCATCTATCTTGTATTGAGGAAGAATTCACTGTGCATACTGGACTAGAATACAATAGTTGGGGAGAATACTAGAGGTAGAGGTCCGAGAATTCCTCTGCATCCCTCACAAATGACAAATAGCCACTGATTTAACATTTCCAGCAGTGGGGACTTTACTACCTTAAAAAGCAGCAATTTGGACCAATACTGATAATTATGTAGTTCATTTCCATTGCCCATGCTGTTTGAGTTCCTGATTCTTGTTAAACCAAGATATTTACTATTACTTCCAGCTCTAATTGTCCACAAATTGAGTACCATGACATCTGTGACTTTATCAATGACCTCAGCAAAAATGTGGGCCTGAACAGTAACCATGGACAGGGTCTGTTGCCTGCCCTCATTCTCCTCCCGCCACTTTGGGTAGAATCATTCAGCCGGGTATGAAACTCACGTACACCACAGGGCATGCTTCCTAAAGATCTGTGAACTATACCATACTCAGATGCAGAATCTCCCTGAATAACTCAAAAAGACTAAGAACAAAAGGAGATTTAATCAGTTGGCCCTGACCAACCAGCCTAAGACCTTAGGCTGGATTCCAAGGAAATGAGGCTATGGACAAAAGATAGCAATAAGTCTCAGTCTGAAGCTACTCTGGGCTGGATCATTGGTGGGGTTGGTTTATATTCATAGGGCAAATTGCCGTGGAAGAATAGTGTGACCTAGTAGATTGATCTTCAAACTTGGCTGGAAGCCTGATATATAATATAGACTAAAGCAGATCTGCTCTGTTTGAATTCCATCTGCATGGACCCCTCACTACCCATGAAGGCCCCTCAAGCAAATCAGAGACACTCTAGGAGAAACATATCAGAGAGCAACTTGCGAATGATGGTTGCCAGACCAGTCTCAGGGCTGCCATTGACTCACTGTCTGCCTCTGCTCACATCACTTTCCTTTTTTTTTTTAATTTTTATTTTATATTAGAGTACAGTTAATTTGCAATGTGTGTTAGTTTCAGGTGTACAGAAAAGTGATTCAGGTATACATATACCTATTCTTTTTCAGATTCTTTTCCCATTTATGTTATTACAGAATTTTGAGTGGCATTCCCTGTACTATACAGTAAGTCCTTGTTGATTATCTATTTTATATATAGTAGTGTGTATATGTTAATCCCAAACTCCTAACTTATTCCTCCCCCACCCCCACCTTTTCCTCTGGTAACCATTAGATTGTTTTCTAAGTCTGTGAGTCTGTTTCTGTTTTGTTCATAAGTTCATTTGTATTATCTTTTTAGATTCCACATGTAAGTGGTATCACATGATATTTGCCTTTCTCTGTCTGACTTACTTCACTTAGTATGATAATCACTAGGTCCATCCATGTAGCTGCAAATGGCATTATTTCATTATTTTTTATGGCTGAGTAGTATTTCATTGTGTATATGTACCAGATCTTCTTTATCCATTCATCTGTCAATGCACATTTAGGTTGCTTCCATGTCTTGGCTATTATAAATAGCACTGCAATGAACATTGGGGTGCATGTATCTTTTTTTTTTTAATTTATTTTTGGCTGTGTTGGGTCTTCGTTGCTGTGCAAGGGCTTTCTCTAGTTGCAGTGAGTGGGAGCTACTCTTCGTTGCAGTGCATGCCTTCTCTTGCTGCGGAGCACGGGCTCTAGGCGTGCGGGCTTCAGTAGTTGTGGCACGTGGGCTCAGTAGTTATGGCACGCAGGCTCTAGAGTGCAGGCTCAGTAGTTGTGGCGCACGGGCTTAGTTCCTCCGCAGCATGTGGGATCTTCCCGGACCAGGGCTCGAACCCATGTCCCCTGCATTGGCAGGTGGATTCTTAACCACTGTGCCACCAGGGAAGCCCCCATGTATCTTTTTGAAGTATGGTTTTCTCCAGATATATGCCCAGGAGTGGGATTGCTGGATCATATGGTAGCTCTACTTTTAGTTTTTTAAGGAACTTCCATACTGTTCTCCATAGTGGCTGTACCAATTTATATTCCCACCAATAGTGTGGGAGGGTTCCCTTTTCTCCACACCCTCTCCAGCATTTATTGTTTGTAGACTTTTTGATGATGGCCATTCTGACTGGTGTGAGGTGATACTTCATTGTAGTTTTGATTTGTATTTCTCTAATGATTAGCAATGTTGAGCATCTTTTCATGTGCTTTTTGGCCATCTGTAGGTCTTCTTTGGAGAAATGTCTGTTTAGATCTTCTGCCCATTTTGTGATTGGGTTGTTTGTTTGCTTTATATTGAGCTGCATGAGCTATCTGTATACTTCTGAGCATGATTTTCCTGAACTATAAAGTGAAGTTAATAGAAATATGTTTTGTTTTATCTCAGTAATACTATGGCTCCTTATATTATATCACTACATCTCCTAAACCATCTTGTGATTACTCTCTCACACGAGAGAGTGACCCCTCCACCATAATAACAATGGGAATATTTGGGAAGAAAAAAAAATGATTCTAAATTATACAACAGTCTTACCAGCCCAAAGTACAATTCTTTATACAACTCAACTTGAAGCAATTGTTTCTACTTTAAAGTCTTGGCATAACAGGAAATCTGGTAGGAGAAAATTAAGCATTTTTCCTGTTAAGATAATTCCAAGTAAATGAAATGTTTTGTTCACAAAATAATTTTAACAGAGTCATTACTTTGCAATGAGGCCTCTGAAGATTTTATTTTTAAATAAAAAACTTGGTGTGGTTTTTTTGTTTTATGTTTTGTTTTGTTTTTTGTTTTGTCTACACAGCTAAGTGTACCTTCATTGTAGAAAATCCAATATTACATAAAGGTATACAAAAGACAACAAAAATCTGACAAACAAACAAAGCAACAAAAACCATCATTATCCAGAGAAACCAGCATCAAGCTTCTGATAAATATTTTACTAGACCCCTCAACATCTAATCCTTATTTTTTCACTCAACAATAATATATAGAAATTTACATGTTTTAAGGGTAAGATAGATTTTAATGGAATTTGAGAAACCACTAAATAGATATAAATCTATATAAGTATCTTTCATCTATACTCCATAGGACAGATGTACCAAATTTTACTTATGCACTCCACTTTCTGTGACTATTTCTACTGTTTCACTATTATACACAATTCTTTAATGAACATGCCTGTATGATTAAATTCATTTTCAATTATCTCCATAGAATGAAGTCATATTAGAAGGATCTCAGGACATGTACATTTTAAATCTTTATGCATCCTATCATCCAGGAAGACTGTACTAGCTTTTATATCTATCAACTTGTACTTAATGTTCCTGTTTCCCTATATCCTTTCAACCCTGGATATTATCTCTATTTTCCCTCTTTACTGATCTGATATGGTACAACAAAAAGAAGTCATAGGTTCTACATGCATTTATTTTATTGGAAGCTAAGTTGAATATCTCTTCTGATGTTTATGGGCTATTCATATTTATTATTTCCTCAATGGCTGCCTGTAATTTTTACCCAATTTGCCATTGAATTGTATGGTATTTTTCTTACTTGAGAATGTTTCACAGTTTGATTTTAGAACTTTGACTTTCTATATTTTTCTCTATATAGAAATGTTTAACACAATCAGTCTCTTCCTTTATGGTTTATGAGTTATGACCTCCATATCCCTAAGAAAATAAAAAATATTCATCACCATTTTTTAATAACATGACTTTAATATTTACATTTACATAATAGCTATCTGAAATTAATTTTTAATTAATAAAACTATTAATCATCTTCATCATTTTCACTGTTTATTATTTCCACTGTTAACACTATTTATTAAACAGTCTATATTTCCTATCACCAATCTGAAATACCATTTTGTCATATCATACAGTCCCATATTTATTTAAATCTGCTTATTAACTAATCAGTAGTCAGTTGAGTTATCTTTCTAGCCTAAAATAATATCATATTGTTTTATTAATAGAGCTTATTGTTTTTTAAAATAAAATATTTTGTGTGGTATTGTTCTTCCTAATCTTGCATATTTGATTTCAAAGATGAATTTTAGAGTAATTTTGACAAGTTTCCATTACCAAGACAGTGTATAAATTGTTTTGGATTTTGTTAAATTTAACAGACTACAATATTAAGACTGTTAATATCAGAACAAGGAAGTAACTTCATTTTTTCTTTTTTTTTTGATATTGTTCAGTATTGTGTATCAGTTTTCTTCAAACACACTTTGCACACTTCCTGATGAATTTACTATGTATTTCATGGCCTTTTGCTACAATGAATGGAATCTTTATTGGATTATATGTGCTGTTTATTGTTGATATATAAGAAAGGTATTGTCTTTTTTACATTAATCTTTAAATTATCTTCTTGGCTGAACACTTGATATTTTCTAACAGATTGTTGATTATTTCAAGTTTTCCAGCTATCCAACCATATGATCTGCAAGTAGTGATGGCTGTTTCCTTTCATCTTGACAGTATCTCATACTCATTGTGGAGATGGTAGGTGTGTTAGTTTTTTATGGTTACCATAACCATCTGCCACAAACTTAGTGACTTAAACTATACAAATTTACTGTCTTACAGATCTGTAGGTAAGAAGTCCAAAACTTCTGTAGGTAAGAAGTCCAAAACTTTTTCCCAGGTATCACTGGGAAAAAAATCAAGGTATTGGCCCAACAAAGGCATTCCTCATTTTTATTACAGTGTTTCTGATCTCTGGCATTTCTTCTTGGTTCTTTCTTAGGATTTCTATCTCTCTGCTTACATTGCCCATCTGTTCTTGCATGCTGTCTACTTTATCCATTAGATCCCTTAACATATTTTCCATAGTTGTTTTCAATTCCCAGTCTGATAGCTCCAACATCCCTGTCATGTATGCTTCTGATGCTTGCTCTGTATATTCACATTGTGTTTCTTGCCTTTTAGTAAGCCTTGTAAGTTTTTCTTGATAGGTGGGCTTGATGTACCAGATAAAAAGACCTGCTATAAGTAGGCCTTTAGTAATGTGGCAGTGAGGTATGGTGAGAGGGGAAATGATCTATAGTCCTATGATTTTGGCTAGTTTTTTAGTGAGCTTCTAAACTGTGGATTTCACAAGTGTTTCTAGTTTTTTTTTCCCTCTCCCCGAGGTGAGAGATAATTGCTAGAGTGTCCTGGAGTTGGATATTTTCCTTCTCCCTCATCAGGCTCTGATAATACCTCAGCAGATTAGGCTCTAATTAACTGGTTTCTTCTGAGGACAGGCCTCCTTCAGAACAACAGAGTGCTCTGGCTCCTTTTCCCATCCCCCTGCCAGAAGCACGAGGGGATTTTTCTCTGATATTTACTGTGGGAACCTGGTTGAACTCCTAGAGGTAAAACGCATAAAACTGTGGGGCCACCCTGTGATTGATTCCCCTGGAGTTTTTAATTCTTAGAGTCATCCACACTGAGCCTCCAGCAATTCATCAATTACAAGTCAAGTTTTCCTCCCTGGCACTGGTTCCTGGCCCTGGTTCCCACTGAGGTTTCCCCTTGTGAGTCTCTGCTCCAGTAAGCCATTACTCCTTGTATTTGCCTGTCTGTCTCTCCAATCTTGGGGGCAGGGGTTTGCCCTATGTTCTCACCTCTCTTAAAATCTAGGAGAATTTTTTGATTTTTTGGTCTGTTCAGCTTTTTCCTTATTTTTAGGGCAGAGTGGTGATTTCCAAGATCCTTGCATGTAGAACTGGAAACCTTTCCAAGATTCTGAATTATAGTCATAGCTGCCATAGTGCTAATTCATATTTGCTTTCCTGGCATAAATCATTCTTGATCATGGCGTAGAACATAAGCTCCAGGAGAGACAGGAATTTTATGTTATAGTCATTGTTATATCTCTAAAACAAGAGCATAATAGAAGCTCAATAAAGATTTGGTAAATTGATCTGAGTTGTTAATATTCAATTTGTTTTGGATTTTTATATCAATATTTATAAATGAGATCAAACTACATCCTTCAAAACCAAATCTATTGACAGTCATCAATCCTACCCTTACCCTCATGATAAAATAAGATATGAAATATAATGACTCTGGGATACTCTGGGATTCCCCTCCCCAATCTATTATATAATGTTATTTTCAGGATCTTGTTATTATCATTTTGTTTTAATTTAACATTATTTTTTTAAATTATAACATTTAAAACCATTTCTAACTACAATATCTTTAGGTATAATTATACATTTATCATACTTAATTCTCAATTCCCTTTCATACTCAGATTTTCCCATTCTTCAGCTCTTTTACTATTCTTAAAAAGTTCCTGGCTGTCTAAGTTGTGTTTTTCAGTACATTTCTCAGGAGGAGTACATGGATAAAATATTCCCCAAGACGTTTTATATTTGAGAATAACTTTCTGTTGGTTTTACTTACACATTTAACTAGTTATCTGCGTTGGCCAAAAGGTTCATTCGGTTTTTTCCGTAAGATGGTTCTAGTAGCACTTAGTCGTCTTTCACTTCATTCGAAACAATTTTGTTAGATTGTATGTGACAGCTGTCATATCAGTGTGCATTTAAAAAACAGACATCAAAATTAGTGAATTTTTGTGTAGCCATTCTAGTATTGAAGATGGAAGAAAAAAAGCAACATTTTCAGCTTTATTATTTCAAGAAAGGTAAAAACGCTACCGAAACACACAAAAAGGATTTGTGCAGTGTATGGAGAAGGTTCTGTTGACTGATCGAACGTGTCTAATGTGGTTTGGAAGTTTCGTGCTGGAGATTACTCACTGGAAGATGCCCCACCGTTGGGTAGACCAGTTGAAGTTGACAGCGATCAAATTGAGACATTAATTGAGAACAATCAATGTTGTACCACGTGGGAGATAGGCGACATATTCAAAATATCCAAATCAAGCATTGAAAATCATTTGCACCAGTTTGGTTATGTTCATCGCTTTGATGTTTGGGTTCCACATAAGTTAAGTGAAAAAAACCTTCTTGACCATATTTCCGCACGCGGTTCTCTACTTAAATGTAACAAAAATGTTCTGTTTTTAAAACAAATTGTGATGGGAGATGAAAAGTGGATACTGTACAATAATGTGTAATGGAAGAGATCGTAGACCAAGCGAAATGAACCACCACCAACCACACCAAAGGCCAGTCTTCATCCAAAGAAGGTGATGTGTATATATGGTGGGATTGGAAGGGAATCCTCTGTTATGAGCTCCTTTCAGAAAACCAAACGATTAATTCCAAAAAGTACTGCTCCCAATTAGACCAACTGAAAGCAGCACTCAACTAAAAGCGTCCGGAATTAGTCAACAGAAAACGCATTATCTTCCATCAGGTTAACGCAAGACCGCATGCTTCTTTGATGTCCAGGCAAAAACTGTTACAGCTTGGCTGGGAAGTTCTGATTCATCTGCCATATTCACCAGACATTGCACCTTCGGATTTCCATTTATTTCGGTATTTACAAAATTCTCTTAATGGAAAAAATTTCAGTTCCCTGGAAGACTGTAAAAGGCACCTGGGGGCTTCCCTGGTGGCGCAGTGGTTAAAAATCCACCTGCCAACGCAGGAGACACAGGTTCGAGCCCTGGTCCAGGAAGATCCCACATGCCGCGGAGCAACTAAGCCCGTGCACCACAACTACTGAGCCCATGTGCCACAACTACTGAAGCCCACACGCCCTAGAGCCCGTGCTCTGCAACAAGAGAAACCACTGCAATGAGAAGCCCGTGCACCTCACACGGGTTGTGGCGAGTTGTGCTCGCCACAACTAAAGAAAGCCCATGCGCAACAACAAAGACCCAAAGCAGCCAAAAATAATTTAAAAAAAAAAAAGGCACTTGGAACAGTTCTTTGCTCAAAAAGATAAGTTTTGGGAATATGGAATTATGAAGTTGCCTGAAAAATGGCAGGTGGTAGTGGAACAAAAGGGTGAATACGTTGTTTAATAAAGTTCTTGGTGAAAATGAAAAATATGTCTTTTATTTTTCTTAAAAACCAAAGACAGTTTTTGACTAACACACTAGAATTCCTATTTCTTGCACAATTGCTTTCTAGCATCCTGAACTCAACCTAATTTATTTGCCCTTTTAGATAACCTGTCCTGAGTTTAATAGCTTTTTTTTTTCATTTTCTTTGAAATTTAGTCGCTTCACTAGCCTATATTTGAGGGATTTTTTCTATCTGCTAAGTTTCCTGGAATAGGGTGCACCCTTCAAATTAGAAAATCAGTCATTCCTTCAAATCTGAAAGGTTTTCTTCTCTTAGGTCTTAGAACGCATTTCTATTCTGTTTACAGTGCTTCCTTTCCCCAAATGTCATGGGTTGCTCTCCAGTGTCAGTTTTCCCTGTCATGTTATTATATTGGTGAATACTTTCATCTTTTCCTATTTGCTCTTCATCCTGTTTTTTTTTCCCCCCAGTGCTGTGTCCACACACCATTGACTTAATATTTTCAGATATTAATTTTGGTCTTTGAAAGTATATTTTAAAGTTTCCAGTATATTATTTTTCACTTTAATTCATATCCTTACTTTTACCAGCTTCCTTTCTATTATAATCAGTTGCATAAATATCAATATATCTCTCATTTCATAAAGTCTATGTTTGCCTTGAGAGTGTAAAGTAGTTGCAACTAAAATGTTCTTCTATTTTCTTGAATACATTTTTTTGGAATTTATTTGTATTTTTCATGTTATGTTCCATTTATTCATGTATTTGTTTATTTTTGCTAATTGTTATTGTGGTTTCCTATTGCAGGGATTTCTTTTTCCTCATCTTTGAACAGAGCCATTGTATCTCAAGCTGCTCTTTTTCCAAGTTGTTGTGGATTTACTGTTGCCGTGAGCACTGTGTAAATCTTTTCCTTGGAATATGAGCTGAAGCACTGGATATTTTGGGGTTTTTTTCTCCAGTCACACAAGTGTCCAAAGGGTGTGGACAAGGAGCTTGGGCTTTGTGTAACCAGAATTAAAGAATTTTGTCTTTGCTCTTTTTCTCTGTACTTTTTGGAAGTAACTGAGAATCGCACCACCATATTGGTGATTCAGTTCCCCTGTCTCAAGGAGGAATGGGTGGTGAGCTTTGGACTTGGGTTTGCACCCTTCTCTAGGTGACTGGCTATAAGAAGGTGCTGTCCTTATTTCTGTCCTTGTTTCTCACATGATTTTGATTTGAGTTCGACATGCATTGATTGCCACACCCTACCGAGCCTATGTTTGCTGCTGTTGGATCAGCACAAACAGGGAATCTTAAGAAATGATTCCTCCATTTCTCTCATACCGTCTGCCTTGCCAAAGGCCAGAGGAAAAGCTGGCAGCAATCCAAGCCCAGGCCTATAGGGCTTTTGAAAATCAACAGTGAGAAAAAGCTTCTTCAACAGAAGATACTCCCCATTTTCCCGGTGGAACAACCTGAACCTTAGTCCTAATCTCTCCAACTCTGAATATCAACAACGTTCAGCTTTACCTCCCCTTACTTCCTGTTCTGTTGCAATTTTGTTTCTAAGGGGAGTCATGCATCCGTGCAGCCATCATCTTCTTTCAATTCTGTCCAAATTGTTCTAAATCTGAAAATCCTTTCACAACACTCAAGAGTATGAGATTGGGATACTTCCCTAGTTTTGCGTTAATGGTTTAGCTTTGCTTCAATTTTTTTATTCTTGTTATTTTGGGAAGAAGGAAGTTTTATAAATATTCTTTTTGGGATGTCTATCATTGATTTCTTTTTCATACTCTAATTCTAAAACCTTTTTCTTCTTTTTTATTCAACCTGTACTGTTTTACAGTGTACTTTAATAAAATTACAGCATATTCAAAAGCATACTATCATTTTTTGCTTTCTGCTTATGACTCAGACTCACTGTATAATCTTCTTTATACACTTCATCCCTCTGGGCATTATTTTGCTCAGCTACTAAGTAACCCTTTTGCATTAGGTGGACTCTCAGCACGCTGGCAGTACTAGAAGTCCATGAAATGGTAAATACTAAACCTGGATTTCTGAGACTTGCCATCGTCCTTGGTTTCTGGGCTGCCCAGGGAGGGGCTGGAAGGGCAGAAAGTTGTTGGGTTCTTACGTGTAACTGAATCATCCTGGATCTGAGAGCACACAAACTGCGAACAGTAAAGCGGATACATCTTGAATCCCCAGCCATGAGACTGCAGGAGTCTGACAAACAATCCCAAAGGGAAACAATGGTTCTGATTTCAGCCATTGGCCTAGAAAGTTAACACATCCACTTGGCAAGACTTCCAAAATCATAGCAAAAGGAGAAGACTCTGAATCTGAAATTCATATCTAAAAATATGTATTATTTGAGAGTTGTGGAGAAACTTGATCCAACGAAAATCATTCCGCTGTCCATTGGCACTGATTCATGGTGAGCTAATCATGGCCAATCCAACCTTATCTAAATATAGTTTAAGAAAATAGACAAATATCAATCCCCCCAAAATTTCATAGAACCCAATCCTGTTTCGGAAGCAGCTCCACCTCCAAGGGTGGGGAATAGGCTGCTCTGCTCCACAAAGTTCTCATCTAATTTCGCTTTTCCGAAGTTTGGAGCCAGACGCTAACCCTGTCACTAAACGATGTCGGGCCTTTGGATTTCTTGACAGATAAGATTCTCCAGAGCTTGGCATTCCTGTGGTCTGAGTGGACATGAAAAAGCAGAGGGAGGTGGCAAAACAAGAGCCAGGTTGGGAGTCCAGCAGGACCTGGAGGGAGACCTGTGCTTCAGGGCTGGCTAGATTGCTGATTTGTTTTGAGCTATAATGCCTGGTAACCCTGAGGTCAGCAGGAGTCTCCCTGCACCATTACAGTCTAGACAAAAATGAGTCAAAATCTCATTTCATGTCTTGTGTGAGTCTACTGCAAATTCCCAGGGGACTTGTGTACTTTGGTCATATTTGCCTTGAGCTCCCTGCTTTTGTGGGTGTGGTCTCTTTTGTAGCAGCTCAGGTATGACATTCATCCTTTTTATGAAATTTCACTGAAAACTGATTCTCACAAAACACTTGTGATTTAGGGGTGGGGCTGAGATGAATAAGCGTTTCCATCATGGCTAAATTAATGACTTCAAATTAGATATTGGGCATTTCTTTACCAAAAATCACCCTTACCACTCGGCCTTTAGGAGTATTCCCTGGTCACTCCCCACTTGGTTTCCTGCTTCCCACAATCTGTATTAGTCAGGGTGGACTCAATGCTGTAACAAACAACCCCAATATCTCAGTAGCTTTAAAAAAAAAATGTGTTTCTTACCCACATCACAGTCCAGATGGATATTCAGAGGGAAGTTGTATGCAGTGACCCAAGAACTGACTCTCTTTTTCTCTAGTGGTTTCATCTCAGAGTTTTCCTCTGGATCTTCTGCATTCAGTTGGGAGACAAGGAAGTGAGTATGAAGAGCTGAATATAGAGAACCTCACAGAATGTCTCAGGGGCCAAGCCAGGAAATGGCACACGCTATTTCTGCCAACATTCCATTGGGCAGAACTTAGTCACCTGGCCCATGCAACTGTAGAGGAAGCTGGGAAATAGAGTAATAAGCGGTCCCTGAGGGAAAATGAAAAGTTGGTGAAAATACAGCATTTTTCCTGCCATACCATCTTTTTGGTTCCTCCCTCATACTTCTCGTTTTCCCTCCTCCTTCCCTATCTATCTCTCATTATTTCATACAGAATAGTTTAAGCATTCTCTTGTTCTTTTGCAGTGTTCTTTCCCACCAGACATGGTCATGACCTCAGAAATCTACTCCATACAGCAGACGCTACCACCAGAGTTGGCCTAAGAATTCAAAATCATTTGCCATATAATCCAATTATCTCATTTCACAGAAAAGGGACTTGAGACCCTTAGGTTTGGTAAGCAGAGGAGCTTAAATTTGAATCAACATCTTGAGCTCAGCACTCTTTCCACTACACTGTAAACTATCATCTCTTCAGTGAGATTGTGAGCTCAACATCAGACGAAAGCTCCTTCTGTATCCACCTCCAACCAGCCCAGCACCTAGCACAGCGAAAAATATGTCCAGGTGGGGCTTCCCCGGTGGTCCAGCGGTTGAGAATCTGCCTTCCACTGCAGGGCACGCGGGTTCGATCCCTGGTCGGGGAACTGAGATCCCACATGCCGCGGGGCAACTAAGCCTGCGTGCTCTAGAGCCCGCACGCCACAACTACTGAGCCCGTGCGCCACAGCTACTGAGCCCGTGCGCCACAGCTACTGAGCCCGTGCGCTCTGGAGTCTGCGCATCACAACTAGAGAGAAGCCTGTGCGCCGTAATGAAGACCCAATGCAGCCACATAAATAAATAAATATAAAAAAAAATGTCAGGGTGACAGTATACTTAGTAACTGTTGAAAGGAGCAACATTCTCAATAGGACAACAGAGGGGGTCTTCTACTTTTGTGGCCATGAAATGCCTCCCAAGGCAATACAATTTCATTTACCTGGGTTTAACTGAGGCCAGTTGGAAATGATAGAGCATCTTTTGATCCAATTAAAAATGTTGCCCACAAACTGTGAAAGTTTTCACAGCGTTCTTCAGACCAGAGCACTGTTTTACAGCCAAGTTTCTGAACTCTTTTTTTTCAAAGGAGATTTTTATCCTGGAAAATGTGACAACAGAACTCCAGGGGCGTGAACATGCTGCTGTAATTACTCCTCCAGACACAATGAAACCAACCCAAGTTAATTATTTATCAAAACCAACCCACTCTCTGAAAACATCTTTGTTTTGGCAGAATTTTTTTCTTTCTCCAGGAAATAGGTCAATAGTTTTTCCCCCCACATTTCTTTATCATAGTATCTGACTTTCGGAATTAGCTATGTCAAATCTTGAGACATTTGCCAAGCACCCAGGTGGGCTGGCAAGGGTGCAACAAGAGTCCTGGGGCTTCTGTTTCCTAGGTTCTTCCCATTTCAGCATTCCTCATCAATAAGAGTGAGCCTGAAAAAAGAAAAGGAGACAAAGTGTTGTTTAAGTTATCTTCTATATGTCAGGCCCTATAAGAGGCACAATGTTACATTGTTTTGCTTAATCCTACGAGACAGTTGTGAGTATGCCCACTTTACAGATAATGGATGTAGGCTCAGAGAGGTTAAATAATTTTCACACACCATTCTCTATATCTATTCCATGTACATGGTTTTCCATGTCTGATAAGGAGGGGGTATGAACTGTGTAAATGAAGTTGCTGTTGAACTAAGACTTGACCCTGGTGATTTAGGGAAGCTGATGGGACCAGATATGAGAGATGGCATCACATACACCAAATGAGTTCATCTATATTAATTTGATATCTCTGATGTCATTGCTCCAATTTCGCCCTACAGATGTTCCTAAGTCCCCATGATAAATTCTTTACTTTTGTGCTGCCCATGTCTATGCTCACCGGTTTGAATCAGATGCAACAGAAAAGATCAGTTGAAAAGAAATAGGAGAAAAGTAGGTAAAGAAACAAGAAGAAAGGTATGCTAGAGAAGAAGAGAAGAAAAAGGACCTGTACCTTGAGACTTCCTAGACTTTTAAGATTTTACTGTGAACAGCATGGTTCCGTAGCTAAAGCACTGAGCTGGGGGTAAGGAGACGAAGCGAGCTTTGCCACTCGTCACTGTTTTAGCTCAGGTCAGCCTTCTGTCTGGGCCTCAGTTTTCCCATCTGGTATAATCAGTATGAATTTCTCTACAACTCTCGGAGCCAGATCTCCAAACTCAGTTTCAAGTACTAGAGCTTCTAGCCACCAGATAGATGATACATTCAGTGTCACACTCTTGAGCACTTTACCCTCCAATTGTCCAAGGACCTTGAGGGCTTGCATATTCTAAAAGGGGTCTATAGAACATCCACTTCTGAGCAAGCCCTCTCTGCCTACTTTAGCTGCTATCCTAGCTGGCGAAGCTTCTCCCTGCCACACAAGGCCGCTGTAGAGCGCTGGCCCACTCCTCTGTCGCTGGCACTTCTGGTACATGCAGAACAATGTCTGGCTTGTCTCAGCTCTGGCACAGGCCAATATAATCCTCCAAGGAAGGGTGGACACTGGGTGACTCCACGCCCACAGGGCCTCACTTACCCAGGGGCTGCTCCCCACTGAATCCTGTAGGTGGTATCTCTTCGAGCCCTGTCTTTGCAATAACACCCAGCCATTCCATCTTCATCCTGCCCAGCCTCAGAGATGCTGTGCCCACGACGAACCATTATACACAAACGGATCAAGTTTTCCTGGGCTTAATCTCAAAGCAAGGCTAAACATTTGTAAAGATTCCTGAGCCCTTTTTCATAGATTTAGTACATCTAGGATAGAACTTAAGACACCAGAGATGATTCTCGTACAGCATGTCCTGAGTACCCAAATTACAGAAAAAGTGATTTAGAAACACAAATTGTTCTATTTACTTACTGAGTTTATGTGGGGTGAGGGGGAATATCTTCTATGAGCCGACCATCTAGGTTCTAGCCCACCCCAGGCTGAGCACTGATAGAAGCTTTTTGGTCACTCTCCTGTTAAAGCAACAAGAGTCAAAACAGAAATTGATGCCTTAGTGGGTCATTTACCAATTCAGGATACCCGATTTCCACGCAGAAGTCGACCTGGAAGTTCTCTCTGAGATTCCTCCAGCTCTGTTATTTGAAGTCATACAGGGTAAAGAGTGGGAGATATTTTCACAGCGAGTTACTCTGAAGCAAAGGACTGTGATGAGAACTAAGGAAGAATGACTCCATTTGTCAAGGATAACTTGAGACTTTAACCAGAAGAAAATATACTCGGTTTTTTAGTTTTTTGGTTTTTTTACAATTTTTATATAGCTATCACTATTGTAGCAGAGCAAATAGTGCCCACCAAATATGCATGTCCTTGCTTTCATTACTTAGCTTCTCTGGAAGTTAGGCTTAGGCATGTAGCTAGTTCAAAACAGGGGACCGTGAGTAGAAGTGACATGGGTCATTTCTGAGTCAAGGCAGTTTTAAGCCTGTGTACCTCCTCCATGTCTCTCTTCCATTGCCGCAGGACCCTTGGAGACCTTGCATTCCAGATTGTGAGGTTACAAGACTGTGGAGCCTTTGTCAGCTTAGGTCCCTGAGTGACTACGTGGAGCAAAGTCCCTTGATTACTGCTGTTGATCATATCAAATGAGTGAAAAATTAAACTTTTATGTTATGAAGCCACTGAGACGCCAGAGTTAATGTGTTACTAGTCTATCCTGACTAATGTAGCTAGAGTGGTAGAAAAAATTACTAAAAATTAATCAATTTAGTAAATCAATGCTGCAGAAAAATTGGATTAGCAGGCTAAATGTTTTATTCAGTCTTGGAAAGTGTCAGCATGTGGCAGGTCTTCTATCTAATCTGTGGGCCCAATCTGTCATTTCTTAGTATGAAGGGGTAGGGAATGGAACTACCATTTGTGGAATTTCTTTATGCTAGGGACTTTGTATAAATTACTGCACTTAATCCTCCTGAGATCCTATGAGTTAGGTCTTATGACCAATTTATACAAGAGAAAAGAGAGGTTTGATGGTCATGCATTCATAGGTAAGAGGTATAGGATTTGAAGGCAGGAGGGCCTGACATCAGTGCTCTCTTTATTATATTACATTGTCGCTCCCTAACTCTAGAAAAACAGAACTCCAAACTGGCACAAACTTCTAATGATTTTGAGGTGGGGGCTGGGATGGCTCAAGTCCTCTTCATTTTGCTGCCTGGAGTTTACAAAGGCCTCCCCAACAAGGTTCTGTACATCTGGTCTCTCCCTCTTTAAAAATTCCCCCTGACACACCAGCTACAAGATCATTCTAAAACACAAAGCCTGTTGCCTCCAGGCTGGGAAACCTCTTTGGCTCCTCTTGTTCAAGTTCAAGTTCAAACTCCTTGGCTTGGCAGATAAAGCCTTTTCTTGTCATCCTTTTTTCTGCTACTGCCCCACTGAACTTGAGGTGCTCCCCAGACACAGGGCCTCCATGCTCTTTCATCTCCACACCTTTGCTCAGCTCTGCACTCTACTAGGAGTACACGTCCTCCCCAGTACCTACTGTTTTTCTCCATATTTTTCAAGATACAGCTCAAGTGACGATTTGTCTTTCAAACCTTCCCTAGCAGGATTAGTAGCCACCTTCTTAGCTTCCCCTGCACCAAAGATATATATATATATATATATATATATATATATATATATATATATATATATATATATATATATATGATCCCATGGGAATTTGGGGGGCTTCTGTCTTCTCCTTGGCATAAGGGTTAATTAAATGTGTGTAACTCTTGGATTGATTGCTGGTTCCATCTCTTGGAGGCTGTATAACCTTGGGAAAATTACCTATCAAATTTTTAGTTTCCTCATCTGTTAAATTGGAATAAATAATAATGCTGAGCTATAGGTCTGTTTCAGTGGATGAAATGCAATAAATAATACAATGCAAGTGCTTACTTTGGTGCTCGCATATAGTAAGGGTTAAATAAATATATTTTATTTACTATTTTATTTATTCTTTTATCCCTCAGCCTTAGATAGGTAAGTCCCCAGGAAATATTTGTTAAATGAATAGAGGATCAAATGAATAATTCAGTTCATTCTGATGAATGAGCAGAGTGAGAAGACTTACTAAGTACACAGAGATCTCCTGGAAATCTTAGTCTCAAATAGGAAGATCACTGTTTTAGTTGTGTGTGTGTGTGTGTGTGTGTATGTGTGTGTGTGCGCACTTTCAACTCTTCAGCAAAATTTACGCAGCAATTTGTATTGAATTTCAAAGTGAGAATTGCTTAGGTGAGCTGAGGATTTTCTTCCTCAAATCCAGAGCTGAGGATTTTCTGTTCCAAGTCCAAAATCAGGACTACATAGATCTTGCAAAACATCCCTTGCATTCATCCCTGATCAGTCTCTCTTTGGTGGAGTCGGTCACCCGTAGAGCGTGGACTCTAACGCCTGTCGTAAGGTGCTGTGTATTTGGTGGCATCAGGATTCATCCAGATGACCAGCTGAGCACATCCCAATTCCCACAGACCATCTAGAGTCTGGCTAGCCAGTCAAGAGGGAACAAAAACATCTCTCTTGAGAGATGTCATTCTTTCTTTCTCCAGTCTGTGTGATTTAGCAGGACCATCAAATGGTCAGATGAGATAAGATGAGATGAGATGAGATGAGATGCGATAAGGCTGATGGTGCCAAGCATCCTTCATAAAGGGCTTTCCCTTCCGGGCATTTCTACCTCTTTCTTACATTGCTTGTTTCCAAGACTCATCCTGCTTTCTAGACCTCTTTCTCAGGTTCTTTTCTCTCAATAGTGAAGTCAGACACATACCCTCAACTTTTCTTACATTCCTTTCTATTTCCGGTACAATCTGTCAGTGGAAAGCAATCTGTGATATCTCTCTGTATCAGGAATCCTTACAGTTGTAAGTAACAGCATTAAAAAAAAAAAAAAAAAACCAGAAATCTCAAACCAACTTCCTGCATTATAAGTTCACTTAATAGAAAAGCTTTGAGGTCGGGGAGCAGCAACGCTGCTCCTCTGCTGTCCTCCAGGTTCTGCTCTCTTCTTGGTCTTGGTTTTGCCTGTACGATGGCTTCCCTCAAGTTTGTGGGATGACCACCAGCAGCAGCTGGGGCCACGTGCTTCCTGGAGAGAGGAGAATCCCACACACATCAATGCAAATGGCTTCACTTCACTCCACTGGGGCCCCAGTGTAACCACCAAAGTCTCCTTGGCTTGAGCCTGGGTGGGAAGGAGGGCCCATCCACAGAGATGGGCACTGGCTCAATCCCTCCCAAATTGCAAGGCTGACACCGGATGGGGGACGCAGCTCACTGCCCTGCACTTTTCTTCCCTCACTCTCTCAATCGCTTTTATTTGCTGCGCTCAAGTTCAAATGAATTCCCACACTCATTTTTCTCTGATTTATTTTGTTCATAAAAATAATACATGCTTATTTTAACTGAAGAGAAAATTTTAAAAATAAAATAAAAATAGAATGATCCAAAATGTCCACTAAGCAGAGGAAACACAAACATTTTGGCAGGTGTGCTTTTCTGCTGTGACCTTTTTATACGTGGTCATATTCACTCTACGTGCATACAGGTTTGATTTAACACTGTGGTGCTAGCATCTCCATAGGTTGTTGGAAATATTCTAAGGGCTACATATTCTCATATATAGAGGAACAATGGTTTACTTTAACGTTCCTCTGTGGTGGTACAACGGGTTTTTCTAATTATTCATTATGAGAAATAGTACTTTAACCAATATCTTTAGATTCCAGATTATTTCCTTACGACAAATTCCCAGATACGTATTCCCAAATTATTTTCCAAAATGAGTGCCTCATAGTAGACTTCTCTCCACAGTATAAGAAGGTGGCTGTTTCACTGTCTTTCCACCTGCACCAGGGATTGTTTGTAATCTTTACTAATTTGGGTAGATAAAAGGGGAGAGGAGCGTCCTGTTGCTGTTTTCATTTTCATTGCTCTGAATAACATCACAGATACTTTTTTTGAATGTTAATTAATCATATATTTCCTCTTTTTATGCATGTTCATATACTTTCCCCATTGTCCATTGAGACCTTAGTGTTTTACTTATCAATTTTCATAAAATTTCCATACTCCAGCAAAGATATTAATCCTTTGACATTTGTGCCAATTTTCCATTTTCTGCTTTAATTTGTTTATGTTAATTTTCACATACAGAAGTGTTATATTTTTATGTAGTCAAATATATCAATCTTTCCTTTTGGTATTTGTGTTGGTTTTAAGATTATAAAGCCATTCCTAATTCAGATATTTAATCAAATTTTAATTTAAATTTTTCTTTCATTCCTGTGGTTTGATCTTAACTGCTAATCCTAGGTACTTCAAGTGTCCTTCCTTGACAAGGTCTTTACTTAAGCATGCCTCAGTGAATCCCAGTTTAATACAGGACAGATCTGTCCTCTATATATAAAGAGGTTGGCTGACCCATTAAATCATCTGCTCTGAGAAATCTCTTCTCCTGTGTAGGTGGCTTGAAGGAGACAAGACAGCCAGCAATGAAAGAAGAATCGATGTAGGGTCCTGATATTGGTTTCCTTCTCTGATGCTCAGTTTCCCCATTTGTAACATAGGAGCATTTGACCAGGTTTTCTTTTAGTTTTTATTGGAGTATAGTTGCTTTACAGTATTGTGTTATTTTCTACTGTACAGCAAAGCAAATCAGCTGTACGTATACATATATCCACTCTTTTTTGGATTTCCTCCCCATTTAGGTCCCATATGACCAGGTTTTCTTTAAGGTATGTCTCAGGTCTGACTTTTGTGTTTCCAGAAAATACTTTTTTGTTTCTATGCATGTCCTTATGGTTTCTTCCTTCCCTAATTCCTTCTCCTACTCCTAGGATGACTTTCATGAGATCAAAATCAGATGCACCTCTGTTTACAATGTGTATTTTATGATGCTTGACCCCCAGTTTCCACGGGCTCTGCTATCCAAATCCAACCCATCTACTGAGGGAAGTAGCCATACACTGTTCTTAGTACCAGGTGACCAGCAATTGGCTGAACGGTGGACATCCTATCCAAGGGGGCTTGCCCATTGGCCAGACTCTACCCCCATGAGGGTGTCATGAAGGACATTCTCCAGTGGGACCAACAGTGATTAGCTAAGCCAGTCACACAGACACCCTCCACAACTTGGGCTGCAGCATACAGACATGACTGTCCACTGATCTTGGGATCTGATTGGAGCAGGTGGAAGTAGAGATGCTATGAACACATGACTTCTTGCAGCTCATGAGAGAGAGATGGGGAGAGAAGTGGGTCCGTAGGCTGTCTTGGTTTGAAGCTTATGCAAGTTCAATTCTGGTCTACACTCATCCTAACAATAAACCTCTCTTGTCTTAAGATGGTTTTTGTTTTTTGCCAACAATAATCTGAGTAACATTCCCCAGATGGTTTCCTTCCCACTCTTATTCACATCCTTTCATTACTGTGTCTGGGGTGGGGCTCTGCTGCTTCTGCATTACACCATCAGCCAGGAGACACTGAGCGTTTGGGGAAGTGAGGTGACCAGTTGGACGCAGGGAAGACGTGACACTGAGAATGTGCACACAGACACATACTCCCGGCTTTCACTCCCGCTAATGGTCTGATGCTTCATGTATACTCGGAACAGCCTCCCAGCCTCAGCTCGTCCCACAGAGCCCTTTAACTGGGCAGGATGGACTTAACTGTGCAAAGGTACTCGTTGCCTTCTTATACCAGCCTTGCTGAGAACTGCTTTATAGAAATGTCATCATTGTGCCCAGGGCTGGCCCCAGGCAAGACTGGGAAGTGGGAGAAGTTAGCATTTGGCTCTCCACACACCTCTCTGGGCCCGCTCCCTCCTGCTGACTGTCAGCTGTGCCCGTGCCCCGCATCTTGCCATTAAAAACTGCCCTGTCTGTCTCCGGCTTCCTCAGGGCCCTGCTCTCAGCTTGAAATATACCAGAGGGTTTTCCTTAACAGGAATCTCCTAAGAGTCAGTGCCTTAACCCCAAATATTTTCAAGTCTGAAAGATGACTTTGAGTAGTAAGAACTTGTCTGTTTAAAGGAACCAACAAGCACACAGAGCCAGCCCAAACCCTCACGCCAGTCACAGCTAGGAGCCGGAAGCCTTGCCCTGGTTCTCCCCATGCTCCTTTCTGGCTTCTTCTGTTTGTCTCCATGGTGTGATGCCTCCATTTCTCATGCAAAGGTCTGCCCTCCCTGTCACCCCAGTTCTCAGTGCTACGATCCTGGACAGGACCACTCCCTCCCCTCCCCTCATTCCTCATGCCCTCCCCAGCCTGGTCACCTCTCTAAAATAGCCACACCCTCATCTCACCCCATGGGCAGGGCTCCCCACTGGGGTTCTGACCAGGTCCCCCTGCAGGATCTGGACAGAAGTGACTCTAACACAGGAACCCCAGACTGTCAGGTAGGCTCCTGGCAAAACTCTCACGTCTTACCATCCTGGGGATAGAACAGATCCAAGCTTCAGTCTCCTTACTTATGAAATGAAAGTAATAATAGTAGCCGCTTCCTAGCATTCCTATGGGAGGTGAGCATTAGTAATGTAATAGACATGAACAGTGCCTGGCACAGAGTAGGTGATCTGAATCTTGCCTAGTAATAGTAGCAGTTACATTATTCATAGTGATATTAACCTGTGTTAGCTCCCCTGGGCCAGGTCCTGCACGTGAACTGTGTAGGGGCTCTGGGCCAGGTGGGGGCAGCAGAGAGCTATATGAGGACACGCTGGGACCAGTGGGCCACCTGGGAGTCCCAGGTGGAGGGTTGGCATCCAAGGCCAGTCACCGGGAAGAGCATGGCAAGATAAGACATGGAGCTGGGTGGAGTCTATTCCAACAGCCATCCTCTGGCCTCCCGGCCTCCTGTCTTACTGCCTCCAATTTCGCTCTCACCCTTTGCTAGAGTGGTCTTTCAAAATTGCAATTCCAATGTAATCACTCCCTTGATTAAAACCATTGTATGATTCCTCTGCCCATGGAGAATGACCAATGCCGTTAGGCTGATATTCAAGGCCCTCCAAAAACAGACCATCACATCCCTATATCTTGCCCTTAACTCCACTCCTCATTCTTCCCACACTGGCCAAGCCAGCTATTCCCAAACACACTGCCAGTTTTCTTGTCTTTACTAAGGGCATTCACTGGCCTTTTCTCTGCATGTCAAAATCCGGCTCGTTTAGCTCCAATGCCCTCTTTGCCATGAAGAATTACTGGTTTACCCCGGCACTTACTAAAACACGTCTCTCTTCAGATCTCGCTCAGTCCTTCACGTCTGCCTTTCTAGTGGTATTTGTCATGGCCAGCATTATTCTAGAATGATAGAGATGACATCTCACCTTCCCTGATGCAATGATTTCTCAGAATCTGTCTCCTTTTCTGTAAGAGGGAGTAAAAACCGCTTCCCTGTAGTATGTTGAAGGATACAGAAGATGATGCATGAAAAGTACCTCGAACTGGGCCTGGTGCATGGGAAGGGCTCAGTTAGCAAGGTCTCTCATTATATCATCATCATCACCCTCATCACCAGCGTTATCACTAGAGGGACACTGCCCCTGAATGGTCAGGGATTTACAGGCTTAAACCCTCAGCCTGCCCCTAAGACAAACTAATTTACCAAAAAAAATAAATAAACAAACAAACTACTGAAAACCTTTTGTTTGGGGCAGGAATGGCAAATTCAGATCACAGGGCTGGAGGGAGGCTGCTGGGAGCCACAGAGCCACGGAGACGTAGGAAAACCTCCCGTGGAGGAGAAGTGAGAGCAGGTAAAAGAACAAACTAGTACGGTGACAAGAGAAGAAACTTTTTTTTGTTGTTTAGAAAGATAGTGATGTTTTCAATAAAAATTTCAACCCGGAAATTAAAATTTAAACAACATAAGTGCCTCCGAGAATCGAGTGGCAGCGAGCAGTCCCCTAATGGTGCTCTGCACAGCCTTTATTTTTTAATGTGGAGAAGGAAAGGATTTGTCATTAAAGTTTAAAAATAATCAGAATCAAAATCCCTTTTGTTCCTGCGGGCTGGCAGAGCTGAGGGGCCGATTGTGTGCGCTGAGTGGGTGTCCAGGAAACAGTAGTCATTTGTGTGCGTGTGACAGGAGTCGAGTCCAAATCTAAATTTAAGCAAGTGTTGGCCTTCTTGGAACCCATAATTTTTGGATCAATTATCCTGGACTAAGTGTCTGAGTTTCTTGCTCTCTCTCTCTGCTACATTTAATAATTACAGCACTTGAGCCAAGAATTTGCCGACCAGCTGTGGTGCCCTAACTGTCTGGTTCACTCATAATTTCTGGAACTTGATACAATCATGGCCTTTGAGCCAATTAGGGCAATATTTGGTGTGTTGGAAGTCTGCTCCCCACCCTCCCACCATCTCACCCGGGTGAGAAACAAACAGCCCATGTCTATCCTGCAAGAGAAATCGTGTGTTCTTAGATCTTACCCAGCCATCGCACCCATGGATTCTGCCTATCCCATTCCTCCCCACAGATTGGGAAAGAACTGCACGACTGGTGGGCTGGAAAGAACCTGATCTAAGAGTCCGATAGCCCAACCCTACCCTTAAGCCAGCTGTGTGACCTTGGCTTAATGGCCTACCCTCTCTGAGTCTTAGTTTTCTGTCGGTAAGTAGCCAGACTACTTGAGTTCAAATCCTGTCTCCATCACATTCTAGTTGTGCAACATTGGGCAAATTACTTTATCTCTCTGAGCCTTAATTTTCTCATTGGCAGAATGGGGATGATGTTAATATTAACTATCACATATAGTTTGCGAGAATTTAATGAATTAATACAATTAAAATCAAACACAAAACACACACTCCTAGAACTTAAACGCCATAAGGGCATGTTTTTGTCTGGTTTGTATGCTATTGTATCCTTAGGACATAGAATAGTGTCAGTAATTTTCCATGGATGAATGAATGTATAGAATTTATTTTTATTTGTTCACTATTCACTCTGAGGTTATGTCCAAAAATGATTTGTTATGATCCATGTTTACCACAGGGCAATCATAATGAAACCAGAACATCAAAGACCAGGATAAGGAAGAACAATCAAAAGTGTGATGTCCTTTCACTTAGAGCTTCCTGGCCACCAAAGCTATAAACCAAGCAGCCTAAGAGACTCCTTCCAAATCTAACATTCCAGGAGTCTGACTTTTAGAGTCAGAACCAATAGTTCTGACTTTCATTGTGACCTTTGGCAACTCTCTCACCCTCTCCTAAGTCTCAGTTTTTCCATCTGTAAAATGTGAGAACTCAACCAAAGGAGCTAAGATTCATTCTTGGATTTTAGCTTTTCTTTTCGCATTTGGCCATAGGGAGATAAAAATAAAAGAAATTTGATTTCTATCATCAAAGAGTTTATGAACCTGCAGGAGAAATAAGGTTCATACATACATAACTCTCTAATTCAAGCTGGAAAATGGTAGTTTAAGAATGTTACCAAAGGCTAAAGAAATGATGAAGAAAGATAAATATGCCTGCTTAGGAGGACTTGATAATAGCTTTAGAAAAAAGCTGCAGATTGTGATAACCCATGAAAAATATTAACAGATATTCACAAGAAAAGAATTCCTAACAAGTGAGAAGATGGGAAAAAGCAAATAGGTATAAAATTGCAGCTTAGCTAATAAAGTGAATGTAATGTACTGGGCAGAGATATGGAAGGGCAGATGTGTGTGCTGGTAACTCCCCACCCTCACCTATGGCAGACCTCACCAATCAATCACAGAGCTTCATCCTGCTGAGTCAGGATGTAGCCTCAGAATCCTTCTCAACACCGTGTTCCAGGCAGCCACTCCCAAGTGATCACAGTGGATACACAGAATGAGACCTCTTTACCGTCTCTATTTAAGGTATATATAAGCCAGTAGTAGAAAAGAAGACTAGACCAAAGTGCAGAGGGCCTTGAATGTCAAGATCAAGAATACGAATAATGAAAACATTCTGCTGAATGTGGATTCAGCTGCTCCTTACATTGGTATGATAACCACGTAGTCTGTGGGCAACACACATTATTGTAAAATATATACACTGAGCCTGGAGGAAACGAATCCCTCCCCGCCGAGGCTTTCCGCCATCATCTGGGACGTAATCCACCGCCCAGGCGGCACAGTGCCTGGCTTGTGCTTAAACAAGGATTGTACTGTAGCGGTGTTCTCACATCACACTGCGGAAAGGAAAGCAGCGCTGGAGACCTTTGCCAAAGTTGTCAAAGGGGCTGCCCTACAACGTAAATGTGGCCTCTGCACATTCTTAAAGCGACGCTAGTGATCATCTCTGTGGTACCAGGGCCGGCACAATTATCCTGTTACCATCCAATGGCTGCTCTGGATGAATGTGTCCCTGTGATGGTTCCATTTAACTGTCTCCAGGAAAAGGAAAATCTATCGAAAGGAACGTGAAACAGAATTCCATGAGCTCATGTCTGGTGGGGAAAGAAAAAGGCATCTGAGGGTGATGGGAAGTGAATCATATTGTTTCTCGGCTCCAAGCGTAATCCTATCCTCCTGCCCTCCTCCAGGGAACCTCCACTCTCAGCCTCAGTATGTGGGGACATTCTGGCAGCAGGGAGTCAAGGCAACCCGGCCATGGAGTGGCCAAGACCTCAGCTCCAGGCCCTGTGTTTTTGGGTGACTTTCTCTTTATATCAGCATTTGTTCATACCCTACCTCCTTACGAAACAGTTTCCAGGTGCGTCACTTAAACACTTTTAACATAATATAAGGAAATAAAATTAAAATAAAAGATGCACACCTATTAAGAAGAAAAGATTAGGCAAATGTAAGGTGCAGGATTGTAAAAATGAAACCTGAATTAAGGCAGGCCATTTCATCTTTCTGAGCCTCAGTTTCTACAACATAAAATAGAAGAATAATATCTTATTTATAAGATTGTCATGACGACAAACAATTATTCCAAAAAAAAAAAGGAAAATGCGTCAGAATGGGAAGATTACTGAACAGGTTGTCAGGAGACTCAGGTCTAGTCCAGCACTGCATGTGAATCGGGTGCTCCCTGGGGCTTCTCCCGGCTCATTCCATGAGGTAGGGATGCCTGAGAGGGCATAGAGGAGCAGGAAAGGCAGCAGGGAGGGATGAGGAGTAGTGAAGTATCTTACTTCAACTCATTACTAAAGTATCATTTTTTTTTAACTTTTTTTTTTTTTAAGAAATTCACGTTCTTTTTTATTTATTTATTTATTTATTTATTTATTTATTTATTTATGACTGTGTTGAGTCTTCGTTTCTGTGCGAGGGCTTTCTCTAGTTGCGGCAAGTGGGGACCACTCTTCATCGCGGTGCGCGGGCCTCTCACCATCGCGGCCTCTCTTGTTGCGGAGCACAGGCTCCAGACGCTCAGGCTCAGTAATTGTGGCTCACGGGCCCAGTTGCTCCGTGGCATGTGGGATCTTCCCAGACCAGGGCTCGAACCCGTGTCCCCTGCATTCGCAGGCAGATTCTCAACCACTGCGCCACCAGGGAAGCCCCACTTTTTTTAAAAAATAAATTTATTTATTTGTTTTTGGCTGCGTTGGAGCTTCATTGCTGCACGCGGGCTTTCTCCAGTTGCGGCGAGCGGGGGCTACTCTTTGTTCTGATGTGCGGGCCTCTCACCGCGGTAGCTTCTCTCGTTGTGGAGCACGGGCTTTAGGCGCGCGGGCTTCAGTAGTTGTGGCGCACGGGCCCAGCTGCTCCACGGCATGTGGGATCCTCCTGGACCAGGGCTCGAACCCGTGTCCCTTGCATTGGCAGGCGGATTCTCAACCACTGCGCCACCAGGGAAGCCCAAGTATCATTATTAATTGTATCTTTGGAATATTTTTTTCTCATGACTATATCAGGGGCAATCATTAATGTGGCAAATATCATGTGACTATCTCGTCTGTACCTGGTCCAGAGGGACAAACTTCCATGTGGGTGTTCTAGTGCCTTCTCAGGCCATGCCAGTTACAAGAGGTAGGAAGGACTGACCCAGATAACTGCAATGCAGAGCTTCTTGAGCTGAAGAAAGATGTAGATAGAGGAGTACAGGGCAGAGTAAGAGAGGGAGCCTGTTCCTGAGATAAAGGAAAGTTTCCTGGGAAGAAGAAACTGAGTTTGGCCCCAACAGGTAAAGTGTCCAGGTAGGATGTTTTGAGTGGAAGAGATTAGGTAGGTCAAAGTGGAAAGACTGAAAAACACATGGGATTTGTGAAAAGAGTCGACATTTACTGGGTTTTCATAAGCTCATCATCAGTTTCCTTTCTTTGGCTAACAGCATCTAAATTCACCTTTCAGGAGTACCCACTCCCCTACTCTCAGTCCATCTGGTTTGGATAAGACTGATCCCACCCCCACCTAGCTCCAGGGGAAATATATGGTCCTGACCCAGCAAATTAGGGTATTTCATTCCCCTGGCCACAATGATTGGTTTAAGGATGGGCATGTGACTCAAGTAGATCCATTGAGACTCACACTGAACCTTTTGCTGGATTCCATCTTCCCACTGGACTTAGATGGAGTGCTGTTCAGAAGCTGTAAGAGTTAGTGGATGTCTTGTCATGAAATGAATCACCCTGAGAAGGAAGTCACTACAAATAAAAGTAGTGCTAAGAAATAAAGCATGGTGATTTCTCAGCATCATTTGAATACCTAAATCCAGCCATACCTGAAGACTACACCTCCTGGCTTTTTTAGTTTTATGAGTTTAAAAATTCCCTTTTATTCTTAAGCCAGTTTGATTTAAATTTTTATCATTAACATCTGAAAGAATCTAGTGTAATAGAAGGACCCTGGTCCAGAGGGGCTAAGGATATTAGCCATGGTTGACAGGTGCCACTGTAACCATCGAGGGAGTAGATTTTCAGGAAAAAGACCAAGCGGTCAAGGACCAAGAGAACCTAACCTAAAGGGACTAAGTGAATGTGAATCTGGGAGTAGAGTGGAAGATTCATTAGATGAAAATGCTGTTTTACTATTGTTGGAGAAACATTTGTCTGTCAACCTGAGAGAAATTGAGATGGAGCAAAGACAAGGAAAGTAAAGGCTTCTCTCATATACAGGTCTCCCATCAGGTCCTTAAGCAGCTACTCCTGGCGTATCCAGGAAGCAGCAAGTCTTTCATTCATGTTACCATGGTTATGGCAGCCATGTCGTTCAGTAAAGAGCACAGACATTGAAATCAAACTCACTTGGTTTCAGATCTCACTGGTTATAAACTCTCACTTTCTGTTAATTCAGTGTCCTTAGCAAATGAAGGCTCAAAGTAGTTTAAGGCCACTTAAATGAGTAGCTTTATCCTTCTAAGCCTCAGATTCCTCCTCAGTAAATGTGAATGGTGATACCCACCATCATCTCTCACTGGAGATACCTAATTGGTCTCAACTTATTTTCAACCATGCAGCCAAAACAAACTTTTTAAAGGCAAGTCAGCTACGTCACTCCCATTAAAACATTTTCATGATTCCTGTCATCATTAGGGTGGTGATCCAAATTCATGAAATGGCCCTCAAGTCTCTGCATTGTCTAAAATCAAATCCTGCTTATCATTTGAGTCACCTAGATACTTTCCTCCTTGTTTCACTCAGTTTCTTGAAAAACTGTTAACAGTAAAACTATAATAATTAATAATAAGTGTGATACAGCACATTAACAAAGTGAAGGAAAAAAATCATATGATCATCTCAATAGATTCAGAAAAAAAGCACTTGGCAAAACTCAACATCCTTTCACGAAAAACTCTCAACAAAGTAGGTATAGAGGGAACCTACCCCAAAATAATAAAGGCCATTTATGATGAGTCCACAGCTAACATCATACTCAAGGGTGGAAAGCTAAAATCTTTTCCTCTAAGATCAGGAACAAGACAAGGATGCTCACTCCTGCTACTTTTATTCACTATAGTACTGGAAATCCTAGTCAGAGCAATTAGGCAAGAAAAAGAAAGAAAACAGTTCCAATCAGGAAGGAAAAAGTAAAATTGTGTCTATTTGCAGAAGGCATGATATTATATATAGAAAACCCTGAAGACTCCACCAGAAATAATAAAGGAATTCAGTAAAGTTGCAGGATATAAAATCACTATACAAAAATCAGTTGCATTTATATACACTAAAGACAAACTATGAAAAAGAGAAATTAAGAAAATAATCTTATTTACATTAGCATCAAAAAGAATAAAACACTTAGGAATAAATTTGACCAAGGAGGTGAAAGATCTGCACATTGATAAATAGAAGACATTGATGAAAGAAGTTGAAGAAGACACAAATAAATGAAATGATAGTCCATGCTCATGGATTGAAAGAATGAATATTATTAAAATGTCCATACTACCCAAAGTAATCTACAGATTCAATGCAATCCCTATCAAAATTCCAATGGCATTTTTCATAGAAATAGAGAAGATAATCCCAAAATTTATATGGAACCACAAAAGACCCCAAACAGCCAAAACAATCTTAAGAAAGAAGGACAGAGCTGGAGCCAGCACACTTCCTGATGTAAAACTATACTACAAATTTACAGTAATCAAAACAGCATGGTTTGGGCACAAAAACAGACACATAGATCAATGGAACAGAATAAAGTTCAAAAAATAAACCCATACATATATGGTCAATCAATTTACGACAACATGGATAGAACTTGAGGGTATTATACTAAGTGAAATAAGTCAGAGAAAGACAAATAGTGTGTAATATCACTTTGACATGGAATCTAAAAGAGTCAAACTCATAGAAATAGAGACTAGAAAGGTGGTTATTACCAGGGGCAGGGGGTGGGAGAAATGGGAAGCTGTTGGGCAAAGAGTACAAACTTTCAGTTATAAGATGAGTAAGTTTTGGGGATCTAATGTACAGCATGTTGATTATATTTAGTAATACTGTATTATGTACTTGAAAGTTACTAAGATAGTAGGTCTTAAATGTTCTCACCACAAAAAAGAAATGGTAATTATGTGACATGATAGATGTGTTAGCTAACCTATGGTGGTAATTATTTGCAATATATAAGTGTATCAAATCAACATGTCATATACCTTAAATTACACAATGCTATCTGTCAATTATATCTCAATAAAACTGCAACAAATAGTTAATAATAAATAATAATAGTTAATAATAAAAACTAACATTTATTGAACACATACAAGATGCCAGGCACTGCTCTAAATGCTTTACTTGAAACAACTCATTTAATCCTTATGACAATCCTATGAAGTAGGTACTATTATTACCCCCACTTTATAGATGGGAAAACTGAAACACAGAGAGGTTAAATAAGGTGTCCAATGTCATCCAGTAAAGAATCATTATAGTCAGGTTGCAAACCTAGATGCCAGTATCCAGAGCCCATAGGTTAATTACTACATTATGCTACCTCTCTAAATGCATTCCACAGGCTTTTCCCCATTTTGTAGCTGTGGTAGACTGAATAATGGTCCCCAGCTATATTCACATCATAATCTCCAGACCCTGTGAATGCTACCTTATATGGTAAAAGGGACTTTGCAGAAGTGATTAAGGATCTTTACTTTAGATGAGATTTATCCTAGATTACCTGGGTTGACCCTAATGTAATCACAAGTGTCTTTATAAGAGGGAAGCCAGGGAGATTTGATTACAGAGAGGAGAAGAAAATGTGAGGATGGAGGCAGAGATTGGAGTAATGCAGCCAGAAGCCAAGGAGTGCTTGCAGCCACCAGAAGCTGAAAGAAGCAAGGAACAAACTCTTCCAGTCTCCAGAAGGAACCAGTCCTGCCAACAGCTCGATTCTCCCTCAGTAAAACGGATTTTGGACTTCTGACCTCCAGAATTTGTAAAAGAATAAATTTGTTTTGTTTTAAGCCATCAAGTTTGTGGTAATTTGTTACAGCAGCAATAGGAAACTAATACAGTGGCACTAACACAACTTGTTTTTTCTGGCGCATCCATTGCCTTCCTTAACTCCCACTTATTCTTCAGCTCATACCTTCAATTTCACCTTCTCAAGGCAGCCTTCCTTGACACCTTAACCTTATATTTGCCCATTATATCCTCACACAGCACCCCAGACTTCTCCTTAATACTCACTGCATTTGCGATTGTTAATGATTGTCGCTCATGTGACCAAATCCAAGGGACAGAGGACAGTGTGTGTCTGTCTTATTCCTCATTGTATCCCAAGAGTCTAGCTCAAGGCCTAGCATGTTATAGGTTCTCAATAAATATTTGGTGAAATGAATACATACATATATATATATACATACCTAGTTGTTCATAGGACTTGGATGCTTTCTAAAGATTATGAATGTGTAGAACTTGGTACAGGGCCTGACATTTAATAAGTTCCTGAGAAGTAGAGACCTATGTGAGATCTGGGACTTATCTGTGTGTCTTTTGAACAAAATCACAGACCTCATCTTAGATAAGTCCCAGGAGGAGTGCTCTGTTGTTGTATCTCCTTTTCCCTAACACTCTAAGCACTACTCTTTACTGCAAATTCTGGTAGTCACCCAGGCTTGACGACCACACTGAGTATTTTAGAAGGGAAAGGATCAGCGCATCCCAGAATACAATGAAACATGGAGGACTGCAGCAAAGCTACCTTCTGCTTTAAGACTACAGCAAGCCCTTTGGGCCAATCAACATGGTAGTCAGAATGGGTAATTCCAGCCCTTCCTCACCTTTCTAGTGTGTGTGTGAGCCTCCAGCTGGGCCAGGGACTGATTTTCCAGGCCCAGAGGAATTCTCATCATTTCTCAGGGATACGTTAGCTTGAGTTTGGTCCTTGCGCCAAGGCTCTGACAGCTTTATTAGCACCTATAATTCAATGTAAGCATCAACGTGTTGGGAAATACTTTGAGGCTATCTTTCAAAGTCAACTTAATTCCCTCTCAAATGCCTCTTTGTTTGCCAAAGTGCCAGCCAGAAGACTTCCAGGTAGGCAGGAGATGAGCTCCAGACAGGGGATCAGCAGGACGTGTCTGCCGGGCGCCCAAGTCACTTTGCTGGTAGCTGATGTCATTTCCAGTTAGTGGGCTCCTGGCAGAGGTGCCTGCAGATGCTCAGATGACATCACTGGGGACCAGCCTGTCACCAAGGGAGATAATAAATGGAGCCCAGCCCTGAGTCCCCGCTGCCCCCGGAAGTCACAATTCATTTCATGGCTTTGCTGTGGGTCTAGAGAGTAGACACCCTGTGCTCCCACCCTGGCCAAGCCCCAGACAGCCAGTGCACACCCTCCTGCTGGCTGCTTTGTTTAAACAAAACAGAATGGGACATGCTGAGTTCACCCAAAAGTGCTCAGCAACTCCATAACAATAGAAACTGGACAAAGGTGATATAGCAGAGTTTACTGGTCATCTACTCAGCAGCCATTGCCATTTACCCTTCCTCCTGAGCTGGTAGAACCCAATTTTGCTCACATCTGCACCCTCCTCTAGGAAAGAGTGGCCTATCCCCAACTTCGAGGGGTGGATCCTCATGGGTCTAAGCCAATCATTCATTCATTATTCATTCATTCATTCAACAAACATTATGTAGCACCTGTTTTGTGTTTGGCATTGTTCTAGGCACTAAGGGTAAAGTCATGAAAGTATCAGACAAAGTCTTTGCCTTCATGAGACCTTAATTCTAGTTGGGGTGATAGGAAATAAACACACACATATATATTATATAATAAATATACAATGTCAAGCCAAGCAATGATATGTTTTATGAAGAAAATAAATCCAGATAAAGGGATAGAGAGAAACAGGCTCGCTGTTTTAGATAAGGGGGCAGAGGGAGGTGATTATTTCAGCAGAGATATGAATGAAGGGAGAGTACCAGCCATGTGAATCTCGGGGGTGGGGGGGTGGGACACATTCCAGCCAGAGGGAAGAGCAGGTGCAAAAGTCCCAGGGCAGGGATGAACCTACATCTTGAGACCAGCTAGAAGGTCAATGCAGCTGCAGTGTTGTGAGCAGGGACTGAGTCATGGAAAGGACTTTGGATTTTTTTCTAAATGTGATAATGAATTATTGGGGGCTCTTCACTAAGAGAGAGAATTGATCTGATTTCCATTTTCACAGGATTACCATGGCTGCCATGTGGAAAGCCGACTCAAGTAGGACAAGAGGGAGAGCAGGAGACCAGTGAGCATGGTGAACCAGCGTGGTAGCCAGGGAGGGGGTGATAACTGGTTGGATTTGCGAACTATTTTGAAGGTAGAGGCAAAAGAATTTGCTGATGAATTTGGTGAAAAGAATGAAAGTTTGGGGCCCACACAACTGAATAAATAAGAGTGCCATAAACTGAGATAAAGAACACCAAAGGAGGGCTTCCCTGGTGGCCCAGTGGTTGAGAATCCGCCTGCCATTGCAGGGGACACGGGTTCGAGCCTTGGTCCGGGAAGATCCCACATGCCGCGGCGCAACTAAGCCCGTGCGCCACAACTACTGAACCTGCGCTCTAGAGCCCACGAGCCACAACTACTGAGCCCGTGAGCCACAACTACTGAAGCCCGCGCACCTAGAGCCCCTGCTCCACAACAAGAGAAGCCACCGCAATGAGAAGATTGCACACCGCAACGAAGAGTAGCTCCCGCTCTCCGCAACTAGAGAAAGCCCGCGCACAGCAACAAAGACCCAATGCAGTCAAAAATAAATAAATAAATAAATTTAAAATTAAAACAAAAAAGAACACCCGAGGAGGAGCATTTCTGAGTGGGAAGAGATCCAGAGCTTGGGTTGATACGTGCTGGGTTTGGGGTGCCTACTACACACCGAGGTGCAGATGTTAAGTAGTCAGCAGGTGGATACAGGAGCGTGGCGATCAGGAGAATGGTTGGTCCTAGTTCCCTGACCAGTGCATTGGTTAGACTTCAGCATGAGGTGCAATTCTAGACAATGAGACTTGGCTGAAGGAGACATCTGGGCAAGGCTTCCTCATTTCTAATGAGGAATGAAGGTTGGTTGGTTGGATGAATGAATGAATGAATCTCTAAGTTTCCATTCATCTCTGATGGTCATTCAAAAATTTTAGATGCACTGGAATTGGAGTTAGGAGACCTGGGTTCTATCCCTGGCTCTTTTATGAACTAACTGGAACCCTGGTCATGGGTATACCCTCTCTGAGCCTCAGTTTCTCTATCTGCACAATGAGGAAGTTGGGCCAGATAGTCTCTGTGGGCTCACCTGGCCCCGCCACTCTACCCAGTTCTAAGAACATGGGCTTTGGAACCAAAAGCTCTGGGAGAAATAACTTTTCCCTGCTTGATGTGTGACCTCTGGCACCTCAGAGCTCTTCCCTGTCACCATTTCCTCATCTCTGAAATAAAGATTTCCAACATGAATTTCCATTAAGTCACAGCATATTTGCCTGGTGACTTGTGTTGATAGAAATAGTGAAAACCTCGAGGCGAGAAATATTTATAAGGAATCCAACTCCTCCGTGCAAAAACACACATACACACAACCTGGGAGGGGACACCAAGCCTTTCTTTTCAGACCAGCTGCACCCTGGCTCCTTATGAGTACATCCTCTGCTCAGGGTGGGCACTAGGTTCTTCTTGAGGGGGGCTCTTGGCTTCCCTTGCCCCTCATCCCCAGGAGCTAAGAGCTACACGAAGAATGCCAAAGCTTAGCCCTGCTGGGACACTCCTGTGGTTCTACCACAGGGCTTGGGGATGAGTAAAAGGAATTACGACTCTAAAGCCCCTGGCCTAGGCCCAGCCCACAGTGAGTGTGCAAACTGCCTTGTACATTGGCCCCCAGGCCCCAGAGGCATTAATGGCAGAGTATAAGGCCATTTTAGATCTCATGTATTTTTCAGGTGCTCAAAGGTAGTGATTTCTGGGCTATTTCATTCATTTAAAAGGTCTAACAGTAATTTCTCAGTTTTGAAAGTAAATTAAAAATAAAATAAAAGACCTACTGGAAACCCTCCTCTTACTATAGTTAAGCCCACCTAGCCAAACTAAAATTTCTTTGGTCTGAAATTATCAATATATCAATTCCGTGTTGTTAGTGTTATCTGATCAGTACTATATATGAAGGTGGGTTAATAGGGAATGCGCAAATAAGTAGATTATGACTTAATCAGTGCTTTATGTTTGAAGACTTGATCTTTCAAAACTCAGAGGGAGGGATTACTAAAAGAGGTCTTCAGTATCAGAAAGGCTGGGAGGCAGCAAGTAAAATGTTGAATGTTTTCACAGGGGGCTGCTGATGACTATATCCCTCCCTTTGATGTCTGGGCTCTAAGAACCTCTGAGCTATGACTGAGTGTCCCCAAGGCACAGAGCCAAGGGAGAAAGGGGAAGAGACACTGTGCTAACAGTGACTGATGTCACTTCCAGTTAACTG
Source organism: Balaenoptera acutorostrata (assembly GCF_949987535.1). Classification (NCBI taxonomy): domain Eukaryota; kingdom Metazoa; phylum Chordata; class Mammalia; order Artiodactyla; family Balaenopteridae; genus Balaenoptera; species Balaenoptera acutorostrata. The sequence continues at coordinate 41,551,456 of NC_080072.1, read as the reverse complement.
GCTCCTGGCAGATACACTACAGATGTTCAAATGACCTCATTAGGGACCTGGGTGTCAACAACAAGACAGATACAAACAGAGCCCTGCTTAACATTCCTGCACATTCCATGGCTTTGGAATCCCTTAACTCATTTCCCAAGCTTTCCAAAGGGTAGGAATTTCAGGCCATGTTATGTGGCATCATACAGAGCTTTAGAGAAGAGGGAGCTTGTATTAGCTGAGTAGGCTGGCTTTGCTGCAATAACAAAGAACACCCAAAGCCCTCCCTCACTCCCCACCCCATTTTACTTCATGAGTTGTCCTAATCCTTGGCTACATCAGATGGGATGTTGCCCTCCAGGCAACATGGAAATAGTAAGTATGGCCTCCAGACATGTCCTGGCTTGCATTTAACCAGCCTTCGACCCCAAAGAAAAGAGAGAGCTAGCATCTCTCAGTCACCATATGCAAAATCCTGAGGAAGGACTTTGGCCCAGGTTGGATCAGGCATTGTTTTATTACCGTGGCCAGGGTCATAAGATACTATGCATGAAAATTAAAAATAAAACATCTGAAACAATCAGGGCATTGTTGCATAAATTCCAGTTTGTCCCCTAGTGCAGATTTTCATAAAACAGAATTAATTTAATCTGTGTGTTAGCCTGCTCTGTGAATGTAGAAAGTCACAGAAAATTGTAACCTTTTTTTGACAAAATAAAAGAATATCTACTTTAAAAAAAAAGATACTATGCATGGCCAGGCCAGGGTTCATACATCTTCCTCCGCTACTAGGCTATGAGATTGGAACAGGGTCTCACTCTGCTTCCTGTCTGCAGCCTTTCCCGCCCTGTAAGGCACAGTCAGTCAGCCTCAGTTGAGTCGAATATATTAGCAAACCTGAAGGTTTTCTCTGGCAGACCCACTCAGCACAAGCCAGGAAGAAACAACTAAACGTAGAGAAGACTGATAACAGAGGTGATTCATAAACTGACTAGCCAACTGGTCAAAATTGTGTTACATTCAACAGCAGCAGCAATTCTGAGAGCGCCCTGGAGATCTTTCATCTAATAAAGTCTTTCCAGAGCTGATAATAAAAAATTTCTTGCATGGTGGTTTACAAAGCATTTTTACATCGTGTATTTCACTTCGCTACGATTCAGCAAATAATAATGAGAGTCTTCCAAGTGCCAGGCACTGTGCTCACTGGTGGCCTATGGCAGTAGAAGCAGACATGGTCCTTGTGCTCCGAGAACTCTCAGTGTAGTTCTAAAGAGAGATTAAATAATTGAAGAGAAAATAATAGCTGATGTTCTAATACCTAGCCTTCACTGTGTGTCAGGCACTAGGCTAAGTGCCAACACATATTAACTCAATTAATCCTTACAATAGTCCTTTGAGAATACTATTATTAGCCTTGGAAGTTGGGTAACTCATCCTGGGTCACCAGCCAGCAGGTAACAAAGCCAGAAATCAAACCCATGTAGCTTGGCTCCCGAGTCCATGCTCTTAGCCATAGCACTGAAACCACCAGCCAACAGCAGTGTTATGAGAGTTAAAATGGAAAGTGGATGGATCAAGAAGGCTCTGGCATTTAACCCAGTCAGGAGGTCAGGAAAACCTTCTTAACTGAAGCCTGCAGATGAGCACATGTTAGTGTCACAAAGACAGGACACTGAGAGCTCCACAGGGCACACACTGACCGGCCCCATTTTATACTGATGGAAAAAGTCAGGCTGGACGATACTGCAGGACTTTTCCAAGATCACACAGCAAGTAAGGGATGATTCAGGTCTTAGAGTCAGGCCTGGCGGTGTTTAGAATCCAGTGTCGTTCCCACCAGGCTGAGCACAAAGACTGGAGTGGTGGCTTCTATAAGCTGAGCTCACGAGTCTCCAGGGAACTCCAGATATAACACCCCCTGGCCTTCTCCCAGTTGCCTCAGCATAAATAACCAACAGGTTGACTGACGCACATCTTATAAACCACATCCTATAAAGAACTTAGAAGCAAATTGCCCTTCTGGTAATTGCATTAAGGGAACATGTTTGTTTACCTTAGAAGTTTAAACAGAATGACCTTGTCTTGAAAATTGTGAAATAACAATCAGAAGTTATTTGCTTATGTTTATATTTAGAATTAGGTATTCATATGAGCAAATGCAAAATAAGGGAGGGGGTTACAATACTGGTTACTGATTAAGAGCCTTCAGAGAGGTGGATTATTATTCATTCCGCTGTAATGATTAACAGTTAAAAATCCACTCTTGCTGTTCTCTATGTCTAGGGGAAGAAAGAAGCTTTTGTTTTGGGGTGTGTTTTTTTTTTTTTCTGAAATGAAAAGCTACATCTTTCTTTCCAGGGAATGCATTAGAATGAGGGGTTTCCTCAGAGCTGGAAATAAGCCAGGATATTTTGGAGTCAAGGTCCCCTGCCCCTCCCCCTCGCCACTGCCCTTGCAGGCTGAGAGCTCAGCTGGGAGGGAAGGGGGGCTGACTCCACCCGGAAGTACAGCTGAAGGGGCCCAGGGTAGGTGGCGGGGTGGGGGGAGGGAGGGAGGTGGCAAGAGCAGGGCCACAAATAACTAATAACAGCTGATCCTTAACCTTTATCGAGGACTCATTACGGCCAGACACTGATCTGTGTGCCTCACATCCATTAGCTCATTTAATTAGGTTGGTATAATCAGTACCCACATTTTGCAGGTAAGGAAACCGAGACACAGTGCTTCGCTTGCTCAAGACCATATTCCTAGAAGGTAGAGGAGCCAGAATTCCAGCAGGGTGACTCTAGCGTCAGCACCCTTCACCGGCTGCCACAGCAAGCCGGTCATCCCGAAATCATCACCCTGCTGGTGTGGCTTTTGAGACCCTCTCAGGGTCCTCCAGAGAGCACCTCTGGTATGAGTTCTGCTGGCCCTGAACTTGATGCTCTGCAGTCATTTTTGGTTTATAGACATCTCTGTACAAACTGTCAGCTTAATTTTGGCCCCAGAACTTCCTTCCCTGGCGAACCGGGGTAGTGTGGGGGAAGGAGAGAAAAAGAGAAAGACAGAGAGAGACTAGTTAATTACTTTTGAAGAAGTCAGACAGCATTATAACCAGTCTCTTACCCAAGTGATGAAAAAGCTATTGTTGGGGCATCTTGGCACCAGAAAGGAAGGGAGAGATTTTCCTGAATCATTTCTCATTTTTTATTTAGCCTTTACACTTTTCCTGGGGCCTCCGGGCAGCCTTCCAGACCCCATCTCCAGGATTGACTCTGAGTTCCCGCAGTAAATGATCTGTCCCTCGCAGACTGGGGAAGGGGCGGGCTGAGGCCCGGACAGGCCGTGCTTGGCTCGGCCCCCTGACATTGTACACGCTAATGCAATGTGAAGGAGCACGTCTAAATAGCCTGTCCAACTTTTTTGATGTTCTTGAACCCACAGATGGGATTCATTTCCACACTGTTCGCAAAATGTAAACGATACAAGGACATTAAAGAGCATTAAACTACTTGATGACATTTTGGTCACATTAATGAAAAGTGGCATTTTTTAAACTACCAGAAAGAAAGAGAAAGAGGGTGGGGTCAGAGAGGGGAGGGATGAAGAGGAAGAGAGACGAAGTAGGGAGGGGGAAGGAGGAATAGGAGAGAGATTGAATCCATCTAAAGTATAGAAGAAATGTGGAAGTCCCAGCTCTTATCAGCCAAGTTGGGACTTCACTGAGTAGGACCTAAGAAGCAGACATTTTCAGCGACTGGACAGATCTGCCAAATATCCCAACACCTATAGGGTAAGCGGTGCAGACATACTGATACATTAACATTTCCTTCCAGACTGACTAGTGTGGCCAAGGCACCACTGGGAAACAAGAGAGGACAGGAAGAATGTCAAACTCACCTCCTCCAGGCAGCCTTCCCTGACTGCCCCCCCCCCGGCTAGATTAGGTGTCTCTTCTCTGGACTCCCAGAGGCCCTAAGCTTACCCTCATCGTAGCCCATATCAACTTGTCATTTCATCACTGATTGACTTGCTGGAACCCCGCCTAGACTGTGGGCTCCTTGAAGGCATAAAATAAGGAGTGGATGCGTAGGTCTGAAGAAATAAATTTGCCAGGGCTCAAATCCCAGCTGGGCTCATGTATTGCCTTTATGACCTGGAGCAAGTTAATTAACCTCCCTGAGCCTCAGCTATGTCTTCTGTAAAATGGGGTAAGAAGAAACCTAGCTCATAGAGTTGCAGTGATTCTTAAATGAGGTAATAAGTGGAAACTACATAGCACTGGGCCTGGTACTCATACACTCAACACATGCTATAGATTAACACCAGCACCCCAAGTGCTTGGCACATAGAAGGCACTCAGTAAATACTGTTGAAGAAATGAGTCTCAACAGACTCACTTAGGCAGAAAAAATTCACTTATCGAGGGGACTAAGGAATTGGTCATGGAGCCCCAGAGAGTGAAAATGGGTGACCGAGACATTTTAAAACTTATCGAGTCCTGGGCACCTTATTTTAAAATAAAACACATTTAGCACCATGGAGTCTCTCGGGAGTATCCGGCGAGATGTCCTGCTCGGTCCTCCAACCAAGCACCGGCTGCTGAATGGGGGTGAGCAGCCCCTTCCCCCCAGCAGCCCCTACCCCCTCCCTACGCCCATCGCCTTGGCAGGGCTTTCTCCTTCCAGCCCTGGCGGTTACATTAATTGCTAATGACAATGGCAACCTTCACTCTGTGTGGTTTCCTGCCCAGATTCTGGATCCTTTACAAGGCTCCCTTTTCTTTTTTCCCAGATAGGAAATGCAACCCGAGACGTGTGAAGAAAAAAACACTGCGCTTATTGTCATAGCCTCCACTCCTCCCTGGGCTCCCAGGCCGTCTGTGTGTGCTCTGGGGTGTCTGCCCCGCCACAGGGAAGAATAAACCCAGACTCAAATCATAGGAAATTCATCAAATGTGCTTCTCAGAGCTCTGTCTTTCAAGGTCTGTTTCCCTGCCATATGATCTCTATAAACCAAATCACTGTTAGCCAGGGCACAGGACCAGAGGCGCCGGAGGCTCACGGATAATGAATGCCAAATGCATGTGACAATAGACTGATCAGGGAGCCGAATGAAAATTTCTGAGTCGTGCTTTTATATATGTATACATGCACACGAACATACACGCATGCACCTCTGTGTATGCCCGCACACACGCACACCACACACACAGGACATCCTAACAGTGATCCTTGATGCCAGACTCAGTTAACTCACCTTTGAATAACTTCGTTAAATTATCAAGGCAAAGAAGAATAAAATGAAAGAGAAAAAAGTAGAGCTGGGGTCCCCCGTTTAGCTGGGGATACTTGACAGGGAAGAATCTCAGATTTGACTTAGGAATTCAGAATGCCTTTTGCTCAGGGACTAGCATGAGGGGCTTCAACTGAAAAATGAGAAACAAGGACTCACTCATTCTGGGCACCAAAGGCAACTGCCCTCCATTGAATGAAATATTGCATGATCTTTCCCAGTAATGGTTTTGACTCCTCCTGGCTCTGACCAACCCCTACCCTGGATAACCAGTTACCCGTGTGTCAGGGTAAGAGAAGAGAAGAGAAGATGGGACAGAACCTAGCAGGCCACCAGCTAGAAGCAAAAAGGTAATTAATGTTATAGCCTTTTAGATTCTAGAAAATACTGCACTTAAAACTGCAAGTCAACAAAGCGGCTGTCGGCACCGATAAATGCTTCCATATTCACAGGCATCAGCAATCTTCCCCTTACAAAAAAAGTAATAATACATACATATTAATGGATCACATTTTGTCCTTTGGGGAGCATAATTTTTAAAAGGGCCGAGGCAGCAATAATAGTTCCTTTAAAAATTCTAAATGCTGTAATTGTTTTCTCTGAATTATGGTGCTAGGATTTAATTAGTGATGAATGTTTGGTATGGGGTTTGGAGATTTTTGATGAATTCAGCCAAACAGAAAAGTAGTCTTGTCCTCACTGCTCTCTCCGCATCCGTCCCCCGCCCCCTTCCCCGCCCCAGGACCCTGAAGTCTGCGTGTGCATGAGATCGTGTCCATGTAGGAATTTCCTCTTCTGCAGTTGGGCCGTACTTAAGAAGGAGATTGCTTTAACCACAGTTCAACGACGAACATGAAACATGGTCAGTGAGGTCATGCAATTCAGCACAAGTTTTGAGGTTTTCTAGTTATAAGGCAGGAAAATAATAAAATGCAAATGGTAGAAATTTCTTCTTGGCAATGTTCTTATCGCTAGAAAGAAGTTGCCCAGGTCTTGGGTCCGGGCTTTTGGGCCTAAGGGGCTCATGCGCAACAGGGCTCAAGGTGTGTGTGTGTGGTGTGGGGAGTGGGGAGGTTGTTCTTCAATCATTCAGTGAATTACCATTAAGCAAAGCCTACTGGGTCCAGATTCTCCGAGCTGGGCACCAAGCACACAGCCCTGGCAGTGGAGAACTCGCGGGAGAATAAACACAATGGCTTTGTTCTTCTCCAAACCATTTCTTTGTAAAAGCAGCTGGAGGGAAGCCCAGACCAGCGGCCATCCACTCAGGCCGACTCAACATGGCCTACACAGCAGGGCCCCTGGGGGTCCGAGCCACCCCTCTCCTCCACCTTCAGGACTGCTTTCATTTGAGACCTGGAAGCTATTCCTGGGTTCCCAGTATCCTCTATTAACATGCAAATGCCCCTGGGAAAGGTCACACCTTGAGACCCCTTCAGCTAACCTCTTGCTCACCAGTTACTTCTTAGCAAGGATTAGCAGAAATAGAACACCGAAAAGCCTTATGGGGTGGGGGGAAGGTTAGGGCTGGTGGGGACGGGAGGTAAAAGACCTCTTCCTCCTGCCAAGATTTTCCTGGACAGTCAATTTGCTTTAATTCAACACAACAAATCAAGAGGGAGGGGATATGGGGATATATGTATACATATAGCTGATTCACTTTGTTATACAGCAGAAACTAACACACCATTGTAAAGCAATTACACTCCAATAAAGATGTTAAAAATAAAAAATTTTAAAATTTTAAAAACAAATCAATATATTTATTTCAATAAAGGTTGATTTTTTCTAAACTATGAAACTAAACAAAATCCATTTACATACCTTTCATCTCTGCTTTGATTATGCAATAAGTATCACCTGCTTCACAATTTTGCCCAAATAATAAAAATGCTTCCTCCCAACATGGCAGGCCACAGCAGTCAATGGAGACTTTTTCCATTCAATCTAGCATCCTGTCTTGTTTCTCCCCATCATTTCCCGCCTCCTCCCTGCCATCATTCTTGCCTCTTATCTCTTCTTAGCATAACCCGTTTCCTCTTCCTCATTTTCCACCACTGTAGGCTTCTCCAGAGTGCTGTTGAGGCCCATTGGGCCAGCTGCTACAGAACCTTCATCATTCTTCTCAGTGAAGCCATTAAAATGTTATCTGGAGAGGGTCATGGTTAAGAGCATAGGATCCTGAATCAGCCAGAAAGACTCGGGTTCAAATCCTGGTTCTGCCACTTCTAGATACTGGAGGCAAGTGACTTATACTCTCTAGTCATCAGTTTCCTTCACTGTGTACCTTTTGAAAGTAATAAATGAAATTTTATACATATATATAATATATACTATATAAGTAGTATATATTATATAAATATTACATATACTATATAAGTAGTATACATTATATAAATATTATATATATAGTGCCTAGCATATTGCCAGGTACACAGTTAAGTGTTAAATATTTGCAATCACTATTGTTATATATTATATCATATCTATTACATAATCCCATTTCCTTATGAAATCTTATAATCAAATTTCTTTATGAAATGAGATTCCAAAATAATATTCATGTAGTTTTTTATGCATACCAGTGAGTAAGTGTAAGCCTCCAAAATTACTCCCTTAGGGAAATGATTACTTAAAACTTTGCTGTCATTGATCATAATTGTTATTCGTTTATTCTGTTATTCATTCAACAATTATTTCATGTGGCCCCACTATGTTCCAAGCACTGACCTAGGTACTTAGGACCCAGAGGTAAGCTCACTTGATCCCTGACTTCCAGGAGCTCACATCTAATGGGTCAAAGCAGAGTGAGTAATCGGTGTCCATAAAGAGCTATAAGAAAACACTCAGTAAAGAATGAACTGTCTGGGGTAGCTGGTGAAGACATCCAGAGAGGCACTGGAGCTGAGTATCAAAGGATGATAATATTTGTTGCAATCTATTAAGACTCATCTATGTGCCAGTCACTGAGCTAGACATTTTATCATTTTAATGTATTCCACAAAATAATCATGTAAGGTAAATATTACTGTCATTTTGTGGGTGAGAACACTGAGTCTCAGGGAGGTTAAGCAGTGTGCCTATAATCTTACACCTGGTATGTAATAACTGAGATTTTAACCCAGGTCAGTGGGCTTTCCAAGCTCATGCTCTTCCTTGCAACCTAATGGGCCAAAGTCACTCAGGCCAGAAAAAGGGAAAAATGGTCTTGTTGTTTATAGGCACATCTTCAGTTTTTGTTTGTTTTTTATCATGTAATATTTGATACATACAAAATAATTTGTAATGTATTTAAATTTATTACATAGAAATGCATATTTATTTTAGAAAATACTGGAAAACATAGAATTACACACAACACACACACACACACAACAAATATATTTACTTTTATGTAAATTGCTTGCCAAGCATTTTTATACTTAGAGGAAAAGGTTACATCTATACACAAATATGATCATATTTTGATACATACTTGTAACTTCCTTTTTCCACTTAACAACAGATCAAGAACATGTTTTGATGTCAGCAATATACATCTATACCATCCTTATTAATCACTGTTAAATGTTCTTTGAATGGAGAGATGTCATTTATTTAATCTATTCTCTCTTCAGAAAGCTAGCTTAATTTCAAAGCTAGCATACTTCCATTAACAACTGATGAAAATGGCCTGACATTTTTTTATATTGCTATGTTCACCATTTTATCTTACTGATTTTATGAGTTTTTTATATGCTAAGGCTATGAACCTTTTGTCTTTCATATATTCTATGGTATATTTGCTATAGAGAAATATTTGTTTCATATTGTGAAATCTATAAACTTGCTAATAGTTTCTGCTGTTGATGCAATATTCAGGAAAGACTTCCCTAACCGTATCCTAAATTTTCCCATATTTTGTGGCCTTAGTTTTTATATTTTATTTTTAACCTCTCTAGAATTTAATGTGGTCTATGGTAAGAGGAAAGAGTCCAAATTAATATGCTTCTAGGTACCACATTTTGCCCAGCCCTCCACACATGAAATACTACTTCTATTATATACCAAATAATAGTATTGAGGAGCTTTCTGTTATTTTGCACTGATCTACTTGTTTATTTTCATTCACAGGCCACACGGCTTTAATTATTACTGCTCTGTAGTATATTTAATGTCTGGCAGTGCTAGTCTCTTCTCATCATTTTCTTTTTCAAGATTTTTATATAGTCTTTTTCTGGTTTTCTTTCTTTCAAAAGTGAGGGTATGGGGAGGGAGGGTAACTTTTAATAGTACGGCAGTAATATGAATTATAAGATGTATTGTGTTTTTAAAAAATCAGTCTCACAACTTCAAAGCCACACCCAGTCCATTTCCATACCGAATGGTGTTATTCTGGTACTTAGAGTCAGGCATGCCCAATCTATCACTAGATCTATTATGTCCTGTTTGCCAAGAACCTTGGCAGGAGGTTTTGTTCATTCTGTCCATATGAAAAGGCAATATAGCATAGGGGTTGAGAGCACAGGATCTAGCTGTGTGACCTTGGCCAAGCTATTTAACCTCTCTGAGCCTCCATGTCCACATTTGCGATGAAGGGGGGTGGACAACACACTGCCTCGTAACATACACGGAACATATGGAAAGCACTTGGAAGAGTGCCTGGCACAGAGAAAATATCTTGTGAAGGTTAACTAGTATTTTCATGTCCCAATGGTCTTGTCATTCCAGGGGTTTGCTAATTTGTCTTGACTTGGAAAAGGGAGATTGAAAGGAAGACATTAATTTAGGAAACATGAGTTAAGTAAAATAAAATTTCACAAGCCTTTTCATATGTTTATAGGGATGAGTAGTTGTCATTAAGTTGTTATTCCTCATGGTGTCCAGAAAGCTGACATTTAAAGCAAGCTGTGGCCTGCACATAGCGGTGGGGGGGGGGGCCGGGGGGCGCGGGGCATGTGGTATCTGAAGACAGTGTGCCACATGAGGACCCGGAACAATCCAGCTCATCTGAACCCGCTGCAGATTCTACTTAAGGCCCTCGTCTTGGCCTTTGTCAATCCTGACAGCTCAGACTTGCCCTCACCCTCAGCTTTCCCTGCCACCTCTGCTCAGAGCAGATGTCCTCTGCTGCCAGCTGAGAATCTGAGCCTGGGGGCGGGCCTGAGCTCTGCAGTCAGACTGCTGGTGAAAACTCCAGCTCTGCCACAAACCACTTCAGTATTAAAACTGGAGTTCTCCTCAACTGAAAAATGGAGACGTTATGCCTTCTCTGCCAGGTTACCATGGGGATTAGGTGAGACTAATACACATAAAAGCATTTCATGGAGTGTCAGGCATAAAGTAGGTGCTCAATAAATGTTACTGTATCAATAGGGAATGTTTGCTTCTAAGTAACAGAAAACCCAATTCAAACTGGCTTATACAATAAAGGAAAATTATTGGTTTATATAACTGGAGATTCAAGAAAAATCTGGGCTTTAGGAGCAGTTTGATTCAGTGGCCTAACCAAGAATTTGTTCATTTGTTTCCTCTCTCTTCACCCTGCCCTTCATAGAGTCAGCTTTACCCTAAGGCTATCTCCCTCTCATGGTCCCCAGAATGGGTGTAAGCATCCAGAGAGAACAAAAAAGGACCACACCCAGAAATTTCTCCCAGATGTGTGAGGAAGAGCTCTCCTAGGAATCCTTAGCAAATTCCTCCTCTTGTAGCTCAATAGCCAGCAGGAGCTTACAGGCCTGTCCCTGAACCAATAACTACGGCCAGAAGGTGGAATTGTACATGCTAGCTTAGGTCTGGACCATAGCCCTAGGTGTAGAGTCACCTTTGGTGCCAGTGCAAGAACTGTGTAGAGGCAGGAAGATGGAAACTGGGCCCACAGTCAGAGTACTTACCAAGAGAAGGAGTGGGAATGAGGGAACATCTACAATGTCCACCTTTCCTTTTCCCAGTCCCCGGCAGGACCTAGTTGAGTGGAGAGACAAGTCTCCATTGGAACTTGAGGCCTCAAACTTTTGATTGAGTTCTGGGTCAGTGAGGAGAGAAGTGCTCAACCCACCACGTAGGGACTGAAAGCATTCTTCCTAAACAGCAGGGAAAATAGCAATAATGATACTGTGCATGGTTTTTAAAAAGTTAATATTAAAAAAGCCTTTGTGAAAGAACAAAACTCTTCTTGTTCCACACCACTTGAGAAGTAGTTATCCGGATGTGTGCTGTAGACCAAGGATCAAGTCATAGGCACAACTGGTGTTTTTCTTTTCAACTCCTTCCATCCCTGGGACTTTGGTCTTTAGGTGGCTCCCTTTCTCTCTGCTTCTCTCCCTGCTTCCCTTTCTTCCTCTGTTTATGTTTTATTAGCCTCATGTACCTGGGAAGAAATCTGGAAGGGGAGGGACAGTGGGCCCAGGGCCTGAGGGAGGCCGCCTTCCTTGCCAGCGTGTCCCCCACAGCTGGGGGCAGCTTCATCCCCCGAAAGGTTCAATGGCTGAGCCCAAGTGAGCCCTTCACACCTCTGGGTTGCTAAGTGACAAACACTTCAAGTTTGGAAATCTTTATCCACACCGGATATATTATCCTGGCAAATTGGACTTTCAGATCTGGCAGCAATGGAAAGAGTAAATTTTTTTAAAAATAGAGACAATTTAGATGATTTCAAAGACATCTGGTCTCTTTTTCCAGCAATGTATGACTCTTCTCTTTCACTGAGCACATTGAATCCAGCCACTTCACGGGTACAAAAGCACAGGGTCCCTGAAGAAAGAAGAGTTTCAGTTGCAAAAGCAGACTCACAGAACGTGCTGCCAGTTGGAAAGGCCTAGAACCAACTAAGGTCACAACACCAGGCACATGCTCTTCCCTCTTCCCTCCATCTGAGCCCTCTTTTAACCTGGTTTCCTCCAAGTTCTCTTTCTTCTCTCTGATCCTCTCTGCTACTAACTCCCTTCCTGCCCTCTGTCTTGCCCTCCTCTCTCTCCCTCTCTCTCTCTCCCCCTTTTTCTCATTCCCACCTTTGTCTCTTTAAACTCCCATCCAGTCTCCTCCCCTTCTCCCCATCCTTCTTTCCCCCGAGTTGAGACAGCACAGGAACAAGAAGCAGCAGAATGGCTCACAGCCAAGATTCTTGGTCTTCTTGCCCATCAGCTCAGCGGGGCATAGAGTTGGTCATGCCTCTTTCCTTCCTAAATTAGAGTTGGGGTAATCGCAGGGCAGACTATCCCTCCCCCAGGTCCTTGTTTTTAAAAAAAATTTTTCAAGACAAACCCAAACACCAAATACCTTCTCCACCTGCTTGCTAATATCTAGAATTCTTCCAACAGAGTACATTACATTCCACAATCAAAGACCAAGTTTCAAACCTAAATAATAAGCAACTCACATCTGGGCAGCTCTTAACAGTTTTCCAAACACGTCCAGCTGTTTCCAACCAATTCCCTCATTTGACCCCCACAATAATCTGGAGTTGGAAGCATTATTGTACTATCATCTGCATTTCAAAATGAGGAGACTGAGGCCCAGAGACATTTGGTGCCTTTCCAAAGGTTGTTCTAACCCAGTTCTGTTTGAGTCTAACATCCATGTTCCCCCCCCCCACCCCAACCCACTTCTCTGGAGGGAAACACAGTGATCTGACAGGAGGGGAAACCTTCCCCTACTTTCTTCAGACCCAAGATGCCACCCCAATTCTTATGTCTCTGAGATCTTTGAGATCTCTGTAGTTATTGCTGTGGAAACCTGTCAATAGGGTAGGCTGCCACCAGGTGGCAAATGATACTCTGGTTTCATGTTAAGCTCCAGATTTTTACCTTAACTATGGGAGTCAAATGTTTTTCTATATTTTATCATTTTATAATCAAAATTATAGTTCACTAAAAAATTAGGTAAGCATAGTAGTGTCCTCATCTATGCAGATGATACAGATAAGACGTATATTTAGGAGAATAAATATACAGGTTGACTGTATGCCTATTAAAATGTTTTTTAAAAAAAATGTTTTTTTGCTAGTAACAAGCACAACTCAGTCTAATTCTGCCTACAGTGTCCCAGCCTACTTCAAGTTTCCAAGATGTTAGCCAAGGTACTCCAGGGTTACTGCCTTCCCATCCTGGCCACTCAATTCCCCAAACAGTAGCCCAATAAGAGAAGGCAGAATGCTTCTCAAACTTAAAAGGACATCAGAATCACTTGGAGGGCTTATTAAAGCACAAATTTCCTGATCTCAATTCCTGAGTTTCTGATTGAGTAGGTGTGGAATGGGGCCTGAGAATCTGTATTTCTGACAGATTCCTAGGTGATGATGCCACTGGTCTGGGGACCACATTTTGAAAACCACTAGACCACGGCAAGTCACTCTATCTAGCTCTCATAGGTGCCTCCTTTTCTCTGACCTCTCACCAGCACCATGGAGGTGGGAGTTTGAGCTCCCTGGTCTCCCAGCCACAGTATGGGGTCCTATGGTGAATGATTAACCAACAGCCTTAAATACTGTGGCTGGCACCAAACTAACTTTGTGTCACTTTTAACACATATTTCTGCTGCTCAGCGCTACCTTCTGATTAGACGTTCTCTGATATCAATGCCTGTCAGAGCTCTGTGTACCATTAATTATAGTGATAGAAAATACTAGCATTTATTAAAGCTGTCAGCACTGAGGTCATTATTGCTTTCATTGCCTCATCTGATCCTCACAACAATTCTATGAGGGAGCTACCATTGTCAACCCCCTTGTACAGATGAGAAAACGGAGGATCAAGATTATAAAACCAGTGAGTTGCAGAGCCTGGACGAAACACCAGTTTGTATCTCTCAGCCTCTGTAGATACTGATCCTAAGTTTTCAGTTTGGATACTACAAATTGGATTCCTGGTTCCCTCAGGTCAGTTTCTTTGCGCTCCTGTAGTGTAGCCCTAGCATTTCCCCCACTGTCTATGTCCAAGCCTTCCAGCCAGTCAGGATGCCCCATGGAGTTCCCGATCTAAGTCTCAATTCACTATACTGGACAGGGAAACAGCCTCTTTCAGAGAGATAGATTCAAATATATTCCCCAGATGGTACTTTCTAAGGCAGAGAAACGGAATCAGACACTTTATAATGAGCTTCTACAAATGTTATGTTGGGGAGTTGAAACAGCATCATAAAAATTTCTCTCTTATTTATGAAAGAACTATGCAGACATGTTATTGAAAGAAGAAAGAAAGTGAGGCAGGAGAGGGAAGGAAGGAGGGAGGGAAAGAGGAAGGAAGAAAGGAAGGAAAAGGAAGAAAGGAAAGAAGGGAGGGAGAGAGAGATGCAAAGAACCAACCTAGGAGAAAAAAATAGTAAAGAAAAGAAAATTCTTCACAGTTCTTTCATGCTATAGGACATCTTAATAAGAATATAAATTCAGGAGCAGTAGGGCTGAAAGACAAGATAATGAGATTAAAAACAAAACGGGAGATTGAGGATCTAAGGAAACAAATTGAGGAGACAAACCATATCATTATAGAGCTAATACAAAAATTAGAGCAAGGAACAGGTATATTCCACTGAAAATAAATTATTTATATGGAGGAGACATTGAGATAATCACGGCAAATGCAGATTAAAACAAAGATATTTGAAACAGGTACAGAGAAGCTAATAGATTTTTTTAAAGTCTAATAAATAAAAAGTAAGAAATATCCAACCCCAAGGTAACACTTTTTAAAGTTATCTAAATAAAGGAAAGAATTGATTATGCAAATTGAAAGACATACCATGTTCTTGGAAAATTTAATACTGACAGCTCAAGATAGATCTATCCTAGTTAAATAAGGACACTTCAAACATTCAGTCAGGACAAGCAGATCATTACAAGGGGTTAAAATCAAGCTCGCCTCAGCGTTCTCCACAGCAACAGTTAATGCCAAAAGACAGTGTTCACGATGATCTAAGAGAAAGAAAGTGCACCCCAGGATGTTGTAGCCACACAAGAACATTGTTAAATATAAAAGAAACAGACTTTCTCAAACCTGAAAAACCCAGGAATACAGCACCCATGAGCCCTTCTTGAACAAAACTGTGTGACAGTGACATTCTGCCAATTAAGAAACAAAGAAGGGGGAAAAAGGAAAGGAAAACACCATGAGGGAGCCCTAGTGGTAGGCAATATATCTATTTAATATGCATACTAATATTAAGTACTGTCTCTCAATGAAGCCTGCCCAGACCGCCTTATTGACTCTGGTGGGAGGAGCTCCACCCCACCCCAGCATTCTGCATCTCCTTTCCTCTGCCTTACTTGTTGCTTTTATTCTATAGCACACATCTCTTTTTAATATACCATATGTTTTACTCTTTTGTTCTTTATTATCTGTCCCCACCCCATAGAAGGTAAGTCAGTCAGGAGAGCTGGGATTGAATAGTTGCATGAAATGTGGGAACCGTTCTAGTTAACAGAGCTTTTAGTCGGAGCCGTACATCTGAACAATGTAAAACGAATTATGTAGCTAACAAAATTCAAATTGTGTGGGGAGGGGAGCTGGAAGAGATGTGAGAGTACTAGTGTCCTAACCTTTCACAGCCCAAACACAATTGATACTTAAAATTGAAACATGTAGTTTAAAAAGAAACAATGGCTGCCACCTCTTGATGTATCCATAATCACTTTGATCAACCTTAAAAGGATTTTTCATGAAATACTATGCTACAGTGGGGAAGCATGTATTCAATAATCTGTAGTTTGACTCTGGCATATTTTCTTCTGTTAATTCCAGGAAAGTTAAAGGTAGTACTTCAGATTTTAAAACAATATTTAGAATGATCCCATTTTTATTAAAGTGTTTTTAGATATCTGTTTTTCTGTCTATGTACACAAATACAAAGATAACAGCAATGATGTTTATTCTCAATAAGGGTTATTTCTGAGCAGTAGTATGTGGGGTTATTTTACTACTTTTATCTTTAAACTCTGTTATGAGGTTTATAAAAAGCTTGCATCTTTTTTCAGATACAATTGAATGGTTCTTTTTGTTTTGTTTTTTTGTTTTTAAATTAATTAATTTATTCATTTTTGGCTGTGTTGGGTCTTCGTTTCTGTGCGAGGGCTTTCTCTAGATGTGGCAAGCGGGGGCCACTCTGCATTGCGGTGCGCGGGCCTCTCACTATTGTGGCTTCTCTTGTTGCGGAGCACAGGCTCCAGACGCGCAGGCTCAGTAGTTGTGGCTCACGGGCCTAGTTGCTCCGCGACATGTGGGATCTTCCCAGACCAGGGCTCGAACCCGTGTCCCCTGCATTAGCAGGCAGATTCTCAACCACTGCGCCACCAGGGAAGCCCATTCGTTTTGTTTTAAAAAGGGAAAGACTGGCAGCATGTATGTCATCTAGAAATAGCTATAGAGACAGATAGAGATATAGATACGGATATAGATATAGATATAGATAGATATAGATACAGATATTTAGCACCCATGGTGGGAATAACAGAGCTTGAGCTTTAACGTCCAGCTGACTTGCACTTCCTTCTGTCCAGAAGACACTTGCTACATGGAAAGAAGGAAACTAGTGCTGACTGGAGAACCCACTGAGTGCTTCTCCACCAACTTTTGGGGTAGGAATAATCTCACTTAGATGAAAAATTTGAGGCTCAGATAGGCTGTGATTTGTCTGATTTTGTACAAGTAGGAGGGATAATAATAATGGTAATAACTGCGTACTGAGTGCTTACCATGAGTCAGGCTCCATGCTAGGCATATCTATGAAGAATCCCTTTTTTAATCCTCACAACAGCCTATGATACCAGCAATTTTTACTCTTATTGTTAAAATGCATCTCAGAGAGAATTGTACAGCCAAATGTCACCCAGCTAGAAGGTGGCCTGTCCCATGCCCGAACCCCTGCCATGCCATTTCCTTTACCCTGTGCTCTCTCTAGGCTGGAAGAGGAGTGGCCTGTGCTGGTCACCCACAGGGGCTGTGTCCAGCGGCCCTAATTCCATCTGAGTCTCCTAGTGATTACAAGTCGTCTGCTTGTCAAGAGCGCACGGGGGGCTCTGCTGATGACCACAGTACTGAATCCCCTCGTCCCCTCCCGGGTGCCCCTGCAGAACTGAACAGGCAAACGACAGCTCCGGTGATGACCTGAGATGCTCCAGGGCCAGTCTGGGAACTCGTGGCCCCTCTCAGCAGGTATTTCTTGGCTGGCTCTGACACAAGAAACACTCAGTCAAGAAGGAGGTCTGAGTGATGGTTGGTGGAGTGCAGACAATGGATCCCTCAGCTGAGGGTCAGGAGGTCTAGATTCTAATTCCTCCTCTACCATTCCTCTCTGGTGTGACCCTTGGGAAGTCGCTTGATGTCTCTGAGCCTCATTTTCCCCAAAAATAACATGAAAAGTTTTTACTACGGGACAATTTCCAAAGTTCCTAGCTCAGTACTTCTGTGATTCAGTCAGAGAATGAGATCTTTTTTTTTGGTAGAGTCTGGGGGCTGGGCTTGGGGGGGCAGGCTTCTCTTTGAGAAGATGAAAAGGCAGCCAGGAAGCCAAGCCAGCAAGGGGCAGGAGGCCCTGGATTCTCCCCAGATGGAAAAGGGGTGCTTTCAACAGAACAAGCCTTCGAGGCTGTGGGAAGGGCTCTCTGTCGCAGGCCTCACTTTCTCCGACAGGTGGGTCTTGGCAGCTGGACCACAGGCCTTTATGAGTATCTGCTAATCATGGCCTGGGCATGAGCACCCAAGAGGTGTCACGTGTAGAATGAGATGCTTTTTCACGATGCAGTAAAAGAGAGGAAATCGCCTTGGCCTCTTGCCTCGTCCTGCGCTCCGTAAGGAAGCAGGCGAGCTGAGTCCAGCCTCTCGTTGGCTAGGGCTCTGAGAGCTCACAGTTTCTACCCAGGGGCTGCCATTTCCTTAGAGGGCTGCAGGGAGGAGCTGGAAGGAAGGGCAGGAGAGACAGGCCCACTTTCCAGAATTTTAGGAGAGGCCAGGGATTGCTAAAACCCAGAGACACTAAAAGTTTAGAAGGGCTAGGGTCACATACACTGCATTAGCAACGATCTATACTCACAGTTGGAGAGTAAATCACTGGCCCCACTTGGGAAAGGAGTTTCTCTCCAAATGCTATTATTGGAACAATGTTACATTTTCTCTGAAAAGTAGACCATGCCCAGAACCATGGCTCTTCCCACTGACCACTCCCTCTCACTGTCAGGATATCTAGTGATGATTTTCACCTCAAAGATAAAATAGTGGATTCAACCACCATTTACCGCTGCCAGCTGTGTGCCAGGGATTGGGTTGAGCACATAGGCATTCGTAAGAATAAAAGCAATGAGTTAACACTGAACTGGTAGCTTTACACATATTAACTTAGTTAATCCTTATAACAACGCAGATTCAATCCAACAAAAGTTGAAGTTGATGTTATTATCAAACCCCATTTTACAGATGAGAACATTAGTTCCAGAGACGTTACGTAACATGCCCAAGGCCACACAGCTAGCAAGTAGCAGAGCCAGGATGATTCCTGTGTGTGTGCTTTTAACCCGTCCCTTAGCTGCCTCTCATAACTTACCATTGTAAGTATACGTCTCCAGGTTCTCCTTCCTTCAAGGATCATTTTAATCTTAATACACACGGGGAAACCGTTCTCTCTCTCCTCCAAGGTGTTAGGAAGAAATCTTTTGCCCTTTGCTTCACCCTCTCCTAGGCTCCCTCTTAGGACGACTGGTTTGTCTGATGGGCAGGCTGGCAGGAATGTGTCTTCCCTTGGTCCATCCCTTTGTAACAGGAGGAGGTGAGGGGTGGCTTCACTAGTTAGGGCTGTTGATCCCTCCTGTTGTCAGGTGAGGGCACTGTGATGCTCCAGGCCAGCAGCCCAGGGTGACTTGCAGACCCAGTTCTCCGCTCAGGCAGCTGACAGCTAGACTAAGGTGCAGAATGAGACTCTCATTCTGGTGCCAGCTGCCTCGTCAGCAGGACCGCTGACCCTGCACCTTGACCCTTGTGTCTATTTCTCAGAGTCCAGAGCGGGGAGGAGGTGACCAATTAGCTCTGCAAAACAGAAACAACTCCCAACTCCAGAGTTCAAGCTCCATTCCTGGGCAACTGACTCCAGGAAGCCTGTCCTTCCAGCAGGTTCCCAAGCTGAGGTGCTCCGGAAGGGCCACTTGTGCGGGTGAGGGTCGCCCCAGCCATTCCCCTGCTCCCGCCTCACACTGCCACAGCCGCACTCTCCCCGCAGCTCTTTGCCCCAAGTATAAACATTGGCTCTGATGTAATTTCCTAGTACTTGGTAAGACCAGGAAGGACTAAACAATTCGCATAATGTTGGTGAGGATTTGAGAATAATCAGAAGAGAAAACATGAAAAAAGGAAAAAAAATACGTCAACTGAATTCAGGGCATCATGGCTCCTGAAGACCATCAGTTGTGTCTCCATGGGGAGCCTCTCTGACCCCCCTTCTTTAGGCCGCCCCTTCTCCACCTGCCACCATATTGCAGGCATCCCCCTACCAGGGAGTGCCTTTGACCATGTGCGTCTATCCTTTCAAAACTTTTTAGACTAATAAAAAGGGGAGGAAAAATGCTCCACCTCCAGTCTCCTCATCAGTCTTGCCATCATTATTCAAGTCATTTTCTGGAGTGCTTCTCCATCTGG
Source organism: Balaenoptera acutorostrata (assembly GCF_949987535.1). Taxonomy (NCBI): domain Eukaryota; kingdom Metazoa; phylum Chordata; class Mammalia; order Artiodactyla; family Balaenopteridae; genus Balaenoptera; species Balaenoptera acutorostrata. The sequence continues at coordinate 41,531,609 of NC_080072.1, read as the reverse complement.
GCACCTCAGCTTTATCCCTGGACCAGTAAGAAGGAGAAACAAATAAACAGAGAAATAAAACAAACCATTTTCCCCACGTCAACCAGCCCCCATGTTGCACCATCCAGAAAATTATCCACTGAGAAGCATTCCCAGTACAAAGCAGTTTCTCTTCTCATTTTCTCAACTTTACCATTTGGGAACAGGAGCTGGGTGTCCCCTTTACATGATCCAAAACTCCATCAAAATGTTTGTCCAAGATCAAAAGTATGGGCTTCTTGCAAAAATGACCCTATTCCCCAGGAGCTGCAGGAAGGATTGCAGGTAGATGTCACAAAAGGAGCTTGTCACTACTACACATGGTTCCAGGGTATCTACAGAGGGGCTCTGTGAGGTTATTGTTTTCCTCATTTTGCAGCTGAGAAATCTGAGGCTCAGAGAATTTAAACACCTTATCCATGGTATCTTTGCCGGCAACTGTTAAAATAGCGAATACACATGAAATCGGTCTGAATTCTCGACCCCAGAATCTGCTTGGAAAAGACAAATCACAACTCCCAGGCCTCATGAGAGCCGAATGAGTTCCATCCTTCCCAGACTCCTCATGGGTAGAGGGAGGGGTGGAGGAGATGAAGATGGTGTCTGCAGCCTGCCTGATGGGGCGGCCTCTGGGATTTCGATTTTGTGATGGCAACAGAATGTCCACCTCACTCCCCTGAGAAAAGCCCTTCCAGACCCAGAATTCCATAGTCTACAATTGGTCATCTGTCTCAGATGAACTCTGACTGCCCCTTGGTGTCAAGGACCAAGGTTGTACGATCCCAAGTCAGTCATTTTGCAGCCATGGGTTACATCTTTACCAGAGAAGCCTCAAATGCAGTTGCTGCCTGAGATTCCTGTTGTGCTAGTGCTTTGGTTCAAAATTCAATCTTTTTTCCTGGATGAAGGGTGGGAGGAGGCGGCAAGGCACAGAGCTGGATTTTTGAGAGGAAGAGTCTAGACTAAAGAAAAGCTTGTAGGCAGCGTAGGAAAGGTGGGGAAATGGCACTTGTACTTAAGTCCAGCAATGTGCATTTCTTCCTACAATAGTTATGTCACCAAGGACTCCCACCACCTACCCCTGTCCTGGCCTCTGGACCCAGTCTCCTCCCAGCCCATGATCCACACCCTTTTCTCCAACCATGTTAAACACCCTTTCAAGACTCTTTTTTCTGGCCACTTTTCTCGTTGTCTGAAATACCCTTCCTTCTCCTCTTCTTCTGGTTAATTCTTATTTGTCTTCCAAAGGGCAGGTGGGCTCAGGGATCACCTCCTCCAGGAAGCCTTCCCTGATCCATCCTCTGTCTGGGTTCCCATAGCATTCTGTGAGCATGCATGCTTCCACATGTGTGCCTATGTTGCACTGTCCTTCTGTCTATGTTGCCCCATGCTATTGATAGTGCAACCTTAGGACGCATTATTAATAGCATGAAATCTATCATCAGACATGTCTAAGCCAAGTCAATCAGAGAGGATTTTTTTAAAAATATAGGCCCCAATATTGCAATAACTTCTCCAATCTCCTTCCAATTCTATTTCTCTCATTACCATAATGACCTACCACTAAAGGGGGGGGGGGGAAAGAAAGAGATGTTATGATGTCCATTAATCCTGTTTCTTCCTTTAATATTCTACATAGGTTTACAACCTTATCACCCCATGCCATGCATCAAACAGTCTGAATTACCCAAAACATATATACATTTAACAATTGCCGTGACTTGGCACTAGCCAATCAGAACTGATGCTAGTCTATCAAGAAAGGTCCTGGAGCCCCTGGTGTGCCAGACAGTCTCTCTTTCCTGCTGACTCATGGGGAGGTGCAGGTCCAAGAGGAGGCAAAGGTGTTGGGTGTGGGGGATGGATGGGTGTTTATTACTAGTATGGAAACATTCAAATATATTAACTACAGTTCGCCAGAAATGATAGCCTTGCAGATACTATAGACCAGAAAGGCATCTAGATACTCATCTGATCTCATCATTATTCATGGAGGCTCCCACCAATCCCAAGCTAAGGTGCCCATAGACCTGTAGCATATATGGAATTTCCAAACTGTCTCATATTTTGCCTTGAGGAGATAATGTCAGAGAGGTTGGGGGAGCAGCTCCAAAAGTTCACAGAGTTCCCTCCATTTTTATTTGCCTATTAGACTTTCTGCTTTTTACTATGAGGCTGGTCTAGCTTCAGGTCTCTGTAACCTAACCTGGTTTATAGCCCTCAAAAACATTCAGGGTCCAGGCTAAGAATTGCGGCTACAGCATGCTCTCTTTTCCTAGGAGAAAGGATTTTTCAACACAATTTCCACCAATGGTAATTGCGTGTTTTAAAAATATCCATTCTTTTCCGTTTTTTTTTAAATTAAACAAATAATGCATGTACACATTCTTATTGTAAGAGTTAAGACTATACAGATAAAGGGAAACCCCCCTCTAGCCATACTTCCTCCCTTCTAACTTCCCCCAGAGGTGAGCACTGTCATTACTTTGGTCTGTGTCCTTCCATAGTCTCAATATGTATCTACATGCATATCCATGCATATAGAAAAATAATGGTTTTGTTTTGTTGTGTGCTTTTGTTTTGTTTTTATGTGTCATTACATCAATTATTCTGCAGTTTGCTTTCTTTACTTAAAAATATGTTTTGTAGATCTTTCCATCTAACTCATTCTTTTTAGCTCTGGCTTAAATTCCATAGATTAAAGGTCTCGTAATTTACTTAACCATCCTTACAAATGGGCATGGCTGTGGTTTCCAGTTTTTCACTTTCACAGACACTATTTCAACGAGCATTATTCAACATGTGTCTTTGTGCACCTGCATTTTTCTGCAGTAGATTCTTAGAAGTTCCCTTGCTGGGTAAAAAGTTACCTGTAATTTTACATTCATTGTCACTTTGCTCTTCTATCAATAGTGTGTGACAATACTTATTTCCCAAAACTCTTGCCAAAAGTAGATATCATCAGTATTTAATTTTCCCCAATATGATGGATAAAACATGATTCCTCTATATTATTTTAATTTGCAATTTTCTCATCATTAGTGAAGCTGAGCATCTTCTCATAAGTTTATAGATCATTCTCTGTCTGTGGGTTGCCCACTGGTACCCTGTGGTGGTCAGACCTCTAACTGGCTCCCAATGGCCCTCACCCCTTGGTATTCATGCTCTTGTAATCCCCTTCCTTTGAGGACAGGCTGGACCTAGTGGCTTGCTTCTAATGAATAGAACAGGACAAAGATGATAGTTTGTCACTTCCAAGGTTAGGTTACAAAAGACTTTGACTTTCATCTTGTTAGCACTCTTTCTCTCTTTCTGGCTTTTCTTCAATCTGATGAAGCAAGCTGCCATATTTCAAGCTGTCCTGTGGAGAAGCCCACATGGCAAGGAACTGAGCGTGGCTTCCCGCCAACAGCCAGAGAGTAGCTGAGGCTCTCAATCCAACAACCTGTGAGGAACAGAATCATGTTAACAGTCATGTGAGTGAGCTTGGAAGCTGGTCGTTCCCCACTCGAGCCTGAGTTGAATGCAGCCCCAGCAGACACCTTGAATGCAGTTTTGCATGAGACCTCAAGGAGGCAGACCCAACTAAGCCATGCCTGGATTCTGGACCTACACAAACTGTGAGATCATAAATTTCTTAAGTCACTAAATATGAAGGCAATTTGTTATGTAGCAGTAGATAACTAATACACATCCTTTGCCCATTTTTCTCTCTTTTGATTTGCAGGCATTCTAAACAACACAGTTGAATATCTTTTGCATGTTATATATGTTACAAATATTTTCTGCCAATCTTTTGCTTATCATTGACTTTGCTTATGTTCTTTTATTACACAGAACTTTAAATTTTTGATGTCTTCAAGTGTATCAATCTTTTCTTCTATGGCTTTGAAATTTTGCCTCTTGCTTATAAAGATGTTTGCTACCCCAGAGTTGTAAACATAAAATTATTTGTTTCTATCTTTCTCCCAACCTCCACTTAAGTTCCTTGAAGGCAGTGGCTCTGAGTCTTGCTCATTTCTGGATTCACAGCCTGAGTGCAGTGCCTCACAGGGAGCTGGCATTCCTGCAGAAAGACTTTGCAAGTCTGCATTCCTCCCTCTCAATAGTCTCCATGGTGTCTAATCTCCATTCCTGGACTGAGTGTATGTATAGCTCCACTTGCTCTTTGCTAAGACAGAGAACAGACGCCCTTCTAGCCCCTTCTGTAGCTTTCTCCCATCACCCCCATCAAGCACTCTAATGCACACGCGTCTCTGTAACTACACAGTCTTGGCACTTAAATATTGCCATTGCTGGCTTGCTGAAGATTTCACATTCTAAAAGGAATAAAATAATCTGAAGATTTCACTTAAAATGCTGGTAAAGATTCAGTGCCAAGAAGTGTAAAAATGGATAGCCCAAATTAAATTTGCAGAAGATACAACCTGAGGAAAGGCTATCTGAGCTGCAAACACAACCCCCAACCCCTACCCACACCTTAGACATTAACATGAAGTCAGAGGCTAATAGGAGTAATGGCAAGGGTAGAGAGAATTCCAAGGGGTGGTGGGGAGCCAGGCCAGCCGTGGATTTTGAACACATAGCACAAGAAAATAAATTGAGACCTGGAGGGATGAAAAAGTGCACCAGGCCCCTGGAATATAATAGAATATAGAAAAGGGTGATTGGACATTATACACTTTACCCTGCCATCATGTATATATATATCAATATAAAAGCTGAATCCCAGAGAGGGGAGCTGCATTGTCCATGCATGAGAGTTGGAAGGATTAGAACCCAGATTTCAGCTCACTGGTCAAGGCTCTTTCTGCACAGCTGAAGGGAAGAAGTCCAGGAAGGAGTCCTGGCTCCAAGCAGAGAGGTGAATATCTCACTCCACATTTGTAAAAACATGGAGTAAGGTAGTCCTATTCCTGGGAAGTGGGGTGCGGGGGTGAGCCAGTGCTAGCATCCAGCGTTTACTCCCCAGATCTTCCTGGGAGAAACCAGTTGTTGAAAATCTCGTAGCTGGGAACTTCACTCAGGCTGTTTGGACCCTGAGTCCACTCTCCCCACAGGCAGAAGTTGGCTCTGGCCAAGAAGCATCTGGGCCCAGCCAACCAGGCCTGGTGCACCAGGGTCAGCATTGCCCTAAGAGGAAGAACAACCACACAGCAGACTAGAGGGATGGTGGGGAGTGGATTCTAGATCTGGGGGATGTGAGAAGGAGTCAACATCTGATCAGCACCACCCCAGCCTCTAGGATGCTTTGTACAAGTTAGAAAAAGACACTCCTTCATTGAGGTACTTTACTACCTGCCATCTGCCAGAGAAGTATAATAAATATACAAATCTGCAATGGATGACATGCATTAGAGTTTCATAATGCACATCCAGAACAGTTGTGTGAGTCAGCCTGTGAGCCACCCTTATTCTTCTCAATCCAGTTATAACGCTGCTGTTTTTGGAACGAGTAGAGCCAAGGATATTCTAATCCCAGGATTCATGGGCATTCATGATGCCTCTGGCCTTCAAGTTCTTCCATCTCTAGATGGGTGCTACGTCTTAAGAAGCAAATAGACTTTCCTCCTAGATTCTACAAGGTTCAGAGATCACCCAATCAAGAAACACTGAAAGAACAAAGCCTTGCCTTCATCAGTCCCCAGCCCCTTGCCAAAGCATGAGCAAAAAGGATAATTCCCCCTGAGCCAGGTGTAGGCCAGGACTTCCTTGGCCATGGCAGACCAGGCTATGCTGCCATTGACCTCTGGAGAAATGGAGGTGGCTGTCTGCAAGTGGGCCAGTTCATTGCCTGAACTTATTGAAGTGTGCATACTACAGGTCAAGAGAATAACGTATCAAAAAGAAACGTCCTGATTTCAAGCTGTACTATAAAGCTATAGTAGTCAAAACAGTATGGTATTGACATAAAAACAGGCACATAGATCAATGGAACAGAATCAAGAGCCCAGAAATAAATCCTTGGATATATGGTCAATTAATTTATAACAAATGAGCCAAGAATATACAATGGGGAAAGGACAGTCTTCAATAATGGTGTTAGGAAAACTGAACAGCCACATGCAAAAGAATGAAACTCTATGAAGAAGAATGAAATTGTGTGTATGGTGTGGACCACTATCTCACACCATACACAAAAATCAACTCAAAATGGAAAGACTTGAATATAAGACCTGAAACCATAAAACTACTAGAAGAATACATAGGGAGAAACATAATCTCCTTGACATCTGTCTTGGCAGTGATTTTTTTTTTTTTTGACAGCAAAAACAAAGACAACAAAATCAAAAATAAACAAGTGGGACATCAAAATTAAAATAAAAAATAAACAAGTGGGACATCAAACTGAAAAGCTTCTATACAGCAAAGGAAATCATCAACAAAATGAAAAGGCAACCTACTGAATGGGAGAAAGTATTTGCAAGTCATGTATCTGATAAGGTGTTAATAGCCAAAATACATAAAAGGGGGGGGGGGGTAGGAAATTTAAGAAATGCAGGCACTGGCTGGCTTTTTAGTACAGACTTACAGCAAAAGCTGGAGGAAAAATAGATTAGATTAGATGCCCAGGCTACACGCATTCATCCAAACACAGTTAATCGTCTTTACTTGTGTGGCTCTGCCATGAAAAGATTTTTCATGTTATCTGGTTCTCAGAATCACCTGAAAGAAAGCAGGAATATTCATTCTTATTTTATAGATGAGAAAATGGGCATAGAAGCAGAAAGACTTGGCCAAAATCACACCCTGAGCTGTAACCAGGTTGGATTGGAACCTAGATTCCTCACCCAGTGCTCTCTCTGGCACACTGCTTCCCTGTGCCCCTGTCCTTCAGGGCCCCCTCAGCCAACACAGGCTCCCATACCATTTCCAGGCATCTCACAGGCTCTTCCACTCACCCTAGCTTGCCTACGAGCAGAGGAGCCGGACATCCTAGGAAATGGAGCAGGAGGCCAGGGCTTGGATGGGTTGTGGAGGGTGAGACTAGTCACTGCCCAAGAAGTTACCACTTTGCACCCAGCCCTACCAGGACCTGAAGACGGACCGTATCCCATAGGCTCCATTTTCTTCCTCCAGTGGCAGAATGAATAGGTGAATTCTGTTACGCGTGTCACTTCTCTTCCACAGTGAAAAGACAAAGGCATGAAGGAAGTGGTGTGATCTGAGGCTTTGGTTTAAAAATAGTCCCCTCTCATACATTTATGGGGAGAAAAGAGAAAGCAAAAGAAACTAACATTTTAAATCACCAACTATGAGCCAGGAAAGTTCACACTTAAAAACTCACGAACTCTCCTACCAAAATAGTTAAAATCAAAAAGATTATCAATACCAGGTGTTGGTAACGATGAGGAGCAACTGGAATGCCCATACATGGTTCAGGGGAGTATAAATTGTTACATCCCCTTTGGAAAACTGGTAGAATTGACCAAAGCTAATCAAATACATTCCCTATGACCTAGCAATCACACACCTGGGTTTACACTTGATAGAAATGAGTTCTCAGTCCTCCAAAAGAAAGATACAAGAATCATCATAGTACCTCTACTTATGTTAGCCCCAAACTGGAAACAGTCCAAATGTCCATCAGCAGTAGAATAGAGAAATAATGGTATTTTTATATAATAGTATACTACATAACAGTGAAAAGGGACAAACTATTGGTAGATACGACATGGATGATTCTCACAGACATAATATTGAACAAAAGGAGCCAGACACAAAAGAGTGCATACTGTATGATTCTATTCACAGAAACTTGAGAACAAGCAAAATCAATAGATGGTGATGGAATTCAGAACAGTGGTTATCTCTGAAAGGAACACAAGGGATCCTTCTGGGGTGCTGGAAATTGTCTATATCTCATTTGGGATGAGTGGTGGTTATAAGGGTGTATACATGTGTAAAAATTCATCAAGCTGTACACTTAAGATATATGCACTGTTACACCTCAAAGAATGAGAACAAAAAGGAAAACTCACAAACACTATATGACAATGATTGGGTCTCAGAGTAGGTTTCCTAATGCAACAGCGGCAGCACCAGGGAACTTGTTAGAAATGCAGTCTTCGACCCCAACGAAACCTACTGAATCAGACAGAGATGGAGTCTAGCAATCTGTGTTTTAACAAGCCAGGATGATTCTGATGCGTGCTAAAGTTTGAGCACCCCTGCCATAAGATCTAGGTACTATTAGCCGCACTTTACATATGAAAAAACTAAGGCTTATAGAGAGAAAGTAATATGTCCAAGTTCAGGCAACTACTAAGAGGCTGAGCTAGAATTTGAAGCCATATCTGGTTCAGTCCTGTGCTTCTCTGACCCAGTCTCACCACCCTCCTCTATGGAAATATGGCTCAGCCAGGGGGGATATGATGTGAGACTGCATGATATTACTTCCATCAATGAAAAGAGAAGTCTAGCTCTGGGTTCTTGTGGGGCAGACAGGACAGAAGGGCATGAAGTTCAATTTCACAGGTTTTTGCAATGGATAAAGCCAGCTGAGACCTATTTTCTTGGTTTCCTAAACTGGTCTGATGGAGGAAGGATTGCTGGAGGTGAAGCTAGAGACAAAGACAGAGCCCAAGGTTTGGTGAGCCTTTTCAACTACGTTCAGGAGCTTGGATCTTGACCTAAGCGCAGCAGGGAGCCATCATCTGCCCCCTCCACCCAACTATATAAGCTCCCTGAGGGTGAGCACCAGGTCTGTTTTAGTCACTAACATACACCCTGTCCCTAGCACTGTGCCTGGCTGGTGGTAGGAGCTAAACAGAGATTTGTTGAACTGATTATTTTGTGCCAGAGGTGAAATGATGCATTTTCTGTGTCTAAAAGCTAGCTCTGGCTGAGGTGTGGAGAATCCATTTGAAGAGATCAGAGTTGGAGGCAATGGGACAGACTGTTTAGAAAACTGGTGCAGTGACTCAGGCAAAAGTGGAGGGGGCTTGAGGAGCTCTGGACTGGCCAGCAGTGATCTCATCACAGCCCTGCTTGACCTCAGGCCATTTCCCTTCACTGGCCTCCATGCCCCTGTCTCTCCTAAATAAGGGGTATGTCTAGCTGACCTGGTAGGGCCTTCACAGTGTTCGTATTCTGAGTGCTTTTATCAGCCCGGACAGACAGACAAACATGCATTTGCAGGAGACAGGGAGTTACTTCAGGCATGGAAATTTAGCTCCTGCCAAATTTTTGTTTGGGTGCCTCTGACTTCATGTAGTTGAGCTTCAAGAAAGCAAATTGGAGGACAAAGAATATTAACTGTAATATCTATTCAAGGGTCCTTTATTAGCAGAACTATTAGTGAGAGGAGGTGGGGGGGAATCTAGACATTTCTGAAATATCTGTTTTCTTCCTGCAAGACAGGGAACAGAATTCAAGCTTTCAAATTGTTTATAAAGTAATCAGCATTAATTTGTTCTGTTCAGGTTTTAATTATACACTGTAGGCCATTCTGACAGGACACCACCACCGCCAAGTCTGTCAGGAGATAATTTCCCACCAGGATGACCACGCACCTCATGAATTATACATGAAACTTTGTTTCCTTGTGACTGTTGCTAAAAGATGCTGTCAGCCTCCTGAAATCTCAAAAGATCTGCAATTGTTTTTCAATAAGTGTAATTAGCAGGAAGTAGGTGGGGAGGTGTTAAGAATGACTTCCCAGGGATGTGAGATGCTGAGAGATGCTGAAAGGGTCCTTCCTCAGCTGGTGACCCCAGTGGGCTCCTTACAAAGTCTCGGTGTACAAAGTCTCAGCAGGTGGAAGTCAGGTCGGGATACTAATTCCCACATAACAAACAGGCAGCAAGATTTACACTTGTTCCCCCGGAGACTGAGCCCCAGCAAGGCAGCCAGAGACTCCAGACATAATTCTGTTATTCAATTGGAAGAAGAGTTTGATAGCTATGCTAATGACTTTTATCTGTGAAAACATAACTAATAGCTTGGTTTGCATTTGCGTACATTTATGAGCATAATTTTAGCACACAATTTTATTGCACAATAAAACATAATGCAGCATTAGTCAGCTTCACCAAAAAAAAAAAAAAAAAAAAGGGATACCTTAGAGTGATCTGCACGTAAACCCTCATACCGCATTTATATGACAGTATCATTTAAAATGTTGACCCATTTGAATTCATGAAAGAGTTTCCCAGTTAACAATTAGCTGCATAAGGCCATTTCCTGTAGACATAATATTTGGGGGTGATGCTTATGATTTGCTGCATAATTCATCACAGCACTGATTGCTAAAGATTGTTTTTCAGCACTGTTATTCTTACAGTTAAATTGGATTGAATGGAGGTGATACTTCTCAGGTAGCATGCACAAGCTTTCTTGGAGCCCGTGCAGTGTGGCTCCCATTTGAGGCACACAGAGACAACAACCAGGCCAAAGGAACTCACTTTGGGTTTGAGGAGGACCTTGCAGAGTGCCTGGGAACACCCCTCTGCACAAGAGATCTAATGCAGCAGAGCTCAGAGACGGGGCACAGGGGGCAGGGAAGGCTGGGACATCCAGACTGGAGGCTGGATTGCAAATGACCAATGTGAAATGAGGAGACAGCAATGGTTGGGATGTCCTAAAAGAAGGAAATCTGCATGACCTTGGCTGAAGGCAGAGGCAGAAAGAAGCAAGGAGGTTTGGTGACGGTCAAAGTCAAACACAGCTAGTCCTTCCAGGATGGCCTATAGAGGTGCGCTGGCTGGATTGGATGTGTTTGGTCAAGATTCCTACTTGCAAAACAGCAACCCAAGTCAAATAAGCTCAAGCAAAGATGGAACTTTTAGCCTCCTGAAAAATCCTGGGGTGGGAAAGCATCAAACACAGCTGACTCCAGATGCTCCAAGAATACCCACAGAGTTCAGTTTCTCTCAACCTCTCTCTCTCTCTTTCTCTTTCCCTCCTTCTCCATTGTTTTCCATTGTGCCTGAAGCATTCTCTATTAGGGTCTCTCCAGGGGTCGGAAGATAGCCCTTGAGGGGCTCAGGCTTACATGATAAAAACAGCTTATGATCACAAATTAGTCCCTGCAGGAGTCCGTCCAGCCCCACACACTGTGTCCAGGGGTCTGAGGTGCTCTGCCTGGGGTCCCTGCTCTCCCTGTGGTGAGAATGTTGACACCCTTGATCAGCCTCATCAAAATCACAAGGACTCGGACTCTTCCTGAAGGAAGGGAGGTGAACAGGCAAGAGAGCAATGGCTGACCCGTCCCTTCCCCCAGGGCTGTGGTGCGAGGGGCTGGAGAGCGCTTATCATCCTCGGGAGCCACCGTGGAGACGCCTGAACTGAAGAAGGTGCTGCAGAGGAGAGCGCGCTGCATCTGGAAGGGGCCAGAGAGCACCGCCAGGCACTGACTACCTGGAGGAAGCAGGGCTGTTCACCTTGAGACAGGAGACCCTAGGGATGGTGACAGCTCTCTGCAAATATCAGAAGCCTGTGCATCCCGTGTAACTCCAAAGGGGGAAAAGAGCCGTGGGCGAAGTTACAGGTAAACAAGCAAGTTTGTCTCAATATCTGGCGCTATGAGGTCTTAACAGGCAGACAGACTCTAACCAGACAGGCTGCCCTAGGGCTGGCGAGCTCCTCATCTATGAATAAATGCAAACAAGCAAACAGGGGCCAGAAAATCCCCCCTGCCAAGATGCTGTAGAGGAGAAATCAGAAGAAGGAGAGAGAATGCTCTAGATGACCATCTCCCATGAGCACAGGGATGGGGAGGTGCCTGCTAACTACAGCCTCAAAGCCCTGGTATCTTCAGGTTGAAGAAGTGAGGCTGAGATGCACGTGTCTGAAGCCTCTGAATATTAAATGATAAAGTAAACTAAATAAAGCTGGAATGTGTGCATATAAATTACCCTCCCCAGGCAATACTGGAGAGAGGGTTGGGAGAGACCAGTGCCTGGCAGAAAACAGGCTGGACTGCTGTATTAATTTCACAGGGCTGCCTTTTGTAACCAATTATCACAAACCGGGTATCTTGAAACAACAGAAATTTATTCTCACGGTTCTGGAGCCTAGAAGTCCAAGATCAAGGTGTCAGCCGGGCCATGCTTCCTCTGGAGGCTCTGGGAGAGGACCCCTCCTTGCCCCTTCCAGCTCTGGTGGTCCTCGGTGTTCCCTGTGGTTACATCGCTGCATCTCTGTCTCCATCTTCATGTGCCTTCCTGTCTTTTCTGGTTGTGTCTTCTGCTCTTCTGTCTCTTGTAAGGACACTTGTAATTGGGTTTAGGATCCACTGAGGTAACCCAGGATGAGCTCATCTCGAGATTTTTAACTTAATTCCATCTGCCGAGTTTCTTTTTCCAAATAAGGTCCCATTCACGGGTTCTGGGTGGGCGTATCATTTTTGTGGGGGGTGGTTGGGGGGAGCACCATTCTACCTAGTACAATGGGCAACTGGCCAGACTTGCGGACATCACAAGAGGACATCATGGGCATGGTGGGAGGTGCTGGCTAAGAGGAGAGAAGCTGACCTCAGGCAGACCTAACGCGAGTTCCCTGGCCTCCTTGGAAACTCAGAGCCTGCAAAGGATGCCCAGGATGGGAGAAAGAGTAAAGATGTCTTATGTGCTTGAATGCCCTTAAGGAAGGGAAATAAAATGCCATGGGTTGCAAACAAATTTTGCAGACTGAAGTCACCCAGGAATTCCCAAGGTTTCTCTCTAGATTACCATGTAATGTTAGGTATCTATGAATCTCTTAATCAAATATTAAATCTAATATAACTTCTGGTAAAAGTGCTTATTTGTATTTCAGATTTCCCAAGAGTGCTGGTAAATGGCATATGCCATGAAATTAATTATCTGGCTAATCCATGAGAAATATCACAAGGAGAGGCACCCACCTATATAATCAATAATCACTGTGAATGTGAACAGTGAAGGAGATCACTCTAAAACTTCCTGGTGTAATAACCCACAGTGTCTGAAGAGTGTCTCCATCTACCCTGATTGTCAAGTTCCCTGTTGTACGATATCCTCCTTTGGGGGCTAAATCTAAGCTTGAGGTTGTAGTTCCATCCTTGTCATCACCATTCCTATTGAGAACACCATCATTGCCATTTTTTTAAATTAATTAATTAATTAATTTATCTATGACTGTGTTGGGTCTTCGTTTCTGTGCAAGGGCTTTCTCTAGTTGCGGCGAGTGGGGGCCACTCTTCACCGTGGTGCGCGGGCCTCTCACTATCGCGGCCTCTCCTGTTGCAGAGCACAGGCTCCAGAAGCGCAGGCTCAGTAGTTGTGGCTCACGGGCCTAGTTGCTCCGCGGCATGTGGGATCTTCCCAGACCAGAGCTCAAACCCGTGTCCCCTGCATTGGCAGGCAGATTCTCAACCACTGTGCCACCAGGGAAGCCCCATCATTGCCATTTTTAATGAGCTCCCTTGATACAATGAGTCTGATGGGGCCACTGAAAGCAGGTGAAGACAGTTGTGATGCAGCAAAAGGAGTCCTAGACTTGGAACCATTTCATTGTATCATCCTGCTGGCCCTTTGGGGCAGGTAATATTGTCCCCATTTTACAGAGAGGAAAATGGAGGCTCTGAGAGGTGAAATGACCACTCAAGTACTCACAGCTAATAAGTGGCAAAGCTGAGATTTAAATCCAAGTCTTTTTTTTATTTCGATATTCTTTCTGTCTTAGACTTGCTTACAGCACGTGGGCCAGTAATGATTTCAAGCTGGGCCTGTGTCCTGGTATCCAACTCATTCTGCAGGTCCAGACTGTGCTCTCTGGTTGGTCTTTCCTCGTTGTATCAATGAAGTAGTGGTTAATAGAGGCTTCTATTACCAATGTCACTATAAGCAAGCCAGGAGAGGCAATGCATCTTATTACTTTTACTGAGTTGGCTGATTTCAAAGATGAGAAACTTACAGTATTTTCCTTAAATATCTAAAGAGATAAGGTAGCCTGTGAGGTGTATAGAAAGAACCCTGCCTGAAAGTCCAGGCAGGACTGGACTTTGCATGCCTGGCTCTGCCAGATTTAGGAACAGCCATGGTTTGAAGATTCCTATCTTAATGTTGTTCTAAAAGCTCCTTTTCCCTCATGGCCCCCACAATTACAGAGAGGCCCAGAAACTTCCCACTGTGTTTATTGTTTAGGAAACTGCCATCTGGTCCCAAGTTATCTTGTCTCACTTTTTCTTTTCTTCTGCCTTTTACAATTTCTTGTCTCTGGTCCTTTGTTCGGCCAGCTCCTCTTTGTAATTAACCCTTTTTTGTGTCTCTGGTGGGATGCAGACCAGCCCTTTAGAGGCTTCTAATGACACCCACTTTGGCTCCTGCTGTGGCCCAGGAGATAATGGCCTCGAAAGCTTTCTCAGCAGCACGTGTAGCCTCTCTGTCAAAGCCCTCTGTGTCCCAGTACCACCAGGCTAGGTTTTGTATTAATAGATACTCAGTTTAGAAAAGGAGACAAAGAAAGATGACTTAGCCCGTTATGTCTAAGAGACACAGCACCGTATAAGTGTCTTTCCATCCCTGAAGCCGAATGTTCAGTAAGCTCAAGGGCACTTCTCTTAGACCCCCTAGGAAGTACGGTTCAACCTTGATTAACCAGAGTGTACAGGAAAGGGCAAGGGGGGAGAGAGGGGAGACTGGGGATAATTGGAAAGTTCTATCTTACTGAAAGTTAACCAAAAAAGCTTCCCCCCCCCCCCAATCTATATTTCAGCCTTTTTCCTGAAACACTTCGAGAAATCATGTATTTCCATATCAGGGTGGGTTAGTGAATGTAGTCATTGTTCCCTTCTTAATTTCTTCAAGAAGTGGAATCTTCCTCTCTGCCCCGGAGCACTGAGTTTGAGTCTGGTAGCCCTAAACTCAGGTGGTTTATTGTTTTCTTTTGTATCCATCCTTATTTCTCTGCACCTTATGAATATAAGACCTCTTCATGTCTTATATTCAGGTACCAAAAGCAGAATGTTTTGGCCCTGCCGTTTGGGCTACAAGGGTATTTGTTCTTGTACCACCGTACTTAATGCCTCTGTTGCCTTTGAATGGGAAAGTCAAGTATACGTTCTGCTTCTAAGAGATTTAATTGTGCCAAGAATAGACAGCTTATTCATGCCACAAAAATGCCTTAAGTGCCAACTATGTGCCAGGCACTGTTTCAGGTAGAGCCGCTACATCATATTCTACATTTCATGCTATGTAAAGGGTGCCCCCTAGAGTTGTACAATGTCTTCACCCAGGTTCTAGATGCTTGGGGCACAAAACTAAACAAAAATGGCCAAATCCCTTACTTTTGTGGAGCTTACAACTCAATGTGCAGAGACAGACAATCCATTTCACAAATATAAGGAAAATATAGAGTAAGTCATATGGTAATAAATGCTGTGGGGGAAATAAAGCCAGGAAAGGGGATAAGAGTGGTTGTGTAGGGGGTGCTTTCAAAGAGAGTATTCCTAGAAGGCTTCGCTGAGAGGGTAGCATTTGAGCAAAGACCTGAGGGATGAAGGATCAGGCTCTGTGGGTCTCTGGAGTAAGAGTGGCTCAGGGAGAGGGAACAACCCTGCAGCTGGAGCGCGTCAAGTGTGTGAAGGATCAACAGAGGCCAGTGTGGCTGAAGTAGAGAGCGAGGGGAGGGCAGTAGGAGGGGAGGTCTGGCAGGTCCTGGAGACCATGTTCATTATGTAAGGCCAAGTGAAAGTGGAGGTTAATGCAGAGAAGCAACAAGGCTCTCGGACTGGTTATTGGGACAGAGAGACGTATCGAGTCGCCTCAGTCCTTCAAGCACTGAATGTACATGTTAAGGATGTTCAAGGGGTGCATGGCCAGGTGGCGAGTGTGTAAGGAGACCACCAAGAAGATCCATGCAGCCTGTTCTTGAGCAAGGCATCCCTCTTATTAGAGCAGGAAGAGAATTTGGAGAGCCATCTTCTTGCTGCCTTCAGTTCACGAGTAGGAGCTCAGAAAACCACAGTGGAGGACAGACTTGCCAAAGGCCACACTGGGATCAGTGACAAAACCGGGTCTAGAACCCAGGACTCTTAGAGCACAGTGATCTTTCTTCCATCACTTTCAGCCTCCACCCCCTGAATTGGACCATAAAATTATATCTGGTCAGCCTCCTCACAGGATCGTTGTGAGGAGTCAACATAACCTACGCTGAGATGAAGTGGTGGGTACCGCTGGGATGTCAGTCACGTCTTGGTGTGCCCAGAGGTGTTGGGCAGGGAACACGGGTTCCTCTTTCTCTTTGGAGACAGAGTGTAAGCAAGAGGAGGTAAGGGGCAAAAACATGGAAGGGGTGACAACATAATACTTGCTGGGGATCTTGGTCACCCAATCAAGCTAAAGAAAATTTAGCGTGAGTCCCATGGAGAAAAGAGCTGCGGCAGAAGAGGGAGGAAGGGGTTTCCAGAGGGACTTGATGAAACGTAGTCCATGACCAGCACGGTCTGCGACCCAAGCAACACAGATGTGGGTGGAGAGAGGACAGAAGGAAGACCTCCTACGTGGAGCCCAGTCATGTTTCAGCCTCTGAAGGGTGGGAGATGGAGGAGCTCTGCAGACCTGGCCCTACTCACCGGTGTGAAATCCCCAGTGACTGCCGTGAGCAGAAGGGCCGGAGAGGAAGACTCTCCCACAGGCTGCATGTGGTCATCACAGCCAACCGGCTGGGTCGGGAGCTGCTTGGTAAGCATCCTGAGGACCTCCACACAGGACCCGGGAGTCCTGCAGGATGGGGCAGGAACCAATGAAACATGAGGTCTGACCACCACAGAAACCCCATCTAGGTTTACAGGCTAGAGAGAACTTGAACAGAGTTGGAATATGCTTGTCTGGTACACAATAGGTGCTCAGTTACTCATCTTCTTGAACCCAGCACTCATGGAACTTCCAAAGCAGGGCCCCAGACCAAAGCCCATTCAGTTGCTGTGACTAAGAGTAAATTCCACAGAAAGATTACTTGGTGAACAGGAGGATTATAAATCTCTGAATGGCCCTGTCTTGTCAAGAATGACCCCCACTATGAACCCTGAGGCAGTTGCCAAGATTGGAATTTGCATGTGTTTGGTGTGTGTGTGAGAGTGTGTGTGTGTATGGGCACCTGTCAAGCTTACATGACTAGTAGTTAGGGGTGGGAGGATTAGAAAGAAAAGGTCAGGAAGAGAGAAAGACAGTGAGTCAGGAGGAGCAGAGCAGAGAGCCTTGAAGTCCAGACTGAATCAGAGGTCTGAGGTCCACCCACCCACTGGGAAGGCCACACCTAGGCCTCAGAGGCCTGTCTGGCTTGAGCTGGAAAGGAAATAAAAGGAAGCTGGGGACCCATTTGGTCTCAGGCCAGGCAGCTAATTGTTTCTGACATGGGCCAGAGTTCTGCCAATAACTGCTGGGCTCATCCTCACATTTAAAGTAAAAAAAAAAAAAAAAGGAGGGGGTTTTACTAACATCTATTCCAGATTTCTTTTTTGCTCTCAGGCAGGCCTTGGTCCCATTATCTTGGAGCATTTGACTTTAGTGACGGGAGCTGGATGGGCTTAATGGTGAAGCAGCTCATAGGGATCCCCCTGGAGCCATCCCTGCTCCCTCAGTCTTAAAAGGGGCCCTGGGCCCCTCTGCCCCTCTGGACAGGCAGGGAGAGGAAGTGCCCTGCAGCCAGGACTCTCACCCACGCTCCAGCCCCCAACCCGGAACCCCTAGCCCAGTGCCTCTTGCACATCATGTCTAGTCTTTAAAAATCACCTTAACGTGTTGTCATCATCACCTCTCTTCTAGTCTCCCACATTCCTCCAAGAGTCTCGGGGCTAATTCTCAAATTGCCATCTTGGTGCCTGGGGATGTGACAGAGTAGAAAGACTCAGGGATTGAGCAGTATCATCTGCGCCTCTTACTGGCTGCAGATGGCCATCGAGAAGTTAGTTACTTTCAGTGAATCTCAGTTTTCTGAACCTCAAGTCAGATGTAACAGTAACCATCTCTCAGTGATGCATACGGAGCCCAGCACAGTGTCTGAAACATAGTACACGCTTAATAAATTCAGCCCCACCCCCCATGAGGGCAGAGAGTTTCATCTGTTTTATTCACTGATGCAATCCCAGCACCTAGATTGATGCCTGGCACAGGGCAGTAGCTCAGTAGACATTTCTGAAAGGGATGAAGGAACTGGGGAGAAATTCTAACCAGCCGAAATAGAAGCCACCCCATTCAGCTTCTCTCACTAAACTTATCCCTGTGCTCCCTTCCTATCCAGAAACCCAGCCTCCTCAAACATTACTGCATTTCCCTCCTTCCCTTCTGAGCAACCTCCTGCACCCAGCATCCTTGCTCTCTTCCTCTCCCTGCACGCTCACCTGCCTTGAGGTACATGGGATTGTCCTCCTTTTACAGATAAGGAGATGGAGACCTAGAGCAGGAAACTATGCCTTCAGTGAGTAGAGAAGCTGGGATTTGAACCCAGTTCATCCCGGCTCTGGTGCTTCTGTTTTCCATCCCTGTCCTGTCCTCCTCTCCTGCCGCTCTTCAAGCCACTGCCCAGGATCTGCTGGTCCCAAGCTTGGTGCCCTCAGCCCATCACAGGGAGGCAGCTGCCCCTGCCTGATCACCCTTCTCTAAGTCCTCTCTGCCCTCAGCTCCCAGGGCTCAGGGTGTCCTGTGTAGGGGTTCAGGGGAATTTCTATCATAATTAGTTACATCTCTTTTCTCCCTCTGAGTTAGAGTCAATTAAGAAATAGGATGGGGCTTCCCTGGTGGCGCAGTGGTTGGGAATCTGCCTGCCAATGCAGGGGACACGGGTTTGAGCCCTGGTGTGGGAGGATCCCACATGCTGCGGAGCAACTGGGCCCGTGAGCCACGATTGCTGAGCCTGCGCGTCTGGAGCCTGTGCTCCGCAACAAGAGGTCGCAACAGTGAGAGGCCCGTGCACCGCGATGAGGAGTGGCCCCCGCTTGCCGCAACTGGAGAAAGCCCTCGCACAGAAACGAAGACCCAACACAGCCAAAAATAAATAAATTAATTAATTTTTAAAAAATAATCTGTTAAAAAAATAAAAAAATAAAAAAAATAAAAATAAATTAAAAAAAAAGAAATAAGATGCAAGTCAGGCAGCTGGTGTGATAGTTTGAAAGTTCAGTAAATTCTCACTCCCCTCGGGTTCCCTGAACAGATTTCCGTGGTCCACTGAGGCTGGGCTTGGCCACATGACTGGCTTTGGCGGATGGAATGTTTGCAAATGTGATACAAGACGAGGCCTTTGTGTGCTGAGCAGTTTGGCTGGGCTCTTGCACATCTGCCACCACCATGGCTCTAGCCCAGGTGGTCCACTGGCCCTGGAGGAAGGAAGGATACAGGGAGCAGACTTGAATCCAACCCGCAGCCTTGGGGCCGACCCCGACTATATTGACCAACACCCAGATGTCCCACAAACACAGGAGCAAGAAGAGAGTGAGGTTTGAAACCGCTAAGCTACAGGGTTTGTAGCTTTATTATAGTGACAAATAAATAAAAGATCCAGATGGAGATCCAGAAACCAGATTCCTAACTGATAAGGCTGCCAACCTCCCCACGGCCACAGCAGTCTCCGGCCACCCTCGTCACTCGTTGACTGTGCCCAGGGAGGGGGCACAGAGCCAAACACACCCAACCTGCACCCGGCAGCCTTGACCAGAGAAATAGAGACGTTGTGCATCTGGATCCTCGGTAAGTGGAGGCTCAAGACCCCTCCTGTTTCCACATTCGTTACTGAAAATCTCTATGAAACGTCACCGTCCACTTAGGTGACTGACAGCTGCCCAGGCTGCAGAGGGACTGAATGTCAGGACTGTGGTGGGACGTGCTGGCCCCGGCCCCTCTTTCTAGTTACTGCTCTTCTGGGGGATGCTGCTTGCTTTCAACTGACTCTCGGATCTCAACTTGATTTGTGATCACTCGGCTTTCAACAGAGAGGTAAGCGTGGAGGAAAAAAAGCAAAGCACTCTGAGGTTTCCTGTAAAAGCAAGAAAAAGACCCCTCTTGTACGTCAATGAGCTGTGGTGAAGTGGTCAAGAGCTTCCAGTTTCCCAGGGGTGCCCTCTCTGACCCAGGCAGTTCTTCCAGCCTGGTAGCTTTGCTCTCCTCCGCAATGTGGGGATAGTGATGGCTCCCTGCCCGCCCACAGAGCTGTGGTGACAGAAAGTGAATGACAGAAAGCCAAGATGTGGACACACTTGGAAGATCATCACACCTTGCAGATACAAAACAGTTAAACAGTTCTCACCTCTGGCAACCTTGGTCTCACTTTAAAAGTCAACAAGTTTAAATAAAATGTCACTAAATTGTATTTCTTTAACAAGAGTGCCTATTCTGGTCCCTGTTCTTCCTAAAAGAACTGGCCTTTCTATTTTTGCCATATTCAAAAGACCACAGGCTTAAGAGACGAGAAATGTGGGTCCAAATCCTGCTTCAAGTACTAATAAGCTGCATGACTGTGGGCAAGTCAAGTAATGTCATTTAGCCTGAATTTCCTCATCTGTAAAATGGGTACAATAGTAAATGTTTCTTCAGATTGCTGTGAAGGTCAAAACGGACATTGGTATCAAAAGTACTTTATGATTTGGAAGTGACGTGTAGGTGACAGGTGTCATTATTATTATTTTTCAAGCATTTGTTAAAACCTATTATATATAAAGGTCCTATGCTCCATCCTCATAAGGATCAGGCAGTTTGGGGGCAACTTCTACTATTTACCCAGGAATCTCTGCTCTCCCTCTTTAAGGGCACCTTTTACAGACAGGAAGTTCGACATCTCTCCTCAGTAGCTAGGACTGAAGAAAGAAGAAAGTGGCCAGAGACAGTGAGGGGTGGAAGGAACCGAAGCCCCTAAGGTGCCTGCAACATCACCTGGTTTTCCAGAAACTCCCAACTACGCTGGGTCTCCTCAGGGACCAACAAGACGAGGTGTAGAAATTGCTACTGGGTAATAGTCATAGTCATAAAAATAACACTGTGAAAAATCCACATTGTGAATAACAAGGAGAAGTTAATGCAAAGACTCATTGCCCCTCGTTAGCGAAAACTTGGGCGCAACTTTTCCAGGCTCCCGGGAAGGCTTTGGAGAACGCTGCTTCCACCCAGAAGCACTTCATCATTTATATGAATGAAAATGAGTGCAAACAGATTGTCGGGATGTCTGTTAACATCACCTCTTTTTTCTTGCAAGGAATCCCCTCCGTAATTACATTTTGCCTGTCAGTTCATAAATTTTTCTTATTACAAACTGGCCGTTATTGATTGCTTTTTAAAAGTACAAAAACTGAGCCCAAAGCAGTAGATCTCTCGGTAAATTCAAAACATACTCTCTTTGGTCCCAATCACTGGCGAGGAGTGAAGGGGAAAGTCTCCGCGTTCGTTGTGAGCAGAAGCAGGCCTGACATACGTTTCGGTTTAGAGACTTGGCTTTGAGGGATGCATGTTTTAAGCCACAGTGAAAATAATAAATAAAGGATAAACTTATTTGGCAAATGCTGACACTCTGCAAGCCAACATCCTGCCATTGTTCTTTAGCTGGGTCGCACCGCTCAAAGGCTTCTATTTGGGTTCTTGGCATTTATGACCAAATGTCATGATGAGCAAAGGGAGGAAGGCGGTGGGGGACACGGGCGGGATAATAAAGACTTGCAGTCAGAGTTTTTAAGTAACCAGTGGATCATGTTCAAATCCTTTTAAAATGAGGTTCTGTGGTTCTATATTTAGACCTATCTGGTTAAAATGTGAGAGCCAAATTTCAAGTGATTTCTGCCTTCTGGGGAAAGAATGGGTGTTCCTCATTGTTCACAGTCTGAGAGAAGTTTCTAGAACTTTTACTGGTCACAAGTAAGGGACCATATCAGCAGAAGATGCTTATATTCCGAGCCTCTGCTTTGGCTCAACGATGGGGGGGGGTGGGGGAGGGCAGGAGAGTGGACATCCAGGAGACATTCCCCACCCCTCCAGCCCAGCACCCTGAACACGCAGAAAGCAAAGCAGGCTGGCAACCCCCCCAACCCACTCCCTTAAGCTGCAACTGTGGAAAATGGGTGGGGTGGAATGGACGTGTGTGATCCATTCCTGATTGGAGCTGGATGGAACCAAGTAATCAAAGCAAGACACAACGTGGTCTAGGTCGGGCTGCCAGTCTTGGAGTGCTCACTCGCTAAACGCAGGCAGCAGCTACTGATCTGGCCGAGAAACAATGCCCCATTCAGCTCTCAGTATCTGTTCTTAATATCAAGATGCAAAACCGGGGTCCCCATCGGTGAGGAAGCAAAGTCTGGGCCAGGAGAGCAATTACACCTTAGCCAATCAAGTGAACAGAATGGGAGACATAAAAACATTTTTCAAGTGGAAATAATTCAAGAGCCTTCTAAATATCTTAACAGCGTACTTGGCCACACTTGGGATTAGGAAGCAGTATTTTATGTTGGGCAGCAGGGCCTTTGTTTTGTGTGCGTGTGTTTTTCTCGTTAGCCAGGCATCTGAAGAGAGGGCTGCGTTCTGTCAGAGTGTGGCATGGACCCCTCCAGCCCCCGGCGGGGCCGGCAGCACCAGCATTTGGCAAGAAGACCAGGGAGTCGGTGATGAAACAGACCTAGTCCCGCGGCGCGTCTTGACAGCTTCGAAGCCTACCCCACCCACGCTCGTGGGTTCCCCCAGCCTCACCAGGCTTGGTTTATGGGAGAGGGCTGCCCTCAGAGCAAAACCCAGGAGACAGGCAGAAGGTCCAGGACACACAGGCTTTGGCCATGGCCCCCAGAGCAGGGTGAGACTGGAACTGGGTCACCCTCTGTTTTCTGTCAGCTCCCAGATAAGATGAGAAAAGGTCGGCTCTGCTGGGAGGAGCCTGTAATCCCAGCAGAATCCCTCAGTCGGCCCTAACGTTGGCCTCCGGGCAATAAATCTGCATCCTGTGAGAAGCAGCCCTGCTCTGCCCGGCCTCAGGGCGCCCCACTTGAGTTCTGAGACAATTCTCTGTGCTGGGCACTGGGGCCAGAGAGGAACAAGCTAGGGCTGGAGAGAGGCTGGGAGGAAAGAGACCATGATGATGGCAAAAATAATGAAGAGGAGAGAACATTTATAAGGCTCACCTTGAGAACTTTACGAACGATCACTCCTTTAATCCTCTACCCTGTGAGATCCGTATTACCATCATCTGCAATTTACAGCTAATGAAACCAAGGCTCAGAGAAGTTAAGTAACTTGCCCAAGGTCACACAGGCCGAGTCAGATTTGAACCCAAAACATCTAGCTCTAGGGTCCATGTTCCTAACCACTTTGCACCTAAAGGAACTGAAGGTGGAAGCAGATCAGAGAAGACTTCCGGAAGGAAGCTTCGAAAGGCCAGGCGGACATGTCCTGTGGCACAAGCCCATCTGTTAACACTTGGGGTCTACACAGGGGAAGAAAAATACCTTGACTCTGGTGCTGTCTACACAGTGTGGCTCAGAGTCCAGAGGATGAGAACGGGTTACTCAGAGTGTGGTCCCTGGACAGCAGCACCAGCCTCGTCTGGGAGTTCCACGAAACAGAATCTAATTTTTAACAAGCCCCCAGATGACTCCCAGGTACTCGCAAGTTTAGGGGGTCCCGGCACAGAACATAAGAGCTAGGCAGGCCCCTGGAGGTGGTGTAAGTGGCGAGTGCAAGGCCACTGACAAAGTCAGGAGAGAGCCGGTGACAATGTCTCCCCCCGACTCCCAGTCTGTGGCATCTGTGCTACCGCAGCCAAGCTGGGGCTGGGGCTTTCTCACCACAGCAGGGTCAGCCTGATGATAGCCACTGTGCCCCCCCCCACCCAGCTCTTCCACAGCTGACTCCCCCACGGGGCCGCCTTCAAAAGGAAGCCAGCCCCTGACTTCCACGCCACGCTTTACTAAGGGAGGTGGTGGACAGGAGCAGACTCAGACATCACTCACTAACCTTGATTCCCATTCTCAAGGGGGCTCTCCTGTCCTCCTTCTCAAAACACGACCTTGGGGCAGATGTTCGACTCCTCTCCCTCTCTCCATCACCAATCTCCTTCAGGAGCCAAACAAGTCTCAGTAGAGCGAGCACAGACTTTGAAGTCACAAAGACTCAGGTGCAAAAATCAGTTTCATTACTCCCTACCTGTGTGACCTTGGGCAGGTTGCTTAACTTCTCTGAGCTGCATTTTCTTCATCAGTCAAATGGAGATGAGAATAGCTATCTCGTAAATGGATGAGATAATACGTGTCTAACGCCTAACACAGTGTTCCCTTCCCTGACCACCTTCCATCACTGATCACCAGGCCTGGGACCCAGGTGTTTGGGAATGATGTGGATGGTGCCAACCCAGGACAAGACTACCTGGGGGATGCTGACTCCAACCCCGCAGGGAAAGCCATGGGGTTGGGGCCAGTGCAAGGACAGGATCATCACTCAGGGTCTTCAGGCACACAAGACCTGACCCATTGTATTCCTATCACTGCACGAGCTGAAACCAAAGCCCAGTTCCCCTCTGGGCTCAGACTCATGCTAACAACTGCAGGTGGGGCCCAGGAGCACACCCCTTCTAGGGTCCCAGTGGCCCCAGGTGGAGCTGCCCAGCCAGGCTGGTGGTCCACATCAAACCAAAAGAGACATGGGAAAGAGTAACACCCAGAGTCCTTTGCTTCTGGGATTGAAGTCATTAGCCCCCAGGTGATCTTATTCTGGGTTGGCATCATCCAAGTTATTCCCAAACACCCTGTGAGCCACTGCTTCCCACATCCTGGCCCAACACAGTGAGAAGGATCCTAGGAAGACTTTCAGGGACCACATCTAAGAAGAGCCATCGCCTCCCCACCCACAGGACAAGCATCACACAAGCATCATCCTGGCAGAGTCAGAAGGGAAGGGAGAGGAAGCAGAGCAGCCTGAGAGAGCTGCTGCCCACATAGCCCAGGACTCCCTTCCCTGGTCTGCCTTGTGCCATTGCCCAAAGCTCCGAAGTCATTTAGCACATTGCCTTCCCAGGCAGGAATTCCTTCCAGAACCCTACTCCTCAAACACCTTCAAGGATGCCTCCCTCTCTCTCAGAGTAAGCGTAATTATACTTATAATCACTGCTATTTGTTGTGTGCATGCTATGTGCTAAATATTTTATGTAACCGATTACCTAAATTGACCCTCGGAAAAATCCTAGGAGACAGACACATTAGCATCTTCTTTTATAGATGAGGAAGCTGAGGCTCAGAGACAAAGAGGAAAATATTTGCTCAAGGCCACACAACGAGCAATATAGAGCGAGGATTCCCACTGAGATCCCTTTAATTTCAAGGTCATGTTCATGGCCACTTGGCTAACAGATGTCATCGTCAGAAAGATTCCTCTACCTTCTTAGTTCTGTTGCTTAACCAATTATGTCTATGTTCTTGATCAATTTGGAGACCACATGCAAACACCCCAATTTCATTGGAGATGATCAATATGGAGGTTGGCAGGACTATCACCTCCCTCATTCAGCACACTCTACCTACATTGATATGACCCTAAGACATCAGCTCTCTAGGCAACCTTCCTCCACTGCTGACACACACTGAGCTAATATCAGCCCAAGAATCTAAACATTTTTCACCTTCACAGATTGCCAGAGGGACTGGGAGTGGACCTCCCCCCTTCCTGTTGGGGTCTCAGAGTTAGGATACGGCAGAGCAGTCCCTGGAATCTTCTCTGCCGGTTCAGGCTGTCCCCACTGCTTTTCCTTTGCCCTGAGCCTGTAAACTCCACATTCCTCATTAACAGCAGAGTCAATAATTGCACTTCTTCGACTAGCAAGAGTCAGACCCATCCCCAGGCACCCCAGATGCCCCAGACCTGTGTACTTTTTCAGAATTTATATTTTTTAAAAATAATGATGGCTTATTCCAAATGGCAGATCTGTCCTCCTGACCCGTAGCTTTTGTTTTAGCTCCTGAGCTCAAGTCAGCGGCCTGGAGCCAAAGGGCCTTCCTGCAGATTCAGAAAGTTCTCTCTGGCCATAAGGCAGCCCCCTCCTCATTCTTTCCCTCGTAAATGATATGAAAGTTCTCCCTAATTAGAGTCTCCCTTTAAGTTCTGTCGACTGCTAATGAGTAAGAAAGAGGAGGCACTTGGGAGCCCTGAAGAAATTATTTGAAAGCAAAACCAAGTGGCCTCGGTAAAATATCACCATTTCAGTCAAAGGGATTTTTTCCCCTTACACACAACCACCTGACACAGCCCAGCTGGCAGCATATCGAGAAATTAGAGAACGGGCCTCTATTATTCCTGGGCTTCTTTTGCTTCGCAAACTGTCTCCTTATCAACTTGACCCTACCACGACCCCCGATCTCTCTCAGCCAAGGCAGGAGCTGGTATCCCCTCTTGCCCAGGGGTCCAGAGAAGGTAAGTTAATTGCTTGAGGTTGCACAGTAAGTTGACAGCCGGCAAGAACTGGGTCCTAGGGCTATGCATTCAAGGTCATTTCATTCCATCACTAATAATTCTAAGTGCTCACTGTGGGGCGGGAATGATGCTTTGCAGGCACTAGCTCATTCATTTATTCCTTCACCAGTTATTGAGCAAAGAGTTATTCAGTTGCTGGACCTACAGCAGTGATTCAAACAAAGTCCCTGCTCTCCTGAAGCTTACATTCTAGCCAGGGAGCCAACAATAGACAAATGTACATGACGATGTCAGCCGCTGCTCAGTGCCGTAAGGAAAAATGCATCAAGATAAGGGAATTGAGAAAGCCTGAAAGTGCTGTTTAGAGAGGAAATCAGGAGTCATCTTTGGGAGGAGGTGGTAGAGATTTGAGCAGAGATTAATTAAGGGCGGAGACAAGCTTTGCCGTTGTCTGGGGGCAAGGCACTGAGGCAGAGGGAACAGCAAGTACAAAGGCCCTGAGGCAGGAGCCTGCTGTTTAGGGATGGCAAGGAAGCAGGCTGTTGGCTGAGTGCGGAGGGGAATCTAACTGGAGATGAAAAGAGGCCGAGGGCAGATCCCACAGGGCCTGGAGCCCACGGCGAGGACTTCAGATTTTATTCTACACACTCTGTGTTGTGTGCTCAAGAAAACAAGTTCCAATTTCAGTTTCAAAGGGCTAATCTGGTCCCTCTTTGGAGAACGGTCTGGAGGAGGTCAAGGGTGGAGGCTGGAGCTGAGTAAGGGGCAGATGAGATCATCAAATCCTTCAGCAACCCTAGAAGATAAGTCATATTATTACGAGGCAACTGAGGCTCTGACAGATTACAGAACTTGCTTCAGGTTTTACACCAGGACGCGGACAGGCTGGGAAAGAACCCACATTTGACCCTGAGCCTGAGCTGCCCCAGGACTGGAGGCTCAAAGAGCAAAAGACACCAAGGAAAAGGGCGGGTGCTGGCTGCTGTCTTTAAGGAATAAAGCGCTCTCATTTCAGGCCCGCCTCTAGCCAGCCCCGGAGCCCTGGTTCACTTGAGAACCACCATTGATCGGGGCTTCGCTGTGTCCCAGGCACAGGCTGGGGCTTTGACGCACAGGATCTCATTTAATCCTCACTGTAGCCCAGGGATCTGGGTATTATTATCCCTGTGTTACCAGATGAAAAAGGTCTCATTTTCTCAGTGGAGATAGTGAAAACATTCCAAAGCTGCTTTGGGGTTTAATTCACAGAAACCTCAGCATTTAATCTGCTAAACCAGAGAGAAATCCCCTCTCTGGTTGGCCCTGGGAGCCTGGGTCTGCCCTCAGTCCATGGCGGAGAACTAGCCGTTCTCACTTGCACACGTGCACATGCTCACACACTCGCTGCACCCGACCCGTCCGAACAATGCCAGCCCCTTCGAGTCCTGGACGGCTCCCTCTCTCCCTTCTCGTCAGAGGGCTCTTGTCCCCCTAAAGTCCCTCTCGCTCCTCTACACTCACACAGCTGATGGCCTCCCTCAGGCCACTTGGTAGCCCTTAACCCCCCCGCCCACCCCGAGAGGCTCCCTCTGGCTGCAGTGACACTCACACGGCCTCCATCCTTCTGCACCCTGGCCCGGCCCTCTCCCCTGCCTGCTCTTTCATCTGCATCAAAACTTACCAGATCTGAATCACTTTGCTGTGCACTAGAAACTAACACAACATCATAAATCAACTATACTTCAATTAAAAACAAACAAAAAAAACTTACCAGATCTGTGTCGCTTTTTTACCAGGATCTGGTAAATCTAATCTGACAAGCTGGGCTGGGCTCAGTGGTGTATGGCTGCCAGGAAGCTATTGATACCGAAATCACAGGTAATCCTTTTGTCTTTCAAAAGAAACCTTCTGAGACAATCATTTGGTTCAAGGCAGTGAAGATGATAAGGAATGTTGCTAAGTGCAGCAGACAGTGAGGGAGGGGATGCTTCAAGAGGAGGTTACAGATGAAGTTTAGGGGTGTTTCCTAAAATTCTGCTATTCCATGACTCCTGTCCTTGGAGAGAAATTCAATCTGATAAGGATTTAAGCACTGATTATGGGCTGGGCACTCTGCATAAGGAGCTCGAAGTCTAGAAATTGTAGACAATTACCACGGCAGGGTGATCTGCACAGCCCTGGAACTATGGGAGAGCTGAGGGAAAGGGGTTAAGTCTATCTTGGGATGGTTCATAAGCTTTGGGAGTGGGTTTTGAAGTATAAATGTAAATGTATTTATGTGGCTGATGAGGAGAGAAGAGCATTCCAGGCAGAATAAATTGTGGGGACAAAGGCCAAGAGGAGTGTGGCCTGGGGGACCTTGGCATTGCTAGTGTAGACAGGGAGGTGGGCAGAAACAAGAAGATGGTTTTTCCTGGTAATGTGTTTACACTCTAATTTTTCAATGAATTCCTCAGCAAACTACAATTCCCAGCCTCCCCCTGGGGTGAGAGGGTATAGAAAGAACTGCAGGGGCTTCAGCAAGTGGATGGCTTTCTGATGGGGTCACTACCATGCTCAGAAACCCTCCTTGGCTCCCCAGTACCTAGGGAATCGAGTTCATATGAACAAACAAAGATTGGGGCACCTGCTAAGTTCCTAGCAGCCTCTCCAACTTCAGACTCTTCCCCCAAATCTCCTGCCTTCAACATGAAGCTGTCTTTGATTCTTCCCTGCTGGAAGGGGACCTCTTTTATGACACTATAATGGGCCGCCCTGTGTCAGAGACCTCTGTGCGAGCTGCCATCTGGGGCCAGCATGGTCCAGTGGGAAAAAGCAAAAGCTCAGGGGTCATCATGATGCATTGTGTTAGGGGCTGCGGTGGAGATGAGCAGGGGCTGGTGCAGTGCAGCACAGTGGTTAAGTCCGTGGGCTCTGGAAACAAGGTTCTCAATCCTGGCAGAACACACACAGTCTTGGGGTGAAGTTATTAAACCTCAATGGCTGGCTTCACCCTCAGAGATTCTAATTTTATTGGTTTAGGGAAAGATCTAGAAATGGTTATATTTTAAAAGCTCTCCGGGTAATACAATGGGCCACCAAGGTCAAAACCACTGATCTAGAGCCTGATTGTGGAGGTCAAGTTCCAGCTCCACCATCACCAGCTGGGGACCTCAGGCAGGTCACCAAGTCTCAATTTTTGAAACTGTCAAAGGGGATAATATAGCACCTCCTCTGGGGAGTGCCGGGAGACTAAATTAGATAACGCGCATTCAGCTCCGGGCAGAAGCACTGCGTGCGTAAACGCTTAGTATTAGCTCTCATTAGTATTGCTTTAGGCGGGTGTGCTCCACTCAGCTCTCCC
The DNA here is from genome assembly GCF_949987535.1 of Balaenoptera acutorostrata. Classification (NCBI taxonomy): domain Eukaryota; kingdom Metazoa; phylum Chordata; class Mammalia; order Artiodactyla; family Balaenopteridae; genus Balaenoptera; species Balaenoptera acutorostrata. Next base: position 41,501,942 of record NC_080072.1, on the reverse strand, counting down.
CCGCAGAGCCCACCACAAAAGAGGCGCCTGGGAGGTAAGTGTTATATTAGAATCTGTTTAATTGAACTCCTTGGGTAGCCAAGCGCTGCCCAGGCAGACCCCAGCCCTGGCCACCTCCTTCTGAGGCTTCCCTGAGAACTCACGCTCATTCCTCAGCGGGTTGGCAGCCTGGGTCCTCTCTGGGACCCTTTCAAGATCAGCATCAGTGCAAACAGGTGAGAGCTCAAGGCAACCCCAGGACCCCTCTGTCTTCTCGCTCTTGGCCTCCTCACAGCATGGCCTGTCCTGTAACAGGACCCCAAACCCCAAGAGCGTCCCTGGTGTGTTCTCAGGACACGAGCCCAAGCATCCCAACCCCTTAAAGGCTGACCACTCTGGTCGGTGGCAGGGGGAGCCCACCCAGGCCTCTCTCCCATCTCTTGATCCCTCTGGCCTCAGGTCAATGAATAGTAGATTCTGATGAGCGAAAGAATTGGTTTAGATATGCTCATCTCATCCTTCCCCGGGACCCTGCCAATCCAAAAACCTGCGTCCTGGCACCCTGGAAACAAAATTTCACATTTTCTGGGAAGGCTGGAAGATGCCTACGGGCCTTCTGCTGTTACATTTATCAAGGGCTGTAAAATGTAAGAACATGTTAAGTGTGACAGTACGATTGCCAGGAATTCATTTGTTGTTGCTAAGGCTTTACGGTACAAACGAAAGAAATCTCTGTAGGGGAAGGGAAAGCCTTCATCCCTCTCCTCATCCCTCCAAGCAGCCTTTTCCTCACTCCCTGTCGCCAAGAGGACATCTCCTAATCTGCTAGATGGGCTGCGTTTCCTGATCAGCAGGGTCACTGCCTGGGGAGACCTGACACCCACGGGGCCTCTCTCTCTGCTTCCTGTGGCTTCTTGGCAGGATTGTTAGGGGACCGATGGCTGCCAGTCTTTAGGGCAGGTCCTGCGACTCTTCTCTGCATTTCTTACATGTGCTACAGAGTGCCGCTAACATGTGGTCCATGGACCAGTGTCAGTCTGTGAACTGGCTTTCACTGGTCTGCAACGAGATTAGGAGCTGCGCCTGAATGTAAGAGCACTGCGTCACTAAGCACACTGTTTAGCTCGGCTGACATTTTTCCCAGCAAGACTGTCTTGATAAAGAAATCGGGGTGTTGATTTACATTCTCCATACGATGCTCATCTCATTGCAGAAGGGTAACAGCTTGTGGAGGCCTCCGCTGTGTAGCACTCTGCTGTAGAGCACCCCCTGCTTCAGAAGGGGTACCTGGCTGGTGGTGAGGTTCAGATCTGAGCTCAGATGGAGGGAAAGAGGTCCCGCCAATGTTCCACCCCTGCCTTACCAGGCCTCTCACGGGGAGGCATCAGGCATGGCCCAGCTCATAATAAAGTGGTATTTGTTCCTTTTCCTCATGTGTAACCAACCCAACAGCCCAGCTGGACAGAGGGGAGACTGGCCTGCTGGAATTCAGGCTTAAATACAATCCTTATCTTCCCAATACCCCTAATTGCATTTGTATTTAAAAATGTATTGATATGTAGTATGTCCAAGGTTACCATGAAAGAGCCAACCGGTTTTAGATGAATCATCCACATCAGGCAGAATCCTTGCTTGCGGGTGGACCCAGGAGACCAAAACTCAGGAAGTATTCTGAATAAAATCCCACCCAAAATACACGCATCTACAGAGGTGTAGCGAGAAAGCCACCACTTTGGGTAACCCACCTGGTCTTCCAGGGACCACAGCTAAGCCCTGGATCAGTTACGACAGGGCTTGTTATAATAATCAACAATGAGGCTTCTGAGCACGGTGGTGACAATCACACACCCTTGCTTGATTCCTTTCACTGCCAGGGCAGGTAGTTGAGGTTCTCTAATCTCTCAGAATACTCAATTTAGCACGTGCTATACACATGACCCTAGAAAGTTGCCAAGACTCAATTTCTCCGTTCGTGAAAGCAGATATCACGGAGAGGCAGATGTGGGTTCTATGCAGGGAAGCGTTTTTGACGGCGGTACCGCGGCTGGGGACGGGGGTGCTAATGCCGCCTGGACTCTGGGGCAGCCAGATGGCAGCCGGATGTCTCCTCGGTAAGAATGACACCGAGCAAAGCTGGTGGCTCCTGAGGTCCCCTCAAAAACACTTGGCAATTCTCTGACCTTCCTTTCTGGACACCAATAGATCACAACAGCCAGAGCTACAGGGACGCCCACCAGCCTTTAACCAGACACTCGGGCCGCCATGTCTCCGTGGCCTGGTTTGGTTTGAGGGGTCCTCCATGTGCGGGCGTGGCTATTCATTTTCACTTACTTTTACTGGACTCAGTGACACGTTCTGAACAATGATGTCCAGGTTGCCGAGAGCCTTCCTGTCTCCATGCCCGAGCCGGGGGAGCCAGCACCTCCAGAGGAAAGTGGCTCAGACCCAGGTCCCGAGGAGATAGCCAGCCATCCCCCAGGCATGTCAGGAGTGAGGGGAAAGCGCCAAGGCATCTTTCTGTCCTCCAGTGCCAGCGCAGTCATTTCCTAGGGCTGCCTGGGTGGTACTTTGTTACCACCGACTGGAGAGCTTAAAACAACAGAAATTTATTCCCTCATGGTTCTGGAGGCCAGAAGTCCAAAATCAAGGTGCCAGCTGGGCTGTGCTCCCTCCAAAGCCTCTAAGAGAAAATCCTTCCTCGCCTCTTCCAGACTCTGGAGGCTCCAGGTGTTCCTTAGCTTGTGGTCGCATCACTCCAGTCTCTGCCTCTTCTTCACATGCCTTCTCCTCTTCTCTTGCCTCCTCTTCTGTCTCTTACGAGGACAGTAGTCATTGGATTTAAAAGGGCCCACCCAGGTCACCATCCAGGATGATCTCACCTCAAGATCCTTGATGACATCTGAAAAGACCCTTTTTCCAAATAAGGTCACGTTCACAGGTGCCAGAGACGAGGATGTGGACGTATCTTTTTGGGGAGGGGGCCACAATTCACCCCCTACACCGGCTGAATGCCACCAGCAGCGAGATCGGCACCTAATGTAGAGATAACGCATGTTGCTGAGTGAAAGGGTGAATCTGTTTTGTTCCCTTCAGAGACATTGCCTGATGCTCGGACCCTGTGCCAGCTCCTAAGGACACTAAATGGGTGAGACACAGCCCTGAACTTGAGGAGCTCAAAGTCTAGAGGGGGAGATAGAATCAGACCAAGCAGTATGAATGTTAGCTTCACCTCCTACCAACTGGGCGGCCGGCCGTGAAGCTCCTTCCCTATCTGTAGAACAAAGAAAATAATACCAAGGGCCTGGGAGGCAGAGGGGGAGGGGAGGTATGATGTTTCCTTGCTTATGGAAGGGCCCACAGACCCCTCTCTCTGCCATCGCTCGACCTCAAAAAGTGAGAAGGAATTCTCTGGTCAAAGTAGGGCTAATGTGGCCAAGCTCCCTCAGCATCTCTCTTTACCTGAGGAGGTGGCTTGCCCACAGAGAACATGCATTTTATCTCTCAACAATTTAGAGGTCAGGGCTCTGCCCCACCCCCTCCCCATGCAGCCTGTCCCAGCGCCGTGTGCCTGTGTCTGGGAAAGGAACTAAATAACTGTGAGCTTCAGAATTAGAAAGCCGCTTGCCTGCAGATACCAGCTTTACTATCAGTAGTAAGCAGGATATTTAGTATCAGTAGTAAGCATCAGTAGTAAGCATGGTATCAGTGGTAAGCACCATATTTGGTCTCTTATTTGCCCTGTGCTTTTGCCTTATTTCTCAGCTGGTTCAGAACAAGTGAGGAAAAGAGCAGTCGTGTTTATGAAGCTCTCTTAAACCCTCGCAACAATTATTGTAGATGGCTGTTGGAAATTTTAAATAAGACAATTCACCTACAGTTCTCACGTGCATCTGGGACATCGGTAGGTGCTCAGTAAGGGCGACCATACCGCTCTCCATCCCTTCTGCCCACAGCACCCTCTCCAAGCCCCTGAATCAAGGAGGTGCCGAGCCTGGCATGGAGGCCACCCGGCTTCTGGACTCCCCGAGCCCACTGGTCCCGCAGCCAGGGCTCCACTTCAGATGCCGCCTTCTCCCTAGTGGCCCACAGCCTGGGTGGTAATCAGAGATTCCAGCCGAGTCTTTGATGCCACAGCCGGCGCGGTGAGCCAGGCACTGTTTGAAGTGCCTGCCTGTGTAATAAGGACTTCTAATTTGCTCAAACCAAAGCAACATTTTTTAGTAAAGATCATTTTTGGAATGAAAAATAAATTGTGACTGGAGGGTCTGGGTTTGTTTCAAAAAGGGAGATCACCCACAAGCATCGCGTTCTCTAAGAAGCTACCCGCCTGCCTGTTTTAAGATGGAAAGCACGCCACTCAGAATTTCAAAGTGCTGTTAATTAAGAGCAGTTTATTAAAATGTCAATCTTTTAAACCAAAACAACTCTCTTCCCCAGCTTGCCGATTGGGCTTCCCAGCCATTCTTCCCACCCCAGATGAGCCAGCAGGCAGCTTCAGCAAGGCCCACGGAAAAGTATCTGTCTGTATATTGCTCTTAGAAAACTGGTCCCAAGGATGGCCCCTGACACCTGTCATTCCTTTGCAAGCTCAGCCCATGGAGCCTGTCTTGCACGCGCCAAGATGACACAGGGACTAAATGTGTGGACTCAGGAGCCAGACTGCCCAGGTGGAACCCCAGCCCTGCCTTGCCAGCTGTGTAACCTTGAGCAAATAGTTAAAACAGTTCACCATTTTTATTCCTCAGTTTCTTTCTCTATAAAATGGGGGTGATGATAATAGTAGCTACCTCACAGGTTGCTGTGAGGATTAAAAGAGGTAATACTTACAAAGCATTTAGACTGATGCCTGCACACAGTAAGTGCTAAATGAGCATTAGCCCCATTCTTTCTCAGGGTCTCCATGAGCAGACACTAAATCTCACTTCTTTCTTTACAAATATGTCTCTTTCAAGGCAGGAAATGAGCCTTATTCAGTTTTGTCAGTCCAGCAATCAAGATTTTGCACACAGTAGGTAGGGAGTAAATGTATGTCAAATGAATGAGACAATAAATGAATGAATGCGTGCAGCACCCTCACAGGTGCTTGTGAACGGGACGTCAGCTGCCCTGCAGAAATTTGTGATCTGAGAGCAGCCAGAAGAGAACGGGCTGTGTGGTGGCAGCTTCTGGCACTGCTCCCAGTGACCCTCCCCCTCCCCCCCGCCCCCCCCCCTCGGGGTGTTCATACCCTCGTGTAATCCCCTCCTCTGGGTATGGCTGGACCTAGGTACATGCTCCTCGTGACAGAATACAGCAGACTGTGCTGGGATGCCGTGTCCAGGATTAAATTATAAAGACTGACTTCCATTCCTCTGGCTCTCTCTTGCCTTCCCAGCTTGCTTGCTTTGATGAAGTGAGCTGCCGTGTTGGAGAGACCCCTGTGGCAAAGAACTGGGGACCTTCTCCGGCCAACAGCCAGCAAGGATGGAATCTCGCCAATAGCCAACACAAGTGAGCATGGAGTGGATCTTTCGCTGGCTGAGCCTTCAGGTGACTGTAGCCCCAGCCAGCACCTTGACGGCAGCCTGTGAGAGACCCTGAAGCCAACGACCCAGTTAAACGGCACCCAGATTTCTGACCTACGGAAACAGTGAGATAATTAGTGTTATTTCCAGGCACAGTTTTGGGGTAATTTGTTATACAGTAATAGAAAACGAATACAGGCTTGTAAGGGAAGGGAAGAACCTGGGGGAGGGGGTACCTGCCACCTTACCTGGAATCTACCCTGCAGCTTACTCTCTCCAAGGGACCCCAGGGAAAAGCTCACAGGTCAGGAGGCCTAGGTTTGCGTCCCAGATCTGCTGCTCTCAAATGTGTAATCTTGGGGAGTTTCCTTCATCTGTCCAAGCCCCTGTCTCTGTCTATAAAGGAAGATCACGATACCTACCTATGGGTGTGTTGGAAAGATTGTGAAAATTCCTGGCAGGGCTTTCTAGACTTTTCGAGGTAGAAGCAGCTGGAAGAGACCTGTGCCCTCACTCTCATGGCCACCTGAGGGCCCCAGCTGTCCCTTCAATGATTTAACACATAACCTTGGAGCAGCTATTGTGTGCCAGGCTCTGTGCAAAGCACCAGAGATACAGAAGTAAACCAAACAGCACAGTCCCTGCCCTCATGGAGTTTACTCTCTAGTGGAGAGACAGACGTTGACCTAGTAAGGGCAAGAGTGAGGTGCAACAACGGAAGTCCAGGGCTCTGAGAGGGTTGGTGTGCAGGGTCTGGGGACACAGGCCAGTGTGGCAAGGGAGAGAAGGCTCCCTGAAGAAGCGGCCTTTGAGCTCAGAACCAAAGTTCACTGGAGTTAAGCTGCATGAAGAAAATGATGGAAGGATCAGCGTGTCTGAAGGCCCCGCAGAGAAACAGCAGAGCAAGTTCAGATTCAAGAATTATTTATTTAGCATATACTGTATGCCGGACACTGTTCTAGGCATTGATGATACGGCATTAATCAAAATACAAATTTCCTTCTCTCAAGAGCCTTTTATTCTAATGGGGGAAGAAAGACATGAAATAAATGTAATAAAAAAGATAATTTCAGACCGTGATAAAGGCCGGACAGAAAATAAATAATCCCTCAGATAAAGGGATGAAGAGGGGCTGAGTGAGGGGAGGGACATGCGTGCAGCTGGTGTGCTCAGGAAAGGCCTCAAGAGATGACTTTTGAACTGAAATGCCTGAAGAAATGAGGCTTTTGAGGTTCTGGGGGAACAGTATCCCCTGCACGGGACACAGTAAGTAGAACGGTCCCCAGACCAGAATGACATGGTGTGTTTCAGAACCAGCAAGAAGGCCAGGGGGCTGGAGTGGAGAAATCAAGATGAAAATGGCCAGAAACAAGGCTGGTGAGGTGGACAGGGAAGGTCATGCAGAGCCTTGCAGCCCAGGGGAGAAGGTTGGACTTTTTATCCAGCCACCAACAGGAGCTGCTGAAGGGTCAGGAGCAGCGGACGTGACATGACAGTGTTTGAGTTCCGGAAACATACAGCCTGGAGAATGCTCAGGCAAGGGTGGGGCATCGGGCTGGGTGGCCAGGGAGGAGCTGCCACGGGACAGGTATGAGAGAAAGAGAGGGTGGCAGCAGGGAGGAAGGCGCAGGCTGGCTTCCCGCGCCTGGGACTCAGGTCAGCCCTGCCTCGCCTTGCCACAAGGAACACCCAGCCTGGAGCCCACACTGGTCTCTGACAAGTCCCCTCCATCCAGGACTGCTCCTGCAGAGGGTCCCTTCCCCAGATGGGCCGGAGAATCACCACCAGTCTCCCCAGATCTTCAGATCTGTGATGCCACCCTCCCCCGTAACAGACCTTCCATCAAAGTTCTCTGCATAAAGGACAGCAGTGTAGGCTCCAGACACAAATTGCCAGGGTTCAAATTACCACTCCACCACTTAATAGCTGTGGAATCTTGGGCAAGTTACTTAACCTCTCTGTGCTTCCATTCCCTCCACAGTCAAATGGGCATTAGTAATACAGCTTCCCAGGGCCATCGGTCCCAGAGATGAAGGGAGGTCAAGTGCCGGAGCCCTGGCACAGGGAGTGCTCCCCGGCGTGAGTGACTGCAGGATTAAAGGGCCCGCAGGCTGCCCTTCTCGGTGACCTCCTCTTCACCGAGCTTCAAATCCCCAGGGTTTAGAAAAACAAATGACAAATGATGTCTCCCCACACTCAGTGCCTCCACCCGATTGGGCCTGACTTAACAGGTTCCCCAAGGAACCCAAGGATTTCTTACCTGCCCCATCCTGCACTGGGCCCAGCCCACCTCCACCCAGGTGTACACGCTATAAGCTGTGAACAGGGCAGGTGTGCGAAGACCTGACACCTGCCCTCTGTGCCCCTCTTCTCAGCAAGCCCCTCCTGTGGGTGGGTTTGGTGGGGAGCTGGGACGGTCTCTGCCCTGCTCTCTGATGGACCCTAACACCCACCCAGTGCTCATTCGCTCTGCCTTAAATGAACGAATGAATAAGTACATGAATGAGGGAAATGAGTGAAAGAATGAGCACTTCTTCTCCTCTGATACGTGGGTTTCTTAAGGGCAGTCATTCACTTATTTCACACGTATTTGTCGTGTGTGCATCTTCTCAAGGTACTCCGGATCCAGGTGCTACCCCGCCCTGCTCCCTGGACTGCATTATCCAGGCGCCCTTGTTCTTTGTCTTCCGGAGACCAAATGGCGAGAGCAGAGGGAGACTCCTGCCCGGCCAGGCGGCACTCGGGCAGCAGGGGCCCCGCTCTGTCCACAGCATCCTGGAAGCCGCTCTCCGCCACGTGGGGCTGGTAAGGGCCCTGCTGGCACCCTTGTTGGTTCCCCTTAACTAACTATGCGCACGGTTTGTAAATAGTCTCTTCATCACATTCTCTTCAAAGCCCAAGCCCCCGCTTTCCCCCCTGCCTTTGGCACAGGGCACCCCTTGGCTCCTGCCAGCTTCCCGAGCCATATAGCCTGCTCTGTCCCAGACTTTCTTCCAGTCACTGAAGCAAGGTGGAGGGGGGGAATAATTCGTGCCTTCCGGAACTTCGATTTAGTGGGAAAACACTGACAAGAAGTATAATAAGTAAATAAAGTATATATTATATAGTAGTGAATGCTAAGAGAAGGGGGATAGGAATTCTTGTGGGTGACGGTGGGTTGCCATTTTAGAGAAGGAGGCAAGGGAGGCCTCACTGAGAGGGTAATGTGAAAAGACCTCGTGTAAGTGAAGGGACGTGGATTCTGAAGGAAGAAAAGCTGAGGGAAGAGAAGCGCAAAGGCTCTGAGGCCGCAGTGTGTTCTCCTTGATCAAGGCATGAAGAGGAGGTACAGCCCAGCCTTTTCCTTCTTACAGTGCGGGGCTCCCAGTGGGCTTTAGTGAATGTTGTACTTGAAAGGGAGAGGGAAGGACACAGGGAGGTGGTAGTGGGAGGAGGGAGCATTGATTGGGCAAAGTTCTCATCACCATGCCAACCACAGGGCTTTTCGCAGGTCCCCAACCCATCACGTGACTGGCTCAGCTTCTCACCTCATGGGTCTAGGTCATCCCCAGGTAGGGGGCACACCTGCCCACTGATAACTAACCCCCCCCCATGGCCATCTCTTCTGGGGCTCCTCTTGGTGGAAGCTCCCTACCACCTAGATTGTACAACTTGCCCTCAAGAGAGCTAGTGCCCAAGGTTCCCAGGGGCAACTCCAGGCTGGGAAGAAGCCCACTACCTAGGGGGACCTGGTTCCAGGGACCTCAGGCCTGCCCTCCTCCCCAGGCCCACTGCCCCAGGGTCCCCTTGGCTGACCATAGGCAAGACCAGGGCCCCTGCAGAGGGGAGGACGCAGGGAGGAAGGGAAGGGGAGGCAGCAGAGGGTGGCCCTGCCCTTGCCGGGGAGCCTGTCCCTGGGGACTCTCTCTCCCTTTGGTGATTGTTTCCCAGGCTCCCTGGAGCCAGAGGAGGATGGAATGTTCTTATCGCTTCCCAGAGGGAAGGCTTTCTTCTTCCTTCACAAAAATGTTAAGCTTCATAATCCGATAGGAAACCTGGACAGGCTGCAGCTGGTGGCCTGGGTCCTACTTCTGGGAACCATGGGGAGGGGGAGAGCGATGGGAGGGAGAGGAAAGAGCCTTGTGGAGCGAGACCAGGGCAGGGTGACCAGGGGTGTGAGCGGGGAACCTGAAGACCCTCCCCCAACAAGTGGGAAACCTTGGGGATCCACCTCAGACCCCAAGACTGTGAGAGATGTCCTTCTCCCCAGCCCACCACAGCCCTGACCATGAAGGGGGGGGTCCCCACCAGGGCGGAGGTAGCCCTGCCACCTCGAGGTCGCTGGCCTGCTCACACACCTTCACAGAGAGCTGGCTCCTTCTCTGCGCTGGGCAGGTGGCCACGTCCCTGGTGGGGAGCTGGGTCTGGAAAAGTCTCTCCTCACAGAGCTACAATCACAGGTCAGAGACCTGCCCAGGAGAGGACAGGACAGGTGACCTCAGTGGGGCCAGCCCCTCAGAAGGCCAGGGTTCATGAGGCTAGGACTGTGATTTCCTAGGAACTGGTCTACTTCCCGAAATAGGACGGGTTGAGGAGACGCCCTGAGGCTCAGAAATACAATTAGAGCCAGTGAAGATTATACCCACAGGGGACGTGTGCCTTTCATTCATGCACGCATTCATTCATTCATTCTGCAGATGTTCATTCAGTGCCTATTGAGTGGGAAGCTGGGGAGAGGCCAGCTGGGCACTAACCAATGAGCAGTTGCTACCCTTGTGCTTCTGTCCTGCCCCAGGCCCCCGTGAAACATCCCAGGTTGGCTTCTGGAGCTGCGAATGTCCGCGCGGACCATACACTATGGGAGGCCAACAAGCCCGGCCGTTTCCTCCTCTGGATCCCAGGGAAGAGCAGCTCCCCGCCCCGGGCAATCTGGTCAGGGGACTAGGTGTGCTGGGGGGACCCAGGGCCAAACCCCTCGGAGTCAGTGCGCCCTCTCCCCTCTTCACCTCCTTCCACAGGGGGTGACCATAGTGGCGATACCCGGCCCTGCTGGCTACTGGACCCCAGGAATAACTGTGCCCAAAAGACAATTGCTGCTCAGGCCCAGCTTCCGTTCTGTGCCTGACCAGTCAGCCTAGGCTGGGCACCCAGTGGACAGCCTTCCCAGCTCACCTTGCTTCAGGTGTGAAGCAAGGCAGACTCTCCTGTCAACTGACTTTTTTTTTTCTTTTTCTTTTTTTTTTTAATTGTATAGCTACTTTATTTATTTATTTATTTATTTTTGGCTGTGTTGGGTCCTCGGTTCGTGCGAGGGCTTTCTCCAGTTGCGGCAAGTGGGGGCCACTCTTCATCGCGGTGCGGGGACCGCTCTTCATCGCGGTGCGCGGGCCTTTCACTATCGCGGCCCCTCCCGTTGCGGGGCACAGGCTCCAGACGCGCAGGCTCAGTAGCTGTGGCTCACGGGCCCAGCCGCTCCGCGGCATGTGGGATCCTCCCAGACCAGGGCTCGAACCCGTGTCCCCTGCATTAGCAGGCAGATTCTCAACCACTGCGCCACCAGGGAAGCCCCCTGTCAACTGACTTTTAAAAATCAACACGATATTGGGATCTCTTTCCATGCACACACTCATTTCAGCCTTAGTTCTACATATAAGTACACATATATGTAGATTAAAAAAAAAAACCTTTTAATAATGTTTATCTAAGTTCCACGTAAGAAGACTCTCCAGTTTCTAACTTACAGAATTATATATTGCTTGAATTTTTATAAAGTATGCATTACTTTTACAATAAAAAACAACAGGGACATTTCTATTCTGAAATTTAAAATACATTAATACGTTGTTTAGAAAAACAGCATATTAGTTTGTGTGGTGGAACAGTGAGATAACTGAGAGGAAAGACCATATCACTGGGGGCTTCAGGAGGGGGGGTGTTCAATTCAACGCCACGCCACGCCACCAGACACAGAACAACTCATGCCCCGCCGGAGCACTGACTCTCCTTATGTGAGCCAGCGAGGGAAGGGTCCGTCCTGGACACAAGGCACTGCACAGGGGTCAAAGCCAAGCTAACAGGGCAGATAGCCACTCTCCACGTAAGACCAGACTGTGTTATCCTCGGGAAAGATGAATGCTCACCTGGGCCAGGTGCGCGTGCTGTCAGTGTCACCCAGGGAGGGAGCCAGCGGCAGCTCAGCAGCCCTGAAGGCGCATCAGACAGACCCCGTGGCCACCTCTGAGCTGCAGGAAGGGATCAGAGATGAGCCATCCTTGCACCCGCTCAAAGCTGGGAGGTGCCCAAGTTCTCAAAAAAATATAAATAAAATAAAAAAGCAGAATCGGGAGGGTTGGGACCAAATCTCTTCCCCTGCGACAGGAGTGGCTTCCAGGGTAAAGAAGGTAGGGACGCCTGACTGCAGGTCTTGGTAGAGGAGCTGTGTGGAAATGAAGGAAAGCTGAGGCATCTGGGGCTCCCGGCTGACTGTCCCCACTCTTAGGAGAGAAAAAAGAAGAAACAAGGAAGAAAAAGACCTCCATGCTGCTCTTTTGAACTGGGCTCTGCATGCCTCTGCAGCGGTTGTTTGTCGCCTTCGCACACATCTGTGTGTTTGTGGAACTCCCCACTCCGGGTCCTGGTTGGAGACCACCTCTGTGTATGGAAGCCAGAAGCACACCCCACCCCCGGCCACCAGAGCTTTCCCAGCCTCCTCACTGCCAAAGCTCAAGCCCGTGACCTCATTCAGTTGACCCGACTCACCCACATCAAACTTTGAACCTTTGTATTGAAAGGAAATGATGCAACAAAGCAGACACTGCCTGGAGCCCCTTCCAGCAAGAGTGCAGAAGCCGCCGCACCCGCACCCAGCTTCCGGAAGAGCTGGGGCTAAGGTTCTGGGACATCCAGTACCTGGTGCTGGCAGTGACATAGTGCTGATGGCAGTGTCATCGCCCTGCAGTGATGGCCTTGGGGCTCTCCCAGACCCATCAGTCCTGAGAAGTGATTTGGGTGTTGTTCCTGGCTGGGGGACCTCCAGGCCAGGAGCTCTGGCCTAGAGATTCTGCAAATTTCCCAACACCATCTAATACATCTCCATTTTACCCAAATAAGCCAGAGCTGGTTTCTGTGTTTGCAAGATGGAAGCCAGGCCTGACTCCGAAGCCTGTGTGTGTTTGGTCCGAGGAGGGACATGAAGGGGCAGTAACTGCTCCAAGCCACCGTGGACATGTCACCTCGTGGGGACCTAGTAACGCTGGTTCTCAGCATCAACGGAGAAGACCTCTCTCCCCACGCCACCCCTCCTGCCTCCACAAGAAACAGTAAAACAAATTCCTGAGTTGCCTCTGCAGGATGACTCAGAAGCCTCAGGTTCTGCAAGCCCAGAGGAAGCTAACGTCCCCTTCCCCACAGCAGCCTTTCGCCAGTCTGACGGGCTCTCAGCACCGCCTGGTCCCATACCCCCCAGGTGGCGGGGCACGTTCACAGTACACCCCTGAGAATAGCATCTGAACTCCAGGGACAGGAGTCCCGTAGCACTCGGTGTGGATGGTGTCCCTGCAGTTGTACAACGCAAGACGGTGGCCCTGGTTGTCATGGGGCAGCAGAGAAAGGAGTCCTGATTTAAGACCCACAGGGCTCTGGGAAGTATGCTCTATCTGGGAGGGAGTATGAAAGGACTTTTCTATAGTCAGAGTGTTCTGGCCTTCCAGCATGCACATCCCCGTGTCCCGCCCCAGATGTCACAGGCTTTCTGAGAGACTCCTTGCCTCCCTTGGCCTGGACCCCTGCTCCCTACACACACCGCTTCCCTTAATGCCTTCTCCTGTGTTGGAATGTCCGCATGTGAGCGTCTGTTTCGGGGGGGCTAATGGACAAGTGGTGTGTGGGTGTGTGGGTGGGTGTGGGTGTGAGCCCACCCATGCTGGAGAAGCACAAGCCCTATCTCTCTGGAGGCTGCCTGGGCCCTGGGATGCTATCAGCTGCTCCTCACTCTTGCCCCACTGAAGCCAACATAAACAGAGCCACAGAGCCTCCCCCAGGCCGGGCCGCCCTAGAATGCCCACGTCTCCTTCCCACCCTCTTGGGCAGCTACCCATGGAGCCAGGAGCCAGGTATCAGGCTTCAGCTGGCTGGACTCCCAGCAGCTCCCGCTGGTCTGCTCTGGGCCTGCAGCGCAGCCTGGGCGGTGGGGCCTCAGAGCTCGGCCCGTTCGTGTCCACCAGCCACCCTCCCGGCCTCCTCACTGCACTCCCCAAGACCTCCAAGTCTGCCCCAGGATCATTTCCATGAAGCGACGGGAAACCGGAGCGTTCGGGCCAGAAACAGAACATTTTGAACAATTTGAGGGGAAAAAATTATTCAGACCAATTTCAAGACATCTGAGAGCTCCAGGGGAAAATCACAGCCACCTCTTCAGGCACTATTGTGTGTTCGCGCCAAACCCCAAACAGCTTGGACTGAAGTAGCACAAAGGCTGCGAGTCCTCGCGTCCCCGCAGCTGGGAACTGGCCCGACTCCCGGGCCTCTGGTCTTCTGGGCCACTGGGCTTGCCCCTTCCTCCACGACTCCACTTTCCTGGAGGCCCATGGCGCGTGGCTGAAGCTGCTGGTACAACCCACCAGCTGGAGCCATCTTCTTGTCCTTTAGAACTCAGCTCAGACATGCTTCCTCCTCAAAGCGCTCCCGGCTCTCCAAGACAGCGAGCCCTGATGTATCAGCTGAGCCACAGGGGCCTGAGGACTCCCTGTTACGGAGCCCTTCCAGGTACTGGGCTCGGAGCAGCGAGCCACAGATCGGTCACCGCATTTAAAGGGCACCACCGCCTTACAAGTGGGTGTCATCGCTCATGTCACAGATGGGGACACTGGGCCTCAGAGCTGAAGTCTCTCACTCAGAGTCACAGCTAGTAGGTCCTGGGGCTGGAGTTTAGAACCAGGCAGTGTGGAGCCAGAGGCTTTGCCCAAACCATTTCACACCACCTCTCCAGCAGCTGCCCAGAGAAGGGAGGGGCCGGCTCTGCTGGGGGAGAAGGAAGAGTCGGGAAGGGCTTAATGGAAACTTCCACAGGGGAGCCAGGTATTAAAGGATGCATAGACGTTCCCCAGGTAAATACATCAGGGAAGAGCCTTCCCTGTGAAAATCACGGCAGATACAAAGGCCTAGAAAGAAGAAATGGCAGAGGGCCACAACTCTGTGTTCCTGCGCGTGGGGTGTAAGGGTAGGACCCGAGGGATGAGGCTGGAGAGTCAGGCCAGACTCCAGCAGCTCCACTGACCCACCACCCCCTAGACACACACACACACACACACACACACACACACACAGACACACACACACACACACACACACACACACACACACACCCGACCCGGCCCAGGGACTCGGCCTGGGTTCTCCAGCTGAGGAAGCACCATGGCTGCGATACAGGAGGGAGGTGGCGCGCTCAGATCTGACTGGAGACCCATCCCTCACGGACCCCCGTGGAGCCTGGTCACGGTCACTCGCAGCCAGTCACCGGGGACACGTGATCAACACTCAGGGTCTGACAGGACACAAAGGACACCTCTGGGAAGCCTTTAGGAGGCATGCTTTAATTTAAAATATATTGTTCAGGGCTTCCCTGGTGGCGCAGTGGTTGGGAGTCCACCTGCCAATGCAGGGGACAAGGGTTCGAGCCCTGGTCTGGGAAGATCCCACATGCCGCGGAGCAGCTGAGCCCGTGCGCCACAACTACTGAGCCTGTGCTCTAGAGCCCGCGAGCCACAACTACTGAGCCTGCGCTCTAGAGCCTGTATGCCACAGCTACTGAAACCCGTGCCTAGAGCCTATGCCCCGCAACAAGAGAAGCCACCACAATGAGAGGCCCGTGCACTGCAGAGAACAGTAGTCCCGGCTCACGGCAACTAGAGAAAGCCCGTGCGCAGCAACAAAAGACCCAACGCAGCCAAAATAAATAAACAAAAATTTTTTTTAAATTAAATAATTAAATAAATAAATTAAATATATTGTTCAGTTTCTATGGCATTTGATCATATTCAATTGGAAGACAGTTTTTTGGTTTAGTTTTCATTTTTTCCCTTTAAAAGCTCTTGTATGTGCTTATAACAAAAAAATTCTTTTTCAATCAGAAATGTATGAAGTAAGATGAAGAAGTTACCCTCCTCTCTGTTCTCATCCACTTCCCTCCCCAGAGGTCATCACTGCAATAAATGTGGTCCTTCCTCCCAACACAGCCAAAAATAAAAAAAAATTAATTAATTAAAAAAAATTCTGGCATACAGAAATAGTATATTTTAATAAATAAATAAATAAATGTGGTACTTCCTAAACTTTTCTATTTGCAAAAACATGCACATGGCTGTGCCCATGTATAGGAGTTTTTTCTTAAGAGCTGCACATATTCTTCTGCATATTGCTCTTTTTCTCACACAGTAATACATGGGGAATATCATTATTCACCCATTCAATATACATTCACCGGTACTCTTAGCTTTTGTTCCAGGCCCCGGCTGGGAGGCTGAGTAGGGCACAGCAGAGACGGGAAGCCAGCCGCCTGCTGTGTAGTTTCCACAGTCCACGGGGACTGAGAAACGCAGGCAGCCTCTAGTAGCTAGAAAAGGCCAGGAAACTGATTCACCCCAGAGCCTCCAGGAAGTAACACATCACTGCTGACAACTTGATTCAGCCCGCGAGACCTGCGTCAGACTTCTGAACTATAGAGCTGTAAGATAACAAATTTGTGTTGTTTCAAGCCACCACGTTTTTGGTAATTTGTTACGGCAGTAAATAGGAGGCTAATACAGGCGGGTAATCCAGGAGTTCAAGGGAGAGATGCTGGGGCTTGGTCCCGGGTGGTGAGAGACAAGCAGACAGATCAATTTTGGTATCTTCCATTACAAAGAGAGAGGCTCATGAGGGGAGCCTTGGGGATCACCTGGACGTGGATGCTGAAGGAAAGGAAGGAGTTGAAGGTGACTCTGGGTTTAGGATGGGCAGCGGGAGACGGTGGTACTTTACTCTACACACCTTGTGAGAGCAGGATTCTGTCTCATTCACTGCTGTGTCCCCAGCACCCATCAGAGTGCCTGGAAGAGAGCAGGTGCTCAGTAAATATTTGTTGAAAGAATTCATTAAGTAAATAAAGGGAGAATCTAGGAAGCTCATGTTTGGGGGAAAGACAATGAGTTCAAAGGTCAGCATCACATGTCCCAAGCTGCTCTGTGGGCCCCCTGCAGCCATCAGGAAGATCTGTCAGGAGCAATGAACACATCACTGGGATGGGCAAGATGAGCCACTACAGAGGGGCCCCCATCCGCCCTGGCCTGTGAGGCTAAGCTCAGAGGGTGCGGCCAGCCAGGGGTCCCCAAGGCAGGCAGGCAGATGGAGGCGGCTCTGTGCTGACATTACCCACTAATAGGAGGTCCTTATCACCCGGGATGGAACCGGGTACTCTACTTAATTCAGGAGAAAGCTGCTCTCTGGGAGCCAGGTGCCAATTTGCAGCAATCACAATAAGAAACATCCTCTCTCTGGCTGATGCAAGCTAACAAGGTAACAGGGCATTGTGCAGTGGGGAGAGATCAAAAGGTTTTTTTTTCCAAGCCCATGGTGGGCACTTAATCCATCTTTTGCTCCCTCTCTCTCCCTCCATTACAGCCCGCAGATGCACTATTTACGGGCCCTGCATTAGCTGCCTTTTCAGATATCGCACTTCCTCAAAACCACTTCAGAAGGAAAGTGAATTAGAAATGAATTTGAGACGCAGGCCTCCCTGCCCGCAGGTCAGCAGCACCTTCCTGCCTGGAGCCCAGGTCCACACCCTCTCAGCCCCCGGGGCGAATGACTCCGCTGTCCTCCATACCCTGTGGACACACTGGCTCCAGCCCATGAGGCTGGCTTGGAATTAGCAAGGCGGAGGGCAGGCTGAGGGCAGGTGCGGATAAGGAGATTGAGCAGGTAACGCCCACCTGGGCAAATGCAGGAAGCCAGGCTGAGAAAAAGCAGCAAATCTGGGCGGTGGATCTTGGGGGAGGGGCCATTTTGGACAGCCCTGCCCTCTGTAGGACCTTCTGAAGGAGCCTTCCCACTTTTCTCAGTCCCTCCCACCTCCAGGGAGCACAGGGCCACTGCTAGGTTAAGGCGGCTGCCTGGGCGGTACCGAGTTGATGAGGCCCCAGGCCAGCATCCTGCCCCTTCTCCACCAGCTCCCTCCCGCCTTCACCGGACTCCTCCAGGAATGCAACCACCTCTCCCTGATGCACCGGCATCTTCCAGGTGTGGGAGTCCATGAAGGGCAGAGGGAATGTAGGAATGTGGGAGTTTTCTGTTCCCAGAGAGGGAGAAAATTTCAGTATGGGAGAATGTTCCATCAGAAATCCCCACCCAGTCTCCTCCTTTTACAGGTAGGAACATCTGTGAACTAAGTGACTTACCTGGAGTCCCTAAAGCCTGGCCTAGGACCCGACATTTCTGACCCACAGCCAAATGCTTTTGCCTCCTTTGAAGAGGTTTAAAAATCTAGGCTGAGGGTCCTGTCTGAAGGGGAGAAGAGGATCCCACCCCTGCTCTAGCTCCATTTTAATCGTCATATTTATTGGGGTTTCCCCTAAAAGTTTGAAAGCAAATGAACTATTAAGCGAGGGGAGAAGCCATAGGGCCTCCATCAGACCTTCTCTCCCAACTGCCTGTGTGGGAAGCGGACTCTCAAGCAGCTTCCAATAATCCCCGCTTCCTAGTGTTCACGCCTGTGTGATTCCCTCCCCTGAGGGTGGGCTGGACCTTGTGACTCACTTCTAACAACTAGACTATGGCCAAAGTGATGGGACGTCACTCCTAGATGAGGTTACAAAAAGATCCTACTTCTGCCTTGCTGGCCCGCCCTGGCCTCTCTCCACCCTCCCTCGGAAGGAAGCCAGGCGCCATGCTGGGATCTCCTGTGGGGAGGCCTCTTGGCAAGGAACTGGCATCTCTGGCCAACAGCCTGCGAGATCCTAAGGTCTGTCAACAGCCACATGCGTGAGCTGGGAAGCAGATCCTCTCCAATCGAGCCTTAAAAAGACTGCAGCCCCAGCTGGCACCCCAATCGTGTCCTTGTCAGAGACCTTGAGAATTTTCAAGGACCCAACTAAGGTGCACCTGGTTTCCTGACCCATAGGAGCTGCATGGTAATAAACGTTTGTTGTTTCAAGCTGCTGCGTTTTGGAGTAATTTGTTACAGTGCGGTTGATGGCTAGTACAGTGTCCTTTTCAGAAGGCCGCTTTTCATGAGACGGGCAAAGCGAAAGAGAGCAGAGGCAGCTGTGAGGTTGTCACATGCTGGTATTGGATAAAGTCAGGAGACCTAGGCTCTGTCTGGGGCTCTGCCATTGACCCACACTTTGGCCTTGGACAAGACCCTAACCATTTATGGGCCTTAGTTCCCCAACCACTGGGGAGGACTCTGGGATGGCTCCAACTGCCTGCGCTTGAGAACTAGGACAGGGAAGCTTGCAGGCCTGAGATGACTTGTACGGCATGAGGAAGGGGATATGGGAGATGCCTGACCGCCCTGCACCACCCCTTGTGCTCTTTTCCCCAAATCTGAACCCCATGGCGCGAGTCAATGGCATCAGTCTTCAGTGACACCCTCTGATCTCAGAGGCCCCGGGGGGGTCTCCAGATCTGGTGGGAGGAGACTCAAGACACTGAGGGTCCCTTGGAAGGAAGAGAGTCACGCTCCCTGCCCTCGCGGCCCCATGCCCTCTGCATGCAGCGTGTCTCCTGCCTTCGGCCCCAAGGAGCCCTGAATGGATCTCTTCCAGCCCCTTCCCCTCAAGGACCCAGATGGTCTCCAGCTCAGCCTTCCCCTGGGAGAGCACCGCTCGGGGGCCCAGGTGCCAAGAGGAGGCTCCAGAGGCAAACACCCCCTTGCTTTTTCCCAGGCCCCCAGCAGCAGCCCGGGCCTCCCACTCTGTACCCCAGGTGGGGGCTGGGTCTCTTCTCTCCACACCAGGCCTGGGACGGTCCCCAAGGTCCCACTTCCCTCCCTTGAGCAGCCAGAAAGCCTGGGAAAAGCCAGGCCACTTTAACACTCCTGAGGGATAAAAACAAGCCCAAATAAGGGTCCATTTCTACTACATTCCTGCAGGCTGCAAGGGAATGCCAGGCCAGGGCAGTCCCCCCACGGCCGCCTCCCCCTCACCAGGGCCAGGCCAGGCCTGACGTCTCCAGGCCAGGAAGGGCTGTCTCGAGGCCGGGCCGAGCTGGCAGGACTGCCCACAGCAAGCTCTGTCATCCGTGAGTCCGTCATCCCGCTCACAGGCCCGGGGCGGGGGCTCCCGGGGGACCTCCGCTGAAGGGCCAGGACTAGTCAGAGATCCCCCAGGGGTTCCCGGAGCCCTGACAGGCTGTTGTCACTCGGTTCTGCGTCACTCCAGAGGGTTCTTGCCACCTCTTACGCTGTCGCTGATTCAGCCGCCCCACTCTCTCTCAGAAGCTACTCAATCCTAAGTCAGGGTTTCTCAACCTCAGCACTGCGGACATGTGGGCTGGAAAATTCTTTCTGGGCGCGGAGGGGGCTGGCTGTCCTGTGTGTCACGGAGTGTTTAGGAAGCACCCCTGGCTTCTACCCACTAGACGTCAGTAGCACACCCCCACCCCAACGGGCTGTAACAGCCCCAAATTCCTCCAGATATGACAGGTATCACACCCAGCTGAGAATCAGTGTTCTAAATGGATTTAAAGGCCTCTGGCTGGTCTCTGATCGAGGCCTCTGGCTGCAGGGCTTTGGAGGAAGAAAGGCAGGTGGCAGAGAGGAAGGAAATCTCACTGGACCCATGATAAACACACACACACACACACACACACACACACACACACACAACACACACACACACACACACACACACACACACACACACCCTCTCAGGGTCAGAGCTGATAATTGAGTCGTCCCCTAACTTGAGAGGCCAGTATTAACATCCTTGCTTTGTCAATGAAGCTCAGAGTGGCTACACGGCTTGCCCAAGGCCACACAGCTCAGCAGAGGCAGACATGGGCCTCCAGCCCAGGGCCATGGGCCCCCAAACCTGTGCTCTATGCCACGCTGTCCTCCCCGGTCTACAGATGAGAGACTGCATCTCCCTCACTGACCTACTTTGGGGTGCCAGGTCCCCACATTCCCCAGCTCAGGCTGGGTCTCCTGAGCCTCCTGGGCTGACTTTCCCCTTCCTGACGCTGTGCTGTCCTGATCGCGGGTGATCGATTTGCATACCGTATCGATCTCAAGGGCCTGTGTAATATGTTTGACTTGTGGCACTTTGCATAATTTTCTGATTAAGTTACTTATTTAACCTATTGACCTTTTCTCTTAATTGGAGTATCTGGGTACTGCAAATGTTGAGTAGTAATCAAGTTGTGCATTTCCCCGAGTGGAATTCACATCCTCACCACTTCCCTGCTCCTTCATGACTCCAGCTTCCTCTGCAGGGGCTCATGTTGAACCAGCTGCCCCCTTCCCCCCACTTTCCCCCAGAGGTGTAAGAGCTGCACACATGGGGCTAGGCCTTCTCTGGCCTCTGCTGTCCAGAAGGTCCCCAGAGCTCAGGAAGGGGCCAAGACAGGGGGCAACCTTGCTGGAATAAGTATTCCCAGCTGAGTGGACAAATCAAGACAGGGGTGTGGATCAGAGGTCTGGACGCTGTATCAGTTAGCTATTATGCGTAACAAACCACCCCAAAATGTAGTAGCCTGAAACCCACCAATGGATTATTTTCTTAGGCATCGGTGTGTTGGTAGGACAGTTCTGAGTATTTGCACCAGGCTCCGGTGATTTGGTCTAAGCTCACTCATCCATCTGCAGCCAGTCAGCGATCTGCAGGGGACTGGCTGGTCCCAGCTGGGATTAAGTGTGGTCTTTTCTGCCTGTCTCCCATGGTCTCCAGCAGCTAATCTGGGCATGTTTTCACGGGTGATGGAGGAACAAAAGTGACAAGAGAGCCAGCCCCAATGCACAAGTGCTTGTGAAGCCTCTGCTTGCGTTGCACCTATTACCAGGCCATTGGCTAAAGCCAGGCCCCAGCTGAGCCCAGAGTCAAGGATATGGCAGAAAGCTCTGCCCACAAACGGAGGAGTGAAGATCCAGGCCAGGTGAGCCTTCCCTGTCCACCTCGGAGGAAGAGGTGCCCACTTAGAGTCTCGACACAAGTGCAAAGCAAGGCGATCCTCCTCCTCCTGGCCCTCCCTCCCTGAACACCCACCCCAAACGCCAAAGCCCAGTGTGGTGAGCCTGGGGCCCAGGGAAGGGAGGACAGGGGGTACGGTTTGCTACAACCTCTTGTCCTGGCATCTACTTCTTAGAGGGTTTGGATTACGATACCCTTTCAAGGGCTCTTAAAAATCTTCCTGCTCTTCTGGTTGTGCTGGGGCAGGCGGAGACTGAGAGGGGCTGTCTCAGGTCCTCTGTTCCCCTGACCACCACCCTCTCCCCCAGCGTGGCCACATCGTCTCCCCTCCGCCTGCACTGGCCCAGGGAACGCTGACAAGGCTCCTGCCTCCCAGGGCTCCACGCGGGACAGGGCATAGGTCCCTCCTACTCTCTCCCCAAGCCTCTCTGAAAGGGCAAGAGTCAGCCCCAGGGAGGCCCCAAGACCATCTTTCAGAAGCCAGCCCCGCCCTCAGCATCTAACACCGCTTCTCCCGTCTGTGGTAGAAACCGCCCGCCATCCACTGACATCCACCCTCTGCTCCCCCCACAGCAAGAGCTTTAATTTTTCGTTTTATAGCCATTATAAACTATAGCTATTATATATTTTATATAAACACGTAAATATATATCATGTATTGTGCTATTATAATATAGTATGAGATATTACTGACATACAATATGTTATATTGTATATTTTGCATATATTTGTTGCATACATTTAAAGCGCATGATTTGATGAGTTTGACACGTGTACATACCCATGAGACCATCACTACTATCAAGACGATTATAGCCATCACCCCAAAAGTAGTTTTATGCCCGTTTGCAGTCAGTCCCCTCCTTGCTCCCTCCTTCCCATGCCCCTCATCCCCAGGCAGCCAATGATCTTTCTGTTCCTAAAGATTAGATGGCATTTTCTAAAGTTTTACATAAGTGGAATCCCACAGGAGGTACTCTTTTGTCTGGCTTCTTTTGCTCATGATAATTACTTTGAGATTCATCCTGGTTGCTGCGTGTACCAACAGTTCATTCCTTTTTATTGCTGAGTAGTAGTTCATCATGTGTTTTTTTGCTTTTTGGTTTTTTTTTGGTCGCACCATGAGGCTTGTGGGATCTTAGTTCCCTGACCAGGGATTGAACCAGGGGCCTCAGCAGTAAAAGTGCAGAGTCCTAACCACTGGACCACCAGGGAATTCCCTCCATCATATGGATGGACCACATTCTGTTTATCCATTCACTTCTTGATGGAGAAACTTGAATTGTTTCCAATTCAAGTTTGGGGCAATTACAAATAAAGTTGCTACATCCACACAAGTCTTTGTACAGACATATGTTTTCATTCTCTTGGGTAAATATATAGAAGTGGATTGTCTGGGTCATAGGGTAGATGTATGTTTAGCCTTCTACAAAACTGCCAAGCCATTTTTCTAAGTGGTTGTAATTTTACATTCCCACAAGTGGTGTCTGAGAATTCCAGTTGCTCTACATCTTCATCAACACATGGTATGATCAACTCTTTTATTTTTAGCCATTCTAGTGGGAGTTAAGTAGCATCTCACTATGGTTTTAATTTGAATTTCTCTACTGACTAACGATCATGTTTTTATGTCCACAGCTCCTCTTTTAAACTGGGCATAGGGGGCTTCCCTGGTGGCACAGTAGTTGAGAATCTGCCTGCCAATGCAGGGGACACGGGTTCGAGCCCTGGTCTGGGAAGATCCCACATGCCGCGGAGCGACTAGGCCCGTGAGCCACAATTGCTGAGCCTGCGCGTCTGGAGCCTGTGCTCCGCAACAAGAGAGGCCGCGACAGTGAGAGGCCGCGACAGTGAGAGGCCCGCACACCGCAATGAAGAGTGGCCCCCACTTGCCGCAACTAGAGAAAGCCCTCGCACAGAAACGAAGACCCAACACAGCCATAAATAAATAAATAAATAAATAAATAAATAAATAAATAAATAAAATTTTTAACTGGGCATAAGATCGGTCAACTACAGACTATGTCTTTCAGCCTCCCTTGCAGCTAAGTGTAATCATATGATTAATAAAATGTGAGAGAAATTAATTTTTTAAACTTCACTCCTGCTTACTTAAAACAAAATTGCTTGCCCTCATTCCATAGTTTGTATCAACCTGTGTTTGCTGCAGTAATACTGCATAAAACCACCCCAGAATTCAGTGGTAAACAAATGTGAGTATTTATTTCCTGCTGACAGATCTGCAGGTCTCAAAGCAGCTGCTCGGTTCCCAGCCATGGGTCAAGTTCAGGTCTGCCCCACATGTCTCATTCCCACGCCCAAGCTCCAGAGACAGCAGTCACCTTGGGCAGGTTCTGCTCACAGCTGAGGTCAGAAGCTCCCAGAGGATCAAACAGAAACGTATGATGCCTGTTAAGGCCTAGACCTGGAACTAGGGCAGGGAAGTTTATTCCTCTTGTGGCGATAGACCAAAAAGAAGTGAAAATTTGCTGGACAATGTAATCTCCCAGTGAACTCTTCCCCCTCCCACAGGGTGGAACACAGATGAGTCTGTGACCCACACTTGACCATGAAGTTGAGGTTATTATTCTAGGGATGGTGGAGCTACAGGACGGAGGGCACCTGGGTCCCTGAGAGTCCTTGCAGAGCCGAACTGCCCGCACACCTGTTCCACTCTCAACCTGAGTATGGTGAAGTGAGGATGCAATAACCTCCATCTTCTTTATGACGCTGCATTTTTAACCCTCTTTGTTTCCGCAACCTAGACTTCACCCTAATATATGCTCCAGCTTTTCATTTTCTGACACAGGGAAAATTTGTTTTTGTTTTGCTTTGCTTTAATCTCTTCTCAGGTGGAAAAAAAATTACCCAAGCATTCTTTCATGTTTAGCAGCCAGAAGAGGGAAGGTCCCGGGGTCAAAATGCAAAAGTTAATACTTCACGTTACCATCCAGCCACATGACCTACCCTGCCGGGTGTATCCAAGAATTCTGGAAACTGACTTGCCATGTTCAGAGCACGGCCTTCCCTGCTCTCCTGCCCACCCAGCGCGTTCACCTTCCCCCCACATAGAGCTCCCAGCTCTGCTGCCCCCAGTCCCTCCCTCCCCAGGCCTGTGGCTGGTCTTGCAGAGCCAGGTGCCAGCGCCGGCCCTGGTATCCTTGCCTCTGACTGGCAGCGCCTCCACCCAGCCTCGCTCCACTCAACAAACATGAAATAGCAGGCTAGGGCATCTCCTGAAGTTCTGCTCTCATTAGCACGCTGGGAGGTAAGTGCAGGCAACCAGGGAGAATTTACCCTGCAGCAACAGGCTTCTCTGGAGAAGCCAAACACACCCCAGCAGGTAGCGAGTGCAGAGGCTGGGGGCCTCTAAGTGCCTCTGAAAACGTTCCTTTTCCCTCTGCACAGAGCCAGCCTCCCTTGCCCTCTGTCTTCTGCAGCCCCAGCCCCGTTTCGTGCCCCTTCAGCAGGCGCAGCTGTTAGATTCTTCTCCAGGGGAGCTTCTTGAAAGCCTGGGAAACGGCCCAGCCTCATCTGGGGCTGCTTCTCCTCCATGCACACTCTCTGGCCACGAGCAACTCCACCCTGTTGCAGAAAAGCCCTGGATCTCACTGCCTGCTCTCCTCCCTGCCCTCAATGCCCTTACCCTCTTCTCCACCTGGGCAAACTCCTTCCCATCCTCCAAGTTCTGATTAAATGACACCTTCTTGAAGAAGCTTGCCCTCGGCCTCCACACACAGTGGTTATATCCTCCTCTGGCTTCCACCGACCCGCGGGCAACTCTGTTCTAGTTCCAGCCCCTCTGTATCATTGTGAGGGGTTTAACTATTTTCCCCACCAATCAGTCTGTGCCTGCTCTGAGGTAAAGGTCAAAGTCTTTTTTGGTATTTGGGTCTCCAGCACCTGGCCTAGTGCCAAATAAATGACAAGTATTGAGTCCATGTTTATTGATGCCTGGAGCAATGAATGAGCAAAAACACAAACTGAAGAAATAAACAGCCAGTTAGATGCGAGTCTGCTTGGATGCACTTTCCATCTCTAGCACTTATTTCTGTTGAAGTATGTCTTATATATTTATTTTCAATCTCCTCTTCCACCCCACTTGTGAACTCTGTGAAGACACAGGCCGAGTCTGTTTCATTCACTGGGTATCGTCAGTACCCAGTTTAGGGCCTGGACCTTAGAAGGTGCACAATAAATATCTGTTGTAGAAATGAAAAAAGTGAACGCATACTGGATTGGAGGATAACAGGATGTTTGAGTGGGTACCAGGACAAAAGCAGGAAAGGTCCAGTCTAGTTTTATAATCTAGAGAGGCCTGGCCACTTCTGCTTGAGGAAGAAGCGTTTAACTGGTCTCTTGGTTTCATAAAGATAAGGCCCAGGTTTAATCTAAAAGTGTAGGTTAAGGAAATTCAGGGCCAACCTTCTTTACAAAATAATTATTAAGCGTCTGCCCTATGACAAGGACCTATATCTGTACTTTTTTTTTTTTTAATGTTAAAGGAATGGCAGTTTTTCCTTTGGTTCTGTTTTGTTACTCCTGATCAGTGGTGGAGGTGTCATGGCCTTGGGCCCAGAGAGAAAAAAGAGACGAGAGAAGATGCCGAGCTGAGGGAAAGCAGCAACACTCCTCCCTGGCCCCTCCTCCCAGGACCAGGGAGAAAGAGGCAGGGACAGGGCTGCTTGTGATGGGCTGTAGATAATGGCCATGGGAACTCTGATACTGAAGTTTTAATTCTAAGTTCTTTCTGTGGGCCACAATTTCCTTAGAATCTCCTCAATACAATCCATTACCCGTGACAACTGTATGTTCGGGGGGGGTGGGCCTTGGAGAGTAAGGCAGGCTGCTGTGTCATGCTTGGAGCAAACGGTTATGGGGGGGGAGGAGAGGGGCCAGAGCAGCAAGGACAGCTGGGGAGAATGAAGGGAGAAGCCCGCAACTGCAGCTCGCAGAAGGAGGTGACAAGCAACACCCACCACAAGGAAACACTCCCCAGAAAGCCTCAGGGAGATTCAAGAGGGGCTGAGACTTCCTCCAGTCAGGCAGGGTGAGGGCCCCAGGTATCATACTAGAACAGTAAAGGAAAGAATGCTGCAAGAGCCCAGAGTATGGGAAGGCACAGATTAATATTAAAGGATGGTTGGATAGATGGATGGACGGAAGGATAGATGGAGGGGTGGATGGGTGTATGGGGAGATGGGTAGAAGAAGAGATGGATGGAACGGAGAATGAGTGGAAAAATGAATGGATAAGTGGCCATTATTACTTTTTCTGCTTACAGGTATGTGGACCCAAACAGAGAGACTGGCCGCTTGGATGTCAGAGTTATAAAGGAAAAGGGTGAACGTGTTGCCCATCTGGAACTCACTTCACTGCCTAGAGTTCTAAAAAATAAGCCTGTCTCTTCTGCTTCCTGGCCCTCTGCCCTGGCAAGCCCGGTCCCAGGCTGGTGCGTGGATATGCCTCAATCAGCCCAGGGGAGGAAATCTCCTAGTTAAAATATTCAACTGCAGTAGCTAAGAATGCACACTGATTAGCCAAGTGCATCCCAGGCCCGGCTACTCCACTCCACCGCAGAGACCTGATTAGTGAAGGAGGAGGCTCAATCAGCACAGCCTGCAGGCCCTAGACAGGGCCCTGGCACTGCCAGCTCCTCATGGGCTGTCCCTCCTGGGGGGTGGGGCAGGCAGAGGGAGGGGCCATTGCTGAGCCCCAGAAAGTCAACCTGCTCCAGGTCTCCTGCCGCCTCTCTTAAGATCAGGACCTTATCAGCACCTCACAGTCTGCCAGGCTGAGTTTCCTATCATTTAATCATTTCATCATCACAGAACTTTGAAGCTGATATTATTACTACCCCCATTGTACAGATGAGGAGACTGAGGCTCAGTGAAGTCAGGTAGGCTACAGAAATAGAATTCAAACCCAAGTCTTAAGTTCACATGTAATACTATCCCTGCTACAAGCATCTATCTGACAGTGAGGGCGCCCAGCCTTTCCATCCAAAAGGGCTGGGCAGACAGGATAAGGCTGATAAGGGAGTCCCTCCTTTGTGGGTTCATCTTGGCTTCTCCAAAGGAGA
This sequence comes from Balaenoptera acutorostrata, assembly GCF_949987535.1. NCBI lineage: Eukaryota > Metazoa > Chordata > Mammalia > Artiodactyla > Balaenopteridae > Balaenoptera > Balaenoptera acutorostrata. The sequence goes on along the minus strand of NC_080072.1, from coordinate 41,474,238 downwards.
CAGCCACACAGACGTCTATTCCTGGACCTACCTGCAGCTCCCAGATAAACCCTTCAAGACCCTCAGAAAGAGACCCTCCATGTCGCAGATGAGAAAACTGAGGCTCAAAACAATATTTTCCTCAAGGTTGTTTATCAAATAGCTAATCCATACAGGTGGAATTTGAATCCAAAGGCTGTGCAGTACTATTTTTACCATATGAAGCTATCTCATTTGCCTGGAGTTTTGGAGTAACTGGACCCACCACATCACCCTTATAATAGTTAAGACTCTAACTACTGGTTACAAATGGAAGAAACTCCAACCCAAACTAGAATAACAAAGGGGAATTAACTGGCTCACAAAACTGAAAAGTCTGAAGGGAGTTTCAGCTGCAGCTTGACTGGACTTCAAACCATATCCGCAGGGCTTGTTTTTTGTCTTTCAGCTGTCCTCTTCTTAAACTTCTCATGGTAGCACCCTGCAGAAAAACAGTCCTGACCTGCAGGAACTGGGGGTTCTACTCAAAGGGGAAAATCACATATCTTTGTCCCAGAAGTCTCAGCTAAAGTGTCTTTTATCTCATTGGTTCTGTGTGAGTCACGTGCCCATCCGTGACCCAATCAGTGTGGCCTCAGGAATGCCAGGGGGCGGTGCTATTCCCCACCCGGAAAGCGCTGAAAGTTGGGGCGATGAGATTTCCCAAAGAAAATGCCAAGCGTCTTTAACAAAAGAAAGGTGCAGGGATGTTGTAGGCAGAATAACAGGCATCCCCTAGCTCCCAGTGCCTGTCCTCTGCCTCGGGCTCGGCCTCTTGGAACCACTTCTCTGTGTAAATGCTGGAAACCCACCACTGAAGCGCATGCAGCCCATGGAAGAATGGCTTCTGCAGGACCGCTTATTACTTTTCCAAACGGACTTTGTTCTTGAAATCCTTTAATGAGGAGTAAGCTGGCATCACACATCTATCTGGATGTGGACTCAGGGTCAGAGGCATTTGATGATTTATTAACTGACCCACCAAATCTCGTGCCTCCCTGCGGCCCATGCTAACGGGCCATTTCATTTATTACTCGGCAAAGCTTGAGTCCGTGAAACAGATTCTTTCAATTACTTGTTGCAGTGGAATTTGGCAGTTCAAGTCAAAGAGCACTTATTAAGCACCAATTATATGTCATGGACATAGGGAATGCAGAGACAGAGGTCACCCAGATCCGGCAGATGGGACAGGCCTATGACAATGTTTTCAGTGTTCTGCAGACAATACTGTATTAGTTGCCAGGGCTGCCATAAGGAATTACCACAAACAGAGTGGCTTGAAACAACTGAACTGTGTTCACTCACAGTTCTGGAGGCCAGAAATCCGAAATCAAGGTGTTGGCAGGGTTGATTCCTTCTGGAAGCTCTGAGATCGAATCTGTTCCACATCTCCCTCTTGGCTGCTGGTGGCAGCTGGCAATTATTGGCCTCCCTAGCCTGGTAGGTATCTCACTCCAGTCTCTGTCTCCATTTCATGTGGCCGTCCCCTCTGTGTCTGTGTCAAATCTCCCTCTGCCTTTTCTCTTATAAGGACAGTTGTCCTTGGATTTAGGGCCCACCCTACTCCAGGATGATCTCACCTGGTGATCTTTAATTTCATCTGCAGAGACCCTTTTCCCAAATAAGGTCACATTCACGGGTTCCAGAGGGACATAACATTTGGGGTCCACCATTCTACCCAGAGTTAACACTGTGCAGGGCACAGAGAGGCACCAGAGAAGGGAGCAGTTTCTGTCTTTAGAAGGTGAGGGCAGCGGTGTCCTCACAGAGGAGGGCACGGTGTTGCTCTCCAAGTGGGGAACAGGGGTCTATGAGCGAACAAGGGGAGCAAGGTCTTTGCAGGAAGGAGCAGAGACTGAGGCAAAGGGAAGAGAAGGAGCAGTCACCTTCAGGGAATGAATAGTGTGGTGTGGCTGGGGCGTGGAGGGAGAGTGACAAAAAATGAGGCTGGAGAGGGAGGTGGGGCTGGACTTTGACAGCACCGAAGAGCCTTGCAAAAGAGTCTGGACTTGATCCTCCAGGCAACACAGAGCCACGGAAGAGGGAACCAGTTTGTTCTGTACTCGGCTCTACTCGGAGGCTCTTTTCTTATGGATTTTATGCATCTCCTTTGCAATCTTGGCAAATAATAGATTGTGAGCTATTTGAGGGTAAGATTCATTTTTGATTTACCACTGCATCTAGCACAATGCCCATGTGTACCACATAACACATCCTCAGAAAACATGTCCTGTTTAATGAACGAGCCAAGTGAACGGAAAAGGTGATTGCTGAGGGCAGGTGGCCTCCAGCCCTCACCCATCAGAAGCAGTGTGGGAATAAAGTACAGAACCTGTGTTTATGAAGCTCTGTCCAAATCGCAGTTCTGCCACTTAGGAGCTCTGTGACCTCAGGCAACCCCTTCACTTTCTGGTTCTCAGTTTGCTCCTCTGAGCGATGGAAATAATCATCACTGCCATAAACACCGCAGGTTAATGTCTGAACCTCAGGCGTGTGTGGCCTGCCCCATGTGGCCTCCAATAAACAGGAGTTGGATCTGAAGAGGCTGAGTTGCTGAAGGAGTGGAGCCCAGAGCTGGGCTGGTCATGGGATCAGCTTCAGCGGCTCAGAGGCCAGAGGCTCGGTGGCCCGCCAATGACGCATCTGGCATTAGGGCAGCCCCCGGCTGTGGCGGTGTCAGGGTTGACGCTCCTGTGACAAGTCACGGAGCTGCCCCTACAGCTGCTCACGTAGGTTGTGTGGTTGTCTGTCTAATGGAACCAGGAAGAGTTTCTCAGCTCCAAAGCTGGAGCGTGGTCTCCAGAAAGGCCAAGGTGCAGCCCTGCCCCAGCACAAAGGACTGGGAGGCCCCCCCAACCGACCCAGGTCCACCCAGCCTGTTCCCCAGCTCCCAGCTTCCCAGACTGCGCAGGAGGCCCAGGGATAAAGTTTCCATGGTGCCTTGTGCTCCAGAATCCTCTTCTAGGGCACGGTCCTGGCTCTGCTCACGCTGTCCCTCTGTCAACTAGGGACCCCCCACAGTGGCCCCCCTGCCCACCCCCTCCTCCCACCTCCCGTGCCATTTCAGTACCAGATTAACACCATCCTGCTCTCCTTGGCGTCAGCTCACTGCTGCAGAGCCGCAGCTCCTAGGGAAGCTGGGACCATCAGAACGTTTCCCTTGAGGATCTGGATTTGGGACACTGAGTCCATTGGCTGCGGGACCCGTCTACAGGGCTCTAGCATCTGTTGGCACTTGGAGCTCACACCAGAGCCTCACACAAGCCCCAGACGTGGGAACAAATGGTCCTGCAGAGAGGAGAATGAGGCACAAGCAGGCGCTAAAAGTGAGAGAAAGCGACTGCGGAGAGGCTCTCGGATATTGCTCCGTCTACATCCTGCAAGCCCAGCTGTCCCTCCTTGCACCAGAAGTAGAGCGAGTGGGTTTCGGTGTCCTACAGCTTGGAAATCCCTGCCACAAATATGCTTCCACTCCTGGCTAAACCCGACTCTGCCTAAAAGGACCAGCTCGGGTTGTTCATTCGAGACATCCATGCCTGGCGCTGTGCGTTTGGTGCTGATGCAGGAGGGTGACAGACAACACGAACTGCGCCTCTGAAGTGCCTGACACATGTTGATTCTTTAAACTTTTGCAGCAGTGCACTGAAGGTCCAACTTAAGGTCCAATTTTCAGATGAGGGACCCGAGGAACACACAGAGGTGTTAAGCAATTATGCTAAGGGGACCTGGCATTACATAGAGGGGTTGGCCTCTCGTTGCAGAGTCCACATTCGTAGCCCCCAGCCATGCTGCTGGTCTGGGACATAGACGTCAGTTAAGACTGGTTTCTTCCCTGGGGAACCCAGTGATGAGCTGGCAGAGCAGGAGATACTTTGTAACCACTGAGATAAGCAGAAAAGAGAGGAATGTTGCAAGAGCCGTGGGTCACACAAGAGGGAGCCACCAACAACCCGGGACAGTCAGAGGTCTTTACTGAAGGGTGGCCATCGAGCTGGACATTGAAGGGTGTGTAGAAGACCTCAGGGTAGAGATGGAGGAGAGATCATCATAGACAAAGGGAACAGACGGTGCAAAGGTGAGCAGAGAGGAAAGCCTGCTGTGCCTTTTGTAGCCCACACGGACCTTATTCTCTTCTGAATCCTACTGCGCTGACTGGGGATGCTCACAGGCTGATCAAATGCCCAGTGGACAGGTGCTGTGCACGTCTCCTCTGTATCCACAGAGGTACATTTGCATGGCTGGTCCCTGCCTCTTTAAAACAAGTGTCCCACCCCAGGACTGTGTAGCAAGCTGATCCCCAAGAGGAACAATGCCTATTGCCTCAAAGCCTTTCTGTCTTGGCCCAATTCCAGAGATACCAACCACTTGTGGCATGTCCTACCTTCAGCCCCTCCCTCTCCCTTCAGGCCTGCCATCTGGTCCTTCCCTCAATGCGCACCTCACCCAGGAAGTGCCTCTGTCCACTCAGGTAAGACCCATGTCTGAACCACCCAGCACCCAGGAGCCTGCCTTGTCCCCAGCCCACGTGGCTTCTAATGCCCTGGCCCACCTGCCCTGTGCCCACCAAAAGGGCTCAGTTAGAGTGAAGAATTTGTGTGCTGCTTCTCCACCTGGCAGTAAAGCCCCAGTAAACTCTGAAAAGCCCTCCCATTGGATCCTGCACTAATTACAACAAACAGAATTCTTAATGTATTTCTGGGCTCCCTGGAAAGTAAGGGAAATTTCCATGGCCAGACATGAACCAAAAAAGAGAGCAAGATCAGCAAACTGAAACTCACCTGTAAAAGGCAGAGTTTCCTGCAGGGCAAGTGTCAACACTGTGGTAAGGAGACTAGCCCTGTGCAGAAAGCAAGGTCAGAGATCTGACCAAGACTCCAGCTTTAATCAGGGGACCTCTGAAGGGGACTAAAGTGGATCCAGATCTCTAGGCCTCCTTGGCTCTCAGCAGAAGTACATATCAATCCTCTCTGAAAAACTAACTACCAATCTAGATCTGACAGGATTATCAGATAGGTTCAATTCAAAATGAGCTCACAATGGAAACTATCAAACATATACGAAATGGGTGAGAATCAGCTGAACGACAGATTTAGACCTTCAAATGCTTTAGATGTTGGAATTGTAATATAATTAGATACAATAACCCTGTATTAAATAACCCTAATAAAGAGCTAAAATATGGAGCTAAAAATGTGCGGGGACCAAGAAACTATCAAAACTAGTCAGGCAAATATGAAAATGAGTAACATAGAACTTGTAGAAGTGAAAAATAAAATTTTGGAATTTAAAATTAAACAGTGGATCAGACACAATTGAATAGAGAATTAGTGATCTGGAAGTTGATGACATTTATGAGAATGTAACTCAGAGAGGGAGATGGATGAGAGGGTAAGTGATATGAAGGATGAAATGAGAAGGAGTAATGGGAAATGAAAGAGAGCCAATATTCAAAGAAGTAATGGCTGAGAAAATTTCCAGAACTGATGAAAATTTATAAATCTGCAGATGCAGAAACATAAATATATCAAACAAGGCTAAATAAATAAATCCATATAATATTGTAGTGAGCATGCAGAAGAACCAATGACAAAGAAAAGATCTTAAATGCAGCAAGAGAACAAAGCAGGTCATCCCCAAAGGAATGACAATTAGATTGACAGCAAAATTCTCAACAGTAATGGAAGCCAGAATATAGTAGAATAAGATCATCAAAGTGCTGGGAGAAAATAACTAGCCAAAAACAAAAAACAAAGACAAACAAACAAAAACTTTCAAGGATGAGGGCAAAATACATTTTCTTTAGATAAACAAAAACAGTTTACAATCAGTGACCTTCACTAAAACAACTTCTGAATAACTTCAGAAGAAGGAACACAGTCTCAGACGAAGAAAGAATCCCACAGTCTCAATCCCAGAAAGAATGAAGAAACTGGTGAACATGAAGGTAAACACACACCAGACATTATCTCTATTATTAAGTATAATAATAATGACCACCACAACAATAACAATATAAAAAATACAAATATGAAGTTTAAAAAGCACAGACCTAAAATACTCAATGACAATGCCATGTCACTCAGGAGAAGGGTGACTGTATTAAAGCATTTGAACATTCTTCTGTTATTTCCTGTACTGTTGAGAAGAAATGTTTAACAATGTTAAGTGTACAAGGTAAAAAGCAAATGTAGTTATTAAAAGAATAGAAATTAAATGAAGAAGGAAAAGGAAAAAAGTTTTAAAGTTAAACCAACAATAACCATAAAAAGCAAGAAGAATAAAGCAAGAGAAAAGAAGTACAGAAAAGACCAGGCAAAGAGGAGGTACAGAGTAACCTGTAAGAAACAAATACAAATACATCAATAAACACAACAAATATAAAGGGACTAAAGTCACCTGTTAAAATATAGAGCTTACCATACTGGATAGAAAATATAATTATATGCTGTTTCAAAGAGATAAGTCTAAAACATAAGGACACAAATAGGTTGAAAATAAAAGGATGGAAAAAAGTATACTTGATCAAGTTTAAATACATCTGGGATAGCTATATTGATATAAAAACACACTTTAAGATAAAGAGCCCAGAAGTTATTACATTTTAACAGGTTTAATCTCCAGGAAGTTATACAGGCTATTAACTTACATTCACCTAATGAAATAACTTTAAACTTGTTAGAAATATAGAGAGAAGATGAAAACTTACCTTCATAGTGGGAGAGTTCAATACATCTCTCTATTGACAGATGAAGCAAATAAAAATTGAGGAAAGATATAGACATTTGAACAACCTAATCCACTAGCTTAGTTAAAAGTCTGTTCCTAGTCATTGGTTGGTGCATACTTCTTCAAGCACATAAAGATCATTTATAAAAAATCATCAACAATATTAAGCTATAGAGTAGTTCTCAACCAATTGCAAACACATTCCTATCATGCAAGTAAGGTGTAAGTCAATAACTAAAAGATAACCAAACAACCAAAACAACCACCACCACCAGCATGCTGGCTAGGCAGATCCACTTTACCATTACTATTCAGGGACTGCAATCTCCTCCACATGGATGTCTGCCCATTCCTTAGGATATTGTTGTCATGTGCATGGGTGAAGTTTGGTCACGGACACATTTGTCTGCCAGCTTGTGGAAAGAGAAAGCGTCCGGAGCAAGCAATTTTATTTTAAACTCACATTGCACTGGTGCTCATTTAATCACATGGAGTGGCCACGCTTATCTCAATGGAGGCTGAAAATGTCATCTCTGGCTGTGCAATCGTGTCCAGGAAAGTGCAGAGATCAGAGCTGGAGGACCAACCGGCAGTTTGCCACACTCCTGATTCATTCTCTGAAGTATAACATTGTTACCAAAACCACAAAAGAATAGTAGGGGAAAGAAAAAAAAAAAGAAATAGCTGGCCAATCTCACTCATGAGAAGAGATATAAAAGTCCGAAACAGGAATGGGAACAAATCCTATTCCAGCTATTTAGAAAATATATAAACAGAATTAATGGATTTTTAAAAAATGATCATCTCAGAGTGGATCTACAGCCAGTTGCTGCTTGCAGAGGAGAAAACGAAGACAATGAGAAGCTGACTCATCCAAGTCCCCACCTCCACGCTACCCCGCTGGGTGCTGCCCAGACGTGTAAAGCAGCCAGGACGCTCATAGGGGACACACCCTTCGTAGGGACATCAATCATTTCCATTTCTCTGCATCCAGTACAAACCAGACAAGGCCTTGGTCTTCTAGTCTTTTTAACTAGCTTCATGAGTGCTGGAACAGCTCCTGCTCTACAGAGCAACCTGGCGGGCATTATTCCTTCAGTTCTCACAGAAACCCGGTGAGGTCAGTGGTATTACTGCCAATTCGCAGATAAAGAAGCCAGAGCTGGCCTCTTGGATTACTGTGGCCATCTACTCATCCCTAGAGATCCACCCACTGTTGGGTCCCTAGACCTGTTGCCTTCAGAACTGTACCACTACTCCCCTGTGGGAAAACATCACGTTCCTGACGGTGTCTCTGGGGCCAAGGGACAGCCTTGTTCTGAGAAGCCCCAGAGGGCAGAGGCTGCAGGCCAGAGGTTGAAGGGCAGCAGGCTGGATTCAGCAAGTGTGATTCCTCCAGCTGTCCCTGGAAGGAAACCCACCTCCCCAGCCCTGGCCTGCTACTTTGATGCCCCCATTTAAAGCCTAGAGCAGGATTATAGCTCTCTTTTCCTCTACACACCACCCCATCAAACACACACACTCTTCACACATTATTTATAGATTTATGGATGGATAAGAGGCTCTGCTGGAGGGGAAAGAGGCCTGCACTAGAAATCAGACACGCTGATTTTGGCTCTGTCACTCACTCACATGTCATCTTGGACAAATCACTTCACCCTTCTGAGCCTCATCTACGATGCCCACCCTGAGGATTGCATGAAGTGCTAGATGTAGAGGGATGTATCGGTGTCAAAGTAAGAAGATGCTATTGGCAGTTTTAATATTTTTCAATCCAGGAGTCAGGTCTGTTCTCTGGCTCGGCAGCCTCTCTTGAGCATCAGCTTTTTGGGGATGGCCGAGGGACCCACAAGTCCTATCTGTATTAAGTAGGATAGAGGTTCAGCTGTTGTACCAAAACCTCAAAATAACAGTAGCTTAAGTAAGATAGAGTGTATTTCTCTTTCACGTAACAAGCAACCCGGGCTTGGTGTCAGGGCTGCATCATGTCAGTGGCCCAGGATTCTTCCATCTGTTGCTCTGCCAGCCCTTGGGTGTTGCCCTCGCCATCTGGTTCAAATGGCTGCCACCACAACTGTGTTCCAGGAAGCAGCCTGGGGGAACAAAGGCTCACCTTCCCCCTTAATGGCATAATCCAGAAATTGTTCACACCACTTCCACTCAATCCCACAACTTAGTTGTATGACCACACGATGGAGACAGGGTCTATAGTGTTTAGATGAGCAGCCATATATCCAGCTGAAAATTCTACTAATATTGAAAAAGGGGGACAAACACTGGAGGACAGTTTTCAGTCTCTTCCATACCATCCCTCTCTTTCCACACTTAAGGGGAATGAGGAACTTCTTGGACTGAAAATGAGCTTTCTAGTGGTGTTCTAGATTGGCATGCATGTTGAATTTGCAGTGACGCTTAGAGGCTCTATTTGGAGACACTAAGAATTCAGCGAATAAACACAGTCTGACACAGATCAGCTCTGGAGCACATCCTCCTCCCTGCTCTCAGAGGAGAAACCTGAACCAGCTGTTAAAGGACAGAGCAGGAATCAACAAGCATCAGCAAAGTGGGGGGCCTTCCTAATAGCTAGAGGTGTGTCTGCTAAGCTGGACCCCCCTGGCCCCTGGTGGTCCTGCCCTCAGTCACCCCACCTCTCACCAACTAGGAGCAGAAATAAGTATCTGGACACTTCACTAGTTTTTGCCACCTGCAAACAGCAGTGACTGAGAACCAGCTGGGAACAGGGCACAAAGCTTAGAGCTGGGGCTCAAGGTCTTCCTCACCCTCCATGGGAGGCTATGCCATCAGAATCGCTGGCAGGTGCAGGGCCTCTAGGACACCAGGACTGGCAACGTGTGTGTCCAGGGGGACGGAGCTGGGGCTCAGGAGTCCCTCACAGAGAGCTGCAGAGCCCTGTCGAGGCCTGACTGATCAACAACAAGGGCTAAACTCAGCCTCTGGTGACAGAGGTGCTGGGGGATGACACTCCACTCTCCCAGGGCCCTCGTGCAAAGGAGACAATCAGAATGCCAATATTAGCTTAGCCATTTATAACGGGCTGCTTGTACCAGGCATCAAGGTAAGGGCTTTATGTATGTGTTATAGAGAGAAATCTCGTATTTATCGTTCACAAAAACCCAGTGGGGAACGAGGTAACCAAAGCTAAAAGAAGTAAAATAAGTTGCTGAAATCACATGGCCAGTAAGAGGTGGGTGGCAGGAGCCAAAGCTGGATCCTGTCGGGCTCCCAGGCTGGCAAGCTTCACCGCCAGCACACCGGAAGCCAACACAGTGGGAGGCCATGGGCTTTAGAGGCAGCTGGGCCTCGGTACAAGTCCCAGCCCTCCACTCACACCAGCAGCCTCTCTAAGCCCCCATTGCCTCCTCTGTCTCAGGGCCCAGTAGTGGCCACCGGCCTTGGCTTCGGACCATGGTACGGACACGACACGTCAGTGAAGCAGCCCAGGTCTTCTCTAGCCCGCGAGGAATGGCATGCACTGGAGGAGTGCAATGTTCACTCCCCGTGACGCTCTCCCATCTCAGCTGTGAACTCCGCACACGGCAGGGACCTCACTCACCCAGGACCTCACTGCTCTAGCCCAGCCTCTCCCCAGCTGCCCCACTCCACTGTTTTCTCTTTGTTTTTGTTTTTTGTTTTGTTTGTTTTTAACCCAGCTTTATTGTTCCTCTTAGCTCTTCTCATCACCTGATGTATCATATATCTGTGTGCTCATTTGTGTTTTGTCTGTCACCGTGCACTAGAATGGAGGCTCAGTGAGGACAAGGATTTTTCTGGTTTTACTTACTACTGTACCCTTAATGTCCAGATAAGAACCTGGCAAGGGGTAGGCACCAGGAAAATTAATGAACGGATCTATCCATCAATCAATATCTAGCAGATTGTACAAACAGGCACTCGGTAAATTCATTGAATGAATCAATTACTCAATGTCTAGCAGATGGTACAAATGCCGTTAATTCCCGGGCTCCCACCTCTAGGGACAGGCTGAATAAACTCTTATGTGCATATGTGCCCACAAAGACACATTCAAAAGGTGTGAGGGCTGAGACTGCTCAGTACCTTAGAACTTTCTGGCTGTTGTGGATTGGCTTATTCCCAACTTGAGAAAACTGAGAAGTAACACGGTCAGAGGGACACGGCTCCAGGGAAAGGGGAAACGTGCCCCCCAGACACCACAAGTCAAGTACATCTTCTCCCTCCCTTCCAGGAGCCCCTCACACTCAGGAAAACTTTCTCTCCCAGCAGAGTCTGAACCGTCTATCAGAGTCTGGGCTCCCACTCCCTGCCCACAGCCCCCGAGCCCCTCTAGATGACAGCTTCCTCAGCCGCCGGAGAAGGGGACACTCAGGCACTTGGCATCCCCCAAACAGGCCTCTACTCCTGCCGCAGCACAGTGGGTTCTGGAACGTTCCGAGGAATGGTCTTCTTTGGCCAGCGAGGGCAAACCCCAAGAATCAGATAAACACCAGTGGCCTGGCCTCCACCCCTCTCGGGGCTGATTCATGAGGCCCAGGCGTGCCCATTAGCTGCCAGGCCGGCCCTGTGTGCTCAGAAAAATACTGCCGCTGCTCTGGAGGCGGCTGCAGCATTTCTCAGAAGAGCCGCGGCCGTAATAACCAGGCGTCCGCCTCCCGGCCCGGGAGCCCATCAGTTATTATCTGCAGCACAAACACCTACCACTTTGTACTAACATTTTGGCAGTTTCATACAAACAGAGCACTTAGCGCTGCCCCATAACTCTGCGCTCTTGCTGGGCCCCAGCTCCCAGCTGGCACGGGCAGCCAAGTGGTCTGCAGCAAAAAAGTGCGAAAGCAAATGAAACGTTTGGGGTTGTTTTTATGGGCTTCTCTGCAGCCCCCGCGACTCCCCCGGCTCCCGTGGCAGACACACAAGTATGAGTTCAGACCCTGCACGACACAGTTTTCGGACAGGCCCCGGTGACGCCAGCTCTGGGGATTACAACAGGATGCATTGTGCGGCATTTTCCGTCCTCGGCCGGGGGCTTCCGCTGCAGGCGCCGGGGATCCGCAGGCTTCGCGTCCGCCCACTGCCTACGCGTGGCCGGGCTCGCTGTCCTTGCAGCTGGGCACCCCTGGCACATGCTGATCCTGCAGGAAGGACAGAAAGACCCGAACGTGGCCGCTGGCTGCCCAGATATTTGCCGCCCCGGTCCTAGTCCATCCAGGAGCCCAGGACCTGAGCAGTTCAAAAGCCTTGTAGCTTTTTCTGGCAGAGGTGGGGGGATTCTGGAGGCCACAGGAAGAGGTAGAGAGTGGCTTCTTGGGCCTGGAGGTAGGTTCGCTGCCCACTGCATGGGTTCTACCAGCCTCGAGACTGGACAGGGGACCCCAGGGCCAGGTGGATGGTCTGGCTGCCTCCTGTCCCCTTTCTGAGCCCCTCCTCTCTGGCCCATTCAACTAGCTGTTGCCTCTTTCTAATGATCTCCGGATCCTTCAAAAGCTAAAACTGTTTAAGAGAGGTATTGGGAAGGCCCTGCTAGGTGTCAGGTGCTGTACTGAGCACTTTCATGGCTCTTAAATTCCCCTAAAAGCCCTGTGAGAAGGTAGCATTGGCTCCATCTGAAAGGTAAAAACACTTGCGCTCAGAGAGGTTAAGTGACCTGTCCAGGGTCACACAGCTTATGAATGGGGATGCTGGGACAGAGACCCAGACCTGCCTCAATCCAAAGGACTGCTTTTGCCTCCTGCTGCCTCCTGGGGAGAAGTGAGGTAGCACACGAGAGCTTCCTGAGGAGCCCAAAAGACCCTGCTGACTTGGGGCTGGCACCATGCGTGTGCTGTGTAACACCGGGCAACTGTCCTCTCCTCTCTGGTCTAGAGTATCAGCGTCCGTGCAGTAACGAGCACGGATCTGTTGTTCCCTTAGGTCTCCCTTGTCTCTTACACAGCCTTCACTCGGGCCTCCCCGTCCACCCCAAGGTTGCTGCACTGGCCTCCAATGGCCTACCCGTCTGCAATAGGCACCCCACTGCGCACCCACAGAAGCCCACAAGGTCTGTGTAACTGGCCGCTACATAATAGCCACGCTCTTTGGCTTGGTGTTCGAGGCCTCTCAAAGTCTGTCCCCCTGCTGCTGGAGGTTCAGGCCAGGGCTTGGCTCCTGAGGCAACCAAAGGGCTAATCAGGGAAACCGAGGCAGCCAACCGTTCTCAAGAGCGAGAGTGGGGTTAGAAATCCCCCATTAGTCCTCATCTAGTCCCAGTTTGTTGCCCACCTTAACTCCCACCTCCCAGGATGGGCTGGGGGCTGAGACCTCTCATGTGCAGCCTGCCTCAGCCAGGACGGACCTAGGAGCCCGTGGAACACACCATAGGTGTGGTGGCCCTTCGTGCTGGGATTCCTGCTGTGTTCTCTGCCTTCAGCTGCAGTGTCTCCTCCTGCCCCGCCACCAAATGGTACTCATTTCTCAAGACTCAATCTCTTCTCCCTCATTACCACCCTTCTGCTCCTCCTCCTCCAGGAAGACCCCCACAAAGCCTGCCCCAATCTCCCAGGCCTGGTTGGCAGGTCACTCACACTGCCTTGTCTAATTTTACAGTGTTTTCTCAAAGGAGACCTTAGAGTCCCTCAAGAATTCACACAGAGCCTTCTCCTTTTGAATCTTCTCACGTATTCACTCACTCACTCATTCACCAACAGCAAAGACTTTTCTGAGACAAGCCATATGCTAAGTGGCAGAGATAGGAGGACAAAGATGACCTTAGTCACGGGGTCATCAGACCTGAAATGAGATTATAGATATTTTTGAGTTCGGAGTCCATTGGGGTGGAGGCAAGAGTGACGAGGACTCAGAGAAGGAGCTCGTGCAAAAGTTCTTAAAGGTGGTAACACGGGCTGGTACAACTCTGGGATGTCTAAAGAGCCAAGGGGGAGAGGGAGGGACAGGGGGAGAGCAGGCTGTAAAGGCAGGCCCAGGCCCTCCCTGGACAAGCTGAACAGCCCCCAAAGCCCTTTGGTCCTGAAAGTGACCGGAAGCCATGGGAGGTGAAATAGCTGGTCAGGTTCCCCCCTGGAAAAAAAATCTCTAAAAACTTTGAAGCCCTCACTGTCTAGGTGACCTTGGGTGAATATCTTAATGGCTCTGAGTTTCAGCTTCCTCATCAGCAAAATGGGGAAAATTACACCTGCCCTTTATGAAGCACTATTACTTGGCAAAGGTTGTTGACAATAATGATGATACTAATCAAATAGGGGGATATTAAGAGACCTCCCCTCAATCTCCCCAAGTCATCCAGAGGGACCTGGGAGCCAGAGCCCCTCAGAAACCGGCCAGGGCCCTGAGTCTCCTTGCCCAGTGGAAACCTCAGCCTCAGGGTGGCCCGCCGGCCCTCTCCCTGCCCAGCTGCCCAGGCCTGGGAATAGACAGGCCCAGCCCAGCCTAATTACTCTCATCCTGGCATCTGCCTTTGGTTAAATGCACAGATCCTCTCACAGGCTTGGAACATCAGCAGTAAACAGAGCATCTGCATGGCGGATGCTGACGTTTAAAAATAGCCCAGCCTTGGGAACCGCATTTCCCTGCCCTGGGAAGTTCCTGGAACGGGAGAAGGACCATCTATTGCGGATTTAGCCCTCCAGCAACACACTCTGAGTCCCCAGGCCAGGGCAAGAGAGGGGCTGCCTAGCTGGTGCAGTTCCACAGCCAGCCACCAGGTGGCGCCAAGGCCGCCGCCTGGGGGCCCGGGAGGGGCTCTGGGACGCCCCAGCCTTTGGCAATGCCCTGTTCTCCCACCACTTGGCCTTGGGAGTTGGCTGCGGGCAGCAGCTTGGCAGCCTGCGGCTGGGGGCGGATGGCGAGGCTGGTGTGGGATTTCAGCCTCTCCGGAGGGCCCTCACGGCTGTGTGCTGAGCAAACGTTCGGGCCTGATGTCGGCAACATGCGGAACCAATTTTCGGGGAACTCGGCAGCCAAACCATCCACCTTCGGGCGGGAAGCAGGATCGCTGTCGGCCCTGGGGGCTCTGTGTCTCCCGTTTGGAAAATTAGAGAGGTCTCCTCGCGGTGGGGGGCAAGGCCGGCCTGGCTGTGCAGGGCCTGAGAATAGAGTCTGGACAAGCGCTGAACTCATCTGCCCTGGGCTGGGGAATTATAGTCCGGGCTCAGCTACGACTTTTTAATGAAGCATCTACTATGTGCCCAGCATTGCCCTGCATTTTCCATGCATTTTCTTAGCTGATCCTCACAACCAGCAAGTCTCAGGGAGTCAGCCAGGGCACCGCACAGGGCCCCAGTCTTTAATGGGCACGGAAACATCACTAGAATAAACCAGAAATGCAAAGCTAATTCAGATCCCCGCACACAGAGAGGAGAGGAAACTGATTCTTCTACCACCGAAGCACTCCCCACTTCCTAAATCTCCTTGGGTAACACCAGAGGGGCCTGGAGGCCAGAGCCCTCAAAGCACCAGCCAGGGCCCAGAGTGTCCTTGCCTGGTTGAAACCTCAGCATCATCTCTTAAACTACCTCCATCTCCTAAACTACCCCCCACTAAGTGAACATAGAACAAATGTTTAAAGCATACATCTCTGAAACACAGAATTGTCAGCTTTTCTGGGTTTCTCATTGTCTGGCCCTGGACACTATTGTAATCACTCCCATTTTACAGATGAGAAAACTGAGACCCAAGGAGTCCCTACGGGAGGTGGAGGGCTGTAATTGGAAGAGGACTAGATGGTATGACAGGCAGGCAAAATCATTAGATGGTTCTCTCTCCTTCATGAACTTGTACATGGATCTGAGACTCCATTTCCTCATCCATGTGGCGTGTGGTAGGAATCATAACAGACTCTCCCTCTGTGAGAATCAGGTGATGTTCAGAAACTCTAAAGTGCTGTGCATGTAAATTAGTTCCAGAATCGACTGTGGTACAGGCTGTGGGGTAGAGGAGTCGGGGAGGAGACTGAGGGGGCAGAAGAACCCTTGGAAGAGCAAGTATTCCCAGGAGGTTACTCCAGGACTACACAGGAAGAAGCCAAAGGAAGAAGGAAAAACAAGACGGTGGCCTCCAACCAAAACACTTGACAGAACTTCCCTGAGAAAGGAGAACGACTCCATAAGATAAACGAGGAGGGTCCTCTCCTTACCTACTCCCTCTGCCCCCACCCTCATCCTTCCAGCTCCTCAGTCATGGAATTTGGCCGCCCCTGAGTGTCGGTGATAATGAATGTAGGTGGCACTGAGCAGGTGTGGAAGGTCTCGGGGGTGTCCGTGGGAGTAAGCAGTCCAACCCCTGAGTGTGCAGCTCCTGGGTGTGCAGAACGACCAGAGACACCTGAGTCATAGCGAGTGAGGGTGCGCGTAACCCTTGGCGGCTGTGTGAAGCTGGTGGAGGTGGACACATCGTCTCTGACTGCTCACTGTGCCTGGGATGATTTGCTTCAACTCCTACTGATGCGTCTTGCACTGTCTCCCTCCTCAGAAAGAGACCGTGTCCCTCTCCCCTTCCCCCACTGCGTGGGCAGAAAGAGCGGGATCGTGGGGAGGGAGCGCATGGCAGTGGGGTGCTGGGAGTAGATGCTAGGGACCATTTCAACACTGGGAGAGGGCTGAGGAGGAGGCTTGGGGGCAAGACGGGGAGAGGGGACAGCCCACGTCTCAGTACTCTGCCAGGCTGCGGCTGTCCTCTCCGCCTACTCCCAGCTGGGTGAAGTTGCATTTCAGGCTCATTATAATGACACCCTCATCTGATATGAGCTTGTATGCAGAGGTCCTCTCAGAATCAGGCAGGAGGAATAATCACAGAGTGTGAGGGAATCTTATTATGTAATTACTCACTAGCATGACCCTTAAGATTCCAAATTTCACATTCACCATTTCACTTAATTCTCCCAGAGGAGGTTATGATTTCCATCATGTGGCCTTGGAAGCTGAGGCTAATGCAGTGTGCTCTGCAGAGGTCAGTGAACATTTGCTCAAATGCCTCTGGCCAGGCCATCACCTACTAAACAAAGTTCTAGGCCCTTACCTGGGCTTTCCAGGCCACCTGGATCAGACACATCTAAGCTGCCTCATCCATCACCAGGCCTCTCCAACCATCCTGGATCTAGCTATGCACAATGTCTTTCTGTTCTTTAAAAAATTCTTCTGGAAGACCCTTCCCCCCTTTTCTGCCTGATGAACTCCTACTCTGTTTTCAAGACCTGCTCAAATATCAGCACATCTTGCTCCCCACGGCAGAGTTGGTGCCCCTGCCTTGGAGTGTCCACTGCACTGCTCACTGAGCCCTACTGAAATTCTGACAGTGACCTTAGGAGCTGAGATTCATAGAGGCCTTCTTAAGACCCATACTGAGCTGGGTACTTTATACATACTTTACCTGTGCATTCCCTAAGGGCCGGCACTAGCGTGAGGCAGATGAAGCACTCTCTTTGGGTGCAAAATTTAAGGGGGTGCCCCCGAAACTCAGTAATCAAGGTAAATAATGTTTGAATGCATTATTTTAAAAAATCAAAAACAGCACCTGTTTGAAACATGCAGTATGCTCATGCACACACCAGCCAACGTTTGCCTTTTTGACATGCCTGGCTTTTTCCCTAGTAAGGGCCCTTTGTGAACAGGGAAATGTTTCTCAGTCCAAAGAGATATTGGGAAGATGTCTCAAAAACAAAAAACAAAAACAATTAAGTTTAAAATACTTTCCAGGTGATTCCTGGGGATGCTAGAGTTGGTTAATCATTGACCTAAAGTATTCTGCTCCTGGGGCTTCTAAAGAACTTAACTCCTTATTCCCCTTCATGTCAGCAAAATGACAGCCAAAGTTGCCATAGATTCAGCCAATCCCAACTTTCTCTTCTGCTGAAGAGGCTTTCAAAGGCTTCCCTTAGAAATTGACGATTGGGCTTCCCTGCTGGCGCAGTGGTTAAGAATCTGCCTGCCAGTGCAGGGGACACAGGTTCAAGGCCTGGTCCGGGAAGATCCCACATGCCGTGGAGTAACTAAGCCCGTGTGCCACAACTACTGAACCTGCTCTCTAGAGCCCGTGAGCCACAACTACCAAGCCCACGTGCTGCAACTACTGAAGCGCGTAGAACCCGTGCTCCGCAACAAGAGAAGCCAGCGTGATGCACCACAAGGAAGAGTAGCCCCTGCTCGCTGCAACTAGAAAAAGCCCACACGCAGCAACAAAAACCCAACACAGCCAAAAATAAAACTAAATTAATTTTTAAAAAAAGAAAGTGACGATTAAGTGTATCTGAAGGACAGATAAAAGTGAACCAGAAAAGATTTGAGGAAGAGGGTTCCATTAAGTGGGAACAACATATGCAAAACTTGAAAAGCTCTTTTAACCCAAAGTAAGTAGAAGGAAGGAAATAATAAAGATGAGTGGACATCAATGAAATAGAAAACAGACAAGCAATTGAGAAAAATCAATAAAACCAAAAGCTGTTTCCTTGAAAAGATCGATAAATGATAAACTTCTAGCAAGACTGAGCAAGAAAAAAGAAGAGAAAGCAAAAGATACCCATATTAAGAATGAAAGAGGGAGGGCTTCCCTGGTGGCGCAGTGGTTGAGAATCTGCCTGCCAATGCAGGGGACACGGGTTCAAGCCCTGGTCTGGGAAGATCCCACATGCCGCAGAGCAACTGGGCCTGTGAGCCACAATTACTGAGCCTGCGCGTCTGGAGCCTGTGCTCCACAACAAGAGAGGCCACGATAGTGAGAGGCCCGCGCACCGCGATGAAGAGTGGCCCCCGCTTGCCGCAACTAGAGAAAGCCCTTGCACAGAAACGAAGACCCAACACAGCCATAAATAAATAAATAAAAATTTAAAAAAAAGAATATAAAATTTATTTAAAAAAAAAAAGAATGAAAGAGGGAAAGAGAATAAGGAAATACGATGCAAAGTCTCTTTGACTTTTGATCAATGATGTAAATTTGAAAATTTAGATGAAAAGGACAAAATCATTAAAAAACAAATGACCAAACTTACTTAAAAAATAGAAAATATGAATCATTCCATATCTTTCAAATAAATTGATTTTGTAATTAAAAGCCTTACCCCTAAGAAAATTCCAGGTCTAGAGGTGTCACTGGTAAATTTTCTCAAATATTTATAAAAAAAATACTAAGCTTATTCAAGCTCATTTTTAAGAGTATGGCATTATCCTGATACCAAAACCAGACAAAGACATTACAAGAAAAGAAAAATCACAGGCCAGCATTCTTCATGGATATGGACACAAGAATCCTTAACATAATATTAGCAAGTCAAATCTAACGATGTATAAAAAGAAAAATACATCATTATCAAGTGAGCTTTATTCTACAAGTGCAAGGTTGGTTTAATATTTGGAAAGCAATCAATATAATTCACTATTTGTATACTTCTGGTCAATGTGTACGTTCATTATTATTTTGTTTTTATTTTTGCTTATTTTCTCAAAAGCTACTGTTATATTCAGTGGCCTATTGGAATTGATATTTGTTCTTTCTGCTCACTCAGGATTTCTCCCATCACCACCTTAACCTTACAACACACACGTGCCCATCATTGGCTCCTGCTTCACTCATGCTTGTCTGCCAGACCCCTAACTCTAGGCTTTATCCACTTTCATTCCCATCCTCCCCTACCCAGACCTCTATAAGCATCAGTTTCCCTCATAAGCATCAGTTGGCTGCTCAGTCTCAGCTCACATACCCACCTTCCCACTTTGTTCAATCTCTTGGCTTTCAGCAGGTGAGCCCTATCCCTCCAGCTCCATCTGGGGAACCAAGTCCAGACAAGCCAGGCCCTCCCCATGGAGGATGGGGCATTCAGACACTGGCCACTTCTTGCACAGATGGCTAAGAGGCCTTGGTGGGCAAGGTTCTTCCCAATGGACGCTTCTTGCTTTCTCTATTTACCCGTTTTATGGAGTCCCAACAAGAGACCCAGAGCAGATACTTTCCTACCCACCAACCCCCAGGAGCCTAGTATTACCCTCATACCTCACTGAGCACCCTCACACAGCCTCTTTCTGAAGTATTTGCCTTTGTGGATTCCCAAGTTCCCACAGAGCCTATAAAAGGGGAATCCTACCCAAGAAAAATGTTTTGAAATTCATAGACTCCCTAAAATTTTCATGGGATGGGGGAACAGATTTTTAAAGGAAAGGTTAGGAATATGAATATCTCCTGGCATAATTCATCACATTTCAGTTCAGCCCTATAGGATATCTTTGGAATTGATTAATGGAATCCAGCTTCCAAGTAACTGGCATCTGCTGACTCATTGAAACTGAAAAATTGGCAGTTCCAGGGCTTTGAGGGTAGAACTAGGACGCAGGCGGCCACTGAGCCTGCTTTTAAAGTTGTAAAAGGGTTGTCTGAAGTTTCCCTAACATGCTTTTGTATATGCTACTTCTAGAATAACCTTGCCACTCTCCTTTTCACCAGATTACTCTAAATCATCCTTCAGGTCTGCAATGTTCAATATGGTAGCCACTAGACTCATGTGGCTTTTTAAATTTAAATTAAGTAAAATAAAATTTAAAATTCAGCTCCTCAGTCTCACTGATCATATTTCAAGTGCTCAATAGACACGTGGCTAGTGGCCACGACTTGAGTAATGACTCAAGTAGACACATATAGAATGTTCCCATCACTGCAGAAAGTTGTGTTTGACAGCCTTGCTCTAGCCTAGATAATCACTAAGCCCCTTCGAAATGATATTGAGCTAATTTTTGTGAGTCTTTTGTGAGCTCCATGGAGGCTGTAGGGCAGTGTAGGGACTAACAGCCTGTAACCCCCAGTGTGTCCTGCACAGTGTTGAACTTGGGATTGGCTTTCTAAAGATACTCACAGTTCTAAGAAGGGTCAGTTCAGTTCAATATGATTGGTGGAGCATCTGTGCTGTACTGGGCCCTATGCCAGGGGCTAGAGGTTTTAAAATGATGGGACAAGGGCTGTGCCCTCAAGGAGCTCACTGACTGGGGTGGAAGGCAGATCATATAAGCATATAACGACCCGATGGACACCAGGCAGAGGAGAGAGCACATGGTAGGGGCCTTGGAAGCACAAATGAGCAGAGATGATCACTGGCAGGGGAGCTGAGAAAAGCTTTAGAAAATAGTCCATGTCCAAGTAGCTTCTGAATGATAAATGGGAGTTACCCTGATGGCCGGATGAAGAAGGGCAATTCAGAAAAGATGTGCAGCATGTTCAAAAGCAAAGGGGCAAGTCATGCTACAGTGCACCAGGGAACCTCAAGCCAGTTGATGTTGGTGACCGAACATCATGTCTCAACCCCGACTCGATGCTTGGCATGGGTTAGCTGCTTAATAAACATGAAAATAATATGAATTTTGGTTCTAAAACTCAGGTATGCAGAAACTGTAACTTCAGACCCCAGCTGAATTTCTCTTTTGAGCCCTCTTTATGCCAGGATGTCAGGAACTCAAAATAAAGGGATCCTGGGTGACAGCGTTTGAGATGCTGGACTACGCCTCACCAGAATGTAGTTCTACTTCTGGATGTTGGTTTTGTGAATCATTTAATTCTTTTTCTATTTAAGCTACTTTGATTTGGGTTTTCTACCATAAAGGATCCATTTACAGGGAAGGAAATTGAGACCTTGATAATTCAAGCAGGTAACTTTTATTCTTAGTGTGCATCGGAATCACTTGGAGGACTTGTTAAAACATGGGTTCCTGGCCCCACCCTCAGAGACTCAGATTCAATAGGTCTGAGGTGTTGCTTGGAATTGGAACTTCTAGCAAGCACCCAGATGATGGATGATGCTGGTTCAGGGACCACATTCTGAGAGCACTGGCTTAGCCACTCACCCAACGTCACTTTGCTAGGAAGTGGCAACCTGGGATTTGAACCTGGCTCTGTCCGATTCCAAGCTTAGCACTTTTTAACTCACCACCTTTAGTAAACAGGATGAGAGAGAGTATATTAGCAGCAGGATATTGAATGTATTTGTCTTGCTTACAACCAGAAGACCAGCTCTAAGGGGAAAATAATCCATCACGTTTAAGTTGTTCATAGAATAACGTGCAATAATTTTCAGCCACCCTTGCTTGATTAGTCTCCCTTTAAAATGCCAGCTTTGTTTCTGGCCCAGCTATCTTTCACCTACAAAAGGCATCTCCCTCTTTGCACACACAGTACTTCATTATGTGGGCCACTTAATTACATGTGTAAAATGGAATGAAATTTCGTATGTCCATATGGAGTCGTGTTAGGTAATATTTTTATAACGTTGCCTCCAGCCATCGTGTGAAAGTTATAATGTCATTGCCACATAATTTCTTGGAAATTCCCACCTAATGCTGTATAGGTAATGCTGAAAGCAAATAAACTTATTCTACCCTTCCTTTTCCCCCATTCCCTCCCCCAACAATCTAATCAGCTGCTCCTAGGGAGAAGTTAAATACATGGACAACTCTGGAAGGTTCAGGACCTAAAATTGAGCTGAGCCTCCAAGGCCATCTCAAATGGTGCAGAGAGGGGATTTCCTGTCTTGACCAAGGGAAAGGGCCTATGGCTCCTTCCCGTCCCACCCTCCTGGTAGTCGGAGTATCAGGCTAGGTGCTTCGTTTTCTCTGTAGGGATGGAGGAGGAGAAGAAGAAGAAGAAGAAGGGTGTGAACAGATGACAGCCTGGAGGGTAGTGAGAGGCACCTCATGGAGGGCACCCAAGGGTGAAGGAAGGGAAGGCTGCAAGCCAGGGGTGTGCAACAGCAAAGCCATCGAGAGGCCTAGAATCAGATCTGGGTTGGAATCTGGGTGGAATCCAATCCACTTGAGAGGTGGAATGTAAGTTCACGAGGGCTGGCCTATTATGTTTAGCTCAGTTCAATAAACATTTATGGGTGCTGACTAGCATGCTGTTCCCTGCACTAAGTGCTGAGGACAGTGAGACAAATTAGGTGCTTCCCTGAGTAGAAATCACTGCCAGGCAGCTGTGCTGGACACTGGTAGGTAGTAGTTATATGTCCACCACATTTAGGTTTTCAGCAAAAGAGTAATATGATCAGATTTGCAGTTTAGAAAGACCATCTTGGCTGCAGTTGTGGTGGGGAGCTTGGAGGCATGAGGTCCGGGGGTTACATTACCGCAAGGTCCAGAAATGAGATCCCAAAGTCCTGAACCAAGGCAGGGCCATCCAGGAAGAAGGGGAGGGCACAGTTGAGGAACACTGAGGAGATAAAAGCCGTAAGATATGGGAAGGACAATGGAAGAGTCTAGGATGTTCCCAAGTTTCAGGTTCAGATGACTGACTTCAGCGTTAACTCACTCATCCTCTGCAGCCAGCACAGTTTGAGGCACATAATGGTGTTTTAACCAATTATTTCTATGATGAGTTAAAACAATCATCATCAAATTATTTAATCTGTCGGAGCCTTTCTTTCCATTTCCAAGAACCTCACTGTTGTGAGGATTAAGTTCAAGAGTGTAGGTAGAAGTGCCTAGCTCTGTATCTGGCCCACGGTAGGTACAAAAGAACTTTAAGTTCTTCACCCTCTAAAAAAAAAAATCACTAAGGATTCAGAAAACATCTAAAAATGTCAGCTTTTTCCTGCAACATCACTAAAACATTTGTAAAGGGTTGTTTTTAAAGTCATAAGCCCAGAGGACAAAGAGAACAGTAAAGACCTTACCACTAAACTTTCAGAAGGCAGAAAGCAGACTGTGAAATGGAAATGATTTAGCAGGCCCAGGAAAGCACATGCCCAAGCCAGCAGTTGGCAACCACAGAAGTAAAATGACTTGCATGGCAGAACCCTCTAAATTTGAGAGTCTAGAGGCTCAGGAATCACTACTGATGTCCCTGTAAATGAAAGTAAAGGTGAGGCTAAAATAGAAGAATTGGTTGAAAGTCTGTTTAAGAAGTGGATCGTCTCCCTGACTCTGAACAGACACCTTGACTGCCCTTCCCCCCTCTAGCAAAGACTGGAGACTTAGTCTCTACGAGGGTGAAGCAGAGAATCTCTAGGTATCTGTGACCAAAAATGAGGCATTAAATGGAAGTTAATATCTGAATATTTCCCAGTTCTGTCCCCAGGGGGCTGGCAGCCAGGCTTAGACCTACAAGGCAGGAGACTGGAAGGTCTTTTCTGGATGAATCTTATAGAAGATCCAAAGATGCTGACATCAGAAGTTCTCCAAGGAAACAGAGCAGCCATGTCACTTACAGTAAAGATAAGAAGTGACAAGCCCTCCCTCAGACATATTACGTTCCACTGGGGTTTTTTGTACCCTACCTAAACATAAACAGAGAGCTGAGGTTCACCAAACACATTAGCAAAGTCTCTAGTATTTAAAAAAGACAACAAAATAAGCAACCAAAACATAAGCTGCACAAGGACCTATATCTTTGTTTTGTTTGCTGAATTAGTCCAAGTTTTGTAGCTGCCTAGCATATAGTAAATGCTCAATAAATATTAGTTGAATGAATGAATGAAGCAATTAAGAGGAAACAGTGATCATGTAAGGAGAAGAAATTAACATTTTCAGAGGGATAAGAGAAGTTATAGCCTTCATAATACAAAACCAGGGTGCTATAAAAAAGGAAACTTTCAGGCAACAAAGAAAAGCACTTAGAAATTAAATATATGATACAGCAATGAAAAACTCAATTCACATGTAGAAGATTAAGTTTAAGATATTTCTCCAAAACATAGAGAAAAATTACAAAAAAATAAAAAATGGAAAAGAAAAATAAAAGGATAACACCACATCAGGAGGTTCAGCATCTGAATTTATGAGTTCCTCAGAAAGACATAGAGAAAATGTGAGGAGAAAGTCATCAAAGAAATAGTTCAAGATAACTTTCCAGAACTGAAGGATATGAATTTCCAGTCTGAAAGGGCCCACTGAGTACTTAGTATAGTGCAGTGAATAAATATGTACCCATACCAAGGCACATCATCATAAAATTTCAGAATGCTGAGGACAAGGAGATCCTACAAGTTATGAGAGAGAGAGAGAGATGTTGCAAACCAAGGAACAAAAATCAGAATGCATCAGATTTCTCAACAGCTATGCTGAGAGCTAGATGACACTGAGGCAATACCTTCAAGACTTTACTGAGAAACGATTTCCAACCTAGAATTCTATTCAGCCAAATTATTAACAGTAGAATAAATATTAAGTGTAGAATAAATATATTTTAGACAAAGTCTGAAGAAAAATGTATCTCTCAGACACCCTTTCTCAAGAGGCACCTGCAGGATGTGCTCCACCAAAACAAGGAAGTAAACAATGAAAGAGAAAGAAAAGGTATCCAATGCAGATATGATGGGGGATGGAAGAGCCCGGAACCAAAGTTGTGCAGTAGGCCTATCAAGCAACTGAACTATTTTGGAACTGAAAACAGTTCTTCAGGAAGATAAAACTGATAAAAGACTAATGTGTTTTAACACATTGTGAGGATATTTACACAGATGGAAACGCTATGTTCGTGATTAGTACATAGACAACTTCATGAAAGAAAGAAACTAGATAAAATTCTGAACAATGGGAAAAATAACTCATGCAGGAAAGAGAAAATAATCATAATTTTCCACGTATCTCAGCTGTGAGCTCTGACTGAAAAGTAGGGATACAAAGTATGAGCCCAGAGTAGGAATTCTGTCGTTAATTCTTAAAATTGGAAAATGAGGAAGCAGCTATATAAGCCCTCTTTTTCTGTGGAACTTAAAGCTGAGAGAATATGTCTGGAGCTGCAGAGGAATAGCTCATGGAAAGAGACTACCTGAGAGCAAGGCCAACCAGAGCAGAGAGGAGAGATAGAGACATCAAGTCTAGATGGCCCTGTTTGAACACCTGTATCCAGCCATGCCTGAAGCTATGCTACCCTTGCACTTTTTCAGTTATGTAAGCCACTAAATCCCTTTTGCCTGCAGAAGCCATCTAAATTGGGTTTCTGTCACTTATAATCAACAAAATCTAAATAACGCAGTATTTGATCTCACCAAAGCTTTGCGGGTTTTTGTTTTGTTTTATTTTATTTGGAAAAGGAGATTTCCCAGCTCTCTTCAACTCTCTGAATTATCCCCCCAGATGACCAATCAGAAAACTTGATGCAATTCACATTATCTGAGCAGTCTGACCCTCAGGATTGCAATAGAGAGATTAATCAATATTCAACCTTCTTTAGTGTGTCCTGTATTTCTTTAGTCTATCATTGTGGAGTTGACTGAAATTTAGGGTTAAATTGAATTTCCTCCAAACAGCATCTTAAAATTTGTGAAATTAATATCAATTCCAAATTTTGATTGGACAATTTAACTCTTCTGGTCCTCACTTCCCAGATTTTCTTGGTTAAATTAATTGGAGTTTAGCCATTTCTTGCAGTAGAGTTGCAAAAATAGAGAGTCCCAGATATTACACTCTGCTTGGCAAGCATTTGAAATTCAACAGCTTGAAAAATGATCCAGTTTCTTGAGCTGTATTTATAGCTGCAGTATTTATCCCCTGGTATGTCTTATCTGACACAATTTAAGGTCCAGACCACTTGTCTTTTCCACAGCTCTGTCCAGGGCAAGCATGTTTGGCCGACATCAGCCAGCACATCAACTACCTGCCTTCCTGGCACTCACAAAGGGTCCAGATTATCTCTGCAGGTGGAGAAGTAAAGGTGCCCCCATACCCAGACCTAAGGCTGCCTTGGGAATTTACTCCCAAACAGAGTTCTAACCCATATATTTAGCAGGTGTTCTTTTCAGTATTAATAAACAAGTGCTTTTTCTAAGTGAATTGATTTTTTAATGTGTAACAGTGCATTTAGATGATTTCATAAAGGTTTTTCTCCAAATATAGAATATATGAGTAATTTTTGCAGTTAAATATATTCTAACTCAAGGGTGAATCAGGGCAGTAAATATCATATCAGGGAAGAACGAACAATTGGCTTATCTGGGGATCAGGATCCTGATTATTATTTGTGGTCAAATAATTGTTTTTTTGTCCTAACTTTCCTACCTGCCTGTGTTGTTCATTAATGATATCAGTGTGTCTTTCATTCCCAAAAATGTATCTAAACTCTATATTTTGCATTTAATGATAAGGATCCAGCCTCATTTATTCTTTTCATATAATGACACTGGTAATGGAAATACGAATGGAGTTTTTATTAAAATTAACATATAATGATATTTTAAAATAAAATTATAAATAAGATTCAAATAAAAGAATGCACTAAATATCCTTGCTTCTTTAGATCTGGTTTGGGTATGTATAATAATATCCGTTAGCTGATTAATATTAATCCAAGGTCAGAAATTTAATAGATTGTCTTAAGGTTGACACTGTTTTTCTCAATTTAACTTTTTGGATTTAACTGATGATATAGGACATATTTAGGGACTGCTAGAACATCAAACTATCATTTCCCAAGTCTAAAAAGTGTTGATTTTTTTGTGTATTTTATGACTCCTAGTACTGATTATTACCATTTTAAAACATCTTTTGTTGTATTGATGAGAGTAGTGTTGACAGAAATATCGATACAGGTAGAATATTACCAAAAGGGGATAGACTGGTACTTTGCTAATTATTGACAACATTAGTTTGACAGGCTTCTATAGAAATGAATATGTCAAATTCTACTGCAAATACTTTGGGTGACTCACTCACTCGTTCTATCTATCTGCTTATATATCTATCATCTATCTATCTATCTATATATATATACTGGAATTTAACTGGTTTGAATATTTCCAGAATAACAGACTGCCTCTGAGAGGAAAAAAAAAAAAAGAAAACTTTAACCAGGATCTTGCTTGTAATGCTTGCTATTCAGTTACCATTTGTTCTGGAGTACCCTGGTGCATCAGTGAGCTTCCTGCCCAAAGCTGACCTCTCCAGGGATCTCTGGACCATGGTAACCACATACTGGTAACGGCAGGAATGGACCAAAGCTTGGGGTTTTACCCTCTCAACTTAGAGTATCCAAGTAAATTTCAAACACATATACCAACATTGCACCATGTGCAAGGCCTTATGAAGATGAGGTGGTAGTTGGAGGTGGGGCACAAGGGTCACAGATAGACAGAGTACAGCATACTGTATTTTCCAAAGATGGCTACAGCAACATATCCAGTCCCATTTACTCTTCAGAGCTTTATCGCTCTCCCATTGAGAGGTGGAGTTGTTTTCCTCTCCCCTTGAACTGAGCACAACTTTGTGACTGCATCAGTGGATAGAATGCAGTGGAAGTGATGTTGCATGACTTCTGGGGCTAGGCCATAAAAGAGGACTCAACCTGGCCCTCACTCCTTCTGTTCTGATCTGCTCACCCTTGACACCCACCACCATGTTATGAGGCAGCCCAAGGCACATGAGGAGGCCACACATACGTGTTCTGGCCAATAGATCCAGCCAACAGCTGGCATCAACTGCCAAACATGAGAGCAAATGAGCCTTCATTTTATCCCAGCTCCAGTTTTTGAGTTTCCTAGCTGAGGTCCCAGACATTGTGAAGTAGGAAAAAGCCTTCTGTTGTGCTCTGTTCAAATTTGCGAACTCACAGAATTTGTGAGGATAATAAATGGTTGTTTTATATGACTAAGTTTTGGGGAAAATTGTTACTAAGCCATAGTAATCAGAATGCAGAACTCCAGATACAGTAGGGAAACAGTTACAACTCCATGGTAAGGACCAAACCTCAAAGTGAACTTGATACAGAGCATGCATTCTCAACAGTGGCAATATTGTGCCCCCAATGGGGCAAAAATTGGCTCCTGGGAGGTGAAAAATCTTTTTTTAATGAATAAAGCATAGATATACATAGAGTACATAAGCAGGTAGTATATTTGTAGTATTTACATTTCATGGGTGGTAGAGGACTATTGGTGAGGAAAATGTCTAAAAAGGCTCCTTAAGTGGTGATAATGAAGAAAATAAAAAAAGATCGAGAAACTTTGAACTAGAGGGAGAGAGAGATTCATTCTGAGCTAGAGAAATCTGAGAGGCAGCCCATCCAAGCAGAAGACATTCTGACTTACTGGGAGACCCTGACCAAGCAACTTGATTTCTCCCAGTTTCGGTATCTTCTTCTGTGAAACAGGGAAAATGATACCTAGCATTCAGAGCTGTTGTTAAGCGTTAAATGAAATGTTTAGTAAAGTTTCTGCTATATAGTAGACTCAGGATTTTGTAGAGGTTGTTGAAGGAGATGCACTTTGAGTTGGCCCTGAAAGGAAAGATGGTGATTGATCGATATGGGGGAAGGGCAATTTAGACAGGGGACATGAATTGACCAAAAGTCCAAAGAGGTGGGAGAACACATTACAAATTAATAGTCTGATGTGTCTAGAGAGCTAGAAGCCATGGGGTTAGGAGATAGGCTGAAAAAAAAAATAGCCAGTAGCAGAGTATGGAGGACTTTGAATTCAAGGATGATGAGTTCATTCCTTCATTTTTAAAATTGTTTTAATAATACACACACGTATGGAGCACCTAGTGTGTGCCAGGACTATTGGATTAAAAAAAGTGAATGTGACAAAGGAATCCATCAGATTCCCGTGACACAATATGACATATGTGACAAATGCAATCAGATCATTTCAGTGCAATTCACGTTTTCTGGGTAAAAGAAGAATTTTTGACAGAAGATTTCCCACAATAGGTGACATTTAGGCTGGACTTTGAAGTATGGGAGGTGACGGTGGCAAGAGAAGTGAGAGGGGGACACTTCAGGGTGTGGCACGTACAGGTAATGACGCGCAGCGTGCTTGTGTCAGGAGCATGAAGGTGTGGAGACTGGAAAGGGAGATCAGGGCCTGTGTGCATCGGGAACGCCCCTGCATGAATGCCAGCGGTTTAGGCTTTGTGTTGTGTGTGCTGCGTCATGACTAAGGCTGTGAGGGGAAGATCCTTCTGGGGGGCAGTGAGGAGGGGACAGGGTGGAAGTGGAGGAGGGAGCAGAGAGTGGATAGACCGTCAGAGCAGGTGGCAGAGACAGCGCTCACAGTGACTGATGGAGAGGGGGCGGGGTCAGGGTTGCCTGCCAGGGGGTGAGTTCATAAAACCTGCTGGATGAATAACCCACATGGGGTCCTAGGGGCCCTAGTGCCAGTGCCAAGGTGACATGTAATCAGACCCCTTCCCTGATCACTCCCTTTCCTGGGTGTCTCCATCTGTCTCCCACTCCCACAGTTAGGAATGGAGCCCCAGAATCTACACCTCTCCTCATTGATCTACTCAATGGCCACTCAGCCTGGTGCCAAAATACAAAAATTGGGTAGGTGGGCAGTTGACAGAGGGACCATAGGACGAGCTCTTAGGAGAGTCACCCTACTGGCCTGGGGCCCCTCTTGGGCCCTCAGTCAGGGCCGAGCACCAGGCCCAGCCAGAGCAGGGGATGACAGCGTCAGAGCTGTCAAGAGGCCACTGTCCCCAGATGCCTCAATGCTCCCACAGTGACACAGCTCAGGACGCCTGGTGGTAACTAGAGTCTAGATTCAGTGCTGTAATCTCCACAGACCCTTGTGGGGCCATATGCAATACTGTCAACTATTTTTAAAATTGGAACATACAAGTGTTCATTCTGACACTGCCATTTAATCTCCGTGTGACTTTAGGTGGGTCATTTCCTGGCTCTGGGGCCTTCACAATTCAGATGAGGACAATAATCCTTAACCTCTCCATGCCATGGTATGTCACTGACTAAGAAGAGGTAGATAATCGTTCTCAGAGTCTCCTGTGTATCAGAGCTTGCTACTCAGCCTGGCCCACACAGTGCTTTAGTGCTTCTCAGGTGATGCTGAGGCTGATCTGTGGACCATATTTTGAGTAAGCAAGGCTCTAGAGCACTATTAAGGGAAGAGTCATTATTACCTGGACCATGGGTTTCTTTTGTTGAAGAAGAAAAGGGTACTAAGTAAACAGGTTGCAAGGCCACTGCCCTTCCTCTCCCCAGCAGGCAGAGCAGCTAAGTATCCCTCCCTTTCTGC
This sequence comes from Balaenoptera acutorostrata, assembly GCF_949987535.1. Lineage (NCBI taxonomy): Eukaryota > Metazoa > Chordata > Mammalia > Artiodactyla > Balaenopteridae > Balaenoptera > Balaenoptera acutorostrata. The sequence goes on along the minus strand of NC_080072.1, from coordinate 41,443,571 downwards.
GGTGGATGTCCAGGGCGTAGGCCTGCCAGTACCCCTCGTCCCTGGGCAGAGTGAAGGGTAACCTTGTGCCCTGGGATGTCAAGGAAAGAGTAGGACAAACCCATAAAACATCCTATTTCTGGTCTGTCTTTTCCACACTCTCGCCAGGCTGCCCAGGAAGAAGGACAGAGCAGTGACTCTAGGCTCAGAAACTTGGGCATCCAACAGGATGAGTCCTCCCCATAGCATGGGGACTCAATGCTCTCAGGTCTGATCAGGAAAAAACATCACACTGACTTGAAATGGTTCTCCTCAAATGACCAGAGATGCTTCAAATAAAAATGTTCTCCAAACGAAGTAGCTAATACCAAGGTACCCCTACAGGCCTCCTCATCCCCACCATCTAAGACCCTGATACTCACAGGCATCTGTACCACACATGGAGGCCAAGTTGCCACCATTCACACATTCATTCCACAAACAAGTGTTGAGCACTTACTCTATGCCAAGCACTGTGCTGGGAGCTGGGAGGACCAAGGTACAGTCCTTGGTTTCGGTAGCTTGTTATCTAGCAGAAAAGACAGACACAGAAACAGATTATTACAATGTGGTAAACATGATCATAGAGGTCCTTTCAACGTACCTTGGGAGCCCTGAGGGGGAGCCTGAAACTATCTGGGGAGCTGGGAAAGGCCTGATGAGGTGGTGATGTTTGGGGTGGGGTTTGAAAGAGGATAGGAAATTTTCCAAACAGAAAAGAGAACAGATGTACTCCAAGCCAAAGGAGAAGTGAGAGTCCCAGGGTCGTGGGTAGGCCCCAGGGTGTGAGAGAAGCAATGAAGTCGCGGGCATGTACGGCCACAGTGGAAAATGAGGCTGGCAGGTCTGCGGGCACTTGAGTGTCAGGGTAGGAAGTTTGGATTTTATCTGGTCAGCTATGGAAACTCAGAAGATTTTAGGAGAGATTATGAGAGGGAGGACAGATCAGATCTGTGTTTTAGAAAGAAAACCAAAGGCAGGGGTGAGGATACACTAAAAATGAGAAATCTGTGTCCTGGAGACCAGCTTGGAGGAAGGAAGGGTGATCACAGACAGGACCAGACTCTGAACTAAAGCTCAGCCAGTGGCACCAATGCTCTCCCCTAGCTGAGACATTCTCTGATCAGAGGAGGCCGGCTCACTCGTGTGCTCTGTGTACAGGCCTGCTGCTAGGTGTTTTACACGTGCCATTTCACTGAATTCCCCCAATAACCTTGAGTGGTAGGGACTATCGCCCCTTTTTACAGAGGAGAAAGCTCAGAGGACTTACTTAGGGAAGGTCACAGAGCTGGCAAGTGGCAGAGCCAGGTCGTGTGACTCCAAAGCAATTCCCTATGCTTAAAACCCACGGGGCAGGAGGGAGGGGCATGGAAAGCTAGGTTTTCAGGACTTACAACAGATTGCATCAAATTTACAGTTTGTGATAAAGAAAAGTTCCACAAATCCTTGGCTTTTCTCTAATGAGGCATTTGTCATAGGAAATATCAGAGAAGAAATCGCTAGGCCTCCCCTCTGTCTCCCTTGAGCCCTTTGCTCCCTTCCCCCGGTGTTGGTCACTAACCTCTGGATCCATAGCACTGGCTTGGCTGGTTTGGCCAGTCTCCTTTAAGGGCCCGCCTCACTTTGGTCCACTACCCCACCTCCAGGCCTCGGCCCCTTAGAGGCTGGTATCATTCGCTCCTGGGCCAACTCATAGCTGGGCAAGGAGACCGGGAACTCTCCTTCTCTGAGGCAGAAGCAGCTGAGAAATCAGCCAACCACTCCCAACCACAGCGGAGGCAACGGTTCCAGAAGTGCGGCATTTTCCACTCTTGGCTGCTAGGCTTGTAGAAGTTGATGTCATGTGAGAGGTTGGCCCTCGAGATTTGTTCATACCCGGGAATGCTGGGAGTTTTTATAAACTGTTTCCCTCTCATGAAGAAGTCAGGCAAATAGGAAGTGACATTCTTTCTCATCTTCTCTGGACAGAAATCCACCTTGGATCCTGTTCCTACCATCTAAATCCACAAGCATTTCCTGCTGCAGCAGTGCGTGCTCCGCAGTGAAGAAAGCGGGCCAGTCTTCCAGGCTAAGGGGTTTGAAGACTTACCTCCCAGCGAAGGCAGAAGCAGCGGCGGGAGGAGGAAAGCTCTGCAGGCTCCAGCAGCAGGCAGTGTGGGCCAGGGCCGCGCGAGCCTAGGGCTGACCGGGCTTCAGGGTAGGGACGGCTGGCAGGGCACAGACAAGGCCGTACACGGAGGTCATAAAACAAAATTTATCTTTAATTTGTAAGTGTCAACAGCAGTACAAAAGATGGAGTGATGACGACTAGATTAAGGGTAGAGAGGACAGTCTTGAGGTAAATGAGCATAAATAGGCAGTTCTTATAGACACTCCCCTGAGGGGCCTCGGCCCCATCACGGCATATACATTATCACCCAAAGATGGCATGTTTAACATATCAGGAAAGCACCTTGTGCAAAAAGGAAAAAAAAAAAAAGTAGCTAAGGTGCCAATATACACCAGGATAGATAAAGACAGTGTCTTTCAATTTTGTCTTTTCCCTTAATTATGAGGCAGAGGAGGGGAAGACTTTGAAAAGTACCACTGAAAGATTATTCAATGTTGAGTTTTATCTCACGTCAATACTGCACAACGAAATCCAAGAAGTGTGTGTATGCAACAAAGCTAAGAACAATGATTCATTCCTTGACATTTGAAGATATTCTTTTTTTTTTCTCTCTCATTTCTTTAATCCTTAGCAAACTTTTTTTTTCCATTATCAAGAGGAGAGTGTGAGAAAGATGTGATGGCAACCCTTAAGGTCATTTAAAAACTTTACACTGGACTGTACAAGATTTTTTTTTTGATAAACTATTTACATTTTCAGACTTTCAAACATATTCAAAGCAGCAATAGACACTAGTTTTTATGGTTTTTGTTGTTTTTCTAATTGCCCAAATAGTTACCAGCCACGGGCCAAGTAGGTACCTGCATTATACACAGAATTTCTACAAAGAATATCTGCAGTTAAAATTTGCTCAAGGGTGTATTCAACGCCCTTAGCGTCCCAAGGGCCGCACCCGCAGTGTCGCTAGAGGAACCAGCACAGCACCTTGACAACAGAGTTGCAGTTGTCCCAACAGCCCTACACAAACTTTACACTTTTGAAACAGCAGCCAGCATTCAGTCCAGCATGTCAGTGAATTGTGCTGATTAAATTAACACAGAATACAATCTCACAATATACATCACAAACAAATTACAATGTCGGGAAATCAAAGAGTTACAGTAAGATAAGTTATGTAGTAACAGCTTATAAGCTTGTCTAAGGTAATAAAAATTTTACATGGCAAATACAATAATGAATGAACATAAATGCTAAGCATTCTAATTTGCTACAAGCTGGAAAGGGTACAATAAAGACTGCACTTTTCAAAAAAGCAAAAACACATATGACAAAGGAAGACAAACGGAGAATGCACATGAGCAGGTCTGCAAATGTGCAGCATACAAAACAGTTAAATATTTGCACATTCCCCGTACTCCAAGAGCACCAGCACTGAGGCCTCACTTTCTGCTTGCGGTTCTTCAGGAATAAGAAGCTACTGAGCAAGATATGTCACTGAGTTGCCTTTAAGCTTTCATATTGCCACGGACACCAATTAGAAGAGTATCTGCACTAAGCTTTACCTTTCTGCCCCTCCCCCTCCCACCTCTAGCCCTGCCCCAAAGGTACCAGCATTCCAAATGCTTGTTCATGAGCTTTTGGGAAGAAATCTGTCCCCAGAAGAAAAGATGGCATGGGGATGAGAGGGAAATGTGTTTGCATATCAATATTTTCAGTGATATTAGCAGAGGGTTACACTCAATAGTACATGGCATCAGAAACAGAACATAATCGGCAGGAATAGCAGATAGAAGTTGTTTATTAAGGAAGAAAACATGTCAGGGGACAGATGACTTAAGGAAATGATGCAAGTGCTTTTGAAAAAGGACAAATGAGGTCATACAATATTATTATACTTTGAGAAGTGAGTTTAAGTGCCAACTCAGTCCTTAAACAAACGTGTACAAAATCAGGCAAGGCTACAGCAACCATTTTTGTCATTTTCTCATTAGAAAGGAAGACCCAGTAATAAAGTCAATACATTCCTCTAGCTGCATTCTTTGCAGTTGTTGGCACTTGGTACAGGACTTCTCATACGGTTTAAAACTACTAACTGATTCTTTTTCTTTTCCCTAATGAGTAGGTAGAGGTCACCTCTTTGCAAAACGAGTAAATTGAGAGAAGCAGCCTCAGCTGTGGTGTTCAAGTGACCGGGCTGCCCTCCTACTGGGGTTAGATGGGCTTCCTCAAAACAATTCCTGCTTTCAGCTAGTGCCCGTGCTCCCCGCTCAGGAGGGTGTGCTCCGGAGAAGCAGCCTGGCTTCATAAGGAAAAGAAAGAAGCCTTTAATTTCAGCCCTAGAGTGATCACACCCTTTTCAAACACCCCAGGCTCCAGTGGGGCTAATGTTCAGGGGAGGCCAGAATTTGACAAGCTCAATAGCACTGTGAGCCCGCACCTGAATTTAGAACTTGGCCTGAGATGGTGTCAGGACCCTGGCAAATCAAATCAGGCCTGAGGACAAGGCTGGGGTGTATCAAATACCAAATGAAGCAAACTGATGTGCTCCTAAAAGGGTGAGCTGAATACAGGTGAAAACAACAAAGCTTTCGTACCTTCCTGGAAAAGATACTGCATCGCATCTGCCAATGAAACAGAAAAACTGCCTCCCTGTCTGCTCCTGTCCACAGATTGACCTTTTCTTTCTCTCTCTTTCTTTCTTTCTTTCTTTTTTTTTCTTTCTTTCTTCCTTTCTTTCTTTCCTTCCTTTTTCTTTTCTTTCTTCCTCTTTCCCTTTCTTTTCTTTCTTTGTTTCTTTCTTTCTTCCTTTTTCTTCCTTTCCTTCTTCTTCTCCTTCTTCCTTTCCTTCCTTCCTTCCTATTCCATATGGTCCATTGTTTAGGACAGGATTGTCTGCCAGTGTCCCTACTCTAAGTGACAAGGAAAATCCTGATCCTGCAACTTCTTTAACAAAATGGAGGTAATTTTTACCTTTGATTTGAAGATACTATGAAATAGGGAGCAATGGGAAAAAAAAGTTGATTAACATTCTTTAATTGGCATGGTGGGACTTTCATTAATGGCCAATCTCAGAGAAAGATTTTTGCCTTTATAATGGCATTCATGCTTCATGCTATTAAATGGTCACAGAACTACCTTATAAGATTTATGTGGATTCACAAAGCAAATTGACTCTCTCCCAGCTGTGCTGGAAATTCACCATGTTCAATTCATCAACTTTCTATACGAAAAAATAGTGAAAGTCTGAGTCTGTGGACAGTGGGTTCTAAACTATATGAGAACCCAAGTGATGGGTTTTACTGCTCCAGCTACAGGTGGGACTCTGCTTTCTCACTGTGGCTGATAATTCACTACCCCATGAGGTACAGTGACTCGTCAACTTGTAGTCTGGACCAACATATATGGATAGAGAACAAAAAGGAAATACATAACTTATATTTCACTAAATATTCATGAACCAAAAATAAATTCTATTTCTATGTTATATTTACACAATTAGAAAAATCTAAAATGAGATGGTGAAGTCATAAAAACTTTGTTTAAGCCCCACTGAAAATAAAATGACGTGATCCCTATGATTGTCATTCTTAATTTCCATGGATATTTAGAGCCAAACTTGGCTAATAAATAGAATAAACTGCTTATGTGCAGAATTTAGATTCAAATACAGCATCACTGTTTGACCCAATGAAAGAGACGTTTACAATCAGATCATTCCTGAATAGCCTTTCATTTTTAAGAACATGGCTAGAAGTAACTGAACCCCAGTACTGAGGCAGAGCTGGAGCTAAAACAAAGTGTTCATACACACATGTATTTTGCATAAATAAATGAAATAACAAGACATAAAAATGACTCAAATCCGGCAACTGTGAGGCAAGCCCACACGAGTCGAAACAGATGACTTTTGTTCATGTAGTTTTCGTACAACAGCTTCACATTAGTCAGAAGTGATAAAAAATACCATTTATATCCAGTGCTTATAACACTTACGAAACAACATCTGTGAGTGTGTGTGTTTTTTGTTGGTTTTTTTTTGTTGATTTCTTTTTTTGTTTCTTTTTTTTTTTTTAACTACAAGCAAAATCAAGTTTCAGTCCTAAAGAACAGTCCTTTGTTCTCCACCAGCCCAGAATATTATTTTGGCATGGTCATAAAAACAAACAAAATTAACCTACTATTCTAAATGTCTGCCTTTGTGCAAAATTAATTACATACAATACAATGCTAGCCATACGGCACTCTACTTATGCAACAAAATGAAAAAGGAGAGGGAGAGGGCAAGAGCAAGAGTCAAAGAGGAAGAGAAAAAATCGTGAGAATGAACTGAGGAGGAGAGGTATATAATCAAAAGAAACCAGTAAGACAATAATAAATACTCTTTTTTTTTTTTTTAGGAAAACGACCTCCTCCTCATTTGAAATAAATGTACAAAAACAAAGTTCCAATCCCCAATCAATATTAAGAACCAAACATTCCTATCAGTACCTTAATCAGTTTATAGAGAGCACTCCTAGCTAATGACATAGACAGTAATGTCTTGGCTAGACCTATTTATTGCTATTAGGTATGGCCTTGAGCACTCTTAAATAAATATGAAGGTACACTATTTTCTTCCAAGTGACAAAATGGCTCAAGAAATCTGATGGGGCCGTTCCTATGTCCTGGTGATCAGATTCTGGTTGTCCCATGAGGTGAACTGTCCCATTTGCTGACATTCTCCCATCAAACTACTCTGGGTGAGGCTCCCCCCTAGGCAATCGGTCCTGGTTTCAGGAAGGTCAAAATGGCATGGCCGAGCTCCCTGCGGTTAGGAGATGGGGAATGAAGCCTCACTGCTTCCCAGCCCATCAGCACATCTCCAGAAAAATCCTTGTGTGACAAGGGCAGTTAATCTTGTTCACACGTAGGCATGACCCCCATGCAGCCACAGATGGAGGGAGTGAGCCAGAGGAACTCGTCTGCTGCCCCAGGAGTGATCTGTTCCCCAGAGTTAACAGTAGGAACATCCCATTTAGGGAATGTATTTCCTCTCCTTCTCCTTCCCTATGGTTTTCTTTCATTCTCTGGATGTATCGCGACTATTTGCCTCTATCTTTGCTCTGAGGCTGTCATGTGGCTTCTCGCATCCTGGGGATTTTGCAAAGAACTCCCTAGATATGCCAGATGGGACAAGGCAGCTCAGTGTAAAGCTGCCAGCCCGTGACAGCATCCCTGTGGACTCCTACGTGGACCGCAGCTTTGGGTTTTAGGATTGGCTGCGGGACTCTCCTGCCTGGCAGTCACCACTGTTGACCCTTGCTGCTGAATGGCATTGAGGGGAAATGCCACTGATGCAGATCCTACCACGTGTTGCTTAATTGAATTAGGGGAAAATTCTGGCAAAAGATTCAAAGTCACGGGGAACCTCAGGGGCATACCTGTTGAAGTGTAAATCTCTACACCTGTATCCAAATGCACAGCTCTATAGCCATATATACACTGATGTTCAAAAACAACAATATAGGTATTTAGTAGTATCTTGTTTCAGAAATGCTTCCAGATGTTCTGGGGACATAAAATCACTATGTACACCTTTGTATCTAGCAGGAGAAGGAGGTGAAAAGGGCTGAAAAGTTCTTTGGGGAAGGAGGGTAAGAAAAAAGAATTATTAAATTAATGCCACCAACAATTTTTTTAAATAAATAGTAAGTGGACCCTTGACATTCTGGAATGAATAAATTATTTAAGAGAAAATGTGTTAAGACTGAATGTCAGGGTTAAAGGCAAAGGGATAATGGATGTAGTGAGAGGTGGTCTCAGGCAGAGAAGACCACCATGTCGGTATCTGGTGTGGTGATCGCTCTGGTGTGTGGACGTCGTACCACGTCACACACTGATGGCACGCCAAGAGGCAAACACAATTGGGTACATGCACTGTGGCAACCTTGTTCGTTCCTTACAATATCTTGTCTCCAGATTCCTGAGTACTTCACCATTTTCTGAAAAAAAAAAAAATGTGTGGTTTGCTATTTTATTTTAAGATGCCAAAGATTGTCTAAGACTTTGCAGTGTCTCCTTTAAGACTTTCAAAATATTAAGATTCAAAAGTTATGAAAAAGTTTGGCACATTCAAAGTTTAACTCTACACATGGAAAAATGGAATTCTGAGGCCTTTTGAATATGCTCTACATGCAGCTGCACACGCCGTGGACTTGTTCTGTTTCACAATATGAAATTCTCAGTTGTTTTCTAAAATAATTCAGAATAAAAACACATTCACAACTTGTAGGCTGGCACAGCATACCTGAGTGAGAATGTTTAACCCCATCTAAAACAGTAACTTAAACCTTTATCAACATCCAAAAGAAAAAAAGTAAGACAAAATATAAGACTTGTAAGACAGCTATGGGTTGAGATAAGTTTTCAAGTCCTGGTGTCTCATATTTAATATGTCTTCACCTAAATTAAAAAACAACAACAACAATAACAATAACGACAAAAAACTCAAGTTCATGAAAAATCTGGGAAAACTTAATCTGTCTCACGCTTTACGAAACAATTAAGACCATTCTGCTGATGTAATTGTGGAGCCACAAATGCATGCGGGCTCTTTAAGAACTTTTCTGTTGGGGGAGGGGAGGTGAAATGTCAGAGTATTTTAATTCAGCAAACAAACACTCCTCAGTTGGCACTGACAGCTTCCGGGGCTTCATTTTCACTGCTATAGTCTGATTTGGGATCATCTTCATAGTCGTCATACATTTCCATCTCATCCTCTCCATTAATCATTTCATTTCCAGCTAGGCTTCCGCCGTCTGTCTTCATACCATAAGTGCTCTGGATGACCGGGAGGCTGGGCTCTGGACTGGCGGAGGTGCTAGAGCAGTCAGATGTCATCTGAGGTGATGGTGTGGTAGTTGCCATAGTAATAGCACCAGGATACACAACACCTGTTCCTGTGGTGATTGGAATCTGAGGCTGCTGCCTGTATAGATTCAAAAAATAAAATAAAACAGAGGGAAATATCTATACACATATGTTCTTCTGTGTGGCATCGGAATTCACCCCTCACACATTCTAAAAGGGGGCTCTGTTTGAAATTCTAAGCAAATGACAAAATGTGACAAAGGTGTTTCCTGGAGGAGTCCTGCAAATCTCCCTGATGGTGTGATTGGTGTTAAGCAATACAATGGAGCAATTTATCGATGGTTTTGCAACATGAAAGCAAAGCTTTGATAACCCCTTGGCATTTGGAACAAATACTATAGTTAATTCCACAAAGTTACATGTGAGATCATTTTTTAAGATCTCCCAGGACATGACAAAAAAATAGGCTGGTAATATGAGACATACTATAATGATACTGTTAAGCAGGTTTGTGTCTTCACCTTGGTTTGAGAACTGTACAAAGGAAAGATCAAGATGAGAAAGGATCCAGTATATCCCAGAGTCAGATTCAGCAAAGCATGTATTTGGTATCCGTGTAAATGTCTACTTATTTCCGTGGCTGAACTTGTAGGGAAGCTCCTTGAAGCTTCTATTTCCTAATTATGAAAGGATCATCTTGGATGTCATGAGTCCTGTGGCCCTGGGCTGGAGGTGGGGTTGGAGGAGTCAGGAGTGAAGAACAGGGAGAGCTCCACCACTTAACAGAATAACACGCTGCCTCTTCCTAGATCCCAGCGGGTGCCAGGGCATGGTCACACCAGCTCAGTCCGTCATCATGACACTCTAGTTCAAATAAACTTACCAGACCCTTTACAAAGGGCAGTCTCTCCCTCTGCAGGGAGACATGGCCATCTGTCTCTCAGTTTCCCTTAAGGCATTGTAACTGGTTGAAAGAATGAAAGACCTACTACCTAGCTCAAAGACTATGACTGAAACAATATTCTCATGGATGCAATATTCACCAAGTGTTTCTCAACCTCTATGGACAGTATTATTAATTCACTTCAAAATGTCATTGTGACTCTCTTTTCTGAGCCTCAGTTTCCATCTATTTATAAAAGCTGGGGTCAGGGAAGTCCTGGAAAGTCCTTCCACCTGTTAATACTTGGCCTCAGGTCAGTCCATCACTTGAAGCATTCTTATTGACCCCCCTACATTGAAACTTCTATCCACCTCAGTCTAAAAGCAAAATACTCTGAATTTGTGAAGAGCTAGCTTAGTTACCAGCTATTCTTTGACACGTCCTGAAGGACCGTAACTTCTCAAAAAGGTCTGCACGCCTTCCAGCCTGGTAGAAGGAGAAATGATGGAAATGGCCTAGAATCACACTGTGGGATATCTGATAATGCTATCTTTAACAACCTCTTTCAAACACTAGGAGGCATAATAATGATGCCTTAACCTTTGACTAACATAATATATAAATATTTACATATATATTACCTCATTCAGTTAACATGGTAACCCTGTGAGGTATTATTATGCCCAGTTTTCAGATGAAGAAAATGAGGCCTTGCTTAAGGTCCTGCATTCAATAATCAGCACTGGGGCTTCCCTGGTGGCGCAGTGGTTGAGAATCTGCCTGCCAATGCAGGGGACATGGGTTCGAGCCCTGGTCTGGGAAGATCCCACACGCCGCGAAGCAACTGGGCCCGTGAGCCACAACTACTGAGCCTGCGCGTCTGGAGCCTGTGCTCCGCAACAAGAGAGGCCGTGACAGTGAGAGGCCCGCGCACCGCGATGAAGAGTGGCCCCCGCTCGCCGCAACTAGAGAAAGCCCTCGCACAGAAACGAAGACCCAACACAGCCAAAAATAAATAAATAAATAAATAAATAAATTTAATAATATAAAATAGTCATACATTTAAATAATAATAATAATAATAATAATCAGCACTGCTGGGATTTGAACCTAGGTCACCTGACTTGAATTCCATCACTCTTTCCTTTCTAGATATTAAATATACAGATACACTATGCTCACTATATCCCATAAAAATTCCTGATTTCTATAGAGCCTGTAGGTATCCAGTTGATACTAAGTGCCTGATATTGATGCATTTTCTATGATGCTCGTGGTGATTTTTTTGATTGCCCCAAAGAAGATGATAGAGGAATCTAAATCTATGTATAGAAACATCTGATAAGATACTGTTTTTGCTTTCATAGAATCAAATTCTAAAAACAGTGTACTTCTTGCTTCCTAAGTTTTGGGCAAAGTAACACAAATTAAATTTTATGCTAATCTACCCAAGGCAGTAAGCACCTCATTAAATTTTTTACTGAATTTGGATAATTGCAATAAAAATATTTTTGCCTTAATCACGTAATGAGTGTAGAGTGAAAACTTTTACTGCACTATTAACCCATTTTACAGATTTCCCAATATGGTGAGCTAATCTATAATATAAACTCTACATACCATATGCAAACTATCAAATGATACATTTTCTTTTCATGAAGGATATTTTCTTTTTGCAAAGAATAGATGGTCATCTCTTTGCAGTATTTTAAAATCAAAATATCTATATATGTATTAAATAAATTTGAATTGACCTCTTATTATGTGCTATGGGCAATGCTTAGATGTTTCCACATCATCCCCTTTAATCCTCACAATAAGCCTGAGCGATAAATAAAGGTGCAAAACTGAACGTCTGATCATTCTCCCATGTACTGGGCTCCTCTCATGGCCTTTCAGATCTTGGTTAATGATTACTTCATCTTTCTGACTGCTGGGGCCAATCCTATATCCCTATATCCAATCCATCAGCAAATCCTACTGGTTCGCTCTCAGGATTATATCCAAAATCCCTCCACTTTTGCCACCTCTACCTCTACAAACCTGGTTCAAGCCACCATCAGTGCTAATCTGCTTTACTGTAAGAGCCTGCCTCCTTAGTTCAGGGCACATCCCCTTCAGACAATATTTCAACACAGTAGATAGAGTGATCTTTTTAAAACCTAAGTCAGATCACAATACTCTTCTGCTTGTAACTCTTCAATGTCTTTCCATCTGACCCAGATTCAAATTCAGAGTCTTCACAATGGCCAACAGGTCCTTTCAGCATGTGGCTCTCCACCACCTCTGACATCTAGTACTCACCCCACCTACTCATTCTGCTCCTATTGCTCCGGCCTCAGTATTTCTTGAACAAGCCAGGCACAACCTCTCCCTGAGATCTTTGCAATTGCTGTTCTCTCTGCCTAGTTCTCCCAGGTATCTGTATGGCTAGCTCCCTCACCTCCTCAGGTCTTTGCTCAAGTGAATCTTCTCAGTGAGGTTTTCGATAGCCACTCAGTTTAAAATTGCAATCCATCCTCTAAAACTCCCTACCCCTTTCCCTCCTTTACTTTGTTCTAAGGCATTTATTACTGTTTGATATTTATTTATTTATTTATTCATTCATTCACTCATTCATTGTCTGACATCCCCCACTAGAATGGAAGCTTCATGAAGATAGGATTTTTCACTGATGTAGTCCCAGAGCTTAAGCAGTGCCTGGAACATAGGAAGCACTCAACAAAAATCTGTTGAATACATGGAATGAATGAATGAACTAGTGAATGAGAAGGAAAACAAAGGAAAAGTCTGGGTAACCTGTTCTACGGAAGAAAAGATATAATGAGCTTAGATATATGAGAGAGAGGGTGGTGGAGAAGGAATGCGAATATAATCATCTTTAAATGCTTGAATGATTTTCTTCACAAAAAATGAAGAGATTTGTTCCAGAAGTGACCAAAGAAGAGGATCAGAACCCATCTACGAAGTAGCAGAAAGGCAGAGTATGGCCTACTTAAGAAGAAAGAACTTTCTAGCATTAGGAGGTATTCCACAAAGAAACTAGCTCCCTTGGAAAGTGGTGAGCTCTCTAGCCCTCGAAGAGTTCAAGCTAAACTTAGAAAGCACCCCTACAATGGCTGGCTGTTTGAAGGACATGACTTCTGAGGCCGCTTCTATGTGACCACTGATTCCGTGGATGCAGAATCATACGCTAACTGTCCTGTTGGTCCCGCTCCTCATCGCCATTATCAGCATAAAAAGAGACTAAAAAAATTAAGTGAGCATAGGTAATTATAATTGAAGAAATCCAGCTTTCAAGGGTTTCCAAAATATTATTTCACCCTACATATTTTACTTTTCTTACTGCCAGAAGAAATTCCTAGGATGGCCTCCTTATTTATTACTGAACATTTTCACATTTCCCCCATGTGTTCATGCTCTCCTTCATGCTAAAATAGGAATCTTTACCTGTACTTTCCACCAGCCTGACCCTACCCAAACCTCAAGTCCCCTTCCTCAAGAATGGCCTACGCGTAGCCCTAATGCATAGTAATCTCCCTCCCTCAGAGCTTTACTTGCTCTTGTCTATATAATCAAAATTAGTGTTCCATTATACATTATGTGGAGCACTATGCAATGTATTCTGTGTGTGCATGTGTGTACAACAAACTATTATTTGCTAACCTATTCATGTATATGTCTGGCTTCTCTGACTATAGCATTCTCTGAAAGCTCACTGGGTACAGAATTAATGCCTCGTGTACTATATTAATTTAGTACAGTGCTAGGCACACAGCTGGTTTCAAATAGGCCCTTACCAACTGACTGACTAATCAATTAACAAAATGGAAAATCTGGCCAGCAGGCTCAAGCTTTGTCTATCAGAAATTACTTTCCTAAAAAGCATTTTTCCTTCCTTTACAGATCAATTGCAAAGTCAAAATTCAAACACTGCAGATTTCACAAACAGGAATAGCTGGCAAGTATTGGGCTTTACAAATAATGAATGTGCACATCAAAACAAAAGTTGTAGATATTTGTAAAAGTACACACATGCAGCTGATATGAGTAGAGATGGCTAAGAACCCTCCCTCCCAGCCCAAGTAAAGAGTTTGAGCTGTTCCTGATAGAGTCCAGCATTGTGGCATGGTTTCCAAATCACAAGAAGAGTCCTGGAGTATAGTCTAGCTTTGCCAATTGCAATGGAACTATTTATTTATGTTGTCAAAGCTCCTGTTTGCTGATCCTTTAGACCTTTACAGTATCTATAGATGAAGGCAACGAAGTTTGCTTCATTAGGAGATTAAACCTATAAATTGCACATCTTTTTACATTACCTATTAGAGATTCTAATCTGGCTTTCTCTACAGGAGGACAATGCTAAAAACAGCATGTCTAGTCTATGCTCCTCAGTTAAATTTGTAAGTATCTTATAGGTTTTACTCAACCTCTTTGAGATTAAGATCAAAATGGCAAATGTTCAAATCACTTATACCACAATGCAGTAGAACATAATTCTTTATAATATGAAATACATACCTGACACATAGCACCATTTCTCTAGGATAATAAAATTTACTCTAATTTGGGACTTACTATATGCCAGACATTGTACCAAGCACTTTAGATACATTAAGTTATTCAATCTTCAGAAAGGTCTGATGTTGTAGGTATTATTGTCATCCCCATTTTACATATGAGGAAACTGAGGTACACAGAGTTTAAATAAGTTTCCCAAGGGCAAGTGGAGAGTTCAGAGGAATAAGAATTGCTATGCACTAGTTCCTAGAGCCAGGAAGAAGCAGAGCTAGTATTTGAGCCAGAACAGTCTGGGTCCAGAATTGACATTCTTAACCGCTATACTATACAGCCTCTAAGAAATTTGTAGGCGCTAATTGAGAGGTATGTGTAATGGTGAAAAGGAAATATGTTTCACATAAGCCTGGTCTAAATCTCAGCTCTGCTATCTACTAGCTGTGTGGACTTGGACAAATTATTTAACATCTCTGAATATTGTGTTTTTCAACCTCATAGAGAGGATGATAGTGCCTATCTTATAAGTTTGTTGTATCTGCAATAATCTGTATAATTCACTCAGCATAAGTAAGTATTCAATAATTTACCATTATTGTTACTCAAAAAGTAGCCCCAAATTTTAATAGCTTTTAGTATCTGCATAATTCTCTATTAGCTCACAAGTAAATTACTGAATAAGCTTCAAATAAATTGGAAATACATTACATTTGGCCATAGTTCTTTGGGAAAAGACAATGTTGTAGCTATATGTACCCTAATAAGTATCATCTTACCGTTAATAGTACTCCTATCAGGATTATTACAGAACTCTGATACTTAATCTATCAACTGAAGGGGTTAAATCCAAGGTTAGAGCTAACATTACTCCATTTCATATATTGATAAATTCATTTCATAATAGCTAAGTAAAAAAAAAAAAGTAACTCACTGAATTTCCAGTTGTATCATCAGTAAAATGCATGACAATGTTGAGCAATATATGTAATTTTATTGGCTTGAAAGTTATGCACATCTTTTCAAAATCAGCTATAAAAATTGACCTCACCCCCATTCCCTCAAGAAGTCAATAGCAATCTTTGAATTTCTTGTTTGTCTTTCCCTCTTGTAAATAACCTCGTATCTAATGAAGATCAGTTTGCAAAGATGAATCCCAGGGAGTTAATAATCTATCAAATACAACTACTTAAAAGAGAATATGAATCCTTAAGTGGAAATAATACCTGGCTTTATGTAGCAAGTATTATCAAAACTGGGCAGAGGATAATACTCAGCATTGGAGATTAAAGAATAAGATATTCTGGCCATTGCCTGCACATCCGTAGCCCTATTCCACAGTCTAAAATGAGCGTTCCACAAAGGACCTCTACGCCATCAGAATCCTTAGTCTCTAAATTTCAAAGCTCCTTTTATGCTACTGTATACCACAACAAAATACCTTATTTTCTCTAGGTCCTAGGAGCTCTTCCTCAAAGGGCACAGTCCTACTGACAACTGTGCAGAATAGGACTATGAGGCATATTTTGGAGCAGTGTTGTAAAGACAATTCCTCAGTCATTTGGCATGACAGAGGCAGAGACCTGACTTAATCCTTTGCTCTTGCTCACCTTTCAGTAGCCATAGGACCTCTTGAAGCCTCAGTTTCTTTATCTTATTTAGAGGATTATGTACTTTGTATACCGAAAACACCTCGTATACAGTAGGCATTCAATAAGTGGTAGATGCTATTGAGTTGTTTTAGAGTTTCATTTTACATGCATTGTTATGTGTTGAGGTATTTCGGTCCAGAGCTGCTATCAATGTTCCCTTTGGTAAAGGGGACTAAATTAAATAGAATTACTGCATCTCATATTTTCAAGTAAGTATCAGGGAACTAAAATGGTACCTTTGATAATCTTCCAGACTATGGCAAAAGAGACCCACTATGCAACACAGGGGACATGACTGAGAGAAGGGTGGGAATGACAAAACATCTCAAATTTAAACTTTTGATTCTCCGTTCAAAAGAGACTATATACATTTTCAGAGATAGACTAACAGGATTAAAAGAAGACACTACACAGTCTTAAATTTATATTTTGTTACCTACAACTATACTTCCTAGAGTGCACTGTGACTTGGTATATTTCATCAATTCTCTAATTAGCATGTGAGTAGCCCAATGATATTGTATTGTACTTTTGTTGTTAAAGGCATTACTTTTTAAAATGCAAACATTTGTAACACAGAAGAATTTGATATCCTATTTTGGCATGTCTTCATCTGTTGATACACTGGGATCCTCAAATAACAAAGTGATTTAAGCCTCACTTTACCTCGAAAAGGTTCTGCCACAGTGTAAAGAAATTCATTGATTATCTAGTGTGATACAAAATATAGTTTTACTCTGATAGTAAATCCATATTTAATAGTAATAATAATGACAGGAATTCACTTTTATTGATCTTGTACTAAGCATTATACAGAGTACTTTTAAAAGCACTGCCTCATTGAATCCTCTCAACAATCGTATGAGATAGGTACTATTATTCGTTTCACTTCACACATGAGAAAACAGAAGCTTAGAAAAGTTAAATAACTTGCCCAAATAGGTCGCACAGTGTCTGAAACTCAGTGGTCAAACGCCGAAGCCGATGCTCCTCCCCAGAACACTCTAGCGTATTGTATAGTGACCCAGACTGCTTTCATTGGCCTATTTTTGTTGTGTTTTTTTTTTTGTATTCTGACTATTTACTTTTCCAAATTAGTTGTATGTTTTTAAACACATGCTTCTGAAACCAGCCTTGTGTTTCATGAGGTTATTTTCTGAGTGTCCTTAAAAATAAATGGTTCTTTACTCCTCCTTTAAGGCATCTCTTTCCTTCACCTCCAAGCGAAGCTTTCTTGTTTCCCTGGCACAACACAGCGCCTCAATTCCCCTTCCAGTTAACAGTGAACACAGCTTCCTTTTTGCTTCCTCCACTTCTCTCTCTCAAGCCCTTTCCCAAGTGTCTCCCCAGTCTGATGCCAGCTGCCTCAGGCCACTGCCTCCAGACGGCCCTCTGGTTTGCCACCCCTGTGCTGCTAGGTCTGAGTATGCTGGAACCTACAGACATCTGCACCCCGCTCTGCTGACCACTGTGGTTACAAGAGGCCTCTTTCGAGTGCAGACAGCCAGTCAGCCAAGTCGAAATTTATACCAGAAATCTATTACCTAATTTTTAAACAAAATGACATGAAATCAGACTTGAAGATATCAAAAACATGTCTAGTTTCTGATTTAAGCAAGAAAATCCACATTGTTACTGCTTCTACCACAGAATAATTTACTGCAACAGGAGTTCTGGATCTTATGCCAAAAATGAGGTCCTCTAACCAATGTCAAGGCCAATTATCTTGTGGTAAATCCCACAACAAAAGCAGACTATTGTGATTAGAGTCAGAAGCACCACCCAGAGAAGCTGGAAAGCTTCTGGGGATTTCTTAAGGTTAGTTTTTACTCTTTTTTTCTCCCTGTGTGTCTGCTTAAATAAACTACCAGAAACTTTGTGTGTGGGCACTGGACATCCTAGATTAGTCTGAGAGACAATGAAAGGGGTTATCATTTGGGAGTGATCTGTCGCCTGTTTGTTTTGATTTGAGCAGAAGCCATGCTGCAAGGCTGTGCGCTAGTGACAGGCCCCTTCGGTGTGTCACAACCTCTTCCCTTCCCTCATCTCCTTCCCCAAAACACTGCCAGTAGCCGTCCTGTGGTTTCCAACCGCAGGACAGCCCAGGTGGTTAAATGCAGGAACACTTACCCCACAGTAAAGAACTGCCTCATCTCCTGTCTCCGAGATCTCATCAGTTGCTTATACTCCCCAATCCGGAGCTTTTTGCCATCAACAATGCAGGTGCGTTTCGGTCGAGGTTTGTATTTATAGTTCGGGTACTTCTCTAAGTGGATCTTGCTTAGCCGGGCCTGCTCCTCATAATAAGGTTGCTTCTCTTGGTTGGACATGGATTTCCAGCGAGACCCTAGACATAAAAATAGCTTTAAGTACCCAAGTGGTCAAGGCAACGTACTCCTGGCAAATAACTAGATATACCTTCCCACCACTTCACTCACCCGTGCTCTGAGTAGCGCCTATTACCACATACCATCGAGCCACACAACTAGTGTTTTAGACTATAGAGCAAAGAATAATTTGGATGTGATACATTTATTATATTATTTCTCTCAATAACTTAAAGCTGATGCTACAATAAGTATATTGCTTTAAAACATGTCTTTGCTGCTTAAGATCGTCTCCTACACCAAGGTCGTTTCCCCATCCATCTGCCTAGGGTTAAAAACCTAAACTTCCTAAGTACACTTTGGAGTATGATAGAATTCTCAGGAAAAACTCTCTTGGTTCCAGAAATTCAAACATCTCCCACCTTTAGTGAAGCTGTCCTTTGATAAGATGTTAGCAGATGTTGATATTCTTCCAAATATAAAAACCTAAGGTGCACACTGTATCCCCTGGCCTAGGGTAATTAAAAAGCCTACACTCTACTTAAGAAGTTATAGCTTTAGAACCGGAAGGTACAGTGGAATTATATATATATATACCATTTTCAAATACTATAAACATTCATTCAAAACCATACCAATGAAAGTACAAAAATTTTTAATATGGTTTATACAGGAAGAAGGAAAAGTATTCACTCCTCTAATATTGTTTATAAAGAATTATCTAAACACTTGACGAAGAAGGGATGTGTTTTTTTACGTGTATCAAATTGCATTTTTGTGTCTCGCTGGTGAATAAAGCGGTAACAGCTGTGCTGACTGGATGTCAGCTATTCTTCAGTGGAGATTTTTCATACATAAACAAATGGAAAAGTTGTACAAATATTCTCTGCAGCCAGCAATATCCTGGTCTGTTTTAATAGCACATCCATTCCTGTTTTTCCTGATTGTTGTGCAAAAGTTGTGTAGAGAGTCTACATGGACAAGCTTCTCTGTGTTCGGGTGGCTCCCAGCAGCTTAAAGCCCCAGTTAAGGTTTTTGGTGCTCTTAAAATTCTTGTGCTTAAAAGTTTACATTTTAATGAATATACTTACTATACTCTTAATTTTTTTCATGAATGCCCACCAATAATATAGATTCCCCACAGATGCCAAAATGGAAACAGAGAGGTCCTGTGCCCATTGGAGAGCTTACTCATACTGCTAATAAAATGGCCAAAAAGGGAAAATTTCAAAGTTAGATATCAAAATTTAGGGACAGAGAAATAATGATTTTCTTTTGAATGTCTATTAATTAGAAAAAATTTTAATATATATATTAGGACCATTTTGGTTTGAAAGGTATTTAAATTTATAAGAATAATGCCCCTATGTATATCTCTGAAACTCTAAAAATAAAACCCCACTTACCTGTAATGACATTTAGTATCCATCTTGAAATTCAAAAGTCAAAAAGAAAAAAAGGAAAAACTTGTATTTTAACATTTCAACACTATTTGATCTTACGTATCTTTAAAATTTTCTTAGGGGTTGCTGCCTCAAAATGTCTCAGAATCAAGTTAAATTATTTATACAGTGACAAAACATGTGTATTTGTGTATGTCCAGATCATTGATATTTACTCAGGTTAAATATTTATTGCTTTTGAACAAAACATTTAAAAAATGAAAACCACAGTTTAAGTCTCTAATGTTTTTCGGCTTCTTAAACGGCTGCCTTTGAGATTTTGTCACATCATGACAGCTTAAATAGAACAGTGCCTTCTGTGTTTTTTCTTTTTAAAGAGGAAACATGTTGACTGTAATGCTGCATGTTGAATAAAATACGTTCAATATGTTAAGCACAATAGTTCCAAACTGTATAATCTGCACTAGGCAAGCTTTACACTAATAGAACAAGGCTTGAGTTTAATCCGGAGAAACGGGAGAATCACTCTGGCAAGTTACCACAAAATGGGCCTCTGCCCTGTGGTCTCTGTGTTCAACTCACTGCTATGAAATTTGAACTAGTCATATCTTATTAAAGTAAATGTAGTTTTATTTTACAAGTTTTAAAGTTATCATTAGAGGCACTGTTCTACACTCCATAAATTTCACACTATTTGGGGGCTCACCCCTAGCCCTTGGTGAGTTCTTTCAGAGGGACATATGAGCCCAAGAATTCTAAAGCAGAAAACTGTAGGGTCTGTGAGTGTTTCCAGGGTTCCACAGCAACTTACGGATTTTAAAAGACTGAATTAAGAAAAGGAGGTAAAGCTTGTCTCCATGATTCTTATTTTGCAGTGACCTCTCAGAGTTGCCCTATTAACACATACAATAAATAGTTTTGTCTCTAAAATAAGTTTTTAGTCAGTCCTGCCCTGGCACCTGGTGGATGTACTAACTCCTAAACCTAAATGCTACGGTGCAGGGTGGGGAATGCAGAGATGATGACAGTCTCCTGGGGCAGCTTGCTGAGCTCCACCTAACTTCTACAAACCACAGTCTCCCTTAGGTGTCACATTAGGCCCCTTCTTTCCGCTCGTTAGAAGATCAGCATCAGCGGCTGCACTCACCTAAGATTTTGCTAATGTTGGAGTTATGCATGTCAGGAAAGGCCTGAAGGATTTTCCTCCTCTCATCCTTCGCCCAAACCATGAATGCATTCATTGGTCGCTTGATGTGTGGCTCACTGCTGGCCCGGCCACGGGCATCCCTGTAGACTCGTGCTTCAGCCACAGTGGCACCTCCTGTTGGCCAACAATAATACTGCTGTAGTTTAGCTGCAGAGCCATTCATTGCTTTACTTCCTGTAATGTCAGGGCAGGAAGAACAAGATGGGTGCAAAGCATTATTATCTGGAGACTGTTAACATAGCTTGCCACCTGGTTCAGCTGTTTTCCCTAGGCCCTTCTCTTCTTTTTAAATTAACTGTTGGAAGCAGAAGACAGTTTTAGATGACAGTTCTACAGGCTCTTCTGAGGTAGGCCTCAAAGACACACTGGGCAGAATTAATTTTGCATGTTTTTATATACCTAGTACATTTTTACTACAATCAATTCCAGGTAGCCTTTCCTGCGTGATTTCTCCCTTCAAAAGCAGGCTCTTACCTATCATTTTAGCCTCATTTGCCAAACATTGCAGCCACTTCAAACAATCTCTTACCCCAAATAGAACTCTCTTCTGCAGTACTGTGCCTTGGCCAGTGCTCCCCTCACTGCCTGGAAGCCCCTTCTACTTCTTCATGCTAAATCCCACTCATTCTTTAAGGCCTATTCAAATGTGGTGTGTTTCATGAATTAATTAGTAATCCAATGATAACTATTAACTGAGCAATTACTATGTGTTAGGCTTTATGCCAGGTGCTAGGTATACAAAAGTGAATAAAACAGCACCTGCTTTTAAAGGAGCTCACAGTTCAGGGAGGAGACAGACCCCAAACAGACAATTGTAACAGAGTGTATGGTAAGTGCTCTAATACTGAAGTAAACAGGGCACCAAGAGGGTGCCAGTAGACGGGAGAGTGAGCTAATGCCTCCTAGGAGAGGTGACATCTAAGCTGAGTCTTGGAGGATGAATAGGAATTAGCACGTGAATTGGGGGGGGGGCAGTAAAGACCCGATGGGAAGGGTAATTCAAGCCAAAGGAAGGGCATTTGCAATGATGCCTCCCAGGATGCATGCATTCATTCCTCTTTCTTTCAATGTTACATGCTCCAGAGAAATTACGTGCTTATGTGGCTATCTCTCTCTAATATTTCCATTCCATCCCCAGGAATATGAGACCCCTGAAGTTAGTGTTTATGTTGCACTCATTTTTGTATCCCCAGGGTTTTCCATGTAATAGATACTCAAATACTTATTAAGTAAAGGATTGTTCAGTTTTCAACTCATATGCAAAAGTAGTAGACTAAAAGGCGGTCATTTCAAGGGTCCTGATATATTTTTCTGCTGTGTGAGGGTAGTTCTTTAACATCCCCTATGAAACTATGTCTAAATTCCTGACATTTTATAGTTTCCAAAGAAGTGACCACAGTAACCTACTAGATTGAAACCTTCTTGAGGATATGGCAGGAACTGGCTCTCCTTCACTGCTGTATCCCTAGGTTCCAATAAAGCACATGGCATACAGAGTTTCAGTTAGTAAAATACATGCAATTAATGAATGGTTGAATAAATGAATCAATGAATGAACATAGCTCTTGCTTGCTTTCATACCCCCTACCAGCATGATACACTGATGTGTGCTTTACAGGTGGCAACTACTATATATCTCCCTATAGATTGAGAACCCCTACAGTTAAATGTAAAGTTGGACTGATGGCCTCAGCCAGGGCTTCTACTGCACAAACAGGAAAGCCTACTCCCAAAAGTTTAGAAGCAAAATATACATTAAAACCTACATCTCTACATTTTGGAAAAAGTAAATCCTTTCAGCTCAGTGGAGTGATTATACAGGAACAACATGACCCAATCCATCTCTGCCCTTCTACTCTATTTCTAGCTACCTTGATTAAGTAGAAATTTGTTTGTGTCAAAGCTAGGAATAAATTAGAACATTAAAGTACACTATTATTTGGCAAATATGGTCATCATTTATTGCAAACAAAAGACAGAATAAAAGGGCTGAACTGGCTAATATTGTCAATTCTTTTCTGAACATGAAGAAGGGCAGAGGGGCCCATTTCTGAAGACCATGCAAAATAAAATATTTTATAAACAGGCTTTCTTTTAGGCCGACTAGACAGACTGATCCCTTACATGAAAAGTCTCAGATCCCAAGATGCATAACTAATATGCTACCTTTTTGCCACCATACCCACAGTACATTAATTTCATTTAAAATGCACTGACCATACAGGATAAATTGATTTCACTTTATATGGGTTTGACAGCCATGTTTATTGTGCAGTGAAATGTAGTGTAGCTTCCAGCTGACAATATCCATCAACACAGGGCAATATGCTGACTGCTGGGCCAGATGAAGGCATACATTACTCTGGAAGTGAAACACTCATTCAGATACGACAGTGTCTTCTCCTGAGGATCACCATGGTAATTTATGATGCCCTCAGTGCCATTACTTTACAACTGACATGAATTCAGCAATTTATATACTTGCATGCATACATATAAAAGGAGACAGGCTTGTGGAGAATGTCAGATGCAAAAACATTTCAATATTATTCTAAGTTAACGACTATGCTACAGGTGATTAACATTTGAGATCTGCTTTTACTGTCATAGCTTTTCTTCACCTCTAGCAACACCAAATAGCCAGCTTCCATTTATTTATTCACTTACAAGATGTATTTCATTGTTAACAGGCAGTTTTAATCTCCTACAGACTGATCATCGTAGATTTTTAGACTCTGGTTTTAGTAGATCTTCTACTCCATACCAATTGATTCTCCCAGACATGTCCATACCTAACCCAATCTCTCTCCCTCTCATTCCATACTGTAGTCTTAACATATCCTTCCTACTCACTTCTACCTGACTAAATTCCACCCTCTCCAAGGAATAGAGTTCAGGTCCCACCCTACCAACTGTCCTACACTGACCTTGTCTGTCCTCCCATAGTACATATTATTTACATGACACTGACACTGAATTAATTACACAGCAGATCTCTAGTCTCACAAGAAATACTCCCAGAAATTGAGAAATTCAAGTACAGTACATAGTATAAAAATGTGAATTAAGAAAGGGAAAACAGAAAACACCAGGGTGTATGCACATGGTTTTTTTCTTGTCTCCTTTTCTCTCTCCCAAGCAGAGTCAACTGCAAAATGAATGGGACATTCCAAATTAAAACTAGAAATGTTGTATTAATGAACCAAGATTTGGGAAGAAGAAGAGACTTATCCAGAGAGACCAAAAGTTTTGAAACTACTTTTAAATTGGATCTGATACATGATCAGAGTCAGAATTTTAAGAAAATATAAAGGGGCCATAACATCAAAAGAATATTTAGAAAGTGTTCCTTAACTTCCCAAAACTGCTTCATGAAACAAACTGGTGAGGGAATTATTGTTGTAGCAATAAAAATACATATGACTGTATATATGTGTATAAACTCAGAAATTTAAAAAGAGATTGTATTTTAGGAAATCCCTTTTAAACAGATAAGGAAAATTCTATATAATAATATAGAATTATTTTTAAAAGGTATGCTATTAGTCTGAATATTTGAAGCCTAAAATTGACTTTCTGCTATAATTAACTTTAGAATCTACATATCAAATATGACTTCATGCTGCTCATTTATTTTCAGAAATAACATCAAGTTAAAAAGGGGTGGGGGGGAGGCAATTCATTCTAAAGTAGCCAATGCTCTCTGGCAGAATCCAGAGTTATCCTACGGAATTGCTCATAATTCTAAGAGGCAGATTCTTTTACTTTTAATAGCAGAGGAATCATTTGTGAGTTCAATGTTCATAATATGTCTTCTCATGGAAAGCAGTTGGAAGCAGCCTAGACCTACAGCTATGTACTTGGAGACTACTGCTTTCCAGCTGACCTAAGAGTCTTTAATTACCAGCAACACCATTCCTAAATAACGGAAGGTCAACAGTACCACACTAGGCAACAAGGGAAAGCACTGGTCCCCTTTACTCCAGGAATTCCTGGTCTCTCTATTTCCCTGAGTTTAATTCATCCTTCATCTCCCATATCACAGTCTGTGTAAAGGCAAACTTTCAGTTAGATGAAAAAAGAAGTCTATGAGGAAAAAACAGAAACTGACAAGGCAAAAACTTTCTTAGGGATCTGTGATTTAAACGATTGAAAGAGAATACAGAAAGTTGAGTTGTTCCAGGTGGGCTGGAAAGAAGGCCAGTTTAACCATCATAGCCTATGGCAATGGTCCTGAACTAATCCTAGAGAGGCCCCCTTCCTGGGTAAATGCCAAGGGTTATGTGAGTGAATGAGTAAGCGTTTTGTGTGGATTTGTGCATATATAAAGTTCTCCCTAAGGAGGAACTCTAGCAAATTCTATAATGTGCTTAGGAATCATTTATTTATGCATCAATTCAGCAAACACTTCTGACAAATTTCAGATGTACCCAGCATTGTGATGGAGTATACAAAGATAAATAACACATGTGCCTTGTTTTTAAGGAATTTGGTCCAGGGTGGGAAACAGATGCATAAATAGAAAATTACAAAACAGTGTAAGTGCTAACATGGGTAATTTCAAGGTACTATGAAAGCAGAGAAGGGAAGCTATTAACGTTGTTGGAGTGGACAGATATGAATAACGCGGAAGCTTCAGAGAGGAAGTACTGCTTGAGCAGTATCTTAAAGGAAGAGTAAGAATTTACCGGCAGGTATGAGTGTGAAAGCATTCTAGGTTGGAGAATGTGTGAATATAAAGGCACAGAGTTATAACAAAAGCACAGAGGGTTTTAGGGAATAAAAAGAATCTGGCTATGGCTTGAGTTTTTTTTTTAAAAATAGGGGAATACCAAGAGATTAAATTTGGAAAGTAAGTAGGGGCAAGATTGCTAAGTACCTTGACTTCAAAGCCAAGAAGTCTTTAAGGTTTTTATTATAAAAAAGCAGGGTAGTGACATGAACAAATGTGTTCTACAAGAGATCAAAATGGAAGCTAAATGAGAAATTACGACTGAATAGTCTCAATGATTACCAGTGAATTGGCAATAAAGAATACCGAAAAATAAGGTGAATAAATACCTCCTCACAGGCCCATTAAAACTTACATTTTGTCAGACAGAATGAATGTAATATAAGTAAAATATAGCACAAAAGATTCTCTTCTGGGATCCAGTTCTGGTAATGGCAGAATAACGTATATCAGACTAACTTTCAAGCAGATAATAATTATAAATGCTGGAGAAAATATGAAAAAAACAACCAGTTGAAGGTACTTGAGATCTACCAAAATTAAGAAGAAACTGCAGAGGATTCAATCTTAGAAAGAAAGAAATGTCACTGAGTAAACCCCCTGTTTTCATAGTTTTTCCATGAAGACACTCCCCAGTCTGAGTAGCATGGAGTGGCTAGAATGCAAACAGAAAGTCAGTCTTACTTGGCCTAATGTATCAGAAGAGACAGTTTGAGGCTTCTGAGTGCCTGACACCTGAACTTCACATGTATAGGGATGACTTCAATGATTCTGGTGGAAACCAGGGCTGTATATCTGAAAAATCTGAGCAGAAATTTCAGCTGATGCCCACTGCAAGGGAAACAGAATTTGGAGTTGAATCCTACAAAGTTAGAAAGTATTCATGAAAAATTCAGGCTTTCCACTGAAACCCCAGAGCGACCACTCTTTAGGAATAAAGACTGTATGCCAAGACTAAGGATTCATCTTAGCACTGAAGACAAAACTCAAACAGTCACTACCTAACAGTGCAAAGCTAAGCCTCCACAAGTTCAATGGGACCAGCAAGTATTTTAACTGCCTCCTAGCACAAAAATAAACATTCTTAACAGAGGAAGATAATAGAAGCCAGAGTCTCTACAATTTATAATCCACACTGTACAATGTATAATAAAAAAAAAAACACTAGTTGTGCAAACACCTAGGAAAATGTGACCCAGAGACACCCCCCCCCAAAAAAAATCAACAGAAAGAAACTGCAATGGCTCAAACAGTGTAATTAGCAAACAAGGACTTTAAAGTAGCCATTAAAAATATGTTTAAGGATATAAAGGAAAAGAATATCATAATTAATGCATAAATGGGGGAACTCAGCAGAGAAATGAAACTATAAAATGAAAAATGGAAATTCTAGAACTGAAAGATGTATTTGAGATGAAAATACACTGAATGGAGTTCATAGCATTTTCAAGTGCAGAATAAAGGGTCAATGACCTTAAAAATACATCAAAAGAAATTAGCTAGTCTCAAAAACAGAAAGAAAAAAAGCTGAAAAAGTAAGCAGAGACTTTGCAATATGTAAAACAATATATCGTCCTAAGTGTAACTGGAGTTCTAGAAAGAGAGGAGAGAGAATCATGACTGAAAAATATTTGAATTAACACGGGCTGAAAATTACCCGAATCTGGTGAGAAACATCACCTTACAGGTTCAAGACATTCAGACAAATGCAGGCAGAATAAATACAAAGAAAACCATACCTAAACACTAGTCAAACTGCTGAAAACCAAAGACAAATGGAAAATGCCAGAGAAAAAGGACACATAATATATACAATGAAACAATAATGCAAATTATGGCTGATTATTCATTAGAAACAATGAAGACTGGAAGCCTATGGAATATCATTAGACTGCTAAAGGAAAAAAAATCAATGTAGTCTTATCCAATGAACATATGCTTCAAAAATGAATGTAAAATACATTTTCAGACAAAAGCTGAGAGAATGCATTACCTGCAGACCCATACCAAAAGAGACATTCAAGGAAATTATTCAAGATGAAGAGAAATAACATCTGATGGAAACTTAGGTATATAGGAAGAAAAGAAGAGCATTGAAAATGATAAATATGTGACTAAATTAAGAAACTTTTTTTCTTCTCTGGATTTCATAATAAACAGCTGATTGTTTAATGTTTTTAAAAGACAAGGGACTATTTAATACAAAATACAACATTGCATCATGGGATTTATAATATATGAAGAGGTAAAACACATGAGAAAAATAGCACACTGGCACAAAGGACAAAGGTAGTAAATGTTAAATGTTGCTTTATTTTATGAGTAGTAGTATAATTTTAACTGTAAGGATATTCAAATTAAGAATGAACAGTGAATCTAGAAAAAACA
Organism: Balaenoptera acutorostrata; assembly: GCF_949987535.1. NCBI lineage: Eukaryota > Metazoa > Chordata > Mammalia > Artiodactyla > Balaenopteridae > Balaenoptera > Balaenoptera acutorostrata. Next base: position 41,415,490 of record NC_080072.1, on the reverse strand, counting down.
ATTTTTTAAAAAATACAAAGAGGTATAGCTAAAACACCAGTACAGTAATTCAAATGGAAGACTAAAAAGAGGATTCAGAAGGAAACAGTAAAAAGATCAGTGGTTGTAAAGGGGAGGGAGGGATAAATAGGTGAACACAGAGGATTTTGGGGGCAATGAAAACACTCTGTATACCATAATGATAGATACATGTTCTACATTTGTCCAACCCCAAGGAATGTACAACATCAAGAATGAACCCTAATATAAATGATGGATTTGGAGTGGTTATGATGTGTCAACATAGGTTCATCAATTATAACAAGTGTACCACTCTGGTGGGATGTTGATGATGGGAGAGGCTATGCATGTGTGAAGGCAGGGAGCATATGGGAAATCTCTATCTTTCCCTCAGTTTTATTGTGAAACTTAAACTGCCCTAAAAAAAAAAAAAGTTTTCATAATAGTAGCTTAGAAAAAGGATTCAATTAAGCAAAAGGAAAAAAAGGAATAACAGAAAACCAAAAACTGAGGGAACAAATAGAAAAACAGCAAATTGCAAGACTTAATCCCATCAAAATTAATAATTACATTAAATATAAATGAATTAAATAATCCAGTTAAAATTGCAGATTTTCAGAATGGATAAAGAGTAGAAATCAATGAATAGGAAACAATTTACAAAGCCGAACATTGGTAATCTGAAAAGATCAATAAAATTGATAAACCGCTAGTGAGACTGATCTACAAAAAGGGAAAACAAAAATATCAATATTTGGATTGAAAGAGGGGATATCACTATAGATACTATTCACTTTAAAAGGATAGAAAGCAAATATTGTGAGTAACTTAATTCCAATAAATTTGACAACTTAGATGAAAAGAACAAATTCCTTGAAGGACACAAACTGCTAAAATTCACTCAAGAATACATAAGAAGTCTGAATACTCCTATAGCTAATAAAGAAATTCAATTTATAGCCAACAACCTTCCCACAAAGGAAACTCCAATCTCAAATGGTTTCACTGGTAAATTCTTCCAAACATTTAAGGAAAAACTAATAGTAGTCTTACACAAACTAAGAAAGTAGAGGAAGAAAGAATACTTCCCAAATTCATTTTATGAAGTAACAGCATACCCTGACAGAGATTTGAACATAAGTGCAAAAATTCTTAATATTAGCAAATTAAACCCAGTAATATGTAAAATTGATAATAAAACATGACCAAGTACGATTTATCTCAGGATAAATGAAGTTAAAAATGTAATAGTAATTTAATATTTGAAATCAGGCAATGTAATTTAACAAAACAAAGGGGAAAAAACATGATCATCACAATAGATTCAGAAGATGGTTTTGACAAAATGCAATACCCATTCATGACAAAAACTCTCAGGAAACTAATAATAGATAGGAATTTCCTCAATCTGATAAAGAACTTTTAAGAAAAACCTGTAGGACATCATACTTAATAGTGAACTACTGAATGCTTTCCTCCAAGATGAAGAGCAAGGCAAGGGATGTCCACTCTTACCACTGTTAATCAACATTCTTCTGCAGGTAAAGAAATAAAAAGCATGCAAAATGGAAAATAATAAGTAATGTTATGTGTATTCATAGATAATAATTGTTTACATAGAAATCCTAAGAAATCTGCAAAATAATTACTAGAACTAAAAAGTAAATTTACCATTATTGCAATATACAATATAAAAGTATAAAAATCAACTGTACTTCTATATACTAGCAGCAATTTAAAAAATAATTTCTTAAGTTTACATTCACAATAGCATCAGAAAATAAAATTCTTAGGAATAAATTTAACCAAAAAAGTGTGCAAGACCTCTACACTGAAAACAATATAACATTTGTGAGTTCAATAAAGTAAACCTAAATAAATGGAGGAATACAACATGTTCATGGATCTGAAGACTCAATATTGTTAAGATGTCAATTCTTTACAAATTTATTTATAGATTCAACCCAATCCTATTAAAATTGCAAAAGACTGTTTTTAGAAATTGACAAGATGATTTTTAAAACTATATGAAAAATAAAGCAGTAAAAACATCCAAAACAAACTTGAAGAAATTTGGAGGATTCAAACTACCTGATTTCAAGACTTACAGTAAAAAATACTTTGTGACATTGTAAAAACTAGAGTAATAAAGACAGTGTGGGATTGTTAAAAGAATAAACAAATGTATTATATTAACGCATATATGTGGAATCTGAAAAAATTGGAATGCATGATCTTATTTACAAAGCAGAAAAAGAGACACGGACATAGAGGACAAATGTATGGATACCAAGGGGTAAAGGTGGGGGTGGGATGAATTGGGAGATTGGGATTTACATATATACACTATCGATACATATATATCGTATATATATATATACACACACATATACACTATGTATAAAACACATAACTAATGAGAACCTACTGTATAGCACAGGGAACTCTACTCAATGCTCTGTGGTGACCTAAATGGGAAGGAAATCCAAAAAAGAAGGGATATATGTATGCGTATAGTTGATTCACTTTGCTGTACAGTAGAAACTAACACAACACTGTAAAGCAACTATACTACAATAAAAATTTTTAAAAAAGAATAGACAAATAGATCAGTGGAACAGAATAGACAGTCTAGAATTAAATCCTCCTCACATATATGGTCAATTTTCAATAAAGACTTAGGCTATTAAAAATGATCATTTTTTTCAACACACAGTGCTAGAACAAGTAGACAAATATGGGGAAAAAAGTAAACTTTGACCTCTTAACACACATTACACCCAACAATTAATTGAGGTGAATCATAATTTAAAACAAAAGGAAAAACTATAACACTCCTCGAGGAATATCTTGGAGAATATTTTAGTGACCCTGTAGTAAGCAAAGATTCTTAGATATGGCAGATAAAGCACTAAATATACAAGAAAAATAATAAATTGAACTTTATCAAAATTAAGACTCTGCTTATCAAAAGTGATTGTTAAGAAAATGAAATGTTAAGGCCCAGACTGGGGAAAAATACACGTCTGACAAGACTTTTATCAAGAATATATAAAGAACTTCTACCAAAAACAAAAAGTAAACAATCTAATTTAAAAATAGGCAAAAAGACTCATAAAAAAACCTTACAGAAGAAGATACAGTTATGGCCATTGAGCACATGAAAAGGTATTACATGTCATTAGTCATCAGGAAAAGGCAATTAAAGCCACATGCCATTTTGCACCCACTAGAATGGATTACAACACTAAATGTTGGCAAGGATATGCAGCAACTGGAACTCAAACATATTGGTAGTAGAAGTGTAAAGTGGCATAACCATTTTGGAAAACAGCTTGGCAGTTTCTTTTAAAGTAAAATACACATTCATCGATGACCTGCAATTCCATTCCTAAATACTTACCCAAAACAAATGAGAACTTTTCAGAATATAATAGCACTTTTATTCAGAATAACCAAAGGCTGAGAATAACTGGAAAATGGACAAACTGTGGTATATACATACAATGGGATACTATCCAAAATAAAACTATTTCAGTGCTTAGTTCAAAAAAGGTAAAAACAAAAGTACCAAAGTAAAACAGGAAACCAAACAAACGAACGTAAGTGATATTTTTCTGAAAGATTCTTTTCTCTGTAAACCTGAGTGTGTGGCATATTCAGGCCATTGTGAACTCAAAAAAAAAAAAAAAGAGTCTCATTTAGCAAAAAGAATTATTAAAAGGGGCAAAAATGCTACAATTGGTTGCTTACTAATAAAAAGAGACAAATATAATATACACCATTGGGTCCTTGACAATCACACTATTTTAGACTACTTGAGTCTATCAACAGAAGAGTTAATTTTCTCCTGTGGGATTTTGAAAGAGTTACATGACACATTTGAGTTAACAGAGAAAATGATCATGAGTGCATCAGAAACAAAAATGTAGAAGATGAAGGAATATTAGAAGCAGACATGAAAAATTAGGAAAGGAGGAAGTTATTAATATGACATAGGTTGGATTTTTTTCACCAAGTTTATTCCACCAAATGTATCTTAATATTGTAGAGGTCTAATTCACTACGTTGTAGGGATGGCTGACAGCTGTCTGTCTATGATTATGGAAGTTCTGCTAACTTTGCACTCCGACTTACTGCCAGAATGTGAACTTACTTTCATTATAAGAAGGCTACTTGAAATTCAAATTTGATTTCTTCTTGGAAAATAAAAGAGATGGATGATTTGGCTATCCCAGTGGTTTACTTGGCAGGAAAATACATTCCATGGTTGAGCGAGAACCTTAATCATTAGAGAACTGATGTGTTCATCTTCAGAGAAGGAGGGATACCAGCAGTGGAAGAGTACGGTTTGAGCTCTGTCTTTTATAGAGGATTAGCTAGATAGGTTAGCAAAGAATGACTTACTGATGGGTGTCATGATTTAAAGACATCAAATGCAAAATATGGATGCATAGTTCTTCTGAACTAGAGGTTGGTTAAAGAAAAAAAAGGAATCAGAGGTACAGCAACAAAAGATGAATAACCTGTGGTACTTTGATTAAAGTGTTAATTCTTCATTTGCATTCTTCAATGCAGGGGAAAGCCATAGGAAAATTTTCATTTCCTTATTTTCATTTTAAGCCTCTTTAATCCCTACCTACCTCAAATGCCCTACTTACCTCAAGTATTGAACTTATCTATACCATGAAATTTACTGAATAAATTAGATAGATAGATGATAGATAGAGATAGAGATATAAACATATATAGTGTACACATAAAGAAAAAATTCCGCTGGACAATTTGGAAACAGACATTTCACTAATTAGAGTACCAAAGTAATTCTTTTAAAGAACAGTTTATGTTTTTCAATAGTCTAGACCAGAGATCAGTTTCCAGAATAGAAACACCACGTGTACTAAGGAATTTTACCTACAATAACATTTACAAAGTGCTTTCAGTAAATACATTATCTCAATCCTCCTTACAATCCTTTGAAATGCGTAAGAGGGTAAATATATTCACTTCACTTTATAGATGAGGAAACCAAGGCTCAGAGAGGTAAGTTACCTGCCTCTGAAATAACCAGCTGCTAGTATATTGCTAACAAGGAACAGAGCCAGATCTAGAACCTAGGTCTTCTGACTTTAAGTCTAGTGCATTTCTCCTACACCAAAGCTACCCCAGGCACTATTCAGTGACATGAAATAACTCTGAATCTCAAAGCCCACCATTCCTTGGCTGGAACATTGCTTTCCCCCTGTAAGGATGCCATTTCCCTGCACTGTCAAGCACATTAAAGGAGTCTATTACCAATTATGATGTTCATGCCACTATCTAATTGGTCCAAAGATGCAAGAGCATGCAAAGAAAGCACTAAGGAGTGAAATTACAGCAGGGATTAAAACAATGCTAAATTAATGCATTCCTTGGTTGCAGGATTATGAGCAAGTGCTATTGTAGAAAAGGCTTCTATTTTTTCCTATTGGAAACTCCATTCTCTTTAAAAGATCAACAAGAAGAACCAAAAGGGAATTCCCTAAGGTCAGCTCTGAGGAAACATAAACCTCTAATTCAATAACTCTGCTACTGCTCTGAAAAAGGGCTTTATTATTGCAACATCCATATGGAGCCAATTGGACATTAATGACTAATCAATCCCTCCCCTTTCTATTCTACTTAAAGTGTCACAAACCATGTTTAGATTAGCCCATTTCCTGCTTAGGATTGCTCAAGATGTCTTTTGTTCTTTCAGGACCAGCCTGATGGAGGCAGCTTAAACAAACACCACGACCAGAGTGGCGCAGGAGTTATAAAGTGCCATATGTGAGTGAACAAAGGGCCTATACTAAAGCCTTTTGTGGTATTTGTTAATGTTTTTCATCTGAGCTTAAAAAGGCTTAATGACTTTGTGGTGAGCTGATGCATGTGGCTCGTGGCTTTGCAAAATGAAGGAAATTCTAACCAGTGATACACCAGGCTGTGTTTTCAAGGGTCTCCTGCTTGCAGTTTTGCTGCCCATGTTTACTTTCTTTTTTTTTTTTTTTTAATTCTCAAGTTATATTTGCTTTACACAGACAGCTCAACAGAGCCCTTTATCTTATTTCAACTACAGGATCCTAGGGCAACTGAGATAACTTATGTGATTCTTTATTTTAATGACCTGAAAGTAGCACAGAACATCAAATACTCTACTTATTATCTATTTGCTATTTGTATGCACAGGAGAGGGTTTACAAGCTGTTGAGTCCAGGCAGAAAGGCATTATTTAAGTTTGAACCAGAGACCACTGTGGAGGAAATAAGACAAAAATAGGTTCTGGCTCCCTAAGTTTTCAGGAGAACCAGTCTCAGATTCAAGCAGATTCCCTTGGAGAATACAGAGGCTGGTGAAAAGCTGGTAGACTAAATAATTCATGTTGCTCAGCAGCTTCTGGCTTCATCCAACTCAATATACTACCATAGACTCTACATGAAATTAAGAAGCACAAACCAAGATGAAGCAAATCTCAGAGTTAGTTAACAAAGATACTACTAAATCCATCCTCTCATTTCCACCCTTATCACTCATCAATTGCCTTGGCCTCATTCTCTCTGGTGGACTATTTTAAATACCAGCCTTCTAGCTGAATTTTATTTCCAATTTTGAGTCCCCAGTCTCTACTTAAATACCTCTTCCTAATTTCAGCCAGGGTAATCCATCACAAATGCAATTCTGACCAGAGCACTCCTATATTAAAGTCTTCAATGGCTCCCTAATGCCCAAAAGATGAAGTCCAAACTCCTTAGTATGGTATTCAAGGCTCTCCATGACCTGGCTCTCTACTATGTCTCTAGTTTCATCTCTAGCTACTCTACTTGAAAATCTTTTGCTTTATAATACTGAACTACTTCCGGTTCTCTATATACCATGTTGTTTTATACTAGGAGTCCATGCTTTCCCTTTTCCTGGAATTTCTTCTCCATCTTGCAGTCAACTCATTCTTTGACTCATGTCAGGGATCATCTTGCCCAGACAGTCTTACCCGGTTTGTCAGGTTGGGCTAAGTATTTTAGGCTCCCACAGCACCCTGTGCCTGCCTCTATCTTACATTTGCTATATTTTATCCAAATTGCCAGTTGTATCTGCCCACCTTCTTCACTAGACTATGCACCTTAAAAGGGCAGGAACAACACTGTGTCTTATTCATAACTGCTTCGCTAGGGTCTGGTGCATAAGCTGGCATAAGGTAAGTACTCAAATGTCATAGCAGAGAGCATTTGACATCTTCGACAGTGAAAATTTTAGAGTGAGAGTCAGATGTCTACATGTTGCATTAGAACCTGGGAATTTCTGAAATCAGATTTTGTATAAATCCCATTTATTTCTTACATTCTGTTAAGTACTTTGCCTTACTTGAACCCTCTATAAAATAAAAATGGCTTTAATGGGAAAATGTACCCACAGTTGTTTGGAAGTCAGAGATCATTGGTTCTAATCTTACTTCTTTTATTGACTTTCCACACTGTACAAATCTGAAATCCTGGCCTCCCACTTCCGGGGAAATCCTGAAAGGATGATAAGGCAAGTTGGAGCTTTTTGAAAATATTAAATCTGAAAGCTATTCTAATGCTCTCGGGTTTGTGTAAAAATATACAACTGAAGTATATATTCAAATAGGCATATGATGGGACCTTCCCTAGATAGAGTCAACATGAAATGGATAAAACATGCTCATACAATTAGAGAATTTTAACATGAGAGGGATATTAAAGATCATCTAATCCACGTCTGAGGTTAGAGAGGTTAAATTGCCCAAATCTCATAGTTAGTAAATGGCAAAATCACAATGAACTCAAATGTAACTATTCCCAAAGTTTCACACTTGCCATCAAAGTAAATTTCTAAAATGGTCAGCTGAATTGTTTCAATGGTATCCAGACTTAGATTAAAAACTCTTAACAAAATTAATTAACAAAATTAATTTAATTAATTATTTAATTAATTAATTAAATTTAAAATTAATTTGTCCCAGGGAATCTGCCTTTTACTAGAATGAGGGATACAGATCACAGGTGCAGTAGAAACTAATTTTTTTAAGGTTAGGGATATAGAAATAGACAGTATTAGAAGGAGAGGGGGGCTTCCCTGGTGGCACAGTGGTTGAGCGTCTGCTTGCCAATGCAGGGGACGTGGGTTCGAGCCCTGGTCTGGGAAGATCCCACATGCCACGGAGCAACTGGACCCGTGAGCGACAACTACTGAGCCTTCGCGTCTGGAGCCTGTGCTCCGCAGCAACAGAGGCCGCGACAGTGAGAGGCCCGCGCACCGCGATGAAGAGTGGTCCCCGCTTGCTGCAACTAGAGAAAGCCCTTGCACAGAAACGAAGACCCAACACAGCCAAAAATAAATAAATAAATAAATAATAATTAAAAAAAAAAAAAAAGTGTGAGAAGGAGAGGGCACAAGGATTTGGGGTAGTCAACTCAATTTTGTAGTCTATCAAAACTTAGTTGCCCTGAGAATCTGGTGAAAGTATTTGAAAGGTACTTAATATTTGTGTGGTTTGAAAGATTGAAAAAAAAAAAAAAAACAACTTTCACAGGTTTCTATTTCTCATTAAATTTTTCTGCTTTTTAATGAAAACCAAGAGGAAAAAACTACTTCAACAAAGGCAACCAACTGAATCAGCTCATCTTGGAGAAAAATGGGAGTCAGTGTGGCTCAGATGCTATGCAGTTAGACAGATGTGGGTTTGAATTTTGATTTGATCTTTCCTAGGTAACCTTGGGTAAATTATTTCCCTTCTCTAAACTACAGTTTCATCTCCTTATAAGAGAGAGCTAATAATTTCTGCTTGTCTGGATCCTTGTGAGGATTAAGTGGGAACATAAATTTCCTAGCAGTGACTGGAACCCAGTACCCACTCATTAAACAGTATCTGCCTTTAGAAACAGCAGTAGTAATGGCAGTAGAGGTAGTAGAATGTCTATTCTAGTACCAGGAACATAGCAGGTGCTTAACTCATATTTGTTCCCTTTCTAGTCTTTCCCCATACCTGGGTGATACTTCCTATACTGCACAGTCCTGTCCTTCAGTGTAGTTATAAAATGAGCCCTTAGCTGGAGAGTGCAATTTACTACTTAATGGAGCCTCTTTTCTGACCCAAAGCTAAAAATATATTTCAAGAGTGTCCCTATGATATAGAACTAAAATGTATCGAATATGCATTAAGACACAATCAAAAAGACCATCTCACACCTCCCCAGTTCCCACCTGTGGGGCCTGTAACCAGACTATGCTGCTCAGTCCAAGACAGAAAAAAAGAAAAAAAAAAGAAGAAACCATTATCTTGAGAACTTATAGACCAGGTTTTTATAAAGGACTCACTGGAATAACAAAGAATTAGGATTACTGACTGTATAATAAATAAAGGGCAGGGAAGTTTCAGGGACATTTGACAATTGTTTTTCCTTTCTCCTCTACCAGCAGTTCTGTGACTCTGCAGCATGGAATAGCTGCTGTTATCATTTCTCATTCTGTCCTCATGCAGGATCAACCTTCCCAGTGAAAAGTCAGCGTATATTGAAGAAGCATGAAGTGATTTCTCTGCCATGAAAGTAAATATACATAAGCCAGTAAGGAGCAATTTTCATTTTTAGTAAAAATTTTAAATGGTTGAATATACTGCTTATGAAATTCTTCTCTCCAGGGCTGTGACTTGGGATATTAAGTTTTAGTTCAGAGTTACTTTTTACAGCCTACTCCTAAATGTAACAGTTTACAGTATAACGCAAATATCGATGGGTTCTTACACAATCTCTTCCCTCTGGTACCATGACCTAATTTGGGACATCATGTCTAAGGGTAAATATCCACTGAACAAAATCATTTTAAAAAGATCACTCTCCTCTAGTGAGAGGCAAAAGTACAAGACTGATCTGTAAGGCATCGAACAGTCACAGCAGACAAAGTGAAATCATATGTAAATGAGTATTATACCCAGGAGGAAAAGAGGTATTTTTAAAATGACTTGAATAAAAACCCTCCTAACACCTACTCAGCTCTCCCATGATGTAATATGAAAAGACAGCCATTGAATAGCCCCTCTGAAAGGACATTAAAGAGAACAGAGGAATAAAGAGACTAACAGACCACCAAGACCAACCTAATTTCTGCTTTTCCATTATTTTTAACCTCTATACATAATCTAAGTCAATCTTGAACAACTAAAGTTTAATGCCTTTTTAGTTGCTAGCAAAGTCCAAATTCCTCAGCCTGACTCTCAAGGCCCTCCACAATATGGAACCCAGCTATTTTTATAACATATTCAATTCAACAAATAATCACTGAGTATAAATATGTGGAAAGCTTTGTATTGGGCTTGGTGGAGAACACAGAGATGAGAAGTGACTCTTCCTTTCTGGAACCTCCTTGTGAATGTCCGTGTACTTTACCATTTCTGTGTCTGCTTGGATTATTCCCTCAACTGAAAGTTCTTCTCCTTCTCTTTGTTTTTCCAAACCTAGGCTTATCTCCAGCTATATTTCTATCAGACCTTCCAGAATCATGGCTGTCAACAAAGCACTGTAGGTTCCTCTTCTAAATAGCACTCTTTTCTGTTTCTCTAATGATGTACTATAACATATAACACCTTAGGTTGTTCTGCTTTCTGTGTATGCTAATATTATTATCCCAACTACATTACTAGCTCTTGAAGAATACAGTATAGTCCATCTTTTAAAAATCCTTCTCTCTGTGCTCGTAACAGTGCTATGTACATAAGAGATAATTGGTAAATTATAACTTGAACATGTGGGTGAAACTAAAGACTGGGGGACTCTGAGTAGGGATAGATCCTGTTTGGAAAGACCTGGCTATCAGAACTGGTGGCTCAGTCTACAGACAACCACCTCTAAAGAGGATGAAATGACAGATAGTGTGTGTGAACAAACAGTGATCGAGTAAAATGAGACAGTGTATCTAAAAGAAGGAGCTATTCAAAGATAAGAATTTCTTAGTTAAAGAAAAAAAAAAGATAGGGAAGTCAGTAACAGACAATAGGGGAGAGCTGGTCGGTTATTGAATTTTGTGAATAAGTTAGAAGCACAGTTATCAGAACTTGAAAAGAAGGAAAGGAAAAGAAGGAAAAAAAAGGTTGTTCTCAAGTTTGGTCTTGACCTTAAGCAGAGAGAATTTAAAGAGCCCACCAAATTAGCCTGAGACTCTTTAAATTCCACCAGCCTAAGGTTGGGCTGAATTCTACAGCCTGCAGATGGGAAGTCAAGTGGCTCTTGCTGCCAAGAGAAGAGGATTCTAGGGACAGGGAACTAGACAAGGTCCACACCTCAACAGTCACTACACAGTTAGTCCAGACATGGCAGATAGACCTCTATCAGCCAGCGTTTATTCTAATATGTTGGTTTATGTGAAGCAGACATATATACTGCCGAGGAACCATAGACTGATTTTGCAGTCCCACTGGGAACATGTGCCGGCTGTTCTTGTCTTGGGTCTAATTTTCATGGTAGATAGCGTTAAATCTTTTGTCACCCAGTTGCTACAGGAAGATGGGGGAGCACTTCTGTGTGATTCAGTAATGGCATAGACAAGCATTTCTTCCCCAGAACAGAGGGTATTCAGTCAGAAAACCAGATAATTTTGTGTGTGTGGTGACACTGTCAATGATACCTCTTTAGAGAAGGCAGCCCAATGAGAAACCAGCTCTTGGACAGGGCTAGGCTCCTCACTAAAGGGAGGCTGGGGCTTTGATTGGGTTTTCTAGCTTAAGCAACTCTAAGAAGCAGGTTGAATTCCCTTTATGGAGTATTAGGGGATGGAGTTATACAAGAATCTTGACATTTCACTCTCTTATCCCATCAGGACTATCCATCACTTGGAAAGTTCAATGGAAATTATTTTCTACCAACATTAAAAGTTATTTGGGAGCTTTTAAGACACAGCAAATATATTTCTTTAAGAGAAGTTTATTTGCTTGTTTAAGAGAGCTGCACTTTATATATAGTGCTGATATAAACTGGTGCACAGGATCCTCTAAAACTGTTTATATCCACAGTAAAATACATTTTTGTGATACCACAGAGTTAGTCTAGAGCCAAGGGCTTTTTGAACTCTGCTTATCTCCCAGCCTGTGTGGCTGTTACTCAGTTTTCACCATGTCTGGGGTCTCCCTGGCCACCCATCCTGGCCTCAGACCTCAGCCTGCTGGTTCCATACAGACTGCTTTGCCTATTCATTTTTCTGAGATGCCTGGAAATGCTATTTTAGGCAGCTATGGAAGGCCAGACCCATAAGCCCACAGCAAAGCTCTGGTTGGTGCTCCCTCTGGATTTCCCTGGGTCTTTTATTTTAATATGTGTAATTCCCCATCTTTTATTCTTGGTATACAATCTAGTACTTGGATACCTTCTTGGACAAAGACATCTCATCTCTGATATATTTCAATAATAATTTCACTTATTTTAAAGATGGTATGGTCCCTAATTTACACTTGTTACTTTCTAGTTGACTGAAAGGTGAATGATTTCAATTGTACAGCAGTAAGATAAGAGTTTAAAAACCAGAAATCATCTACACCAACTTCCTCACCTACAGCTGAGAAAATTCAGGGAAAGAAATTGACTTGCTTAGGGTAGAACAACTAGAATTTAAGTTTCCTAACCCTTGAGGAAATATCTGAAGGGGTGTCACGTGGAGAAATGGTAAGCTTTATCTTGTTGGAATCCAAAAGTCAGACTAGAACCAATGAGTAGAAGTTATAAGGAAGCAAAGACAAATAACAAAGAATTAAAAATTAGAACCGGAATGAGCTTCTCAGGAAGTAGTCAGTTTTCTGTCATGAGACTATTAGAGGCATTCGAACCGAAATGAGATGACTACTTGTCAGGGATATAAAAAGGGACTTCTTGGATGGAATTGTAAATTTGATTACATGTCTCTCCTTTATTCCAATTCTGCGAATCTAAATGTTGTGATGTGAAGCACTGTATTCTGGTGGGCTTGAACAAATAATGACCTTTACATTCCAAAGTGTAAGCAGATGTAGCCTTTAAATCCCTCCCCAGATTATACTACAGCTTGCCTCTGCTGCCTTGAATGAGCCGTGTATCACCAAGTCAATCTTCCTTTTCTACCAGGAGTAAGGATCCAGGGAGGGGAAAGGAAATGCGAAAAGCTTCAAAGATTTCCCAGAGTATGGATCAAAGGGTAAGCAGGATTTTTAGGAGAAGACATTCACATTAAGTGGTGCATTTTTTAAGGAAAAAGAGGAAAAGTTACAGTCCCTGTTATTTGTCTATAAACAGAGAGCTTAAGTTGACAATAATAAAGCTATCCTAAGATTTAAAACTTAGAAGCAATCAGAAGTTCACAAAAAAAATGAAGCTTTCAGAAGGGTTAAGGCCATCTTGGCTGGGATCCAATTCACAAATTCAGTACAAATCTATAAAACCTTTCTAAGCAAATCTGAGAACCTGAGAGCAACAGTTCTAAAAGGGGTTATTCTTGGTGCACATATCCATTTCCATTCAAAGCAATGCAAGTTTTTAATACATGGAGGACAGCACATCATTACAGTTCCAACCCAGGGTCCAAAAGCCTGCCTAATGGTAATCACTTTCAGAGCTCATCCCTTTTAGAGCTCATATTCCACTATGCTCCACGTCAAAATGAGGTGTGAAAAAACAAAACAAAAAAAAATGAGGTGTTGCCTCCCTCTGACGCTGGGACACAATAATTGAATTTGAGAATTAAAAGAGGTGTTAGAAGAATGTCTTCTTACCCAAACTATTCTGAAAAACAGAAAAAAAGAAAGTGTCCCTTTAGAGGCCCCAGGTGTGTGAGAGAGAAGAAACAGGATGGAGAGAATATAAAAAATAAGGCAGGCTACAACTATTGTTGCTAGGGGGAAGAGAAGAAGAAGGGGGCGGGGGTCCATCTGTGAAAGGTAATTGGGAAATGCTACTGGAGAGAGCTTCTCATTAATAAAAAGAAAAGATCATTCTCATTAATAAAAAGAAAAGATCAAAGACTTGAAAATTCTATTCAGCAAATGGTACAAATATACTCTCAATGGTATTGGTCTCCTCTTTTATTTCTCTGAAGAAAAAAACCAAGTGAAAGCTATTGTGGACAGATCACCTTTCTTGTAAGAAACACACTCTATGTTTCATGAAGACCCTAATAACAATCTTGCATTTGGAGGGGACCCTAGAGATAATGGAATCCAACATACCTCTTTTAAAAGATAAAGTTAAGCCCAGGGGCACTCGTCACTTATTTGCCTTCATTTAGCAAAGGAACTTTAATCCAAATTTCCCAATAACCAGACCAGAGCCCTTTCTACTATACTTTGCAACCCTGAAATTAGGAGGGTTGGGATAAGAATTGCACTCTTGCCTAAGCAGAACAAGGAGAGGGGAAACGCCATACGAAAAGTCCATAAAAAGTTAAACATCTGTTCGTCATTCTTAATACATGGTGACAGACTCAATTAATTGAGTCCTCTCTTCCTCACATGCCCTACATAGGAGCTAACAACTTTTGTGCGCTCAATACATATAAAGCCAACAAATGCTCCAAAGCATAACAAGACCTTAAACATGTTTCCTAAGCCCCCAGCACCAATGAATTTGTAGTTTTATAAATATCATGGTGAACAAGAAATGCTGTCTTGTCATATTCAAGCCAAATAACAGCTGGACTTTAAAAATAAAATTTTGAAGACATTTGCCTTTTATATTTTTAATTTCTGTTTTCCTGGCTTACGGTTTTGTCATTTGATTTTGATGAGTGGTTAATACACACGCACAGCTGCCTCTTTTGGTGACCTTTCCCTTGCTGCTTCCATGTTCAAAGCTACGAAGCAGGTCTACAAGTTGCTTACTAAGTGATATTGGCATTTTCGCAACTGGCAGCAGACATTTTCCTGGAAAGCCAGGCTTACTTTAGTCACTTCAGAAGCCACACAGGAGAATGGGGTGCAAGGAGAAGAAGGGCATAGCCCCTTAAAGCTGCCATTATGCATTATTCACAATAGCCAAGACACAGAAAACAACCTAAGTATACATCAGCAGAAGAATGGATAAAGAGACTGTTTTATATATACATATATATAAATTCATGTGATAAATGATATTATGTATTACATATATTACATAATATGTTATATAGCTATATATACATATTTTGAATGTGATAAAAATATTCTTCATCCATAAAAAGGAAGAAGGAAACCCTGCCATTTGCAACAACGTGGATGACCTTGAAGGCATTACGCTAAGTGAAGTCAGACAGAGAAAGACAAATACTATATGATCTCACACATATGCGGAATCTAAAAAGCCTGAAGTCATAGAAACAGAGAGTAAAATGGTGGTTTCCAGGACCAGACGGTGGGGGAAATGGGGACATGTCCGTCAAAGAGAACAAACTTCCAGTTATAAAGATGAATAAGCTCTGGGGATCTAATATACAGCAGGGTGACTATAGTTAAAAATATTGTCTTATATACTTGAAAGTTGTTAACAGAGTAGTTTTTAAATTTTCTCACCAGAAAAAGGTAATCTGTGAGGTGCAGAGGTGTTAACTAACCTTATTGTGGTAATCATTTCCCAATATATACGTGTATCAAATCATCACATTGTACACCTTAAATCTGCACCAATGTTATATGTCAATTATATGTCAATAAAGCTGGAAAAATATTTTAACTGGTCCAAAGCCAGAGGAAACATGGAGATGATCATGTGTGGACTAAGAAGGGATGACATCCTGGGTGAGAGCTACAAAACTTACCTGCCAATGGAGCTTACCTAAGTAGCTTTCGCTCTGAACCTCTGTGGGGAACAAAGAAGTCTTGATCTTCTTAGTACTTTTCTCAGTGATAATTATATCTCTCATGTATCTATGTATGCATTACCCTTTGAATCTTCTGTGTTTCTTCACTAGACTTTAAGTTCCAAGAGGTCAGGAACATATTTGTTTTGCTTCCTTTGGTTTATCCAGTGTCTAGTTCAGGGACTGGCACACAGAACAGGCACTCAAGAAATGTTTGTCTGTTTGTTTGTTTGTTTGTTTGTTTTTAGACCAAGACTGACTGAAGGAGTGAATAAATTTTTTAGGTATTCTTTCACTTCATTTCCTTCTTACTCTTCCTCTTAAGGGAAATACGGAGGAGCAAAGTGGAGGAAGTATTATGTGTACCTGTTATCTGCTCTGACTTTAATATGAACTGCAACTCCAGCAGGCTTTGCAATCAGCTTACGCTTGAACAGATGCCAGGAAATATCCTGAAGTCAGCAGAGGCTGCTACGCATCCCAGCAATCCTCACAAAGCCACTGCCCTTCTGTCGGTTTTAGAGCAGGTAACTTGACTCCATTCATGAACTCACAGTCCCCCAAAAGCACACGAGGTCTCAATGGCAACTCTGGGCAAGCTTCTGAAGGGAGGTTTTCACACGCTCCTTAAGCTCCTGGGCCACTACAGCCCTTCTACTATTACACTCATCAGGCATTGCTGCTATGTGTGACAGAGTAACACGAGAGCTGGGGCATGGCATGACTTGCTATATTTAGGGGAGAGGAAATGGGCCATACTGAGGAAGGCCACAAGGAGTTTGTTCAGAAAAACGAAGGCACCACTTCTGTATCTGTATATACAGGGGGTGCAGGAGAGCACAGTGCTTAACGGCTTGGGTTCTGGAGCCAGGCTGCCTGGGATCAACTCTCAGCTCTACCCTCACTAGCTATGTGACCTGAGGCAAGTGACTTAACTCTTCTCAGCCTTTATTTTCTCATCCGTAAAATGGAAAAAAAAATTACCTTCTTTACAGAGTTGTATATGATTTAAATGAGAAAACATGTGTTAAAAGCTTAGCATATTCTCTGGCATATAAATGCTTGATAAATGTTTGCCTAAAAAAAGCAAAGTAACTAGGAAATTGGTTTGAATCCAGACAATCTGGATACTGAATGGAAGTTCCACAGATTTTTTTCTATACAGTATGTTTCTCTACAGTTAAGCTTTTCACTTTTTCTTTTTATAATGCTTAATAACTCTGACCATGATTTTTAACTTACCAAGCACATGATATCAACTAGATTATTAGTATTACTGAGAGGCAAATGACTTTATACCTATTGTACAGTTAAGAAGTAAGTGAAGAAAGCTGAATGACAGATTAAGAAAACTCTGTTAGAACAAGGATAAGGGCAATGGAACTCTGTAACTCCTAGTCTACGGAAAAATTAACAGACTGAATACTCCAAAGTGATGAAAAGTATTACTTCACGGTGTCTGGTCAAAGGTTTAGGTACTCTGTAGTACCGTCTTCCACCAAAACTGAGACGTGCCACACCTGAACAACGAGCTCCCCAGACCACAGAGCCGCAGTCCTCACCAGGGGAAAACCACGCACTTCTAAGTGCCTATAGAAATGTCAGTGTCACCGTGCTCTCAGTACACCTTCTTCATGGAAGACAGTGAGTATATTTCTCGT
This sequence comes from Balaenoptera acutorostrata, assembly GCF_949987535.1. Taxonomy (NCBI): domain Eukaryota; kingdom Metazoa; phylum Chordata; class Mammalia; order Artiodactyla; family Balaenopteridae; genus Balaenoptera; species Balaenoptera acutorostrata. The sequence continues at coordinate 41,398,010 of NC_080072.1, read as the reverse complement.
TCAGAGTCCTCTTTATTCCTCCTTTCCTGCTCCTGTTCCTCTTCCTCTTCCCTTCGCTTCCCTTCCTTCCCCACTCCCCTCACACATGCACATAGCAATCAGAGTTTATTTTAACACCTTGTCCCCAGGACTATCATTAAGCATTAGTCTCTCCCACTGGCATGAAAAACCTGCCTTCTGAAAACTCTCTGAAGTACTTCCTAATGGCTGATGCTACCCATCTATTAGTGCTCATGCCAGGGATTTCTGAACTGCCTCGGATGGCCCCAAGCTATCACTAGAAGCCATGCTCAGTTCAGATGCTGCTATTAAATGTCTTCATGTGTTTTCAAGGGATTAGGGTCCTGGAAGGAATCCTGCCAGTAAAAGGGATAATAGTAAGATTTTTCCCCTCAAGCTAAAGGACTTTAGCTGGGACCCGAGATGGATGAAGTATTGTGTTACTCTAAAGAGAACAAATTAATCTTCCCTGACTGGTGGGAGGGATTCTGACACAGCAACAGCTAACGGGAAAACCAGTCCCTACTCTGGGATGACACAGTAAATAACCAGGCGACGCTACTACTAAAGTGCTGATCTAACTCATAGATTGTACCCAGCCTCTGGGGAGCAATCTCTGCTGTTTTGCTGCTTGTGCATTTAAAACAAACAGAAAAGGAAGAGGAGCGGACAGGCATTGATAGTGCTGTGGGTAAACACATTGAGAGTAAAGCTAGTCTTTTCCATCCAGACTTTCAAAAGACTTTATAACGGTTAGTACCCAGACACAGGCTGGGCCTTGCCCAAGCAATTATTAATTTTATGCTAGATCTGCTTCAAACTATAATTTAGTTTCCAAAATGGTTTGATTACACCTGGGAATCACTTGATTTGGGGGTAAAAAATCCTCCTTTGTATGTTCGTCCTTTTTTTTTTTTTATAAGAATGTCGTGAGGTGGATGAAACACAGAATTCTGTTGTTCATGGAAATGTAGAGGGTTCTTTTATTTTAAAACTTTAAAATGGCACCTTGAAGTATCTGGATTGCTATGTGTTCAGTAACATACAATCTAGCTGAATTTCAAAGTCCTCAACTATAACATATAATGAAGCCTAACATTTCTTCTGATTTGCCAAGAAAATTGATCTGGTGACTCCCAAGAAAGACCATGAAGATCCTACATCTACCTCAGGCATACCTCTAGAAACACACAGAGCAGCAGAACAGAAAAGCCACTCACCCTCTGCATCTTCTGGCCGAGTAAGATCGATGACACCTGGGCCCAGCTTTCCATCTTCACTTGACTTTCCTGTTAACTGGGGCCCCAAATTTTCAAAGCGTGTTCTTTCCTAGAGGAAAGAATAATCAGAGACTTATACTAGCTTCCAAAGCAGCCACTTTTTCCTTCCAGTTTCTATCTTTCTTAATGGACAAAACTTTGATTTACAAACATCATTTCTGACCAACTTGAGCTCAGAAAACTTTTCAGGAAGATTCCACTAAAGCCTGTTTATGGCACTGACAGTGTTGACAGCACCTAAACCATAGTACCTATAAGGAAAGGAAATCTGTGGCAGGTAACCTGCCAGGGCTGTACTGCACATCTCTCTGTTGGATTTGCTCCAGTATTCTAAAAGGAATGCAAATGAAAGGTGTGAGTCAAAACTGCAAAATTTGAAAGATCGGTTTCCATTAAAATATACTGTTATTCAATGGGAGAGGAATTTTCTTTTTTAGAGATCATAGTTTGCATTGGTACTCCTGGAAAAATACGAATCAGAATTTTAGACAAGAAGATTTCAAAAACAAATATTTCAAAGCAGGCAGACTAGATGATGGCATTAATACTATTATTTTGCTGAGGAGTTCGAACTGTAACTTCCTGGTAAGTGAAAAGGAGAACATTACTCCTAGCCAGGCCTTGAGTCAGGAAAGTTAAACACTCTTGCCATTATAGTAGGGAAACACAAAGATGTTTTAATTGTTAACCTGTTCTTCTAGGATCAGGAGTCTGAAACATCACAGTGAACTCTCCTCCTGTAGCTCTCTGGATCAGTAGCAGAGGGCTCATTGATCATAATTAACATGGTGCTCCTGTCTGCAGAAACACAGCACGTGTCCCCTTCTCTCCTCCTTGCTACTCTCCAGACTCAAACTTGGCTTTGTGTTGTGCTTATGAATGAATGAAACCTTGTTGTTCATTACTATGAAACAATATTAAATGTCATGTCAGCTTGAATTTACAGACATGAAATAGCAGCTTCCAGCTCCGGGAATGGTTTCTGCATGTTATACTTAATGCATTATGCAGCAGTAGAGTGCTGATTGCTGTTCAGTCTATTGTTCAATGACCTAGTTCTGTACTAGGCATGTTCGGCATTAGACGGAAACACTCTGAGTGTTCTCTTCTGTAAGATGTTTAGAAACTTGGAAATATTCTTAAAGAGCAAACCTACAATTACTTGATAGAGGCTGTGTCTCATTTGTACAGTCTCACTACATTCGTGCTTTCTAATATGATTATTTTTGAATATCATTATATTTCTATAATTAATTCCCATCAGTCAAATTGTGCAGGAAGTCTTCCAGTTCCCCTTCATCATGGAATATGTTGAAATCTGTGTTGGAAGAAAACACAGTATAAACCTTGCTTTAATCTAGCAACATTTCTATGAAAGACTGCAACAAAATTATAATCATGAATTTCCCCAACTGGGTAATACTAACTAGCTACAATAGCAGTATGTGGGGAAACCTCTGAAACACCACACTTATAAAAAACAGAGTGAAAATAAAAAGCAAATTAGGTATGGTTCCCCAATATCTTCTTATGTGACACTGCCGCTGCACAAGAACAAATTAACCCAGATGCAGGCCACAACAAAGAGCAACCACAAGCCAGACGAGAGTTTCACACATTGTAGGGGGGAGGACAGCTGTTTTTAATCAGCCAATTTCTATTTTTGAGTAGCACTTTTGGTTGTCATGATGTAAAGAAAAAGAATTAAAGTGAAAATAAGCAGTACCAGGGAAAGCAAAATATTCAACCTTTGTTTTATCACATTGTTTCGCATTTCAAATATTTGCATGTGAATGCTTTCCCTATGTTAAATGCAGAAGGAGTTTTGATGTGACACCTGCAATCTTCTTGGAAGAACAACCTTTATCTGTATTTTCATGGGGGGAAAAACAACTTTCTCTGAAAATCAACAGACTGTGCTACCTATCAATATGCATATTTCAAGTATCTTTCTAGTCATTCATTCTCTTTGATTTTACCGGAAAATATTCTCAGTAAAAAAAAAAAATAAAGTTCCTGAAAGAATATCAATATTTTGACAAGGAAGGAGAAGAGGGAAAATTACATGCCATGGTTTGTAAAATCCTAAGACAACAAAGCTTACATGATGATAATATCTTTTCTTTTATAAAAAGTGAAGTGCACTCACAATTCAGTAGTATCAGCTTGTTTTTAATCATAACAAAAAACATTCAGAACATTCAACAACACATTCACAGTGTCTTTGAAGTCATACATTTTTCTGACTTCATTGAAAAAAAAAATTATTCTGCAGAGATACTTTCCTTATAAAATATCAATATTTTGACAGAGTAGAAGTCGAGGAAGAATATCCCATGAAACACTAGTTAAATAGGCAGAAAATAAATCAATGATAAAAATTGTTTTGGGCAGTGGGCTGCATTTTATATTTGGTAATATTAAGCACTTGTGTTTGAGATTAAAGAAGGACCCTGCAAAGCCATGCCCTTTCATATAAATTTCTACCTAGTCTCCCAGAAGATTTCCTTCTTTTCTTCAAAGAATAGCTCAGAATATTTATTTGCCAGCCACATAACCATAAGATAAGAGGGTCTGATGTCTACAAGTTAGCTCTGGGCAGCTGAGCTAAGCAAAGATTTTACCAGTGAGGTTGAATATGAGCCTAGTAAATACAGAATGTGGACAGAGGCACAGAGAGAAGTTCAAAGATACTTTAGTTCCAAGAGGCCCTCAACTTCTGGCCATTAAGTGCCAATGGGTATGCCCCGATATGGAAAACATAGGCAGTGGGTGGCAAGCTCTTAACTACAAGTTTTCCATGCACTTGAACTAGCTCTCGCAAATTACATAGCTCGCAAGTAGGTATTTTGGAGATATAAACAAAACACCTCAATGCTAATTTTAATCTCAACCCCTCCAGGCAGGAAAACTTCCCAGTCTTCATGATGACAGTGAAATGTGCGTTTTACATGCAGTGATGTGATCAGACACTTACTTATGCACTGTCAGTCACAAACATGCAGGCAACATAAAAGTTATTGAAAAAAATTAAAGTCAGCTCTGCTGTGTTGTAGGACTGTTGGCTCTCTAAGTGCTTTGAAATTATGATGTATGAGGTAGATGTTGCATATTAAATAAAGATATTTAAATGATAAAGCCCCCTTTAGTGAGAGCTGATGAATGTTAAATGTTACAAGCCACAAGACGGTAGCATTCATCATCTTCACATATTATCAGAGTCAATGACGGGGCAGCCTCACTGGTGACAGATAGACTGCTGCATTATTATCCCTTATTTCCAGTGTCACTGAACAAACCATTCAACTCCTCAGGCATTATTTTTAACTTTGCATTAAATTAGCAACTTTTCCCTCCCTACCATGGCAAGATTGATCATTTCTGTATTTGCATCGGTGGAGAGAGAGAATGAATTTGGGATAACTAAAAAAACAGAGGTTTATTTTCATCTAGGAAAAAAAATCAACTCCCTCTTACTGGCAACAAATGTAAAATTGTGATATGGGGAAAGAACAGCAATGAAACAGTAAGCACACAATAATGGCTTTTCTTTGCACTTAGATAAAAGCTGAATTTTTGATGTGCACAGTATATTTTAATAAAATTTTATATACTATGTTTTATACACTTACTGGCTATTCCATAATAATGTGTGTGCTAACAGTAAAATTGCCCTTAAATTTATGTGTGTTATTTATATGTTCCCACGTAACAATGCTTTTTGTTGTAAAAAAATATTCTGTTTATTAATGTAACTTTACAACCACTGCATCCAAGATCCGTGGTAAATTAATGACATTTTTATTATTTTATAGTGTCATTAAATTTTTACTGATCACTCCATCAAACAGAGGCAGTAAAGGCCATAATGTAAACTGGGACACTTAGAGCAGGCAGCAGGAAGACATTCCATATAGTCTGAAGAAAACTGCTAGCAATAAATGATATTTATACCATCTTTAAGCATGTGAGAATACTTGGATAAGTTTGGCAAAACTGTTTCAGTAGTAGAGTGGATTGTGTACTTAAATAACAGTTTGCTTGCCAGTGAGACAAGCCTTTTTTCAAACCACATGTGAGATGACTGATTACAGCCATCTCCTGAAAACCAACACATGAAAGGTAATGATGCACTGGGCACGCTCCCTCTGGATTTCCAAGACTGACCAACCTATACCACACCTCAAATGATTTCAACATGGTCCTGTTTTCCACAAACTGAAGTGGAAAATTGTACATGCTGAGAGAGGCTTTTTGTTTGTTGCCTTACAAACAAATATATTTCATTTGACAGGCAGACATGGCTGGACAATGATGTGATGCATTTTATTCCAGTGGTCTAAATGAGAGGTACTTTACCAATCTGTATTCATAGGTCTTTTCCAAAGAATGTCTGAATATGAGGTCATCCATAGCAACCACAGAACACACACCTAAGAGGCCATTACTTATATTTCAGTTAAAATGGGTAAAAAAAAATCTCATGTTACTTTTACATGTAAGTTCCATTATAATTAGTATACTCTACACTAGCTCTCAAATATTCTGTTCATAGAATATTAGTATATATATTTTATACAAATATTTTATAATATTTTCTACAAATACATACATATTGTATATATCATACTTCTATTTGCTATACAGAAGATAGAAAATAGAAAATTCTATGCTCATTTAATCACAAATTTAGAACCACCTATCTCCTACATGGGGATTTTGGTATGAATATTTTTTGAGTAAATAAGAATTTTGCTGTTATGTCCTAAAATACTTATTTAAATACTAAAGAATCTTTAAAACCATTCAAATTTGTAATAATAAGGAATTCTGCAGGGAAAATTAATACTACAGTGCTACCAATCATGTTTCTGTGTATTCCTGAAGCAGTTTTCTAAGAGAAATAACAAATATATGCATTATGAATAGAAATTCTCTAAGGCCACCACAATATTCTGAGATACTACCTACCCTTAAAGTTTCCGCTATGTCTGAGTTGTTGAATACTACCCAAAAGAAGGTTTGCCCTTTCATCCCGGCTCCAAGCTTTAGTGTCTTTCCAATCCTGGAAAACTCTTTCTCAAAAGTAAAGACTTCCCTGCAAAAGCAGCTTTCGCCTTACACAACTCCCCTTCCCATCCTCTGTTTACATCAATACCAACTGGTCGGTACTATTTGTCTCAGTGCTTTCCTTGCCCCTCTGTGCCCACTTAATCTTCCAAGCTTGCTGATTTTTCTTCTGCAGAGCCTCTTGCACTGGTCCTTCCCCTCCATGTCCTCCCTCGTCACCGACCCCAGCACAGGCCCTCACACCTGCACTCCTACATTACTGCCGCACCTCCTCTCTGGTCTGTCTGAACCTTGACACTGACCCCCCCACCTGCTCTCACTCCTCACAGGGTTCCACTTCATGGCTCTGATTTAAAACCTTCCATGGTTTCCTATTTTCTATTGCATTTTATCCAAACTCCTCTACTTGGAGGAGTTTCAAGGTCCTTTATACACTATTCCCCACACGTCTTTTGAAACTCAATTTCCTACAACTCTCCCATCATACATCTTCTGCTCAGGTATAATAATACCATGATAAGGCCTGCTTCCTCTTCCCCATGCCCACTAGAATGATGCTTCCTTCTCTCTTCTTCCTTGCCAAGTTCTATTCATATTGAAAAGTCCAAGTTGTCCATTACCTCTATAACCTCTCTGATCTACTTTCTGATATGCAAAAATTCCTAACCTTCCGTATATAATTAGTCCCTAGTTACATACTATTATTAAAGAATTGAGCTTTGCTTCACGTGCACCTCCAACTCTCCCCTAACAACATCAAAAGATTTTTCAAGCCAGGGATTGTGTCTTGCACCTTTTCTATATATCTTACGTAGCATTTACTGTTAGTGTCCATAAATACTTTCAGGTTTTTACAAGCCCACATAATTGATTAATCTACATAAATCAAAACACTCTGTACAAGTGTGTCCAAAAGGAACAAGAACTACCAATTTTATAATTGGTATAAAACTATAATTGGTATAAAACTAACAATTTTATAATATTTCAAGTTTGTGAAAAAGATTTTAGATTCAACACTCCACACTGTATCGATGATGTCTCTTTGGGCAATAATCATCAAAACAAGGAAATCTGGAAAAATACCATAAATATTTTGCAAAAGAGGGAAGTGAGCCATTTTAGAAGAACACAATAGAATAATACAATTTAATTATATAACAATATGAAAAAGAGGTTTTTGAGTCTGACTTGGAATTTCTGCAGCTTAACACCTGCATCTTTGCAAAGTCTTTGCAAAACACAGGCAAAAGAAGACAATACCCACCACAAATGCTTGGCTTAAAAAGCAGTACACATTTAAAAATAAAAAGTTTTTTGTTTGTTTTTTTTATAATCAGACTTACAGAGATGTTTTTTGTTTTTTATTTTTAATTTTTATTTATTTATTTATTTATTTATTTATTTATTTATTTATTTATTTATTTATTTATGGCTGTGTTGGGTCTTCGTTTCTGTGCGAGGGCTTTCTCTAGTTGTGGCAAGCGGGGGCCACTCTTCATTGTGGTGCGCGGGTCTCTCACCATCGTGGGCTCTCTTGTTGCGGAGCACGGGCTCCAGACGCGCAGGCTCAGTAATTGTGGCTCACGGGCCTAGTTACTCCGCGGCATGTGGGATCTTCCCAGACCAGGGCTCGAACCCGTGTCCCCTGAATTGGCAGGCAGATTCTCAACCACCGCACCACCAGGGAAGCCCCCTGTTTGTTTATTTTTAAACAGGACAATGCTAAGTATAATGTTGAGAGAGAGTCTGTACCTTACTCTGAAAGACTTGCTCTAATTCCTGGCTCTGGGTATATCTTGCCATGATGTGATTCTCAAGAAATAGTACTTAAGCACACGTTATTTACTTTCTATTGACTTAACAAGCTATCACTTTATTAGTCTTTATTTTACATCCTTTATTATAAATTTAGTAATTTAATGAAGGATCGAAAATGTAAGCTTTACACTGGAAAGTAACCACAAATACTTTTAAAAAGGTGATTCTTTTTATGGAAGGAGTTACTTTGGAGGCACTGGGATTTACTTTCATAATGATATTTTGATGGTCCCAGAGTCAGTCATCACGATAAAAAAGACTCTGGCTGTGAGAAATGAGGTAATGAACCCCATTGTTAAATACCATTTTGTCAGCTAAAGCTATTAATTTGTCTACCTTTTAATATGCACTTAACACCAAAACTGTGCTAGGACTCATGAATCATTCCTAAGTCCTAAGTTTTCCAACTGTGTTTGCTTCTGTAGCACAAATACATGTATTGGAGTAGAAGTAGGAAAGGGTGTCATTTACTGATCATATACTAGGTGCAAGGCTCTTTCCAATGAGTATTTCCCTTTAATTTTCACACCAATACTACAAGGAAAAATATTACTATTGCTGTCAGTTTTACAAGAGAATAGGTGAGGCTCAAAAAGGATTTTTTATATTTTAAGTCACTTAACCAAAATTTAGATAGATATTTTGGCTGAGGTGAATTTAGAATAATAACTCTACAACTTAATTACTATGTGATCTCTCTGAGCCTGTTTCCTCATTTGTAAAATGGAATAGAAAATGCTCATGCTGCAGGGTTGAGAAGATTAAATAAGAGATTATATATGTGAGTGCTGTGCAAAAATAAAGCAGCTCATAAAATATCCACTTCTGTTAAAGATATTATTTAGCACTTGCTAAATATTTCAAAGTTAAACACTAATGAAGATGGTGTCCTGATCTAAAGGCCAATATCCATTCTCCTGTGTCAACAACACAACTATATAACCAAATATGCTTTCCTTTTTGTCTTGGCTTCAAAGCATCTTAGAACTAAATTTAAATCTTAGCCTTAGTAATTATGTAGTACCTGGATCTTGTTTTCCTCTACTTATAAGCCTTCAAATGCTCCCCATCATCCACATGAGGAGAACCAAACTTCTCTGTGCAGCTTGTGTAACCTTATAGGATCTGGCTCCTTCTCTCCTCATCAGCTTTACGTCTTGCTCATTCTGGTTTATTATCTCTATTCCAAGAAGATAAGAGTTTCTTGGAGTTTCCTGAACAAGCTACGATATTTTATGCCCTTGTATATTTGCATACACCATTCCCTCTTCTAGAATGCGCTTCCTTTACTGATGACATTATAATTAGCCCGTTCTAGGCCTAATTAAAGCATTTCTTCTGGACAAAATCCTTTGTTGACTGCCCTCCACCAGCTCCCCTGTTTTGTTCCATTACCACACCATGTTTATAGAAAAATGCATTAAAATTATTGGTTTATGTATCTATTTACATGTCTCCCCAACTTACTCTCTAAGGTGTGGTGTCCATGTCTTAACAACCGTATCGTCAGTGCTTCTCATGATGTTGGCACGTACTAGGCACTTTGGTTGCTAAATCCTGATAATGCTGTTAACAATATTTCCTTCTCTTTTTTCATTTTAATTTTACTTTAAAATTAAATTAATTTTCAGATCTTTTTTGAAAACACTGAGATACAGATGATTAAAAGGTAGATAAATACAAAGGAAGATATGTAAATTGGCTGAACCATAGAGTGATCTCTTGGTCAGGGTTGGTTTAGTGCTGAAATATAGGAATTCTGCCTAGCTATTACTATTCAAAAGGGCTCTGCAAAACTACTCCCTAAAATGTCAACCACAACTATTTCCAAATATTCTTCTTACACACTCTTACATTGCTGAGCAATCCATCATTAGCAATTTATTCTTGGAATTAATTCATAATGTCAATACTTTATGAGAATACAATAGAATAAACTGTTAAACAAAATCATATTAATTTCAGTTTAATTCCTCTAGAGAAACAAGAATATCTCTAGGGAAGATAATCCAGATGAAACTACATGAACAGAGACATAAAGAATTTGATCAAGGGGGTTCTTTAGGTACTGTAATCCCAAAGAAAATAATTTCACAAGAGTCTGGGAATAACCAAGCTAAGCAAAGATAGCTGTTAAGCACTGAACTGTGTCCTCTTAAAATTAAAATTCATGTGTTGAAGCCCTAACCCCTCATACCTCAGAATGTGATTGTGTTTGAAGATAGGGTCTTTAAAGAGGTAGTTAAATTCAAAGGAGGTTACTGTAGCTTTGTAGTATAGTCTGAAGTCAGGGAGCCTGATTCCTCCAGCTCCGTTCTTCTTTCTCAAGATTTCTTTCGCTATTCAGGGTCTTTTGTGTTTCCACACAAAATGTAAAATTTTTTGTTCTAATTCTGTGAAAAATTGCCCTTGGTAATTTGATAGGGATTGCACCGAATCTGTAGATTGCTTTGGGTAGCATAGTCATTTTCACAATATTGATTCTTCCAATCCGAGAACATGGTATATCTCTCCATCTGTTTGTATCATCTTTGATTTCTTTCATCAGTATCTTATAGTTTTCTGAGTACAGGTCTTTTGCCTCCTTACGTAGGTTTATTCCTAGGTATTTTATTCTTTTTGATGCGTTGGTAAATGGGATTGTTTCCTTAATCTCTCTGATCTTTCGTTGTTAGTGTATAGGAATGCAAGAGATTTGTGTATTAATTTTGTATCCTGCAACTTTACCAAATTCATTGATGAACTCTAGTAGTTTTCTGGTAGCATCTTTAGGATTTTCTATGTATAGCAACCTAAATGTCCATCAACAGAGGAATGGATAAAGAAGATGTGGTACATATATACAATGGAATATTATTCAGCTATAAAAAGGAATGAAACAGTGCCATTTGCAGAGATGTGGGTGTACCTAGAGATTGTCATACAGAGTGAGGTAAGTCAGAAAGAGAAAAAGAAATATTGCATAATATTGCTTATATGTGGAATCTAGAAAAATGGTACAGATGAACTTACTTGCAAAGCAGAAATAGAGTCACAGATGTAGAGAACAAATTTATGGTTACCAAGGGGGGAAGGGGGGATTGGGATGAATGGGGGGATTGGGATTGACATATATACACTACTATGTATAAAATAGATAACTAATGAGAACCTACTGTATAGAACAGGGAACCCTACTCAATGCTCTGTGGTGACCTAAATGGGAAGGAAATCTAAAAAAGAGTGGATATATGTGTACGTATAACTGATTTACTTTGCTGTACAGCAGAAACTAACACAACATTGTAAAGCAACTATAAGCCAATAAAAATTAAAAAAATAAACTGTCAATAGAGCTAAGGCTGAAAAACTTTGGATTAGGAGAGCTTTTTTTTTTTTTTTAACTCATCCCATAGGTATATATTTGTGATCTTTCCATTATAACCCTCACAGTGGTACTTTTGAAAGTGACCTTTAAAAATTGTCTACAATATAGTTCAACATTTTCAATTCTGAATTCAAACCCACAGGAAAAATGAATAAACCTGTATTAAACAAAAATAAAATAAAATGAGGCCATTAGGGTGAGCCCTAATCCAATCTGACTAGTGTCTTTATAAAAGGTGTAGATTAGGACATACAGAAAGACATCAGAGCTGTGTGCTCACAGAGGGAAGACCATGTGAGGACACAGTGAGAAGGCGACCATCTGCAAGCAAAGGAGAGAGACCTCAGGAGAAACCAATTCTTCCAACACCTTGATCTTGGACCCTTAAACTCCAGAATTGTGAGAAAAAAAATATCTGTGGTTTAAGCCACACAGTCTGTGGTATTTTGTTATGGCAGCCCTAGCAAACTAATACAGTGGCAACTTCTGCCTCTTGTGTTATAAAAGGCTCTTGTCACTGGCCAAAAAATATCAAGTAATAAGGAAACAAATTTTAGACATGAGGTCCTACGAGCCTCAGAAACAATACTCTAGAAGCTTTTGCCATTAGTATCTAGTAGTGATTCTATCTATTAACAACTATAGCCAGCTAGCTAGCAAGCTAGGATTCTTCAAAAGAGAAAGTTTTCCCTTAAAGGGAGGAAAGACTTGTAAGGGCTAGGCCAAAGTTTTCAAAATTCCAGAAACTCATACTTGAGGCAAGATATAGAGACTGACACAGCTGTTCAGATCACCTCTCAGGAGGCTGATACATGCCACTGGACCACAAGTTCCTTGGGGGAGGGAAAGTGGCTCTTGATCCTCTCTACCTCCAGCTAGGACTGTATCCTATAAGCCCAGAAGAAGCATGCAGCACAAGCCTGCTGAAATGGACTAGTGTCTGCAGAACTTCTTGTGGATATGTTTTATGGAGCTTTCAAAAACATTCACAAATGATGTATGACAAGTGCCCCTCAGGATTTGAAGAGTACACCAAGCTAAGCAAGTTCTCTCTCCGCACCCCTGGCAAGGACAGTATTCTGTATATCTCCTGTAACATACACTTAGACTCTTGTCACTGATCATCAGATGATAAATGATAAAGTAGCATTAACTCTGAAGATATGAGACCCTTTTAGGCTTGGGAGCCACTGAGTTAAATTAGTTTCATCAGGATTATAGTGCAAATGCTTTCTGTCTCATTCATATGGTTCTAATACAGTTTTAACCAATTGCAAGGTTATTTATAAGTTTGCAACTCCCAAGTAGAGTTATAAAGTGTTCAGATTTAAGCAAATCCAGTTGTGTGGCAGCCCAACTCCTACTTATATGTGGTTTCCAACTTTTTATTCCTATACAGAGGCATGATACATATTTGTTCCTGAATATTCTCTGATTAACTATTTGTTTCAGTAACAAGGTCACAAAAAGCTCCATTGTAAAATTATACAAACTCCTATTAAAATTGAATACATGATTTAAAAACTGGAGAATTTTATCTCCACTTAAACCACCAGCAAGACTTTATTATTCTAACATTTATCACATGAACAAAGAGTATCACAATAAAATTAATGACCAGCTAAGCAAATGTGTTTGTCCAAAAAATTCTTGGGAATTCTGTTTGTTCAAATCTAGGTACTTGATTTCAGATACCTACTTAATTTACAATCTATACTTTTAATATTGTTTGTGGAGACACAGGTGCAGTTTATTCACGTTATTCAAAGCTATCTAAACAAAGAATGAATATTTTCTTCAAAAATATACCTTCTATTTCAATTTTAGCTGGCAAACTGATAAATCTGAAGAGTTTTTCCTCAGAAACATAAACACAAAAAATGGAAAAAATGTAAGGTATTACCACCATGTATTTGTTTTAACTTGTGAGATATATAAATAGATCACATCTCCTAAGAGATTTTCCTATAATTAAATATGTGTTCTACAAAAATAACACATATCTTAAAAAGAAAAATAGGGGGCATGAGAAGGCTTTAGTGCTGGAAGGAAACGTAAAGGCCTCTTCACTCAGAGAGTACAGAGACCAAGGAGGTTAGGATGCCTACCCCAAATCCCTCAGCTGACTGGTAACAGATCCAGGACACATCACTTAGCCTCACAGCACTTAGCCTGCAGACTCCCAGTCTCCTGCTCCTTCCGCTGAACTATTCTGCACACATGTGCTCTTTACAAACAATGCTAGTTCCTGATTACTCCACCTGTAAAACGAGGGAGCTGAACCAACTTATCTCTATGGTTTCTTCCAGCTCTGAAATCTTACAATTCTACGATACTCAACTTTTTTACTCCTGAGACCCACGCTGCAGCATACATTAGTAAAGTCACTTTGCCATGTCATAAAAAATTGTGAGCAATTATTCATATTCTTAACAAAATCACTCAAAGATAATCTATTTGTCAAACAAGCCTACCAAACCATGCTCACACTTAGCCAGAAAGCCTTTATTTGCTACTTCTGAAATTCCATCTCCAACTTAGGCAAAAGTGATAGAAGGAAAGGGACCCAAAGCAAGGGAAAGGCAAAGGAAAGAGGCAAGTAAAATCAAGGGAAAACGTTTTATCTAAATTTGGTGCAAATATGTTCCTAGTTTGATATTCATTATGGCGGCACTAGCACAGAATACACCCATTTTTGTCTGAATGCAAAGTAACATAAAGATTGCTAGTAAGAAGAGGGTCTCTCTTCAGAAAAAACTAACTCCTTGATGTCAGGATTTTGCATATTCTATTGTTATCCTCCTCTAGGAAATAGAAAGTACTAATAAAGTCATGTTAAGTCACAAATGACGTTTCAAATAAAGAATAAAAATAAAAATAACCCAAGACTATGTCTGATTATTTGGGAAAGAAGCTTTCTTCATGATTATGTAAAATTAAAATTTAGAAACTATGTTTCATTTCATGAAAATTAAAATATCTTAAATTTGGAATTTTTCAAATGAGTTTAAAAGAAGAAGAAAATATTTAGGACCCTATTCAAAATAGTACTCCAACATGGCAACATTACAAAGGACAAAAGATAGTGTCCAACTGTGGCGATATGTGTTAATTGTATGGTTTTCCAAAGATGTGGGAGAACTGATATCAATTACAGTATAATTACCATTACTTCCAACAGAGTTAACATGTAGTTACCACAAAATAACATACAATTAACTGGTGTCACACTGCACACCAGACTAAATAAGATACAAATTAAAAATTCCCGAATGTAGCCATAATACTCTTCTATCGCTTAAAAAGAAATAAAACAACTTTTCTCTGATAATGTCACAGCATTTTTCAGGAATTGGTGTAAATATTTCAAAGAGGAAGAAACCAAGACATGTAAGTTAGAAAGAATCATTTTTAACTATACAATGAAAAGCTGCATACGGAGAGAGAGGTAGCAGCAAAAATTTAATAACCTAAAGCTGTTGTAAATGAAATTAGAATTTTCCTCATGTTTTTTTCAGTTCCTGAAAATTAGAGAGCTATATTTTAAAACCAAGTTCAAGAACACACTTAGTTTTTACTGATACCTAATATTTTTTAGTTATCTATCAAACACAGGACAGGAGCCTGCTTTAGCTTAGCGCTGCTAGAGAGGGACACAGAAATGAGTGAGGCTCAGTCTAAGAAGGGAGCGTACACAGATTTCTAGTTATTTGCTATGGGAAGGGGTAATTCAAGTCTCTTATCAGGAGGAGGACTGAAGGGACAAAGAATGCTACAGTTCAGTCTGAAGAAGTAAAACTCCTCCTTGGAATGTCTCAAGTCAGAAACAAAAACACAGGATGCCTCCACACGCTGCGTTTGAGAAGGGCACGTGTGAGAACGTGTACATGCCAAATGCTCCTCTAGGTTTAACTAGAAGAGAACTGAAAATGGCAGGGTGCAATGCTGTGAAGTTGATGAGAGGACAAAGGGAAAGTAGTTGTATTTTCAATACAGCTACAGTGTATCTGCTATATCCGTTTCAAACATCTGGGCTTCCAATTATTTATTGAACTCATGTGTAAGAGTTATTTGGGAATACTGCAAACGGTTATAGAACAGGAACACGCAAACTGCTTTGTAAAATACTTGCAGGATGGAACTCCTGCTAAAGTCTTGAACAAATGAGTGAAAACTGCTAGGAGATTATTATCTTTTATTAAATGTGTGAAAACCATGAAGAGGTTAATATGCTAAGAATAAATTCTGTAAACAGCATGCTATTAATATAACAGACAATATTTTATTAGAAACATGTTTTGCAGATTTTTGAAAATTTAGTTAATTTCCTATATCTGACTTTTTTGTATCTAAATGCTTACTTGAGATGAAGTGAGGCCAGACACATTTGTAAAAAACTGCACATCTTGTTTGAAGATTACATAAGCATATGCATAGACCCACAAAGCTTTCAGGGCAGTTTGTCCTCTGTGTAGTCAATATTTTCCCTTTTTCTCTGAATGTGGAGCTTGGAAATAGATGTATTACTCTTGCACCCAGTTCCATGTTTTACTCTATTAAATTCATGACCCTTTTGTGAGGCTCCGAAGGACAGCAAACTGGTTAGGAAGGATGACAACAGAACAATGATGGGTACATCATAATGCCATGTTATTTCCTCTTGTTCGCACATCACTGCTGCATTCCTCTGATTATTGCAGCCTCAAAAATTGTGCTGATCGCGGTGTGTGTTAGGTAACACTGCCAACTCCGAGAAGCTAATATCCCAGATAAAGTACATTATGCGTGTGATGTAAATGAGGTATCTGCTCGCCACATATCCGCCCTTTGTCATCAGAAAGCCGGCAAACAGGGAGGACGGGGGCAGGGGCTTATTATTCCTTCCACTATGTCCACAAACAGCAAAAAAGAAAAAAAAAAAAAAGCTGCTCTTCACAGCTGACCTTAATTGTCACAAACTTAAAATATTTTACATTTAGAGTATATTTTGGGTAGCACTTTTCATTTGTTGTTATTATGTTAGAAAGAAAAAAAAGGACTGTCATCTCCACATTCAGAAATTAGATATTGAAATACAATGTATTATAGATCATAATAGTGAGGGTAAAGACTGCACCAACTTTATTTCTCAAAAACTCAGAAATCGATCTTTGGCTTTTTGTTTCAACAATTAAATATCAAGATAATAATAGCATTGGAGCTGAATTTATGATTTAGTGAATAAATTAGAATTCAGTCTTATAATTCAAGTTTGGGGATTTAATAGTAAGATATTTACTGATTTCCTGGTCTAAAAGCAAGAGCTTCAATATAAGTAAACAGTCTTTCTGGTAGAACAAGGGATGGTGCTTAGACCACAGTTAAATTTTTTTTAAATGAAATGAAAGTGACACCTCCCAGGGCTCTCTTACTGAACCATCAATAAACAAGCACACATTTATTCCTAATGCTGCGGTAGCTGCTCTCCCTGTTCCTTTCCATCACCTGCTTAGACAAGGACAAACCTAGAAAATCAACCAGAGCAGGATACAAGGCAGAGAGATTGTTCACTCAATCCCAAAGATTGTCTAATGAGAGTTAACTACAATGGATTTGCACAGTCTCAAGGAAAAAAAAAAAGACAGTTATTCGTAGAACAAATAACTTCCCATGTGAACGTTATATTTAGCAGAGTTTTTAAATCTCTGTAGAATTTTAAATGGCACTTTCAGACCAATTAATAATAAGAAAAGAAGATCATGAGTTTAATAAGTATACAAGGTACAAAGTTCTAAGATTATAGCTCTTATTTAAAACTCTACTGCATATATTGACACAAAGGAGAGCACAACCTAAAAGAAGACTAAATCTTCTTTTAACTGATTAAGTAAAATATATTCACATTTATGATTAAAATTTTAGTTTTCCATAGCTAAAGTGACCAAAGAATAGCAAAAAAAAAAAAAAAGAAAAAATTGCTGATAGGGCTGACCAGCCTTCTTGCCTACATCAGGACTCACATATAAAAATTTATAATTTATATAAGGGCTCAAGTTGTGGATTGTATTCTCTTTTTGGTAATATGACATGAAGAGCCAGATTATTAGATTTCTCAGACAAAACAAACAAGTCTTAACATAAATATTATCTATTTAGGTACTGTTTGGTTTGAAATATTAGTTTTCCCTTGAAGATCAGCTAATATGTTTCCAGCACTCATCCTCTGTACTTTAAGTTGTTTTAAAATTCATTATCCATTGTTTTAAACAAGCATATACTTTTCCTTTTGAAAAATCGATTTGACTGCAAACTTCATTCTTTAGTATAGTTTCCACATGAAGATAAATAAATATTAAATATTCCCTCAAACATCACCTCTAGATAATTTTTATCTCATTAAGTTACCTTTTAAAATTATATGTTTATAGAAATGATTCTGGAAAACCAGTTTGTACAAAGATAGGTGAAATTCATTGATTAATGCAGCATCGTGATTTTTTTTTAACATCTTTATTGGAGTATAATTGCTTTACAATGGTGTGTTAGTTTCTGCTTTATAACAAAGTGAATCAGTTATACATATACATATGCTCCCGTATCTCTTCCCTCTTGCATCTCCCTCCCTCCCACCCTCCCTATCCCACCCCTCTAGGTGGTCACAAAGCACCAAGCTGATCTCCCTGTGCTACAGCATCATGATCCTGCTGTATTGTGCTGGTCAGTAAACTCGTCTACATTTAGCTACTTCTTATTTCTCAGCTAATTCTTTCAGAAAAAATAAATGCTTCCTATAAACTCCAGAGATCTTTGGTACAACAGACCTGATTTACTTCAAATAGATTTCATTTCCTTTCTACATCCTCTCCTTCCCACCACCACCCACAAAGATGATAAACAAAAAATTGTTTTATTTATGGAATAACAGTGATGACATGCTACTTATTTATGCTATCAGCCTAAGGCAGCTTTGAGTCCAAGCCATTCCAACAAAACAGGAGGCAGAAGGCAAACAGCTTAAAACTTCTGTTCAAAGTGGAAATCACTGACTCAGTTACCCTGCTCTTCACGCAATAAATATGGCCCATATTCAGCCTTGGTGACCACCAGGATCTTATAAATTGTAGAGTCTTTTTACACACTTATCTCATTTGTAAGGCATGATCATCCTAATTTTACAGAATATACTGAGGCTCAGTAACATTAGAGACCTTCTGGAGATCGCACAGATAATGAGAGTCAGAGGTAGGCCTAAAAGACAGGTCTTCAGATTTAAAACCCAACCTGAATATCTTCTACTCTTTTGAACAGCTTAACTTATGAGCTGACCCAGTTTTAGGTACAGGTCACGAAATCAAGAAGATCAGGATCCACGCTGCCTTCTAAAGCCTTGTAAGTCAGTAATTATTTTATAAATTTAACTTTCTGGAGCTATTTAGGTCTAAGACTTTACTGCATTGCCATTTTAATACATAAAATCAGCATTAGATTCTGAATAAATTTGTACTGGTTATCTCTCAGTCCCCCTAGGCTATGATACCTTCTTCATGTATCTTAGGCAGAGTCTTAGAGGCCCTATCATTGAAGATGCACACTCAGGAACTCTTGTTACACAAGAGTAGCCTAGGGAGATACAGGTATTACACACCAGAGCCCTGCCACAGAAGAATGCAGAGATAGCAGCTGCCCTGTAACTATAAGAGCTTGGAAAAAATCTTCATCGGTCATCAGAGACTGCACCTTAACTGCAGTAGGCCGCAAGATTGCGGTAAGAGTGGAAGATGAGATGTGAAAGAGGGAAGAAGGAAGGGAAGGAGGGAAGGAAAAGGAGGAAGAAGAGGGAGGGAATCAGCAGTGGAGAGAGACGGGGAGACAGGAAAAGAAGGGGGTTAGGGAAAGAGAAAGGAAAGGACAGAAATACACTCTCATACATATAAGGCGGCAGAGACAGAGAAGTACAGATTGTGGGAAACTGATCAACAACCTCCAAAACAAAAGACAGAAGAGAAGCAGCAATGAGGTAGAGTAATTGGAACAGAAAAAAAAGACTTCAAAATTTTTCTAACTACAGTCTAGTAAGAAGCAACTCTCCTACAGCGTGAACTTCCTCTGTCTGAGGAAGACCAGATACACAAAAGCGTAGACAGACTCAGATGAAAACAAATTTTTATCCCCATAAGAGTAACTATTTCTTCCAAAGTCTGGTCTCTAGCCACAAGCAATCAATCAATGAATAATGATTGAGCATTTTAGGCTCAGTGTTAGGGAGACAACGAAGAGTAAGGCATGGACTCTTCCTTCAAGTTACCGATTATAGTGACCTCACAGTGAGGTATGGTGGGAAGTATAGAATTTATATAGAGAAGAGCTGGAATTTGAACCTGAAGTTACCTTCATGATTCTCAGTGGTTTTGATTTTTGTTTTTTAATCTGCAATGGAGGATGACAATAATCTCTATCTCATAGATGAGAATTTTTTATATAAAAATATTTATCCTCTATAAATGCCTATAAGTTAATGATAATTATTTCAAGTTTTAATTTGGATTTACAATCCTATACCACCCTGAAGTTTCTCCCACTGAGAAGAGAACTATGTAGCATTTGCTTCTACGGTTCTTATGTAACAAACAGGTCAACTATCTGAAAGCTTATTTATATAGAGAAATACACTCAATTTACCTCAGCCACCACTACCATCATTAGTATTCATCCTCTATCCACCCTGTCTCTCATACGCAGACACACACACACACACACACACACACACACACACTCTGGGCTACAGTTCTTAGCCAGGCATTCAAGGCTTCTAGCATCTGAACCCTGCCCCCTCTCTAACCCAGAGCCCACTCCTCTCCTGAGTGAACTGTCCACCAGCCACTGTTCTCCTTATGAGGAGGCCCATGCCCCATCCAGACTCATGCTAGGACCCCATGTGCTGCTCACTCCTCTCTGCACATTCTACCCTTCCTGTCCTTTCTTTAGGCATTTCAAGTCTCTCCTGTTCCACAGAACCTCTCTTCCACCTCAGTCATTGACTGGCAGGGTCTCTTTGATTTTCATGAGCTTAATTACCCTTGCAGCTCCTTTCATTCATTTGTCACTTTGGACCCCACTTTGTCAGGTTTCCTTTTATGTATCTGTCCTATATCCCAAATCAGATTGTATTTTTCTTTCACGACAGAAAGGGACTAGTCAATATTTCTCTGAATCCCAAGCATCTACCATAAGCCACACACATCTGATGCTGAGCACTTCGACCTAATGTCCTGTTCTCTCACATGGTTGCAAACAACAATAGGGGAGCCAGAATAATATCTGTCTGCATCGACCTTACTTCAGGTACAGTCTCCTATTTAATTTTTTCCACAGTCTTATATGGTATATTCATCATTTCCACCTTCCAAGGGAGTACACAAAGGCACAGAAAAGTAACAGGCCCCAGATGACCCAGCTAGTTATACACGTGGTTTTGAAGTGAGAAGATCACCAATTAGTCTGTGAAGCTGAGTTTTGGACCTGGATATGACTGATTTCAAAGAGCCCTGTTCCTTCTTCCATTACCAGTGTTCTGCCTAGACCTGGGGAAATCATTTTACAACAATCAAACTAATGGACTAGAATAAGAAAAATTAAACTTGTTGCCAACCTCCCTTTTATGAATGTTGTTAAAATTGGAGAATTCATCTTCTTAAAGGAATAGAAAGTTCTTGATAAGCTGATGTGATTTTTCATATGAGTTCACTAAAATAATTCTTTAGAGAAGATGCTTGCCTTCTTGTCCCCATTTTACAGATGGAAAAATTGACATTAATTTTAATATTAGTATTTTAATATCAACATAAACAAAAAGATCCCAAATTTATGGTTTCTCTTTTCATAAAATTTACATTGATCCTCAGCATTGGAAGAAGACAATGGTAGAGTGATCTTCTTCATTGAAAACTACAGGGGACTCCTGCAGCCTAGAGAGTATAGGGAACTAAAGCTACTGGGCAATGCATTGTACAAGACACCCTTCATGTTATTTCAGAACCAATACTGTTGACGTTATTTCTAAAAAGATATAAAGTGTAAATCAGGGTTGCACCAAAAATAAAGCAAGCATTTCCATCCATAGTGGGAAGACAGCACTTTGGGAAATTCTAATCTTAGTTGCAAATGTCAAAGATGGCAAACTGGATCCGAGCTAAAAGTGAACTTCTGCCAGAGTGCTCCCAATGGCACATTTTGACAACCAGATTTAAGACAATGCTGAGAGGGAAACAGTGATGGAAAGAATGCATAAAGTACATCTATGTGCAGAGTTTTCATATATATTCTCCATACCCAGCCCTATACCTACAAGCTGACAATGAGAATAATCAAGTATATCAATACCAACTCCATAAAGAAAAAAGACTAGAACACATATGCAGAGACTTACACAAGCAGACACACATACACTGATATACAGACATGTACACACCAAGGTCAACAGACACAGACATACAAACATAGATTCAGAGAAAGACACAGACATAGACACACAGATATACTTGCAGACACACAAACCCAGACAGACAGACACACATTCAGACAGACCCACAAACACAGAGATACTGACAAATACACAGGCACTCAGAGACGCACACAGTCAGACAGACAGACACACAGCAGACAGCTACTTCCAGAGACAGACTCAAGGACAGACACACATGTACACACACACGTGCACACACACAGGTAGCAGGCACACACACAGTCAGACTCAGAGATAGAAAGTTATGCACAGGGATCAGAGACTCACACAGATAGATAAGCAGACCCACACACAGATTTATACTCACAGTGAAAAAGACACACGCAGGCACTCACAAAGATGCAGCACACTCACACACATACACACACACACTCACGTACAACCATAGCTAACATGTGGTCTCTGAGCTTGTATTCAAGACTCACCAGAACACATGGGCAGAGATTGATATTGGAGAGGAAGGTGAAGTTTGTCTGCTATTGTGGAAGAATGTGAAATTTGAAATCAGGGACTTTGAAGAGCCTCAACTTTGATACTACCTGCATAAACGTAAGCAGATGATTTGAGCGCTGAACCTCATCTTCATCTGTGAGAGGAATGATAAAAATTCTACCTCTGAGGATGGATGTTGGGATTAAGTGTGATCATGAGTGTGGAAAAAATGTTTTTCAAACGATTAAAAAGACTGACATTTTAGTGGTTGTTATTATTATCACGTTCCTAAAACTGCAACCAGCAAAGAAAGCTCTTAGGAAAAGAAAAAGTGTCATCCACCTCATCCACTGTATCTACTGCTACAAAGGCTTAAGTGAGTCTTTAAAAAATTTTGAGCTGTAAGGAACTAAACTTCCACATCAAATATAAGCACAGAAAATTCTGTTACTGGCATCAACCTAAATCAGCTAATATTTTGAGTGCCTACTGTATGCCACACATGGCTGAAAAATGAAATGTCCCATTTAACCAAATATTCTGATTAATCAAGTTATCACACATAACTTAATGTCACACTTGACACCACTATTGGCAAGAATTATAATGTAACAATATAAGCAGCACTAAGACTGAATTTAGCACTTTTTATGATGCTTCAGGGTCACCGCCATAAACATCTTAGGAGCACCTAAACCTCACCCCAGAAACTGGAAAGCACAAAGGACTGAGTGCCAGGGACATGGGGTCTGGTCACGGTCTCACTCATGCCTTGTTACTGGATTGGGCAAATCACTTCGCTTCTTTCCGCTGCAGTTTCCTCATCTATAAAATGCAGGGCTATACTAAATGATCTCTAAGGGCTCTTTTGGCTCCGATTCAATTATCTAATAGTGTGATAGACTGAAGAACTGCTGGCTAATAGTGTTTCTGTTGAGAGAATGCTGAATATACTAGTTTTTACTACACTTCTATAAAAGTGAAAAAATTCATAACTTCATATCTCTGAGGGGAAAAGATTTATCATTGTTGGACCAGAGAAAGAAAATATGATCAACTTATTGTGATGATAAGTATTACATAAGAGTGGAAATAGACTAAGAGATCTTTCTAAGGTCCCCAGAAATCCAAGGACAGAGCAGACATTAGATCCCTAATTCCCAAGGCAAAGGTCCCTGAGGAAAACCTTCAGGATGTACAAAGCCAACATCTATGAAGTGGGAAGCCCAAGTCTGGAGAAAGTTCACATGGTTTAAGCAAAGCACCCTCCTCCCAGCTCAGGGAAATGCAGGTGGATCCAGTTCCCCAAAGGCAAGCAGAAAATAAAATAATACAGTGTGTTTTCAAGTGGTAGCTTATGTCTCTCTGAGGAGTCTAAAAATGAGAGTCTAGACAGATTCTTTGTTAGACTTAGGAGGCAGTTCGTATTATCTCAAGGAGCTTTGTGAAAACTTAGGAAAATAGTTTAGAACCTGCTCAGCCTTCCTAAGTCTGTGTTTTAAAACTGAACCCAACTTCAAATGTTCAAGTTTTACTAGGTTTTTAACAATATAATTTGTCATTTAAATGGTCTGAGTCTTACCTTTAAAAATTTCTCTGCAATCAACTGACTTGAAACCCAATATTTTGTTCCAATTGAGAATCATAGCTATATATATTTTTCTTTAATGTGCATTTTTAAAAATAACTGAAAAATTTCTGACAACATGTGTTTTGAATTTTCTGCAACTCAGATACTTTTAAATTGTTTAGTACATTGAATGGATCCTAAAGGCTATCTAGGTGGAACTGATCTACTTTGGAGTCTGAGAGTTCTTCAGGAATATTTTATGAATTTTCTGATGTGGGGTGATACACTTGATGCTAAATTTGTAACACATCCTTCTTCTGAATATTGGTTGTCTTTCCACTGGAAAAGTCCTGCTTCCATGACACTAGGACAGGCTCTAAGCTCAGGAAGGATAGGAATACAAAAGAATCTAAGGCAGATTTAAATAAATTTCAAATGGAGCTCCATCTACAGAAATGTTCTCAAAAATCCTACAAAAGAGAAGGGAATGGATTTTTTAAAGGCATGGTCCAAGGCACTCGCCTTGTAGGCTTTTGGTTAATTCTCCAACCAATGAAACTACTATTAATCAGGTTTGAAGACACTGAGGCTCAGAGAGGCTACAGAGCTAGTGAGCAGTAGAATCAGAGCCTGAAGTCCAGCTCAGTCTGACTCCAAAGCACACGTTCTTTTCACTTTTCCACATTTCTCTAAAGGTCTCTCCTATCCTTTCTTTAAACTACCATGTTATTCTTCTTAAAATGTAACTCAGATTAAATGTGCCCCATTCACAAACACTTTTAATGGCTCACAATCATCTATAAAGATAAACCTAAACTAGCCACGGCAATGATCTGTTGCAGCCTGCCTTTCTGTCAATTATATGTCAGGCACTCGAAGAGGGCTGGTACATGGATTATTTTATTGAATCTTCACAACAACCCCTTGTGCTTAGAAACTATGAATATTCCCATCTCTTACATGGAGAAACTGGGGCAGTCTGACTTCAAATCCTTTGCTCTTGTCCACAACCTTATTCAAGTGGATGGGGAAGCTAGGAAGGAAGGGAGGATGGTTGGAAGAGATGAGGGGAAGGAGAGAGAGAGAGAGAGAGAAGGGAGGGAAACAGGGAAAGAGGGAGGAAGGGAGGAAATATTTATTAAATGCCTAATATGTATATAAGATATTTACTAGGAGGTTGAATATTGTGACTTAATTCTCAAATCCTAACGTTTTCACTGTTGAGGAAAGTGAGGTTCTGAGATATATTAATTTAGTAAGCCTGGATTGAACCTTGGTTACCTTTCCACTACACAAGTCAAATACTGTGCTTTGTATATAGTAAGTACCTAATTAAAATGAAATGGAATTGAAAAAAAGTGTTCATGAGATAAAGAAGAATGCAGTGTCAGTCACAATACTCAAACTAAGGCAAATGAAGCTAGTAAAAAATGAATGGATCTAATAGATAAATGACAAGGTCTGTTAAGAAACAGCCTGCAAAATTATTGTAGTTCTTAAACTGAATATTATAGGAACATTCTTGAGTATGTCTCAAGCTTTTATGAAGACCCATAAGAGAACACCCATGTTTCTTCTGAGAAACTGTTGTATCTATATAGTAGAAATACTGTGGATCTTGTAACACATTTTCTTTTTGCTTGGTTACCAAGAAGCTCACGGTCAAGTCTGTGGCCCATCTCTAGCAATTATGTAAATATGTATGACAAAAGCAACTATACTCCAATTTAAAAAAAAATATGCATGACAAGACTTTTTGTTCACTTACCTTACCCTAGCTTTATCTTATTTACCTTATTTTCCTATCCTTAATTTTTCTTTCCTACTATCTCCTCTCTATTTAGTTTTTTTTTTTTTTTTCATTTCAGGAGGAAGTCACTTAAGAATAGGCCACAGTCTATACCACTGACTCTTTTTCTATTTAGTTTTTATCTTGTTTTTATTACATGTATCCCTGAAAACCACCCAAAATTGTTTTTACATAAAGGTAAGGTATAAATATAAGTAATAGAATTTTATTAACTTTTGACTCCTTAATTCAAGTAGAATAAAACCAATAATCATATCTGTTTACAATGTTTGATCAGTGAAGGCTGTTCTTAAAGTTAAGGGGAATACACTTAAAACACACACTGTATGTACATATATTCCATGATCTAGAATAACATGTATTCAAAGTATGCCTCTGGAAATCTCGAAGACCCTTTTAGAGGATCCACTAGACCAAAATTAGTCTCACAATAATACTAAGACATTATTTGCCTTTTTCATTCCTATTCTTTCATGAGTGTACAATGGAATTTCTCAGAAGTTACATGGCTGACATTACTGAATCTTGCCACTGCTCAGTACTGTGAATAGACCCTGCTCAATCAACTGAACTGAGGACATGTTAATCGTCAGGTGATAAGGACAGAATGCCCTCAGTGAGCCATCTGCATGAGGTGCCTAATGGCCACTCTGCCAAGTAGCAGAAGAGGGAGGATTGGTTGGAATAAAGAACCATGTGGCTGACAGGGTCTTGGTGCTCCGGCCGGTGTCAGGCCTGTGTCTCTGAGGTGGGAGAGCCGAGTTTAGGACATTGGTCCACCAGAGACCTCCCAGCTCCACATAATATCAAACGGCAAAAGGTCTCCCAGAGGTCTCCATCTCAATGCTAAGACCCAGCTCCACTCAACAATCAGCAAGCTACAGAACTGGACACCCTATGCCAAACAACTAGCAAGACAGGAACACAACCCCACCCATTAGCAGAGAGGCTGCCTAAAATCATAATAGGGTCACAGGCACCGCAAAACACACCACCAGACATGGTCCTGCCCACCAGAAAGACAAAATCCAGCCTCATCCACCAGAACACAGGCACCAGTTCCCTCCACCAGGAAGCCTACACAACCCATTGAACCAACCTTAGCTACTGGGGGCAGACACAAAAACAATGGGAACTACGAACCTGCAGCCTGCAAAAAGGAGACCCCAAACACAGTAAGTTAAGCAAAATGAGAAGACAGAGAAACACAGCAGATGAAGGAGCAAGGTAAAAACCCATCAGACCAAACAAATGAAGAGGAAATAGGCAATCTACCGGAAAAAGAATTCAGAGTAATGATAGTAAAGATGATCCAAAATCTTGTAAACAGAATGGACAAAATACAAGGAACGTTTAACAAGGACCTAGAAGAACTAAAGAGCAAGCAAACAATGATGAACAACACAATAAATGAAATTTAAAATTCTCTAGAAGGAATCAATAGCAGAATAACTGAGGCAGAAGAACGGATAAGTGCCCTGCAAGATAAAATAGTGGAAATAACTACCGTAGAGCAGAATAAAGGAAAAACAATGAAAAGAATTGAGGAGAGTCTCAGAGACTTCTGGGACAACATTAAATGCACCAACATTCAAATTATAGGGGTCCCAGAAGATAAAGAGAAAAAAAAAACAGACTGAGAAAATATTTGAAGAGATTATAGTTGAAAACTTCCCTAATATAGGAAAGGAAATAGTCAATCAAGTCCAGGAAGCACAGAGAGTCCCATACAGGATAAATCCAAGGAGAAACACACCAAGACCCATATTAATCAAACTATCAAAAATTAAACACAAAGAAATATTAAAAGCAGCAAGGGAAAAAGAACAAATAACATATAAGGGAATCCCCATAAGGTTACCAGCTGATCTTTCAGCAGAAACTCTGCAAGCTAGAAGGGAGTGGCAAGACATATTTAAAGTGATGAAAGGGAAAAACATACAACCAAGATTACTCTACCCAGCAAGGATCTCAGTCAGATTCAATGGAGAAATTAAAACCTTTACAGACAAGCAAAATCTAAGAGAATTCAGCACCACAAAACCAGCTTTACAACAAATGCTAAAGGAACTTCTCTAGGCAGGAAACACAAGAGAAGGAAAAGACCTACAATAACAAACCCAAAACAGTTAAGAACATGGTAATAGGAACATACATATTGATAATTACCTTAAATGTAAATGGATTAAATGCTTCAACCAAAAGACATAGACTGGTTGAATGGCTACAAAAACAAGACCCATATATATTCTGTCTACAAGAGACCCACTTCAGACCTAGGGACACATACAGACTGAAAGTGAGGGGATGGAAAAAGGTATTCCATGCAAATGGAAATCAAAAGAAAGCTGGAGTAGCAATTCTCATATCAGACAAAATAGACTTTAAAATAAAGACTATTACAAGAGACAAAGAAGGACACTACATAATGATCAAGGGATCAATCCAAGAAGAAGATATAACAATTGTAAATATTTACGCACCCAACATAGGAGCACCTCAATACATAAGCCAAATGCTAAAAGCCATAAAAGGGGAAATAGACAGGAACACAATCATAGTAGGGGACTTTAACACCCCACTTTCACCAATGGACAGATCATCCAAAATGAAAATAAATAAGGAAACACAAGTTTTAACTGACACATTAAACAAGATGGACTTAATTGATATTTATAGGACATTCCATCCAAAAACAACAGAATACACTTTCTTCTCAAGTGCTCATGGAACATTCTCCAGGATAGATCATATCCTGGGTCACAAATCAAACCTTGGTAAATTTCAGAAAATTGAAATCGTATGAAGTATCTTTTCCAACCACAATGCTATGAGACTAGATATCAATTACAGGAAAAAATCTGTAAAAAATACAAACACATGGGGGCTAAACAATACACTACTTAATAAACAAGAGATCGCTGAAGAAATCAAAGAGGAAATCAAAAAATACCTAGAAACAAATGACAATGAAAATACAACAACCAAAACCTATGGGATGCAGCAAAACCAGTTCTAAGGGGGAAGTTTATAGCAATACAATCCTACCTCAAGAAACAAGAAACATCTCAAATAAACAACCTAAACTTACACCTAAAGCAATTAGAGAAAGAAGAACAAGAAAACCCCAAAGTTGGCAGAAGGAAAGAAATCATAAAGATCAGATCAGAAATAAATGAAAAAGAAATGAAGGAAACAATAGCAAAGATCAATAAAAATAAAAGCTGGTTCTTTGAGAAGATAAACAAAATTGATAAACCATTACCCAGACTCATCAAGAAAGAAAGGGAGAAGACTCAAATCAACAGAATTAGAAATGAAAAAGGAGAAGTAACAACTGACACTGCAGAAATACAAAGGATCATGAGAGATTACTACAAGCAACTATATGCCAATAAAATGGACAACCTGGAAGAAATGGACAAATTCTTAGAAAAACACAACATTCTGAGATTGAAGCTGGAAGAAAGAGAAAATATAAACAGACCCATCACAAGCACTGAAATTGAGACTGTGATTAAAAATCTTCCAACAAACAAAAGCCCAGGACCAGATGGCTTCACAGGCGAATTCTATCAAACATTTAGAGAAGAGCTAACACCTATCTTTCTCAAACTCTTCCAAAATATAGCAGAGGGAGGAACACTCCCAAACTCATTCTACGAGGCCACCATCACCCTGAGACCAAAACCAGACAAAGATGTCACAAAGAAACAAAACTACAGGCCAATATCACTGATGAACACAGATGCAAAAATCCTCAACAAAATACTAGCAAACAGAATCCAACAGCACATTAAAAGGATCATACACCATGATCAAGTGGGGTTTATCCCAGGAATGCAAGGATTCTTCAATATACGCAAAATCAATCAATGTGATACACCATATTAACAAACTGAAGGAGAAAAACCATACGATCATCTCAATAGATGCAGAAAAAGCTTTTGACAAAATTCAACACCTATTTATGATAAAAGCCCTCCAGAAAGTAGGCATAGAGGGAACTTACCTCAACATAATAAAGGCCATATATGACAAACCAACAGTCAGCATCGTTCTCAATGGTGAAAAACAGAAACCATTTCCTCTAAGATCAGGAACAAGACAAGGTTGTCCATTCTCACCACTATTATTCAACATAGTTTTGGAAGTTTTAGCCACAGCAATCAGAGAAGAAAAAGAAATAAAAGAAATCCAAATCAGAAAAGAAGAAGTAAAACTGTCACTGTTTGCAGATGACATGATACTATACATAGAGAATCCTAAAGACTCTACCAGAAAACTACTAGAGCTAATCAATGAATTTGGTAAAGTAGCAGGATACAAAACTAATGCTCAGAAATCTCTTGCACTCCTATACACTAATGATGAAAATCTGAAAGAGAAATTAAGGAAACACTCCCATTTACCATTGCAACAAAAAGAATAAAATACCTAGGAATAAACCTACCTAAGGAGACAAAAGACCTGTATGCAGAAAACTATAAGACACTGATGAAAGAAATTAAAGATGATACAAACAGATGGAGAAATATACCATGTTTCTGGATTGGAAGAATCAACATTGTGAAAATGACTATACTACCCAAAACCATCTACAGATTCTATGCAGTCCCTATCAAACTACCACTGGCATTTTTCACAGAACTAGAACAAAAAAATTCACAATTTGAATGGAAACACAAAAGACCCCGAATAGCCAAAGCAATCTTGAGAAAGAAAAACGGAGCTGGAGGGATCAGGCTCCCTGACTTCAGACTATACTACAAAGCTACAATAATCAAGGCAGTATGGTACTGGCACAAAAACAGAAATATAGATCAATGGAACAGGATAGAAAGCCTAGAGATAAACCCATGCACATATGGTAAGCTTACCTTTGATAAAGGAGGCAAGAGTACACAATGGAGAAAAGACAGCCTCTTCAATAAGTGGTGCTGAGAAAACTGGACAGCTACATGTAAAAGAATGAAATTAGAACACTCCCTAACACTATACACAAAAATAAACTCAAAATGGATTAAAGACCTAAATGTAAGACCAGACACTATAAAACTCCTAGAGGAAAACATAGGCTGAATACTCTATGACATAAATCACAGCAAGATCCTTTTTGACCCACCTCCTAGAGTAATGGATATAAACACAAAAATAAACAAATGGGACCTAATGAAACTTAAAAGCTTTTGCACAGCAAAGGAAACCATAAACAAGACAAAAAGACAACCCTCAGAATGGGAGAAAGTATTTGCAAATGAAGCAACTGACAAAGGATTAATCTCCAAAATATACAAACACCTCACACAGCTCAATATCAAAAAAACAAACAACCCAATCCAAAAATGGGCAGAAGACCTAAACAGACATTCCTCCAAAGAAGATATACACATTGCCAACAAACACATGAAAGGATGCTCAACATCACTAATCATTAGAGAAATGTAAATCAAAACTACAACAAGGTATCACCTCACACCAGTAAGAATGGCCATGATCAAAAAATCTACAAACAATAGATGCTGGAGAGGGTGTGGAGAAAAGGGAACCCTCTTGCACTGTTGGTGGGAATGTAAATTGATACAGACACTATGCAGAACAAAATGGAAGTTCCTTAAAAAACTAAAAATGGAACTACCATACGACCCATGGACATATACCCTGACAAAACCATAATTCAAAAAGAGTCATGTACCACAATATTCACTGCAGCTCTATTTACAATAGCCAGGACATGGATGCAACCTAAGTGTCCCTCGACAGATGAATGCAGAAAAAAGATGTGTCACATATATACAATGGAATATTACTCAGCCTTTAAAAGAAACGAAATTGAGTTATTTGTTGTGAGGTGGCTGGACCTAGAGACTGTCATACAGAGTGAAGTAAGTCAGAAAGAGAAAAACAAATACTGTATGCTAATACATACATATGGAATCTAAAAAAAAAAAATGGTTCTGAAGAACCTAGGGGCAGGACAGGAATAAAGACACAGATGTAGAGAAGAGACTTGAGGACACGGGGAGGGGGAAGGGTAAGCTGGGACGAAGTGAGAGAGTGGCATGGACTTATATATACTACCAAATGTAAAATAGATAGCTAGTGGGAAGCAGCTGCATAGCCCAGGGAGATCAGCTCGGTGGTTTGTGACCACCTAGAGGGGTGGGATAGGGAGGGTGGGAGGGAGACACAAGAGGGAGGAGATATGGGGATGTCTATATAGGTATAGCTGATTCACTTTGTTGTAAAGCAGAAACTAACACACCATTGTAAAGCAATTATACTCCAATAAAGATGTTGAAAGAAAGAAAGAAAGGAAGGAAGGAAGGAAGAAAGAAAGAAAGTTACATGGCTTTGACATAAAGCAACAGACTGAATGCAGAAGCAGAAATAAGAATCAAGCTTGTCTACTACTAAGTCAGACATTAGAGAGATTTGCAAAAAGCTAAAACAAAGCCATTCTTCTTACTATTTTTTATTTTGAAAAATATACTTAATACTAAAAAATGTTATTTACATTAACATCTAATGGTTTTATTATGATTTTTAAATGAATAAATAATTTTTAAGTTTTAATATTATATATTATAAACATTTATATATATATAAATATATATATGTGTGTGTGTGTGTGTGTGTGTGTGTGTGTGTGTGTGTGTGTGTGTAAAGGGGCTCTGGGACCAAAAAAGTTGAGAATAGCTGATCTAGAAGGACTAAGAGATTAGATCTAGAAGGATTAAGGATTAGAAAGTACTTGCCATAGTGGGAGGTTAGGGCTATAACATTCTTATTATTAATAAATTTGCTCCATACATGCCCAAACCAACAACTCTTTATGCAAAATTATTAACTGTGATGTGTCAAATTTTAACCCTTTCACTGGGAGGTCCTTTAACTGGACATGGCCTTTTTTTTTTTAAATCTTGCTTTACAATGGTGTGTTAGTTTCTGCTGTATCACAAAGTGAATCAGCTATATGTATACATATATCCCCAAATCCCCTCCCTCTTGCATCTCCCTCCCACCCTCCCTACCCCACCCCTCTAGGTGGTCACAAATCACGGAGCTGATCTCCCTGTGCTATGCGGCTGCTTCCCACTAGCTATCTATTTTACATTTGGTAGTGTATATGTGTCCATGCCACTCTCTCACTTTGTCCCAGCTTACCCTTCCCCCTCCCTGTGTCCTCAAGTCCATTCTCTATGTCTGCATCTTTATTGGACATGGCCTTTTGATTTTAAAAATTTGTTGTAAACAAAACTAAAAGTCTTATATTTACTCCTCCCCCCTACCCCAACCCTAGGAAGTATCTTGAACCTTTTAAACTGAGATAAATTCTCACCATTCATTCCATTTAACCTGCGGAGAAGAGAAGAGCCAAACAAGTTTGTTGTTATTTTTTATGAACTGGGTCTTAAACTAGTAGCTAGGCAACCAATCAAATAACCCTGACAACAAAAATAAAAGGAACTTAACGATAACATTGAACTTAATGATAGCCAGGAGTCTATATGCAGCACTGTTTAGTTGTTCAATGTTATTGGTTCAAATGTAAAGCCTAACACTAATAAAACTTACATTTTTTAAATAATTTATGGCATTTTTGACCTTTGTATGCTGTTTTAGAAAAACACTATCACAAGTATACATATAGTTAGTTACTCCTTTACAAGAAATATGCATGAAGCATATATATCTAGGTAGACTGCTTTATCTCATGATTTTAGCATTCACTTCGTTAAAATTGATGTTTGAAACTCAGATGTATGTCTTGTTTTAGATTTTAGCTAAAATTGCCCTGTCAATCTCACAGAGATGTAGGGAACAAATGAGACGATAGAGAGGTAATGATGGAGCAAAGTGATCTAGAGCTGGTGTTAGGTCCCTAATCTGCAAAACAAGGACAGTATTATCTATATCCCTGAATTTGGAAAGGTTCAAGAGAGATAACATATGTGATAATATTTTTGAAACATAGAAGCACTATAAAAATGTTTCTTGTCAGGATGTGAAAAGTACTACATAAACTTTTTTTTTAAAACCAACTATTGGGACTTCCCTGGTGGCACAGTGGTTAAGAATCCGCCTGCCAATGCAGGGGACACAGGTTCGAGCCCTGGTCCGGGAGGATCCCACATGCCACAGAGCAACTAAGCCCATGCACCACAACTACTGAAGCCCACGCGCCTAGAGCCCATGCTCCACAACAGGAGAAGCCACCGCAGTGAGAAGCCCACGCACCACAACAAAGAGCAGCCCCCGCTCGCCGCAACTAGAGAAAGCCCGTGCGCAGCAACGAAGACCCTATGCAGCCAAAAATAAATAAATTAACTGAATAAATTTTTAAAAAACCCAACTATTGCTCTGCTTTGCAAAAGAGGATGCTATAATTAGAATTTGTCCCCTTACTGTAAAATCTCTAATATGCCCAAACCGCTCATAGTACAAGTTATCAATATCTTGGGAATAAGTTGACATACACAAAAGCACAACTGAACATGTTAGTCAACTGCTCACAGAAATTACCATCCTGTTTAATCAATACTATGTACTCCTTTGGAGTAACCTCACTAGTTTTTGTGCTATATAAGAAACTCATTTATTCCAAACACACTTTGCTAAATAATTTGCTCACAATCCCCTTTCACTTATTGTTGTACAACTATATTGATCTTCTGTCTGAACTTATCCTGTCATGCAACAATGAATATCTGAATCAATTGTATAAGTAACAAGGAGCTGTGGCAACTGACAATGTGAAGCAAAAGACGTCTAGTATGTTTTTCAATTCCAATAAAAGGGGGCAGTATTACATCAGTGTAATACTGATGTACTATTCTGATGTTTTTGCAAAGTATGGGTGAGAAGCAAGAATCTACACTTGTAAAAAATGAACAACTGCTTTCTTGAACATACAGGAACAAGTTTACAATGTGCCTTAGTGACTGGATTATTATTTTCCTATTTACTTGATTGAAAAAATATAATTTTGGCATGAGAAATGCATATAGTTATCAAGAATCAGGTTAAGTATTCTCAAAAATCATAGATTGAAATTCTGATTTTTCTGGAAATATATTAAAGTATATATTAAATTAGTAGGAACAAAAGCTCCCTAGCACACTAATATTATAAAATCTGAACATTATCATGTTGGCTATGAGCAGATCCTAGCAAGTAACTAGGGTATACAAGTTACTTTAAGAGTGAAAAAGAAAAATGCATATCTTGAGTTTGTAAGAAGGTGCCTGCTAGCTTCTAACTAACCTTCTACTCTATCTTAAGACATTTTGGCTCCAAGGAGCAGTAGGTTAATCCATTCACCTTTGGAGAGTGTCAAAGAGTGAAAATTTAATAAAGTTAACAACAGGTTTGACCACCTGTCTGAGGTTCTAAAGTGGAAAAGGACCTAATATTAACGGAGCACCTCCTGTGCCAGATATGTGCTCTACATATGTTTTCCCTCAAAATGATCCTTCAAGGAAAGGATAATTATCTCCATTTTATAGGTACGTTCATTGAGACTCACAGAGGTTAAGTAACGTACTTAAATAACACTGTTAGAAAACAGTACAGGCTGCTTCCAAGATTAATCCTAGAAACTGAGACACAGGATTAACCAACTCCAAAACCCATACTCTTTCCAATACACCGTGTGGCCTCTAATTCTATTACTGCTCCTGGTCTAGCCACCTCTTCTGTCTCTTTGTCTGTACTAGCATCATTTGATCTTCTGTTTTCTGACTGATATCTTTCCAGAGCCAGAACCAATGGACATCATGGTAGGGAAGAATGCCCTACCCAGACAGAAGGTGAAAAGTCTACAGGAAGCGGGGGTCTCAGTGCTTTTCTGCTTCACTGTTTCTGTTTATTTTTACCCTGTCTTATTCCATCAAAGGTTTTGGATTGCAAATGTAAAAAGTACTTTTGTATGTAATAAGCTTAAAAGAGCTCACAGAAAATTAGTAAATGAATTTAATACTGTTCTATAAATAGAAATATCATTGATTAAGAATTAGGAAAGCTGAGATTTAATTCCTGCTCTGACACGAATCCACTATGTGACCATGGGTAAGTCATTTTCTTTCTTTAGGTCTCAGTTTTCCTGTCTGTGAATTGAAGCTATTGGACCAGATCAGATGTTATGTCCCCTCCAGTTCTTTCACTCTACAGTTTTAATCCCACAAATATACTTCAGAGGCAGAGAGAGTGTAATAATAGTGTTCATGGTAGCTCATTTTGACATCCGATAAGGTCAAGAATTTTTCTTAAGAGATTCGCAGAAGATGAAGGGAACAGCAGTTCAGGCCACATGTATAATGTGTAATCGGCCTATTTATGAGCAACTCTGATCAGTAGGTAATCAGTCTTCTGGCTCCTCAAGGTTATTAAGATGACCAAAATAACCAGATACCTAAGTTACAAAATACCTGTGCAGGAAAGTGCTCTAACCAATCACCGAGTCAGCATTCAAACATCAAGGAAGTCAAAAAAGTTACAAAACGCACTTTAACACTAAGAAGGCCCACCCTGCCTTGCCTCTCTTCTAGCCAGATGCGCTTAGCTTAGCTCTAAGGACATTTAGAAGCTGCCTATCTAAAATTCTGCAGTGTATTGTTCTGACTGAAATTCTGTCTTAGAGATGTCAAACAACAAAATTTGGTAAGCAGTTAGCCTATAATATGATCTAATTGCCCTGGTACTACGGGAGGTGGCTGGTGTTCTTGCTGTGGAAAGCTAAAACCCAGGGAAGTAACTTAGACTTCGGCGAGCAAGACACTCATGATCCAGGCACAGCAGCTATGCTGAAATGATGGAGCATAACAGCTCCTAAGGCGCCGTTACAGTCTATTGTCCCTACAATCTGTATATTTAACAGACCCTAAATATCCTGTGACACAGCCAACCAGAACAACTCCATTGGTGCCGTTCTGGCTGATCAAGTCAACAATGTTTCATTTTAAAGTGTCAAAATAGGGGTTTACCCAATAAAGTGAAATACGCCACGGGTAAACATGTATTCATATGGACATATATGTGATTCCGTATGTGTCATAAAGACACAAGCACCCCTATGCCTGTGTAGTAAATGCTTCCCCTCAGGTATGAAACATACAAAGCATGTTTTATACACATCTAATGTTGGTAAATGTCACAAAAACAACTCTACAGTGGACATTGTGATGCATTGCCCAGATCCCCCTTCAGGACCGATTTATTTCCTCAGCTGCAGGGAACGTCGCTGCTCACCCTCAGCTCAAGGCCCTCTTCGGCACTAAAGAGAGTCACATCACCTAAGGTTATGTCCCCTTCCCAGGGTAACCCTCATCCAATGACTGGTTGATACAAGTGTATAAAAGCTCACCCCCTCCATCCAACTTGGGACAATTCTGCATGGCCATGGCCATCTCAAAGCTTCACATGAGGTTGGCTAAGGCTTTGGTTAAGACTGCATCACAGTCCTATTCTGCTTTCATCCTTTCCCTTCTACAGGTGGCAATCAGAAAGAGCACCCCCCAATAAACCTGCTCGCTAATCTCCATCTCACAGTCTGCTTCTCAGGGAACTCAAATCTGTGACATGCTCATTTGTGAAAATATGTCCAAATATGAGCGTGATGAGATATGCTTTATAAATTACAAGGTGTTATGACAGAAACACTGAGAAAAATTCTCTAAAACTGTATTATGGTTTACAAGAACAAATTCAGAAATCTAATTTATGGATCTTTACATTTAAGGAAACTGAGGTAATTCCAAAGAAGACAATTTTGAAGACAGTTAAACTGAATTTGCCACAATCCATTTTACCAATCTTACTGCGCGTTATATATTTACCCTCTTTGATCTCAGAAGAAAATATGATTCTCAGAAGAAAAAGTAGTGTCTTCTGAAACCTCATAAAATGAAGATGGATATTTTGATTATAAGAGAGCCAAATCGACTATCACAGGAGCCCTTTAACATTGTTCTTAATTTACTCTTCTGGCTGCAACAAACCTAACAAACAAGGATAGATACATACTGGGTCTAGAATCTAAACAAAGCCTACACAACCACAAATATACATTCAAAAGAGCGACATTATTTGAGAGGGAGATCATGTAAAGGAGAGCTTGTGAGCACAACATCCCTGAATATAATGGACTTTTCCGGTGCCCCAAATTCAACCCCAATAAAGTCATTTACTGACAACAACTCCCTTCAACTGGGAAACCAGGGTTTTCTGATTCTGTAGAAGACACTTTGCCACTTATCTTCAGGAGCTCAATTACTTTCAGTGTGATGTGTTTTAGGACAAGTTAAGATTCATTATTATTATTTTTCAACCTCAACCTAATCTCTCATCTCCCTCTCATGGCTTCCAACACAAAATCAGGTGTTACTATTCTGGAGCCTCAGACTTTGTCTTCCCTCCATGTGAATTTCAAAAAGTCAATGAGAAATACTTAAAATTAACCTGTAGTATATGAAGTTAATAGTCTTAAGCTTGAACTTCAACCAACGATATAAATTCAACCATATAGGGTCACTGTGTCAGACAAACAGAGAGAGTCACTGCAGGAAGCAAGGGATGACCAGTGTCAATTTACTCCTAGGTTTAGTGCAAACATATCAGGATGCCGCTAGTCTAAGTCTGCTTAATGTGATGGGGGGGGGGGGGGTCGTCACTGAAAGGCACAGTTGCTGCAACAATATGGAATTTATTTCTTATTTTCCCCCTAAGCTAAATGGCTATACACATTCTGTTTTAAATATTCTCTATGTTAATATTCCAAACACAAATTTCTAGATGCATTTTTCAAAGAAATATCTCATTCATAACATTAATCAAAGGCAAATGATTCTTCATAATTTAAAAACAAGTATGATTATTTAAATAAAATAACTTGTTTTTTTGTGGAATAAAGTTTCTGAAATGTATTAATTCTAAATATATTTATTTAGCCCAGTGATTTTTCAACTAGGGGTAATTTTGTCCTCCCTCCCCCAATAGGGGACATTTAGCAATGTCTGGAGACATTTTCGGTTGTCACAAAAGGAGTGGTGCTACTACTGGCATCTAATGAGTAGTGGCCAGATTAGCCACCCATGACAAAGAATTCTCCAGCCAAAAATGCCAATAATGCTGAGGCTGAGAAACCGTGATCTAACCTAATAAATCTGAAGTTTCCATAGTTTTGTGCATCAACTCAGTTAGAAAGGAGTTTAACTATGTGAGTTGGTCAATATGCCAACTTCTGAAAAATCTAACTCTGTTTCCTTCTGCTGACCCTTCCATTATTATGTGAGGAGCTCATATCTGTGACAAAATAGTACATTTGTTCTATATCTTCAAAGATCACCCATAGTTTAGTCTACAAGTTATGGGAAACATAAGAAAGTGCTTACTCTGTACCAGGAGCTTTGCTAGGTATATCCATATATATCTTACTTCATTGTAACCCAGATTACTACCCTCACATTACAGATGAAGAACTTGAGATTCAGAGAAGTTATTCAACTTACCAAATATCACACAGCTGGTAAGTGACAACTCGGTGCCTACCATTCCAAGTGAGAATATATAGTTTTAAACTCATTAATACTTTCTTGCATATGCAAAGAAAACTTCTGAATCATTAATGATAGTTAATGGGGTGAGGAGGGTAATTAGCTTTTGACCATGTATCTGTCTGTATTATTAGAATTTTCAGTAAGCATATACTACTGTCATTTGAAAACTAATACATTTTAAAAGACTCAGTTAAACAAATCACTAACATCCTTCTCATATTAATTTTAGGATTAACCATTGACAAAACTGTAAGGTAGGAGGAGATGGTCTCTGGTGCATGTACCCATTCGCTTGTCTTTTACCCAATTTCCCACCCAGTATCCCTATGCCAAAATGTGTTTACCTATCTAGGTCCCCCAAAAACATCTTACAGTTATTCACATTAAGATTAAATATGTTACTATTTCATGGTGCTCACTGAGCATAGTATAGTGTCTTAGGTCAAAAGATTGACTGTGTTTATCTCTAGTTTCAGAGTGGTAGAAAAGGTTTGGGGGCAAGGCTTTTCTTTTCTTGTGGTCCTGAAACCTTACTGTATATGTAACCATCTACTAAGGCAGTTCTTAAAGAGGGGCTCTGCTTTGTGAGCCCACTGCCAAGGATGGAGCACTTAATGGGGAGTGGGGCACCTAACTGAGCAGATCCGGTGACTGGCATGTGCATAGCAGGTCCCCAATATATAAAAGTTTATGGCTTAACCAACACCAAAAGACCCACCATTCCCCCAGACGGTTTCTCTCTTACCTGATGTGAACCTCCCGCCAAGAGATCAATCAAGGTGGGGCAGGGAGGAGGCAAATAATGATTAATTTAACATATTATATATTTATATAATCTATCTATTTATCTATAGGAAATGGGGGCTTTGCAGATATAATCAAGTTAAAATAAGGTCACACTGGATTAGGGTGGACCCTAAATCCAATGACTTATGTCCTTATAAGAAGAGGGAGATTTGGAGAAAGGGGGACATACACAGAGGGAAGATAGCCATGTGAAGAGGGAGGCAGAAACTGGAGTGATGCAGAGACAAGCCAAGGAATGGCAAGGATCATTCATTCATCAAATAATCAGAATTTTTCACCCACTGTATGACAATAGTCTCTCAACTGGTCTGCCTATTTCCATTCTTAACCTCCTGCAGTCTGTTCTTGCACACTAGGCAGAATGATCCTTTTATATGTAAATCAGATCATGTCAATGCCTTGGACAAAACCAGTCTAGGAATTCCCATCGGACTCAGAGTGAAACACAAAGCCTTTCCAAGGCCTACAGGTCTAACACACTCTACCCCAGGCTATCACTTTACTTCACGTCCCACTGCTCTCCCTTCCCTCAAGCTGCTCTTGCCACGCTGGCCTCCTTGTTGCTGGTCCTACACTCTAAGAGCTTCTAAGCTTATTGTTCCCACTGCCTGGACGCTCTTCATGTGGCCTGCACAGGGGTTCCTTCAGATCTCTCTACTCCGTAACACTTCCGCAAAGTCCCTACCAGCCTATCTAAAAGAACAATCCTATAACTCCCTATTTCCTTAACTTGCTTCCATTTTTCTCATGGCATTGAGTCACCTCCTGATGTTACTGACATTACTCATTATGTATTTAATTGTTTATTTTTTTCCTCATCTGTGTTCCCCTATTAGAATGTAAGCTCTATGAGAACATAGATTTTTGTCTGATTTGTTCACTGTTTTATCTCTGGTGCCTAGAACAGTGTCTATTACAGAATAAGCACTCGATAAATAATTTGTTGAATCAAAAAATAAATGAATACATTTTGTAAGTTGCTTTGTTTTCTATTTTGCTCAGGCAGATAGGAAGCTTAGTAATAAATTCAATGATGAGTCATGGTAATGTATTAGCCTTCATTGTGAGCATATATGCTTCTTCCTTTTTTAATATTCTGATAATCTTGTAACCTCATACATCCCCTTTATTATAAGATATTTCTAAATCTTTTGGAATGGGACAGATAAACACCAATAGGCAGGTAGGTTGGGTGCCTGGCTGGGTACCTGGGAGGCAACCCACACTAAGTGGGAAAGGGTGTATTTGTTAATCAGCACTAATGATTAAATGTGATGCAAGAAAGCCCTCAAGCTAGGACCCCAAATCTTTGGCTGCAGGTTGGTGCTTGGGAGCCTGGAAAGAGCCAGATAAAAATGAGTCAATGGGTCTAGCAGAGCCAGAGAAGGAGGGAAGCAAGCTTTACCTTTTCATTCCTGCAGTTGTTCAGCCCCATGTTATTCATGGCGGACAGTTTCCCATCAACACCATGCGGCTGTTGCTGCTGTTGCTCCCGCTGGATCTGTTCTCGCATCTTCCGAGCCTCCTGAATAGCTTTCATCACTGTATCCTGATCCCCAAACAGGGCAGGGGAGTTGAGACTGGACAGGATATCTGCATATACAGGATGCATTATTAGAGGCTTGTAAGGTTAGACTCTTAAAAAACACTGCTACTACCCACTCCCCTGTATAATACCACATTCTCCGAAGAAGGAAGAGACACATTTGCTGTTAAGAAAACTGCAATACAGCACAGAAATCCAGGGTAACCGAGCTGTGCTGGGGTTTTTTTAGCCCTCGGAGGACCAGCATTTCAGTTTATCTGGGTTCTGTCAACACAACTCCTCACAGATGAAGGTTCCTAGATTCATATACATACATACATATATACATATATATATGTCTATTCTGGCTATATCTAACAATTAGTGGGACAGTGGTGGTGAAGAAAGGGCTGGGGACAGGTGCAGAGACATCCGTGCAGGCTGACCATTATATCTGGTGTGCTAATGCAGCAAACTTGTTTCTGGCCCAGCCAAAAAAAATCTGTGCAGCTACATGTGTCCTTTAGCAGATATCTGTATCTGTGTGTTCAGATGTCCACTGCAGGAGAGAAGGGGTGGGAAGGAACATACCGCACTCTCTGTTCCCCAATCGCTGGCTGGTTAATGAAGCATTCTACTCATCATGCTGCCTCAGTTACTTACCAAGAGAATGACAACCCATTTCCTACCCCCAACCCGAACACCCACTGCTCTCAGTTCCCTGTCTTCGTGATAGTGAGGCTGTATGTGTGGGAATGGATTTCACATAAGTATACAGCTTCAAATAAAGTGAAAACATTTACTTTCATTATATTCCATGCAACACAGAAGGACAAAATTCAAAATTAAACGAATTTTCCTCCATATCTTGCATTTTACTGTAGGTTAAAATTAATACTTTAGATGAGGCTTTCTAATTTTAGGCGAAAAGAAGGCAATTGCTTGCTGACTGATAGATTTCAGCTGCTGTGATAAAGTTTAATGTGATCAGCTTGCATGTATCCTGGTATGAGCATTTCACAGCACATGTATGTGTGTGTGTGTATGTGTGTATATCTGTGTGTGTGTGCACACACCTCACAGAGACAGAAGGGACAGAGGAAATCAGACTACAATCAAGCTCACATCACACATCTATGTGTGTGCAGTGCATGTGTGCATGTACTTGAGTTTAGAAAATATCACCAACACTATCTATGGAAAAGTTTTAGAAAGTTAAACAGCCACTTTTTAGGATATAGAAAACCCATATCTTTTGCTCTGAAGCTTTTCTGATTAAAAAAAAAAATTCTATCCAGTATTGTCTGGATAAGAGTGCTATTACTTCAGCTCATTTCTAGCTCACGATCTAAAGAATACGCTCTGCTGAGGTATAAACTCTATAAGAGCAGGGCCTGTGAAACAGTCGTCTTTGTCCCTCACAATGCTCAGTACAGAAACCAAATGCTTTCCAAACAAAATTCAGAAGTGGATTATAGGAGGGCCATTTCAAGATCAAGCCTATTATTTATCCTCATGTTGGCTTTTTTTTCCCCTCATCTCACGACTTCCAACAATTCAGCAATCATATTCACATGCTGGAAATGATTCATTTCTCCTTCCCACAGCAATCCCACTGACTTGGAGTGAAAACCTCTGGGCCCCTGAAAGAGGCATCCTAACTCAAAAAGAGAATAGGCTGCTGTATGGATCCTAATGTCCCCAATTTCAATGAGGAAGATTTACATCTCATCATCAGAAAAGTCACTTAGATTCAGCATAGCTCAGCATATATTCCAACTGTGAGTTTATAAAAAGAGCACTGAGTTATCTGTCAGAGGACCTGGATTCTAGTTTTGACTCTGCTAATTAATACCTACATGGCTGTGGGCAAGTCATTTTAACTGTAAGACCACAATTTATTATACAATGAGAGTAATAACAATATACTACCTAACTCATTGGATTATTGTGAAAAATCAAATGAGATAAGATAGCCAAAATGTTTTTTTAAATTATAAATGGCTACACTTACACATTATCTTATTTATTACAGGAAGCAATTCGGCTATAGGATTCAACAACACAAGGAAGGTAATATGGTGGAGAAATGCTAGTTCTAGTCCCTAATCCCTTTGAAATTTTGTGTCTTTATTTGAAAATTAAGAGACTTATAGAGCATAGTAACAATAATGTTCATATTTATTTGGCTCTCTGCTACTACGTGCTTTCGTGATTACTGTTTCATTCCACATGTATATGTAAATGTGCTGCTATTCGGTTGTCCAGCCTTTTTAAATTGCATGCCTTCTGGGTGCCAGATACCATGTTAGGCACTTTATATATTTTTTTCTCTTTTAATTCTCACAACAACCTATGAGCTAGGTAATAATATTTCCCTTCCAGAGATTAGGAAACTGAGTTCAAAAATATTAAATAATTTTTACACGGTCACATAGCTAGTAAGTAAAGGCTCTCTCTCAGTCCAAGTCTGCCTGATGCCAAATCCCATTTTTTTCTCTATACTTCTCATACCTGGGTACGAATATCCCTAGAGATACCTGGCAATACATCAGAGAACGTAAGGAGGCAGAGGATCACTATGACATATCTTACTAGACATCAACTTTATTTCATATGATGTCAATAAAGTGTGTCATTCATATTTGCTTCAAAGCAAAACTGATATGGGATAAGATGTAAAATTCACAAACATTTTACAAAGAAAATATAAAATGTCAAATAAATTTTGGACTTTTGGCAGGTAGCTTTTAGGCCAGGTTCCTTTAGGCCCTTGGAGGGTTCACGTTCACTCTTAATCTGCCTAGAGTTGCTTCAGCGGCAAAGCACTGACCAAACACAGAAATTTCTAGGTCTCTGAGTGTTGGATCTAACTCATCATTATCTGAAGAACCCATCCCAGCAGGATTTATATTATAACCTTTTCTAAAAGATCTAGTCACCCAAGACACCATAACTGGGTTATGTTTCAGTAGAAAAGATTTTACTTTTACTTTATTTACTTTCACTTTTTTTTTTCTTGGACTAAGGAACACTTTGGAAACAAGAATCAGTCATCAGTGAACATGTTTTGCTTTCTTTTACCTAATTCGTAAGTCTCTTCCTGG
Organism: Balaenoptera acutorostrata; assembly: GCF_949987535.1. Classification (NCBI taxonomy): domain Eukaryota; kingdom Metazoa; phylum Chordata; class Mammalia; order Artiodactyla; family Balaenopteridae; genus Balaenoptera; species Balaenoptera acutorostrata. The sequence goes on along the minus strand of NC_080072.1, from coordinate 41,353,164 downwards.
TGTTGACCTTTCCATTTACCTAAAGAGGATCCTCTTCCCAAGCTTCCTCCAATGGGGCTGGGGATGCTGCTTTTGTTAGGCAGGTTGACAGGGCTGGTTTTGCTGGCTGGAAAGAGGCTTTGGGTGGGAGATGTTGGGGACTTTACAGGCTCAGCTGTCTTGGGTCGGGATGAGAGATTCAGCGGCTGTGCTGCTGCTTCATCCTACAAGAGTTTACCATAAATAATTATGTTTTAAAAAATGAAGCACATTATCACGTAGTTAGCCACAGTTATTTTATACCTCAGAGACAATGCCACATTCTCCTACAATAATAACAAAAGAAGCTAATGATCTACCTCCTTGAAGATTCATCAGAAGGAAACCTCATTAATTTCCCTGTGTTATGTTTCTATTTACATTAACTGTGTAGTTGGATCATTCTTTTTGCCAAATTAAAATCTGAATTAGCTCACATTACAGCTTAATTTCCTAATGTGTTTTCAGGGATCTAAATTAACCTAGGGCATTTACAAAGAATTATTTAAAATTTCAGCAGCTCTGTAGTGCTTTTGTGTTATTCTCTCTGAAAAGTTCCTGGAACTATAAATAGGCTCTGCCACTAATTTTTTAATATATATTTTAAATCAAACAATAGCAAGTACTTTAAAAATGGAAACACAAAGCCTTCCTCTGCTCTTCTGGGCCTTTGCCCAGGGAGCCGCATGCCACAGCATGGCTTCTATGTGGCTTTCTGGGCGTGGGCACTCTTCATGGTCTATATTCTGGTCTCTATTTATGTTTAAAATTAATTTTTGCAAAGAGCAAGCACACATTATAATTATGTTTTACATACCATGCTATATACAATTTATTTTTCATGTCCAAAGTGATGTCTCTTTATATTCTTTGCTACATATATTTACAGAATGTCTATTTTAAGATGCCTGTTTTTCTATACTGAGCACAGTATTCAAATACCTGGCTTGTAACTCTGGTTTTAGCAGGAGCTTGAAAGCTAAGCTCCTCAACTTTATTTTGTTTCATTTATCCTGCCATAGAACACCCTTAACAACACTTCCATCATTCTAGAAATTTAATTGTAATATGAGCATATTCATTTAAATGTTCAGTTTTAAGATCTGCATTATTGTGTTTAAAATAAAATTGTCAGCAAATGTTAACTCCTGTTTTGCTTCTGAGAAGACACAGAGAACTTGCTTTTAGTTATTGTTTAAAACACACAGTAGAGCTTGGAAACTGAACTTTCTCCCCTGTGGCAAACATGTGACCTCTCTGGGCTCAATTTCTTCATCTATAGAAAAAAGGGTCTGATTCTAGCTGATCTCTAAGGTCTCTTCCAGTACTAATGGTCACCGTTTAAGAGGGAACAAAAAGGGATGCCAGAAAACAGTACTCAGGAAGGAGGATTAGAAAGAGAAAATGAAAATAACATGCACAGAGGAGCCTTTATGTACTAACACCGTGCTAGACATTTTCACAAGTATTAGCTCATTTAACTACCAATAACTCTATGAGGCTGGGCAGTAGTGTTCTAAATTTACAAAGAAAGAAGCAGTCAGAGTGATAAAATGACTGTCCAAAGTCATACATGGAGGGACAAAATTTGAATTATAGTTTATTGGGCTCCAAATCCCAGGCTCTTTTTCTACTGAACTATCAGCTAAAATAAGTCATTTGATAATGTAGGGATACCCTAGCTTTATGCTGCTGTTTTGTTTGTTTGTTTGTCTTGGTAGGAAATAAGCAATCTGGCACATCTATGGTGCAATGCACTTTTATCTCTATCCAGATACAGGATAGGTTCTCAGGAAACATAGTTGTATCCATTACAAATGTCGAAATTATCTGATGTGCTTCATTACAATTTACTTGCCTTTGCTCTGAACTCAAAGGATATTAGACTAGTTAGTTCCTTTACTCCTAACTAAATAATAGTGATTTATAAGCTAGGTATCTAGTTAGTTTTCTCCACATTTCTTTTACTTGGGGTTTACCAAGCTTCATAAGATACCTGAGTTCAGAGTTTTCCTCAAATCTGGAAAATTTTCAGCCATTACTTCTTCAAATATATTTTTCTGTCCCTTCCTTCTCCTCCTGGGGCTCCACTTGCATATATGAGGCCATTTGATGTTCCACAGCACTGATAGTCTTTTTTCTATGTATTTCATTTTGGACAGTTTCATTGTTATGTCATCAAGTTCACTAGTCTTTTCTTCTATCATATCTAATCTGTTGCTATTCCAAATCAGTACTAATCCAGAGTACTTTTCATCTCAAACACTGTATTTTTCATCTCCAGACATTCAATATAAGTTTTCCATGTCTTGTCCTATAATGTTCATGTTTTCCTCTACATTCTTGAATATATGGAGTTTATAACACCTGGTTTTACTCAGTTTTGAATATAGGCAAACTTCAGATATATTATGGGTTTGGTTCCAGACCACTGCAGTAAATCAAATATCACAATAAAGCTAGTCACATGAATTTTCCCAGTGCATATAAAAGTTATGTTTATACACTACTGTAGTCTATTAAGTGTGCAATAGCATTATGTCTAAAAAAACAACGTATATACCTTAATTAAAAAATACTTTATTGCTAAAAAAATGCTAACCATCATCTGACTATGCAGGGTTGCCACAAACCTTCAATTTGTAAAAAGTGCAATAGCTGTGAAGCACAATAAAATGAAGCTCAGTAAAAAAGGTTATGGGACTTCCCTGGTGGCACAGTGGTTAAGAATCTGCCTGCCAATGCATGGGACATGGGTTCGAGCCCTGGTCCAGGAAGATCCCACATGCCGCGGAGCAACTAAGCCTGTGTGCCACAACTACTGAGCCTGTGCTCTAGAGCCCATGAGCCATGACTACTGAGCCCATGCGCCACAACTACTGAAGCCCACGTGCCTAGAGCCTGTGCTCTGCAACAAGAGAAGCCACCGCAATGAGAAGCCCATGACCACAACGAAGAGTAGCCCCCACTCTCCACAATTAGAGAAAGCCCGTGCACAGCAACAAAGATCCAACACAGCCAAAAATAAAAATAAATAAATTTATAAAAAATAAATAAATAAAAAAGGTATGACTGTATATTCTAATTTATTATTTATTCTTATAATTCAATAATTGCCATTTCCACCAACAATGCCACTGAGCATGGGAAGCACCTATTAACTCCCAGTCAAATCAGTCCCTTTCCACAATGGCAGGCCTGTTGTTGGTCCTCACAGCCTGTCCTGGCCCAAGAGAAACTTTGTGGGTGAACAGGAGCAGATATGCTTACCTCTTCACTTGGCTATAGTTGGAAGTCCCTTGTAAGAGCTGTTTTTACTGTCTTATCTACTAATTCTATCATCTGTGTTATTTTGGGGTTTGTTTCTAATGATTGATTATTCTTTTCATCATTGTTCATATTTTTTTGCTTCTATGGAAGCCTGGTAATTATTGAATACATGCTCCACATTGTGAATTTTACAGTGTTGGGTTTCATAGTTTGTATATTCCTTTAAATATTTGTGGACTTTGTTCTGAGACACGGAAAGCCTTACTAGGCTTACTTTTAAGCTTTGTTGGGCAGGTCCAGAGCAGTCATTAATCTAGGGATAATCTGGCCCCACTAGTGAGGTAATACCCTGCTGGGGACTCTACTTGGTGCCCATGTGTCAAGTGATCTTTCCAATCTGGCCAGTGGGAACACAAATCATTCTCAGTTCTTTATGAACCTTGCAATGGTTTTGTCTGCTACATCTGGTCTTTTTCCCTGGCCTCAGAGAGTTTCCTCACATGCATATGCTGATCAGTACTCAGCTAAATACAGGGGAACCTTCTGCAGATTTCCAGTGCTCTCTCTCTCTATACAGCTCCCTCCGCTGGTACTCTACCTCACAAGTTCCATCTACTTGGCATCCTTAAACTCTGAACTCTTGTCTTTCTACTCGGGAAGGCTTCCAAGCTGCATGTGGCTACACGTCCCCCCCACCCACAACCCCACTGCCCCCGCACTATTGCCTGGAAGTTCTCTCTAGACAGTAAGCTGGAACAACTGTAGTGCTTGCCTCACTTGTTTCTCTTCTATCAGGGGTCACTGTCCTGTACTCCTATTGGAAATGTCTGAAACTACTGTTTTATATATTGTGTCTTGAGTTTTACTTGTTTAAGTTTGGAGAGTAAGTAAATCCCTGTTCCTCCATAATGGTTTAAAATGGAAATCTTCTAGGTTTCTTTTAGGATCTCTCTCGGTATACAACCAGATATTTCAGTTACAACCACTACTACCACCCACCACCATCTTCTTTATTAGCATCAGATTATCATCAACGTCATCGCTATACTAACATTTATGGAATAGTCACTATATTCTAGAAGATGTATTATCTCATTTAAGACCCGTAAAAATATTAACTTCCATTTTACAGAGGCAAAAACTGAGGCTGAAAGAAGTAACTTGCCCAAGGTGACACATCTAGTAAAAGCAACAGAACTGACATTTGAACAGAAACATCCTGACTGCTGATGTTGACAACTATAGCAAATAAAAATTCTGGGGGAAAAAAGGAAAGGAAGACCGTCTATTTTTATTTTTGTTACCTTCAGCTAACAATGCCCTATGTCACGTAGTCGTGTTATATACAGAGGGAAAGAATGACTACAGAGAGAAACATGAAATATTTTAGTGACCATAATTTTTTCAATTGCAAAATATAAGATTATTTTCAGAACTTCTGTAATAATAGGTAGGAGCTATTTTAAAAATTTAAAACATTTGCTTTATGTCTTGGTCTATATATTTTTACTCACACATACAATAAACAATCTAATAAGTATAATAAATGCCTCCTTTGTTATTAACATAAAGTACAGTCAAGTCAAATTATATAGAGAACTCCCTAAGAATTTGCATGTGGTCAAGTGAGTAATAAAATTCAGTTGGCCCACAAAGCTGGAATGGTAAAAGCAAATATAAACTTGAATCTAACCAGGGAACATTTTACTCATCCAGTAAAGGCTTGGTTTGGTGTAGTTCCATTTGGCCAACCCACTTATAAAATGACTTTTTCATGTTAAAATATCTAATACTCAATACCTCAAGTCACTGATGTTTGATATGCTTATACTCCAACAACTATAATTAAACAAAGTGCCTTGGTTTGAGTGGTAGTGTTCTCTTATTCACAAAAAGAAACTCTTGGAACACAAAATAAATAGTCTGTTTCCATAAGTTAATACTATCTTATTAAATGTAAACCGCCTATTGTCATATCTCAATATTTCTAACAAAGCATAAATGTTCATCTACTTCTTTGGAGAATCTAAAGGCATGGGTGGCATTAAATTAATTCCTTTGGGTGGGCACTGGCAGAACTATCCGTCCTAATTATGTTTACTTTTTTTATCTTTGGTATTTGGGATCCATATTTTTTAAGGGCTTTTCTGAAATCTCAAAGTCCCTATCTGCAAGTTTTAGAAAATAAAACAATTTCAGTAATTTTGTGGCCTTCAATGCTGTTTTGTTGGCCTTAGATGTTTCCCATGTAATGAGTTAAAAATAACTGCAAAATTTCTCCAAGTGCAGTACTTTGGGCACATGACAATAATACATCTGTGCTTAACATATCCCGCAAAGTAGGTAAGTCAGTGATACAAAACAATTGTTTCTTTGAGCTGTCTGAATTTGTGAATTCAATACAGCAAGCAAAGGCAATCACAAAAACCTATAAGTACCAGCTGCAGCACAAAGTTAGACTGGATTATCAATTCCCCTCTGTCACCAAGCACCTCCTGGTTACCCCATTTTAAGACACTGAAAATCAGTGAGGAAAGGATCTGTTAATGTTTCAGTCATAACTCGGGCAATCCTGTTTATCCTATCACAACTATATATGGCATCAAAGCATGATTAGGTTATGACACAACTCATTCCTCAGAGCCCACATTTATAACTATTTTTGAAGGAGAGAGACCTTTATCAACAAACCATATAAAGTTCAGCACTGGGTTCTATTTTGTCAATCTAAAGTTTTGAGATCCTCCTCCTCTAGCACTGTAAGTTGGCTCCCCACTTGTTTAAGGAAGTTAGAGAGAAGTGTCACAAGACTATGACAAAGACTGGTAATAAAACCATGGCCATTCATGCCAATGAACATTAAAAAATAAACACCAGAATCCAAAGGGGAAAAACTCTTGAGAAGTAAGTGTGCAGATATAGGTGAAGATCTCACAATATGGCACTATTGTTATCAAAAGGGAAACACCTGTTTCTCAGCGCTCAATCATGAAATTTACAATAAAGAGGAGCATTTTGGGGTTCCTTTAGGCTGGTTTGCTTCCTGCCGTTTATTCCCAACACAGCCTGGTTCACTACCTTTCTTGTGAAGCTATTTTCCAAACTGTTTCCATAATCCTGCAAAGCAAATACCTTAACTTGAGTTACAGGGCTGGTCCCTCTCTTTTCATTTTTTATCCCAGTAGGTGAGACTGCCCCTGCTGTGTTTGGTGGCTGTGGAGTTGATGGCATCTTTGCTCCAGGTGACACCTGCATGCTGGCCAGCTGAGCGGCATAGAGCTGCTGCAAAAGAGGGAAGACAAACATCATCTCTTTAAATGCAGCTGAAATGGAGTTTCAAAAAAAACTTACCGTATTGTTAGATAATTGTTTCTCTGACAGCCTTGCAATTTCTCTTTCACTATTTTTAAAGAGGAAAATAAAAGAGAATAAACAGTATAACAGAAAGAAAGAGCAATGATATGGGAGTCATTATTCTGTTCCTGGTCCTTCTAGAAATATGTTTATGACCCTAAACAAAGGATTGAATTGCTCTAGAACTCAATGTCTTCAATCATACAAAAAGGAATTTGACTAAATGGTCTCAAATATTCTTCCTAGTACCTAAAATCTTCATAAAAGTGCTTTAAAAGTCGGTATGCCCATTCATGTAATTTTAGTATTCATGAACTAAGCAACTGATCTAAACGTTCCTAGGGGTTTCTGGAAGAACATCATTCTAATCCAATGCTGACTAAACTTCTCTGGGGATGCTGACCCTTCTGGATGATAAGAGTACTGCCCTCAAGACCCCTGAGGCCCAAAGGCAGTCCCTCCTTCCTCGGGGTCTTATTTCTATGCAGCATATAACATAATCCAAAAGAGAATATAGCCAGATTTGTGGGGGAAAAAAAATCAAGCTTCTTTTTCCTAGCACAGGATGTGAAATCCTTAACTGTAGATTTATTAGCTTTGGGGTGAAATTGGTGATAAATGAATGTGTTAATCTGCTATGGCTAACCAGAATTCAGATACCTCAATTTTAACACAATTTCATGCTTGAAAATGCCATTCAAATATCTTCTTTTCTTCTTATCATCAAGAATTAAGCCATCAAGATTATGACTACCTTGATAGTCATATTTCTATCATAATAAATAGAAAGCTTCCTAGTTCATTAACCACAGAGAAAATAGCTCAAACTTTGCCATATTAGTAGGGGAGAAAAAACAGGTGGTTTGTATGTAATTTCCAGCATTACTATCATTCAGATGGACAAATAAAAAAAATTACAGTAATCAAAAACAGACCTTTCAGCACATGTAATTAAATGAAAGCTTAATAAAGAATAATTTGCAAGAGCCAGATGTGCCTATGTCATGATTGTTGCTTTCTTTGGAACAATTTTTCTAATATAACAAGCCTCTAAAGAAATTAAAGTTTCATAATTCTGTATGTGCAATGACTCAGTGGCAAGAAAAATTCACAAGTAAGAGTCAGTCAAACTGCTAGAACTTCAGGAGAAAGAAAGGACTATCGTGTTTCCTTTTTCCTTGTTTCCTTTTATATCTTTTCCCTTTAAAATTCAGCCAGGTGTCTTCAAAGGGGGCGGGGCGCGGGGGTGGGGGGTGGATGCTGAGCCGGTGAAGAAAAGTTCTACACTGAATGGAGGGGAAAAATGCTGGCTATATGGTGGCTGGTATCATGACCAATATGCCTTACTATTGAGTATTAAAGAGTCAGGAAATCTTCGAGAGGCAAGAGTCCTTAGACATCATTTATGCCTTCATTTTACCTCATGATTCACAAGATCAGAAGAAAGTCAATTTTACTCAATCTTGAGTCCTTCAAGGAACTTCAACTAGTGAAGAAAAGCAGAAAAACAAATCTTTGGACACAAATCTATTTTTTAAAAGGCTGACTAAATTCAGAAATCCTTCAAAATAATTGAACAATACAGTTGCCTTGGAGAAACAGAGTAGCGTTCATTGCTTCCGCTAAAGTTTCGACAATCATCTATTTTACATCCCGTTCTAAAGGCTTGTACCTAAGAAAGGCAAGGTGCCTTAGAATCGTTGATTCCTTGGAATTCCTTGTGCCTTCTGGTTACTGATATGTTAGAGGCAGGAAGAAGCATAGCCACAGCCTGTAAAACTCACAGACCTGGGTAAACTGGACAGTAGAATATCAGATAAGATTTAGTAGAATGAGCCTTGAAATAGAAATCAGAAATTAGAGTCCAATGTAAAGATAGAAAGTGCTCATGAAAATAAAAATTTTCACATTCTAACAAAATATATTAGTTTAGATAGAAGTATAGAGCTTTTCAGATTGAAGACTTTAGATCTGACTTGGAGAAAAGAATGCCATTCATTGAATAGGCATAGGTTTACAGAACAATTTCACAAATAGCTCATCTTCTAAGTGAACATTAATTGAATATGTTCCATATGCCAGGCTCTGTATTAGGAGCTGAGGAGGATTCAAAGTCTTGGAACAAGCATATAGCTCTGGAGGAGATGTAAGATAAAGATCCTTAACACTTGATTTGCACCTTTCCTGCAACGCTTATCACTTTTTTTAACTTTGTGTTTAGTTATGCACACGTCTTATCATGCTTGATAGACTGTAAGCTTACTGAAGTCATGATCAACCTAATTATTTTTGAATGCTTAGCATCAACAATAGTGATTTGCAAATAAGAGATAACCAATCAATATTTTCTGAATTAATGTGCTATATATAAAATCCCTGGATGTTAGGGAGGAGAGATATTCTCTCTATAAATGAGGCAACAGCAGTGGTATACGATTATATTTACTGCAAATGTAATGAATAATTTTATGGTGTTGAGTTTTAAGAAATAAAAGGAAAATAAATTCAGTGCAAGTTAAATTATGCTGTTTCACAAGAAATTACTCTCTTGAAGTCATTTTTAGAATGTTGACTAGATAGCTCCTCAATAACTGCTAGCTTCACTAACCCATCTTACACTTTTCTAACACAAATTGTAGTACTAATTTTTCTTCTCAGCCTAGTTACTTATAAATCTAAACTTTCCCTAAATGCTACTGCATCCTTTTCTGAAAGAACATAAAATACTATTCAAATAAATAGCTTTAAGTTAGAAAACTCCTTTGCAAACTAATGGTTTAGGAAGGAAAAAGGTTAAACTCTGATCAACTATTACATAAGCGTTTACAAAAATGTCATTCCATGTAAGATTCTCAGAACACAGTTCATAGTCATAATGACGATAATAATGAATATTAATTTCCAAACAACACTGAGGTTTAAAAAATCAACAATGTAGTAAAGCTTATAACAGGCTTAGCCAAAGTCCTAAAAACATTTAAAGTTTGGTGAAGACTGTTTTTGTAAGTACAGGTTTTTCCATTTCAATTTTGAAAAATGTTCAGTGGTTGTTTGGGATATTGAACTGTCTCTTTATCCAAAATATATAAAGACATGCAGTGTATACATGTAAAAATGAGCCTTGTTAAATATTTTTCAAAATTATAAAATCACTCATATTTTATAGGAGCACTTTAAGAAATGCTTTTACTATTTTATGGCTAAAAAATATCCTACCTTTATTATTAGTTCAGTTTTAATAAAGTAGCCAGCATTAAAACTTTGGTAAGCTGAACAATAACATACTTAGTACCTGGAATTGAAAGGGGCTGAACAGATCATTTAGTCTCGTCTGACCTCTTCATTACACTGATGAGCTGAGGTCTAGAGAACAGAAGTAGCGTGCCCAAGATCGTATAGTTAGTACTGGAGCTAGAATAAGGATTCTCTAGCTCTCATTCCAGCATTATCATTTAAAGTAGAAATGGATATATGAACCAACCTTGGGACTTTTCAAGCACATTTCCAGTACAGATGAAATTTTCAATGGCAAATCTTTATTAAATGTGTACTATTAACTAAACACTGTGCTAAACAATGGAGGTGCAACAACAAGCAACTCAGAAATAGTCCCTGCCTTAATGGAGGTATTAAATAAATGCTTAGGTAGTAACTAGGAATTACAGTTAGAACAAGTGCTGAGAAAGAAAAATATAGAATGTCAAGTGGCTGTCTGACAAAGGTATTTAATGTAGTCTGAAGGACTACAAGGATCAGAGTAGCTTCTCTAAGGAAGTAATGCTTTACCAACTATCCATGTGGAAAGGTTGATAAAGAACACTCCAAAAAGAAGACACATCAATTATTATGGCTCTGAGGCAGGAAAGAAGGTAACATTTTTCGATGAACTTAGAAAAGGCCAACATGGCGTGACTGTTGAGTGAGCAGAGAGCGGCATGAGAAGAGGCGAAAGAGGGGTAGGGTCTTACTAGGCCACATTAATAATTTCAGACTTTACCCCCAAAAGAGAAGTACCTAGAAAGAGCAATGAACTAGAACCAAGACACAAAGACTCTCTTCTATGCTTTATCATTAACTCATTGACCAATCTTTTAAGCATAGGATTAAGAAAGTCCTATGAAGATCTCACAAGCCCACAAATACATATTACCTCTAGTAGTGTTTCTGGAGTTCTGTGTCCTGAGACTAGACTTGGATCCTAGTGACACTTTAATAACTAAGTCTGCTTAGATTCAGCACAAAACAGTAGGTCCTACCAACCAAACTCAGCCTTATGGTAAAATTCTTGAGTGTCTTTGAGTACACACGCTGGCCTATGGCCAAGACCTAAGAAATGTTTTGTGTCAGGGTCATTTTACAACACTATTGTATTTGGGAAGAAAGGCATGCTTTTTCCCCCCAAGGAGTCAAATTTACATCAAATTATAATGGATGGTGTCACAGTGTATCTAATATTTCCCATAATGTGAAATACATATTCTTTTATACCTGCTTTCTGTAATAAAATCACATCAGATCTCCAAAGGAGAGCACCATAAAAAAAAGGTGAAAGGCCTTTTATTCTCATAATCACATGATTTTCACATAATCACTCATCCAGTCATCACCCCCATTCATTCGTGTGTTAATTCAACAAACATATATTGAGCACCAGCTCAGTCAGGTACTGTGCTAGGTATTTTACCTTTATTATTTTATTTCATCTTCAAAATAGTTATATATGATAGGAATTATTATCTATTTTAGAGTCAGTCTCACTTTAAAGCCCATGTGCTTTCTGCTTTTATATGTTAAAATAAGCTATACAGTGAATCACAATGAAACGCATTTCCTATTCCTAACCACCAGACAAGAATCATTGTCCAAGAAGAGAGATTCTGATATTGCTGCTCTTCTGAGCTCTTTTGACATCTTCCAGATGTCTTACAGCTACTTTTTCTAAAATGGCATTTCACAATCCTCAAATGGAGAAAGAAGAGTTAAGGGTCCTACCGGCCACCTTGAAGGAGCAAGGGGCACAATTTTTAGCTAAACTCCCTTCTCCAACCAATCTTTGAGCCATAATAGAAGACACCTGAAATACCCTAGTGACATATGTTTAACAGACTGATAAAGTAAAAAGAACAATGCAGACTATGGGTAGAAATAGGAGAACTTGATAAAAAGAGAAATTGACAGGGCCTTTAAATTGGCACCAGTGTGCTCTAGTACATGGAAACCAAAGTAAAAAAGCAGGCACAACTTCACTTGCTGTATTCTCTTTGGAGTAAATTCTCCTGTGTTTTGTCATTCCAATTAGAAAGGGCATTTTAAAGTGGCCTGTCGGAATCTGACCCAGAGAGAAAGAAAAAAAAAAATTCTCCCTCAAATACAACTTGCCTATTGGTAGATAATGAAGAAAGGAAGAAAAGAGAAAAATGCTATTCTATAAAAACAGATTCAATAGGCACTAACTTGAAGATTTCAACTCTCACCTTTATATTTACCTGATTTGCTATGGTTCCAAGTAATATCTGAGAACCCCAGGCCTCTAGCCCAGGTTAACTCAGATGCTGTTGCCGTGCTTCCCTGGCACCACTCAGGGGCACAGTAAGGAAATGTTGGAGAAACAAGCAGGGTGGGTAAGGGGGCAACCTTAAGAAAATGTCATTATTTACTTGATTGACGCTGCCTGACACGGGGCCCCAAGCCTGGCTCAGTTCTCCAGGGATATCCTGGATTTTGTTACCCTCTCAAAACAATACTGATGACCATTCCTCTGCCTCCCAAGCAAGGCATGCTATAAAGCTGGATAAGTTCAGCTGTGAGGCTGTGAGAAGGTGAAACGGAGACAGGGGTAATTAAGCAGCTTGATTTAGTGCTTGTTCAGCACAGGGAAGAAACTGTGTCAGTAACAAGTCACTACAGACTGAAAGAGGGGTGGGGGAGTGAGCTTAAAAATAATTTGAAGGTGATCACAAATACTTTTACTTCTCATAAACCTCCAATGTCAACAAAATGATCCAGGAAATATAGCTGTGGTTTTATGGAAGGAAAGAACTGAGGTCCTTGTTTTCAGCATAGAAGGTACTTGTTTAGCTATACCCCTAATATTTGATACCAAAGAAAATTGGCTGTGAGGATAGGAGGTGAGAGGAGGAATTGGTGAAGAACTACTACTCCCACGTGTCACATATTGGGTTAATTTCCAAGTTAATCTCCTTGCCCCTCCTGCATATTTTTCTATTGCCATATTTTCCTTTCCTATTAACCCCTCTTGTTTATCATAATTCTACTCATCTTTTGAGTCTCAACTCAAAAATCACCTTCTCCTTAAAGACTTATGTGACCACTGCCTCCTTTGTGTTCCCACTATACGTCATTCTCTACCTCTGTGTCCTTTCACCAAATTATGAGCTCCTTAAGGGAAGAACTGTCTTATTTGCTTTTATGTCCCTAGCACCTAACTTAATGCCTGACAATTAATAGATGCTCTGTTAACATGAACCATTAAAACCCCTTCATTTACCTTGTCTCTGTCTTCTTAAAATTACTATAATTTCTGCCCACACCATTTTCTTAGTATACTTTTCCTCACACCCTCTCCACAAAGAACCCCAGAGATGGAGGTCAGTTCTCTTCACTTCTGTCTTTTTGGACCAATAAGCATGTGAATTCACCATGTAATGCACTGATTTTCTTGCAAAGAAACACCAGATAACACAATGTTAGCAGAAGGAAGAATTGTACACATGATCTAATCCAATCCTTTTGCTTTACAGATGAAGAAAACTAAAGCCTAGAAAAGGAAGTGATTCGCATAAGCATACCAACTTGTGAGCAGTGGGTAGAAAGAAATCTAGAACCCAAGCTTCCCTATTTTCCCCATTTGGTGTTCACAAGAACTCATTTCTCTTTGTGTTCTGTTCTCTTGGGGAACTAACTGCAAATAGAGTTTGTACTTTCTATCAGAGCTTTTAGTTTGGACTACATAAAAGGGATGTTTTTCCACCATTCCCCTAAGATTTAAAGAGAAATTCATCCTACATGTACTTAAAAAGTCATCATTGGGCACCCAAGAATGATTTATGTTGTAGAATTTTATTTTAATATTTGTCTTAAAATGTACACATTTTAAAATGCAACCATAGTAATTAGGTTAATTATAATTACATTAAGGTTTCTACAGGTGTTTAAAATTAAAGTTTATGCAAAAATAAATAAAGGGACAAATTTGCCTCAGGTGAGAGCAGACCTATTTCACCCCGTTTGAGACTTCTGCCATTTGTCTTCCCACAAAAAACCAAGGGAAAAATGGGACAAGCATTGACTGTAAGCCACTGGAGAGCCAAGACCTGTTTAATTCATTTCATTATCCCCTGCAGCCGGCTCAAGAATGTCAAGTAAAGAAAAATGAATTGAAAAAAGAGTTTTCCTGGCTAGAGATCATCTTGCCTATTTTCCCAAGCACTGAGTAGCTCGCTCCTCTGACATAACTCATTGTGCTAATGGGACGGGGAATAGGGGGAATACGTTGGGTGTGGAGGAGAGGAGAAGCTGTGCAAAACAGAAAAAAGAATAGGAAAGAGGCTCAGGTCAAAGGTCCTACCCTTGAACAAAGAGAGTATTTTTAAAAATTGGGAATCCATCAAATAACAGAGCACCCTGTCGTCTGCCATGAAAAAAAAAAATAATCAGAATTCACTCTGTGATTGCACCAATTATATTGGAATGCACTCAGAAGAGCATTTCCTTATGGAACATAGTTGCACAGTGCAAATAACTAAAAATAAACAAATCCACCCCCAATAGTTTTAGCAAGAAAACTCAATCTCTTGCTGCTTCTTCCAAGTATCTTTTCTTTCAGGGTGCTAAATAAAATATGTAAATACATAATGCTTTATTTACAGAAATAAAAGTGCAGTCATTGAAACAATTGGTAATTTGGTTCTTGAAGCAAGATATTCGAAGAGGTGATAATGAGGGCAGTTGGAAATCGGCATTATGGGAATGAATCTTACTGTTTTCCTCTGTTTCCAAGAGCTGGGCAGGCAATGCTGAAGAGATCCAGCTCTCTGAATGTGCTCCAAGTGGTACAGCTTGCATTTGTAATGCTCCTTTAACTCTCTAGTCGCAAAGCCATAGCTCATCAGAGAAGTCTTAAACAAATGCATCTTGACTGTACCAATAGGATATAAATACTCATCAATGAGTCCAGAAGTTGGATTTGAAATCCAAGCATTATTTCCCATAAACTAAGTCACAAGGAATTTTTCAGTGGGTATATATATTTGAGTGCATGTGCTGAGTTTAATAAAATACTTTCAGTAAATGAATATATGTTAGGTTCCCAATACTTAAAAACATTGTTTCTTTGTAACTGAAAGGTGAATTTCAGTTCAAGCTCATTCAAAAACTATTTATTGAGTGGCTACTACTGGCCAGGTACTATGCAAGAAATATAGAGGAGGTCAGAAAACTAAAAGAAGAGGACATTTGAATACAGACCCAAAAGAAGTGAGGGAGCAAACCAGGTCATTATCTGGGGATAGCAACGCAGGCAGAAGCAAAGGACAGGTGAAAAGTCCTAAGGCCAAGGGTGTGCTTGTGCTTAGAATGTTTGAGAAACAGCAAGGAGGCCAGTGTGACTACAGCTGAGTGAGCTGGGCAAAGGGTAATAGGTCAGGTGTCAAAAAGATAGCAAGGGGGCCAGATCATGCAGACTTTGTGTACTATCAGACAGACTTTGGATTCCATTCTGAGTTTCTGGGTTTCTAGGAAACACCATTACAACAACATGGCAGACCTGGAAATCCCTCAGCAATACCCACAGGAAAATCTGGAGATATGCCAGGGCTGCCTTGCCTTGGCCCACGATGATTGCCAAGAAACCAGATGCTATTGCTTGAAAACTATTCTACAACTGCCCAGCTTCTATGCCTTTCGATTTCCATCCATAAGGAAGCCTCCAAAACAACACAGAATGAAGACAAATACGGGTAAGTATGCAATGAAAAAAGTTTTAAAATTGTTATAAATATATATTTGGGAAAAAATGCATGAAAGTATAATATTTTCTAAATGCTAATTTTTACCTTTAATGAATGGACAGAACAAATGTTGCTGGTTGGAAATAAATGTGTTTATTATATGAACATGTTTTTACTGTTTTCAAACTGTAAACTGTTTTAAACTGGCTTTTAATTTCTCAGGAGACTTTGGAAGGTTGAACACTAGAATTATGCTAATGAACAAAATTTTATACCTACAATGAAATGTACAGATTTATTTTTTAAATCTCATATTAATAATAACATGAGGGACGTCCCTGGTGGTCCAGTGGTAGAGAATCTGCCTTACAATGCAGGGGACGCAGCTTCGATCCCTGGTCAGGGAACTGAGATCCCACATGCCGCTGGGCAGCTAAGCCCGCGTGCCATGACTACTGAGCTTGTGCGCCTCAACTAGAAAGCCTGCGGGCCGCAAACTACAGAGCCCTCACGCCCTGGAGCCTGCGTGCCACAACTAGGGAAGAGAAAACCCGCACGCCACAACTAAAGAGAAGCCCGCGCACCAAAACGAAGTGCCCATGTGCCGCAACTAAGTCCTGACGCAGCCAAAAATAATAAATAAAATAAATAAATAAATCTTTTTAAAAAAATATAATAATAATAACATGAAATGTGCATTTGTAATAAATATTGAGAGATAAGGATGTATTTTGAATTCACTTTTGAGTGATCCAGTAAACTCCGTAAGAAATAATGCAAACTATCCTATTCGTCCCTTACTCTTATATTTTCTTCTGTATTTTTAAAATTCAAATAAATGTTTTACCCTGTTTCAGAGCCACCTCCACGAACTATCATTTTCAGACTGCAAATTATTAGTATTTCCAATTGGAGAACTTCAGTGTATTTTGCAGTATGTAAATATGCCATCTGTATCCTACAGTAATACCTATGGCTAACTCCCTAATTAGCAGAAAGGAATGATAACCTTATACACAGCAGCCGTAGTAAAAATCATTCAAATAGTTTGTAATAAACATATAATGTGCTTTAATGTCACTAGATATGATACTGACACCTATCTCAATAATCCACCTTGGAAAATCATTCTAGCAGATGAAGTGGGTAATGGTTAATATAAAGGACTGAAGAAGAAACTTAGAAAACTAAGGTTTATATGCTGTTGTGAGAGGGAGGACAACACGATGACTAAGCGTGCACACTCTTCAGTCACAACCTACTAATTATGTGACCTCGGGCAAGTTATTTAATCTCTCAGTGCCTTAAATTTCCACATCTTTGAAATGGGAAAATAATAGCACCTACTCCAAATGATTTGTTGTATGGAATAAATAAATAAGTTAATGCACATAAAATACTTAAAACAGGGGCTCACCATAAAGACTCAAAACCTGTAGGCTCTTAAATCCTTATCGGTATATTCTCTTTAACAGATGTCACTCCAAAGATCTTATTCAGAAAATACTTGGCATTTTTATTCAATTTAGCAAAAATGTATTAGGAATACAAAGATGAAGAAGATAGGCTGTCTTTCAGGTGCTCAAAGCAAGAATAGGAAGGAGAGAGGAAGAAAGACACAATATGATACATTTACAAATTACTACTGAAACACCATCACTGGGAACAATTAGGTTTTTTTTTTCTCCCAGATTTATTGAGATATAATTGGTAAATAAAGTTGTGTAACTTTAATGCGGACACGTGACAATTTAATATATGTATCTATTGTGAAATGATTACCACAATAAGGTTAGTTAACACATCCATAACAAATAGAGTTTTGACGGAGGACAGTTAGGTAGGTTTTACTTACAGTAAAGCCCAAAACAGAGATCTTATGTTAGCTAAAAGTTTAAAAATAATCCTGTGAAATTGTTTAACAACAACAACTACAAAAATCCTGAGCAGAATGGACACCAAGCCCTGCAACACAGGGAGTGTTTAGGCTATTAGAATTTCTGTTCTGCTTTTAGTAGTGTCTCCCCTCCCAGCCCATTCCTTTGGGCTAGTACCCAAAGACTCCTCCATAGAACTAAAATGTTCACACTAAGGGCCAAATGTAGCTTTGAGAAAGGCTTAAGGTTTATAAAATGTACCACTTCTCTGGAAAAAGGGAAACCACCCTCGGCTATTCATTTAGGGAACAGGAACTTTGCTTTGTTCTTGTTTTCATTGTCCATTGTTGGACAGAGAAAACCCCTTAAGCATTCAAAGTTCTAACTTAGGGGGGGATTTTCGAAATCTCAATACCTCCTCTAAGCCTACCGTAACACCTCTAGAAAACGCTCGTTACACGATGTAAAATCACAACTTTAGTTTGTTAAGAGGGCATAATTCCAAGCGGACCATGGAATATTTATGTCTCTCTGCAGCTCTTTGAAGGAATAATCTTATGTTTTTGTGCCTGTCGTGGGTCAGAGGTTCAAATCAGCACTTCTTTCTGTCACTTCTTATATGTTTTACTATAATTTACAGCTCAGCAAGAGGACTCATAAAACAAAAGTGTCTATTTTATTTCAGCAACTAATTCTAGTTAATCAAAGATTTCCAGCCAAACAACCCAGCATGAAACTCCGCATGGAAAATACGAGGAGAACAAAGCATTTTGTCAAATAACACATCTCATGATGTAAACACATATGTCTCTTAAAGGAAATTTTATCGTTTCCACATTATCGGCATACAAAAGGAGCATTCTTGTCGCAGACCTGGTGCGGCTGTGGAGTCATCGTCATTGGAAACAAGAGCCTGATTAGGTTCCCACACAGATATGAATAGACTTTCCTTTTTTAGTGAAATAGCTGCTTTTATTCCTTTTTACAACAGACTGGTAATTGTCACCCTAAAAACACTGAATTGTACTAGGGCAACATTTGTTTCTGCTCTTTTTTCCCATCTTTTTAGAATCAGCCAATAACATTACTATCCCTTCTGGTTGGTCCTCTTCTGGAAAGTCTGAGTTAATCCACAGCTGTGTGAATGTGAAAAAGGGACACAGCAGGCTAAGTCTGTTGGGTCTCTTGTCTACTAATAAAGTGCACAGTCTGCAGGACAGATGTTAAGAAGATCTGTTAAATAAGTCAGTGGCAGAGATCCTGACCTCTGCCAAGGAACATTTTATTATTCCAGAAAGGGGCATAATTGCAAGGCATTAACAATTAGAAGAACCGTAGCTTTTCTTTATAGATTTTACTCCTTGCTTCATCATTTGGTTGAAATATAGTATCAAGGCCCATTCACTGAGAAGCAATGTGCTAAATATGATGGGGTTTAGTACAAACTGCAGATTACAAGATTTCCCCACATCCCAGGGAAATGGTTGGACCTTGGCTTTGCTTCAATCTTAAACAGTTTTGTTTATTCTGCATGTATCATTACACTATTTGCACAGTTTCACTTGCCACAGGGTACCATTGCACTAAAGGGACTATGAATCTTAACAAACGTAGTTTCCTAACTATTGAATCTAGTGTAATGGGAAATGTAAACTAGAGATCAAATTAATAGAGGAATATCACATCATAAAGTTGTTCTCTATACCTTATACCACTTTACCACTTATGGTGTGAATAAATTATGTCTACCACATGCATTGCAAATTCCCAAGTGTGGTGTAAAAGGCACTTTGTGATCTGACCCCTTGCTTACCTTTCCAATCTCACCTCCTATTGCTCCTGTACACTCAGCCTGTGCCAGACCACTTGCTGTTTGCTGAGTGTGCCATGCTGTCTAGTGCTTCTACACCGATGGGCAGACTGTGCTCTTTGTCTGGAGTGCTTTTTATCTCCTCTGTATCTCTGCCACTCTGATTCCTTCTCCCATAGACCTAGTGAACTTCTACTCTCCTTTCGAGATTCATTTTAACATCACTTCATCCATGAAGATTGCCAATACTTCCCCAGGCAGAGCTTAACACTTTCTCCTCCCATAGCATTTTTATTTTGGAAACATATATACTTTAATAATTATCACATTGTTTACCAGACCACGGGGCCTCTGAGGGCAGGGATCAAGTTCTATCCAGTTGAGTATCCCCCAAATACAGAAGAGTACTTATTACACAGTAGGCACTTAATAAACATGTGGGGAATTAATGTATGAGTGAACTAGTTAAACAATTAATCATTTTTCATGTTTATATAAATTTACATTCTGGCCTTGTCACTACTACCAGTACTGTTACAGGGTCTTATACTTTAATATGCCTTATTTTGTATTTTTTTTTTTTTTACGGTATTAGTCATTTTTTTTTTTTTTTTTACATTTTTTTTTTCAAACATCTTTATTGAAGTATAATTGTCTTACAATAGTGTGTTAGCATCTGCTTTATAACAAAGTGAATCAGTTATACATATACAATATGTTCCCATTTCTCTTCCCTCTTGCATCTCCCTCCCTCCCACCCTCCCCATCCCACCCCTCTAGGTGGTCACAAAGCACCGAGCTGATCTCCCTGTGCTATGCGGCTGCTTCCCACTAGCTATCTATTTTACATTTGGTAGTGTATATATGTCCATGACACTCTCTTACCCTGTCACATCTCACCCCACCCCCTCCCCATATCCTCAAGTCCATTCTCTAGTAGGTCTGTGTCTTTATTCCCGTCTTGCCACTAGGTTCTTCATGGCCTTTTTTTTTTTTTCCCTTAGATTCCATATATATGTGTTAGCATACTGTATTTGTTTTTCTCTTTCTGACTTACTTCACTCTGTATGACAGACTCTAACTCCATCCACCTCATTACAAATACCTCCATTTCATTTCTTTTGATGGCTGAGTAATATTCCATTGTATATATGTGCCACATCTTCTTTATCCATTCATCTGTCGATGGACATTTAGGTTGCTTCCATGTCCTGGCTATTGTAAATAGAGCTGCAATGAACATTTTGGTACATGACTCTTTTTGACCTATGGTTTTCTCAGGGTATATGCCCAGTAGTGGGATTGCTGGGTCGTATGGTAGTTCTATTTGTAGTTTTTTAAGGAACCTCCATACTGTTCTCCATAGTGGCTGTATCAATTTACATTCCCACCAACAGTGCAAGAGTGTTCCCTTTCCTCCACACCCTCTCCAGCATTTATTGTTTCTAGATTTTTTGATGATGGCCATTCTGACCGGTGTGAGATGATATCTCATTGTAGTTTTGATTTGCATTTCTCTAATGATTAATGATGCTGAGCATTCTTTCATGTGTCTGTAGGCCATCTGTATATCTTCTTTGGAGAAATGTCTATTTAGATCTTCTGCCCATTTTTGGATTGGGTTGTTCGTTTTTTTGTTATTGAGCTGCATGAGCTGCTTGTAAATCTTGGAGATTAATCCTTTGTCAGTTGCTTCATTTGCAAATATTTTCTCCCATTCTGAGGGTTGTCTTTTGGTCTTGTTTATGGTTTCCTTTGCTGTGCAAAAGCTTTTCAGTTTCATTAGGTCCCATTTGTTTATTTGTGTTCTTATTTCCATTTCTCTGGGAGCTGGGTCAAAAAGAATCTTGCTGTGATGTATGTCATAGAGTGTTCTGCCTATGTTTTCCTCTAAGAGTTTGATAGTGTCTGCCCTTACACTTAGGTCTTTAATCCATTTTGAGTTTATTTTTGTGCATGGTGTCAGGGAGTGTTCTAATTTCATACTTTTACATGTTCCTGTCCAATTTTCCCAGCACCACTTATTGAAGAGGCTGTCTTTTCTCCACTGTATATGCTTGCCTCCTTTATCAAAGATAAGTTGACCATATGTGTGTGGGTTTATCTCTGGGCTTTCTATCCTGTTCCATTGATCTATATTTCTGTTTTTGTGCCAATACCAAACTGTCTTGATTACTGAAGCTTTGTAATATAGTCTGAAGTCAGGGAGCCTGATTCCCCCAGCTCCATTTTTCGTTCTCAAGATTGCTTTGGCTATTCGGGGTCTTTTGTGTTTCCATACAAATTGTGAAATTTTTTGTTCTAGTTCTGTGAAAAATGCCAGTGGTAGTTTGATAGGGATTGCATTGAATCTGTAGATTGCTTTGGGTAGTAGAGACATTTTCACAATGTTGATTCTTCCAATCCAGGAACATGGTATATCTCTCCATCTATTTGTATCCTCTTTAATTTCTTTCATCAGTGTCTTATAATTTTCTGCATACAGGTCTTTTGTCTCCTTAGGTAGGTTTATTCCTAGATATTTTATTCTTTTTGTTGCAATGGTAAATGGGAGTGTTTTCTTAATTTCACTTTCAGATTTTTCGTCATTAGTGTATAGAAATGCAAGAGATTTCTGTGCATTAATTTTGTATCCTGCTACTTTACCAAATTCATTGATTAGCTCTAGGAGTTTTCTGGTAGCATCTTTAGGATTCTCTATGTATAGTATCATGTCATCTGCAAATAGTGACAGCTTTACTTCTTCTTTTCCGATTTGGATTCCTTTTATTTCTTTGTCTTCTCTGATTGCTGTGGCTAGGACTTCCAGAACTATGTTGAATAATAGTGGTGAGAGTGGGCAACCTTGTCTTGTTCCTGATCTTAGTGGAAATGGTTTCAGTTTTTCACCATTGAGGACAATGTTGGCTGTGGGTTTGTCATATATGGCCTTTATTATGTTGAGGAAAGTTCCCTCTATGCCTACTTTCTGCAGGGCTTTTATCATAAATGGGTGTTGAATTTTGTCAAAAGCTTTCTCTGCATCTATTGAGATGATCATATGGTTTTTCTCCTTCAATTTGTTAATATGGTGTATCACATTGATTGATTTGCGTATATTGAAGAATCCTTGCATTCCTGGGATAAACCCCACTTGATCATGGTGTATGATCCTTTTAATGTGCTGTTGGATTCTGTTTGCTAGTATTTTGTTGAGGATTTTTGCATCTATGTTCATCAGTGATATTGGCCTGTAGTTTTCTTTCTTTGTGACATCTTTGTCTGGTTTTGGTATCAGGGTGATGGTGGCCTCGTAGAATGAGTTTGGGAGTGTTCCTCCCTCTGCAATATTTTGGAAGAGTTTGAGAAGGATAGGTGTTAGCTCTTCTCTAAATGTTTGATAGAATTCGCCTGTGAAGCCATCTGGTCCTGGGCTTTTGTTTGTTGGAAGGTTTTGAATCACAGTTTCAATTTCAGTGCTTGTGATTGGTCTGTTCATATTTTCTATTTCTTCCTGGTTCAGTCTCGGCAGTTTGTGCATTTCTAAGAATCTGTCCATTTCTTCCAGGTTGTCCATTTTATTGGCATATAGTTGCTTGTAGTAATCTCTCATGATCTTTTGTATTTCTGCAGTGTCAGTGGTTACTTCTCCTTTTTCATTTCTAATTCTATTGATCTGAGTCTTCTCCCTTTTTCTCTTGATGAGTCTGGCTAATGGTTTATCAATTTTGTTTATCTTCTCAAAGAACCAGCTTTTAGTTTCATTGATTTTTGCTATTGTTTCCTTCATTTCTTTTTCATTTATTTCTGACCTGATCTTTATAATTTCTTTCCTTCTGCTGGCTTTGGGGTTTTTTTGTTCTTCTTTCTCTAATTGCTTTAGGTGCAAGGTTAGGTTGTTTATTCGAGATGTTTCCTGTTTCTTGAGGTAGGCTTGTATTGCTATAAACTTCCCTCTTAGCACTGCTTTTGCTGTGTCCCATAGGTTTTGGGTCGTCGTGTCTCCATTGTCATTTGTTTCTAGGTATTTTTTGATTTCCCCTTTGATTTCTTCAGTAATCACTTCGTTATTAAGTAATGTATTGTGTAGCCTCCATGTGTTTGTATTTTTTACAGATCTTTTCCTGTAATTGATATCTAGTCTCATAGCATTGTGGTCGGAAAAGATACTTGATACGATTTCAATTTTCTTAAATTTACCAAGGCTTGATTTGTGACCCAAGATATGATCTATCCTGGAGAATGTTCCATGAGCACTTGAGAAAAATGTGTATTCTGTTGTTTTTGGGTGGAATGTCCTATAAATATCAATTAAGTCCATATTGTTTAATGTATCATTTAAAGCTTGTGTTTCCTTATTTATTTTCATTTTGGATGATCTGTCCATTGGTGAAAGTGGGGTGTTAAAGTCCCCTACTATGATTGTGTTGCTGTCAATTTCCCCTTTCATGGCTGTTAGTATTTGCCTTATGTATTGAGGTGCTCCTATGTTGGGTGCATAAATATTTACAATTGTTATACCTTCCTCTTGGATCGATCCCTTGATCATTATATAGTGTCCTTCTTTGTCTCTTGTAATAGTCTTTATTTTAAAGTCTATTTTGTCTGATATGAGAATTGCTACTCCAGCTTTCTTTTGATTTCCATTTGCATGGAATATCTTTTTCCATCCCCTCACTTTCAGTCTGTATGTGTCCCTAGGTCTGAAGTGGGTCTCTTGTAGACAGCATATGTATGGGTCTTGTTTTTGTATCCATTCAGCCAGCCTGTGTCTTTTGGTGGGAGCATTTAATCCATTTACATTCAAGGTAATTATCGATATGTATGTTCCTATTCCCATTTTCTTAAATGTATTGGGTTTGTTATTGTAGGTGTTTTCCTTCTCTTGTGTTTCTTGCCTAGAGAATTTCCTTTAGCATTTGTTGTAAAGCTGGTTTGGTGGTGCTGAACTCTCTCAGCTTTTGCTTGTCTGTAAAGGTTTTAATTTCTCCATCGAATCTGAATGAGATCCTTGCTGGGTAGAGTAATCTTGGTTGTAGGTTTTTCTCCTTCATGACTTTAAGTATATCCTGCCACTCCCTTCTGGCTTGCAGAGTTTCTGCTGAGAGATCAGATGTTAACCTTATGGGGATTCCCTTGTGTGTTATTTGTTTTTTTTCCCTTGCTGCCTTTAATATGTTTTCCTTATATTTAATTTTTGACAGTTTGATTAATATGTGTCTTGGCGTGTTCCTCCTTGGGTTTATCCTGTATGGGACTCTCTGTGCTTCCAGGACTTGATTAACTATTTCCTTTCCCATATTAGGGAAGTTTTCAACTATAATCTCTTCAAAAATTTTCTCAGTCCCTTTCTTTTTCTCTTCTTCTTCTGGTACCCCTATAATTCGAATGTTGGCACGTTTAATGTTGTCCCAGAGGTCCCTGAGACTGTCCTCAGTTCTTTTCATTCTTTTTTCTTTATCCTGCTCTGTAGTAGTTATTTCCACCATTTTATCTTCCAGGTCACTTATCCTTTCTTCTGCCTCAGTTATTCTACTATTGATCCCATCTAGAGTATTTTTAATTTCATTTATTGTGTTTTTCATCATTGCTTGGTTCCTCTTTAGTTCTTCTACATCCTTGTTAAATGTTTCTTGCATTTTGTCTATTCTATTTCCAAGATTTTGGATCATCCTTACTATCATTATTCTGAATTCTTTTTCAGGTAGACTACCTATTTCCTCTTCATTTGTTAAGTCCAGTGTGTTTTGAGCCTGCTCCTTCATCTGCTGTGTGTTTTTCTGTCATCTCATTTTGCCTATCTTACTGTGTTTGGGGTCTCCTTTTCACAGGCTGCAGGTTCGTAGTTCCCGTTGTTTTTGGTATCTGTCCCCAGCGGCTAAGGTTGGTTCAGTGGGTTGTGTAGGCTTCCTGGTGGAGGGAACTAGTGCCTGAGTTCTGGTGGATGAGGCTAGATCTTGTCTTTCTGGTGGGCACGTCCACGTCTGGTGGTGTATTTTGTGGTGTCTGTGGCCTTATTATGATTTTAGGCAGCCTCTCTGCCAATGGATGGGGTTGTGTTCCTGTCTAGCTAGTTGTTTGGCATAGGATGTCCAGCACTGTAGCTTGCTGGTCGTTGAGTGAAGCTGGGTCTTGATGTTGAGATGGAGATCTCTGGGAGATTTTTGCCGTTTGGTATTACGTGGAGCTGGGAGGTCTCTTGTGGACCAGTGTTCTGAAGTTGGCTCTCCCACCTCAGAGGCACGGCCCTGATGCCTGGCTGGAGCACCAAGAGCCTTTCGTCCACACAGCTGAAATACATGTGCCTTTTTTTCATCCAGCACTGCCTCCAACTCTTAAGACCGCTTGATTAACTTCAAAGACTGAATTTGCATTGCTTCGGTTGGTGAGTTTTTCGTCTCCTTCCCCCGGTTCTCTGTTTCTTGTCACCACCACCTTCTGGGTTTCTCTTAGCCCTTTGGACTATCTATGGGATAAAGTCAGAGCGCCTTCCCCCTGGGGTGCGAGTATAGTTGTGGTAGGAGTTGGGGATGAGGTTGCGGAAGCGTTTCCCTTTGCACTAAGGCTTTTCTTTCACAGTACTTGCTAGTCTCTTCCCAGGCGCCCTAACTGACTTAAGGGGGATTAAAGGGGAAATGGACCACGGTCAAATTACCCCTAACGCCTTCCAATGCGTTTTCTAGAGCTTTCCTGAATCGGGGTGCAACGCAGTCAGAAGAGCAGCAAGCCTCGGCCCCCTAGTCATTTTTTAAATTTTTTATTTATTTATTTATGGCTGTGTTGGGTCTTTGTTTCTGTGCGAGGGCTTTCTCTAGTTGCGGCAAGCGGGGGCCACTCTTCATCGTGGTGCGCGGGCCTCTCACTATTGCGGCCTCTCTTGTTGCGGAGCACAGGCTCCAGACGCGCAGGCTCAGTAATTGTGGCTCACGGGCCCAGTTGCTCCGCGGCATGTGGGATCTTCCCACACCAGGGCTCGAACCCGTGTCCTCTGCATTGGCAGGCAGATTCTCAACCACTGCGCCACCAGGGAAGCCCTTATTTTGTATTTTTAAAGGAGAATCTTCATTAAGTTGGGACATTCAATTGTAAAACATATATCTCTACAGAACCTCATCCCCGCCCACCCCCACTTAGAATCAGCAGAAGCATCAGATATATTATCCTCTTGGCCATATGTTTAAATTCAGTTTTTCATCCAAAATTTATTTACAAGAAGTCATAAAATTTAGTTCTTCACACTGTTCCCTCACAATTCTACACACCCTAACTCAGGCCACTTACAAGCTGTGTAGCTTTGGTCAAGTTAATCTATCTCTCCAGGCCTCAGTCTCTTCAACTATAAAACCAAAAGATTCATATGATACTCGACAGTATGTGAAGCATCTTTCACAAGCATTTTCTTATTTATTTCTCACAACTGCTCTATGGGGATAGGTGTCCCCATATCCATTTAATAGAATCTGGGTATAGAAAGATTAATTTGCTCAAGCTCATGGAACTAGTGGTAGAGTTAGGATTTGACCTAACTCTAGGCCTCTAAACGCCTTTCTGACTCTGAAAACCTATGCAGTTTGACAATCTCATTGTCTATTTGTGAAGGCTTTTCTTTCAATATTGTGTCACTCTTTCTTTTTTTTAATTAATTAATTAATTTTATTTATTTATTTATTTTGGCTGCATTGGGTCTTCGTTGCTGTGCGTGGGCTTTCTCCACTTGCAGCGAGCAGGGGGCTACTCTTTGTCGCAGTGTGCGGGCTTCTCATTGCAGTGGCTTCTCTTGTTGCAGAGCATGGGCTCTAGGTGCACGGGCTTCAGCAGCTGTGGTGCGCGGGCTCAGCAGTTGTGGCTCGCGGGCTCTAGAGCGCAGGTTCAGTAGTTGTGGCGCACGGGCTTAGTTGCTCCGCGGCATGTGGGATCTTCCCGGACCAGGGCTGGAACCCGTGTCCCCTGCATGTGGATTCTCAACCACTGCACCACCAGGGAAGTCCTGTGGCACTTTTTCTTGATTGGTGGCAAGTCCAGTTTAAAGTACCTTAATTGCTGCCTGATTATCACTTCTTGCTAAAGAGCCCTGCACTGGGCCTCAGGCTTTTTTAACTTAGGTGAGGTCATCGGGCATAGGCATTAAGACAAAAAGATTTCAAAGAACCTTTACACAACCAGCTTGGCCAACCAGTAAATGAGTATACTTGTATACACACATACCAAATGGTCAGCCATACCTTATCTGTTCTTATCACTTTGAAGTATTGCTCATTTAATTGCGTTCGTCCCTAGGCTATTACGATAAGAGGGCAGGAACTTGTTTAGCTTGCTTGCCTAACAGAGTACCTTAAGTACACTGTACGTGTTCTAAAAATATGTTGAATTAATGAAGTAATACGAGAGATACAAGTATAAGGATGTGGAGAGAAATGGTGTTTATGTTACTTCATTTAATCCTCACAACATGGGAGGTTTCATTATCCCCATTTCATAGCTGAGGAGACTGAGGCTCAGAGGACATTAGCTCATGGTCACATAGTTCTTTTAACTGAAGAGGTCTTGTGGAACCGATTTCTCGAAACCTCAAGCCATTCGCTATTGTATAGACAGAAAGCATGTCAGAGAACAAACTAGCTACTAAATAAAGAGTGAGCATGGTTTTCGAATACACAGTGGCAAATCATCACCTGATGATATACGTCATTTTCCTGTTTCACAGTGAGGTATATCTGTATTTGGTGTTAAGTGTTCATAATCAGTAAACGTGGCAGAGGTGGATCTAAAATCAGGAATAGTATGGTTGGATATAAATGAGTTATATATGACTATTTTGTTCTGCAACTAAGCAGTGCCTCTTTATTAAAACCATTGATAAATGGATGGAAAAGTGGAGGACTTTCACCCAAATCAGCCACATCTAGGCCCCTACTTTCTCAACAAAGCTTCTCATTCTTGCTCTCACTCTCTCTGTTTTGCTATGTCTAAGCCAGTGATATAACTATGCATTCATTATTCAGGGACTGCCCCTTGGGCCCTGGAGCAAACACTTCCTGGGAGGTAAGGAAGATGTTCTGAGCAGGTGAGCACTTCAGAGAGGAGTATCTTTCTCCACGTGGTCTAAGGAGCTCCTAAATTCTGGCGGGCAATCCCAGTGCACTGAGGGCTGGTTGGGGCACATGCTCCACTCCATTTAGTGACAGTGAGTGTTTCTCCTTCCTTTTTTTTTTTTTAAAAAAAACCAATTATTTGCTTTTTTATTTTTAAGCAGATCGAGCAATAATCCATTGAGAATGTGATGCTAAACCACTTTTCCTATAGAGTTTTTAAACTGGGCCTCTGAGAAGGAGTTTGATACAATTCAATGACTGAAGTAATACCTTTGTCCATTTGAGCATTAAATGGCCCGTTGAAATACAGCTTAGTTAGAGGGAATTTCAGAAAATAGTACTTTCTAATTTTTTTTTTTTTTTTTTTTTCCTCTCCCAGCTGACTAGAGCAGAGCTTGGAAAATGCAGCTCAGTCGCTTTCCACAGCCTCTCAGGTCAGCCTCTCACCAGTGTTAATTAAATATAACCCCCTTAGAATACTAAAGGTTAAGTGAGAGCAACATAGCGTTCTGCTCCAATATATTACTATGAACACAAATGGCCATAATCTGTTTATAAGAAGGCTTCTTTGAACACAGAGGTCTCACTAATGAAAAATTATAAGAGGAAAAGCAACATAATGTGACAACTGTTCATCGCAAAATACATTTTAAACTACCCATTTCCACATCTATTGTGCTTAAATAACACATATCATAAAGGAAATTGGTGTAATAGATGGTTTCAGCCCTGGGTAGCAAATGCAGACCAGTTTTCAGTGTGATAAAGTGAAACTGTAAAAGCCAGTGCATAATTCAGTCAATCTCTTAAAGTCTTCCTTCCCCTCAAGCTAGAGAACTTTTCCCCAGCAACTACAAGCATCTGTACATTTTCTCTTTTTTTAGCAGATGCTGTATCTTCAGTGGCACACCTTGACCAAACTTTCAAAAATTAGAAAACTGCTGAAATAATGGTTCTATACTAGCCGTTTTAAATTAGAAAAGTCTCTTTAAGCTACCGGGTTTATGGTTCTAAAAAGTTTCATATACTGTCCAGAGCTGTCTGTAAATTAAATCATTTAAAATAAAGCTCTTTAATACCCTATAATTAGTCTTGTCTCTCTGAACATGGCTTTACTGTAAATGCTCCTTCCTGACTCTTCTATTGTCCCAAGATTGCGGAGAAGAAAGCAGCCAAGCGATAATTCAATATTATTGCCGCTTCGGTGCCCTAATCGCTTAAAGAGCAGCAAAGACTCTACGCTCTCTGCCCCACAGCTCCCGCAGCCTCCTGGCCCGAGGCAGGCTTCCCGACCCAGCAACGTCCAGATGTCAGGAGGAATCCCCAGCTCCTGATGCAGCAGGCGCTCCATTCCAGTGTGGTCGAGCATCTGCTTCATCTGCTGGCATGCAACCGGCCGGACGCGCTCAGACGGCTGCACAGGCTAGGCACGGGCAAGGACACACTCCCCAGCTACTCCAGGAGACTCATCAAAACTGAAACGTTAAGACAGGCCCAGAAACTCTCAAAAGAATAGAGCTCAGCATTCAGCAAAAACATTCTAAGCATCTTCCTCAAAAGGAAGCTACAGAATAAGACATATTTCATGATCATTCTTATATTGGTTAATTCTATTAGGCTTGAAGCTTCTTCTGGACAGTTAACTAGAAATTTGGAAAAATACATGAACTCTTTGAGATCCCAAGAATGTGATGTTGGCTTTGAATTTTTCCCCTTTATAGTTCAATTAGATTATTTTTAATTCACTTGAATATTATAATAAGAGGAGAATAAGTCGTGCAGAAAGCTTCTAAATGACTCTACTTCCTGCATACCTACATACAGCACAGTTTAAAGCAAAGAATCCTGATCAAGAAGTAAATTTTAAAATGCACTTAAACCACGTATTATGGCCCTGTTTTGTTTAATAGATAAGTAATCTGATCCAAGTCACTTCCCTCTGAGCCTCATTTTCTTCTTCTAAAATATGGGGATAATATTAAAGCATATTTATTATAAAGCCTAAATATAAATTGCTTATTAAACTTTAAAATACTATGCAATATGTATTATATACATGTATGTATACGTATATATGTAGGTATACGTATATACGTATACCTACATATAATATTCATACTATTCTTAAATCCGTTTTGTTTAGTTTTGTTTTTAGAAAGAAAGTCAGGCTTCCTTTGTAATATTCAAGTCACACATCAAACACAGGTTCTCTGCCAAGAGTGATTCCACTCATCCTATGGGATCTCAACAAATAGCATCCTATAAAAACTAATAAACAGCTCCCATGTCCTCACCAAATTTCATATTTACTTCACTTGGAAAGATAGATTTATACACTATTATAGTCAGACATAATATTACTTTACCAAAAGCCAGAGTATACGGTGTGCTTAATACAATTGAGAAAATGAGCCTGAGGAGAACCGTGACTGTTGTAGCCAGAAGTGACTGACTAGACTAAAAGTCTTAGTTTTGAAGATCAAAGCGAAGCAAAGCACTCAGGAGAAACAATCATATAGGTCTCAGTCTTTTTAAACCTGCACATACAGGTTCAGGTGGACAGGTAGATAGGTAGGTGGGATATTTCTGTTAAGACGAGTAAGATTTGCAATCCCAACTCTTTAGTAAATATTTCTTTCCCTATTTTCTCTTTCCCCAGCTAGCATGTAAACTCCCTAGGACGAGGACTTTGTTTTACACAGGTTTTCTGAACCTCAGCACTACTGATAGTTGGGACTGGATACTTTTTGGTTGTGAGGGGCTAAACTGTGCGTTGTAGGGTATTCAACAGCATCCCTGACCTCTACCCACTAGATGCCAGTAGCACCTCCACCCCCACCCCAAGTCATAACAATCAAAACTGTCTCCAGACGCTGTCAACTGAACTCTAGGGGGCAACATTGCCTCCGGTTGAGGACTGCACGTTATAGCCACTAAATAAATACTTGTTAAATAACTGAATAAGTAAATTTGTTGTTTCGATTTTCACACAAACTTTTTCAAATTTCCTGAGCATGATCATTTTTTTTTAAACATCTTTATTGAAGTATAATTGCCTTACAATAGTGTGTTAGCTTCTGCTTTATAACAAAGTGAATCAGTTATACATATACAATATGTTCCCATTTCTCTTCCCTCTTGCATCTCCCTCGAGCATGATCATTTATAAGCTTCCTTTTTAAAAAAAGATTTTGATGCAACTCCAAGAGACAATAAATTTCATGACATTGTCACAGTCATTCAAAGCTAACAGGTATAATTTCAAGTAATAGGAATTTTAAAAGAAAAGATGTAATACTTCATTATTTGTTTAATTTAAATGAATAAGTGAATTAGAGTGAAAACCTGATAAATATCCCCAAAATGGATTTTCTAGATTAAAAGCAACTCTATTCCAATCTGGCTTCAAATGAGCACTGTATGTTTGCACTTTGGAGGGTTTGAGATAGCCAACACATATACATTTTAAGCAATAAAATTTGTATCCATATCTATCTTTTTTTTTTTTTCTAGTTCATTCCGCTCCAGAGTAAATAGCATTAGGGAAATTACTGATACCAAGGATCATGGTCTAGGTTAATATATATTATGACATCAAAGGTTGTTTACAGGTATTATAGCTGGTACTATAAGAGAAACACACAGTAAGAAATGAACTCAGTGCAGTATACTGGAAATTAAGAATTTTCACTGAGTCTTTACTTCACCAAATGACCAAGAGGGTGGAAGCCTTGGGAAATAAATTTAGCTCTGTTTCCTCCATTTTTGTCTATTAAAAGGAAATGTAAATATTTAGCTAAACCAGCATTAAATGACTGTAAGATTTGGAATCGGTACTTATACAGCTGGAAAAAAAAAGAATGTTAAATTAATTCCTCTCAATGTGACTCAAGATGGCTGTACTGATGTCACCAGTTATGAAAGGAATGAAAGAAGGAAACATATGACTTTTTTATCCATACAGCAACCAATACAGTAGATGTTTAGTACACAGTAGGTGTTTAGTGCTTGTCTACATTTAATTGAGAAAATAATCCATTATTAGTGCCATTTAGGCTTGGAAGATATATAAGGGAATCTGGTTATTATCTTAATCCTAATAATCTAGAACAGTCAAAATAAAGCAAGATGGTTTCAAATCAGTACGGAGAGCTTAAATTGTTATAAATAGTCCCTGACTTTCCATTTTATATGGATTTGCATAAACATGCATACCTGTAGGATATGAACTTTTCTACAAGTAAAACAGAAAGGAAGAATTGGCAGAATAGTAGTAAGTATCCGCTAGCGCTACTGGTCAGAAGTTTTATCCCTCTACTGGGGCACATCTATGAGGGGAATCTATCCAGCTGTGTGTAGCTTCTCAATCCTTTTTAATTAAAATATCACGTAAAAATACTTTTGGATTAGAAGAATTAAAATTGTTAAAATGTCCATACTACTCAAAGTGATCTACAGATTCAATGCAATCCCTATCAAAGTGCCAATGGAATTTTTTACAGAAATAAAAAAAACAGTCTTAAAATTCACATGCAACCACAAAAGACCCCAAATATCCAAAGCAAACTTGAACAAGAACTAGAGGCCTCACACCTCTTGATTTCAAAATGTATCACAAAGCTATAGTAATAAAAAAAATGATACTGACATACAATGACTATATAGACCAACGGAACAGAATAGAGAGCCCAGAAATAAGCCTACACAAATACAGTCAAATGATCTTTGACAATGGTAACAAGAATACCCAGTGGGGAAAGGATAGTCTCTTCAATAAATGGCATTGGGAAAACTGAATATTCACAAGCAAAATAATGATATTGGACCTTTATCTTAAACCATACAAAAAAAAAAAAAAATTACCTTGAAATGGAAGACTTAAATGTAAAAGACTTAAATGTAAGGCCTGAAACTTTTGGATATATCTCCAAAGGAATTGATATCAAGATTTCAAAGAGGTATCTTCACTCCCATGTTCACTGCAGCATTATTCACAATAGCTAAGGCGTGAAAGCAACCTAAATGTCCATTGATGGATGAATGGATCAAGAAAATGTAATATGTACATAAAATGGAATATTATTCAGCCTTAAAGAAGAAGGAGGAAATTCTGCCATTTGCAACAACATGGATGAACTTGGAAGACATTATGCTAAGTTAAACCAGACACAGAAGACAAATACTATGTGATACCACTTATATGAGGAATCTAAAATAGTCAAACTCATAGAATCAGAGAGTAGAATGGTGGTTGCCAGGGGGTGGGAGAGGGGAAACGGGAAGTATTAGTCAAAGGGCACAAAGTTTCAGTTATGCAAAGTAAGTAAATCCTAGACATCTACTGTATAACATAAAGCCTATAGTTAATAATACTGTACTGTATACTTAAAAACTTGCTAAGAGGGTAGCTCTTACGTTAAATGTTCTTATCACACAAAATAGTAATAATAATAATTATTATTATAATAATAATGGTGAGAGGAAACTTTTGTAGGTGATGGATGTTTATGGCATAGATTGTGGTATGGTTACACAGGTACATACTTATCTCCAAACTCATCCAGTTGTATATATTAAGTATGTGCAGCTTTTGTATGTCACTCATACTTCAATAAAGTGGTTTAAAAATGTTTTTGTTCTGCTCAGTCTCTTCTGTTACCCAACATGTCAAAATATTTCACCACATCTTTTTCTGATTTAAGTTTCGTGAATGTTGCATATCCTGACTTATTCTGTGGTTGGAAACTGGAGTGAAGCATTTTCTAAAACATTAGAATGTTTTGCCTTCAAACCTTCCCCTATGTTCTTAATCACATCATCTCTCTTAATTTCAAGGTAGCTCATTATAACACATAAGCATACAGATATATGATACATGATACCAACCAAACAATACCTCAAAACTCCAGTTTGGTAAAAACAGGAATAGAAATACCTGTCATTATTTTAGAAACCACTGCATGTTACAAGCAGTCTGTTTAAATACAAGTATTCACATACTAGGAGTTCCCTGTTGTGTGTGTTAATTAGTAAGGCTGGAGCTAAATGAATGTTGGTGGAGATGTTACACTAGGAAAGATAGAGGACGGCACTGATTTTGTAATTCCAAGGTCTTGGGCTCCTACTAAACCATCTCTGTGAGTACAGCTAACCATCCCATCAATCAAATAACTTAAACACAGTGATTAACAGAGCTTGGTGAGAAGAGCCATACTCTCTCAACTTTTAGATACTACCTGAAAATCAACTGAAGATAAAATTTCTAAGAGAAAATCGAGTTTACCCAATGTTTTAAGTGTTAGTAATGTTGGAAGTGGTAGTATAAACTTATTCTGCTTCTTTGAATAAAATAGGTCAGATTTCCAAACACTAGGAAATGTCTTAATATTTTGCATCCTTCTCTGATCTGCCTATATTTTGTTAATCTCCATCAAGATTCACTTGACATCTGCCATTTTTCTTAAGAAGACTACCTAGAAATGAAAAGTTATTTACATGAAATAATGCCTCCTAAAGACAGAGCACTTGGCTGAACATATCCAAAAAAAAAAAAAAAAAAAAAAATTTCCAAAGAAGCTTGAGTCCCAGATTGTCACCAAAGAGGGAATTCATTAATTCATTCATTTTACCAACTACTGTCCCAGGCAACATTGAGGATTCAACAGTAAACAAAAGGGACAAAAATCCCTGAATTCAGTGACACATTCTGAATAAGAGCTAGATCAGAGTAGATCAGAGCTGCCCCTCAGAAGCACTTAGGCAGCAAAGCTAGAGTAGAAATGACTGCTTATTGGGATGTTGGTAAGTTTTTTCCTATTCTGATAATGAATTTTTGTGGAAATCTAATACATGCCTTGTTAACCCATTTACTATTCACAACAACCCTGGGAATAAATATTATCCCCTTTTTACAATGAACGAACTGAAAAAAGAAGGTAATTTGAGAACAGTATAGGACAACATAGCAAGTAATAGCGGAAACTCTAATCCAAGATTCTGATTCCAAAATGGAGCTCATTCCATTAGTCCACAGCTCGTCTAATCTCAGCTGTAATGGTCCTCCCAAATTCCATCACACTCTTAAAGTCAAAGTGGGTGAGAAAAGGCTGATTATGAGAAAAGCAAGCATTTCCCCTCAAAGCACAACCCCCTGGTTGGCATCCTCAGAACAAGCTTTGAATCAGTGCATTCCTTTTTCTCTATCAGGTAGCTAGTAGTAGGTCACGCTAATCAACTCTTTATTCACCTCTCTATTAGAAATCACAACCTCCAAAGCCCACTCAGCCCAGCTAACTCACCCTCTCATTCCCCCACAGAACTGAGGCATGTTTACGATTTCAAACAAGAAGACAGGGTTTGAGCCAGAGAAGAGCATCTATATATAATATCATAAAGATTCAGGCTGGAACTAAAATAGAAATAGAGCATTCTCAATGTTGATGGGCACTTCTTCACTTTCCAGTTGTAGCATGAAAACTGACAATATCATTTAAATAAAATATGTGTTTGTATTCACTTTTGCAAAAATTCAATTGTTCTCCATCTTTGCAAACTTCGCAAGACTTTAATAGTTTCATTTAAGAATAACTTATGGTTGATAGGTTTTTCTAGTGTTTTAAGGCTCTGATTATACTCCTTTCCTCAAATCTTCCCCAAACTACACATAATACCCATCAAATAAAAGTGAAAATATATTTATATTGATTTTTTAAATTTTCATATTTACTTCCTTTCATTTAGGCTACCACCCATACTGTCATTATAAGAACTTGGTTAAAATATGTTCCAACTAAAGCTTGGTAGGCTTTGAATGCTAGATAAAAATCATTCTCTGCAGCTAATGAAGACAGAAACTCTGCCTGTAACAATATTAAGTTTGTTTTCTCTGGTGATTCAGAGAAGTGAGCAATCTGTCAGTAATACATTGAGTGAAATTACTTGTCTTGTAGGAATAACTGCTGACAGTCACTTTATTTCAGGGCTGACCCAAACATCTCCCTGCTGACAAACAAATTACTATGTCTAACTTTGAAAAGGTAACTAGCTTGTTTTTAATTTTGATTGGTCTCTCAGAATCCCTTATACATACACTCAGTCCCATCCTTCATTGTATTAAAAAAAAAAGCAACAAAAAGTGTTTTGGGAGGACAGGTTTGAATTAATGAGTTAAAAAAAAAGTAAAGGAAGAAAACCCTATCGTTTGGAACTAAGAAAAAGAACTGTTATTGCTTCATTCCAAGACTGTTACACAGATAAAACTAGTAAGTGTGTCTACTCTACATTAAGACTGGCAGTGCCACCAATGACTGACTGGGTGAGTGAACACATTACCGAGACAGTATTGTAGGAATTAATTTTCTTCAATAAAGTGATTTTTAAGGCTCATGTATTTCACAATCTAAACATATGTCACTGTTTCATAAACAAAATAAATGGATTAAAATAATACATTACCAATATGCTGACATGTGGAGATTTTTAATTAGAAATTCTTAAACTGTGTGATATTTAGCTGTTGTATTTGCTAAAGAGAAGCATGCATCATTTAATAAGAAAGTATGAGACAGGTGCATTACTTTGCACGATATGGTACCAGATTGCGTTTAATATAAACTATGAGGCAACATTACTTCCAATTAAAAAACAAAACCAAATTACTTTAGGTATCTATCACATTGAAAGTAACAACAAAAAATGAATCTATACACTAAAATCACTCTTTCGTTAAAAAAAAATGTGTCATTCTGAGCTTAGTTTCTGAGACAATATTTCTTCAGAAACAATCTAACATCTTAGCTATTTAAAGGCCATATTTACATGACTGCCTCATTATACTGGTCCCCCCCCCCCTTTTGACTTACTTGAAGGACCAATGCTAACATACCTGAGGAAAGCAAATGGCAACTGGTCCTGAAATTTATACGGGTAGAGAACTGGAATAAGTAGCAATATAATATATTGTTTACTGTAGCAAGTGCCCTCTGTTCTCTAAAGGTCAAAAGCACTGTAACCTTAGAGTTACAGTTTCTGATTGTTCCCAGGGTTAAATACATTATCAAAATTAATGGTTCAAGCCCCTCAACCTTCAGATATATGAGTATTCATGCCTCCATCTGCTGAACTGTTCAACTAAAAATAGCATTCTTTGGCCTTCTCTCTCCTAATATTGTGCTCCTGAGGCAGAGAAAACCATGCCTTAGATCAGCACGGAGTACCAAAAAAAAAATGAAAAATGAAAAAACTTTTCTGTGTCTTTCTTATTTTAAAGAAAGAAAGAACTGGAATATACTAACGTAAGGAGGATCTTTCCATTTTAAATACCTTTTCTCTACCTGATAACAAAATTTCAGGCTTCCAGAGTATAACCATACTGTTAAGATTACCCAGGCTCATTAATGTTAAAAGTGACAACCTCTGAAGGACAAATTAACTGTACATCAGGTAGAGAGGACCACTTCTGAGCAATGCAGCAGGGTGTGTGTGGAGGTGGTGGTGGTATATACGTGTTGTGGTCTTTCTTCCTAAGAATCTCTGATTAGAAATAAAACCCATTAACATAATTGTAATGCTTAGTATCCACAATTTATCATGATTCTGAGTGTTGACAGAGCTTGTGACATTTAGCTTGTCAAAGGAATGGAGAAAACCCTAGCTAGAAAAGAAAGTAGACTTTAAAATCAATAAAGCAAGATATTATTAAATTTTCTCTCTACTTTTGCTCAAGATTTAAAATGTTAGTGTCTATAGCAGGTTAGATACGGGTGTCCACTGTGCAGTTCATGGAAGTCCCAATAAACATGCTATACTCATACCAGGATAGTTTGAGAAACCTGCCTTTCAAACCAGGTCAATCTTTTCTAAGCAAAGGTTTCCTGACATGCAAGGAAAGGTACAAAAAGTGGAAGCAAGAGAACGGAGCAAGAATAAAAAAACAACAAAAAACAGGAAACTCTCAAACCACCCCAAACTTAAACTGCAAAGCTATGAGGGCCCCCTGCCTTACCAGATTCTGTATTTAGTCTCATTAAAGTGGCAGGCATGTGGCATATGTTGTGCTCCTAGATCAGCATTGCTACAGCACTACACAGGTCTGGTACTCACATATATGACATCATGGTTTCCAGAAACCCAACAGAAGCCAGATTTGATGGCATCAGGGGTCTGTGATGGTGGGGGGAAGAGAAGTCAACCTAAGTGAAAATTAGTAAAAGAAGACACTGGGTAGAAAACTGGCTAAGGGAAGGTTGATGGGATAGAACTCAACATCTCAAGAGAAAATAAAAGTGAAGAGGAGAGGAAGTTTGGAATTTGAGCCAAGGCCACTTGCTTTTACATTCTTTCAAGCACTTAAAAGTTTAACAAACTATCTGTCCTGAGTAGGTAAGCTTGCTAACTGTCATCACACAGAAAGGCTTGTTCTTAACGTCCAGTTATCTCGCTGCTTGGCAATCCTAAGCACAGTAGGTTTTCAGAACGTCCAGAAATATGGTACCTTCTCTACAGCCAAAAGAAAGCCTTAGAAAAGAAATCCCTCTGGCTATATAGAAGACAGCAGATACTCTAACAGTATATGCCTTGTCATGTCTGGGTGGAAACCCCCTATATACTTCTTATAATCAAAGGGAAAGGGAAAGGAAGAAGGCAAGCAACAAGGTCTGAACTCTTCCTTAGGCTACTTCCAAGGTGTCCCTTGATCTTGTCCTCTTCTTTCTTCTTAGAAGTGAGCTTTCTCTATCATTTTCCAAAAATGCAGATTCAAAAGCAACAGAGAAGATAATGTCAAAGGGACACTTTATTGATCACATAGTAGTTGATATGTATAGACTGGCAGAGCCAATAGGAGCTGAATATACAACTTTGCTAGACGTAATTGTTTTCTTCTTTTTAAACTGGGTTTACCATCCTAGGTTAGAACGTAAATGTAGTATTAGATCTAACCCAGAAAGTTAAAGTGTATTTCAGTGTGAGATAACCTGTCTCCTTTTTTTGTGATTCAACAGATAGCTAGCAACCCTCCAGCATCTGATAGTCCCCAAGAGGTACTCCAACGATACAAGAGAGGAATTAAGCATGATAATGGAGAGAGGAGGACTGGGTCCCTATAGGAGAAAGGGGTTTGGTTTTCAAAAGAGCCATATGAGCCATCTTCTCCCATGTAGTAAGAATATCCCACAAAAACAACAAAGAGCTTTATTGAAAGTTAAATATGAAGGGGCTACTATAGTAGTTTATGGGGCAAAAAGCAACCAGTCAGGCCCAGGCACCCAACCTCACTTCAGCCAGAGAAAACTGAATTTGAAAACCTGGATTTGGTAGAGTTAGAAATCCTGGATAGTAACTCTGACTCCAAGAGTATTTCGTAGCCTTGGTTAAATAACTTGACCTCTCTGAACCTCCATTGTTTTGTCTGTGAAAGCAGAATTATGTTTTATCAACTCTATAGGGTTGTTACATGGTCAAATGAGTTTTTTTTCTCTTAATGTTTAAGTGTTTTTTAACTACTATGCAGCATTATACAAAAAAAAAAAGGAAGGGAAATAAAGATGGTTTTGAAAGCACTCATAATGTAAAGAATTTGCCTAAATATATAGCAATAAACAATCTATTTCAGAGGCATTCGTTTGGGGTTTGCCTTTTTCTCTGAAAGAAAAAAGAGCAAAAATGAGCCTCCTTAGGAATGAGAAAAAGGGAAAGATTACGTTTTAGTGTTTGGGTTGAGTGTTTGCCACTTTTTTTAAAAAGCCTAGAATATGACTGAACAATCCAGTCCCCCACCCAATGAAGCACCAATGGAAGTATTCATACCTCAATCTGTTTGTGGTTGTAAGAGTGGCCACCACCATGTTCAAAGGTGTCCAAACTCCTGCCAAAACGGTCACTTAGGCCCTTTAGCCTTGGGTTAATTTGTGGGTGGGAGACATGACCTTTCTGTTTAGTAGCATATTCAGAAAAAAAAAAAAAAAGACAAAACATACTGTCAGAACTCATGAAACAGAACACATATTTCTAAACCCAGGGTATTGACCACACCAAAGAATAGAAAGTAGGTTTAGGACCCAGATACTCTCTTTCACAGAAACTTGATTATAGGATCAAACAAGGTACTGGTTTCTTATTTTTGCTTCTGACTCAAGAAGACACTCAATAGCATAGCTATGGAAAAAGGAGAAATAGATTAGATTGATTATGAGTGAGGTTTCTTTTTATATTTTTACCAACTGCAGTAAGTTCCCCTGTCAGTAGTAGAGAAGGTGAGGGCTTAGAAGAGAGGTAGGGTTGCTGCTTTCATTAGGCAAAATATCTAGCTCTGCTAGGCAGTCCATAATGGATAACATCTTCAAGACTTTCTGGATGAGGCTTATGACAAAAACTTCTCAAAGTACTGCAAAAATTCTTTATTTGTAGACCCAGTTGAAGATGCTCAAAATGATACTTTTTCACGGTAAAATATCTGTACATTTTTTATGAGTAATAGCAAAGAAGAAACAAAAATGCCTAGTTAGATGCTATTCCCTAGACTATTTAAGAAAATTCAAAAAAAAAAATCACAGTAAATTATAAGAATAAAAAACTATCTTTATCCACTGTATTGAAATTCAAGTTACCATACATTTTCTAAATGCTCAAATACTGAAGGTTTAACCATTATTTTAATGATATTATCTTTTTGTTTTTGTTAAAATATACACTCATATTTAAAGTCAATTCCCCATTAAGATGGCAGTGATAGAAGGGTATAAAGGTTACTTAGTCCTATTGTTAACCCCCCGCACCATTTTACTATGAAGAAGAGAAGGTGCAAGTGATATTTTAATTTAGCTTCCAAAACACTTTCTCTCCAATTTTAGTTTCATAGGTAAAGAACACAAACCCAGAATTTGGTCAGACACCATGCCCAGACTTCTGACCTGGCATGAGGATGAGGATGAGGATACATATATTCAGGAGCAAAGTGTTTACATTTTCCAAATAGTTAAAGTAATTTGGTAATAACAACCCCCTATTCTATGAGCTGCAAGAAGGAAAATATCCAACGTTGTTTTCTGTTTTGATGCTTATGTGTAAAAGCTAATTGGACATGAATGGAGACGTGGATGAAGAATTGATAAGGAAAAAGCTTACATACCCAATAACAACCATAACAACCAGCCATAAAAAATTGTAAAACCATTAACTTACCTGATAGAGAACATACAGTACTAAGTCATAATGTCATTTTTTCCTTTAAAGATATTGACACTGACAGTTTTCTCTTCTATTTGCAATATGGTAAGTACATAAGGTGTTAATCCTTCTAGGCTATGCTTAAAAAATTATTTAACATCCAGGCCATTATTTAGCATACAGCTGGTTAGCAGTTTTCCACTAAAGTACTGGCTCGTATCCCACATTTTTTTCTTCTGGCACTTACCTGGAGCTGTAAAGGGCTGAGTCCAGAAGCAGCAGCAGCTGCCATTGTTGATGGAATGAACTGTACGGGGTAGTTATCACCTGTCGGAAAGAACAATGCATACAGGTTTAGACAATGCACAGGGAATCACAGCAGACAAGTACAAACATGGTCCTTGGATTGCCGGAGCTTTACAGCATTGCTCTAAGCCCAAACATCTGCAGAAACAAAAGGCTTAGTTGGGCACAGACTTGCAGTGCTGCCTTGGAACTTTTTGTTAACAGATAGCTGGTAGGCAAACTGGCAAAACATGAATGTGATGTTAAAAAAATTAAATGTGCAATTCAAGCATGTTCACTCCATTACAAATCTTGTAATACATCATTTTTTTAAGAGTAAAAAAAAATCTTAAAGCCAGGCTGACATTCAGTTCACTGAGAAAGCATTAAGGCTTTTACATTAAAACAACAAAACGTTTTGCCTTGGTAGGCAAGGCAGAGTATTACAGTCCAAAAAAGATTAAGAATTATTGACTGTCCATAACGCTAACGTTTATTTTATAAAAAATAGAGGAAAAAAATTAAATGTAACCTCTTTAATTTGATAGGGTTAAGAGAGAAGCTAATCTTATCTGCCAACATTCTATGAAATGCCTGGTATCCCAAATAGAGTGGAAACTATGTTTTTCTGCACTAACTTCCGGTGGAACCTAGTACAGAATCATGCACACACACCAGGCACTCATCACTTATTCTTTGATGATGATTTGATTAAATAAACACACATTTTACATGTGATATCTGCATTAAAAGTCTGGTCGAGATTGAGCATGGTTTAGCAGAGATCAATGCTACATCTTAATGTGTTTCTGGCTCCAGACCACGCCTAAACAGGGGGGTTGAAGTACCTTCTGTGACCTAAGAACATAGGCTGTATGAAGTGAACAACCTGAAGAACCAAGAGAAAGTGATGAGGAATGTATTGTGATAGTGGTAACTGAAATCAAAATTAATACTTATGGATAAATTACACAATATCAGTGATTTAATGGAGTATCACTTTGACTTCAGCTACTTACTTAAAGTCAGTGTTATGTACTATCTCTAGGCTATATTTTAATAGGCTGTTCCTCCACACATTTTTTGACATTTACAATAATCATGCTGTTTTGCATGAACTTTTCCACACTAAAAGCTGAATATAATAATGAAAAGTATAGAAAGAATCACAGTAATAAAGGTAGTCAACTAGAAAGCAATAAAACCTCTTTTCTTCTGCATGGACACTAATACCTGGAGCCTTCCTGGTGCCCCTGGTTCCTTGGAACTCATCCTGTT
Source organism: Balaenoptera acutorostrata (assembly GCF_949987535.1). NCBI lineage: Eukaryota > Metazoa > Chordata > Mammalia > Artiodactyla > Balaenopteridae > Balaenoptera > Balaenoptera acutorostrata. The sequence continues at coordinate 41,310,068 of NC_080072.1, read as the reverse complement.
TGCCACAGGAAGTTCCACTCAGCTGGCCCAATGTAAATGTTAAGTTGCTTTCACTTTTAACAAATTGTTAGCTTCTAATCTACACAGTCTCTTTGCATCATATCCATAATACCTCATCAGACCATTGAGCACAGTGTGCACTTGTACACAGTCCAGTAACAATTGGCTTCTGATTGCATATGGAGCGCTGCTACAATGCATTCACTAACACTATATTGTGCTAGTCTCCTATGGAGTAATGTTCAAAATATCTGATCTTGTTTTTTCCCTTCCATGAGGTTGACTTTGGTTTGCCGTGCTACATGAGCACTGCAAAAAAAAAAAGATAACTAGGCCAAATTATTTTTTATGGTAAATGACTGCCGCTTTATGCTTAAATAATTCTACTGATCCTCTTGCTATTTAAACTAAATTATCTGAAGAAAGAATATCCTAATCTAAGTCAAATAGGATTTCTTTGGTTGACATCTTATCAGGTTAAAAAAATCACAAAATGATGCTGAATTAATGATGCTTCAAAAATAGAGAAAAAAAAATCACCATTCCAACCATCAACATGGGCTGCCTCTCAGAACATTTTAGAGCTGTTCTTTCTTTAAATATCATGCATTATTCATACTAACTCTAAACCATAACCCCCCTCCCTGTAAGTTTAATACCAGTTGCTTTATTTGTACTAAAACATTTTTCATGTCAAACATATTTAAAAAAATCAAACTCTAAAAGAATTCCCTGGGGCACTCCTTTTTTCATAGCTGTCATGCTTCTATGCTATGAAATAGCTGATTTTTTTTTATATAGTTTTTGGCTTGCCAGTTAATTTATTACCATCTCTACCACACCCTGTAGTACTCTCCAGCTCACCTGCTGGCTACAAACAGCTTTCTTTCCACTGCTGACAAGCATATTTTTTAAATGTTTTTAACCTTTCTGCTGGTTTGAATCTGTATATCTGAATATAATCTTTGGAAAGCTATGTCTCCAGAACATATTGTATCAATACCAAAAGTAAAAATGAATATATTAGAGCAACTGAGTATATCACAGGGAATGATCAGAAGAGAGAGAAAAAGGAAAAGGCCAGAGAGGGAGAAGGTAAGGGTGAAGAAGAGGGGGGTTAAAACTAGAAGAGAAGATTTAAGAAGGAGAGGGATTTAGAGTACTGTGAAGTTTAATTCTTTTAAAAAGTTACAAGCTTCCCACCCCCCCTTGCCTTTAATTGTCTCTGTGTAAGAGTCGATCAAGAAAAAGTTCTCAGTGGCTGACTTGGCAAGGAATCAGTCAACATGTTGTAGCAATTTTTTTCAAATTTGTCTCTGGATTTGAAATGCTTGCGTGAGGACCCATTCTCTTTAAATCTGTACAAAAGAAGATGAAGCCTGTTGAAACAGGTTGGTTTTAGGCACTACCGTAATCTGGCCCTTGCTACCTCTAGTATAAGTAGACAACCTCCTAATGCCAATTTGGGAAATAATGCCCATTACATAAATCCATCTTTCCAGGCTTCTAGGTTTTCCAACTGATTATTTTTATCTGAAGCTTACAGAGCAAATATGAAACAGGAGTTACAGCCTATAGGACATTTGCCTGACATTAGTTTCACTTGCCACAATAACCAACATTGCTTTGGGATCAAAGCAGCTCCACAGCAAGAGTCCCTGAATGACAGGAAGTATATTTTCTAATTTTCAGGGAAACCGAAAGGAAGCCGAAACTTATTAAGACTTAAACACAGGAAAAGGAGGAGCTTGTATCATGAACCTAGGACCCATTAGACTCAGGCTACCTCCTGCAAGAAGACTCCTAGTTTGTGTAATTCGGATATAAACTTCACTTTTATTAAAAAGTCAAAAATCCCATGGGTAAAATTCTGTCCATTTACTTTGATTCCTCAGAAAGACAAGGGACTGGGATGGTTGCAGTCTTCTGAGATACTAACTTCAGATATTAACCTATTTAGAGAGTTTGGGAAGAGTAGAGAAGAAAAATACGTTAAACTAGGAGACAGGACTCAAAGATTCTTCAGTTACTGGTTCAAAGTCTCATACCTTATTTTCCACCCTCCAAAACAGAAGAAAGATATACTACACACCCTTCATCTCACAGATTATTGTGTGGTGGTATCACAGGATGATGGTAAGTTATTTGAGCTGCCAAATAACACATAGATAGACCCCACTTTTATGAGCTCTCGTCATTTTTGCTACAATATGGAAATATTTCAATCACAGCCACCAATATAGACTTGGACATGCCACATTGCATCTTGCCTGGATGCATGTATTCAGAATAGCAAAATATTATAACTTCTCTGTATTCTGAGGGAATGCCATAATCAATCTGAATTTATCTTTGTGAGACAGCACACTGCAGCAAAAGTTAGTAGGCGATGAGTGACACATTTAGAATCTTAAAAAGAAAACAAAATCTTTAATTTGTTCTGAGAACAATTGGAGAAAAAAATTCCCACGGATCATAGTATATATTGCTGAGATCACCATGCTCTTATTTCTCCTGCTAAATTTCTCCTCTATTCATCAAAGAATAGACCAATGATGAGAAGAGTCTTGATCTCAAGACTTTTTCTAAGAGCATCTGCATTGTTTTTCATACCTTTAAAGAAGCTAAGAATCAAGGATCAATCTTAATTTCTTTACTTATTTCATAGATGCATCCAAACTCTTCGGCTAATCATATGAAAATCATGGGATTTGTCACAATAGCAATTAAATAAGTGAGTATGGACAAAATTATATAAATGTATCCCCATTACAAGAAATTAACTTAAAATAACAATTTAAAGTTCATGACAAAATAACTCACCAATGATATAGCCTCCACGTATGAAGAAGGGCACAGTTAAAATAATCTCAATCACCATAAAACTAGGTTAGTTTATACAGATGAACATATATAGTTCCTTCTTGGACCTCACCACTCTTATTTAAAAAGGAGAGCACTAACCTGAAGAACCTCAGAAATGCTTTGATTTCAAGTAGATGGATTTAATTAATAAAGTATTCCAGCAATAGTGGTACATGCCTCTGTTTTAAATACTCAAGAAGAGCTAGAAATGGCTAGCTTCACAAGATGTCATCTGGATAATCCCATACATATAAATCACATTTTTTATACACACACACTCACAAAAGCTAGATTTTTCTTCATATCTTACACACTTAGATCATGCCTGCAAGAGTATAAAATGTCAAATATTCAGAATTTCAGTCTGAATTCTACCTCCACTAATTTCTAGATGTGAAAGTTTAGAAAGTTAATTTAATTCTTTGACTTTTAGTTTCTTTTTTTCTTTTAACAAAATATAGATAATGCCACTTATATCTTAGAGTTGTTATAAAAATTAAATGAAAATATATATGTATATTCATATACATGTATACATATATATTTATATATATAGATATCAGCAAATAAATGGTGCTCAATAAATGCTAACTGAAACGAAGGAATTAAAAAGAAGTATTAGGCAGCAACTGTACATCAGCAAATTAGACAATCTAGAAGAAACGGACAAATTCCTTGAAACATACAAATTACCTAAACTGTCTCAAGGAGAAATAGATTATATAAACCAACCCATAACAAGTAAAGAGATTGAATCAGTAATCAAAAACCTCCCAATAAAGAAAATTCCTGGACTGAATTTTTGGCTTCACCAATAAAGTCTACTGAACATTTAATAAAAATTACCACTAATCCTTACAAAATCTTCAAAAATATTGAAGAGGAAACACTTCCTAACTCTGAGGTAATGAGGCCAATGATGTAACCTTGATAACAAAGCCAGATAAAAACATCACAGGAAAAGAAAATTATAGACCAATATTCTGTATGAATATTAAAATCCTCAACAAAATATTAGCATATTGAATCCAACAGCATATCAAAAGGATTATTCACCATGACAAAGTAGGATTTATCCCAGGAATGCAAGGGTGGTTCAACATTAAAAATAAAAAATCAATGCAATACATAACATTAATAGAACAATGGGGGGAAAACCCACATGATCATCTCAATTGATGCAGAAAAGGCATTTGCCAAAATCCAACATCTTTTCATGATAAAAATTCTCAGAAAAAACTAGGAATAGAGGGAAAGTTCATCAAAATGATAAAGGGTATTTATGAAAAACCCACAGCTAACATCACACTCAGCGGTAAAAGACTGAAAGCTTTTCTACTAAGATCGGGGACAATTATACCCACTTTCACTGTTGCTATACAACACTGTCCTAGAAGTTCTAGTTAGTACTAGAAAGAAAGAAAGAAAGAAAGAAAGAACGAAAGAAAGAAAGAAAGAAGAGAGAGAGAGAGGGAGGAAGGGAGGGAAGGAGGGAGGGAGGGGGTAAGGAAGGAAGGGAGGAAGGGAGAAAGAAAGAGCAAACAAAATTGGTAAAAATAGGTAAAACTATGTCTATTTGCATATGAAGTGGTCCTATATGTAGAAAATTCCAAAGAATTCATAAGAAAGCTACAAGAGCTAATAAATAAATTCAGCAGTTTCAGGGTATAAGATTAACACGCAAAAATCAACTGTGTTTCTATATACCAGCAATGAACAATCCAAAAGGAAATTAAGAAAGCAATTCTATTTACAGTAGCATCTAAAAGAATCAAATACTCAGCAATAAACTTAAGAGGCAAAGACTTGTACACTGAAAAACTATAAAACATTTCTGAAAGAAATTTTTAAAGATCTAAATAAATAGAAAGGCATCCATGTTCATAGACAGGAAGACTTAACATTGTTAAGATCAACAAAGCAATCTACAGACTCAGTGAACTCTCTACCAAAATTCCAACAATCTTTTTTTACAGAAATGGAAAAGCCAATCCTCAAATTTATATGGAATTGCATGGGGCCCCAGTAGCCCAAACAATTTTGAAAAAGACAAATAAAGTTGGAAGACTCATACTTTCTGATTTCAAAATTTACTACAAAGCTAGAGTAATTAAAACAGTATGATACTGGCATAAGAACAGATATATAGACTAATGAAACAGAATAGAGAGCCCAGAAATAAACCCTTACATATAGTTAATTGATTTTTTACAAGGGTACCAAGACCATTCATTGGGGAAAAGACATCTTTTCAACAAATGGTGCTGGAAAAACTGATATCCACATGCAAAAGAATGAAGTTGGACCCTTAATTTATACCATATATAAAAATTAACTGGAATGGATCAAAGACCTAAACTTAAGTACTAAAACTATAAAACTCTTAGAAGAAAACATAGGAGTAAATCTTTGGATTTGGCAATGATTTCATGGATATGACAGCAAAAGCACAGGCAACAAAAGAAAAAATAGATAAATCAGACTTCATCAAAATGAAACAATTTTGTGCATCAAAGGATACTATTGAGTAAGTGAAAAGATGACCTACAAAATGAGAAAAAAACCTTGCAAATCATAAATTTGATACAGGATTAAAATGTAGAATATATAAGAACTCCTGAAACTCAGTAAAGATAAAACAAACAACCCAATTCAAAAATAGGCAATGTACTTCGATATTTCCAAGGAAGATATACAAATTTCCAATAGGCACATGAAAAGATGCTCAAAATCATTCATCATCAGGGAAATGAAAAACAAAACCACAATGAGATACCACTTCGCATCTACTAGGATGGCTATAATTTTTTTTTAATGGAAAATAAAAAGTATTAGTTAGGATATAAAGAAATTGGAACACTTTTGCATTACTGGTGGGAATGTAAAAGGTGCAGCCCCTATGGAAATCAGTTTGATGGTATCTCAAAGGGCTAAACATAGAACTACCATATGACACAACAATTCCATTCTTACGTGTATATCCAAAAGAACTGCAAGCAGGGACACAAACAGGTATTTGTACACCAATGTTCACAGCAGCATTATTCACAATAGCCAAAATGTGGAAACAACAGAAATATCCATCAACAGATGAATGGATAAACAAACAAATATATAGACGTAGACATATATATACAATGGGATATTATTCAGCCATAAAAAAGAATGGACTTTTGATATATACTACAATATGGATGGACCTTGAAAACATTATGCTTAATGAAATAAGCCAGATGCAGAGGGACAAATATTGTATGATTCCATTTATATGAAGTACCTAGAGTAGGCAAATTCATATAGAAAGATACTAAAATAGAGGTTACTAGGGATTCGGGGTAGGAGGATGGGAGAGTTATTGCTTAATGGCCACAGAGTTTTTGTTGGAGATGACCGAAAGTTTGGGGTATACATAATGGTAATGGTTACAAAAAACTGCAAATGTATTAATATCACTGAGTTGTACACTGAAAAATGGTTAAAATAATAAATATTATTTTATGTATATTTTACCACAATTTTTTTCTTAAAGAAACAGCAGGTATACTAGTAAAATTGCTTTTGGTCATCAGGCAGAGAGACAATATATCTCAGTCAAAAGCTCAGTTTTTGGACCACATTTCTAATGGATAAGAATGCAGTTTAATGTAGTTAAATTTACTTAGATTCATGGTCAGACTTTATCCCCAAACATAGTGTTTTAGAATTTTCAAAGAACTTTCATACATTTTAGCAAATTTAATCTTCACACCCATGCTGAGCAGTGGACAACTCATGACATATTTTTTTAGATGACAAAAATGTGAGGCTCAGCAAGGTTAAGTGATATGTTCAAGTAAGAATTAAATAAAATAATGTAAAATATTTAACACAGTGTTTGGCACAAAGTAATTATTCAATAAACTTTAGCTGTTATCATATTATAACTAGTAAGTAAGTGTAGGAGTCATAAGCAGGCAGACATCCTACTCCTAGATCTCCTGGGAAACTTTAAGGGTGCTGCTCCAGCAGCAATCATTTTAAAAATCCCAACTACACGAAGTCCATGGGGTCAGCTGCATCATCCTTGGCACACAAAGGATGCTATCCAGTGTTTTTATGTTACAGTCAATTCAATCACTCTGATATACACATTGGCAGCTATGAAAGAGGCTTAATCGTTTAGTTTTCTCAGTCATAGGTACTCAATTGTATTCATCTTACCCTGGATTGCTCTATCTCTCAGCATCATGATGTGAAAGAGCAAAGCAACCAAACTTCTGTGGTTTATGTTCTGGACCCTGATAAGTTCCTTTTTAGAGAGATGTCTCTAATTAGAGAACCAGTTTTTTTTAAAAAAAGGTGGGGTTTAATTAGGGATTACAACTCAATAAAAGAATTTCAGCAGAGATTATTTTGATAGATGTTCCCCTGAAACTGTACAATCCCCGTCGGCAACATGCCTCCTCAGCAACTCACCAGGGTGGGAGAGCTTGCTTGGTGTTCACTACCCATGGGGGCCCTGAAATGTCCAGAATAATGGGTCAAATTATCTGAAGAGGAGAAGGTTGATAGCCCTAAATATATTTGTTTAGAATATACTAATATGGCTTCAGAAACAGTCAACTTTAACAGTAAACATCAGCCCAAGGTGGTCCTTGCTTTCTGGAAATCAAGACAATTATTCAATCAGTTGAAGGCACAAACACTATGGAATTGTTTCAGGTTATGGGAAGGTGAAAAAAGAGAGCCATTTATTTTGTAATTCATTAAAAACCAATGTAGCACTTATTCTCCTTCTTGCTTAGGGGATCAAACTATAAAGTTACACCACCATTTCAAGGCTTTTATATGTGACAATGCTACTCCCCTAAAAATTTAGTCATTGTCTCACAAGTGAAATTATAGCTATAGCTCAGTTTGGGCCAAAAAAGTTTTCCTTGTCCAGACTGCAGTCAAACAGTATTCTCCTTTCCCAGTTTGTGTGAATGACAAGAACACTGCATAGACTAAGTCTCCCAAGTATGTAATGTCTCTCCCAGTAGCATATGAACATATAATTTTAATCCTTTTAAAGTATAATTTTTATATACAATAAAACCTGAATTAGCCAAAGTATTTAAGAATTTAGAGTTCTGGTTAATTCAGTTCTCTGACATAATTTAGGGGTCACCGGATAATAACTTTTTTACCAGGCTTGCTTGTGATTAAAAATCATCGTACATGTCCAAATCCACTGTCCTGCCCTAAACAACAGGTTTTAGCCAACATAATCAAATCCAGCTTTGCTACCCCAAGACACTACTCTATGCTGCACAGACGCTGTTCAGCGGGGGTAACTCACTACTGCACAATATTGCCTCAATGTCTAGATTCTCCTTACTTACATACTGCAATCTCACTGATACTGTGTGAGAAGACTTTTTATAAAATGGTCCAAATTCATTGACTATATAACAATATCTTTCCCCATAAAAAACAGTATTATTCCACCAGACCAAACAAATGAAGAGGAAATAGGCAGTCGACCTGAAAAAGAATTCAAAGTAATGAAAGTAAAGATGATCCAAAATCTTGGAAATAGAATGGAGAAAATACAAGAAACGTTTAACAAAGAACTAGAAGAACTAAAGAGAAAACAAACAATGATGAACAGCACAATAAACGAAATTAAAAATTCTCTAGAAGGAGTCAATAACAGAATAACAGGCAGAAGAACGGATAAGTGACCTGGAAGATAAAATAGTGGAAATAACTACCACAGAGCAGAATAAAGAAAAAAAAATGAAAAGAATTGAGGACAGTCTCAGAGACCTCTGGGACAACATTAAGTGCACCAACATTCGAATTATAGGGGTCCCTGAAGAAGAGAAAGAAAAAGGGACTGAGAAAATATTTCAAGACATAGTTGAAAACATCCCTAATATGGGAACGAAATAGTCAATCAAGTCCAGGGAAGCGCAGAGAGTCCCATACAGGATAAATCCAAGGAGAAACACACCAAGACACATATTAATCAAACTATCAAAAATTAAATACAAAGAAAAAATATTAAAAGCAGCAAGGGAAAAGCAACAAATAACATACAAGGGAATCCCCATAAGGTTACCAGCTGATCTTTCAGCAGAAACTCTGCAAACCAGAAGGGAGTGGCAGGACATATTTAAAGTGATGAAAGGGAAAAACCTACAACCAAGATTACTCTACCCAGCAAGGATCTCACTCACATTCAACTCAACAGAGAAATTAAAACCTTTACAGACAAGCAAAACCTAAGAGAATTCAACACCACGAAACCAGCTTCACAACACATGCTAAAGGAACTTCCCTAGGCAGGAAACACAAGAGAAGGAAAAGACCTACAATAACAAACCCAAAACAATTAAGAAAATGGTAATAGGAACATCCATACACATCAATAACTACCTTAAATGTAAATGGATTAAATGCTCCAACCAAAGGACACAGACTGGCTGAATAGATACAACAACAAGACCTATATATATGCTGTCTACAAGAGACCCACTTCAGACCTAGAAACGCATACAGACTGAAAGTGAGGGGGTGGAAAAAGATATTCCATGCAAATGGAAATCAAAAGAGAGCTGGAGTAGCAATTCTCATATCAGACAAAATAGACTTTAAAATAAAGACTATTACAAGAGACAAAGAAGGACACTACATAATGATCAAGGGATCGATCCAAGAAGAAGATATAACAGTTGTAAATATTTATGCACCCAACATAGGAGCACCTCAGTACATAAGGAAAATGCTAAAAGCCATAAAAGGGGAAATCGACAGTAACACAATCATAGTAGGGGACTTTAACACCCCACTTTGACCAATGGACAGATCATCCAAAATGAACATAAATAAGGAAACACAAGCTTTAAATGACACATTAAACAAGATGGACTTAATTGATATTTATAGGACATTCCATCCAAAAACAAAAGAATACACTTTCTTCTCAAGTGCTCGTGGAACATTCTCCAGGATAGATCATATCTTGGGTCACAAATCAAGCCTCAGTAAATTTAAGAAAACTGAAATCATATTAAGTATCTTTTCCAACCACAGTACTATAAGACTAGATACCAATTACAGGAAGAAAAACTGTAAAAAATACAAACACATGGAGGCTAAACAATACGCTGCTTAATAACCAAGAGATCACTGAAGAAATCAAAGAGGAAATCAAAAAATACCTAGAAACAAATGACAATGAAAACACGATGACCTAGGGCTTCCCTTGTGGCGCAATGGTTGAGAATCTGCCTGCTAATGCAGGGGACACGGGTTCGAGCCCTGGTCTGGGAAGATCCCACATGCCACAGAGCAACTGGGCCCGTGAGCCACAACTGCTGAGCCTGCGCGTCTGGAGCCTGTGCCCCGCAACGGGAGGGGCCGCGATAGTGAGAGGCCCACGCACCGCGATGAAGAGTGGCCCCTGCACCACGATGAAGAGTGGCCCCCGCTTGCCGCAACTAGAGAAAGCCCTCGCACGAAACGAAGACCCAACACAGCCAAAAATAAAATAAATAAATAAAGTAGCTATTAAAAAAAAAACACGATGACCCAAAACCTATGGGATGCAGCAAAACCCGTTCTAAGAGGGAAGTTTATAGCAATACAATCCTACCTCAAGAAACAAGAAACATCTCAAATAAACAACCTAACCTTACACCTAAAGCAATTAGAGAAAGAAGAACAAGAAAACCCCAAAGTTGGCAGAAGGAAAAAAAATCATAAAGATCAGATCAGAAATAAATGAAAAAGAAATGAAGGAAACAATAGCAAAGATCAATAAAACTAAAAGCTGGTTCTTTGAGAAGATAAGCAAAATTGATAAACCATTACCCAGACTCATCAAGAAAAAAAGGGAGAAGACACAAAACAACAGAATTAGAAATGAAAAAGGAGAAGTAACAACTGACACTGCAGAAATACAAAGGATCATGAGAGATTACTACAAGCAACTATAAGCCAATAAAATGGACAACCTGGAAGAAATGGACAAATTCTTAGAAAAGCACAACATTCCGAGAGTGAAGCAGGAAGAAATAGAAAATATAAACAGACCCATCACAAGCACTGAAATTGAGACTGTGATTAAAAATCTTCCAACAAACAAAAGCCCAGGACCAGATGGCTTCACAGGCGAATTCTACCAAACTTTTAGAGCAGAGCTAACACCTATCCTTCTCAAACTCTTCCATAATATAGCAGAGGGAGGAACACTCCCAAACTCATTCTACGAGGCCACCATCACCCTGATACCAAAACCAGACAAAGATGTCACAAAGAAAGAAAACTACAGGCCAATATCACTGATGAACATAGATGCAAAAATCCTCAACAAAATACTAGCAAACAGAATCCAACAGCACATTAAAAGGATCATACACCATGATCAAGTGGGGTTTATCCCAGGAATGCAAGGATTCTTCAATATACGCAAATCAATCAATGTGATACACCATATTAACAAATTGAAGGAGAAAAACCATATGATCATCTCAATAGATGCAGAGAAAGCTTTTGACAAAATTCAACACCCATTTATGATAAAAGCCCTGCAGAAAGTAGGCATAGAGGGAACTTTCCTCAACATAATAAAGGCCATATATGACAAACCCACAGCCAACATTGTCCTCAATGGTGAAAAACTGAAACCATTTCCACTAAGATCAGGAACAAGACAAGGTTGCCCACTCTCACCACTATTATTCAACATAGTCGTGGAGGTTTTAGCCCAGGCAATAAGAGAAGATAAAGAAATAAAAGGAATCCAAATCAGAAAAGAAGAAGTAAAACTGTCACTGTTTGCAGATGGCATGATACTATACATAGAGAATCCTAAAGATGCTACCATAAAACTACTAGAGCTAAGCAATGAATTTGGTAAAGTAGCAGGATACAAAATTAATGCTCAGAAATCTCTTGCAGTCCTATACACTAAGGATAAAAAACCTTTAAGAGAAATTAAGGAAACACTCCCATTTACCATTGCAACAAAAAGAATAAAATACTTAGGAATAAACCTACCTAAGGAGACAAAAGACCTGTATGCAGAAAACTATAAGACACTGGTGAAAGAAATTAAAGATGATAGAAACAGATGGAGAAATATACCATGTTCTTGGATTGGAAGAATCAACATTATGAAAATGACTATACACCCAAAACCATCTACAGATTCTATGCAATCCCTATCAAACTACCAATGGCATTTTTCACAGAACTAGAATAAAAAAATTCACAATTTGAATGGAAACACAAAAGACCCCGAATAGCCAAAGCAATCTTGAGAAAGAAAAACGGAGCTGGAGGGATCAGGCTCCCTGACTTCAGACTATACTACAAAGCTACAATAATCAAGGCAGTATGGTACTGGCACAAAATCAGAAATATAGATCAATGGAACAGGATAGAAAGCCTAGAGATAAACCCATGCACATATGGTAAGCTTACCTTTGATAAAGGAGGCAAGAGTACACAAAGGAGAAAAGACAGCCTCTTCAATAAGTGGTGCTGAGAAAACTGGACAGCTACATGTAAAAGAATGAAATTAGAACACTCCCTAACACTATACACAAAAATAAACTCAAAATGGATTAAAGACCTAAATGTAAGACCAGACACTATAAAACTCCTAGAGGAAAACATAGGCTGAATACTCTATGACATAAATCACAGCAAGATCCTTTTTGACCCACCTCCTAGAGTAATGGATATAAACACAAAAATAAACAAATGGGACCTAATGAAACTTAAAAGCTTTTGCACAGCAAAGGAAACCATAAACAAGACAAAAAGACAACCCTCAGAATGGGAGAAAGTATTTGCAAATGAAGCAACTGACAAAGGATTAATCTCCAAAATATACAAACACCTCACACAGCTCAATATCAAAAAAACAAACAACTCAATCGAAAAATGGGCAGAAGACCTAAACAGACATTCCTCCAAAGAAGATATACACATTGCCAACAAACACATGAAAGGATGCTCAACATCACTAATCATTAGAGAAATGTAAATCAAAACTACAACAAGGTATCACCTCACACCAGTAAGAATGGCCATGATCAAAACATCTACAAACAATAAATGCTGGAGAGGGTGTGGAGAAAAGGGAACCCTCTTGCACTGTTGGTGGGAATGTAAATTGATACAGACACTATGCAGAACAAAATGGAAGTTCCTTAAAAAACTAAAAATAGAACTACCATACGACCCAGCAATCCCAGTACTGGACATATACCCTGACAAAACCATAATTCAAAAAGAGTCATGTACCACAATATTCACTGCAGCTCTATTTACAATAGCCAGGACATGGATGCAACCTAAGTGTTCCTCGACAGATGAATGCAGAAAAAAGATGTGTCACATATATACAATGGAATATTACTCAGCCTTTAAAAGAAACGAAATTGAGTTATTTGTAGTGAGGTGGCTGGACCTAGAGACTGTCATACAGAGTGAAGTAAGTCAGAAAGAGAAAAACAAATACCGTATGCTAACACATATATATGGAATCTAAAAAAAAAAAAAAAAGGTTCTGAAGAACCTAGGGGCAGGACAGGAATAAAGACGTAGACGTAGAGAATGGACTTGAGGGCACAGGGAGGGGGAAGGGTAAGCTGGGATGGAGTGAGAGAGTGGCATGGACATATATACACCACCAAATGTAAAACAGATAGCTAGTGGAAAGCAGCCGCATAGCACAGGGAGATCAGCTCCGGGCTTTGTGACCACCTAGAGGGGTGGGATAGGGAGGTGGGAGGAAGACGCAAGAGGGAGGAGATATGGGGATATATGTATATGTATAGCTGATTCACTTTGTTATACATCAGAAACTAACATACCATTGTAAAGCAATTATACTGCAATAAAGATGTTAAAAAACAAAAAAAACAGTATTATTGTCTTAACAAAATTACATAACATGTCAATTATGTTGATATCTGTGTCTAGAAGAAAATAAGGCCCATAACCTGATTTTGAAATGTGGAGAATTTTAAATTTAAAAACATGGAAATTAAATAGTTTCCACATACAGTTCATTTAAAAGGTTTCTAAAACTGGTGTAGGGGTAACAACTCAGATTCAGGTTAAACCAGTAAACTTAGTTTACACCAACATTCCGAAGGAAGTCAAGGTGAAGAAAGTTCAAAACTACTTATAGAGATCAGAGAAGAAGTGAACCACTGCACTGACAGAGAGATATTGTCCGACAAAATATTATCCTGTCCTTAATATGGATACTAATTTCACAGAATATAACTTGCTCTAAAAATTCTGCTCTAGAAAAATCAACTTTTAACTTTGAGTAACACAATTTTCTTTCACTCTGGTATCCAAAAACCGTTGTTAATCCTAGTTTTGACTGCTTTATATCGGAGGAATTTTTAAAGTCAGTCCTTAAATTAGCCAATCGTTTAAGATCTCTATTCTTTGAATAATTTGGGTTTTGACACAGACATCTTTCCTTTCCTCACAAGGAAGGGGGTTTTCTACCAAAAGCATAAGAGTAATTGATGGCAAAAAATAGATGTTAAAACCCACTAGGTTTGTTTTTATGCTATTTAGTAACATTCCTTACAGAGAATTTTAGTAGAGTGATTTATACTTCATTATTGCTTTAAGCATATTAAAATACCTTTGTTCACTTTATAAACCCATACACAAAGAAACCGCTGCAGTCAGATTTGTTGTACTCAGATTGGGTGGTTAATATAATCAGGTTAATATGTTAAAAAGAACTTGACACAGAAATTATTAATGAGTAGAACAAGGTCACTACTTCTGAGCTGAGGTCAGTTACAAAGAATGCACAAATGAAATTCAGGTTGACTTTTTATTTACTTGACTATCTTCTTACATTGGATTCCTTTGGCAACATATCTTTAAACATTTAAAGCCCTGTTTACAAGGATGCTCTGAAAGAAGCTTCAAACCATTATGCCCCTAATGGAATTCCCCAGGAGTCCAGTAAACTCAGAGGAATAAAGAAAAATCATAACATTTGCTAAATCATCTCAAAACATACTTCATTGCAAGGTTATGTGTCCTGTTTTCTGAGGTTCAAAGATGAATAAGAAAATACAACCGAATGCTTCATTATTTAGACTAAAATCAAAAAGAATTTTACCTATTAGTAGCAAGCTAATTAAATCAGTCCAGTTTTAACTCTTCTTCCAAGAGAAATCAGACAACAAACAATAATAGCATTTTATACTGTATGTGACCACTCTCCTAGAGTATAAAAGCTCTCAGGAGGAGCAAAGTATCTTTAACCAAAGACAATTATTCACAGTAAAGGTATGAGAGAGAGCTGACAAAAATTTGTAGTCCTGAGGGAAAGTAGCATTTTATCTGTGAATTCAGAACAAACTCAAGTGGAAGAAGAGAAAGTAAAAGTTTTTAGCAACCAATTCGTTTATTAACATGCCCCCTTCACAATTCTAATTTTACTTTAAAATAGCTTTTATGATCTTTTTATTCATAGTTCCTTCATATGCTTCTGTGTTTGTTGTGATTACTAAGCAAAAACATATGGATCTTAGCATTCCCAAAAGAATGTTAAATCCCTTTCTACTTACCTGGTTTGTATGTTATTCCAGGGGGAAAGAGGAATCCCTGTTGGGCAGCAGCAGCTGCTGCCAGGGTCCGCTGGTCATGTGGAAAAATTGGGATCATGAGCGGAGGCATGTGACCCTGAACCTGCTAAACAGAAGAGAGCCTATGATCAGACAGAAAGCAAATGTATGCCAAGGAGTATTTGTTTTTCACCCCTGGTGGTGTGCTGGTTACCCAAACAGCCACCCACTTCTAACCTCATTCCAAATCTGCTCCCTGAGAAAAATTCAGGCTAAATTCACCAAATCCCTTTCAGATTCCACTGGTACACCAAGGACATAACCTCACTGTGAATTTGCCTCCTCCCTGCTTCCACTAAATTATAGTTAATGGTTATCTTTTATCTTGACTTTTTTTCCTTTTATTTTCTTTCTTTTTTTAAAACAAAGAACTAGAAGAAACAAGTTTTCTTCTGTCACCGTACAATGTTGAAAGGTTTTGCCCTTTCACCTGCTTTGCATTCTGTGCTTTATTTTGAAAATAGTACTTAGTATCTTTGGTCAGAAAGTAATGTCTAATTGTTATATATTCCAAAAGCTGTAGCTCCCCAGTTTAGGTATCTTATTTCAAAGCCTCGCTGCATTATGTTAAACATATAGCTCTTCAGATTTAAGGCTACTACATCTTGGCTCCCAATTAAACTAATATTCTTTGCCATCCACACCTCGATGTAACATATAAATTGCTTGTCTGGCTAAGCAGTTTTACAGCTTTATGCACTACCATGTAGCTGAGTAATTATGGAGTTGTATTCAGAGAGCACTTCATAATAAATCCTACTATATCAAATTTCATTTGACCTCAATAAATGTATCAAAGAGCACAAAAATGCAAAACAGAAAATCTTCACTCTATATAAGTATTTGTATTCCATATAAAGAAAATAAGAACTATGACAGAATCACGTCTGTGAAAATCACATTTTAATTTCCTAGCTCCCTCCCTTACTCTACGCATGCTGCCCTGATTCCAATAGCATCACAGGAAGGTTCTGTGCTGGCTTTTAGGGCATGATTTTAAAAATTAAACTATAGGACTTTTGTTGTTTAAAGATCAAAACTAGGATGAACTAAGAGAAATGATCTTTAAGTTCAAACTGGGTCTTTGCCCTCCTTACTAGTATAAAAGAGCTGCATTATATCCTGTTTAAGATACAAACCTTTCCCAGTAATTCTACCAACCCCAAACTCTTCCCCCGTTTAAATTCCTAAATCTTCTCTTTAGGCAAAATTCCATATACTGGCTGATGACCCTGTTTAAATAGCACCAGCTTGCCTTGTCCTGTCCCTGTTCCCTCCACAGCCAGGGACATAGTGCAAAAATGTTCCTGTGTAGGTCTAAGAGGTTTCATTTACCAACAGTTTCTCTCTAGGGAAAGCCCTAAGATGTGGGTTAATAAAGGGCAAGCAAAAAATAAACACTTTACAGTATTTTTCAGAATTCATTTCTCAGGAAAATCAACTTATAATAAAAAGGTCTTTGTGCAATTACTACCTTGCCAGTGGGGCGTGAAAGAAACTAGCTTTGGGCAGCTATTTCTTCCATTTTAGCTGAGGTAAGCCCAAGTTTTGTACATTACAGTACCAACTTAGCCTGCTTAAACTGGAGCTGATCCCCTAGCGCCCAGGTCTTGCCTTTAACCCTGAAGAAAAGCACTAGGTTTGCTGTTCAACTCCAGCTTGTTGTGACCTGATGCAAACCTGAGATGTCAAAGATGACAGCACTGTTCTATGCCAGAAAATTAAAAAATGATATTTTTGTGGGTGACTCTTGTGCAGTGCAAGGGTATATCAAAGGGAATCACTTCATTTACTTCTAGAAATATGGTCCTAGCATGTACCCAGAACACAGCACAGATGCTTCACATTCTAAAGAAAGGAAATAAGAAACTGAGGAGTCTAGGTATCAAATTTATTTATTCTTTCCTTCTTTCATCTAACAAACGTTTATTAAGTTATTATTATGTGTGGATCTTGAAGAGTAGCTGGAAAAATGGGGGCTATTTTGCTTGGGAGAGAGAAGATATATGCTTATGTTCAAATATTTGAAAGAATTATGTATGGAAGAAGAACCAGATTAAGTCTGAGCAGTTACAAAGGGCAGATCTAGGCTCAAAAGAAAGAGATTTTAGGGAAGTTGAATGCAAAGAATTTTCTGAGCTATTCAATAATCACTGTGATTAAAGAGGTCGTGTGTGCCATTTTCCGAGAGGTGGTCAAGTAAAGGCTGTGTACTCAGCTGTTAGAGATACTTTAAAGGATATGCATAACTAAAACCCTGATTAGATAATGACCTATAGTGCCTTTTCAACTTTATAATTCTATGATTGCTTAAAACTCAACATTAGGAAGACAATGGCATATAGTCATTCCTTTACTCATTCATTCAACACATATTTTTATTCAGAATCTACTATGCCTACAAAGGCTTTGTTGTCAAACGAATCTGAGCTTAAATCTATACACTGCCATTTCTTTGGCTGTGTGATCTTGAGCAGTTACTTAGCCTTCCTGAGTCTATTTCCTCATGTAAAAACCAAAGCTAATGATACTACCTTACATGGTTGTTGTGAGGATTAAATAAACAAGAAAAGTAATGCTTGTGGCACAGTGACTGGCATATAATAGGCACTAAGTAAATGTTAGATCCTTGCTTTTCTCTTATATAGTTTGCAATTCAGTACTAGAAAATTACCAAATTACTGATAAAACAAGAAACAGTGGATCTTAACCCATAACTCTACTTCAAAAAAAGGAAACATGAGCAAAATAAATAATTCAGTTTGGCAGGCAGAGGCTTGTTTGTTCTTAGCAGACCCATGCCTCGCAGAGCATTATCCCATCCCAAATATCCAGAAAACCAAGAAAAAGAAGGTGGGATTAAAAAGCTCATTTGAAGATGTAATTTGGGATCTTTAGTATTATTCATTAAACAGCATCTTCAAATGAAAACATAATTTTATTTTTATATTGGTGCCCAAGCTCTTCAGATCTTAAGACAACATAAAGGGATCAATGGCAATTAGGCATCAGACCTTAATTATTGAAACTTAGTGTCTGAAGATATTTCCTTTGTAACTAGCTACGCACATGAGATAACTAAGTAGGCCACCTAAGGTCATGTTTTCTTTAATTTTTTATTTTATGTTGGAGTATAGCTGATTAACAATGTTGTGATAGTTTCAGGTGCACAGCAAAGCAAGTCAGCCATACGGATACATGTATCCATTCTCCCCAGACTCCCCTCCCACCCAGGCCGCCACATAACATTGCACAGAGTTCCCTGTGCTATATAGTAGGTCCTAAGGTCATTTTCAATGCCGAAGAGCTGTAGGTGTTTCATATTAACAAAAGCTGTAAGAATTTAGGGAAGGTCTTTTCTGTCCATCACCCTCTCTACAAGGTAGGCTATTTTAGAAAGTTTCAATGTTAACTATTAGGTAAGAGGCAGTTTCAATAAACTGAGGGACAAAGTAAATAAGGAGGGGGACAGAAGGCATTGTGAAAGCAATGATAATGATGGAATCACAGAGCTGAAATGGAGCTTAGAGTTTATCTAACCTAGTAGTTCTCAAAGTGTGGTACCTGACCAGCAGCATCGGCAGCATCTAACTTCAAAAAGCAAATTATCAGACTCCACCCCAGACCTATGAATCAGAAACTCTGGAGGTTGGGTCCAACAATCTAAAATTTAGACTAAAATTTAATCCAGAGAAGTAATTCTCAAACTTCTATGGACTTCAGAATCAACCAGAAGGCTTATTAAAACAAAAATTGTTCGACCCCAGACTCAGAGTCCCTGAATCAGTAGATCTGAGGTGGGAACCTGATAGTGTACTGTTCTAACAAGTTCCCAGGTGAAGCTAGTTACTGCTGTTGGTCCAGGGACCATTCTCTGGGAATCACTAATCCAATTCAAACCTCACAATTTACACATAGGGAACCAGGTGGCTTAGAGAAGGTAAGGCTCTCACTGTCATAGGCAGTGTGGAGGTCACACTGCCTATGACAGAGCTGGATCTAGAATCCAGAACTGCTAATCACCCTGTCCAGTGCTTTTTCCATTATATCACACGGACTTCATTGATAGAAAAGAGAGAAATCATGTGTGTACACTCTTTGTATAGAGAAAATCTGGGGGGTTGCAACTGAAAATAATTTTATATTTCAGAGGTGTGTCTCTGGAGGTGACTGGGAGTATAGATATTATGTTGTTCAGTTTTAGTCTGTTCCTTCTCTCTTATTTTATGCCCAGAATATTTGATCTCGAATCTATTGTCATTAATTCCAGTTAATTCATTAGCAATAATCATTTAGCTCCAAATGATAAAATTGCCCTTAACTCATTTTAAGTAAAATAATAATATGAAAACTCAAAATGCCCTTTATTAAATACAAGCCAAAATATCCAGTAGCCAGTTAGAATATAGGCTGAGAGATGATGAAAATTTCCTCTTTTATCTCTAATTACAGAAATCATCATCATCATCATCATCACAGCAACTAATATTTTCTAGTATTTCCTATATGTCAAGCCCTGGGAAGTGATTTACATGCTCTATCTCATTTAATTCTCAAAACTTTGTGAGGTACCTACTGTTATTATCCTCATTTATTTAATGACAAAGACAAAACCATGAGAGGTTAGGTAACTTAGTCAATTAAAAAGTGGTAGAGCCAAGATTCAAGGCCAGGTATGTCAGGCTCAAAGTCTATACTTTTAAGTACTATATTATATTAATCATAAAGTCATCTTTTGCTAAACAGACCTAAATGAGATAAGGAATATAATTCTTTGTGATAACAATTATTTGATTGAAAGTTTTATAAATATAATTGTAAATTTACATGTGGCTGTAACAAATAATACGGAAAGATCCCATGTTCACTTAACTCAGTTTCCCCCAATGGTAACATCTTGAAAAATTATAGAACAATATTACAACCAGGGCACTGACATTGATACAATCCAAAAATCTTATTCAGATTTCACCAGTGGGATACCATTTAAAAGAAATTATGTGTCTTAAAAACTAGCAAGGGTAATGAAGGTCTATGAATACTTACAACTGCTATCTTTCATACAAAGCTCACCAGTATGATCCAGTGCAAATAATGTGAGTGGAAATCATGAATTAAAGCAACAATTTCTCCTTTCATAGCTTTCCATTTATTTTACTTACTAGATTATTGGTTGAAGGTGGGACAAAAATGGAAAGCAAGGGCAAGGTGTTGGGGAGAGGTAAGGAAAGAGGGCTTGGTGGCCACACAAGAATCACATAAATATCCAAAATATTTTTCTTCTATGGAAGTTGTGAATTAAGTTTACTGCACTTCATGTCAGTGCCTAAGGCAGATAAAGAATTTTGAAATACAGAAAAGCCCCACCCTGCTCTGAAGAATGTAAGCCTGCCTTTCCTCTTCCTTCCCATCATCCTATTTTCCCATTTGGTGACGTGCCAGGAAAGGCAATCACATTGTAAACAGCAACCTTCAAAAATATTTTACTAAAGAATAAGAAATAATAGAATTCCCCTCACTCCATCAAAGAGTGACCAGTCTCCACATGTCTTTTCCAGGAAGTTATCAAAATTTCAAATAGCAACTTTTTTTCTTGAAAGTGTAGTTTTCCCTTAGCCCAAATTCAGAGATTCTTTAATTATCCCATAGGTAAAAGTAAAACTGATTTTGTTAATATAAAGAGTAAAACAACGTGACCAAAAATAATCTCTGAGCATGAAACTGCATTATTTTTATTGCTTTGGAAGTCAGCACTAACTGACAGGGTATGTAAGTTGAATGACTAATGAGAAACCAGGAACCCCATCATAGGTGAAGCCTAGTCAGTGCATCAGGAAAGAAACAAACTGTATCCCCCAAAGCACAGCTGTCCATTAATTCTAAACTTCCACAATCCTGGACCAAAGCATTTCCCTTCTGCAGAGGGTAGGGAACACATTCTTGATCAAATAGGCTACATGCCCAGAAATTTTAATTGCTACAGTGTTCCTCACATCTTTCAGACAATCAAGACAGCAGCAGATGCATGTGAAACACTTAGGTTCTGACTCTTCCTATTCATAAAACAGCATTGTTGCATCAACACTTATGCCCTTTGTTTTCTCTGTGCTAAGTTGTTGATGATGCCATTTTTTGCCATCTGCCCCAGAGCTTCATTAAAGATACATGAATGGGCTAACTGGCCTGATATCTTGTGAGGAACAGGTGCTATTGTTTGTCCCTGAAGACTTGCACTAAAGATATGACTCAGAATACTTGAGAAAGAGCATCTGCAGCAGTCAGTCAGAGAGCAACTTGGCAGAGACCTGGCTACGTGCTAATATGCAGAGTGACACTCGGGGGCTCATTTTCTTTCATGAGGATTATTTAACTTTTCTTAGTGATAGGAAATAAGTATTTATTGAAAACCATGAACATATTAATGTCTATTACTAAGTTAAAGACAGTGAGCAAGTGAAGATCTTTTTAATGCCTTATTTCTAGAAAATCATTCCTCATGTGATTTAATTGGATAAAGCTTCTTTAATCTGTTGGAAGGAATGTTTCCAACATTTGTAAATCATGACAGAGGGAGGGAAAGACAGAGACAGAAAATACAGAGAGAGAGAAAGAGCCATCAGAGAGGGAGAGGCAGGGCATACAAACAGAAAGGGGCGGGGGTAGGGGTGGGGGTGGAATTTCCTTAAAGGCCCTATTCTTTATTGCAAAGAATAGCTGAGTCATTTGCATAAAGTGTTACCATTATAAAAGCTGCAGTGTCTAGAGTGAAAGAAATAAAGTCCCCAGAACCTTACATGAAAAGCCTTCAAGGTCATGGAGGTATCTTCTTACTGCCAAAAAATGCATGCCAGATCTCAGTTAATTCTGGAGAGTTAGGAGGGAAAAGGTCTCATTTGATAGGATAAATTAGTGCTTTAACACAAACCTTTTAGTTTCAAAACTTTTTTTTTTTTTGTCGAAAATGTTAAGACTCTGCTTTGCCCTGACTTAAAAAGCAAAATAATGCAAAGGTCAACATTTTGAACTTCTCTTGGTTGATCATAGTTTGAAGTATACTAAGGAACTTTGTATACAGCCTACCTGACTATTCTCTAATTGTTTCAATTCATTAATCATCTCTCACCAAGTAAACTGAGTGTCCTGAATGGCCTGTGACATTTATATTTTTATACACCCCATTGTTCTTATCACAGGGCTAAGAATATAGTAGGCATTTTGTGTCAACTAATCAACGTGAGAATCATCAAGGATTTAAGAACTGGTTTTCTGAGCACTAATTTCCATAGGGTAGTATTATTGTTAATACAACTGCAAAAAGTATAGAGCTGTAGTTGTTCTCATTAAAGAAGAGAATTCAAGAATGACTTTTAAATAAATCTTGATATCACTTTGTTTGCTTTTCATTTGTCTTATTTAGCAAATCTCTGGCTGCTATAGCTAATGGAGGATTGCAAATCCTTGCTTGTAGAGAATCCAGCTAGCTCTAGCAGGAGAATAATCACACTGAAATTTTATCAGGAGCAATTCTGGGACACAAATTTTCTGAGTATTTAAGAACACAGAGTCCAATCTTCCCAGATATTTTCCACCAACATCCAATGGATAATCATTGTACAAATAATGTAAGAAAAAGATCCTGTAGCTAGTGGGAAGCAGCTGCACAGCACAGGGAGATCAGTTCTGTGCTTTGTGTCCACCTAGAGGGGTGGGATAGGGAGGGTGGGAGGGAGATGCAAGAGGGAGGGGATATGGGGATATATGTATACGTATAGCTGATTCACTTTGTGATACAGCAGAAACTAACACACCATTATAAAGCAATTATACTCCAATAAAGATGTTTAAAAAAAAAGATGCTGTTTTGTTTGTTTTTATTTGTTTGTTTGTTGAAGGCAAGATGTTTTCTCTCTCTCAAACTCCCACAAGGATAATATACAAAACACTGTTACCATTGTTAACGTTCATCTTTAATATAATTCAATTTCTTCCTAGAATTTTGTATATTGCTGCCACCACTCTTTTCAAAATCTTCACTAAAGGGCCAGGAAAAACCCTGAAAAGGTAGAACAAACTCAAGATATTGCAGTTTAAAGGCATCCTTTTTAAAAACTCAGGCTTTAGTCTTTCAAAGTCATATGTTTTAGTTTGAACATTAATGAAGGACTAACTTTACGTCTGTAATATGTATTTTTCTGTATGTATATTATACTTAAATGAAAAGTTAATTTTAAGAAAAATGGAAAATAGCTTCAGTAGTTTACTTGTCTTTACTAATTTGCACTATTAAATATATCTAATAAAATATCTAAAATATTCATAGGAAAAATGGAGACGATACGTATTGTCACCAGCTTCACTATGTCCCCACCCTCACTACCAAGAGTCAGACATGGAAGCAAAGCAACTCTTTTTTTAGGTTGGTCTTTCAGATAGCTATTTCAAACCCACTTCACAGTCTAGTACTTTCCAGCTCCCTTCCTTGGTTACTCAGGAGAGAAATGATCACTGAGAGTAGGAGTACAATGGCTCCATTTATCAGGTCAATAGCACATTTAAAACATCTCCTTTAGGTATATATTCAGAGAGAAATGTTAATGGTCCTGAAAGGGCCAATCCTGTCCTTTGTGTTAACACCTTTTTATATTCTCAGCATATTGTATACACTCTGTTCTATTTGTATTTTCTAAAATGGACAAATATCTCATTAATCCACCAGGATCATCAGTAGTCCAACGTCACTACTTTATCTCTCATTCATTTGTACATGTTCTGTTTAAATATTGAATTTTCAAAGAAAAGAACATGGATTGAGTACTAATGTAATCATGATTCCTAGCATCTCTTACTTATTTGTCTCCTTCCTCCCTGAAATAAAGAGTTCCACACATACAAAATGACCTCTTAGGCCTCTAAGAGGCATGTTACTCTGTAAGGGAAGTCAGTAGTGCCTGTCTTCATTCAACTATTCAACAGCCTTTCACTGAGCACCTAGCACAATCTGCCCGGTGCTATGCTGAGCACTAGGAATAAAAAGATGCCTTAGAGAAGTCCATAGCTTTATTTTGTCAGGTAGCAGTGTTAAGTTTGTTTTCACTTACATAGTAGTAGAAATCATCCAGTTTGTCAGCTTACTTTGGAATAGGGTCAACAGAGAAAGGAAAGATTTGCTTAAAAAGGAAAATAAATTACAACAAAAATTCCATTACGTATCTTTCCATAGTCTTCCTATAGTCTAAAACCAAGAAAAATTTTGAGAGTATTTATGAGGACAAAAGTCAGACTACTTCATAAAATGGATGACAAATGTTAATTAAATGTGTTTAAATTATCTTACTATGCTTTAAGGAACTCTCACCAGGAGGGAAGTAGTATGTCCGGGCCATAAAGAGATTAATAAAACATGTTATGCAAAAGTAAAATTTATGATTCATTTGGAATTAGATATGTACCACCTTTTCAATCCATACAAATGCATAATCTTGTCAATTAAATATTATTGTTAAGGTCTAGTAGTATGTTAAAATCACTTTAAAGTGCAACTAAGGAAAATTCATGTGTGTTTATTACTCCTTAAGGATCTATTAGTGGGTATTTTATTCAGATTCGTGCTGTAAAATCTGCATAAACTCAGCATATTGTTATCCCCATGTGTGCATTTGTTTGGTTAAAGCAGAACAGCAAATCTCAATTTTTGCAACTTCTGAAAAAGTCAAGAGAACTAAAACAGTCTTAATTTTAATCAGATACAAACAGTTATCACTACAGAAGTGAAGAGTTGACTATTATGCAAATAGTCTCAGTTAGTGGTCACCAGGCCATCACAGAAGACTGAGCTAGTCAATTATTTTAGATATTTCCAAAGACTAGTGAAGATGAATGTTTCTTATTCCACCCTGTCTTATTTCCACAGAAGTATGAAACATATTAGAGACTAATGATTGTTGTTCTCAGATGGAAACCCCATTAAATACACAATGATCAAAGTGTTTTGCCAAGATGGAAATTAATTTTTTTTAAATTCTGTATAAATGCCACATAAATATAGCAACATTTGTGAAGAATGTGGCATTCCTTTGTTTCTAACAACCAAATTCAGATATAAAACTTTCACAAACTTTTGACCTGTAATGAAGGCAATCTGGCTTTTACCCCTGAAGTATTTTACACAGCCTTATTCTGTTAGCAATGACCAGAGTTCAATTATTAAATTCCTCCTCCAGAAATGCAGGTTTACCTCTTAAACTACAGGTTTTGTTAAAATTATGCACAAGCAACTTAAAGGCAGGGACTCTGTATCTTAGTAAAAATCCCTCTCTTGCACAGAGAGTAGGGACTCAACAAATATTTGTAACATAAATGCATTAAAGAACTTTCATTGTCTGTTATTTTAAAACTAAGCTACAATAATTTTGCTAATTTTTAGATCTTCTGAATCAATTTGAAGTCCTTTTATCATTTGAAATCCTCAAATCGAGGCAATAGAAATATACCTCTGCTTCAAACATACTTCATTACAGTGATCTTTTCTTTTGGCATGCCACAGTCTGACTTTGAAGTCCACTAGTTGGTAAGAAAATATAAAAATTGATTTTGTTCATTTATTTGAAGATATTTTTAATGACTGAGCTCTCCTAGTATATCTGTTAAAATTCTTCTATAGTATAATATAGAGTTGCCTCTAAGCTTCTTTAATAATTTCATCATCATCAGTTATAATCCTTAACTGACGGAAATAAGCTGTTCTCATCAGAAGAGCCAGAAATACAGTTTTCCAAAATAATTTTTTAAATGTTTGTTTTATCACAGTGGGCTGGTTATGCAATATAGAATGAATGACAGAAAAACATTTAAGCATCACCTATAGTGGAGAGCAGAAACAGTTTCTTTCTTAAGCTAGAAGGGCTAAGAAACATAAACTCTGAACAGAACATAAATAAGATGTCTAAACTATTGACAGCTGGGTCCCAGCCATGGCAAGATAACCCTCCCTGGAAATATCAATGAGAGACCTTGCCCGTATATGTTAAGGGGGGCAGGATGCAGAGAGGTAAAGTAAGGTGATCTTTATAGGAAATAAACACTGAGTAAAGGCATAAATAGTGACTATAGCCACAAATCAAATAGCCTTCAGGTGTTTACTCTTTATTATACTCTAGCCTTTTTAGAGCAAAAAGTTAATAACATGGAACTTTAATTCATTTTGGAATGTAATCTACAACTCTTGCCCCGCCCTCAGCATGCACACTTACATACACACACTCACACATACTTCTACACTTGCTACACCAACTAAATGCACAAGTATGTCAACACTGAAGCTGGTATAAGGATAAGCTAACATGTTGATTCAAAAAGAGCAATTTTATTTTTATATTTTAATTTAGTACTATGTTCATGTTAAATAACTTAGATACAATAAAGCAATGTTCTTATTAAAGAAGGTAAGGTCCAAACTCCCTAGCCTGGGCTGGCAGTGAAATCACTCTATAACATATTCTTAACAAACCTCTCAAACCTCTTTCCTACTACCCTTTACCCTCTTTCTCCTCTTGCTTTCAATAGCTTCTAAGTTTCTCTGCATGACACTTTTCTCACTTACCATGTAGAATGATCTTTCCTTTCCCCTTTGCCGTCCCAAACCTGACCTACCCTTCAAAGTGCAGCTCAGAACTCCTCTATGAAAATTCCCCAAGTATAAATTTCTTTCCCTCTGTCAAAATTTATACTGCATACACTGTGTTGAATTATTTAATGGTTTTCAGTTCAATATTTGACACCATTCTAGGCACTGGGGACACAGAAGTAGAGGAAATTTCCTACCATTATCTCCTAGGGAAGAGAGACAACATACAAATAAATGTAATATGTATGTATGTGTGTGTATACATACACCCATGAGCAAATATATATTAAATATAATAAATGCCAGTTGATAATAGATGCTATGAAGAAAAATAAAGTAAGATAATGAGATAAGAGTATGAGGGGTAGAGGGTGGGAAGCAGGAGGTAGTCAGTAGGGTGTAGAAAGGACTATTTTGGACAGGGGTGGTCAAAAAAGGCTTCTCTGAGGAGACAATATAGCTCAGGGTTAAATGACCTAAAGTTACATGAGATCTGATTTAGGTTCATAAAGATCACTCTGGTTGCTGTGAGAAAATTTGACTTTATTAGGGCCAGAATGAAAGCAGAGAGACCAGTTTAGAAACTACCTCAACAGTCCCAAAGTGGGGATAACAGTGAACTTTTTCCATTTTATATATCTCTCTGCTCAAGCAGAAGGAAGACACATTGCAGACAGATTCTTAGCATGCTACTAGGACAGTGCCTCCAAATATGAAAGGCAAAAAGTCATTATCTGACTGATTGATTAAGTGACTGATTAACTGACTGACTAAAACAGACCTGTCCAGTGATTTCATGAGACAAGAAGCATAGCACTTTTAAGCACTTGCACCGTTTTATGCCCATAGGGGAGAAGAGTATAAGAAATTAAAACCTAAGTGGCTACTGCTGAATCACTGTAATTCTCTTCCCCAAATAGTATGTCTGAATAAAATTTTAAGCAGCCAAGAAGCTTATTGACAAAAACTAAAAATGTAAATCCTTAATTCAGTCTCTGTGTGGGAAAAATAGGAATATTTTAAACGAGATTCAAGCTACCTATGAGAAAAAAAAATCAACTGTTAGTAAAGATCAGAAGAGTAGAAAATTTAATATATGCAAACTGGCTCAAAACACTGGTTAAATTAAACTTCTCTTGCTTTTTTTTTTTTTTTTGGTAGTTGAGACTAATGTTATATTTGCCAAATGAAATGGAATTTACAATACAGAGTCAGATGCTGCAGCAATTCACCTCAAATAATATTCTTTGCGGTTACAAAGAATAATAGGCCAATAGCATAATTTGAATGATTAGTAATAACTCATGTAATCACAGCTGAAAGGGAATAGAAACTCAAGCCCAAAACGAAACAAAATGGTCCACTCAGGTCAATTAAAAGAAAAACAAAAAAAACAGAACTCAAAATGGAAAATGATCATATTGAATTTTCTACACATTCTTAAAATGAAGAAACCCTACTAAGAAATTCTAATATTCCTTTGTCCTAGATTCTAATATATTAAATTTTTACTTTACTCCATCTAAAACAGAGTATTACATAGCCCTTGATGACAATTCTTAATGTTAGACAAATAAAAAAGATACAGGGGCATTATATGTCTTAGATTTAAAGGTAGATACAATATAAAATCTTAGCCAATCTTCTGTACCATGAAAAACACAAAAGTAGTATTAAGATAGGTTTGTCCTAATCACAAGATGTTAAGAAAGGAAAAAAGGAAAGAGAAAAGGGAAGGGAAAGGAAGAGAAGGGAAGGGAAGGAAAGGGAAGGGAAGGGAAGGGAAGAAAAGAAGAATATGAAAGGAAAGATAGAAAGCAAAGAAGGAAGAGAAGAAGGGATGAATCAAGCAAGCAACAAGCAAGCAAGGATACTGTAGGCTTTTTAAAAAATTAGTTCTGTCTTTTAAATCCACAATTTTGACCTGATTACTGCCTACTCTGTTCCTTACACTTCGCAAATGTCAACTTCCAACCCCCGTGTTACAGTTAACCCTACAAAAATTTTGTGAAGATCAAATGATATAAGTAAAAAGCTCTTGCAAAATGAAAAATGCTATAAAAATTTTAATTAAAATTTAATTATAATTGTTAATTAAATAAAGACACATATTCATTTTTAAATTTGAGAACTCATGAACTACTTTATATTGAAATTTAAACTGAAAATTGAAAAGCTGTAGATTTAGGGTGCTGACCAAGTTAATATAAATGCAAGGACCAACCAATCCATGAGTGTGCCCTATTAGTAGCCAGCCATTCATGACTTGGGAGACATAGGACTCAGAATAATATTATAATAATTTGACTGAATGTAGATAGACATTTACTCCAAACCAACTTGACCAATTTTAAGACAGTTCAACTTAACTTTATAAATTTCTGTGGGTAAGAAAGTGAAACAAGGAGAGAAACAGAACTGCCTTTGCATCCCCCGCCCCCGCAAAAAAGAAAAATATATGTCCCTGTCCCATGACATGTGAGTCACATGGTAAAGTATCTATCCATAGATTTAATTTTTGACTTTAGTTTGGGTTAAAACTTGAATTCCTAAAAATGTAGTTACAAATTTGTGAGCAGGCATTTTCCTTAACCCTACTATCGCATCCACAAGGATCTAGAATAATGGTGATCAAAGCTATAGATATTTATTTTTAGTTCCAAATGACAATTCCCAAATATGAATGACACAAAGCCCAGCTTTGAGTCTCTTCCACTCTTCCCAATTTAACAATATAAAAGGTCAGTTTAGCTCCTTTAAAACTGCACTATGATTGTATTTTCCATGGTAGAACAAGGCGTTGAATCTACATAGACATTATCAGCCAATAACAATAGGTCTTTGTCCAGCTGTGACTACTTCCCTCCTCTACAACCAGTTCTTATCTGGCCCAGGAAATGCCTGTTTTAACTGACAGGTAGGAGATTAAATCTACAGCTGCTGAAACACAATCTCAGCTCTGTTAGATAGGCTTTCATTGAAAAGCACTACAAACACATAATTTGTTTATGTTGTACCAGCAATCTCTGACAAAGCAGACTGTCTAGCTGAGACAAATGTGGTTAAACCCATTTATTGTATTATTTCTGCTACACAGAACAAGCTCTTAAAACACAGAAAAAGCTCTTAAAACACAGAAACTAGACAAGGCACAAAGGTCTAGCTGTCTAAAGAAATCAAGAATAGATGACTTCTTGTTACACTAGCGCTTTTTATACAGAAAGCATGTTCTCCCCTGGAAAACATCTATTCCATTTTTATTTTAAGTGGGTGGTTCAATTATGTTTATGTTTTCAGTTTTTGAAGTTTCTTTTGTTGCTTCCAGCATAAACAGGCATAAAATCACCTAATCACTAAATGTCTCTAGATTTAAGAACATGATGAATATTTATAGCAAGTGCTATATCATCCCCTCAAAAAAATACCCATAATGATAAATTCTAATGACAATTGACCCTCTTTCAATATTTATTGCAAATTCTGATAATGTTATTTGACTTCTCTATTTCACTTGATGTAAAAATAGCTTTTCAACTTATAAAGAATATGAATAGCAGTTTCTTTAAAATTAAGGAGTCATGCACAGAGATACCTAATTTTATAAAATAAATGTCAAGGGGGGAGGTTTTAACAACAACAGCAACAATAAAATCTGCTAGTTACGTGGCCATAAATTATTTGCTCCAGGTTAATAATAATAAGTAGAAATAAATTTTTTTTATTTTATATATAAAATTTATTCTTTAGGTATACTCATTCAACTCTAGCTAGCATTCTGAGTATACTGTATATACATAAACTGTAAAATTAGTATAACTAAAGATTAAAGTCTATACCTACCTTCACTAAATCCTAAAAGTTATAATCAATGATAATGAAACAACAGATGGTACACAATATGGTTTAAAAATAAGAAAACAGATGCTGTAACTCAAACTTGTCAAAAATTTTTAGGAAGAGTAGCATAATAAAGATTATAAAACTATATTTGAAATATAGCCAAAAGGATTATGGTTAGCCACTCTCAAACATGTCACCATTTCCTAAAATCTTATTTTATTTTTCCTTAATCATCATCATAAAACAGGCAAGTGAGAAAATAATCTTCCAAGTTGGAACATATGGGCCACTTGGAACTCAGTTAGTCTTAAAATACAGAAAGTATGCAATAAACTAGCTGAATCCACAGGGTCTCCCTCAAACAGCATGGATAATGAGGGGAATCCATAACAGACATAAACAAACCCAGAAAGATGTCTAGACCCCACATCATTATGTATGATATATGCCCAAGATATATGGGTATACATTTGAATGTTCAAGTTCAAACTTGGCTTCTATTAGACTGATTCAGTCACAGCATGGGGTTTCTTTAATAAACAAACCTTACTGTTAGAAAATATTGGAGACTCAAATCATGTATTATGCCCCAGCTAGTTAAAGATGTGGTGCTCTAAAGCCCTATATCCCTTGAAGCTTTCTTACAACAGACTGTAAATAATAAAGGAAAACTACATCTAGAAAAACATATAGAAGTCTTAGATTTTTGCATTACAAGTTGGGAGCAGATACTACACAAAGCTAACATTTCAACTAATTTTTAAATTCCCATTAAAAATTAGAAATGAGTTGAACAATGTGGGCCTTAGTTTTTTATTTTCCATGATTCTGAAGAATGTTGAATGCCTTCAGATAAAAGATGTAACCAGAGTTATTTATTTCATTACAATAAGTTCTTTGCCATATTTGATATATACACACATGTATAATACAAATAGCTTTACTTCACTTTAGGATCAGACTTTAGAAACAGAATGGTTTTAGAAACCCATTTTTCCAATACTTTTATCTTAAACATAAATATAATAAGGCCCAGGAAGGAGAAGTGATTTGTCAAGGTCACAAAATTTGAGAATGGCTAAGCCAAAGTTAAAAACAAGGTCTTTACTCCAAGTGTGCTGATTTCACAAAATTATAAAATCAGAGATTTTTTTTTTAAAGCAAGGTATTTTCTTTTTTTTAATGGTTTTTTTGTTTGTTTGTTTGTTTTTCTTAACCATATTTGTTTATTTATTTATTTATTTATTTTTATTTTATGGCTGTGTTGGGTCTTCGTTTCTGTGCGAGGGCTTTCTCTAGTTGCGGCAAGTGGGGGCCACTCTTCATCGCTGTGCGCGGGCTTCTCACTATCGTGGCCTCTCTTGTTGCGGAGCACAGGCTGCAGACGCGCAGGCTCAGTAATTGTGGCTCACGGGCCTAGTTGCTCCGCGGCATGTGGGATCCTCCCAGACCAGGGCTCGAACCCGTGTCCCCTGCATTGGCAGGCAGACTCTCAACCACTGTGCCACCAGGGAAGCCCAAAATCAGAGATTTTTAGGAATGGAAATAGATTTAGAAAATATGTAATCCAGTGATTCTCACCTGGACAAGGAGTTCTGGTGAGCTTTTTCAGAAATACATATGCCTTCTCCTTCCTTGACAAGTACTACTGATCAGGCCTAACTACCACATTTTATAGAGGAGGAAACTGAGGCACGAAAGGATAATGTAACTTCCGCATGGCAACATAACTAGTTAAAATCAGCTAAGATTTGGAACTAGATCTAATTCCCAGTTCAGGAATTTTCATTTTTCTTTTCTCATTTTCTTTCTGTCTCCTTTAAGGTAAAACCTAAATATAAATATACCCTTTCTGTTCTCAACTTTGGTCTAAATATTTTTTCTTAAACATAAATTTACATCATGTGACAGAGGATGAAAGCAAATCTCAATCTTCTACAAAGACATTCTGGCACAGTAACTCTGATAATTGTCTCTCTTCCTCTTTTCCCCCACTGTACAACTTTCAAGTTTGTATACCTGTGACATACATTAAAATCAATCATGTATTATTCTTTTTTTTCTTAAGGTAGTGAAACCATAAACTCCTCTGAGAAGAGAATCATAACTTCTTCTCTCATATTCCTCAAAATATGCAGAACACAAAGACAGCTTTTAGCAAAATATAAATTAAGTTATCTGTTTGCAAAATATAAATTGAGTTATTTTTCCGAAGGTCAGGGTATTAGTTTTAAAAAGCATAAAAGTAGATTGACTAAGTAGAATGCAACAGTATATAAAAAGGATAATAAATCATGACCAAGTAAAGTTTATTTTGGAAATGCAAAGTTGGTTTAACATTTCAAAATCAATCATTATAATTCATCATTATAAGAGAACAAAGTAGGAAAAACATGATCATTTCAACAGATGCAGAAAAAGCATTTGCAAAAAATTACTACTCATTCATGATAAATACTTTCAGCAAATTTGAATCAAAGGGAACTTCTTTAATCTGATTAAAGGTATATTTGAAAAACCTACAGCTAACATTGTCATCAATGGTGAAAGTCTCCCTGTTTTCTACCTAAGGCAAAAATGTCTGCTCTCACCATTTCTATTCAATATTGTCCTGGATTTCTTAGCCAGTGCAATAAGCAAAGGAAAAGAAATCAAATGAACATAGATAGGAAATAAATAAGTGAAATTGTTTTTAGCTACAGAAAATATGATCATGACCATAGAAAACCTTAAGGAATCTAAAAGAATAACCTACCAGAACTAATAAGTAAATCAAGCAAAGTCACAACATACAAGGTCAATAACAAAAATCACTTGTCTTTCTTGGTTTTAGCAATATCCTTCTGGATACATCTCCGCAGGCAAGGGAAACAAAAGCAAAAATAAACAAATGAGATTACATTAAGTTAAAAATCTTCCACACAGCAAAGGAGACTGTCAACAAAACGAAAAGACAATTTAACAAATGGGAGAAGATATCTGCAAATCATATATGTGATAAGGGGTTACATCCAAAATATAAAATATACAACTCAACAACAACAACAAAAACAAACAGCCTGATTAAAAAATGGGCATAGGATATGAACAGGCATTTTTCCAAAGAAGACATACAGATGGTTAATAGGCACATGAAAAGATGTGCAACATCACTAATTACTAGGGAAGTGCAAATCAAAACCATAATGAGATATTACCTCATACCTGTCAGAATGGTTATTACCAAAAAGATGACAAATAATAAGTGTTGTAGAGGATGTAGAGAAAAGGGAACCCTCATACACTACTGGTGGGAATGTAAATTGGTGTAACCACTATGAAAAACAGTATGGAGATTCCACAAAAAATTAAGAGTAGAACTACCATATGATCCAACTATTCCACCTCTGGATATTTATCTGAAGAATATAAAAACATTAATTCAAAAAGATACATGCACCCCTATGTTCACCGCAGCATCATTTATAATAACCAAGATATGGAAACAACCTAAGTGCCTACTGATGGATGAATGGATAAAGAAGATGTGGTATAAATATGATGGAATATTACTCAGTCATAAAAAAAGATGAAATCTTGCCATTTGCAACAACATGGATGGACCTTGAGGGTATTATGCTAAGTGAAATAAGTCAGACAGAAAAAGACAAATACTGTATGATTTCACTCACATATGGAATATTTTAAAAAATGAAAAACAAAACAAAACAAACACATAGATACGGAGAACTGAGCAGTGGTTACCAGAGAGGAAGGGGAGATAGGGAGAGGACAATTGCATGGTGATGGAAGCTAAACTTTTAGGAGTGCGCAAGCTAAACTTTTGGGGGTGAGCAAGCTGTAGTGTATACAGAAGTCAAAATATAATGTTGTACACATGAAATAAATATAATTTTATAAGCCAATATTACCTCAATTTTAAAAAGAAAGAAAAAAGATTTGTGGAAAGAAAAAAGATTTGGAGGGTGGGCAAAATGGGTGAAGGGAGTCACAAGGTACAAACTTCCAGTTATAAAATAAATAAGTCCTGGGGATGTAATGTACACCATGGTGACTATAGCTAATACTGTACTGCATATTTGAAAGTTGCTGAGACAGTTGATTTTAAAAGTTCCCATCACAAGAAAAAAAATTTGTCATGTTTCTTGATGGATGCTAACTAGATTTACTGTGGTGATCATTTCACAATATTTACGAACATCAAATCATTATGTTGTATACCCAAAACTAATATAATGTTGTATGTCAATTATACGTCAATTAAAAAAAGACTTAAAAAATCACTTGTCTTTCTATATACTAGATAAACTAGAATAAACAATTAGAAAAGGCAATTTTTAAAAAACTCTATTTACATTAGCACAAAAAATAAAATACTTAGAAAAACATAACCAAAGTATACAAGGCCTCTACACTGAAAGCTATAAAAACATTGCAAAGGGAAATTTTTAAAATACCAGAAAATATGGAGTGGAATTGGAATGGAAGCCTTCATGGAATGGAAGTCTCAATATTGTTACAATAGCAGTTCTCCCCAAATCTATGTAGAGATTCAATGCAATCTCAATTAAAATCCCGAAGGACATTTTGAAGATAGTGTCAAACTGATTCTAAAATTTATATGGAAAAAAATAGCCAAAACAATTTTGAAAAAGGAAAACAAAACTGGAGAACTATCGTAAGATTTCAAG
The DNA here is from genome assembly GCF_949987535.1 of Balaenoptera acutorostrata. Classification (NCBI taxonomy): domain Eukaryota; kingdom Metazoa; phylum Chordata; class Mammalia; order Artiodactyla; family Balaenopteridae; genus Balaenoptera; species Balaenoptera acutorostrata. The sequence continues at coordinate 41,274,402 of NC_080072.1, read as the reverse complement.
ACTTATTATAATGCTACAATAATCAATTAGGGTAGGATTGGCATAAGGATATACATGTAAATAAATAAAATAGAATATAGAGTTCAGAAGGAAATCCACACTTGACTTTCACAATGATGCCAATGTAATTCAATGGGGAAAGGATAGTCTCTTAAACAGCTTTTGCTAGAAATGGATATCAGTGTGGGGAAAAATAAACCTAGACCTTTATCTGACACCAAACACAAAATTTAACTAAAAATGGATTAAGACCTAAATGTACAAGCTAAAACTAGAAAACTTCTAGAAGTAAACATAGGAGAAAATCTTTGTAATACTGTATTAGGTAAATATTTAAAAAACAGAACACAAAAACATGAACCAGAAAAGAAAACAAAAAAGATAAATGTCATCAAAATTATAAACTTTGCTCTTTCAAAGACACTGTTAAAAAGACAAAAAAGCAAGTCACACACAAAAATACATGAATGGCCAGTAAGTACATAAGAGGACGATTAATATCACCAATCATCAGAGAAATGAATATCAAAACCACAATGTGATACCCCTAAAACCCACTGGAATGGTTAAAATTAAAAAGATTAACAATACCAAGTGTTGATGAGGATGCAGAACAACTGGAACTCTCATTCTGGAATTCCCATTGCTGGTGGGAATTAAAAATGATACAGCCACTTTCCTATAAAGGTAAACATGCAATTTCTATATAGCCCAGCAATCAATCCACTCAGATATATAGACAAGAAAAATGAAAATATATGTCTACATCACACTCGTAACATTATTCATAATACTGTAGCCAATAACAGGAATCAATCCAATATCCATTAACTGGTCAAATTATGATATGTCCATTCTGTGGAATACTACTTAGCAATATAAAGAAACGAATATAGATAGACCCAGTAACATGAAAGAATCTAAAAATTATGCTAAATGAAAGAAATTGAACATAAAACAGTAGGTACTATATGATTCCATTTATATGAAATTCTAGAAAAGGAGAAATTATAGTGACAGAAAGCAGATCAATAAATGGACCCAGAATGTCACAGAGGGGATCTGACTGCAAAGGGACATGAGGAAACTTTTCAAGGCTAAAAAGTTGTATTTGGCTGTACACAATTTCCAGAATTCATCACTTAAATTTTATTGTATGCAATTTATACATCAATAAAGCAGGATAAAAACAATTTTCAAAAGTGGAAAATTTTTAAACTGTCCTATGAAGTAGGCATTAATTTCCTATTTTACAGATGTGATAACTAAGATTAAGGAATATTAAATAATGTACCCAACACTATAGCTAGTAAGTTGCAGAGCCAGAATTCAAACCTGTATCTTCAGCCCATATTCTTTCCAAAATGATAAGGGGCTTTCCTTTGCAGGTAAAAGGTATTAACAACATCCTTGAGAAAAGGAAAATTCTACTTTAGCATTAAACAGAAAAAGGGTACTGCTGGGAAGTCTGGGCTCACACTGTAGACCCCCTGAGCTATCAGGTTGCCTGGAGTTTTTTTGTTGTTGTTGTTTCATTCACATTAACTTGTTAAAATGACAGCCTTGTTCCACCTACTCTTAGTTTGGAAAGAAAAGCAACTTATACCACAAGGGCACCCAAATTCACCAAGCACTGTAAATCCAAGCAGCCTATTCCTTAGTCTCAGGAGCTGATCTCCCAAAATGGCATGTGGATAGAAGAAGCAAGAGTAGATAAATTTCAATCATTTCTAAAAGTTTTATTGTAACAAAAATAATCATGAAAAGTGCATCATTTCATTCAGAATCAGTTGTATTTATGGTAGAGTAAGACTTGGAATAAGTGAATTAATGCTAAAAGATCTAGATCAGAGTCAGTAACGTCAACAGATTGCTTAACTTTACTTCTCTCCTCAGAAAAAGAGCAATAATAATACCTACCTCAGTAAAGTCCTTAGCACATAGTAGACACTACCCACTGAATTTAAATTTGATCATTTCAAACCAGTATAGTGATCTCTTAAACAAAGAGATGCACCTCCTTTTGGAGAACATTTCAGAATCGTGTGTGTGTGTGTGTGTGTGTGTGTGTGTGTGTGTGTGTGTGTGTGTGTGTGTTTGTATGTGTTCTTCATTACCCATGTTCTTTCTTCCTGGAGATTCATTATGCCCTGAGTGAAAGAGTGACCCTGCCCCAGGATAAGCCTTGGGGTGGTGGTGTACATATGACTTGAGAATTGCCAAAGCACGTTTATGAAGAGTAAACTGGAGAAAAAGCTCTGAGGTACACAGCTGGGTTTATCTTATCCTATAAAGGTTTATAAGAAGAAAAATTAAAGAAGGATCTTGCAAAAAAGGAAGAGCAATATTTCACAGAAATATCTAAGGAAGGTTAATAGCAGAGATTGTGAATTATTTTATCAGGCACAAAAATTAGAGGTACATACCAAAGAAGACCTAATGACAGATGTTAATCTAACTTGATTCTCATGACATTGTAACAATATTACCATGTTATTATATTGCTTTAAGCCACTATGGTAATTGCATGGGTGATAATAATAATAACAGTACTGCTAATAATAGTGGCAACACTGATATATCACTTGCAATGTGCCGGGCACTCTTCTAAGTGCTTTACATACAGGAACTCATTTAGTTCTTAGAACACCTTCATGAGGTAAGTACTGTTAGTTTCTCTGTTTTACAGGTGAGGCACAGAGAAGCTCAGTAGCTTGCCTCAAGCTCAGGCTGCAAATAAGTGGAGGGTACAGGCAGTCTTGTTCCAGAGTCCTACTCTTAACCAATGTGCCTCATGATGTAGAGATTTTCAAGGTTGGTACCTTGGGCCACATTGTGGGGAAATGAGAAGGAAGTAAGGAGAGCCTTGAAAATCTATTAGAGAGGGCGTATAAAGTTTGAAATAGTATAGTGCACAGGCTCTCCATGCCATAAACAGAATTTCATCAACATATATTTGTGATTCCAGTTTTACTATATCTACAATAAGGAAAACAAAGCAGGGAAATGTGGCTCATTTTAGAAGTGACTGACCTTGTGCTCTCACTGTCACACGGCCTAGAAAAAACTCACAAATATTTAAAGTATGCATCTTGGAAGAGAAAAATACTTTTCTTGTGTCATAATATTAACCTAATTGAAAATTTATAAAACATTAAAGAATTGTATGAAGTTATTTTCTGTTATCCAGAGGGCACATGGGTTTTAAAAGGTTAAGAAATACTGGATAATAAGAAGTCCATTGCTTAGATGTTAAAAGACTAGGCTGAAATACTGGTTCTTCTATTATCTTACTTTTGAGCCAGTAAATCTCAATTTTCTTGTATAAAAATGAGAGAATAATATTTCTACTGCTTATTTTAAGGAATCAAGGTGAAAACTATTTAAGCAGTTGTGGAAATTATCTGAAAAATATGAATTACTATACAAATGTACATTATTTCCTCTACATTTACTATAGATACCTATCTGTAAACCAGGAAATGTTTTACTTGAGGCTTCATCTTAGGCCTACATACAGCATTGTTTCTAGGAATAAAGAAGCTAAGAAATGAGACTTGGGACTTCTTGAAGACCTACTGCATTCCAGAAAATACATGCTAGATACTTTCACACTTTATCTCAAGTAATCCACACAACAACACAGTTCAGTAAGATATCATTATGCCTTTTTATTGGTTCAGAAAGTTTAAGCCCACAGAGTTATCAAATCGACAAAGTAAGGATTAAAAATCAAGTGATCCTGATGCCTTCTTACCAAAGTGCCTTTCAGCATTAAGGGAGATTAAGATTTAATCAGCCAAGCAACTACCACTGAACGGAATTTTCCTGTGGTCATTAATGTTTTTCTAACTTTCTAAAATTTGAAACGATCCAATTGTTGATCCAAGTTTAAATCTGGCTCCATCATGGTTGGACATTACATGGTCATTTTTTTTGGTCAAAAATGGAAATAATGAATCAGTTATTTCTTCCAACCTCAATATTCTATTAGAATGCACGAGTATGCTATGTTCATCTCTTGATGAATCTCTTGGCAGGATACTATTAGAAGTTTATTTCATCAACACTGAAATCACATCAACAGTGACATTTCTGGATCTCAGAAGCTAAAAAGAACAAATTGATTAAAAAAATTTTAAGGAGCACCAGTAACCATGGCCTACACCCAAATATTTAATCATTTTCAGGGTTCCTCCAAACATGAAGCCTAATTCATTCAAATGCAGTTGAAGAGGGCATAAAAATGGATCAATAACGTGTTCTTTTTAAGCATTCCTTGTAAGAAACTTCTAAGTAACAGTGAGATCACAATTTTTAGCCAACTATCACAGTGACTAACACTTTCTGTTCTTAAACTCTTTGAATCAAAGTTAATTCTTTTTTTTTTTGTATTTTAAGTATTTTATTTTTTTATTTTGAAATAATTTCATATTTATAGAAAAGATTCAGGAACATTGCAAAGAACTGAAATATACCTTTCAAAGACCCTACTGAAGTTTTGCCAACTGTCCCAACATATCCTTCATAGCAATAAAATCCAGTTCAGGATCATGTGTTGTCATGTCTCTTCAGTCTCCTTCAATCTGGAAGAGTTATTCAGTTCCTCATTGACCTTTACAACACTAACAATATTAAAGATTTCAAGAGAGTTATTTTGTAGACTGTCCCTAAATTGGTTTTTTTTCTGATGTTTCTTTATGATTTAATTCAAGTTAGGCATTTTCGGCAGAAATACCACAGAAGTGATGCTATGCTTTTCTCACTGCATCCCATCAGGTAGCTTATGATATCAATTTTTCCCATCATTGTTAATGTCACCTGAGTAATGTGGTATCCGTCAGGTTTCCCACTATACTTTAAACTTTTCCCTCTTCGTTTTCCTAAGTATTGTGCAGCAGACACTCTGAGACTATATAAACATTCTATTCCTCATCCAACTCTCATTCAACAGTTTAACATCTCCTCATGTTTCTTCTGAAGTCATTATTGCTATGATGGTGGCCAAGGGGTGATTCTCTTTCAACAATTTCTTGTACATTTGTTAGCTGGTACTCTACTGTAACAAAGAGCTTTCTCTTTGCTCTTTCACTTATATTATATATATATATATATATATATATATATATATATATATATATATATCAGTATGGACCTGTGGATTCTTACTGTGCTAAATGTAATAAATCCATTCTTATTTTTTTGTTTTTATTTTTACCACGTGCCAGATATGGACACAGGTTGCCCCTTCAAGGCTGGATTTTGTTATGCCCCTATAATTCTTTTAAGTCCTTTTTCACTTCCTGGAACAATAAGACATTCCAGACTTATCCTGTATTTTTCCTGCTCCAGACCAGGAGAATGTATTTAGAAGTCAAGATCTGGGTGCAAAGTCTATTCATTACCACTGGGGTGTACTTTGCTCCTAGGTCCTCTCAGTAGACCTTAGAAATATATTTATGTATATATTACACAGATAAACACATTTATACTAATATTCACTTCTAGCTATATCTAGATATATCTATATGTAGATATTGAGATAGACATATATAAAACCATGAAATCATATTAATAACTTCCAATTCCAATCCAGCACCACAGAGTTTATTCTTGTCTTCCTCTTAAGTGTATTTTTAACTCTCTCTTCTAAAAATATTTAAAACCCTATCAAAATTCCACTGGCATCTTTCACAGAAATAGAACAAACAATCTTAAAATTTGTATGGAACCACAAAAGACCCTGAATAGCCAAAGCAATCTTGAGAAAGAAGAACAAACTTAGAGGCATCACACTCACTGATTTCAAACTATATTGCAAAGCTATAGTGACCAAAACAGTATGTTACTGGCATAAAAACAAACACACGGATCAATGGAACACAATAAACAGCCCAGAAATAAACCCACACACATATGGTCAATTAATTTCTGACAAAGGAGTCAAGATTATACAATGGAGACAGGACAGTCTCTTCAATAAATGGTGTTGGGAAAACTGGACAGCCACATGCAGAAGAATGAAACTGGACCACTATCTTATACCATACACAAATATTAACTCAAAATAGATTAAAGGCTTGAAAGTAAGACCTAAAACCATAAAACTCCTAGAAGAAAACATAGGTGGTAAGCTCACTGACATCAGTCTTGGCAATAACTTTTTGAATTTGACACCAAAAGCAAAGACAACAAAAGAAAAAAATAAACAAGTGGGACTACATCAAACTAAAAAGCTTCTGCACAGCAAAGGAAACCATCAACAAAATGAAAAGGCAACCTACCTAACAGGAGGAAATATTTGCAAGTCACATATCTGATAAGGAGATAAAATCAAAATATATATTTTTAAAAACTCATATAATTCAACAGCAAAAAAAAAAAAAAATAACTTAAAAATGGGTAGAGGATCTAAACAGATATTTTCCAAAGAAGACATGGAGATGGCCAACACATACATGAAAATGTGCTCAATATCACTAATCATCAGGGAAATGCAAATCAAAACCACAATGAGATGTCTCCTCACACATGTTAGAATGGTTATTATCAAAAAGACAAGAAATAAGTGTTAGTGAGAATATCTAACCCTTGTGCACAGTTGGTGGGAATATAAATTGGTGCAGCCACTATGGAAAACAGTATGTGGGGTCAACAGTATGGGAGTTCCTCAAAAACTTAAAAATAGAACTATCATATGATCCAGCAATTCAATTTGGGGGTATTTATCTGAAGAAAACAAAAACACCAACTGGTAAAGATATGGACATCCCCATGTTTATTGCAGCATTATTTACAATAGCCAAGGTATGGAAACAACTTAAGTGAGTGTCTGTAGATGAATAAATGAATGAATAAAGAAGATTTGTATATATACAATGGAATATTATTCAATCATAAAAAACAAGGAAATTCTGTCATTTACAACAATACAAATGACTTTGAGGGCATTATGCTAAGTGAAATAAGTCAGACAGAGAAAGACAAATACCATATGATCTCACTTATTTGTGGAATCTTGGGGGGGGGAAAAAAATTCAAGCTCATAGATACAGAGAACAGACTGGCGGTTGCCAGAGGCGGGAGTTGGGGAGTGGGCAAAATGGGTGAAAAAGGTCAAAAGGTACAAACTTCCAGTTATAAAATAAGTAAGTCCTGGGGATATAGTGTACAGCATGGTGACTATAGTCAATAATGCTGCAGTGCATATTTGAAAGCTGCTAAGAGAGTAAACTTTAAAAGTTCTCAGCACAAGAAAAACCAATTTTGTAAATACGTATGGTGACAAATGTTAACTAAACTTATTGGGTAATCATTTTGCAATATATACAAATATTGAATTATTCTGTTGTATACCTGAAACTAAAATAAAATTATACCTTAATTTAAAACTTTTAATTAAATAAAAAACCTAGCTCCCATTATATATTCATATGTATATGTATGTTTATACATATATATGTATGTATACATATTTGTATATATGTATGTATTTGTGTGTATATAAATATATATACTTATTTTTTCTATTTCCTATATGTTATGTGTTAACCAACCATCTCCTGACCCTGCCAAGTCACTTAACCATTTGGTAGTTTTCATCTAGTTGGCCCCAACTCTTATTGAGCTATTACCGTGATGAACTACTTTTCTTACAGGGGCCTCAGTCCCCACCAGGCTGCCACGCAAGTCAGCTACCTTCCTCAGTTGGGCCTGTCTAATACCTCTTTGACTGAATTATAAAGAGAAGGAGGAAAAGAGGGAAAAAGAGCACCATTATCTTTTGATTTATGTCCCTACTTCCTATTAATTAGGCACTGCTACTTCCTCCCTTTTACATAAATGGGAAGCAGCATGGTATAGTTGAAAGATCACAGGTTTTGATGCTGCAGAGACCTAAGTTTTATACCTGGCTCTAACTAACTAGATGGGTAACCTTAGTTTCCTCATCTGTCAAAAGGTGATGATAAAATCTACACTGTTGCATATTTACAAAGATTAATGAAAATACACATAAAGAAACTGATTTGGTGCTCAGCAGATAAGACCATAAATGAGAACTATTATCAAATTGTTAAACTTAGATGATAAGCACTAAAATAAAGGTATGTATATAATTAATTATGCCTTGGTATTAAAGCTAGCAGGATGAATACCAGGGAAGACAACAAAAGGATTAACTTTTGCACTAGATCCTGATACCCAAGAACCTGGCTATGGGGCCTTCAGTGCTAGGTTCTTCCAAGAATAGGGAAGAAATGTGGGAAATAAAGGAGAAACAATTTTAAAAAAATGTTTTTAAAAAAGAAATTTAAGGAAGATCAGAACAGGTGCTCAATAAGTATTAGGAAAAAAATGTCTCTTCATGCTCAGCTTATGAGAGAGATAAGACAGTGAAGGTCATCCTATGGTTGCAAGTAGCATTTGGATTTCTCACTTAGATTTCCATTTAAAAACACTCTCATGAGGAAACAGTATTTCCACATTAAGAATGAAAATTAAATTAGATTATAGTTATTCAGGTATTGTGAGTACCTAAAAAGGTGGTGAGTTATTTAGTAAAGTTGCTAGCCCTAATTGCTTCACCTTTCCCAATAAAATATGAATAAAACCATAGTGTCTTAGAAACCAAATACTTTCATGTCACCTAGATATCTTTTAAGAGTCCACAAGAAGTTCTTTCATGTGGTGCTGGGAAAAATGGACAGCTATATGTAAAAGAATGAAATTAGAACACTCCCTAACACCATACACAAAGATAAACCCAAAATGGATTAAAGACCTAAATGTAAGACCAGACACTATAAAACTCTTAGAGGAAAACATAGAAAGAACACTCTTTGACGTAAATCACAGCAAGATCTTTTTTGACCCACCTCCTAGAGTAATGAAAATAAAAACAAAAATAAACAAATGGGACCTAATGAAACTTGAAAGCTTTTGCACAGCAAAGGAAACCGTAAACAAGACAAAAAGACAACCCTCAGAATGGCAGAAAATATTTGCAAATGAAGCAACAGACAAGGGATTAATCTCCAAAATATACAAACAGCTTATGCAGCTCAATATCAAAAAAACAAACAACCCAATCAAAAAATGGGCCAAAGACCTAAATAGACATTTCTCCAAAGAAGACATACAGATGGCCAAAAAGCACATGAAAAGATGCTCAGCATCACTAATGATTAGAGAAATGCAAATCAAAACTACAATGAAGTATCGCCTCACAATGGTCAGAATGGCCATCATCAAAAAATCTAGAAACAATAAATGCTGGAGAGGGTGTGGAGAAAAGGGAACCCTCTTGCACTGTTGTTGGGAATGTAAACTGATACAGCCACTATGGAGAACAGTATGGAGGTTCCTTAAAAAACTAAAAATAGAATCACCATATGGCCTAGCAATCCCACTACTGGGCATATGCCCAGAGAAAACCATAATTCAAAAAGACACATGCACCCCAATGTTCATTGCAGCACTATTTACTATAGCCAGGTCATGGAAACAACTTAAATGTCCATTGACAGATGAATGGATAAAGAAGTTGTGGTACATATATACAATGGAATATTACTCAGCCAAAAAAGGAAAGAAATTGTGTCATTTGTACAGACATGGATGGACCTAGAGACTGTCGTACAGAGTGAAGTAAGTCAGAAAGAGAAAAACAAGTATATTAACACATATATGTGGAATCTAGAAAAACGGTACAAATGAACCTGTTTGCAAGGCAGAAATAGAGACAGACGTAGAGAACAAACATATGGACACCAACGGGGGAAAGGAGGGGTGGCACGAATTGGGAGATTGGGATTGACAAATATACACTAATATGTATAAAACAGATAAGTAATGAGAACCTGCTGTATAGCACAGGGAACTCTACTCAATGCTCTGTGGTGACCTAAATGGGAAGGAAATCTAAAAAAGAGGGGATATATGTATACATATAGCTGATTCACTTCACTGTACAGCAGAAACTAACACAACATTGTAAAGCAACTATATCCCAATTTAAAAAAGAAAAAAAAAAGCCCAAACCTAAGCTCAAGCTATAACTCATCAAAAATAAATAAATAAAACTGAGAATCAAAAAAGAAAAATAAGAAAGAAGTTCTTTCACGAATGTTTCCTTGAAGGGAATAGGGTAGTGGAGTTTGAAACAGTTAAGCAGAGCACTGCCAATCTTGCTTTTTAAGCCACTTCCTTCCCCAAGTCCTGCTTAATCCCTTCCCCCCACCAAAGAAAGCTAAGATGAACACAGTAAAGTTTCCTTCTTTTTATTGTACTTCTCACATTTCTTATCTCCTCCCCTCCACATGAAATAAAAAATAACTTGGTTCACTTCAGCGCCCTGAAGAGCACAGCCAGTTTACCACTCTGATGTTCCAGGTCAGATTTAAATCTTTCAAAGTTACTCTCCTCTTCCCTAAATTTTGTTATTCAGCGTGAAATTTAAAACTTGCTAATGACTGCAAACCAGAAATTCAGCCTGGCACTAAGATGTGAATTACCACGCACCTCTTAGTCTTTTACACACCTTTCAAAGGAGATTAATCATTGCTTCATAACTACTTGGTTATAGCATCCTTTTTTACAAACACCAGTTGCTACTTAACAAATTATAAAAAACAAATGCTCTGTAATACCTTCTATAGCCACTGAAATGCGGCTCTGTACCACTGCCTGAGCCTGCCTTTTAGCTGATTAACAGATATGATGAACGCAACCTTGTAGATCCTTAACATTTAAAGACAACATTCTAAGGAAATTTAAAGTACTTTCTGCCAATCAGTTATTAAGACCACCCATAGCCATTTTTTTAAAAAATTCTTGTTTAAATAATATGGAAGGAAATTTAGTGTATACTCTCTTCTTCCTGTATTTTCCAGCTAGATTAAGCTGTTGTCTTCACAATTGCCTGCCAGCTGCTGTGACTTGTGAAAACAACAGACCCTGCTCTGTTGTCTGGAGAAAGGCGGGATTGTTATGAGTAACTTTATTGCAGGCACATGAGTGTGTTAAGACTTTAAAACACGCTCAAATGTCATGTGCACACCCAATGACGGGCAAGAATAATTATGAAAAAACAAGAAATCTATGTCTATGAAACCGTGTTGGACAAAATGGGCCATTCATTGTGTTCCCCTGGGAATGCCTGGACTCTGCAGTCAGAAAACAAAAAAGGCACTTTTTTCCTGCCGTGGGCTGAATGCTTAGCTTTGCCATCTGAGCCCTAAAAAAACACCGGCCCCTCTAGTGCTGGCGCACCCACGCACACTAAAAAATATTAATGCCTCTCTAGCCTTACTTTTTTCCAGGCATCCCTTCTGTGTAGGCTGTAGCCAATATAATGTCAACACAAAGACAAAATAGTTTATCTAACATCAGTCCCCCACAATTTCCCTCTTGTCCTCAGTTAATTGCCCTTCCCCCAACATTAAGAAAGGAAAAAAAAAAAAAGATAACCTTTACTCCAAAGGAAAACTTGTCTCTGGCGCAGATTTTATTCTCAGCAATATTCCCCTCTGTTCTTACATGTTTGCTACTGTTAATGTTTTTACCAAATACTATATAAGCATGCTCATTTCCCTCCAAATTGTTGCTTCTTCCCTAGGAGGCTGCTGAAAGTTATTTTGTTGGATAAAGTTTTCTGTCAGCTCCTCAAAAATGCCCCTTTTCAAAGTTAACTACTATATTTCCTTTCTGTCAGTGTGTGAACAACAAATGAAACTCCAAATCATTTCAGCTCCAATACATTTTAATACACACATTTCACTAGAAGGTCAAGGTTTTTATGTTTTATTATAATTTCAACCACAGTTATTTTATGTTAACAGAAAAGGTAAGTTATTCACTGATTTTCCTAGATGGATACACTGCACTTTGATGGTCTACTGTAGACTCTACTGTAATTTCATTGGCAGCTGAACCAGCAGGAAAAAATATCCAATAAACAGATTTCCAAAACAGTGAGCTTTTTGCCCAGGATCTTCAATACTGAAACTTTTCAGTACATTCCAGAAGAGTCTGGGAGAGTATGAGCTTCACTACAAAGTAGAGAAATAGGAGGCTGATAGAGTGTTAAAGACCATAAATTCCCACTCCATCTTCCTTTCCAGAGCTCAGCTCATTACTCTGTATTCCCACCCAGCAACCACTGACTTCAGAGCCTGTAGATAAACTAGAGGCAAAGCTGGAAAAATGAAAAACACTTCTTTGGTTGCTTTACAAAATCTAGTCATAGAACACTTATGTCAATTCCTTTGACTAGAAAAAGGTATTTTAAAACTCATCAAGTTTAAACGTGTGCCTCATCTTTAGCTAATAAGCAAATGACTTGGAAAGGCAACAGCTGGAGAAATGAGACATAAATTTTGCCTGACAATAAAATGTGGTTATCTTTTATTTAGCTAACTGGTGTTAACGACTCAGTAGTAGCCTATGCCAAAAGAGAGGCAAATGTAGTACGTGTATACATAGCAGTAGAAACCAAGGTATATTTAGTCAACCAACTGGCTGTTTTGACTATACTACTCCCAAAGCAATTGATTTGACTGAAGTAACCAGTTAATTTTGAATTTACAATTGAATTAGTAAGTTAGAAAGCATTTTAGAGATTATCTAGTTACTAAATCCTAAGCCTCAACATACTTATGTTAACAAACATTGTGCAAGTTCGTGGTGAAGCCAGTGTATGGGATGCAGTCAGAGGCATAAAATAATAATAATTCACTATAGGAATGACTTAAAAGAGTTGGCATTAATTACATAGGTAAAGAAGGTGACATTTCTCTAAACTGGAGAGAAATACTTTTACAGTAACTACTGTCCAGAAGGAGGGAAATATGAAAGTTGCCAGGCCAAACTGCAGGCCCAGAGTTCATCTCAAATATTTTCACACAAATAGGAATGGCCTTGTACCAGCAATGCTCCTATGGTGGCATTTTTCAGAGATGCTAGGGGCCAATCAGCACTCATGGTGAGACTCCTTCATGGAAGCCACTACAAGATGGACACGTGTAATATTTCATCCTTCTCTCAAACGTAAAGTTGGTTTCAGGAAGTTTTCTGCTCCAAACAGTCTTAACAAGAATTCCTCCCTCCCCTGGATCCTAAAATCTATAAACACATGAAACTCACACTGAAGTAGCACTGTCAAGGAGTCTAGAACTAGTTCTGTCTCCCAGGCTTAAGGATAATGTACTTAACCTAGCCAGCCACCAGACCAGCCATGAATTTGTTTTAACAATTCAACAACATCACCATTCCTCATTCATCCACTTAGCTTAATTTTCCTAGCACCACTTTCACTGCTGAGGTTGTCTCTATTAAGCCATTTTTTTTGCATCATTAACTTTTAACCAGGCATCGATAGCTTTATTGTTTAAATTGCGTATGACTTTATTTAACGTCAGCATTTCTTCTAGCTCCTGACAAGAAGTCACATTTTATAACTAATTAAATTGATCCCCGGGAAGCAAAAGCCACTAAACGGAATTATTCCTACCCAAGTGTCAATATATTAAATCAAAGGGCTAATGAGTTGGGTCACTGCCTCTTTTATTGGGAGGCTACAGCAGAATAGGACTCGTATTATCCTCTATTTTCTGCCTTAACAATCAATTTTATTTAAACCAAAGGCAGCTAATTAATACTTTTGGATCTTACAGTAAATATCTTCTTTGTAACACAAATAGGGAATGGAAAATTTTCTTTGATGACATATGCAATATATTTTTTGCATATTTTTATGACATCAGGTCACAAACATCTAAGATGATCTAAAAGGTGTTTTGCAAGCAAATGATTTTGAGAATTTCTAGGTTTCAACTATTAGCATTATGGGTTTAAATCAAGATGAAAATTTGCCTCTTAGAGCTGACAATAGTGCCTAACGAAAGTGATTAAGAAATGACTAAATTTGTCCTGTCAGCCTTTCCTATCGCTCTTGCAGCTGCTGAGTAATACTTTGAATGATTTCACTATTTACATCTGGACACTACTTTTAAAATTCATCACCTAATAAATCATACCACCCACTGTTTTTGACATAACTTAGCTTCTTTGATAAAATCCCTGTAGACAGTGGAAAACACCCTGTTTTACTGTTGCCTTCAGTTAATCTCATCAACTCAATTTATTCAGAGATAAATTTTCATGCCTAATTATTTATATCTGTGAATTTTACATTTTATTTGGGGGACTTCACCCCATAATTTATCATTTCAGTATTTGGAGAGAAAATACACTCATAAAATTGGTTATGGAACCTCTTAGATCTTCACTGATCTATAAATCATGCCTATAAGTACAAGTATGTAAAAATATGGCAAGTTGAAAAATTCAGTCCTATAAAATTAGTCCTGGTAGCAATTATCTTATGACAGTAAGGAGACCACCTCTAGGAAACACAGTGGTAAGATAGTAATAAAAATGAGGGTACAAAGAAGATATATACAACCAATTGCAACTGCTGGATAACAAATTCAAGCAATGTCTTCAATTTTGGGATGAGGACTTCATTTTGTATATCTGGCAATTAGCCAAAATAACACCAGTTTAAAAGTAGCCCTGAGATCTTTTGGATTGAATTAACCTTATTTATCACATAATAAGCTGTCAAAAGTCAATTTTGTCTGTAATACTTAACTTTGTTGATTTACCACCAGGATCAAATACATCATAGGGAACACCACAGATGTTTTTGACAAAAACATGTTCTTTCACCCACACATAGTTTGCTTTTTCAAACATTGAATTAGGGTTTCTTTCTTTGTAGACACAGTGGTTCTTTTTCGAAGCAACCTTAAATAGTCATTTTTATCCATTTATAGATGTGTGTGCTTTGGAGGTCAAGCATGTGCTGTTGTTTCTTACCACAAATGTTTTTCTTCATTTTCAATGGTCAGATGTCTCAGGCGGGTTTGACCCCACCCACAGACAGCTCTGTTCAGTATCTGGAGAACCCAAGGTTGGCTAGAGATCACTGAAATACAGATGCTTACTTCACAAACAAATAAAAAGGTATCCTAACACAGACATGGAATTTGACACTGGACCTTCAATAAGTTACAGAAATAAAACCAAAAAAAATTACTAACTATCGTTTTCTTTGGAATGTGTATTTTTTTATATATATATAAATTTATTTATTTATTTTTGGCTGTGCTGGGTCTTTGCTGCTGCACGTGGGCTTTCTCTAGTTGTGGCAAGCGGGGGCTACTCTTCGTTGCGGTGCGCAGGCTTCTCATTGCAGTGGCTTCTCTTGTTGCAGAGCACAGGCTCTAGGTGCGCGGGCTTCAGTAGTTGTGGCGTACAGGCTTAGCTGCTCTGTGACATGCGGGATCTTCCCGGACCAGGGCTCGAACCCATGTCCCCTGCACTGGCAGGTGATTCTTAACCACTGCGCCACCAGGGAAGGAAGCCCTGGAATGTGCGTGTATTTAAATGTAAAGAATGTAAATGTAAATCTGTCCTCATTAATACAGGCTACTACTGTAAACAGACATACTAAGATATTCTTGATAAACACTTTATTTTACTATGTAATAGCAACTGAATTAACAGTATCACATTTCCCTCTACCTCTTAGCTTCATGTTTTAAGTTAGACACATTTAATTTAGAAACAAAGCTATCAGGGTTGTTATAGTAGTTACTTTTTCAAGGCAGAGAAAGTCACAGTCTCAGGAAAGGAAAAGATTTTGTGCCAAATTTGTTTGGCAATGTGTTACCCTACAAAGAAGAAATAGGGAAACATAGAGTAGGTTTTTCTAACCCTGTGAACAAAAGGGTAAACTACCTTTGATAGGACTGACTAGACAAAGTAAATATCTTAACGGATCACCCCAAAGAGAAGAGAATATGAAACCATCCCACTGGCCACTAAAAACAGTATGAGAAACTGAACACATCTGAACCTGCAACTTACTGGGCCCGTCAGAACTCTACCCATCTCATTGTGTCTCAGAGAGTACAATCAGCAGTAATGACTATAGCTCTCTGGTCTCCTGCCCAAAACATGCTTAAATCTTCCAGTTGCCACTTCTGCCAAAATGCCTACAGAAGTGAAGAGGCTAGTAAGGCAGAAATGTGGCCCTAAACTCAAACAGTGTTAACAAGATGTAAATAAGTCTTCTGGCTTGCACACTTCTGACAAGATGCTCAGTAAAATCTACATATTTTGAAAAGACAAAATGCAAAATCCCAAAGTGAAATGTAATAGAGTTCAACTTCTTTCTCTACAGAATTTCACATAATATCACCAATTAATCCTAAACCAAGCATCATTCTAAGTTCTACTTTTCTGATAACAAAGTATGGTACTATACCCAAAACTTCGGGTAATGTTACCCAACAATAAAAAGGAATGTCAAAGTGAAGTAAGACTGAAATTTATTCCTCTTGGCTCAGATCACATTCCCATCTTTGTTGTTGTGACTGAATACGACCAAAAGCCTTGTTATCTGTTTTCTGTATTTTGATGTTGGACAAACGCAATTCATAGCGAAGACAGCCTGAGACCAACAATGAACACACATCACACATCTTACTTAATATTATCAAAGTACTGTAGTGTAATCAAGATCCTAAGTGGAATTTACAAATACTACATGAAAAAAATTAAACTAAGAAGTACAATTGAAAAGTATAAGTGGAAAAATAAAAGGAGGAAGCATTTGCTAACAATCATCACAATAAAATAAGAATACTCCCCACAGTGAACATGCTGCAGTAAATTACAAAAAGCTCACCAATCTCTTGTGTAATTCCCCCTTTATGCTACATATCCTTGTGCAACATCTTTTTACTGTCCTAGAGAGTTTTGCTTTAAATTGTATGGAACTTACAGAAATGAACTATTGATGCTTCTCTCTGGTGCCCCCATTTTACCTTTTAAGTGACACTTGTTCATCCCTTAATCAGACCTTTTCTAGTCACCTAACTCTTAAATTGAGTACAATGGTCTTCTGAATCACTCAACCATAGTTTAATGATTTTCAAAGTCACTTAATATTTGCCCATGAAAAATATGCAAAACAGCTTTACATAAAGACAAAACAAAAGAATTCTAGTAATATACACATCAAATTTTCCTGTCCCCATTTCTCCACATATAACTTTGCATAAACAGCCACAGACTAGTGCACAAGGTACCTATCTACCTTGATAAATCTGCACCTTGAATTTGTAACCAGGCATTTCCTGGGCAACCAGTCTTTCAGGGAGTGTTCAAATATTTGTAGTGGGCCAGTTTGAGCTGCACATATTTTAGTTCTTATTCATGCATTCCTAATTTACAAGTTGTGAACCTGGTAAATTTCCCATTTTGAGACTATTGCTCCTTCTTTTCTGTGGTCCTTGAATTACCCTCTTATCTGTGGAGTATGAGTTACACTGATTGTCCAAAAAAAAAAAAAAAGTATTTTTTTCCCCTTTGAAATTATTTCATAGGCTAATCTGTTTCTGTGTCCAATTCCCAATTTGACAAATGAGTCTACAGGTCTCTCAATCAAAAATTCTGCTCTGATACAAATGAAATTATTTACAAAACAGAAACAGACTCACAGACATAGAAAACAAAGTTACGGTTACCAAAAGGGAAGGTGGGGAGGGATAAATTAGGAGCTTGGGATTAACAGATACACACTACTATATATAAAATAGGTAAGCAACAAGGACCTACTGTATAGCACAGGGAACTATATTCAGTATCTTGTAATAACCTATAATGGAAAAGAATCTGAAAAAAGTATATATATACATATATATATAACTGAATCACTTTGCTGTATACCTGAAACTAACACAACACTGTAAATCAACTATACTTGAAAAAAAAAATCAATTGTTCTATACTCCAAATCAAAAAAAAAAAAAAAAATTCTGCTCTGAGAGATGTAGAGCTAGAGCTCTAGCTTCACAAAGACAGAGGCAGTAGCACACTGTGGTTAAGAGCACAGATTCTACAGCCAGACTAAGTTTAAATCCCAGCTCTTATTAAATGTATGACCTTCGGCAAATTACTCAACCTATCTGCCTCACTTTTCTCATTTATAAATGGGGATAACATTATCGACCTCATAGGGTTATTTTGAGGGTACAATGAGTTAATGTATCTAGAGCCCTAAAATAGCATCCAACATATAGTAAACACTATATAAGTGTTTGCTGTTGTTGTTAATTAGGTTAGAATTCTGGCCTGGCCACTTATACCTTGGGCAAGTTTCTTGACCTTTCTTAAACCTCCATTTTCTCAACAGCAAACAGGGAATTATTGTGTTAAGTAACACACATTTTCTCCATAGAATTTACCACTTACCTATTCATTGCTTTACAATCTCTAACCCCCAAACTTTGTCAGTTTTGTTCACTGCTATATTATCAATGCTTGAAACAGTGCCTGTTACATAGTATGTGTCCCCAAAATATTTGTGAAATTAAATAAATACCAATCCTATTGAACAGAGCTCTCAACTCTGTCAGTGTAAAAGGATGAGGATTCGTTTAAATTTCTTCTCCTACATCCAATCAATCACTAATCCTATAGATTTTATTTCCTCAGCTCCACTCACATCCATCTTCTCATCTCTATTCCCCCTGCTACTGCCATAGCTCAGATCCTGTCATTTATTCTTTGGATAAATGTTCTTAAATGTTCTCTTTGACTCTACTTTCAGCCTCCTCAAAACTGTTCTCAACTGCTGCCGTCAGAGTGATTTTTCTGAAATGTAAATGTCATTTCATTTCCTTCCTTATATTCTTTAAATGATTGCTCTTAATTTGTTATACAAGGTCCTTCAAGATCTGGTGCACAGTTCCAACCCAGCTTCATTTTGCCACACCTACATTTGTGCATTACCAGCCTGTCTGAGTAACTAATTTATTTACAGTTCCCCAACATGTAGTGCTCTTCATCCTTGTGAACCTTTGTACAGATTCTTCTCTCTGTATGGAAACCTCCCATCTTGGTTCATTCCTACTTCTACTTAAAAATTCGGAACCAACTCACATGTCACTTCTTTGAGCAAACCTCTTTTGACCTGTCAATTTAGATTACATGCCTCTTCTCTGCACCCCTGTGGTAGTCAGCGAATACATCTTTAACATTTAGCACACTACATTATTGTCACTTACTAGATTGTGAACTCCCAAAGGTAAGTAATGTGTCATTCTTCTTTATATTCTTGGTCCTCAGATCATGCCCAAAGAGTAGAAGAAATTTAATAAATGAAGTTTATTAAATTCATTCAATTCAAAAATTGTTGAATTAATAAAGCTCCTTCCAGAATTTAAATATATCTCTCCTTACTTGGATGCTTTCAATGCATCTAGACACTGTATCACCAGATCTACCCAAATCTCCACTTATTTCTAATTTTTCTACTTTCTTAAAGCCAACATCACAAAAACTCACTATACCCCTTGGTATGTGTATCACGTTCTTATAGCTTTCATAGTGTATGACACCCAGGTGTTGTCTTGCTCTGTTTGGTTCAGAATTGAACTTGTAAGACACTGTGCGCTTCTTTGGCACCAAATGTATCAAAGAAAGAACAAACAAATAAGTAAATCTCATGGGCAATGATTTCTTTTCCCATATCTCCTGAGTCGCAATTTATTTTCATCTCAACTATAATTTATGTATAAACAACATTATGAGGAATTTGCTATTTCTTTATATTTTTGGCGGAAAAAATATATGACATATGTGTGTATGTATGTGTGTTGAGAGGGGATATCCAGGCAAAATGGAGAAATTGTGGGTAGGGTGTCTAGGAGTGATGAAAGAGTATTTCTTGCCTGCTTGTTGCTTTCCTGGGGGTTCTTTTAGAAATCTCAGAAAAAGATCTTGGTAAATGTGATATAAGTATTGATATAAAATTATTTTGCTCCATATAAACTTATTCATCATTATTATTAACACTATGTCCTTTAGCAATTTACAGTTGCCAGAGTACTTCTCTACAGATTCACTCTACCAATTCTCACAACAGTCCCATGAAGCTGGAGATATGGGTGTGTGTGTATGTGTGTGTGTGTGGGTATGTGTGTGTGTGCATGTGTGTGATCATCTGTTTACAGAAAAGGCTCAAAAGGTTAGATGATTTGACTAAGATCACATGCCAAATAGATAGCAGAGACAGACTTTGAAACTTTGTTTTTGAATATTTGCCACCTCTTTTCTTTAATGTCTTTTCCCTTAACTTAAGCCTCAAATTAATATATTTTTCTTAAAAATAGCTTGAACAAGCAGTTAATTAAGGTTAGGTAAACACATTACAATTTGCAACTTTTTCTTTTTTTACATTTACAACTCTCCCTGTGATGGGAGCTTTTACTGTCAAGTCCACTTACTTCAGTCTTCCCAGACTACTCTCCCACTGTCCTTTTTATGCTCTTATTGTAAGAAAATGAGAAAACAGAAAGGAAGATAACAGGGAGCAGTGGGAAGGATAGCAAAGAGAGAGGAGAAATTAAATATTCTAGCATCAGTTTCTATGGACTCACTTAAATCAGAGAAAGTTACTGGTATGATGGAATGCATGGTAGGACATGATCCTCTATAGGGGAAATTATGCCTAGCATCATTTGGCATCATGCCTTTTTATACCTTGCACTTTAAAAAAAAGGCACAAAACATGAAGTAAGTGTATCACTCACAGGAGAAAGACAATGCACACAGTCCCCAGAAGCTCACTTTATGCCTGAAACAATCTACCAAAAACGCTATAGAAGTCTACACCTCTAAGAGTAGGCTTTCATCAGATCATTTTATTAGTGCTACTTATATTAGCCAAAATTATCTAATACTAATTCCTTATCCAAAATTACTAATAGTTCTTAGCTGTGACTAAATCCTATTCTCCTATCACTTCTCTAATCCAGACAAAAATAATTTTTAGTATAAATGCTAAAGTTAAGCTCATTAAAGATTCAGGACTTTAGGATAAATATTACTGTTTCTCGTATTTGTTATATTTTCCACCTATCTTCTTTTTCAACATTTTCATACCACTACCCAAAGCAGTTATGTGAAGAAATTGGGGTGTTCACTGAAAAAAATATTTTGCTTCCTTCCTTTTAAATTTTTTATTAGGCCTTATAGTATCAGAAGGGAATTTGAAAGAGAAATATTAGGTGATGTGAACTTGTGACCTGATAGAAAAAATAAGGCAAAAAGACCTTCATGCAGTATTCTGAGTAATAAAAGATCTAAAATATATACCTATAGATTTTATTTTATTTATTTATTTTTTTAATGACTGCTTCTTTTTCTTCGTTGCAGTGCGTGGGCTTCTCATTGCCATGGCTTCTCTTGTTGCAGAGCACGGACTCCAGGCACACGGGCTTCAGTAATTGTGGCACACAGACTTAGTAGTTGTGGCTCGTAGGCTCTAGAGTGCAGGCTCAGTAGTTGTGGTGCACGGGCTAAGTTGCTCTGTGACATGTGGGATCTTCCCGGACCAGGGCTTGAACCCGTGTCCCCTGCATTGGCAGGCAGATTCTTAAACACTGCACCACCAGGGAAGTCCTATACCTATAGATTTTAGTAACCTGGTAATTATGCATACAAATTTGGAATCCTTTAAATTTTTGACCAAGTGGAGTTTTAGACTAAATTTGAAATATAATAAAATTTGTAACATACATATTTACTATTAAAATAATCTCCCTTTTATTGACTTTTATTGGCTTATGGAACAATCAGACTTTTGATAAGTCTGTTTCTACCTATGAAAATCTACTTAATGCAGCAGAACATTGGGATAAATGAAACTTCATTACCAAATGTTTGTAAGTGGCAGAATTTGGGGAGCAGGTACTAAAACATGGAGCAAAACCACTTAAGCAGCTTCTTCATAACAGTTCAGGCCATAGACAAAGTCATGGGGAAAAAATGCAGGGCTCCATGGTATTAGCAAGATCTGATGAAACTGCCTTAGCATAATACTAATGTATATGTATGGTGTGCTGCAAGTTGAGTTCTCTAAAAGCAGACACTGTGACAGGGTTTAGGGTACAAGATATTTACTAGAAAACAACACCTGTAAATGGGAAGGGGGAAGAGACAAGACAGGGCAGAGGAAGAAGCTGAACTATGATACTGGCTGAACAAAATTCCATCCAGCTCAGCAGGAAGCTCTGGAGTAAGTATCTAGCTTCAGGCCTAAAAGCCCCAACCTTCACACTCCATGTCCTTCACTCAAATAGGAGAGCCCTGGGAAGGAAATGGCAGCTGAGGCAAAGCTGAAAGAGCTGACAGATGGAGGCTGTCTGCTTCCTGTACTCTCGTGGCTGGGCAGCAAGCACTCCACTGAAGAGGGGTCTGGACAGTGAATGCATCTCCATGTCTACCATAATGACTTCTCTTAAATACCAGTCTGTGGCATTACACTAAGTGTGGAAAATTACTTAGAAGGGAAGGGGGCTAGTGTGGTTACTTTTAACCTAAAGGTAAATAATAAGAAGAATCTTTTATATTCAAATAGAGTAGTTTGCAAATCTATCAAAGAGCACAGAAGATATACTAACTGTCAGAATGAAATTATAGACTAAAGAGAAAAATTAATTGTTGAGTATTTCATTTTCTTAAGCTAGATTCTGTTCAGATTTCTAAATTTTTCTTCTTTCCTCAAGTCTACAAAAGCAGCACAGGGAGCCCGGGGGCTAATTATTTCTGACTGTAAATTACTTTAAAAATTTTCTAAATTAGAAAAAAATCTTTGGAGCGGAGCTCCCTTTGTAATTCTTCAATTAATTCCAAATTCTCAGCAAAACTACCCAAAAGATTTTAACTCTTGATCCAAAACCAATGATACTGATTAATTAAATAACATCCAGTACCTTTAGCACAAGAATCAATGATTCAAAGGTTTGATTGCTTTGCTGTTTAATATTTTTGCCTTTATCACACCCAGTTGTATGCTGGCAAATTAGCTCTCAAAGCGGGAAAAAAGGTGATTTAGAGCATTTGCCAATTTCCACAGTGTACTCACACCGTAATTGATTTCAACCCACCAACATAACGTCACCGAAGAAGGAGCTAGGGAAAGACGCTCACAATTGGCTCTTGAGCACTAGTATGAGTTGGCTCCAGCACACCACTGATATACTGCACCTATTCCTTTCTTTTCTCCTTGTTTTCAGATTTGTGGGAACCACACTACTTGTCATTTGGCAATGAATCTTTTTTTTTTTAATTTATTTATTATTTATTTATTATTTATTTTTGGCTGTGTTGGGTCTTCATTTCTGTGCGAGGGCTTTCTCTAGTTGCGGCAAGCGGGGGCCACTCTTCATCGCCGTGCGCAGGCCTTTTACTATCGCGGCCTCTCTTGTTGCGGAGCACAAGCTCCAGATGCGCAGGCTCAGTAGTTGTGGCTCACGGGCCTAGTTGCTCCGCGGCACGTGGGATCTTCTCAGACCAGGGCTCGAACCCATGTCCCCTACATTGGCAGGCAGATTCTCAACCACTGTGCCACCAGGGAAGCCCTGAATCTATTATTTTTAACATATATATTATAAAAGCCTTAAACATAAAACAGAATTATTTCAGTAGCTAGCAGGCTCTAACAGGTGATCCCTTAAATCCACATATTATATCAAATTTCTTTACATTATTTGTCATAAAAAGTCCATGGTTGAACATTTGGTGTACCTTACTAGGAATAAAGAAGAAAAACAATGGAAACTAAATCACAAAAACAAAAACAAATAACAACAACAAAAACAAAACAAAACAAAAATACCTCCAAAGTAAATTCTGAAAAAAAGCACAAATAGAGTAAGATTCTGAAGAGAAAAAAGCAAGACAAAGAAAAAATAAAATGTTAGGCAAATTTATTGGCACCACAACCCTTCCCCCTCAAGGTAGAAGCTGTTCTATCATCAATAAATACTGCTCATTCTGATAGTCTAGTAAGAGCTCTACCATATAACCTAGTGTTAATGTTTCTCAGTCTGCTTTCTTTCTGTCATTTGACGTACCATAATACCTGGCACTTGGTGGTAATTACTGGAAAAATGAATTATAGACTTTCGCTTTTTTTTTTTTTAATTGGGGTATAGCTGCTTCACAATGCTGTGCTACACTTTTGTTGTTCTCACTTGGCCTTGCCCTTAGCATGTTTCTCTGACACTCACTTTCAAACATACTAACCTGTGGCAGGGAGCTAGACTTACAGCTATTTTATCAGACTCTGATTGCTCATGGTCTTTACTCTTAACCCCTTCCTGAAATAAATTAATAGAGCCTCTTGTTTCTTTCATGTCCTAAATTTAATGCAAGGATTTTATGCAATTATATAAATGGAGCCTTAAGGTCCTTCAAGTTTTACATGTAGCTGTAATAATTGTTCCTTGCTTGGAAAAATCATAACTTTAACTTCATAGTGACAGCAACCTTGTCAAACTAGAAAGCTGTATGAATTTCAAAATTTTACCTAGATATTCCTGCTTATAATTGCAACTAGCTATACCTTGTATTCTTCAAAACAGGGAGAATTAGGTTCAGAAGTTTAATAAGATGTCCATTTACCCCAGAGTGTTTTGGTTTCTTTGGAGATCTTTAAAGTCCTACATTCTAAACCTAACTCTGTTAATAACTAGGACATAATATGTGATCTTGGAAAACTCCATCTCTATCAGCCTGGGCTTCCTTAAGTGTAAAATAAATGGTTTGACCTGGGTCAGTTTTTTCCAGACTTTGTGGTTGTGACCAATTAGTGGGACAGAGCTAGCATTTAAAAAATAGAATAGGGAAGAAGAGAAAAAGAGAGATAAAAAGAAAAAAGAAAGAAAGGGAAGGAGGAGAGAGAGGGAAAAGAGGGTAGAAGTAGAGAAAGAGATGATGAAAGAAATATGAGGGAAAGAGAGAAAAGAGAGATGAGAGAGAAAAGATAATGAGAGAGAAAATGGAGAAGACAAGAGAAAATGAAAAAGAATAGAAAATAGAGTGAAAAGAGGACCAGAGAAGAGGATGAAAAAAGAGGGAGAGAAGACAAAGAAGAAATTGAAAAAGAAAAGAAGCTCTCATACAAAGAGCCCATGTAGTAAGACAAGAACCATTTAATGAAATTTCTGTTTCTGTTATATATACATACGTGTGTTGTGCTGCATGTGTATATTGGGTGGTGATGTAAAATATACTTCCTACTGTGTTAGTTTGGGGAAAAAAATTGCAACTGAGTGGTCTAGGTTATCCTCAAGATCCCTTCCAGCCAAACCGTCCATTTTATACCTTTAAAATGAAAGTTTTAATTAAAAGGAGAATTAGGTGATAGAAAACAAATATATTAAACAGATTACAACTACTGATAGAACATATAATCCTAACCTTCCAGAAGGTTAGGCATCATCAGCCAAAGAAAGGTCTAAAACCAGGCTTTCTCAGCCAACATCTCAGGAAAAACAAAATCTTAAGAGAGGAAAAAACTTTTTCCAGATCAAGTCTCAGGATGAAAAGTGTCTCTCCCTTAAAGTGAAAAACAAATCTTGCCAATAAATCTTGAGTAAAGTCCTCCTAAATTATAGATTAAAACATTCTCCCAGAGCCTTGACACCATATGGATTTGGCTTCTAAAACTAACCCAAAGACAATGTTAATCCCAGCAAGATAACAACCTGCAGACTCTTCCTCCGTGGCTCCTGTGAACTGCAATTCATCACGTGGTATGTATTGTGTCCTCTGTGAAAAGTTTGGGCATTGATAGGTATACTTGTGACTCAACCACAGAACCAGCTAATATTGTTTAAGCGCTCCATTTCTGAAAAGATTGTTTGCAAGACAAAGAAGAGTTGAGCCTGTAGCAATTCTCAAATAACATATTAACTATACCTTGCTGAAAAGTACAGTATATTACCATGTTCAATTTAAGGCAAGTAAAAAGTATGTAAAGTAGTCTCTTATTTGGTCTGTAACTTTTTACTTCCAATATTTACAGGCAATGGACCTGTAGCATTTAGCCATTCCGCTTATAATCAGTGTTTTTGTACTTGCTGATAAGATGCTCTGCAGTTGCTCTCACATTTTAAAATATATGAACATTTTGTTTCCTTAGCCCCTTTAAGAGTTCTTTGAGAGAAAACCGTATGTCTCATATTTCCTATATTACCTTCATACACCTAGCTTTCTGTCATGTTACACAGAGAAGATATTCAGTGAAGGCTGTGAAATTAACTGCTCCCTTTTTTTCTTTATTGCTACCGGTGGTTTTTCCTATAGCTGATTACTAAAATAACAAATAGTAAAATAGTCCTTAAAAAATCTCCTTTTGGAGGAATAATTTTCAGTGTATTTTCTTGGGAGTTCCAGCAAGTGCTACTATTCTACTTAGTGTGATAACTTTCAAACCACAAATACTACCATCACATTTAAGGAATATACCCTGAATGCTGATAAAGCTAAAATACTTAGGCTATGATCAGTTAACAAGGCTAATTAAAGAATAGCATTAAGTGAAAAAAACAACATTTTATTTAACATGATTATTGTTCAACTGTCTCTCTAAACTGCGAGCTTCTTAAAGGCAGAGACACTATCATTTTCCCTTGGTGTCTCCAGCTCCAGTACTAAGGCACTTAATACATGTTTAAATAATTGAATCAGATCTACCACTTTCAAGATTTCTGGTTTTAACAGAATATAAGCAAGAATTACAGAAGTTATAAAGCTTAAAAAAGAGACTAGACAGTAAAAACCATAGCTCTTACTATTCTTTTTTGAAGTTTCCCCAAGGAACCACAGAATTACTGACTTTCAAAAACTGTAGTGAAGTTCAATAATGCTAAATGAAGAATTCCAGACACCTAGAATATAAGGAGGTAATATCTGTAAAGGACTTATAAATGTCCTTAGCATATAATAAGCACTCAACATTACTTTTTTAATGAATATAAATTATCCACTAATTTAAAGATAAAAATGAGGGCCAATGAAATTTTGTAGTATAAATGAATTCACAGTCCTATTTGCTTTTTCTAAGTGTTTTAATTAATATCAGAGTCAATCCAAACATGTTACTAAAATGATTTTTTTAAATAGATCACTAAGAAATTTTTTTTCACTTATAAAATGTATACTGTTTATTTCATTAAGACTACCAATTTTAATCAAGCAGGAACTGAAGAGACATTTCATCAACTGTTAAATCTCCAAATTGGATAGCTTAACCTCAGTCGGAAGATCAATGCCTAGAGAATTTGACAAACCAACTCCTAATTTTCCATCATTCTATTTAATTCATGGAGTCAAGAGCTAAATATTTTAGTACAATTTGTTTCAGATATGTTTTTGAAATATTTCCTTCATTAAGTGATGAGCATATAAAAACAGAAAAAAAGAACAATTTTGATCGTCTCCTTTGTCCATTAAAATGATTTCAGATTTCAATTATTCAATTCAACAATATTCACTGAACATCCACCATGTACAAGGCACCAAGCTGTGCATGTTGGGAATATAAAAATGAATGTGATCTCTGTCTTCAAAGATACTATGATCTTGTAGGAGGGATAAGACATGCACAAATAGCTAAAATATGGCGCATGTAGAAAGTACTGTAAGAAAAGCACAAGGGGCTGTGTAAACTCAGAAGAGAAAAAGATGACTTTGGTTGGGGTAGGGGACGGAGTGGTGATAATCAGTGAAGTTTCCATGGAACAAGGCCTTAATGGAATTCTAGGCTTTTAAGTGCAAAGATGAATGTGAGGAGAAAAATGGGCATTTCGAGTAGAAAAAACAATATGACGATTGACTTGAAGATGGGAAAGCACAAATCATGTTCAACAAAGATAAGTTTGATTAACTAGCTAGCCAAAAGTAAAGCTGGAAATGAGCATAGGAACCGCCTTATGGAGAACCATGAAATTCAAGCTAAGAACTTTGAACTTTAAAATCCATTCACACACTGACACTCCAAAATGTACATTTCTAGTCCTTACCTCTCTTTTGAATTCCAGACTTGTATGTCCTACTGCCTACTCAAGATCTCCAACTGGATCTCTAGTAGGTATTTAAACTTAACAATTCAACACTAAACTCTTGAATTCCTTCCCACTCCCTCTGATCCCACCCCACGCCCCAGTCCCTCACACTCACCCACTGCTGATACTTGATCCTACAATTTTCCCAGTGAATGGTAACTCCATTTTTCCATTTGCTTAGGTCAAAATCCTTGAAGTCACCCTTGGACTTTCCTACTTCCCTTTCACTCTAAATTTCTTTGGCTACTTTCACAATATATCTAGAATGTACCTCTTCTCACTAGTTCCACTGCCCTGGTCCAAGTTACCAACATTTCTTGCCTAAATAAGCCTTCTCAGGGTCTCCCAGTTTCTACTCTTGCCCCCTTCAATCTATTTTGCAACAAAATAGCCAGAACGATCCCATTAAAACCCAAATCAGGGGGCTTCCCTGATGGCGCAGTGGTTGAGAATCCGCCTGCCAATGCAGGGGACACGGGTTCGAGCCCTGGTCTGGGAAGATCCCACATGCCGCGGAGTAACTAGGCCCGTGAGCCACAACTACTGAGCCTGCGCATCTGGAGCCTGTGCTCTGCAACAAGAGAGGCCGCGATAGTGAGAGGCCCGCGCACCGCGATGAAGAGTGGCCCCCGCTTGCCCCAACTAGAGAAAACCCTCGCACAGAAACGAAGACCCAACACAGCCAAAAATAAATAAATAAATAAATAAATTTAAAAAAAAAAAGAAAAAGAAAAAACCCCAAATCACATCATGCCCTTCTTTTCAATGGCCTCCTATCCCACTTAAAGGTCAAAGTCCTGACAATGATGTAAAAGACCCTCTCTATTCTCATTTCCTACCCTTCTCCCTTCTGTTCACACTTTAAACTTATGCCCATACTCACCAGCCATACCGGCCCCTTGATGTTCCTTAAATAGAGGTGGCTTCCTCCCACCTTAAGGGTCTTCGCATCTGCTGTGACCTCTGCCTGAAAGGGTCTTACTACACATATCCACATTACTTGCTTCCTCAATTGCTTCAGGTCGTTGTTCAAATGTTACCTTCTTCATAAGTACTTACTCAAACACACCATTTTAAAATTTCAATACCTCTTTCCCACTTCCCTATTTTTCCTTCATAACAGTTCTTATAACATGCCATAATTTTACTTTTCTCATTTATGCTTGCCTCTCCCCAGTAGAATATAAGCTCAGCAGGGCAGCAATTTTTGTAGACTGCATTATCCTCAAAGACTAGAAGATTGTCAGAAACATAACAAGTGCTTTATGATAATTTTTTGTGTGTGTGTGTGTGTACATACGTGTATTTATTTTCTTTATCCATTCATCCATTGATGGGCTTTTAGGTTGCTTCATGTCTTAACTATTATCAGTAATGCTACAATGAACATGGGGGTGCAGATACCTTTTCAAGTTAGTGTTTTTGCCTTCTTCGGGTAAATACCCAGAAGTAAAATTGCTGGATCATACAGTAGTCCTTTTTAAAATTCTTGAGCAACTAACATACTGTTTTCTATAGTGGCTACACCAATTTACAGTGCCACCAACAGTGTACAGGATTCCCTTTTCTGCATATCTTTATTTGTCTTTTTGATAATAGCCATTCTAACAGGTGTGAGACGGTATCTCATTGTGCTTTTGATTTGCATTTCCCCGATGATTAGTGATTTAGTTTATTTTTAAAAAGAAGTAAAACGTTACAGAAGCATCTTTTCATCATTGCCCTATTCCCATCTCCTCTCATGATGATAATTTTTTAAATAAATCAAAATCATAGTCAACAAGACACCACTAGAAATTTCTGAGCAGAAGAAACGCACAATAAGAAGTGTGCTTTAGGAAAAATACATTGGAATGAGTGTGTAGAGTGAAGTGGAGGGGGACAGACTGAAGGTGAGGAGATAATTTAAGACTATATTTCAGCAATGTGGGCATGAGCTGATGCTAACCTGAACCATGTTAGTAACAACGGGAATGAAAAACAGAAGACAGATATGAGACATTTGCAAGTAAATTGGACTAGAATTGGCAATTCTATGGTGCATGGAGGAAATGCAGGGATCAAGTATGACTTGAAGTGACGATGTTATTTTTAAGAACAGGAAATATAAAAAGAGAGGCAGACAACAAGTATAGTGAAAAAATGCTCAACATCACTAGTCATTAGGGAAATGCAAATCAAAACCATGAGATATCACCTCACACCTGTTAGAATGGCCATCACCAAAAAGACAAGAGATAACAAATGCTATGAAGATGTGGAAAAAAGGTAACCCTTGTACACTGCTGATAGGAGTGTAAACTGGTACAGCCACTATGCAAAACAGTATGCAGGATCCTCAAAAAATTAAAAATAGAGCTACCATATGATTCAGCAATTCCACTTCAAAGAATCTATCCAGAGGAAACAAAAACATTAACTTGATATCTGCACCCCCATGTTCATAACAGCATTATTTACAATAGCCAGGACATGGAAACAACCTATGTCCATCAATGGATGAATGGATAATGAAGCTGTGGTATATATACAATGGAATATTATTCAGTCATAAAAAATGAGGAAAGCCTGCCATTTGTAACAACATGGATGGACCTTGATGGCATTATGCTAAGTGAAATAAGTCAAACTGAGGAAGACAAATACTGTATGATCTCACTTATATGTGGAATCTAAAAAAAAGAAAAAAAAACAAAACAGAAAAAGAGAGCAGATTTGTGGTTATCAGTGAGGGGAGGGGTAACTGGAAGACGATGAAAAGGTACAAATTTCCAGTTATAAGATAAATATTGAATAAGTACTAGGGATGTAATATACAACATGATGACTATAGTTAACACTGCTGTATAATATATACAAAAATTGTTAAGAGAACAAATCCTAAGAGTCCTTATCACCAGGAAAAAAATTTTTTTTCTTTTTCTTTTAATGTACCTATATCAGATGATGGGTGCTAACTAAACTCATTGTAGTAATCATTTCACAAGATATGTAAGTCAAACTATTATGCTGTATACCTTGAATTTATACAGTGATGCATGAAAATTATATCTCAGTAAAACTGGGGAAAAAGAGAGGCAGATTTATTTTGAAATGATATTGATTGCTCATTTCGGATAACACTGTAAACAAAAAAGGTAAAGTATAATAAATTTAACCTAATTAATTCACGTTGGAAATAAGGAGCCTAAAATTTTCTTTGACACTCATTTCTGAAGATCCTACTGTTTTTCATATTCAAATGCACTCCAAATCTGGAGCAAAGATGGTTAGTCATTAGTTTAAGTGGTTTGGCATGTGTTACTTCTACTAAAACATGGCTTCTTATGGAAAGCACGGTACATACTTCTGGGTAGCAAGCAAGGATGCTAAGGAAAAGCACCTGGGAGGAAATGGCTTTTACTTTTTTCTTCTCTAAGTCACACAGTCACCATTTCACATTCTAAGTGAATAAACCACCCCACTCTCCTTCAGAGTTAGACCGTGATGGCTGTACACAGGGCTCAGACATTTTCAGGAGTTATCTGTACACTAGCAGAAATAGCCATGCAGGTGAACATGATGCTTTTTCTACTACAACTGCTAATGGCATATGAAAATTCTGATTCACTCATGAAGGCCAGTTTGACAATCAAATGCAGTCAGAAGAGTTATCTGTCAGCTGTCCGTCATTACAAATAAAATCAGCAGTTTTCTCATCTTTTCTGCTGTGCCTGTCATGTATGGTAGAAAGTTGTTCCCAGGAAATGATAATGTTGCATGCCTGGCTTTGTACCAGTCAAGGTACGATATTTGAGTATTTCCTGATTTTTCTGTATTAAAAATTCAAAATGCAGATTTCTAATAATGTTTTTATAGGAGGGTATTTGTCAATAAATTTATTGCAAATACTCTGCAACCATGTCATTTATTTTATTTCAGAGATCCATTTTAAATTATTATTAAAGCACTGGAGTTGGAAAAAACCTTCATTTACAGATAAGGCATTTGAGGCCTCAGAGATAAAATGATTTGCCAAAGGTCATTCAGCAAATTATTGGTGATCATCAAGAGAATCTAGGTTGTTTTTTTAGTTCTAAAATAAATCAAGAGGCAAAAGCAGGAAATGATCCAGTTTATAAAACCTTTTTAAGAAAATATGAAAGGTCTAAGTGTAGATATACCTGTAACCTCCTATATATGCCTCTTTAACAATATGGATTTTTTCCCAGATACGAGAGTCCAGAAACTGAGAGAAACTAATCATAGTTTGAAACACCACAGCAAATGTAGAAATAAAGATCCCCTTCACATTTTAAGCAATTACTGTCTAAAGAAAAGGTTCACAGTGTTGCCGAGGATGCTGCTTAGTAAATAGTTTAAATTCCTTCCACTTGAGAGAGAAAGGATCCAAAGTATATTAGCCTCTCCCCTCCCCCTCTAGTGAATTAATATTCCATGATATACACCACTGCTGATGGGGGCAACTCTTTTCAATGAGCAGAGATCAGTAAACGGCTATTTCACAAAGAATAAAAATATAACCTTGCAATTTTAATGTGTGTTTATGTTTTTGTTTTTTTTTTAAAGTGGCAGATCCAAGTTAATAAACCTTGCTTAGGGAAAAAATAAAATAGTTGCTAAGCCATGGTGAGTAATTAGCCTTTTAGCATCCCCTTTCTTCAAGAATGCTTCCTCCTGCGCTGGTTCTTTTAAATAGCTCCAGTCCTGGCTGTCTTTGTTGGGCTTGGAAATTGTTCACATATGAGAGAAATTAAGCTCTCATTTAACAGAGACACATGCCTGTCAAGACCAGAGGAACAAAGACTAGTCCCTGGGGCCTGTTCAGCTCCCAGAGGCTGCCACTCATTCTGTTAGCAATGCTTACCCTTTATAGAATGTGTATAAAACCCAATAAATCATTTCATCTGCTGTGCTTAATACACGAGAGCGCTGACCATTTTTCAAAGTGTTTTCTCTTATACAACTTCACAGCTAGTTAGTTAAATTAAAAAAAAAAGAAAAGAAAAAAGATCTCCTGTTGCTGATTTTTTTCAGAATGTAGTAAGACTTTTTTAGTCAAAAAGGTAATGAGAATGTTCCCAAACACTGTCAGCATAAATGAAGAGGCATTATCTCCTTAGATTTCTTCCCAGATATCTTTCCTACATTTTATGGTTAATAATTAGAACACCCATTTTGTGAATTACCAGTGCATCTCCCAGCTGCTTTTAAACCCAGATTCAGGAGCTAGCTCTGGCAAAAATGAAATGGTTAAGGATCAGAATGGGACAGACTTGCTGTTCTATTTAAATTCAATACATTTTGTCCCTTTGCAAACACACAGCCAACATTTTCTTTCAGGGTGGAGATTAAAACTACTATTTAACAGCCAGCTCTTTTTACTAGGAAAGTGAAACGGCCTTCTTATAAACTAAACCAAAATATCCCTTCACACAACCTCATTTCCAAAGAAAATAGATGATCTTTAAGCCTTCTTAAGGAGAAAAGACAATGTTAACTTTTTTATAGAAATTTTCTCTGTATTGTCCCCCACCTCATTCTCTCACCTAGTCCTCCTGCTGGGGGGAAATATGGAGTCTATGGTGAAAGACTAAAGACCAGACTTTAAAAGCCTTCCAGTTTAGACCAACTCATCCAAAATAGGGCAAAGGGCTGCGGAAAAATGAGTACCCGTCCATATTACTAAAATAAATACTTCACTAAAAAGTAAAACGCTTGTTTAACCTGACTGTGTTGCATGAAGAGCAAACTTACCAAAGATTTACCCTAGCAATGTTAATCTTTCCACAGAAACACTGGGAGTTCCAGGGCTGACAGCTTCAATTCCCAAGATGCTATGAACCCCCAAATAATAAGAAGCTGGTAGCACAAGGAACTTCACCCTGCTCCGCAGGGGGAGAAAAAGCAGATCTGGATTTGATAAGTAAAACCAGATCTACACAATGGTTATATGGTAAAGCCCTGCAATTAATGGAGACCATAAACAGTTCAAGAAGCCGGCACAGCAGCAGTTTCTCCAGAATACGTTTCACTCATACCCAGTTAGATATTAATCAAATGTACGACTGGCACAAATGTTTTGTGCAAACAAAGATGACTGTACATGTGCCTTTGTATAAAAGAAAAAAAAAAACAAAATAGAAGTGCATCAGACTCTTTTACATTCATATTTATGTATAATTCCTGAATGATTTATCATTTTTCAAATGATAAATTATTTTCATTTTTAAACCGCAAATCACATCCTGCAAGCCTTAGCAGATGCAGATGTCAAAATACGGTTGTACAACAAAATTAATTAAATAACCCTTGAAAAAATAAAACAAAGTTTATTTATAAAAAATGACATTAAGGTGAACTGCCTAATAAGAACATGGATTTGCTTAAATCGAACATTATATGGTTCTGTTTTAGATTCATCCCTAAAGCCCTGAAAGATATTAGAATTTTAGTGAGTAATTACCCTATTTACTTCAAACAAAATGGGAGGAAATCTGAAAACCATATTAAACTACCACACATCAGAAATGAAATTCTCTCATTCTTTATCTTGCAACCCAATAAATAAATAGTAGTTGGAAAATTTATTGGGACTAAGAGATGAATCCTAACAAGCTAGAAATGAGGAAATGGCCAAAAGAACATCCACATCAACATTATGCTTCAAGCAGTAAACCCACTTCTAGGAAGCATAACCAAGAAGTCTCCCCTTCACAGCTTAATTGTTTTCAGACAGTCTAAACCACACTCAGCACTGCCCCCACAGTTAGACAAAGTTCTAACTACCTAACACATCTCTTTTCAAATAAAAATGCAACACTTGGGGTGAAAACAAGAGAGACTAGGAAAAGGTGTTGTATGTTATACATGCCACTGACATAATACTTCACAAGGATATGCTGTAATTTCCTGCAATTAATACTTTAGCAAAGCTATACGGATTTTTTTCCCAAAAAATGTAATATTTCACTTGCAACGCTAAAATTAAGTTTGTGTCACCCATTCCATTATACAGCTCTAATTCCAGGAGTTTGTCATTGGCTGCAGAAATTTGTTTGGTGTGGCCTGAAAGCAGGCATTTACAGGCCCTCTTCCTAAAAGTGTTTTTCTAAAAATCTCCCTTAGCCATTATTTCATGTAGCAGGAATTACAAGCCATCACAATACTCCATAAAGGAAACATGAATTTGACCTCATAATTCAAAACCTTTCGATGGTTTAAAATGCAAACATTCCTAAGTGGACATGGCTTATGCTGTGGCCAAACTTGACATTTGCCTGAAAGCTTTGTAGGCAAGACTACCTACAAAGCTCTCCATTTTCTAAGGACCAGAGTTAATTTCCGTCATCTAGAATCAAAGGAGGTCAGAGTCACAAAGAATTTCAGCAACAATTTTGTACAATGATCCTTGTTCCTAAATTTATGGAAAATGAGACTCAATGCAGAAGAATAATTTGCTAGAGGTAATGGCATTC
This sequence comes from Balaenoptera acutorostrata, assembly GCF_949987535.1. Classification (NCBI taxonomy): domain Eukaryota; kingdom Metazoa; phylum Chordata; class Mammalia; order Artiodactyla; family Balaenopteridae; genus Balaenoptera; species Balaenoptera acutorostrata. The sequence goes on along the minus strand of NC_080072.1, from coordinate 41,238,935 downwards.
CTAGCAAACCAAAGACTAGGGGCAGACATCTTGGGTCCAAGTCTACACTTCTTTCTGCCATTCTACGCTTCCCTAATCCTATTCTGTCTCTCAGTTGGGGCTGCATCTCTTCCATAGAAGGGGGAAGAAAAAGTTCTGCTGAGAGTAGATCAATAATTATCTGCACATCTTCTCTTTTCCTGGGCTTGAAATCGTGGCCTTTCTGAGCCAAAGGGAACATACAAGTCTATGGAATTAATTCAGTGACATTGGCAAAGTTGAGAAAATGAGTAAGAGATGGAGCAGGCATAGATAGTAAAATAGCCTGAAAGCAATGGAAAGATCTATACCTGCATATGTTTTCCAGCTATCTGGAGACCTGGTTGTTTTTTGATTAACTGAATGCTCTATTTAAGAAACCAGAAATCAGTTATGACAGTCAAGTTGTAAGATTTGACGATCTGTTTGGTGATCACAATCTATACGCTAACAATGAAAAATCAGAAGGAGATATTAAGGAAACAATCCCATTTACCATCGCAACAAAAAGAATAAGATACTTAGAAATAAACCTACCTAAGGAGGCAAAAAAACTGGTACTCAGAAAAGTATAAAACACTGATGAAAGAAATCAAAGATCACATAAACAGATGGAGAAATATACCATGTTCTTGGATTGGAAGAATCAACATTGTGAAAATGACTATACTACCCAAAGCAATCTACAAATTCAGTGCAATCCCTTTCAAACTACCAATGGCATTCTTTACAGAATTAGAAAAAAATTTTTACAATTTGTATGGAAACACAAAAGACCCCAAATAGCCAAAGCAATCTTGAGAAAGAAAAACGGAGCTGGAGGAATCAGGCTCCCCAACTTCAAACTATACTACAAAGCTGCAGTATTCAAGACAGTATGGTACTGGCACAAAAACAGAAATATAGATCAACAGTACAGGATAGAAAGCCCAGAGATAAGCACACACACCTACGGTCACCTAATTTATGACAAAGGAGGTAAGAACACACAATGGAGAAAAGACAGCCTCTTCAATAAGTGGTGCTGGGAAAACTGGACAGCACATGTAAAAGAATGAAATTAGAACACTACCTAACACCATACACAAAAATAAACTCAAAATGGATTAAAGACCTAAATGTAAGGTCAGACACTATAAAACTCTTAGAGGAAAACATAGGAAAAACACTCTGACATAAACCACAGCAAGATCTTTTTTGACCCACCTCCTATAGTAATGAAAATAAAAACAAAAATAAACAAATGGGACCTAATGAAACTTAAAAGCTTTTGCACAGCAAAGGAAACCATAAACAAGACGAAAAGACAACCCTCAGAATGGCAGAAAATATTTGCAAATGAAGCAATGGACAAAGGATTAACCTCCAAAATATACAAGCTGCTCATGCAGCTCAATATTAAAACAACAAACAACCCAATTAAAAAATGGGCAGAAGACCTATATAGACATTTCTCCAAAGAAGACATACAGATGGCCAAAAGGCACATGAAAAGATGCTCAACATCACTGATTATTAGAGAAATGCAAATCAAAACTACAATGAGGCAGTTTTTGACCTCACACCAGTCAGAATGGCCATCATCAAAAACTCTACAAGCGACAAATGCCGGACAGGGTGTGTAGAAAAGGGAAACCCTTTTGCACTGTTGGTGGGAATGTAAATTGATACAGCCACTATGGAGAACAGTATGGAGGTTCCTCAAAAAACTAAAAATAGAACTACCATATGACCCAGCAATCCCACTACTGGGCATATACCCTGAGAAAACCATAATTCAAAAGGACACATGTACCCCAACTTTCACTGGAGCACTATTTACAATAGCCAGGACATGGAAACAACCTAAATGTCCAATGATAGATGAATGGAGAAAGAAGATGTGGTACACATATACAATGGAATATTACTCAGCCATAAAAAGGAACGAAATTGGGTCATTTGTACAGATGTGGGTGGACCTAGAGTCTGTCATACAGAGTGAAGTAAGCCAGAAAGAGAAAAACAAATGTATAGTAATGCATATATGTGGAATCTAGAAAAATGGTACAGATGAACCTATTTGTAGGGCAGGAATAGAGACGTAGATGTAGAGAACGGACATGTGGACACAGCAGGAGAAGGGAAGGGTGGGAGATTAGGTTTGACATAAATACACTACCATGTGTAAAATAGAGAGCTAGTAGGAACCTGCTGTATAGCACAGGGAGAGCAGCTCAGTGCTCTGTGAGGACCTAGCTGGGTGGGATGGGGAGGGGTGGGAGGGAGGTCCAAGAAGGAGGGGATATAGGTATACATATAGCTGATTCACTTCATTGTACAGCAGAAACTAACACAACATCGTAAAGCAATTTTACTCCAATAAAAAAAAAAAAAGAAACCAGAAATCAGTTATGACAGTCAAATTGTAAGATTTGATGATCTGTGTGGTGATCACAACCTACGAGGTGATCACAGAAGGATAGATATCTCCTCCTTTTCTGTTACCTGCATTTTTTAAAGTACAATAATAATAATAATAATAAAGTTAATTGTAAAAGCAATGCACCCTCTTCCAGTCTTTTTTTAAATGCCTGTATTTATGTAGCTGAGATTATACTGTATTTACATTACTATGTTCTAGGGGTTTTTTTCTACCTGATGTTACATTGAAAGCATTATCCTAAATCATGAAAACTTATTTGTCAGTATCACATTTAACAGTCTATAACAGCCGATCACATGAATATACCATAATAAATTTAACAATTTTCTTAATATTGAAAACCAGGGTTATTTCAATGTATATTTAAAATTTTTAACTAATTTTCTTATACAAAAGCAATAAGTGTTAGAAAAAAAATTTTAAACTAACCTAAAACAATAAAAAATAATTTATAATTCTACTACACAAAGTCATTTGCCTTTGTACTCTTAACCACTTGAGGTATACTGTATATCACAAATCTGGGTCTCCACAGTCAGAGCCCAGTTGTATTGAGAAGGATAGATATTGTATTGATATGGAGGCCAAGGTCCTAAACACAGAGTTCAGATTACATCTTCTACCGAACTGCCAATAACCTGAGCTTTCCTCCCACAAGGGATCCCTAGGAATTCCAGGATATATTTTGACCCTAAAATGAAGTCCATGAAAGGGCCCTGCCAGAGACCAGTGTGTGATGTGATGATACACAATAAAAGAAATCAGACAGTCTTAACAGAAAAATATCTGTTGTGGGGAGGTCAACTTCAAAAGCCCAACTTCATTTTTCTTTGCCCGGGTGTCCACCCTTGCATTACACATATTCCAGCCACAAGCTGGAAGTCCTCCAACGATAGACTACATGTTTGCTCTATCACTGTGGATCTGACCTGGTCTAACTGATCTGCTAAGACTAACCTCTGGCTGGAAGCCAATATCTCACTTTTGCCTGCTCCTCTGGGTTTTTCCACAGACAAATTTCAGGTCATCTAACAGTTTCTCCACTCCATCTAACCTTCAAACATAAAATCTAGAAATCTGAGTCTGCACAAAGCATTACAAACAATTACACAGAATAGGGTGGAGAGGAAACTTGGAACTAGTTTTTCTTTTTCTCGAACCTCTGTTATTTATCACTAAAGAAGGTAACAGCTTCCTACCCATGTGCACTTTCTTGCTCTCCATCACCTTCTGCTTCTAAGCTCATTCTTCTACCACTATAACCATGTTGATTCCTTCAAACCCCAGCCTCCAGCTACTAAACTGATTATTTGGGAGCCATCATAACATTCAAAATTCTCAGCGAAATGCAGGTCGGGGGAAGAAGGGGCTGACAGCCACAGAAATAAAGGTCCTTTAGAACAAACAAATACCTGAAGCAGCAGCTGGAGATCCTTCTTCCCCCAGAAGTTTCAGTTCTCTGATTGTCTCCTTAGACACCATTCAGTTATACTAATCCTAAAGTGCCCTGTATCTAACTAATTCTATACATATTAACAAACAATTTCTGCCACATCCAGCTTTAAAAACGCCAAACTAGGACTTACTTACATCTTTTATTAAATAACAGTGCATAAGTTATGTTTTTCCATTTAGGTAACTGGTTCCTGACATCATCACAACTTTTGAAAGGGAACAAAAGTTATTGGACAATCAAAAGTAAAATCAGTTTTCTTGGGTTTCCCTCCCCCCCTTTTCCTATGAATAATACAACTAAAGAATGTATAAGGAAGAGCCAGCATTTGCGTGGCTGGGAAATGAATGATGTTATTACAGCACGAAACAAGCATGGCCTGTTAGAGTTCTTTAGAAGAGTCACTCCACCTTGTCAACATGTTCAAGCAGCAGCCAAGTCAGCCTAGCTGAGAGCTCTTTCCAGCTGCACTAATCTCAGCCACTGTAGAAAACTCATCTGTAGACATTTTAAGATAAAAATCTTCCACTGAAGTGTGTGTTTAACAAAAGTCATGACTGTGACCTGAGGTTGGACTTTACTTTTTATTCTGATCTGTGAATTCCTTAACTTTCATTGTTTAGTGTTACAACTTTACTATTTTCTTAAAGGATTCGGTGGCAGATAAAATGAATTCAGTGTCTCACAGTGAGACATTACACCTTTTGCATCATTTATTTTCTTTTATTCTGAAGAAGTAAAAATATCTGACTCTAACATTAATAACTTTGAGTGGGAGTTACCTTATGTGAATTAAAAATGGTTATGTCAGTATATCCTTTCAAAATTTAAAAGATATTTCCCTGTGCTATATCAAGTGTCACACAGTATATCAATTTTTATTTCCCATCTCTCAAGTCTGGTATGCATACTGTTTAACTTCTTAAATTCTAAGTATAGACATAATTCACAAAAGCTGGGCAAATGCTTGACTTACAGGAGATGGCATACATAAGATTTATATGAACAACTTTATTTTAAACAAGAAGACTTTTGCATTTTGTGCTGCTACATCGCTAACTTCATCTGTGTATTTAAAAAAAGCTATAAAATAAATTGGAAAGGTTCATTTTCTATCCCACAGGCACTACTGATCTAATAGAAAAGCCCGTTTTAGTGTGAAAAGTAAGAATTTGACCCTATTTTCCAGAATAAAATACCACATCCCCTTTTAGACAATCTCCAGGCAGCTCTAATTCTTGGTCAACCATTTCTGAGTACCTGATAAACCTTACTGTCCTCTTACTGACAATTGAAATAGCTCTCATTTGGCAGCCAGAGAAAATTTTTGCTCTTTCTTTTCCTCTAGTGGTGATAATAATTGATTATAGCGCATCCACGTTGATTATCCTATATTCACATCACTAATTTGTGGGTTCTAAATGTGCATATGTATGTAGACATAAACATGCTTACACATGTAGACACAAAGTATGTACATGTGCCTTTCTCTCTCTCTTTTTTTTTAATAGCTCTTTATTGGAGTATAATTGCTTCACAATACAGTGTTAGTTTCTGTTGCACAACAAAGCAAATCAGCCATATGCATACACATGTCCCCATATCCCCTCCCTCTTGAGTCTCCCTCTCATCCTCCCTATCCCACCCCTCTAGGTCATCGCAAAACACCGAGCTGATCTCCCTGTGCTATGCTGCTGCTTCCCACCAGCCAACTATTTTACATTTGGTAGTATATATGTGTCGATGCTACTCTCACTTCGCCCCAGCTCCACCCTCCCACCCCATGTCCTCAAGTCCGTTTTCTATGTCTACCTCTTTATTCCTGCCCTGCAACTAGGTTCATCAGTACCATTTTTTTTTTTTTTTTTTAGATTCCATATATATGCACTAGCATACGGTATTTGTTTTTCTCTTTCGGACAACTTCACTCTGTATGACAGACTCTAGGTCCATCCACCTCACTACAAATAACTCAATTTCGAACAGCTCATGGAGCTCAGTATCAAAAAAACAAACAATCTAGTTAAAAACTGGGGAGAAGACCTAAATAGACATTTCACCAAGGAAGACATACAGATGGCCAAGAGGCACATGAAAAGATGCTCAACATCACTAATTATTAGAGAAATGCAAATCAAAACTACAATGAGGTATCACCTCACGCCAGTCAGAATGTCCATTAACAAAAAATCTAGAAACAATAAATGCTGGAAAGGGTGTGGTGAAAATGGAACCCTCCTACACTGTTGGTGGGAATGTAAATTGATACAACCACTATGGAAAACAGTATGGAGGTTCCTTAAAAAACTAAAAATAGAACCACCATATGACCCAGAAATCCCACTACTGGGCATATACCCTGTTTCTCTTTTAAGGACTCTGAAATTATTCCTATAGCTCGTACATAAGAATGACAACAACAATAATGATAGTGATAGATAAAATGCATTGAGCACTTAGTAGGGTTTTTTAAGATGATGATCTCTAATCCCAGAACTGGTAAGGTACTATCATTATTCATCTTTTAGGAACTAGGAAATGCAGGCTCAGAAACATTAAGTAACTTTTGTCACAGCTAGTAAGTAGCAAAACATGTCACAGAGCTAATAAGTAGTAGAACTGGAATTTAAATCTTGATTTATTTGTCCCTGATACTTGTGCTGCTTCTACAAAAATTTTAAATTACATACACTCTGAAGCAATGCATTTTATCCTTTTTATCTCCTATTTATATGTACAAATCTAGCTTAAAAGTGCATTCAGATTCATACATTCCTCATATATGTGAAATGTAGTCAATTTCACAGAAAAAATAATTTTAAGCACCTTAAAAAATGACAGGTTGATGTCCTGAGTCAAAATTCATTCTGTTTAGATAGTAGAAGTCAAAGAGCATCTGAGTATTTATTTTCTAAAAGTTTTGTCTTATTGTGAAAGACTATGCTTCACTTTAATTTTAAATACCTTCTCCCAAAGGCACAAATCTAATGTCAACACATTCCTGTCTTGCCAATATACCCACATGTAAATAAAAATCAAGTTATTAGAAAACTAACTAAATTTATTAAAATTGTTTAAACCATGATCCATTATAAGCTTTCTAGCTATTAAGTAAAATAGCTATGACCAAAGTCAAAAGTATATTTCAACTGCTCAAGGATTATTTGTTATGCCCCAACCCTCAGTCCATTTTTAGATAGACAGATAGATAGATAAATAGATGAATAGTCCAAACAATTTAGAGTTCACATTTAATCATTTAGTCTGCATTACACTGTATAGAGCAGTTTTTCTTAATCCTGATTGCCTGCTAGAATCATCTAGAGAGCTTTTAACAGTCCCCATCTGGGACTGTACCCCAGACCAATTAAATCGGAACCTCTGCAGTGGGACCCAGGCATCAGTATTTTTAAAAGGCTTCCAAGTGATTACAAGGTACAATCAAGGTTGAGAACCACTGGCATCGAATGCTGTCACTCACTGCTCCCTTTTACCAGCTGCAGAAGGTAGCTATAAAAACAGGTATTAACATTAAAGGGGACTGATCCTCAATATAGAGACATATCACTTTTAAGCCCCCAGAAAGTAATATAATTAGCTAAGAAGTTTATATGTAAAAACCAAAAGAGTCACTCAGCCATAAATACATTTCATACCACATTACAAAAAGATTCCGGTTATGTTCTTTTTCTCTCTTTCCTTGTGGGCATGCAGCCACAGTTGTAGTAGTCCTGAGATATAAACTGATTCTAATGAGCAATCTTCAATTTTTTTCCATTTAAGGATAAAGAGAATGTAATGAGACTTTAGATGTTAGGTATTATTATCCACATTTTACAAACTGGAAAAGTAAAGTGCACTAAGATTTATTCAAATCACAAAAAGGGCAAATTGAGATACATCCTGGAATGTTGGAAATAGTACTAGACTAGAAGTCAAAGAAAGTTGGGTTCCACTCATGGCTCTGACAACATGTAGCTTTTTAAACCTGGACGAGTCTGTTGTCTATGCCTCAGTTTCCTTGTATAAAGTAAAGGATTTGGACTAGAGAAAGAGTTCCAAAGAAATTTCAAAGAAAAACAAAAGTGGGGGACTTACACATATTTGGGAACTTTTTATTTTACCAACTAAAACTACTGGAAAACAAAGAAACAAAGCACATACCATCTATTATCACCTGTGCTTCATAAAAGGAAAGGACATTTTAATTCCAAAAAAGTAGAAAAAACATAATCTCAGGGTTATTTTTAAGTATAGCTTAACGATAAACTCACTATATTGTTGTACGATAGGAATAGCTACCCACCCTACCCCCAGTCAGTGAGGGAGAACCATGAGGACCTCTAGAGGATGTGTCCAAGTTTAACATTCTGTGAAAGTAGAAGAAGAATGGAGGGGGAACATTTAACATCTCTCAGTGTAGTGCTCTTTCAAGAGTTTCTTAAAATTCCATCATTAAAGAACTACCTTTAAAATTTTTGCCATATCCAAGTACTCAGTTCTTACTTACTTAAAGTTTCATTTAAATTGACTTTTTTTTTTTGCTTAAATACATTTATTTCAATAGCACTACCTCAAATAGAAAACCAATAGAAAATCACTTGTCATAATTAGAAGATAACCAGATAACAATGAAAATAAAAGTTTTACTTGATTTTATTTAAATTCTAAGCTAAGCACTATTGTCTCCAAAGGCTCTGAGACTAAGATGATCTCTCTCTCTTACAAAGAGAGATTAGCACATCCTAGAAAGGTATTAAAGTGTGCTAGCACTAAACTGAGCCCTCAATGTAATCAGAGAGATCAAGGGAAAAACAGAAAAGAGCTGCTTTTTCCTTGGGGGATTGATACAGTGTCATGTAATGTCATATGCTGGCACCGCCGGGATCATCTGCCCACTGGCCTCCATAGCCCCCTGCCCCTGAAGAGGTAATGAACTCTCTCATTTTCATTAATCCCAGAAGGAAGCAGAGACTTTGGATTCCCTGTATTTTCAGTATCACCGATTTGAGAGGGAGCTGGGGAGTAAAGTCTGAGAGATAAGAAGTAGATAAGATAGAGGAGAGAGGGTCACCAAAGAGGGTTGGGAAAATTGAAGGATAGTGCATGAAAAGCACTGAGATTCACCATCAGGCTCTCGTCAGCTGAATGAGATCTTTGCCATAAGGCCACATTTAGAAAATAAGTAGCAAGCTGATTAATAATTCCATATAGCAGCTCAAAGGATCTGGTCCAGTATCACCTCTTTTTATTTCTAGATCCACTCCAACTTTAACAGTCTAGCGTGATTAACTCACACAGAGTTTCTAATCCACAATGAGAATTTATATCTTTATCTAAGGCCCTTGCTATTCATGAATTATAGCAGCTTTACCTATTCTTTATAATTCAGAAACTTCATTATTAAAATGTTAGAAGCAAGCTATACAGCATCTATCATTACTTAAAAAGTTACTTCGATTACATAAAAGAAATAATTAGATTTGCATTTTTATCTTGGTTTTAAACTTCCAAAGAAGATCATAACAGCCTGCCCATGGGCAATTAAAAATCGCATACAGCAGAAAAATAGAGGAGAGAGGGTCTGTTTTTCCTGGCTAATTCATGGTTGAAGATAGAATTACAAAATATTTTAAGGGTTTGCTGAAGCTGGGGGCTAATCCTAGACTTCTAAGCTTTGTTTATAACTCTCATTTCATTGCAAGAGAGTATCAGATACATGTACAATGCCAATAGAAGTATCAAATTACTTTCAGTGGGTTTATTTGGTCCTGTTCAGAGGCTGTTGAAAGGAGATCCGTTACCTGATCAATAACACCCGAAAAAGGACTATTTGCTGGAGCCAAAACAGGAGCAGTGTAATTGCTTTTTGTTTATCAATGCTAAATACAATTAACAAAGAGATACAACATATACAACGTAAGACAGAGGAACTATGTGAGACTGGCAGGCCCCTTACTTTACTTAGTCTTTCTGCTGGCTGTTCAGCCAGTTCCAAAGGACAATAAAGGCAAGGTCCAGCTCTTAAAATTAGAGGTCACTTAGATACTTAATGATGAAGCATATCTTCAAATATATATCTATTATTATTATCCTGGCAAGAAATTAATTAACCAGGTCATGCAGGCCATGAAGGCTAATGTACAAAGTAATTATTTCTGATCTTTAGACAACTACTTCACATGAAAAGGTAGTCCTTATTCTGCTCAGCAGATACCTGAAATGCCTGTAGTTAATCATACTGAAGGAAAGAAAAGACAAGGTTTATCTCCTTAAAAGGTGAGAGTACATCTCAAATTATTCTGTTTACTGGTTCAAGAACAATCACCTACCTCCCTGCTCATAATATCGATATGTCTATGTCTACTGGTTACGTAGGAAGAAAGGAGAACACACATTTAACGGCACTCAACCACATGACAAACACACAGAGACACAAAATATGTGAATAGCACAGATGAATATATTATAATCAAAATAGAAAACACTATATATGAAAAATACTCACATACTCTAAAGAATAGAGTGAAGCTTCAGTGAAGAGACAAACACTTGGCTGTGTAAATAAGCAGTATGTATTAGAGCATTTAAAAGAGAAAGTTTTCAGAAAAGAGAAAGTATCTGCAAAGCAGCAGCAATGGCATTAGTTCAGGCCTTCCACAGACTGAGTTCACCATCTAATTCATGTATTAAATTGTGAGGGAAGGACAATGAATATTATATACTAATCATAAAGATTAACAAAGAACTGAGCTAAGAATTTCAAGTTTCACAATTTTACCCAAAAATGTATATGTATATGAATTGACTAAATCATTGGCTCTGGCCCAGGAGGCCAACTGCCCAAATAAAATCCCAGCCAATCAGTCCCTTCTTAAGAGACCACTGTTGTTTGGTCAGTGATGTGAGGCAAGGATGCCACCTGTAAGGAGGGGTCTAAAGAGATATTTGGATCAATATTTGGATCACACCATTCATGTCTGAAAAAGTAAGTTTCTCACAGAGATATTTTAATAAGGTGAATTCTCTTGCAAAGATTAAGTTCTAGCAATGAAATGCCATCGTTAAATATGTTCCTACTGACACGCTATCAAAACCAAAGAATGTGGTATATTGTATCCATGAAGAATATCTTTAGATTCAAAAGCCATGACATGGTCAAATGAGGTTAGATGAATAAATATATGGACGGATCAAGAAATCAAGATTTATAAAATATTTTCCGGTTTGCTTAGATTAGACTTACATTTAATGTTTGATTAAAATGCTATAAATATGTGTTGATATGCCCAATGGATTCAAACTGAATTTTGTTTCCTAGTCAACATAACTCATAAGTAAAATGCTTCAAAAGATTGGCTAAGATACTATGGTGTGGGAGAAAGAGGAAGAAATTACTAAAGCAGTTATTTGTCCTTTGGAATTATAACATGAGAATCAACATTCTCATAATCCAAGGATCCATATTCCATGATCTATTAGTTTTGCTATCCACAAAGTTAATAAAAACTGTGCTATTTCTGTCTTGGAAATATCAAAAGTGTCTATTTTGGGCTCCATATCCGGGGAATTACTTAATATGTAACAAATTAGAGGTATCGCCATTTTCCCCAAAGCACAAACAGAGGGATTTGAATTCACTAAGCAAACAGCCTCCTAAAAGATCTGTTGACATTCAAGGATTTTAATAATCATTTCAAGTTATTAACCTGATTTTTAAATGGTAAAAATTGACTCCTCAAAAGTGTAAAAACATTAGTTCACAAAATCATTCATCTTATGGTTTCAACACGGCTTAAAGACCATATATGGTCTTAAAAGTATCCCTTTAAAAATTTAATTAGAATTTACCAAGGCAAAATTACATTAAAATTATATTAAAGGAAAAAATATATAAATGAAATAATTTTTAACTACATATACAGAATAAGTTTTGAAGGACTGCAAATAAAATAAGCACGTGGACTTTTACAATACTATCTTAATCATGCCTTTTCCTATCGCTAATGAAAAATCCTGCTTTTCAGTATGCAAACCATCCAGGTTTTCATTTGCTTCCATTATAACAGACCCAGATGTGTTTGTGTGTGGTTGTTATAAGAGGTTAGACACTCTTCCCTTTCTTCCTAGTACAGCTTGCAAATTTCAAAACAACAGTACTAATTCAGAAGTCAGCATTCTGAACTAGAAGTAAAGAATAATCTTTAGATGTATTATTTAGATCTATGTATGTACCTAGATCCCAAGCATCAGGTGAATGTAACCACCTGATACTTGGGATCTATGGCCAATTGCCATGGCTTAATCTTGCTGACCATGTTAGCAAATAGGTTCTAGGATACAAGATTTTAAAAGAAGGAAAAAGGTCAAACTTGGGATCTCAAATTGTCGCTGTATTCATTTGCTTTCAGAAGAGAAAGGTTTTGTATTTACTACCTTACTCTGTTTTGTTTTCAAAAGGGAGAATGTTTCATGATAGAAACATGTTTGAAGCATTTCTTAAATCTCATATTTTGCTCAAATTAAAATTAGTCCAACAACAGTCTCTCTCCTAAATTTGATCACGCCTATGGCTGGTCAAAAACCTTATTTGAAAATACAGTGAACCCATTCCCCTTCCAAAAAAACAACTAGAAGTCTGAATATCAAATACATGCTTTGTAAGTGTCAGAGATTAATATGTTTTGTGTAAGGAGAAGTGTTTTTCAGTATTTGAAAAATTCTTTGAATGGTCTTATGCTCGATAAGATAAATACTGACAAGATATGCAGTGAAGCAGTAGCTCAGGACAGAATAAACTATAAATATAGGTTATTGCCTCCTCTTATTTTTTAAAATATGAATTCATGTTACAAAGAATCCCATATTTCTAAAATTAATGTAACTATTTTGAATATCTCTATGATTTTATAATTTATACTGCTGAGATCAAGGCCTGATTAGCTTCAATTTTTTAAAATTTAAACAATGAGAAATATCTACAAATTTAAAAGCAATTAAACTTCTATTAAAACACTTGAAAAACCAACTTTCTTGTCTTCTCAAATTGAACATTCTGATGAATAATATTTTAAGATCATGTCCTATAGTTTCCTGAAAAAGATATCAACTTTATATAGTCAAGTTATAACTATAAAATCATATGTAATCAATAAATGCCTATAATATTTCATTAAAATACTTTGATTTTGTTGCTATTCATCTGAGATCCTCAGTACAACAGGCAAACGTCAATTAAGACAGCCAGTTAATGCAAACAACTTTGGACTAAGAAGTGAAATATATTCAAAATAAACAAAGAAGTAAGTAATAAAGAGGTAGTAAAAACATTAATAGTAAGTAACTGATATGAGAACATCTCAGGGAATTTCTTCCATTTCTGCTTTACAAATAGGAGAAACAGAGAGAACTAAATGATCAGGTTAGGTTATTTAACACCTACTGAGTTCTTAGAGAGGGATCTAGAGAAAAATGTAGGAAGCCACAGGCTAAAAATCTTGACCTTAGCAGTGGGAGACACACTGAAAATTCTAATAAGGGCAGAACAAGGGAACACCTGGACAGTTATTTAATTAAGGATCTCAGCATGAGTCATGAGGTATCAGGATGAGAAATTATTTCAAGATTTAATTATAAAGGCTGACTGTCCCAAATGCCAGAGATATACAGTCTCCTCTATGTTTGGATTCTTTATTTTGAAACATACAGACTTGAGTATGGAATATAGAATCAGAACTAATTAAAACAGCAACAACAACAACAAACACTGGTTAAGACCTCCTAGTAAAGACACCTGGACAAAATGCCAAATTAGGTACAGGTACTTCTTCAGGCACCAAATTGGTATTTTAAATGCAGTGACTACTACCTGGAACACTAAGTGTGATTACAAAATGAAGCAAAAATCTAAGTTAAAATCACTGGCTTTCATCAGTGAGGTGAAATAAGTTATGACTTTATGTAAATGATTTTTTAAAATATAGGAAGGTGTGATATTAATCTCAAGGAAAGGACTAATATAATTCAGAATATACCGCCCCAACTAGGCTGAACCATAGATCCCAGTGGTTAGAAAATATCTACAGCAACCAAGAGAAACCCAGAGACTGTGGTGGATACATATAACTCTGGGATCAATATTCCCGAGGATTAATCACCAGACAACCAGTTGCTTATTCTAAGGCTTTCTAGAAGTCACACACCTATGTTCCTATTCAAAAATGGAGACCACTTCCCTTACCTATGTCAAAAAGCTGTTAGCTGAATTAACGATCAAATTTCTAAAGGAATGACAGAAATCAGAATTCTTTCCCAGGCCCATGCAATTATGATCTACATATTGTGTTAACCTGCCACAAAAAAAAAAAAAAAAAGAGAAAAGAAAAGAAAAGAAATGAAAAAAAAAGAAAGAAAACAAAAGAAAAAGGAATTTCTGAAGTGTGTTACAATTATTCAAGAACAAGTTTTTCTTCCTTTCTAGACTATAAGCTTCTTGAAGACAGACAATTACTTATTAATCTTTATGTTCTCTTCAGTGCCTAGCAGAAATGCAGTTAATATCTGTTAAAGAACAAATTAATTATTACCAACCTTTTCCTAGGTCATAAGATTCTTCTCATAATTGGCCCAGACAGTCCTAACAAGCAAATAAACATAAGCTTCTACCCATGATACTATTAGATGGTAAAATATAAAGCAGCAAGTAGTTTGTGGCAATAAAACTAGCATGTGTATGCTACCTTGGAAACCATTAGGTTTCCACCAGGTTGTGTTAGGCAAATGGCAGAAGGAAAAAAAGATAAGGTTTATTCTGCTTACGCGTCACATCAGAAAAGAATGCTTAGACTACCACCAAGTCGATATTTTCTACATCCACTTATACAGTTGTATACAACATCCCTGAATAACAAACAGCCCTATTGGTGCTGTTTATAAGAGAAGGGTGCATTTGCAGCATTTTAAATTCCATTTTCAAGGAGAAAAGTATCTAAGTATAATCAGACGAGAGTAATAAAATACACTGACCTGGATCTGTTGCTGCAGGAGATTAATTTTGTGCTGCTGTTGCAGAAGTTGCTGCTGTTGTCTTGCAATCTATCAGAAATAAAGTTTCATTAAGTTAAAATGAAATGCTTACACCTTTGCCATTACCTCAGGTACCTCTCCTGGTATTACAAGGATGCTTTACTGTACTTCTACATGAAAGAGTTCCTATAAAATGAGAGAGGCAGAATCAGAAAGTTGGAGAAAAGGAAATATTTCAAACAGGTGCCATCTCTCTGCTTGCCCCTAAATCTTTACCTGTACATGAAAACTACCCCCTTGTATTACATCTGTGAGCAGTTCATCTATATCTGCACTGGTCATCTGGAAAGAATGGGAATTTCAAACTCTCATCCTTGAAGAATAAAAACAGGAAAACTCTGGCTACATTCTTCTAAGGAGCTTAATTTGTATTTAAAAAGTAAAATCTGTAAGCAAAGATAGGAAAGAACTTTCTATTACTTATAATATGGCTACTTTGGTGAAACCTTTTCTACTGTAAAGATTTTCAGAACTGATAACACAAATATTGTCAAGGGAGTGCCAAAAAAATACAGCAAAAGGCAAAAACCTTTATCTTTTTTTTGTTGATATAATGTGTAATGTACAAAGCATTTTTAAAAACAAACACAATTTAATATTTATTCACATCCTTTTGAGGGTAATGTGTTAGTTTTACAGTACAGGATCCACATACAAGTTTTGTATTCCCTGCTTCACCCAACAATCAAATTCAACATCTTAGCATTTCATCTCGTCTATAAAAAGAAACATTAACTACTTAATGCAAGCCCTATTGAAGACTGAAATCTGCCCCTCAGGAGAGCAGGGAACTTCTGTAGGATAATGGTGTTTACTATAAAACAGGAGTTAGGTGTCAGGCTACTTATTACCTCAAAATCTGAGCTGCTGGAGTCTGAAGCCCATGGGAATGCCCCTTACTGAAAACACTCACTGCCAACCTAGGAAGCCAGAGAAAAAAATGGCCAGAAAGCACTTAGAAGGACTTGGTTTAGTGGTGCCCTATAGGCAAGAGTTATGTTCTTCCTATTCCTTCTATTTCCAAAATATTCTAGAATGGACAATGTTGGAAGTGGAAATGGGTGTGAACCAGCCCTCAGCTGTATACTTCCTGAGTCCTTTTGATATTTTAGCATAGAGTAGAGGGACACACCCAAATCACATTCCTTTCAGCAGAAGATGACAAATAGCAATCTGCCCCCAAATGTGGCTTAATGGTTTCTGGTGATGACTGGTTCATACTGGAAGTCATGATAAAGCTACCCCTAACGAAGGGTACAGCTTGAGAAATGGGATCACTCCTCCCCAAAGCTTTATAAGCAAAATGGAAACAGTATTTAATCAGTTTGGAAAGGCCCACTCTGCCTATCACCATTCAAATCAGAAATGGACAACTCACTCTGCAATTCTAGGTATACATGCTGGATCTCTGAATATTTATTTCCTCTTAGCCATCCAGTGAAACACCACTAGACATCTAATATTGATGGTCCCTCCTAAATGATAAAGTGCTGCATAGAAATGCATCCAAAACACCACAGTGCAATTACTATCATCCACTCTAGATGTATGGGTTTGACACAGTGAAGTATGGTACATAAGCACCATGTGGCTCAAATTCTGAATTTTATTTGCCAATCGGTTGAGCTACATGTTCGCTTCATTGAGCATGACAACCTAGTTTTAAGTGTCATTTAATTTTCATTTTGAAATATAATTACAAAGTGTTCACTGTAAGATATCACTCGTCTGCAAATGTGTCAAGATTAATTTGTGCTAGCTTATTCACAAGTGTCAATAGTTAATTACTGTGTCATCTCTGGATAGCTAAATGACATTCTAACTTCTGATTTTTTACAGTGTTCCTTTATGTTATTTTCCATTAGGGGCTGAGTCCATATCCCTACATGTGGGCAAATATTCAAGCATATAAAATACCACACGTCACAACTCATTAAAATCAACAGAGCATATATTGCTCTATATACCCCTATAAAATACATTTAACTGAAAAGATAATTCCAGTAATAATGTCAGATTCCTAAAAACTGCACATTAATTTGGGTCTATCTGATCTAAAGCATCAGGGACTACTCTATAGGATCATTGTTATTAGATTAATGCACTCTTATGAGACAGGAAAAACATTTGGGAAAGTGATTTATTTTTTAAAAGATACACACAAACTTTGCTATTTTTCTTCCTTCTCACTTCCAAATCAATGAAGTCAAATTCTTCCAGGAGCCATGTGTTAATTTGTTTTTAATGATTTACCTATGCTATAAATAAAGTGACCATATAATTTATCATCCAAACCAGGACAACTTTTGCAAGTGGAAGAGGGGAGTATTAATAATTACTCTGGAAAACAGACATTAACCAGAGCTATTCTGGAAAAACTGAGACATATGGTCACCCTAGCTTGAACCAGTGAACTGAAAGATTCTCAAAGTTTTTCTAGACCAGGATCCTCCTTTACTGGGTGAGAGAAGAGTAAGGCCCAGAGAAAAGCAATTTACTCATGGTTAAGCTACATTGGGAATATACGTGATGCCTACATGAATAAGTATCCCCAAGTAATTAATCAAATCCAAATGTTCTGGAACAATGTTATCATTTCAGTTATGCCCAGTTGCTATGACGCCTTTCTTTGTCCTCCACATATATTCCCTCAGTATTCTCAGTGACCCTGGATTTCCAGAAGGCTTCTTTCTTTCCTTCTTTTTTTTAGGAAGGCTTATGACAAATAAACCAATCAATGTGATTACTCGCTGAGCTTGGCACATTCCACACCTCCAGTTCATCAGCTCCTTTTGCAGGGCTCACCTGTTCTTGCTGTTGGCGAGCAAGGTCCATTTGCTGCCGTTGTTTCTCAATTTGTGAGGCTGCCAGTTTTTTCTGTTCATCATGCGCTGCCAGGAGCTGCTCCCGTAAACTGATCAGCTGGGTAATCATGGTAGAGAGCTGCCGTTCTTTTTCTGCCAAGCTCTCAGGTGTACCTAAAATGGAAGCGAAAAGATATCTCACAAGTTTGAGAAAAGTCTGAATGAATTAGGGAAGCGAGTGGGTGGGCAGAATTAGGAAGGGACTACCCTGGGACACTTAAATATCTGGGACAATAAGTGGAGGTCACTGTAAGTGCAGGAGCTCTATGGAGTAGCAATGGAATGAACGCTAGGGTTAGTCATCGCCCCTGCCAAGAAAAAGGACTGTTGCCAATACAATTCTCACTCACTCTTCCCTCTTGCTCTTTAAAACAAAACAAAACAGAACAACCTACTCCATTCTCTCCCTTTCACCACATTCCCCTTCCCTCCCCACCCAAATCTATCTGATCAAGCTAGGAATCTTATGCTATTTAGTACCAAAGATTAGAAACTATGGGTTGTATTAATATTCTATAATCAACCTCTACCCGCAATGACCGACAGAGGATCTAAGACATAATAGGTGCTTAAATAATGTTACTTAGGAATTTTCTGATCACTGCCCTCATAAAATTTTTCTATTGTGCAAAGATCTGTCTCTGAATCTCAGAAGTCAGAGGTCACTCTTGGCCACGGGATGAGTGCTACAGAAAGAAAAAAAAAATCTGTCTTGCCTCAGGTAAGAAAGAATTGAAACTGATTTTTTTTCTGGTGAGGGGATCAAGCTAAAGTTCCCAAGTTCATCCTTAAAGGCAATAACGTTGCTTGGGGGGGCTCCCTCACCCCTTTGTCATTTGTCACTCTTCAAAGGGAAAAAACACATTCGAGGTTGAAAAGGTTATGATGTCGCTGCACACCTACGATATGCACTAATGGTGCTGAACAGTCTATTTATGGGCAAATTGCACAGCTCTCCTAAGTAAAGGGTACAGAATCCTTTTGTGAATCTAAATTAGAGCATTTTGCCATAGTATAAGATAAGAATTTCAACCCACAACCCACTGTATTTGAGCACACAGGTTTCATTATGAAGAAATGATCTATGCTTTGAAAGCTGTTCAGAAAGATGCCACCAGCTGTCAAAAGAGATAAAGATTGCCAATTTTTGTGTGTGTGGAAGAGGAGACTTCTAATCTCCTTATGAAACCCCCTCATTCCTGCTGGGAAAGCACCAGGACAATCTGAGAATCTGAACGTATTTTAATTAGGAATGGGCCTATTTTTTGAGTGGGTGCAGGGAAAAGCGAGCCTTCAGGTGATGCTGGCTAGCACGTACTAGTATATGATTCCCACAAGGTAAGGCTGATAAGCTACAATATTTAGAATTACCTTGGTATTCTTAATGCCAATTAAAGTCCTTAAAACTAAATAAGTAAATACATAAATAAACTGTCAATATCCCATATCCCTTAAAGATTTACTGAGCTGAAAGGTGGCCTAAAATCAAAATTAAAAGAAAAATAAGATAGTGAAATGATGTTAGAAAATGTACTCCACGGATAAGGAAACAAACACTGCATCAAGGATAGTGACCAGCTGTTCCTTCTAGCTACTGAAAGTGATTTTTTTTAATGAGTTTTTATTTCAGCAATAGGAATTTCAGCTTGGTGAAAGAAAGAACTTCTTGATCCAGAAATGTTAAAATACAAAATCAGGTTCTTGGAGGGGATCATAAAAATCTCCTCCAAAGCACAACAAGCTCAACTAATATAAATGTTAATGATATATAGGAATGAGAAGACATAAAACAAGTATGGAATTTACTTACTCATTTCATTAAATTTTAATTAAAAAAATATTTCTTGAATCTCAGGTACTATATCAAGAACTAAGGATACTGATACCATACCAAGAAAATGCACAGTTCCCTTTCACCTTAATCAAGTAATCACACATATAAATGTAAACTACAACTAAATAAGAATTATAAACAGGACAGACATTTGGGGGGAGATTGAACCAAGTTTGGGAGGCTCAAGTGTAGGGAAGTTATGCCTGACAAAGTAACAAGTTAACAGGAAGATGAAGAGTTAACTAGGCAAAGAGTTGGAGGGTGGTCAAGGAGCTTTTCAGTAGCAGAAAACAACATAGGCAAAGGTCCTGTGAGGGGGAAGGTGGTGGTGGAGAGTGTCAGTGTGTTCCAGAAATTGAAAGAAGGTAGTAAAACTTAAATAAGAAAAACAAAGGAGAGTAGAGGACCAAATGAGGCTAGGAAGGTAGGAAAAGTTCACACCATTCAGCTCCTTATAGACCACGCTGGATGAACTTCATGTTTATTCTAAGAAAATTTCAAAATCACTGAAGTACTTTAAACAAGAGATGATGTGGGTGTTCTGGCTACAGTGTGGAGAATAGTTTGGAAAGTTATGAGAACAGATAAATGGGGTTTATTACATATACTTTTTGGCAACATTCTGATCTATGTGTAATTATCTTGTTATACCTATGTATATGAGGTGAGTTAAGAGAAGACTTAACTGGATACTGGGAAAGTTACCGTACCATAATTCTTTGTTAATAAAGAAGAGCATTCATTGGAAATTTTGTTAATAAAGAAGAGCATTCATTGGAAATTTTGGGCAAGGACCAATACAAGAGTCGAATCTGGTATTTAGATTCTCCAGTAAAGACTGGAAAATTTTCTCTTCTCTCCCAGGTTAAACTTTGTCTTTTCAAAAATCTTCAATATATTTCCCTTTCTCCTCTGCATAGGAAACAGAGAAGCTGAAGATAACACACAAATGGCTTCTTAGCCTCTTCTGTTCAAGGTGAAGCCAACAGGTCTATAAATGCATTGGTGCTTCCAATACTAATAGACGTGTATTTCTGAATTTACAGAATAACACCATTTAACTGAATCTTTTTACAAATCAGCATGACACTCAAATTGTTTAATTGTAAAAATTCAATGACGCCTAAATAAGTCTTTCATTGAACTTAAAAGATACATGTTTAAGAAGAAAACAAGCCAGAGATCAGTATGTTTAAATTGAAGAGTTGGGTACTCATATAAAGCTGTTGTTATCTTTTCCTTAAATTTGAGAAGCACACATATATTTTGAATAGATGTGAGTGGCATGACAAATGCAGTTGGAATGAAATGTAGTAGTAAAACAAATCTAAAATTGCCCTTCAAATGGGAAATACACATATGGATATATATGTATACACACACACACACACACACACACACATTAGCCTACACATTTAGAGAAAGTAAGCTGTTGTATGGTGTAAATTGATTTCTAGTTAATTTGATCCCCAAGCGACTATATATACATATATGTATGTGTGTGTGTGTGTGTAGTCATTTTTCTGTTCTATACCCATTGTATTTGTTCACATATAGTGGTTTAAACCCAGGTATTTAAAATCCATGGTGCTGGATTTTTGTTTTAATTAACAGCAAATATGTATGTAGCTATAATAAAAGCAACGTCAAATCTAAATCACGCTGACCAACCAACCTGCGAACACAAGTTATTTCATCTCAAAAATACTAGTTTAATTGAACATGAAACTTTGCCATAGCAAAGGAACTACAACTGCGAGAGTTGCTGAAAAAGCAGACAATTTATGGGACATAGTGGGGCAGCCTAAATACATATTAAGGAAGGCAAACGACCATACGTTGGGTTGGCCAAAAAGTTCGTTTGGTTAATGAATACATTGTTCAATACAGTTCTTTGTGAAAATGAAAAATGTGTCTTTTATTTTTACTTAAAACCGAATGAACTTTTTGGCCAACCCAATAGAATGCTCTTATGAGGTAGGCTAACTCTATGTTAAGAATATCTTGTCTTAAATCACTTAGAAAAAAAGCAGATCAGATCCTGAGGATCTGCCCAGGCCAGCAGAGGTCATCAGTAGCTGCCTACATCATCCGTTTTACATCCTTCAGGCTATCTTAAAATGATTCTCTAAAAAGCATTGCCAGAAAATAGTCTCTCCTCCACAAAAACAGAAGTAGTTTCATAAACCAAAAAAAGGGAACCAGCAAAAAAGAGCTTCCATACACAGCTTCTCTACAAGTTAGGGCGCCTGCTTTTATCCAATATCACACACAGTGTGCGCCTGACACTCTCTGCTGTAAACTGTATCTATTCTCCAACTACAAAGACAGTGCAGTAGGGGTTTTTTTTTTTTGGTGTTTTTCTTTTTTTTTTTCCATGGGGTCGTCTTTAACCCCAAACCACATCTGTCTTGAGTTTCTCTTAGATTAGTCAGGTGGATCAGTGCTCCCCAGGGCCTGCTCCAGCTGAAGTATTTTAATTTGACTAAACACCTGATTTATTTTATCTCTCCGATGAGAAAGGCAGTTTGTCTTAATAGAGCCTGTCAGCCCACAGCCCCATTCACAGCAATTTACAGGCAGCCAGGGACGCTGGAAGAGAAGAGTGCCGTGATTCTGTATTTTATCCTCCTCCAGAAAGCACCTAAAAGCAGCTATTCACTGCTACTGCATGTGGCATTTTAGAACTGAATTAGCTTTTTATTCAAGTAACTACACTTGTTGTGAATAGCTTATCTGTAAAATTGCTACATTCACTACTGATTTTATTAACCTTTGGCTCTATCACAAAATGGTCTTCAGTTAGGAAAGACCTTTAAAATTGACACATTTTTTTCTTAGGGGGCTTTATTCCAGTGACTTCAGATTTACTGAGTTTGATCCATTGAATTTTTACCAGTTGTACTTAAAATTTTGAGTCTCAATAGGAAGTCAATAGTGCGTAAATAAGGAAACACTTTTCAAAATGTAAATACAGCAGCAATTTCCCTCATCAAAAGTTTTCAAATACCATCTTTCACCATAACAGTTTCAAAATCAGCCCTCTAGCCTTTTTTGGTCATAATCTGAAGAACTTGAAAAAAATTAACTAAAATAGACTATTTATTTTAAACTTTACAAACTATAACTACCTGTCCCTAGGCCCAAAGCCAACAGAGAAAATTCAAAATAGATGATAATTTGGGTAAAATAATAAGACAATTAGGATAAATCCCTTCTTGATATAGAATGAAAAATTAAAAGTCATTTAAAATTTATTTAAGTCTTTTTTTTTTCATGAGCTCATAAAAGTTAGCACCACAATCTGCTAGTTAATTTTGCCCATGTAAAATATACATAATTACAATCAGTGGTGCTAGAAATAAGACTGGGCATTGGGAAGTCCCTAAAGACTCCACATCTGGACAAGGGAGGCACCTTGCAGAGCACTTCACTAAATGGATTTGCCTCACCTCTTTTACAATATTCCCGTACCTAGGACTTTTACAATATAAAAGTCTTAAACGGGTCACTCTCTTAATGGCTGTCCCCTGAAAGTGGATCACTGCTATGTGGTGATGACTAAGTTTTTCTAATGAGAAAACCCAGAAACAAGCACAGCAGTGGAAAGAGAGACAATTAGAAACGGGGATGTGGGGGAGAGAAAAAGAAAGAGAGGTGGGAGGGGAGAAACAAAGAGGGAAGTAGAGAGAGAGGGAAAGAGAATGAGCAAGGATGGCTAAATTAATTTTTGTGAGTTTCTCTGCATGTTTTTTATTTCTTCATATTTATGAAACGAAGGGCAACAGTGTTAAAACGCAATGTTCACCAAGCCAAATAAAACTAACATTAACAAATGGCATTATCTAGAAATGTGTCCTACCAAATTGAAAATAATACTTCTATCTAACCATTCTCCTTTATTGGATCACATACTACTTTAACAAAGTTAATAGGACTTAACAATGAAATTACAAGAAGCCTGGGCATGAACAGTGTGTTTGGAACGATGGGGAGGGGTGGCAGTAACACCGGAGTGGAATTCTGATAGAGATATACTTTTCCACATCAATCCTGGAAAGGATTAAAGAACTTAACAATAATTCCAAGCAGCATCAATCAAGGAACTCAGCCAACAACCCAGAAAGATTTTAAATTCAGTTGAAAAGAAAAGCTCTTAAGAGTCAATTCCCTGGTCAGTTCTAATTTTTTTAATGGACATTGTTTAAGAAGAAAGACAAAATACAATGCTAGTCATAAAATAAAGCTGCATTTGATCTTTTCTGCCCACAGGTAACCTGGTTAAACTGCTGTGTCTCATACTGCAGCCTCCTCACACATCAGATGGGCTGTGATGTCTCCACTTCACAAGCTCAGTCCATCATTTAGCATTGGCCTTTTTTGATATAGCCTTCTTTTAAATGTCACAAAATAGGACAGCAAAAAGTCAACAGAAATAAATAGGGTAAGCTGAAGAAACTAACAGTCTATCAGAAGGTCCCCTGATAAAAGTTACTTTGTGGTGACTGCCTGAGAAAGGAACCCCTGTCCCAGTATACTAGCAGCTAAGTTGAGTTCTGAACCCAACAGCAGTTTTAAAAGCTTTCCACTCAAAGGGCCCCAGTGCATCATAAAGATAAAGGATTTCAGTACAAAACCATCACAAAGACCTCTATTATCTTATCAGTCTTTGGTTACAACAGCTGAACCAATATGACTAAATTCTGAATGACTTTTTTCAAAAGAGCAAAATACTGGAATTTCTTTGTTTTCTCATCAGTCAGCTATTGTCATTGCTCCCATATGCTACTATCCACTCCTTAGTAAATAAAAAGTTTAATAAATGCAGCGATTGTGCTCTTAGGAATCACTTAGGGACCACTACACAGGAAGTGTGGCTCAGGATTGAGGTACAGGCAGGGTTTGTTTTCACCCAATGTATGAGAATTTCCTTCTTAAAATGTAAACAGCTCTCACTTAAAATGTCATTAAAATCTTACTGTGTATGAACAAGAGGAGGATACCCGAGAACTCCCTAAATTAAGTTCAATTCTCCTGTCTATTCCAGGCACACTCACCTCTCCTTCAGCTTCCCCTCTTTCTAGCTGCAAAAGGAAGTCTATTCCTGGATCAACTGAGGTCTATTCATGTTGCAGATCCCAAAAGAGCAAGAACAATCCATGGAATTCTGCCATCTAGGCTCCTAACCTCACAGCTGGGCCTCTAGCCCATTGTGCTTTATTAGCTCATCCTTTTGGGATCCGGAAATGAAGGTATCCTGAAATATCTCTCCTTCAGTAATAAGACAGGCTACCTTCACATTACTGTTCTCTATGGATAATACTTGGTCAGTGGCTACATCTCTACAATTTACATACAAAAGGAGTAATTTATGATCTTTCAGAAACATGAAATTCTTTGGTCCTTCGGGGGAAAAAATTTTTTTTTCAATATTGCCACCAAGTATAATAGGATTGGCTCTTTCTCCAGAAGTTCCATCAGAGCTAGAAGATAGGAAAGTAAGAATTAAGAAAAATAGACCGGGCTTCCCTGGTGGCGCAGTGGTTGAGAATCTGCCTGCCAATGCAGGGGACACGGGTTCGAGCCCTGGTCTGGGAAGATCCCACATGCCGCGGAGCAACTAAGCCCGTGAGCCACAATTACTGAGCCTGCGCGTCTGGAGCCTGTGCTCCGCAACAAGAGAGGCCGCGACAGTGAGAGGCCCGCGCACCGCGATGAAGAGTGGCCCCCGCTTGCCGCAACTGGAGAAAGCCCTCGCACAGAAACGAAGACCCAACACAGCCATAAATAAATAAATAAATAAATAAATAAAATTAAAAAAGAAAAATAGACCTTATTTAACAAGGTATTGTCTTTTTTTAAATTTATTTATTTATTTATTTATTTATTTATTTATTTTTGGCTGCGTTGCATCTTTGTTCCTGTGCACGGCTTTCTCTAGTTGCGTCGAGCAGGGGCTACTCTTCGTTGCGGACCACGGGCTTCTCATTGCGGTGGCTTCTCTTGTTGTGGAGCATGGGCTCTAGGCACGTGGGCTTCAGTAGTTGCAGCACACAGGCTCAGTAGTTGTGGCTCACGGCTCTAGAGCGCAGGCTCAGTAGTTGTGGTGCACGGGCTTAGTTGCTCAGCAGCATGTGGGATCTTCCCAGACCGGGGCTCGAACCCATGTCCTCTGCACTGGCAGGAGGATTCTTAACCACTGCGCCACCAGGGAAGCCCCAAGGTATTGTCTTAAAAGATTTTATGTGGTATCTAATTTGATCATCATCCTAAATGTTGCTTTATTTTCATTTCACAGATGAAAAACTAACTACTAAAAGTAAAGAAACTTGACCAAGTCAGTGTATTTGATTGGATCTGAATTCAGGTCTTCTGATTCCTAATCCAAGGAAGTCTGGGGCCTAAGGGAAAACTAGCTATCTTCCCTTGCCTCAGACTTGAAATACATTGTAGGGAATTTCTAGAAGTTAGGCGCAATGCTCTAAGGGACCTAGAATTTTAATGCCACATAAGGCTTAGAAATATACAACTTCTTAGTAAGGGTTTGTTTACAAAATAAGTTTAAAAGATAGGCTAGGCAATTAGACAACCAAAGAGGTGAATAAATTGATCTTTGATACCTTATAGATGTAAGAACAGATCTTGATATTAGGTGATACACCTGGAGTTACTCAGGAAATTAGCACCTAGCCTGGTAGTCAAGATCCTCTGTTACGTTTATTCCCCAAACCTCTTTCTCCTTAGTCTCCTCAATGAGCATATGGCCTCCTGGTTCTGAGCAAATACAAAGATTACGCAGACCATGACATTCCCAAGAATTCTAGATACAATATTTACAACACCCGTGAAAGGCTGAAAAATATACTCAAATATTTCACACATCAAATTTCACTGCTGTCATGGGGTGCAGTGTGCCTGCAGGCTGTGATAGTAAGGTGCTAGCCAAGAGGAAGTTACCTGGAGAAATCTAGCAAATGTCCCTGGCAAGGTTTGAGGAACCTCTCAGATATAACTAAGGCTTAGGACAGTTGCCTGTACAAACACACCATATACCTTGCCCATTTCTAGGTTGTATTTGTGATTTGCCTAGTGTAAATCAGGGGAATCCCTGCCCTAGCCCAATATGCCTTATTGTACAATAATAATTGCTTAAACTTACATAGCAATTGCTTTATGCTAGAAAGAGTTATATATGTTAACTCATTTATTCCTCATAACAATCTTATGTAGTAGGTCCTATTGCTTTCTGCATTTTAAAGATGAGGAAACTGAGGCATAAAACGGTCAAGGAATTGCCCAAGTCCTAAGCTATTAAATCACATATCTAAGATTCAAAATCAGGCAGTTTGGCCATAGTCTCTGTCCTCTTAACCACGATGATAAATGGAAAACGGGACTCCTAAATGATCCACCTTCTCAAAACTACTTCATCCAGCCAACAAAGTAGCTGAAATTCTCCTTATAATCTGTTTTTGGGTTTTTTTTTTTTAAATACAATGTTTCCTGGGGTCCTTAGTAAAATGAAAACTTACCTAGGGAAGTATCTATGATACCCTTTGTTCTTTAAGATAGCTCAA
This sequence comes from Balaenoptera acutorostrata, assembly GCF_949987535.1. NCBI lineage: Eukaryota > Metazoa > Chordata > Mammalia > Artiodactyla > Balaenopteridae > Balaenoptera > Balaenoptera acutorostrata. Next base: position 41,211,679 of record NC_080072.1, on the reverse strand, counting down.
CCCACTAACACAAAATTTACCTTTCAGTCTAAGTCACAAATGTCCACCATTGTTTGTAGTCATCTTTCATTACTAATTGAATCTCTCACCCACACCCACTCTCTTTCTCTCCCTCTGAACTTATTTCCTCCAAATTCTAAACTCCTGGTGCTGAGACAACCCTCCCGTGACCCCCCCTGCCCCAGTCCCCCTCACCTGGATATCTATGTGTAACTCCACCAGAACTAGTATATGGACCTGGACTCTCAAATCATGGAATTCTGGTTTTTTTCAAAGGCTGACTTGGTTGGTCCTCTGGCTTTTAGTGCCCTTTTTGGCTCCTCTAAGAATCCCCTATTCCAGGTCTGGCATAATGAAATGCATCCCTGACACAAATTACTTGATCAGCAATCTACATAGCCCAGTCCAGACAACCAGTTTGTTCTGTATTGTCTGTAGGTATTAGGACATCCGAGTGGGCTTGGATGTCGCCAGTGCTAATAAGACTTTGATAGGAAGGTGTGCTAAAATTTTTAAATTAAAACAAAACTGAACCAAGGGAGATTGTTTGTGTTTTTACATACCAATAGATAGTTCACAGTTTCTCAAATTACAGTACTGAGTATCTGATCAGATAACAGGCCAGTAATACAGATTCAACCCATCACAAACTCAGATTATGAGTCTGTAGAGGGAAAATGGAAATGGAAATTTCATATTGATTCTAAAATTGCTGTTTTTTGTTCTGTCATAGTTGAATACAGCTGGATAAATATCATGTTCTTTTCATTCTCAATTTTGACTTTAACAATGATTTCTGGGTACAATAGGTGCTATCATCATCATTTTATGAAGACACTTTATGTTCAGAAAGCTTTTTTGAAGGTTATCTAATGTTATCCATGTAGAATAGACAATATTCAAGGCATAGATATTAAGGAATGCCAAAGAAAGAAAGACGATTAAAGCCTGGGTCCAGAAATGAGCCAGGGTCTCCCATCACAGGATGATTTTGAACATGCTGAAGTAGAACATGAACAAAATAATTTTTAAAAATTTCTAAGCATTTACAAAATTAAATTAAAAGTCAATGTATGTTTGGCCTATAAACAAAATTAGTTTAGTCACAAATAGGATGTCCTATTCTCACACTGGTACATTCTCTTACAAATGCATAGATAAGCGTGATTCAAGGTTTTAAAAGTTATGATCACTCTATTCAATAATTACAGGTTACAAATGGAATTTAAAAAGAAGTGTATAAAAATCACTTTCTAATTTCCTATTAGAATGGTTTTAAAACTCAAACTTGCATGAGAGTCTTATGTACAAAGTAAAAAAAAAAAATTTAAAAAAGGTCACTTTCTAACATAACTTTTAAATGTTCACAGTTTTACAATTGTCAAATGAATAAAAATAAAGATTTTTAATTTTTTTTTTAACTTGAAGGCAAAAGCTGGATATGTGATCCAGAGGCAGGAAGGGGAAAATATATTAATATTTGAGCCTCATAGGAAATAGGATGCCACAATCAACATGGTAGTACTGAAAAATAACCTCAGGAGTGTTGGACACGACCTTTTGAAGAGGCAAACGTCTGAGAAGGCAACCAAAAGACAATTGCAATAGTTGCATTTAGAGGTGATATTTAAAAAGATCTTTTCTTGTAAAAGGTGATTATAACACCAGTGGTCCCAGAATAATTACAGTGGCAGCAGGCTCCGCAAACATATAGATCTCAAATGATATCCTCCCTCCTGGACTCTCTTGGCTCCCCACCCAGGTTTAAAGGCTCTGCTGCAAATTAGATAAGAATCTTAGTGCTACTCATAATTCCATAAAGAAAACTGGTGGGGAGGAAGAGCAAATGACAGACCACAGTGGGTACTTCCTACTGTTAGCTCCGTAAGGGCACGGTCTATGTCACATGCTTCTCTATGACAAAGCACAGGCAGTGCCTACCACTTATTTTGTGCTGAGTAAAGTTAAAATGAACCTAATAACCAACTCTAAATCAGTAGTTCCCAGAATAGTTGGAGATAGGCAGCCAGAGCCATTAACAAACCAGATGGAATTGCTCTGAACTTCAGCAGTATTTGATCCATGTCTGAGTTGCTTTCGGTTTGGTAACCATTGTAACTAACTGAATTTAATGGCTCTCCCCACTGCTGTGTAAGCAGCAGAAAATCAAATCCAATAAAAAGATAGAGATAAACAATAAAATTTGAACAACTAAAGAAATGTAGATTCAGATTCAATAAACTTTTTTTGAGCACATAGGACAGTCCAAATACTTTCTGTGTGCTAGGGTTAATACTTAGCATTTTTATCTGTTTCAACAAACTTGGGAAAATGAGGCTGAAGAAGGTTAAAAATATGTCCAAGATAACATAGCTTATAATTAATAGAGCCATGATTTTAAGCCAGATGGTCTGATCTTCAAACCCAGACTCTTTCCAGTAAACCACAAATGTTTCTTGAAAAAAAAAACAAACAACTAGTTAAAGACAACGACTTCATACAGAGTCTTCATGAAGTCCTTCTGCATTTTTTAAAAGTTAAATACCTTATTGGTAGATATAGTGGTATTAAAAAGGTAGATTAATTTATATTTAAAACTATTACAATTTAATATTATTTAAGTTCTTGTGAATAGTATATGAAGTCTGATGGCTAAGGGGACTGAGTCTACATAAATAGGTTTGAAAATGTTCTACTCAGAAAATGTTGCACCTAGAAATTCAATTTGAATTGTAAGAAAAAAATTTCAAACAGTTCTGTGAACACAAACCACAATTTAGAAGGCAGAATCAACTAAAGGACTATATAAATTATATGGACTGAGCAATTCTACAGGGAACATTTCAAAGGAATTTACATATATCATTGTATTAACATTTTCTAACACCACCTTCTTCCAATAAAATTGAATTACATGCCAAGACAATATAATCAGAGAACAGGTTCTAACTCTTAATTGCCCAAAGAACTGCCAAAGGAGTTATAGTTGACTGGCCAACTCATTTGCCTATCTGTATGCCACCAAAGCTCTTTCAGGAGGATGTTTTTTTAAAAGTATACTTTAGATGACAAAATCCATTCTTTGGCTGAATTTCAAAAGCTGAAAGAATGACCCTGACTGTGTCACTATAGACTGATCCAGATCAGTGTCTTTCAACATTTTAAAATCTATGCCCCTTACTCAGCTTTCTCACTGTACATTTTGTATACTTCCACTAGCCAAGAAGATTTTGTTCAGCTGATTCACTTTCTATACTTTAAGAAAATAATAGGTGTACTGAATAAGCTTTTACAAACTATAAGCAACTTCACTTGAGATTTCTGCCCTAACTTGTCAAAAGAATTTTAATTAAGTTAAATGGATATTTGCAGCTTTTCTTTTACACCTACAAGTTTAAAACAAAGTTGAAAATTTTTAAAGCACTCATTAACTTTATAAAAACAATGCATTCTTACCATCTTATTGACAAATCTATAGCATATCTCTTAATTTCTTTTAAAAAATCTTGGGCTTCCCTGGTGGCACAGTGGTTAAGAATCGCCTGCCAGTGCAGGGGACATGGGTTCGAGCCCTGGTCCGGGAAGATCCCACATGCCATGTAACAACTAAGCCCGTGCACCACAACTACTGAGCCTGTGCTCTAGAGCCTGCGAGCCACAACTACTGAGCCCATGTGCCACAACTACTGAAGCCCGCATGCCTTGAGCCCGTGCTCTGCAACAAGGGAAGCCACCGCAATGAGAATCCCCCGCACCGCAACGAAGAGTAGCCCCCGCTCACTGCAACTAGAGAAAACCCGCGCACAGCAACGAAGACCCAATGCAGCCAAAAATAAGTAAATCAATAAATAAAATAAATTTATTAAAAAAAATCTTCATAGGTTCCTTTCTGTCTATATATTTAATGTGTTGTGATTCTAGCAGTATTCAATTACATGCACCAATGACATATTTTACTTTGTTATATTCCATGACAAAGACAATTTACCTGATCACTTTTTTGACAACAAGAACAGATAAACTCTTCTGTTACTCGATATGTCATTTGTTTTTGTTTACTATTAGTTATTTCCCCAGCACCTAGAACAGTTCCAGACACATAGTAGATCTTCAGTAAATACTTGTTGAAAGGAATTCTATTATGTGAATACATTCATATAATTCATCATCCAAATTAGGACATTTCTTAAATGACAGGAGGCACCATTAATTAGTACATCAAGAACACATGTGTAAACCAGGACAATCCCAGGAAAGCCAGAACATATGCGTTCCCTAGTCATAACATTCTCATTTAATGTCAGTTTTTGACTAAGTAATATTACATAAACAGAACTCTGTAGTTAATAAGTAAACTTTATAAAAATTCCATAATATGAATTTTAGGTTGTTGGTAAACCTGAAATATGAGTGACACAATTCTATAGAATAATTAAGCTCAATTCATCACTATTGAAAACATGTAGAAACTCATAATAAACAAATATAAATAACAGACCCCTTATCTAGAGTAAACCTAACAATGTAAACATGGTTTCATGAAGCCTGAACAAATGCTCCTTATTTATTAAAGTATTTTGAAGAGAAATTTTTAATTTAACATTCATAGAAATAATCAATCCATTTTCCATGAAATGCAATTCCCAATTGCAATTCACAATTAAGGTCGTGCTCATTTTCCCCATTTTAGAAGAGACAAACTTATAATTTTACTTAATAATTAACTAAACAACACAAAAATGCCCATGTAAAAAATGAGAATATTAAAATATCTAAATCTTACAGCAATATATCATTACGAATTTTAATTTTGATATTAAGTACAGCTGTGTCTTTCATATGATGAAAATATAAACACATAAATCAATGAAAAAGTTATATTTGCTTCTGAAGATTCTAAGACCACCTTGGGTTATACATAATGAAGTAATGAAAATTACTGTAAAGGAAGACTAATGAAAAGTCTTGTTTAGCATAAAAATAATAAAAACTTTCCCACTTTAAGTATAAAATTCAACCAAGTTTTTGGAAATCTTGACAATACTTACAATTCAACAAAAGCCATAAAAATCAATGACCTTTTAATAAACTCCACGGGAAGAGTATTTCCCTCAGTTCTACAAGACAATATTAGAAAATCTACATGCCTAGAATTATTCCAGAGAATTTATAGTTTAGTCTCTAAAAAATTAACAGAAACATTGTTTACCCAATTTCTTACAAATACAGCAAAATAAATAATTCCCAAATTATGTTAATTCCCAAATTAAAAGGAAACAACCTATACCTCCAGAACTGAGCTTCATTTGAGTCCTAAATTATATTTTAAAGCTTATACACAGGCAGTTCAAATCAGACATTACCAAGCATAGCTTTTAAAGGGGGGGAGGGGAATAGAAGGTTCTAAATGAAATACAATTCCTACTTTAATCCCATAAATAAATGTATTTAATAAAGTATAGTTAATTACTAAAGACTAACCTATAATTTAAAAACTGAAGAATCTAAACCAAGTGAAGATTAAAAGGCACTGTGAAATCAAGCAAACATCAAGATACAAGAAAATCTATTAAATGTGATTTGGCAAAAAGGATTCTGTCATTCCCAGAACTTTTCAGGCACTGCTTTATAGGAATACCTGAGTTATGGTGTAACAGTGTTAGTTCATAGAAGCAAAACCTACATCAGGTGCAATAGAAATAGTTTTTTCTTTAAAAAAAGGAAAAAAGTCTAAAACACTGGAGTGAGCATTAATTAAAAATTTTCAGGACTGCATAGGTCCAAAAGCAAGTGATTAAAACATCACTACAATCCAATACAACTAAATAGAGATTTGGTGTGAATTTGGAACCAAATTCATTTTAACAATAACTTAATATTTGTATAAAAATTTAGTTTTCCAACATCTTTATTTAAGCAAAAAGTGAATAAGCCAACTCAGAGCAGAAAAAAAGTAGGAGAAAAGTGACTCAAGCATGTATCAGTCTTCTGTGTGGCAAGGAGAAGAAGGAAACAAGCAAGACTCTCCCAAGAAGATTCACAGTTAGAGTTTTGGGCCAGTGTATTCTAGGTAATAAAATATACCTTGGATTCAGGCAAAACACTTTCAAGTTTTAATTATCATTGCAACAAACCAAAGACAAGTGAGTTCCCAGATTATCAGTCATGGTTATAGTCAAATGTAAACACTTAAATCCATTTATGAGCTAAATATAAACATCTTAAGTAGCTGCTGTTTGGAATCATCTGTGTAACTGAGAGCACAGGTAATCAAGATTTGACTACATATACTCTTTTGTTCCTTCCATTTGTTCAAATAAACTGAATAATCAACACTTGGAAAGAGCCAAGAAGAGTTTTCTCTGGCAACCCAAGAAATATAAGGCAGAGATCGTCAACAAGGGTGAGGTGATCTTATTACTAACATTCATTTCATTATCACTACAAAATAAAAACCACAGTAGAAATTCTACCAGGATAGTAACTCTACCAAGATAAAAATATACAGAAGTAATTATTCAGTAACAGACTACTCATTTTAACTTTCTTTCTATTTGAGTTAATGAAGTGATAAAAATCTACCATAATAATGGTCTTAGCCTAAAAACTTATGTCAAAATGTGTTTATAAGTTTATTAAATGTTTAGTTTGTAAAGGTGAGTAGACCTGAGTGACAACGTTGTTTCAGCTAATCTGTGCATGAAGATAAGGCAGATATAATAGTAATTAAAACAACCCAAAAAGTATTAGAAAGGGTTTTCACCTACACTAGGTTTTTTGAAACTTAAAACCACCTTGTATGGTAGCTATTATTATCACCACCAATATTATTATTATCACCACCAGTATACAAATGAAGAAAAAGACACAGAGAGGACATAAGATTTACCTAAAATCACACAGCTAGAACTTAAACCCTAACTTCAAGCCTATTTCCCTTTTGACTTCAAAACACCTGTTCCTTCTAGACTGACATTCTGAGAACAAATTTTCTCATCCTGAAGTTTCACAGCTCTCATTAGCATCAAAGTAACAATGTGCTTATTTTTCCCAGTCTGAAGTTCCAGACTGACCCCATACACTGGAGAAGTGGAAGAAGATAGAGGGTGTGTGTGTGTGTGTGTGTGTGTGTGTGTGTGTGTGTGTGTGTGTGTGTGTGTGTGTGTGTGTGTGTGTATGTATATGTATCTGGTATGTGTATGTAGATATAGCTCCAAATGTATTTTCCAATTTGATTATAAAACAAACTGTTGTTACAAAGCTCATTGCATATCTGAGCTTTTTAAAGGGAAAAAGGAAGCATTATGAAAGAAAAAAAATCTTGCATTTTTCCCAATCAACCCACCTTATTTGTTCCCAATTATTTTCCATCACTGTTCTACTACCGTTAATCTAAATCTGTTGATTTTTTAAATTTTTAATTTATCTTATCTATTAAAAAATAAAGTGAAATGTCTTTTTAAGTATATTTTTGTAGACAATCGTAAACGCAGAAAATCATTGTTGTAAATAATCAAATAAATTATTCAACTCCCAAGATTTACAAATCAGGAAGCTGAAAGCCAGAAGGGGAAACGGAACTGTCTGTTGTCATTCAGTTAATTAGATAGTGACAGAGTTAGGACTAGAACCTACAGGTCCTGATCCTCAGTTCAGAAATCCTTCCACTGTAACATGCCACCTCTTAAAACATCAGGTGAAATAGAATATCTGCAGGTTCCACATCCTTGGATTCAACCAACCACGGATAGAAAATATTCAGAAAAAAAAATTCCAGAAAGTTCCAAAAGGCAAAACTTGAATTTGCCCCACTAGTATTTACATTGTATTTACAACTATTTACATTTATTAGGTATTGTAAGTAATCTAGAGATGATTTAAAGTACATGGGAGGATATGCATAGGTTATATGCAAATATCACCTGTTTTATGTAAGGGACTTGAGCATCTGTGGTTTGGAAGGTGGGGTGGTCCTGGAACCAATCCCCCGTTGATACGGAGGGACGAGCATAATCCACTTTAAATCTCTTTCAGAAGACAGTTGATCTCGGTAATTATTTTCCTCAATCCAGTTAAGAAGCAACATGGATTTCTTTACTTATTTTAGCATATTTTTAATTCCTCAAGTCTATCATGTAATCTAACAATGATATGCTAGTCAAATGACAGAAGCAGGGGATTCCCTGGTGGCGCAGTGGTTGAGAGTCTGCCTGCCGATGCAGGGGACATGGGTTCGAGCCCTGGTCTGGGAGGATCCCGCGTGCCGCGGAGCGGCTGGGCCCGTGAGCCACAATTGCTGGGCTTGCGCGTCTGGAGCCTGTGCTCCGCAACGGGAGAGGCCGCGATGGTGGGGGGCCCGCGCACCGCGATGAGGGGTGGCCCCCGCTCGCCGCAGCTGGGGAGAGCCCTCGCGCAGAAACGAAGACCCAGCGCAGCCTTAAATAAATAAATAAAATTAAAAGTATGTGTCACATTTAAAAAAAAAAGAAAAATTAAAACAAACAAAAAAAAAGGGACAGAAGCAATCAATAGGAAAACGTTTTAAGAAGCACAACTTGTCCAATGATACTAAGACTGTCACTCTGGAACCTCAGCAGTTGAGTTTTCACATGTGCTGGTTTAGGGAGATTGATCATAGTTTAAATGATGCTTTTTCAGAAATAGCAAATTAGGATGTTTTATAGGGAAAACAGTTACATATGGACTTTAAGACTTCAGTGCCCGCCATTGCTCAAATTTAACAAGTGGAATACTATGGGCCACAAGAACCTCTGCATTTCATTGGGCCATGTATTTGAAAATCTGAGCGCCTGAGGGGTTCTGCAGAACCCTAATTTCTTTTAAATAAGAGAAAGAGCCATATAAAGAACACTAATCTAAGTTTCTTAGGAAACAAGGGGTCATAACAACAACAACAAAGAAGTGATTAAAAAAAAAATCAGTGGCACTTTGGGAGTGTAAACCAACAGGAATGCAGAAAGTTACAAAGATCTAACAGACAAAACACTCAAGCTGAGGCCAGATAAATCACATACGTTTGTAGCACTTAGTAAGGGTTTGTTGTTTGTTAGTATACAGAGAATGACAGAAATAGGAAAAAATTAAGATTCAAAAATAGTATGATGCTCATCTTATAATTTGCAAGGTGTTTAATAAGAGCTATAAAAACTTTATTATCTATGAAGTTGTATAGTGAAAAGTGACTGGAATTTAAATCAGGATATCTGGGTTCTAGTTTCAGTTTTGCCACTTGTACAGATAGCTCTCTGGGCCTCCATTTCCCCATCTGTAAAATGAGAGTGGACTAGATAATCTGTAAGGACACTTCAGTAATGGGTTATAATTCTAGAAATGTTCCTTGAGTGTAGACTTTCTGCAATTTTAATGTTTTATAAAAATCATTCAATCTTTGCTGTATCTGTTAAGATCATTAATATCTTGGTAGCATGAGAAAAAAAATCATTTATGTTACCAAGAAGAATGAATGTAAACATATTGTATATATACTCATTAGGCTAACATTATATATTAACATACAACCCAGCATTAACTTTTCAGATGTGATTTTTTTTCAGTTAATTTTGAGAGTAAACTTCACTGAATTCAAAACATCATTTTCTTTTACCATACGTGACATGATAATTAATGTCAGTTTAGCCAGAAAACTCACTAATTTACCAAATATATTTTTATCTCATTATGTTTACAAAAGAAAAAACCTCTACCGGAATAAAAGCAGAATACATAAGTTGAAGTTACATCATTCTGTAAATGAGGAAATACAACTTTTAATTTTTTGACTTATCACAGTTTATCTGTAAGTTCACTGAGTTTTGCTTGTATATTTTAATAATAATCAGACTGAGGAAGTAGTATGGTGAAGTGTTTAAGAGCAGGGGTTCTGGAGCCAGATCTTAAATATTCAGCTCTACCATTTCCTAGGGATATAACTTTGATCTTATTGATCTCTTATCAAATTGGAATAGTACAGGGTGTCGTACAGACCAAATGAGTTAATACAAGTTCATAAATGTGAAGCAGTTAGAAAAGTGCTTTCACATAGCAAACACTATTATTTGCCAGTATGGTCAAATAACGTCCGTATCAAAATCCATTTCAGAATCTATCTTAACAATAAAGAACAAAAGTTATATGATTTTAAAATATTATGATTTATTTTATTCTAAATGTTGAATAAAGTTCTAAAATCACAGACACTTTCATTGACTATAAAATGTCACTTTATTCCAACTTCCTGAAAGTTGGAAATTCATGCATGGTAGAAAGGATCATGTCACTCTCCCACTGAAACTCTTCAATGACTCTCCTCTAATAAAGTCCAGACTTTTAAAAATGGTTTACATATCCTTTCGTGATCTTGCCCTTGCTTGCCCATCTAGCGTCATCTCTCATATTTGCTTTCCAACTTTTACATCTTCCCACCCCAACAACAAAAATGTGCATACACGTACACACTTTTTCCCCTAAAAACGTGAAATTTCCCAGAAAAGTAATTTCTCGTGTTTCTGGGTATCACCCATACTACTCACATTGTCTAAAACATTCTTCCACCCATCTTTTTACCATAGTATTACTTTAAAAATGAGAAACTAGAAATAAACCAATGCTTATTGATAGAGGAATGGATGAACAAGTTTATTAATAGCTAGGAATTGTATGCAGATAGCTCTTAAGATAATGTAAAGAATTGATTCATTCATTTAACAAATATTTATTGAGCACCTTCTATGTACTGTTCTAATTTCTGGAGATTAGTGACTGAAACAGACAGAAACATTATCCAAGAGTGAGATAAATAAATCTATATTAAGGAAAAAAAGAAGTTGCATAACTTATTTTTACTTTAAAAATCTTATTTTTAAAATAGGCTAGGAGGGGCAGAGCAAGGAGGGAATATTATGTTATTCTTTTTATACTCCTATACTGATATCATACAGTAGTGTATATCGATAAGTGATGTTATACAATTCTTGGAACTATTAAGAATAAAATGTGTCTTGCTCAAGGTTAAGTAATTATGAGTTATTTATAGGTTACTTATAAGTTATTTCTTCCCATTATTAAAAAGAAAACATTTTCACTAATGGTTACTTAAAGTTAAAATAGAATTTGAGGTAAGAAGATATTTAAAGAAATTGATTTCCTTCTAAACTAATGTTTTAAATAATTGTGGGTACACTGTATAACAATCAAAGATTAAACAAAAATAAACATCTAAATTTCTGGGAAGAGAATGCCTATTCCTTTCACTAGCATTACTTATACATCTATCTCTTGACTTCCATATATTCAACTCATACTTTCCAAAGAACATTTTGGATATCATCAGGGTATGAATATAATATATTCATGCACCTAAATTATATGCATAAAACTAGGCTTACAAACCTACTGTGATCTTTTTTGCCTTTTCACTGTATTGACATTTACCCTATTGGTACAAAAACAGTGATGGGTAAAATTGCTGGTGCCCTAGCACAAATCAAGCCAGTGACTCTAAACTGTACTAGTTAGTGGTTACTGAAGTCTTTGCAACCAAGTATTTTTTTAAATGTCAGTTTCACTTTAAAACTCCTGATGAAAGTATACAAACAATAATTTTATTAAATCTCAATTTAAGAGTGTCCTTTATAAAATAATAGTGTAACCAAATAGGAAGTACATATAAAGAATTTCTGCTGCATGTTAAACCGGTTTTCTTGAGGAAAAGCACTTGTGTGATTCTTTAAGATCCAAACTAACTGCTTTTTCCATAGTATACCATTTTTACTTGAAAGAATTGACTGACAGGCAAAGAATGGTTATTCAAACTTGGATTTTTAAAAGATATTTTCTCAAAAATAATACGAAGTGAGCCTTTCACTTCAAGGAAAACAATTATATTTGTATTTGTTTTCAGTAATAATATCTGTGCTTCCAAGTTAACAAAAGTGATATTAATGGATGAGATTTATCCATATTGTATCATAAAATACACCAACATTTGGAAACTTTGTATAACTCAGTGATTCAACATTTTCCAAATGACAAATACATGTCATAAAATCATACACTGGTAAAAATTCCATTCAAAGTGCAAGTTAGACCAGTGGATTTTAATGTAATATAATAAAATATGAAGAATTCCTTATGTTTCAGATTCCAAATTGCAATTAACCTTTATACTACTTGTAAACTTTGGTGTAGTACAAAAAACATCCACAATTATCTGAAAAATACTATTAAAATACTCCACTTTCTAAATGTATATATGTGTGATACCTCACATACTTCAATCAAAACAACATATTGCAACAGATTGTATGCAGAAGCAGACATGAGAATTCAACTATCTTCTATTAAGCCCGACATTAAAGAAATGTGTAAAAAAGTAAAATAATTCTGCTATTCTTACCAAATTATTTTTTAGACATTATAGTTACTTTTGTAAAACTGTTTTACTTATTTTAACAAGTGATAAGTTTATTGTTATTTTCAATGAAGTAACAAATAATATTTTTTAAATTTCTTGGTTTTAATTCAACACCTATTTATGATAAAAACTCTCCAGAAAGTGGTCATACAGGGAGCCTACCTCGACATAATAAAGGCCATATATGACAAACCCACAGCAAACATTATTCTCAATGGTGACAAACTGAAAGCATTTCCTCTAAGATCAGGAACAAGACAAGGGTGTTCACTCTCGCCACTATTATTCAACGTAGTCTTGGAAGTCCTAGCCACGGCAGTCAGAGAAGAAAAAGAAATAAAAGGAATCCAAATTGGAAAAGAAGAAGTAAAACTGTCACTGTTTGCAAATGACATGATACTTTACATAGAAAATCCTAAAGGTGCCACCAGAAAACTACTACAGCTAATCAATGAATTTAGTAAAGTCACAGAGTACAAAATTAACACACAGAAATCTCTTGCAGTTCTATACATTAACAACAAACGATCAGAAAAAGAAATTAAGGAAACAATCCCATTTACCATTGCAACAAAAAGGATAAAATACCTAGGAATAAACCTACCTAAGGAGGCAAAAGACCTGTACGCAGAAAACTATAAGATACTGATTTAAAAAATCAAAGCTGACACAAACAGATGGAGAGATATACTATGTTCTTGGACTGGAAGAATCAATACTGTGAAAATGACTGTACTACCCAAAGCAATCTACAGAGTCAATGAAATCCCTATCAAATTACCAATGGCATTTTTCACAGAATTAGAACAAAAAATTTTACAATTTGTATGGAAACACAAAAGACCCCGAACAGACAAAGCAATCATGAGAAAGAAAAATGGAACTGGAGGAATCAGGCTCCGGACTTCAGACTATATTACAAAGCTACAGTAATCAAGACAGTATAGTACTGGCACAAAAACAGAAATATAGACCAATGGAACCAGATAGAAAGCCCAGAGATAAACCCATGCACCTATGGTCACCTAATTTATGACAAAGGAGGCAAGAATATACAATGGAGAAAAGACAGCCTCTTCAATAAGTGGTGCTGGGAAAACTGGACACCTACATGTAAAAGAATGAAATTAGAACACTTCCTAACACCGTATAAAAAAAAAACTCAAAATGGATTAAAAACCTAAATGTAAGGCCAGACACTATAAAACTCTTGAGGAAAACACAGGCAGACCACTCTTTGACATAAATTGCAGCAAGATCTTTTTTGACCCACCTCCTGGAGTAATAAAAATAAAAACAAAAATAAACAAATGGGACCTAATGAAACTTAAAAGCTTTTGCACAGCAAAGGAAACCAAAAACAAGATGAAAAGACAACCCTCAGAATGGGAGAAAATATTTGCAGATGAAGCAACGGACAAAGGATTAATCTCCAAAATATACAAACAGCTCATGCAGCTCAATATCAAAAAAACAAACAACCCAATCAAAAAATGGGCAGGAGACCTAAATAGACACTTCACCAAAGAAGACATACAGATGGCCAAGAGGCACATGTAAAGATGCTCAACATCACTAATTATTACAGAAATGCAAATCAAAACTACAATGAGGTATCACCTCACACCAGTCAGAATGGCCACCATCAAAAAATCTAGAAACAATAAATGCTGGAGAGGGTGTGGAGAAAAGGGAACCCTCTTGCACTGTTGGTGGGAATGTAAATTGATACAGCCACTGTGGGGAACACTATGGAGGTTCCTTAAAAAACTAAAAATAGAACTACCACATGGCCCAGCAATCCCACACCTGGGCATATACCCAGACAAAACCATAATTCAAAAAGACACATGCACCCCAATGTTCATTGCAGCACTATTCACAATAGCCAGAACATGGAAGCAACCTAAGTGTCCATCAACAGAGGAATGGATAAAGAAGTTGTGGTACATATATACAATGGAATATTACTCAGCCATAAAAAGGAACAAAACTGGGTCATTTGTAGAGATGTGGATGGACCTAGAGACTGTCATATAGAGTAAGTCAGAAAGAGAAAAACAAATATTGTATATTAACGCATATATGTGGAATCTAGAAAAATGGTATAGATGATCTTATTTACAAAGCAGAAATAGAGACAAAGACGTAGAGAACCAACATATGGATACCAAGGGGTAAGGAGGGGGGATGAACTGGCAGACTGAGATTGACATATATACACTATCGATACTATGTATAAAATAGATAACTAATGAGCTCAGGGAACTCTACTCAGTGCTCTGTGGTGACCTAAATGGGGAGGAAATCCAAAAAAGAGGGGATATATGTATACATATAGCTGAGTCACTTTGCTGTAAAGTAGAAACTAACACAACATTGTAAAGCAACTATACTCCAAAAAAAATTCATTAAAAAATTTTTCTTGGTTTTAATTTCTAATACTAAACATATCAATAGACAAAAGCCACATAAAAACTCTTTGGGGTTCTAATTAATTTTTAAGAGTATTAAAAGAGACTTTAAATTGCTGACCTATATGCAAGCAATTCTGAGCCACTAGTCTCACGGGTCTATAAGCAAATTGAACTGTTTCCCCAATTCCTAAAACATGGTATACACTCAAATATGTGCTAAATGTAAGTGATTTTCTAAAATATTTCTGGAAAAAATAAATAGAATTTTAGAATGAATGAAAGGTATAGGTGTTTAATTAGAACTGAATTTGAAAACTAACTCTAACACTTTCTAGCATTGTGGGTTTGGACCAATTATTTATGCTTTTACTAAGCCTTTGTTTCTCTATACATAAAATAAAATTTATAATATCTATCCAGCAGAATTGTTGTTAAACATTGTTTTAAATATGCTGCTATTCAGTGTTGCTAAATGAAACAGTGAAGATACGGAGAAATTAGAACCCTTATACACTGCTGGTAGAAATGCAAAATAGTGCAGCTGCTTTAGAAAACAGTCAGTTCCTCAAAAGGTTAAACACAGAGTTACTATATGACCCAGAAAATCCACTCCTTGGTGTATATATGTAAGAGGAATGAAAACATATACACCAAAACTTGTACAATGTTCATTGCAGTATTATTCAAAATAGCCAAAAAATGGAAACAATCCATGTCCATCAACTGATGAATGGATGAATAAAATGTGGTACATATATTCATATAGTGGAATATTATTTGGCAATAAAAAGGAATGAAGTATTGATACATGTTGCAGCACTGATGAACCTTGAAGACATTGTGCTAAGTGAAAGAAGCCAATCAGAAAAAAACACATATAATTCCATTTATATGAAATGCCCAGAATAGGTGAATCTATAAAGATAGAAAGTATATTAGTGGTTGCTTAGGGCTAGGGAATTTTGGGATAAGTGGAGAGTGACTGCTAAAGGACAGGGGATTCCTTCGGGGGTGATGAAGATATTCTAAAATTAACTGTGGTGATAGTCACACAACTCTGTGAAAAACCATATACTAAAAAACCATTGAATTGTACTTCTTAAATAGGTGAAATTTATGGTATCTGAATTATATCTCAATAAAGCCATTACAAAAAAATAAATAAATGAACAAAGTTAAAAATGCCCAGTAAAATGCTCAATAAATGCCTTTTTTGTCCTGAAAATAACCAACGTGTCTTTCAAAATCCAATGACAAGCCTGAGGTAAATCACAAGGGTTTGAACAGATTCAGCTAGACTGTAAGAAAAATTTATAAACCAATGGTCAAGAAATAGTAAAATTTATTCACAAAAAAGTTCCTATCTTCTTGTCTACCTATTCTTATTGATATTATAGAAGCTGTCCCTTTTTAAAAATTTTCTGTGAAATATAAATTTTAAAAAATAGACCTTCTAAGATTCCTTGTAATTGTTCAACATTAACTGAAATTTAATATCTGATTTAAATTTTGATGTCTTAAATAAGCCTTCCTATTGTAAAGAATGTTTGAGGAAAAAGCAGAAAAATCTTGTATACGAGCTATGATAAAACTGCTTAGGAGATGATTTACTGACAACTTCCCTCAGTTAAATTGATATTTACAAAAAAAAAAAACAAGTAATCTCTATCACTTAGTCCCTCTTTCTATTAAAGAATAAAATTATTATATTGTACAATAAAGTTTTTGGTCTTGCAAATCCATTTATTATACAGCTTATTTTAAAAGAATACCCAATCTAGGTTATATGAATAATATACAATTCAAAGATAACCATACTATTAGTAGAAAGCAAAACACATTCTACAACTATTGTTCTTTTCCATAGAAAGAAAACTATATGCTCTTGTCTACTTGAGCCTTATATTTGTGATGTTTAGTTAAAATAGGAACTTCTTCTTTTCTAGGGCCTAAAGATTATCATACTAAGTGAAGTAAGCCAGACAGAGAAAGACAAATATCATATATCGTTTTTATGTGGAATCTAAAAAATAAAGATACAAATGAACTTAAAACAGAAATAGACCCACAGACATAGAAAACAAAATTTATGGTTACCAAAGGGGGAAGGGGGTGGAGAGGAATAAATTAGGAGTTTGGGATTAACATACAAACTACTATATATAAAATAGATAACCAACAAGGACCTACTGTATAGTACAGGGAACTATAATCAATATTTTGTAGTAACCTATAAGGGAAAAGAATCTGAAAAAGAATATAAATATATATACATATATGAATCATTTTGCAGTACACCTGAAACTAACACAATATTGTAAATCAACTATACTTCAATAAAAAACTCTTAAAATAGGTGTTCTTCTGGTGCTCAAATATCTCTTCATAAAAACACGAATATTTCCTAAGTATTTTATTTTCAATAAATAATTGAATTTGCTCCCCTAAAAGAGGAATTTTTTGTATCTGAGTTTCAAAACTTAGATCTGCCTATTGGCATAAGTGAGCAGACAGATCTTGTGGTCTTGAGGCATAAACTAACTAGAACTCCCATTCAGATGCAACAGCATATTGGTGGAGAGACGCCAGGGTGAGGAGTCAGAAGAACAAAAGCAACTTCTCCAAACAGCCTTCTGTAACACTCACAGGTTTCTTGTGCATCTTTCTAATTCACTACATTCATTCAACCATGCATTCAATAAATATATATTATTTACCTTGGGTCAAGCAGTGTACCCATACACACCCTGTTTTCATGTCACTTATCTTCTAATTGTGGAACTCACACAATAAACTTTAAAAAACAACAAAATGAAAAGTATATTAAAATGTAGTAAATGCTACAGAAAAAATAAGGCTAAGCAGGTGACAGAGGTTCCAATTATAAATAGGATGGCTTCAAGGGGACTGGTTGCCAGAGGAACCAACCACGTGATAAAGTTAGAACTTTCAGCCCTGTCCAGACCTCTAGGGAGGGGAGAGAAGCTAGACATTGAGTTAATCACCAGCAGCCAATGATTTAATCAACCATGCCTATGTAATGGAACCTGCATAAAAACCCTAAATGAAGGGGTTCTGAGAACTTCAGGGTTGGTGAATGCTCCCTTGTGCCAGGAGGCTGGAGTACCCCAAACTCCATGGGGACAGAAGCTCATGTGCTTGGGACCTTCTAGACCTTGCCCCATGTACCTCTTCATCTGGGTGGGTGTTCATTTGTATCCTTTGTAATAAACCACTAACAGTAAGTAGAGTGTTTCCCTGAATTCTGTGAGCCATTATAGCAAACAGTCAAACCTGAAGAGCCAATTTGTAGCTAATTTGGACAGAAGTGTGGATAACCTGGGGATGACCTATGACTTACAATTAGTGTCTGAAGCAGGAGAGGGGAGCAGTCTTGTGGGATTAAGCCTTTAACCTGTGGGCGGTCTACACTAACTCTGGGCAGTTAGTGTCAGAGTTGAATTAAATTGTAGGACACCCAGTTGTTGTCCACAGAGAACTGGAGAATTGTTTGGTGTGGAAAACTCACATTTTTGGTGTCAGAAATGTTCTGAGTAGAGAAACAGTTTTCCTTTAGGAGAGTAATAAGAGATGAAGTTAGAGAACAAAGAGGAGACTGTATCTATCTTGTAAGGCCTTTTGGACGATCATAGGACCTTTGACCTTTACTCAGATTAATATGGAGATCTAGTAGAGAGTTTTCAAGCAAAGGAGTGATGTGATTTAACTTATGTTTTTAAAGGGTCAGTCTAGATTCTGTATGGAAAACAGATTCTATGGAAACAAGGGAGAAAACAGGGATATCAGCTAAGAGGCCATTACAATAGTCCCGGCAAGAGAGACTGGCAGCTTGGAGCAAAGTAATGGCAGTGGCACACTTAAAATAGATAATTTGAGGAGAGTTAAATAAACTATTTACAAAGATATGGGGCAAGATTTAAGGAAAACAACAAGAGATAGTGATGTACCCAGGAGCTAATTATAGGATGAAGCTGTTATCATATCTAGGCCTGAAAGGTAAGAGGAGAGAATGATTCCTGGAACATGGAGAATGTAGTCATATGGAGAGGATCATGAAAGGGTCACATCAACCTACAGCAATCTGGCAAGGGAAGCACCAGGGAAAGGGAGAAGACAACAACCTTACTCTCCTCCAACTCTCCTCAGTGCCTCTTATTGGTCAAACCCAAATGGAAGTCAAAGAGGAAGAGAACTCATTCATGCAGTCCATGAATTGGGCTCTTAGAGCACAGAGCAAGTATAGAAGGCATAGAGAGGGACAAATGGAAAATATGTCTCACACTGAAGGAATCAAGGTTGATTTCAAGGTTTGGGACCTGATCACCTAGAAGGATAGAGTTGCCGTTTACTGAGATGGGAGGAAATTTAGGTGCAGTAGATCTAGGAAAGAAAATCAGGAGTTCTATTGTAGACATGTTAAATTAAAATGTTCAAGTAGAAATATACAGTAGAAAATTGGATATACAAATTTGGAGCTCAAAAAAGAGGTCTGGGCTGGAAATATAAACATTAACCCTACTTGTCATGAATTTGGGATCCAGAGGAAATACGACACTGATCTATAAATACAAATGATTTCTTTCTTTGAGAGATAATCCTTTTATTTATTTTGAAGGGGGAAAAAACTTAAGTAATATTTTAATCAATTCCTCTTTAGTACCCTCTAAAGCATGAGCTAAGAGTATTTGTTATAATTATCTATGTATGCCATTATAGACTGTGAGCGCCTTATGGGTAGGGACCATTTCTTAGTCATCTTTGTATTCCCAATACCTACCATATAAAAGCTTCTCAAAAAATGTTTGACAGATGAGTGGGATTAATAAAAATATAAATGAATGAAAATAGGGTTGAGATTTGTAGGGTGTCCCCAAGGTGCTATCTAAAGTTCCACATTAATGAGAAAAGTTCTGTTTTTATAAAAAGAACCTCTTCCAATTGACTGTCTGAAGACTCAGATATCTTCACTCACTCATGGTGACCGGCAGTCAAGAAGAGGCTGAGAGTTACAAGATAAACAAAGGAAGTTTAAGCAACTTTAAAGCTTTCGTTGGTAAAGCAAAGTGCAAGCACCATGGATAGTTTGAGGAAAGCTGGTGTCTCTAATACTGAAGGATAACAAATCACATTTATCTGTTTATTTCCTGTGCCCCTGAGACAGAGCCTGCTTTTATTTTTTTAATATTTGTTATACTAAATTTAGTGTTTATCATTTCAATGCCTGTTTTTACACTATTACTACATATGAGCTTATAAGAAAATATCTATGGTATTGTTTTACATGTTTTCAGTTATATAAATTGCATCATATACTAGATATATAATTTTGTCTTTTTTTCATTTAATATTATGTTTTTACATTCATACATGTTGATATATATAGCTCCTGTTTATTTTGACTACTTCTTTATTTTGATTGCTATTATAAACAATGCTACAGTGAACATTCTTGTATATGTGCAAGAGTTTCTTTAGGATATAAAGATATAAATATAAAAGTCAGATTGCTAGTTCATAGAGTATGTACACCTTCAACTTTGCTAGATATAGGTAAACCATTTTCAGAGTAGCTATATAAACTTATACTGCCACAGTATTTTATGAGAATTCCAGCTCCACACACCTAGTTTTTGCCAGTCTGATGGATATGAAATGGTATCTTATTGTTGCTTTAATTTACATTTCCTTGTTATTCAGGCATCCTCTTCTGTGAACTGCCTATTTAATTTTGAGCCAGTGTGGATTCAACAAGCTATGCCTACCACATGTATTTTGTTCCATATCAGCGGCTAGGTCTGTTCAAGAACCTCCATGCCAAAATCAAAAAGCAGTACCTCTGAACAAGGGGGTTTGGATTTTCCTCTAGAAGCCACAAAATTTAGTGGTGGTGACTTTCAGGGGCTTGGGTTTAGGATATAAAGAAAAATATTAGATACTGACATAAATGCAAATGGTTCTCTCTTTCTCTGAGAGTTAAATTTACTTTGAAGAGAAAAAAAAAGCTAATATTTTACTCACTTCATTTTCCTTAGTATGTCTAATCTCCCTCTCTTTTTCTGTCTTTTCCTGTGTATCTTTTTTTCTTTCTCTGACACATAGTTAAGCACACAAAATCTGTACTAAATACAATACAAATGCATATATAATAAGATGTATATTAAATACAGTGAAAAATAGCACTCAAAACAGGAAGCTGACTTGTTGACAGTTTGATGAAAGAAAGATAGAAGGATCTACTTTCCCATGAGCCATCAGTGGAGATGAGAAAATTTCAAGTAATTCACAAAAGCCGATATGCTTCAACAAACACACAGTATACATGTGGGAAAATAGATTTTAATATAATTTCAGCAGTTTGTATACGTTATGATCCATTCCAACAGGATTTTAATAGATACTCCTCAGTGGAAAAAATCTCTGTATTTATTGCAGCAGTATACAAATTAGCAAAAAGAAAATTATGAATACCAATTTCAAAACTAACTTCATATAATAGAATTATTCCATCAAAATTCTGTTTTCAGAATCCTCACTAAACTTAACAGTATTATTTCTTGGTTTCTTTTAAGGTACACTCTCATAGAGAGGTCTTGTTATAGAAACTTATAGATTCCATATTTCCACAATATTAGGACTCTCCAAAAGCCTAAGCCTTTCATGACTATTATAATATAGAACAACAATGTCCAATAGAACTTTCTATGATAATGGAAATGTTCTATATTTTTGCTGTCCAATATGGTAGCCACATGTGGTAATAAGCATTTGAAATGTGGCTTGTGTGACTGAGGAACTGCATTTTCATTTTAGTTAGCTTTATTTTAATTTATTAAATAGCCATATGTGCCAAGTACTGATAACTGTTGTACTGAGCAGCACAGATTTAGTGTGATCTAGAAAAACTTTCCTTTTATCTAGCCATTAACATTGGTCTCTAACTGTACTAAGCAAACAGCCAGGACTGGACAGTCTCTATGCTAGGATCAGAGGTCATAACCCTGTCTTCTCAGCAACATTTGTGGTGACCTATTTCTCCCTTCCTATCAGTGCTGAGTCTATGGGTATCTACTACCCAGGCCTTCTGTGTCTTATGTCCTGACTCTCATTTTTAGCAGAGCTTACACTTGACTCTTGTTATCTAACCTATATGGTCTTGGATACCTGCCTTTATGTGCTGTATGCTCCTAACTTGTGTTCTTAGGCATCTCTGCTTGATCACTTAGGGTGGCTCAGCTACTTCAGTTACCATTATCCTCCCCTTCCTGTGCTTCCAATGTTGATTGCCCACACTCCATTTTCCTCCAAGGAGATTTAGTATTCACATCCCCATTCATGACTTTAGCCAGCCCTAAGGTATCTGTCTAACCTGTGGTTTTAAGTACACTCCTGGGTCTGATTTCTCTTGGCTTTCCCGTTAAGAAATGAAAAATTTTGAATTGGAAACTGTTTAAGATAATTTGGTGACTTAATCCTCAAAATAATCATGTCCTCTGTATACCACCAAATTCAAAACACTTGTCATTGCATTAGTACCAGCTATTTCATTTTCCTCTTGAGCAAAAGAGAAGAAAGCTGATTTCGAAAATATCTTCAGAGAAATCAGAAAATTATAGTATGAATTAAAAGACCTTGAGACAATCAAATAATTCACAGATTCCAGTGTGAGATATGGATTATAGCCATAGTAAGGGGTCATTTAAGAGAGAGATGACAATCTTCCCTTAACTATTTCTCATAGCTTTAATTTAATAATTAACCACAATATAATTTATTTATTAAAATTCTACTCATGGTTCATCAGTTTTTGCAGTAAACACAGAAATATATACTCCACTATGCTAGAAATGTAAGGATTCTAGTAGTCTAGCCAGCGTCCACAGTTACCAAAGTTTATATTCTACAATTACTCTCATGGCATATCCAGGCATTCGGTCAACTGTCTAATAACCAGTGATGATTCACTGTTGAATTGCAGATCAGATTATCCTAGAAAGCCAGAATAATATGAAATAACCCTTGATAGCAAATTAGAAAACCTCTAAGTACACTAAAGGATAAGTGAGATACTCAAACCTGAAGAATTTTAAAAAAAGCAAACTTCACAGTTAAAAATATGACACATTTTCACAAAGAGAATGATAATCACTCTTTTTTATTCATTTGTCTGGTTTTGTCTTTGCTTTTCTGTTTGTTTAACTCAGAAAGGTAGTATGGGAGACTTGGGAAATGCATGGGTAAATGTGTCCCAGTAATGACCAGAATAGATGTTAGCATGTTTTGGTGGAAAGAGCATGAAATTTAGCATCATATAATCCTCGATTCAAATTCTGGATTGGCCATTATTATCTCGGTGTCTTGAGAAAATTATTTCCCTGAGCCTTTGTTCCCTCTTCCTTTGTAAAGGGAAGACAATGATGCCCACACCTCATGGCATTGGTTTGAGGATTAAGTGAGGTAAGATAAACAAAAGCACTGTGACACACAGTATTTGCCCAATAAATGTTAGTTCTTGCTTTTGTCAGTACTCTCCTCTCCTGCTTCTCTGTAAATCTTTAAAAACGAATTTCTCATATCTGAGTGGTAGAAAATATGAAACACTGTAAATCCTACATAGTCTAACACAATGATAGGCAAATAATATGCACTCAAAAAAGATTTGTAGATTGAGATTCTACAAATACATTCCTTCTTGAAAGCAGGGGGATGGATGAGATGAATTCTAAAGTTCTGAGATCAACATTCTAGTAAGAAAGCTTTTCTCAGTGTCAACCACAGTAAGAATCAGTTCATCATGAGGGGAAAAAAGGAATTTTTTTACTGGTCCTACCTCTGGTTTTCTTTATGAAATACAGTACAGAGAACCTCCTCAGAGCCCTTTCTGCAATCTTAGGCAAACTCTTCTTTCTAGACAAACAAAGCATAACTATTTCCTCCAGTATTTCATTTCATCTAATTCATCACTTCTCACTCATTTGTTTCTTGATCATTCATTCTGATTCCATCTCAAATGAGCCTTTGTAAATATTTAAAAGATGGCTCAGGTACAGAGAGCGCCATATCAGGGAGTGGCTAACCCCTCCTCCTCCCTCTTCCTAACACCAGAACTAAATGGTATACAGAGAGAAACCTGGGACAAGTAAGAAAATACTTTTCAGCATCCATCTGGGAGAGCAACCCTAAACCATGATAGCCACAGCTGAGAACTACATAGTCAACTGTGAAGGTTAGAGAAGTGCCATCAAGCTTAGAGGCAAATACCTGTTGGCACTAAATCATGGCTGGAAAAACAAAAGAGCTCCTTTCAGTAAGCAGTTAACAAGGAATCCAGGACTCTCAATGGATGTGAAAGCCTGTGTTTAAGCAAAACCACAGAATGGTCGTGCCCATTTCATTTTCTTTAGCTTTTTTAATAAATTTCTATTTATGCTCCCTTGATGTCACCAACTCAAACTTCAGAGTCTCAGTAGGTTCACCCACATTTCAGCATGGAAAAACTTCTAGCCATATAGATTTATGTAAATCACTCTTTGTATACCTGTCTCCTGAAATCTTGCAACCAGAGCACAAACAGCTGCATATTTAAACAGTAGAGGTGGTTTCACTAACTTGAGTAAAAGCGTATGCTAGGGTCCTGATAAAACTAAAGTTTCTTCATAAATAGCTATATTAGCTGGAAACAGCCATAGATTAATTTCAAAGTAGTTAAAACCTATGTGTTTATAATATGGTCAGATATATATATATATATATTTATATATATATATATATATAAATATATATATAATGTACTTTGAAATTTAAAAATACATTTAAATCTTCATTTTAAAATGATGATTATGAGCCAATTTTAGAAATGTCTTACATTTGAAGATCTGTAAAAGATGTCTTCTACAATCACTCTTCTATAAATAACCACACATTTCTAAGAAATCTTAAAATCAGACTGCTCTCAATAGAAAACTGACATTTTTCTCCAATAGTCTCTACTCTGAGTCTATTTGAAAAGTTGGTCAAAGACAGCAGCCATGTGCATATGTATGGTTTTGATCTATACTCCTGCCTTAATTCCTGTGGCTTGGACCCATTCCAGATGCTCTGCCTTATTGTGGTTTGTATGAGATCCCCTTCCCTGATTCACTGCATTCTCCTGATTGACAAACAGATTTAGATATGAAAACAAACAGTTACCTGGCTATAATTGGTTTCTAACAGCTGCACTGTTGTAGTACTTCTAAACCATGGTTTAGAAAGTACCTCCTAAAGAAGTTTCCTGTGTTCAAAAGAGTGAGAGAGTGTGTGTGTGTGTGTGTGTGTGTGGTATTGTTTGCTTTTGTTTTTTGTTTTATTGTTTGATTTTAACCATTTGGGAATCTTTATCGTTCACCAAGATATTCAGTAACTTTGGTGTACATACGATTTATACATTTTATGAACTGAAGTTTATATTCGTATTTTTTTACCCTCCACAAATTAAATTTAAATAAGAATACACTGGATTTTAACTTTCTAAACTGATGTGCTTTTTAATTGAATTTAGAATAGTCTACAAAAGGGTCACTTTTATTTTTGCTTTATGCACGTGAAGCATAATTCTACTTCATTGATAGATTAAAATGTTAGACTAGAAGTAATAAACTACTACATTTTTAGTAGATTGTCTCATAATGTCAGTTGAATTATGTGAAATATATCAAATTATTTACAATACAAGCTACTACTTATATACCACAAAAAATTGCAGCTCCCTCAACACATCAGAATAAGAGACTGGGACTTTGCATTTTAAAATTCTTGTGGAAATCAAATGTATTTTAAGTATCAACTCTGATTATTTAATCAGACAACTTGCATTTTGCCCTGGCTAATTTTGAAGGCTGATAATATTTTACTCATAAAAATAATTGTGCACCTGTTGTGATAGAAGCCTAGTTAAACAAATGTTAATAGGAAGGTAACTCTTTGCTTTAAGCATAAGAATACAGGTCTCTCATTACTATTACATGAAGAAACATATTTTTAAAGCCATGAAATAGATTTCATTTTAAATCTCATCTCTTCGGTAGCCCTAGAGAGATATTTAAGACTATTATTAAAACATGTATAACGAATAGTTGCATATTAAGTTGAAAGGGAACACCAGATGATGTCTACTGAACAAAATGGATATGAAGTTCCTCCTTCCCATTTAACACCTGTGTTCTTCTGCCTTATTCTATTCCCTACCAAACCATTTTAATGATATTGAATCATTTCTGTGAAAAATGTATACTTTTCTTCCTAGCTTATGCTCAAAGGAGAAAATATAAAGTGGGCCTACAAGAGCTGTACCCCTCTTGCACTCTTCTTATTTTCTGACCCTTTCAGCAGTAGAGATGATTTTCACTACCAAAATTCTCTGAGCTTTAAAAAATGCTGGGCACTCATGGAAGAGACAGACTCAGACCTCTCTTCTGTGGTTTCTACCATTTTGTGCCAACTTTCTAAATTACCAACTTCTGTCTATTCAATCCATTTCCAGGTGTAATCAACTCCTAAGTACTGAAAAGAGGCTTGAGGAAGAATAATTTGTCTGAAGTTAAACTGAGACAAGCTGGGACCTGGAACCCTTTGCTGCAGTGCTGCAATGCTTGCACCTGGACAAACCTCTCCTCCAGCAACAAAATACAAAGAAACTATAAGGGACTAAAGATAACTGCATGCATGCAGCAGTTGGGGCAAATTATGGACAAAAAGATACAAAAGACTAAAAAACTCAACTGCCACTTCTGAAGAGCAGCAGCAAAAACAAAGTGTTGGGAGCAAAAGCAGGGTACTGCACATGCCCCCTGCACTCAACACCACCAGAGGGGTGGGCAAAACACCTAAGCCACCGCTCCGGCCCGACCCCTGGACACACCTCTACCCTCACCCCATATAAGGAACAAGCTTGCCCCCTCTCAGGGAGCAAGCGAGCAAGGGAACCTGTTACTTGTTCTGGTTCCCCCCTGCTGCAGCAAGGGCCCCAATAAAGCCTTGCCTGAATTTGTTTGGCCTCTTGTCAATTTCTATTGATCGGGGAAGGCCAAGAACCCCGGTTGGTAACAAAAGTAGCTAAATTTTGAGCTCCGTTGTACACCTCTCGTTGACTTTTGTAAGACTGTAGCCTTGCAACTGGCCCAGCCTCTTTTAAGGTTATACTTAAAAGGTAATTTTATTCAAAATCTCCTAAACTTTTGAACCCTATCCTTCACAATGTTGGGTTCCTTCTAATTTTATTTTGGTTAGTGCAGTACAAGTTTACAAGCAGAGTTCAGAAAATGTGTGCATTTTTTTTTTTTTTTTAGAAATTTCATGTAATGTCTGAAACATTTATATTAACATATTTCCATACATATTTCCATACAAATACAAATATAAGATTTTTAGAAATTTCATGTAATGTCTGAAACGTTTATATTAACATATTCCCATACATATTTCCATACAAATACAAATATAAGATTTTTAGAAATTTCATGTAATGTCTGAAACATTTATATTAACATATTTCCATACATATTTCCATACAAATGCAAATATAAGATTTTTAGAAATTTCATGTAATGTCTGAAACATTTATATTAACATATTTCCATACAAATAACCCAATGAAAGTTTAGTATTAGTTGTTTTGTTTGTTTTTTTATACTGCAGGTTCTTATTAGGCATCAGTTTTATACACATCAGTGTATACATGTCAATCCCAATCGCCCAATTCAGCACATCACCATCCCCACCTCATCGCAGTTTTCCCCCCTTGGTGTCCATATGTCCATTCTCTACATCTGTGTCTCAACTTCTGCCCTGCAAACTGGCTCATCTGTACCATTTTTCTACGTTCCACATACATGCATTAACATACGATATTTGTTTTTCTCTTTCTGACTTACTTCACTCTGTATGACAGTCTCTAGATCCATCCACTTCTCAACAAATGACTCAATTTCGTTCCTTTTTATGGCTGAATAATATTCCATCGTATATATGTACCACAACTTCTTTATCCATTCGTCTGTTGATGGGCATTTAGGTTGCTTCCATGACCTGGCTATTGTAAATAGTGCTGCAATGAACATTCGGGTGCACGTGTCTTTTTGAATTACGGTTTTCTCTGGGTATATGCCCAGTAGTGGGATTGCTGGGTCATATGGTAATTCTATTTTTAGTTTTTTAAGGAACCTCCATATTGTTCTCCATAGTGGCTGTATCAATTTACATTCCCACCAACAGTGCAAGAGGGTTCCCTTTTCTCCACACCCTCTCCAGCATTTGTTGTTTGTAGATTTTCTGATGATGCCCATTCTAACAGGAGTGAGGTGATACCTCATTGTAGTTTTGATTTGCATTTCTCTAATAATTAGTGATGTTGAGCATCTTTTCATGTGCTTCGTGGCCGTCTGTATGTCTTCTTTGGAGAAATGTCTATTTAGGTCTTCTGCCCATTTTTGGATTGGGGTGTTTGTTTCTTTGATATTGAGCTGAATGAGCTGTTTATATATTTTGGAGATTAATCCTTTGTCCGTTGATTCATTTGTAAATATTTTCTCCCATTCTGAGGGTTGTCTTTTTGTCTTGTTTATGGTTTCCTTTGCTGTGCAAAAGCTTTGAAGTTTCATTAGGTCCCACTTGTTTATTTTTGTTTTTATTTCCATTACTCTAGGAGGTGGATCGAAAAAGATCTTGCTGTGATTTATGTCAAAGAGTGTTCTTCCTATGTTTTCCTCTAAGAGTTTTATAGTGTCCAGTCTTATATTTAGGTCTCTAATCCATTTTGAGTTTATTTTTGTGTATGGTGTTAGGGAGTATTCTAATTTCATTCTTTTACATGTGGCTGTCCAGTTTTCCCAGCACCACTTATTGAAGAGACTGTCTTTTCTCCATTGTATATCTTTGCCTCCTTTGTCATAGATTAGTTGACCATAGGTGCGTGGGTTAATCTCTGGGCTTTCTATCTTGTTCCATTGATCTATGTTTCTGTTTTTGTGCCAGTACCATATTGTCTTGATTACTGTAGCTTTGTAGTATAGTCTGAAGTCAGGGAGTCTGATTCCTCCAGCTCCATTTTTTTGCCTCAAGACTGCTTTGGCTATTCGGGGTCTTTTGTGTCTCCATACAAATTTTAAGATGATTTGTTCTAGCTCCGTAAAAAATGCCATTGGTAATTTGATAGGGATTGCATTGAATCTGTAGATTGCTTTGGGTAGTATACTCATTTTCACAATGTTGATTCTTCCAATCCAAGAACATGGTATATCTCTCCATCTGTTGGTATCATCTTTAATTTCTTTCATCAGTGTCTTATAGTTTTCTGCATACAGGTCTTTTGTCTCCCTAGGTAGGTTTATTCCTAGGTATTTTATTCTTTTTGTTGCAATGGTAAATGGGAGTGTTTCCATAATTTCTCTTTCAGATTTTTCATCATTAGTGTATAGGAATGCAAGAGATTTCTGTGCATTAATTTTGTAACCTGCAACTTTACCATATTCATTAATTAGCTCTAGCAGTTTTCTGGTGGCAGTTTTAGGATTCTCTATGTATAGTATCATGTCATCCGCAAACAGTGACAGTTTTACTTCTTCTTTTCCAATTTGGATTCCTTTTATTTCTTTTTCTTCTCTGATTGCCGTGGCTAGGACTTCCAGAACTATGTTGAATAATAGTGGTGAGAGTGGACATCCTTGTCTCGTTCCTGATCTTAGAGGAAATGCTTTCAGTTTTTCACCATTGAGAATGATGTTTGCTGTGGGTTTGTCATATATGGCCTTTATTATGTTGAGGTAGGTTCCCTCTATGCCCACTTTCTGGAGAGTTTTTATCAGAAATGGGTGTTGAATTTTGTCAAAAGCTTTTTCTGCATCTATTGAGATGATCATATGGTTTTTCTTCTTCAATTTGTTAATATGGTGTATCACATTGATTGATTTGCGTATATTGAAGAATCCTTGCATCCCTGGGATAAATCCCACTTGATCGTGGTGTATGATCCTTTTAATGTGTTGTTGGATTCTGTTTGCTAGTATTTTGTTGAGGATTTTTGCATCTATATTCATCAGTGATATTGGTCTGTAATTTTCTTTTTTTGTAGTGTCTTTGTCTGGTTTTGGTATCAGGGTGATGGTGGCCTCATAGAATGAGTTTGGGAGAGTTCCTTCCTCTGCAATTTTTTGGAAGAGTTTGAGAAGGATGGGTGTTAGCTCTTCTCTAAATGTTTGATAGAATTCACCTGTGAAGCCATCTGGTCCTGGACTTTTGTTTGTTGGAAGATTTTTAATCACAGTTTCAATTTCATTACTTGTGATTGGTCTGTTGATATTGTCTGTTTCTTCCTGATTCAGTCTTGGAAGGTTATACCTTTCTAAGAATTTGTCCATTTCTTCCAGGTTGTCCATTTTATTGGCATAAAGTTGCTTGTAGTAGTCTCTTAGGATGTTTTGTATTTCTGCGGTGTCTGTTGTAACTTCTCCTTTTTCATTTCTGATTTTATTGATTTGAGTCCTCTCCCTCTTTTTCTTGATGAGTCTGGCTAATGGCTTATCAATTTTGTTTATCTTCTCAAAGAACCAACTTTTAGTTTTATTGATCTTTGCTATTGTTTTCTTTGTTTCTATTTCATTGATTTCTGCTCTGATCTTTATGATTTCTTTCCTTCTGCTAACTTTGGGTTTTGTTTGTTCTTCTTTCTCTAGTTTCTTTAGGTGTAAAGTTAGATTGTTTACTTGAGAGTTTTCTTGTTTCTTTAGGTAGGCTTGTATAGCTATAAACTTCCCTCTTAGAACCGCTTTTGCTGCATCCCATAGGTTTTGGGTCGTCGTGTTTTCATTGTCATTTGTCTCTAGGTATTTTTTTATTTCCTGTTTGATTTCTTCAGTGATCTCTTGGTTATTTAGTAACGTATTGTTTAGCCTCCATGTGTTTGTCTTTTTTACGTTTTTTTCCCTGTAATTCATTTCTAATCTCATAGCGTTGTGGTCAGAAAAGATGCTTGATATGATTTCAATTTTCTTAAATTTACTGAGGCTTGATTTGTGACCCAAGATGTGATCTATCCTGGAGAATGTTCCGTGTGCACTTGAGAAGAACGTGTAATCTGCCGTTTTTGGATGGAATGTCCTATATATATCAATTAAATCTATCTGGTCTATTGTGTCATTTAAAGCTTCTGTTTCCTTATTTATTTTCATTTTGGATGATCTGTCCATTGGTGTAAGTGAGGTGTTAAAGTCCCCCACTATTATTGTGTTACTGTCGATTTCCTCTTTTAGAGCTGTTAGCAGTTGCCTTATGTATTGAGGTGCTCCTATGTTGGGTGCATATATATTTATAATTGTTATATCTTCTTCTTGGATTGATCCCTGGATCATTATGTAGTGTCCTTCCTTGTCTCTTGTAACATTCTTTATTTTAAAGTCTATTTTATCTGATATGAGTATAGCTACTCCAGCTTTCTTTTGATTTCCATTTGCATGGAATATCTTTTTCCATCCCCTCACTTTCAGTCTGTATGTGTCCCTAGGTCTGAAGTGGGTCTCTTGTAGACAGCATATATATGGGTCTTGTTTTTGTATCCATTCAGCCAGTCTATGTCTTTTGGTTGGGGCATTTAATCCATTCACGTTTAAGGTAATTATCGATATGTATGTTCCTATGACCATTTTCTTAATTGTTTTGGGTTTGTTTTTGTAGGTCCTTTTCTTCTCTTGTGTTTCCCACTTAGAGAAGTTCCTTTAGCATTTGTTGTAGAGCTGGTTTGGTGGTGCTGAATTCTCTTAGCTTTTGCTTGTCTGTAAAGCTTTTGATTTCTCCATCAAATCTAAATGAGATCCTTGCTGGGTAGAGTAATCTTGGTTGTAGGTTCTTCCCTTTCATCACTTTAAGTATTTCATGCCACTCCCTTCTGGCTTGCAGAGTTTCTGCTGAGAAATCAGCTGTTAACCTTATGGGGGTTCCCTTGTATGTTATTTGTCGTTTTTCCCTTGCTGCTTTCAATAATTTTTCTTTGTCTTTAATTTTTGCCACTTTGATTACTATGTGTCTCGGCGTGTTTCTCCTTGGGTTTATTCTGTATGGGACTCTCTGCGCTTCCTGGACTTGGGTGGCTATTTCCTTTCCCATGTTAGGGAAGTTTTCGATTATAATCTCTTCAAATATTTTCTCTGGTCCTTTCTCTCTCTCTTCTCCTTCTGGGACCCCTATAATGCGAATGTTGTTGCGTTTAATGTTGTCCCAGAGGTCTCTTAGGCTGTCTTCATTTCTTTTTATTCTTTTTTCTTTAGTCTGTTCCGCAGCAGTGAATTCCACCATTCTGTCTTCCAGGTCACTTATCCGTTCTTCTGCCTCAGTTATTCTGCTATTGATTCCTTCTAGTGTAGTTTTCATTTCAGTTATTGTATTGGTCATCTCTGTTTGTTTGTTCTTTAATTCTTCTAGGTCTTTGTTAATCATTTCTTGCATCTTCTCAATCTTTGCCTCCATTCTTATTCCGAGGTCCTGGATCATCTTCACTATCATTATTCTGAATTCTTTTTCTGGAAGGTTGCCTATCTCCACTTCATTTAGTTGTTTTTCTGGGGTTTTTTCTTGTTCCTTCATCTGGTACATAGCCCTCTGCCTTTTCATCTTCTCTGTCTTTCTGTAACTCAATGTGTGCATTTTTAAATGACCTAAATTCTCTGTAGTTTCCTTTTTCAGTAGTTTAATGCTTTAACATTTGGATTGAAGGGAAATCACAAATAAACGGAATAATTGCATCAAATTTCCTCAGTGCATTAAATATGCACTCTGTGGTAGTTACCAACAGTAGCAGCACATTTAAAAATGTAGAGAATAATGCACAATCTATGCCTATTTCAAGGGTCTAATTCATAAAAACACCATTTGGATGGAAATACAAACATTTTATTAAATGGTTCGCCTTATAATTTTTTTTTTTAGTTCAGACAAATGACCTAAGTATGTGTGTGGGAGCTCTAGTACTATGGGCCAGTTCTTTTTTTTTTTTTTTTTTAAGGATTTTCTTATTTATTTATTTATTTATTTATTTATTTTTGGCTGTGTTGGGTCTTCGGTTCGTGCGAGGGCTTTCTCCAGTTGCGGCAAGCGGGGGCCACTCTTCATCGCGGTGCGGGGACCGCTCTTCATCGCGGTGCGCGGGCCTTTCTCTATCGCGGCCCCTCCCGTCACGGGGCACAGGCTCCAGACGCGCAGGCTCAGCAATTGTGGCTCACGGGCCCAGCTGCTCCGTGGCATGTGGGATCTTCCCAGACCAGGGCTCGAACCCGTGTCCCCTGCATTAGCAGGCAGATTCTCAACCACTGCGTGGGCCAGTTCTTAATGTGACATATGTATCGCATGAGAATTTGGTGAAAAGCTGACTCTAGAATAAAATACCCAGGATGCACCCTGGCACCTGTGGTGCTAGGCACAGAGCACTTCTGGGCCTATAAATAGCATTGAGATTAATTGCTATTCCATAAGTTTTTCTTTCAAGAATCAACTGTATATAAATATTATCACAACTGTGTATTTTTAAGCTACATCATTTATTCAGACAAAAAAAGACTAAAGTAAAATAGAGCAAATTAAAAAGAATGATATATAAAAATTTTAAATCTTTTTAATACTATTTTATGTTTACTAAAAATCTTATATATAACTTATAAAATAATAAATTCATATTATTAAAATCTCATTTATCATACACATTACACACACGAAACATTTCACAGCAACCGTATGTCCAGAAATGGTACATGTGAAAATCCCATTTTAACAGTAGGACCTCTAAGTTTCAGCTATCACTATAATAAAATGCCAGAACTAAAATTATACGAAAAAAATCTCTTAAAATTTTGGAAAATAGAATTTGAATTGTACTTGAATAAGGTGATTTAATAATACTACAAGGGTTTGAGAAGGCATGTGATAGCTAAAAGATCTGTAAGACGGGAATGAAGCTGACTAGGCCTAGCCTCACTGAAAAATGTAAGTTAATTATCAATAAATTGAATACCATTTTTGGTTGAGCAAACACTGGCAACTTAAACTATACTCTAAACTTGACATGGGAGATAACAGTGATTTCTTGGACTGTTAGAACTTCCTCTTAATTTTATACATATCTAATCATTTCCTATGAAATAATTTGTGCTTCAAGAGGTAATAAATGGTTCCAGGTACTAATGGGTGGAACAAAACCAAATACTCTTGTTCTTATTCCTACTGGCAAACTACTATTTACTGAGAACTATTTTGTCAGTCACTTTGCAATCACTGACAATGATCCTGAAATGCAAGTATTTTTTTCTACTTTATAGGTTAGAAAGCTGAGAGTAAAACAGGGTAAATTAATTGCTCAGTTTACACAATTCAAACTCACATCTGATCAACTCCACATCCTGTATTTATTATGCCATAATTCCAGTTTCAAGGAGGAAAGCAACTCATTTCTTTAAGCCAGTAACTTCATCTAGTGTCTTCACAGAAACTTTGAACTCTTAGATGTGACTAATTTGCTTTGTAGCTATCATTGCCAATTAATTTATTATCAAGGTAAATATATACTAGTCTATTTTAAGGTTCTAGTCCAGTGGTTCTTAAAGTGTGGTTCTTGGACCCCTTGGAATCCCAGAGTACCTGAGGTCAACATTGTTTTCATAATAATACTAAGACATTGTGCTGCATGTTATAGTGTTGACATTTGCACTAATGATGCAAATGAAATAGTGGGTTAAAATTGCTGGTCCCCTAGCATGAATCAAATGCACCTAACTCTACTAGTAGTCATTGTATTCTTCACCACTATACACTTACAGTTAAAAAAAAAACACAGAAAGTTCAGTTTCCATTAATAATTTCCTTGATGAAACAATAAAAACAATTTTATTAAATAGTCACTTTTAAGTACTCATACTTAAAATATTCTGTGATAAAATGGGAAGCATTCTGCTGTTTATTGTACCTTAGTATAATAGTTCAAGAAAAATGACTTACGCTATTGTTTGAGTTGTATGCTGACATTTTCATATCTTTTTAGACATTTTCATATCTTTTTATACACAAAGCACCAATTTTATTTGAAAGAACAACTAAAAGACAAAATATCATTTTTCATACTTCAATATTTGGCAAGTGAGCCTGCCACTTCAAGAAAAACAACTGAAAGTATTGGTGGAAACAATGTAATTTGAACTTTAAAGGGAAAATTAGAATTTTGGAGAACTATCTGCCATCATTACCATGATACTTTCCAAATACTTAAAAGATTTTCTGATAAGATTAGTTGTGACATTAATGAATGTGATTTTTTGATACTGTATGATGAAATGTGCCAAAATGAGGTAGATCTTCATAACTCAATAAAACAATGTAATCTAAAAGCTGTTACAAAATAATGCATGGAGTAAAAAATTCATTCAAAGGTCAAACTGGACCAGTGGATTTTAATGTAAAAGTACTGACAGTTCATTGAAATGGTTTCAGATCCTACACTGGGCCTAACCTTTAAGAAACTACCATTTATGAAATTTGGTGTGGTTAGAAGAAAATTCACAATTATATGAAAAGGCTATAAGACACTTCTCCCTCTTCATATACTTCAATCAATACATTTCACAACAGATTGAATGCAAAAAGCAGATATGAGTTACTATTAAACCATACACTAAAGAGATTTACCAAAATGTAAAACAATGCTACTCTTCTCACTGTTATTTTTATTTTAAGAAATATGTTTTTTATTAAAATATAGGGTGTTTGGGATTGACAAAAAAAATTGTATATCACTATATTGTACACCTGTAACTTATATAATATTGTACATCAACTATACATCAATAAAAAAGAAAGAAAAAAAACTGAAAAAAATCTTTATGGTGATGTATAACAGGTATACTATTATAGCTTTTAAATGAATTAATAAATATTTCTTAAACTTATCAGGTTTAATTTCTAACACAATAAGTATTAATAGATGTAAGTCATACAAACTAAACATTTTTAGAGTCCTCAATACATTTTAATAGTCCTGAGAGCCAAAATTTTTGGAACTACAGTTCGTCATTCTACCAATAAATATTTACTGTTTCAAGTACTTAACTATGTCAACTGTGTTGACAAGTGTTGTTGGCTACCTATAGCATTTATTGATTCCCTACTCCATGCCACCCCAAACACACATATTTTCTCTAATCCTCTCAAAAAATCAGAAGTTAAAGTAAGTAGCATAATCCATTTTCTTTTGTTCAAATAATGAAACTAATCCCTTTCATTTTTTTATTCAAGACTTGCTTTCAGTCTTTTTTTTTAAACTAGTCTTTATTGAAAAAGCAATGTCTACACATGGTTAAAAAATACTTCAGTACAAACTATACAGTTCAAAATAAAAATTCAGCCCCTGTCCCATACCCTTCACTCCCCACACTCCCCACTACATAATCAACCTCTGTTAACAGTTTATTACATATCCTTCCAGCAATTTTCTGTGTATATACAATTTTTTACACAAATTGGAGCATACATATGCTCTCCTCAATTTTACCCTGTCACTCTTAATAGTTCCAGAGATATTATCCTTATTAAGCCAAACAATAATTCAGGTAATACAGAGAAGCTATGCTGAAAGCCTCTAAATTAGTGACCCCATTTCTCCCACTATAATGCAGAATAAGTCAGACTTAAATTTATGTCCTGTGAGGTACTTTCACTTAACACTCAGCTTTGCTTATCTCTTTATTGAGGTAAGAAGATGCTACTAAAAATGGGACTAAATTCACTACCCAAATGTTGTGAAATCAGCATTCCAAGTTATAAGGGAAGTTTCTTTCAATATGCCCAAACACATTTCATTCCCAGATTCCTATGGCTCTGCTGTTACCCTCTCATCTCTTATTCCACTGAGTCACACCACAACTTACAGGTGTGTATTAATGCATGCATTTGTGTATGTATGGATGGAAGGTAAACGCTATTTTTAATTCTGGGTTTGTACACTAATAGTGAAATAAAAACATTTGTATTCAAAGAATACGAGCTACTTTGATAAACGAAGGTTCCACCATAAGCCTAAGTCTAACACACGTCATTAAAGCTCCAGTATGTTTTCACTAATTCCACACAGGAGGATTACAGATGTCCTGCTAGCTACCATTTCCTGGTAAGCAATCTGAATGGCTTCCAGGAAATTGCTAATGACCTTCATTTTACTTAAAATCTAGGCTGCAATTAGTAAGAGTTTTTCTTCTGCATGCTGGTTATAATGTTTATTTTCATCACAGTAATCAGGAAGAAAAAAGTGAAATGTCTTGTTTTTGAATTATATCAAAATGTGTTCTCTTTTATTTCGATATGTCACCAAATAGACTAATACATATTTAATGTAATCATAATTGTGTAAGAATACTTTGGATCTTTTTTCCTTCTAACCAATTTTGCCTCCTTTCCCACTCACTACTGCTAAAATTAGCCTTTTAAAAATGGAATCAATAGGAATACTTTATAAATGGTGACTAATTTTACATATAAGAACATTTTTTAATTGAAATTTTTGAAATGAGATATGATTTTAAAGTTTTATGTTTTTAATTATAATAATTAACTACTAAAAAAGAAGTTTCAGATTCTTATTCAATGAATTTAAAATATTATTATGTGGTCAATATAATAATAACAAAGAACAATTTTAGCCAGTGCTATATTTATAGCCAGAACCTGTTATTAAACGTCAGTATTTTCTTTTAAGTAAACATTGATTTCTGTAATTAGATTCAACTGATCTTTTCCCCAACATATCTATTTCTTTTAATCCCAACAGTTAACAATGATTCTAATGTATCATAATACTTTAGACCTTAATCATATAGTAGTAATTTTTGTCAGTAACTTTTGTTTGAATTTTAATTAAGAAGACCTTGTGTTTCCAACCCCAAGTGAAGGGAGGTTTTAATTGCTTGTATGTATATCACACAGACATCAAAAGAAGTAAAAGATGTTTATAACAGAGAGCACAAAGGAGAGCTTTGAAATGTCTACATTCATGCAAAGTGGTATAATTTTAAAAAATGGATGTTGCTACGTTATAATACATATATATTTATAAAACTAGCCGTGGTGTGCATTTATTGTTAGTAAAAAGAGTTCATGAGTTCCGCAATGATAACTCACTACTGATTACAAGATGACCAAAAGACTATGTGAAATGGGCTAAACGTGCTATCTGAGGGAAATTCCACCTTAGTAATTTGCTGTGTTATTTTAGGGAAGTGACTCTGCTTTTGTGGATATTGGGGTCCCTATATGGAAAATAAGTTGAATTGCGTAATATGCAAAGCTCCTCCAACTCTAATTTTTGGAGATTCTATGATTTTAGATATTACTCTGAAGTTCTACAATTATACAGATTTATACAGAAAATAGATAGTGATACTCTACTACATTATTTCATACAAATCAATGAGAAAATTACATGTACTCTGAATCTCTTTCACAAGCTGGTCTCTAGAGCAATACAGCATTTGTCTTAGAAATAACAATTTAAAATTTTCAAAACACATGAAATCTAAACATTGATATATTACTGTTTCAATCCTTTTTCCTAATGAGACAGCAAAAATCACTAGGTATGTGAACTTTGCTGATTTTATTGGAGTTAAAAAGTGGCAGATGATTCGTCTCTAAACACTTCCAGATTTTTTTTAAGTTCCCTTGGATGAAGAAACTGCTGTAAATTTGTAAATGGAAATTCAAGAAAAACTCATTTATAAATGAATATGTAAAGTGTACAGTCACAGCTTTTGGAAGACCACTCTAGTCCTTCTGTGATTGCCTACAACAGAAAATACCAGTAACTATGAATTACTATTCCTAAAAAAACAGAGTATTCCGTAGAAAGGGCAATGCATAGAATAAGCAGTCAGAGTACTTAGATATAGTTTAGGCCCTTACTATAAAGTGAACAAACTAGTTGAGAGAATTGGCAGTTAAGACAGTAACCTGTGACGCAGAACACTAATTCTTTGGGAATGCTGTTACATTCATTCTGACCCTTTGGTGATAACGGCACTGCTTAAGTTACTTCAAGAATAACCTACACTATTTGATCTTCAAAGATCTATCATGCACTGAAAAAAACCATGACTTTTGTGTTCCTGCACTCTCCATCAAAGATTTATGCTTGCAATCAAAACTGAAAATGAAACCAGGCTCTCAGTGGCACATAGTAGCAAAATTATAATACATTCACATTTTTAATTCAGTACATGTACCAAGCACAACTGTAATATGCCTGCACTATTTGATGCAACACAGTTTCTAAGTTTACTTCTCTTAGTAAAAACCCTAATGAAGTAATAGTGAGTAATGCTTAAAGTTTTTAATATTAAAGTGTAGCAACAATATTTAGGCTCCAGAACAAATCTGTCAAGACATTTTAGTTGAATAACTATAGTAAGTAATTGTGTTTCAACAATAATCTTAAAAACATTGGGAATCATTTGTAAAATTTTCCGTTTAAAAGCATATGTTTAATCACTTTTTTCCCTAGCAGAAAGAGACTGTCATTTCTCTAAGCTTCAGGACAGTATACCTACAAGCACATCTACCTTAATCCCTAAATGTAAATATTGAGATGATTAGTCATAAATGACCAAGGAAGGAAAGCACTATTTTCCTTATTTGGTTCATATCACATAATTATTTTTTCTCTCTTATCATCTGTGTGTTTGACAAACAGTTTGTGCTAACTCAAACAACCAGCATTACTGTTTCTCTGGCACACTGCCCAGGGAGGCGCCTTCACACCAAGGAGGAGATGCCAGCCACAGCATAGAGGGGCATGTATGCAAAAACGGAAGGCTGACTAAGATTCTCCTATATAAACCACAGAAGGCTATATCCATGCATAGAAACAGAGGATGAATCCTAATGCTCTAGACATCATTTAGTATGTCACCATTGCATTTAGAAATGTTTCATCACCATAAGGATCCTGGCATCCTCACTCAAACAAACAAGTATACATACAAATGGGTTATAGACTTTACCAGTACTTCTGCTTCACCTTGTATCCTTCTACTATATTATTCTGCCCTCTTTCTCATTCGGATTTTTTTTTTTTTTTTTGGCTACGTTGGGTCTTCATTGCTGCACGTGGGCTGTCTCTAGTTGTGGCGACCGGGGGCTAATCTTCATTGCGGTGTGCGGGCTTTTCTTCATTGCGGTGTGCGGGCTTCTCATTGCGGTGGCTTCTCTTGTTGCAGAGCACGGGCTCTAGGAGCACGGGCTTCAGTAGTTGTGGTGTGTGGCCTTCAGTAGTTTCGGTGCACAGGCTCTAGAACGCAGGCCCAGTAGTTGTGGCGCATGGGCTTAGCTGCTCCGCGGCATGTGTGATCTTCCTGCACCAGGGCTTGAACCCGTGTCTCCTGCATTGGTAGGCGTATTCTTAACCACTGCACCACCAGGGAAGTCCCTCTCATTCGGATTTAGATCAAGATAAATAATTCCATAGGTGTTCTTTTGCCAAAATGGCAGAGTAGAGAGACCCTGAGCTCACCTCCTCTCATAGGCACACCAAAATTTCAACTATTTACAGAACTACTATTGATGAAAAAGACTGGAACCTACCAGAAAAGTTCTTCTACAAGTAAAGATGTACAGAAGGAACCACAACAAGATGGGTAGGAGGGACAGAGTCATAGTATACCAAGACCCATATCCCTGGGTGGGTGACCCCCAAACAGGAAAATAATTACAACTGCAGAGGTTCTCCACAAGGAAAGAGGGTTCTGAGCCCTACATCGGGCTCTGCAGCCCAAGAGTCCTGCACTGGGAAGAAAAGCCCCCAGAACATTTGGGTTTTAAGGCCAGCAGGTCTTACTTCCAGAAGACCCAGAGGGTTGTGGGAAATAGACTCCACTCTTAAAGGGCACACACAAAATCTAACACGCTCTGGGACCCCACCACACACCTCACCAGCAGAAAGGCTGCTTTAAGACCCCCTGAGCCCACAGCTGCCCTTGGCCACAGCCCTGCTCACCAGAGGGCCAAGGACCTGCCCCCACACACCTGCACACATGTACTAGAGCTGGAACCCCATAGCCCCACAGCCAGAGACCCCAGGACCCAGCTGCAGCCATCAGTGGACAGGCACAAGCCCCAGAATTCCCTGGACCTAGGCCCCACCCAACAGCAAGCCTGCTCGAGCCTCAAGACCAGCCTCACCCACCAGCAGTGGACAACTGCAGCCCCTAGCCTGACTTGGCAAGACCCAGCCTACCCACCAGCAGGCCAACAAGGTTCAGGATACCTTGGACCCCTCAGCCAGCTGTGTCAGGAACCAGCCCCACTCACCAGTGGTCCTACACCAGCTCTGGGACCCCTGGGCCCTGCAGTCAGATTCCAGGACCCAGCTTTTCCTGCCAGTGAGTCGACACTAGCCCTAGCTTCATACAACAGTGGGTAGCCACCAGCCACAGGATCTCCTGGACCCCAGCTTCACCCCAGGGTTCTGCAGCCAGCCACCCTGTGACCCAGCCCCACCAACCAGTGGTGGGCAGCCTCCAAAAAAGGCAGAACCTGGAAACCAACTGGACTGGAAGCCAGTCATGCCTTACAGACCACCCACAGTAGCAGCTCACCACAACAGAAGGACCCATGAAGCCCACATAGAGGTTGAGCATAGACCTCTGGTGACCAGAGGGAAGTGTACTACTGGGAGCATTGAATGTCTCCTACAAAGGGCCACTTCTCCAAGGTCAGGAAGCATAACCAACCTACCAGATATATAGAAATAAAAACAGCAAGTTAGGCAAAATGAAGTGGCAGAAGAATGGAGGAACATGTCAAAACCCCAGAAGAAGAATTAAGTGAAGTGGAGATAGGCAGTCTACCCTAGAAAGAGCTCAAGGTAATGAT
This sequence comes from Balaenoptera acutorostrata, assembly GCF_949987535.1. NCBI lineage: Eukaryota > Metazoa > Chordata > Mammalia > Artiodactyla > Balaenopteridae > Balaenoptera > Balaenoptera acutorostrata. The sequence goes on along the minus strand of NC_080072.1, from coordinate 41,169,886 downwards.
CATAAAGATGATCAAAGAACTCAGGAGAAAAATGGATGAACAGAGCAGGAAGTTAGAAGTTTTGAACAAAGAGTTAGAAAATATAAAGAAATCAACCAAACAAAGGGGAAGAATACAATAACTGAAATGAAAGATACACGAGAAGGAATCAACAGTAGACTATATAATACAGAGGAATGGATCAGCAAGCTGGAAGACAGAGTAGTGGAGATCACTGAAACTGAACAGAAAAAAGAAAAAAGAATGAAAAGAAATGAGGACAATTTAAGAGACCTCTGGACAACATCAAAAATACTAACATTACATTATAGGGGTCCCAGAAGGAGAAGAGAGAGAAAGGGGCAGATAACATACATAAAGACATAACAGCTGAAAACTTCCCTAACCTGGAAAAGGAAACAGACATCCAAGTCCAGGAAGCATAAAGAGTCCCAAACAGGATCAACACAAAGGGGACCAGACCAAGACACAATGTAATTAAAATGGCAAATATTAAAGATGTAGAGACAATAAAAAAGCAGCAAGAGAAAAGCAACAAGTTACCTACAAGGAAACTTACATAAGGCTATCAGCTGACATTTCAGCAGAAACTGTAGGCCAGAAGGCACAATATATTTATATAAAGTGAGGAAAGGAAAAAACCCTACAACCAAGAATACTGTCTACTCGGCAAGGCTTTCACTCAGATTTGATGGAGAGATCAAAAGTTTTACAGACAAGCAAAAGCTAAAAGTGTTCAGCACCACCAAACTAGCTTCACAAGATATGTTCAAGGGACTTCTCTAAGCAAAAAAGAAAAGGCTGCTACTAGAAACATGAAAATTACAAAAGGAAAAAGCTCACTGGTAAAGGCAAATACACAGTAAAGGTAGTTCATCAACCATGTACAAAGTTAGTAGGAAGGCTAAAAGACAAAAGTAGTAAAATCATCTATATTCACAATAAGCAGTTAAGGGATACACAAAACAAATAGATGTAAAATATGATGTCAAAACCAGCAATCATGAAGGGAGGAGAGTAAAAAATACAGCATTGTTAGAATGCAATTAGAATTAAGAGATCAGCAACTTAAAATAATTATTCATATATTTATATTGTTATATACAAACGTCATCGTAACCCCAAACCAAAAATCTGTAATACACACACAAAAAAGAGAAAGGAATCCAAGCAACACTAACGATAGGAATCAAATCACAAGGGAAAAGAACCAAAGAAGAAAGGAACAGAAAAGAACTACAAAACAACCCTAAAACAATTAACAAAATGGCAATAAGTAGATACATATCAGTAATTACTTTAAGTGTAAATTGACTAAATGCTCCAATCAAAAGACAGAGTGGCTGAAGGGATACAAAAAAAAAAAAAAAAAAGACCTGTATATACGCTGTCTACAACATATTCACTTCAGATCTAAAGACACACACAGATTGAAAGTGAGAGGATGAAAAAGGGTGTTCCATGCAAACGGAATCAAAAGAAAGCCAGGGTAGCAATACTTACATTAGACAAAATAGACTTTAAAACAAAGACTGTTACAAGAGACAAATAAGGACATTACATAATGATCAAGGGATCAATCCAAGAAGATATAACAATTGTAAATATATATGCATCCAACATAAGATCACTTAAACACGTAAAGCAAATATTAATAGAAATAAAGGGAGAAATTTACATTAACCCAGTAATAGTAGGGAATTTTAACACCCCACTTACATCAATGGACAGATCTTCCAGGCAGAAAATCAATAAGGAAACACTGGCCTTAAATGACACAATTAGACGAGATAGACTTAATATATATAGAATACTGCATCCAAAAGCAGCAGAGTATACATTCAAGTGCAAATGGAACATTCTTCAGGATAGATCACATGCTCGGCCACAAAACAAGTCTTTCTAAATTTCAATTTAAGAAAATTGAAAACATATCAAGCATCTTTTCTAACTACAACATGATAAGACTAGAAATCAACTACATGGAAAAAAACTGCAAAAAACAAAAACATGTGGAGACAAAACAGTATGTTACTAAACAACCAATGGATCACTAAAGAACTCAAGGAAGAAATCAAAATATACCTGGAGACAAATGAAAACAAAAAGGCAACAATCCAAACGCTATGGGGTGCAGCAAAACAGTTGTAAGAGGTATGTTTGTAGCAATACAAGCTTACCTCCGGAAACAAGAAAAATCTCAAATAAACAACCTAACCTTAGACCTAAAGGGAACATACCTCAACATAATAAGGGCCATATATGATCAGCCCACAGATAATATCATGCTCAACAGTGAAAAGCTGAAAGCATTTCCTCTAAGAACAGGAACAAGGGGCAGATGCCCACTCTTGCCACTTTTATTCAACATAGTATTGGAAGTCTTAGCTACAGCAATCAGAAAAGAAAAAGAAATAAAAGGAATACAAATTGGAAAGGAAGAAGTAAAACTGTCACTGTTTACAGATGACATGATACTATACATAGAAAATCCTAAAGATGTCACCAGAAAACTACTAGAGCTCATCAATGAATTTGGTAAACTTGCTGGATATAAAATTAATACTGTTGTATTTCTATACACTAACAACAACTATCAGAAAGAGAAATTAAGGAAACAATCCCATTTACAATTGCATCAAAAGAATAAATTACCTAGGAAGAAACCTACCTAAGGAGGTAAAAGACATGTACTTGGAAAACTATAAGACACTGATAAAAGAAACTAAAGATAACACAATCAAATAGACAGATATATCGTGTTCATGGATTGGAAAATTAATATTGTTAAAATGATCATACTACCCAAGGCAATCTACAGATTTAATGCAATCCCTATCAAGTTACCAATGGCATTTTCCACAGTACTAAAACAAATAATTCTGAAATGTGTGTGGAAATACAAAAGACCCTGAAGAGACAAAATAGTCTTACAAAAGAAGAACACAGCTGGACATATTACTCTCCCTAATTTCAAACTACAATACAAAGCTATAGTAATCAAAACAGTATGGTACAGGCAAAAGAACAGACACATAGATCAATGGAACAGAATAGACAGCCCAGAAATAAACCTACACATTTATGGTCAATTAATCTATGACAAAGGATGGAAGACTATACAATGGAGAAAAGACAGTCTCTTCAATATGTAGTGCTGGGAAAACTGGACAGCTACATGTCAAAGAGTGAAATTAGAACATTTTTTCATATACAAAAATAAACTCAAAATGGATTAAAGACTTAAATGTAAGACCAGAAACCATAAAACTCCTCGAGGAAAATATAGGTGAAACACTCTTTGACATTAACTGTGGCAGTATTTTTTGGATCTGTCTCCTGGCAAAGGAAATAAAAGCAAAAATAAACAAATGAGACCTAATTTAACTTAAATGTTTTTGCACAGCAAAGAAAACCATCAACAAAATTAAACGACAACCTACTGAATGGGAGCAAATATTTGTAAATGATATCACTGATAGGAGTAAATATCTAAAATATATATATGTGATACAATTCAATATCAAAAACAAACTGCCCAATTAAAAAATGGGCAGAATAGGGGCTTCCCTGGTGGCGCAGTGGTTGAGAATCTGCCTGCTAATGCAGGAGACACGGGTTCGAGCCCTGGTCTGGGAGGATCCCACATGCCGCGGAGCAGCTGGGCCCGTGAGCCACGGCTGCTGAGCCTGCGCTTCTGGAGCCTGTGCCCCGCGACGGGAGGGGCCGCGATAGTGAAAGGCCCGCGCACCGCGATGAAGAGCGGTCCCCGCACCGCGATGAAGAGTGGCCCCCACTTGCCGCAACTGGAGAAAGCCCTCGCACGAACCAAAGACCCAGCACAGCCAAAAATAAAATAAAATAAATAAATAAATAAATAAATAAATAAATAAAAATTTAAAAAAAAAAAAAAATGGGCAGAAGGCCTCAATAGACATTTTTCCAAAGAGAACATACCAATGGCCAACAGGCATATGAAAAGATGCTCACCATTGCTAATCATCAGAGAAATGTAAATCAAAATCACAATGAGATATCACCTCACACCTGTCAGAATGCCTATCACCAAAAAGAACACAAATAACAAATGATGGCAAGGATGTGGAGAAAAAGGGAACCCTTGTGCACCATTGGTAGGAATGTAAATTGGTGCCGTCACTATGGAAAACATTATGGAGGTTCCTCAAAAAACTAAAAAATAGAACTACTATGTGATCCATCAATTCCACTCCTGGGTATATATCCTAAGAAAATGAAAACACTAATTCAAAAAGATACATGTACCCCAATGTTCACAGCAGCATCATTTACAATAGCCAAGATATGGACACAACCTAAGTGTCTTTTAACAGATAAATGGATAAAGAAGATGCAGTATAAAATATATATATATATATATATATATATATATATATATATATATATATATATACATACACACACACACACATATATATATATAGGAATACTACTCAGCCATAAAAAGAATGAAAGTTTGCAACAACATGGATGGACCTGGAGGGTGTTATGCTTAGTGAAATAAAGCAGAGACAGAAAGACAAATACTGTATGATATCACTTATATGTGGAATCTAAAAAATAAAACAAACTAGTGAATATAACAAAAAAGAGGCAGACTCACAAATACAGAGAATAAATCAGTGGTTACCAGTGGGGAGAGAGGGAGGGAGTGGCAAGATAGGGGTAGGGAATTAAAAGGTACAAACTATTAGGTATAAAATAAATAAGCTGCAAGGATATATTATACAGCACAGGGAATATAGCCAATATTTTATAATAACTATAAATGGAGTATAATCTATAAAAAATTTGAATCACTATATTGTATACCTGAAACTAATATAATATTGTAAATGAACTATGTCTCAATTTCTTTAAATGATAAACACTACTATAGGGAAAAACTGTATTACCTATACCCATGCCTGCTTTGCTATACTGCCTCACTTACATAGAAAAGAGCAAAATTGGAAGTATTTTGGTTGTTTGTGTGTTGTAGGAGGACAAAACAGTCCAGAGTCTGTCTTCCCCTTGTCCCCAGTGCAGAATTCCAAGACTGAAGAATCTGAGAAGTAATCTGTATTATACTAAACAGAGGCTTTAGAGACCAGGATTCAAACCCTACATCCATAACTTTCTGAGTGACCCAAACAAGCCACTTAATTTCTCTCAGTCTAATTTTACTCACATGTAAAATCAATATAAAAATATTTTCCTCACTGGGTTGTCAAAAGGATCAGATAAAATAATATAGGTAGTTTTAGTACATGGTTTCTTTTATAAACAATAAAGTATCTCACAAAAGTATTTATTATATTACTTACTGACAGTAAATAGATAGTATTTTGAAGAACAGTCTTAAAATTAAGAAAATTTAATAAACACTAGTATAATTTTGAAGGAATTTTAGGAGGTCATGAACATTCCACCAAAGCAGGAATACCCCTCTACATCTCTGTTTAAATTTTCCATTGATTTTATTTTATTAATTTATCCACTCATTTATTCATTTAATAAATATTTATTGAACAACCACTATATTTGATCCAACTGCATCAATGTTGGGTAGCCATTAATTGTTCCTAAGTTCTTTTGTATATTGAGAACAATTTCCCTATTACCTTAACCCCCTAAAACAACACAAAAATCTTATCCACTTCTATTCAACAAAACTCCAAACAGCTAACGGGTATGAGGTCAAACTTCCCTAGGTCTTGAATCACTATTCACATTAAATGTCCAAGTCTCTTTACTAGTCTAGACACTTTTGATAAATACTAATTTCACAACAGATCCTTTAAAATATGGTAACCCAATTAGAACACAATACTTCAAGATGCAACCAGACCAAGGCAAAGGTCTAATCATTTTATGCTATCTTTCATTTAAGTCTTAATAATAAATTTATTTAACAATACTCGTAATAATATTAACCTCTTTTGAACATTGCTTTGAGATTACTGCTATTACATTGATGCCATTTACAGCACTCTATCCTCAATTAATGCTGCTGTAAAAAAAGAAGTTACCTATGGAAATATGATGGGGGGTTAGGGATGGGATTTTCTCTTAAAGAATATTAGACAAGACTCAGATACAGGCCCACTGAAAATCTGTGATTCATTGTTTGTCCACCTTTAGCAATATTCCAACTCCTACCAAGAGTTTTGGAAATACTGCTTTATTTCACTTAGATAATAGGACTTTTATTTGAAAGCACTAGTATTTTTTAAAGTAAAATCCAAAAAGGAGGTTATTAATGTACTGTTTCTTAATATGTAGTAATATTAAAGCCACCGGGTTGAAGATTCATTTTTCAGTATAGCTCATCCATTCTATTGCCCACACTTTAATTCTCCTTCAAGCACTTAACCCACCGCAAAGAATTTTCCAATGACAGAGGCTGTTACCACCCTTTCTCAGCTTCATCACACTCTTGAATCCAAAAGAAGATATAAAGTTAAGAATGACATAGAAACATAATATAAGTTAGATAATAATATAAATATTGACTATTTAGAAAATAATGACTATGAGAATTCTAAAAGTTTAAATTTATGGGATGCATAAAGCTAGTTCTACAAACACATTCATGGCTAAAAGTGCTTCTATTAATTAATAAAAAAACGTTGAAAATAAAGTAGTCAACTTAGAAAATTAGGAGGTATCAGAAAATAGACAAAAGAAAAAGTAGAAGAAAAACAAAGAAGAGAGAGATAATAAAGGTAAAAGCAAGATTAAGTAGTTGGCATGCTGAAAAACAGCAGAACTGACAAGTAAACCTAAAAGCTGGATTCTTACTAGGGAGTAAGGGGGGAATGATAAATAGAAAAACCACTAGCAAGTAAAAATTGAGGAACAAAAGGGAGAGAACAGAAATATGCAAAATTTAAATAGAATATATAACAGCAAATAAATGGAAAACTTAAAATAAGCGATATTGTATTTTAAAACAATACTAATGTTTTTGAAAATCTCAGTGAAATATACAATATTCTAGGAAATTTTTTTCCTGGCAAAACTGACTTAAAGAGAAAAAGAAACTGTAAAAAAAAAAAAAAATTGTCTCCACAGAAAACTCTAAGCCTAGATGTTTTATGAATATATTCTTTCAGAATTTTAAGAAATAAGTGATTCCCACTTATTTTTTTCACCTGATGAACTCAATTGTTTATTTTTATTGATTATACTAAGATGAAATCGTCCTCTTTTTTTATTTAAGTATAGTTGATTTACATTGTTTGATTAATTTCTGATATACAGCAAAGTGATTCAGTTATCTGGCAGCAAATACATATCTGTCAATAATTACCTTAAATATCAATGGGCCAAATGCTCCAATCAAAAGACACAGAGTGGCAGATCGGATAAAAAAAAAAAAAAACCAAGAGCCTACAATATGTTGCCTTCAAGAGACCCACTTCAGGCAAAGGACACAAAAAGAATATAAAAAAAGATTCCCACTTATTAATAAGATGTTGTCTATTCAATAGTTTTACATAGCCTTCCTCCACAAAAAAGGAGGAAAAGCTTTCCAATTCCATGAACTCTGGCACTAAAATTTAACAAAGATAGTACAAATAAAGAAAACCACAAACTAATCTCATTTACAAATACAGATGCAAAAATAACTGTAATGTAAGCAAATAAAATTATGCAGTACATTAAAACAAGACTACACCATGACTAATTAGGGTTTATTTCATCAGTAAATTTGAAAAACAGAAACCAATAAGATATGCCATAAACTAAAATGCAATTTCTCATAGAAACTCCTAATAAAGTGGACTAGCATGATCTTTAATGATAAAAATCATTAAATCAACAGTCAATATAATACTTAATGGTGAAATATTAAAAACAATTCCATAAATTAAAAACTAAATAAAATACCTGCTATCACCTGTTATTATTTAATATTATCCTTGATATTCTAGGCAGTATATTAAAAGAAGGGGTGAAAAAAAAGGAACCAATAACTGCTAAAAAAGAGGAGAAAACATATCAGCTGAAATATGACTAGAGCTAATAAGTCTGACAAAAAGGGAAGTTATAAAATGAATAAGCAAAATTTACTAACACCCCCAAATATAGTAACAAAAATAGAGTAGTATGAAAAAATCTCATTCATAAGAGCAAGTAAAAATATTAAATATTATAAAGGAAACATCAAAGGAAATGTGCAGAATCTGTATATAAAAAACAAAACATTGTTGAGGGACATAAAAGAACTGAGTAAGTTATTTGGAATGGAAAGATTCAATGCTAAAAAGATTTGTTATCCCATAGTTTTATAATCTTTTTTAAAAAATCACTTTGCAATTTTAATTAACAACATATAAATCTAAGATAAACTTTAGAGAAGTATACAAACACCTTAAAGAATAATTATGAATGAGGTCTTGCAATACTTTCCAAAGATACCATAAAGCTACAGTGATTAATATAGCCTAGCACTGTAAAAGTTTAGGTAGAAAGATAAATGGAATAGAGCCAAAAACTGAGAAATGGCTCCAAATATGTAATCAGTATGTCATAAAAGATGTTATTTCAAGTCAGATGGGATAAGATGGGTTACTTAATAAATGATACAGAGATATTTGGTTAACTTGAGAAAAAAATTAAGTTATATCTCTGGTTGAAATTATACTCAAAATATATTCAAGATGAATCAAAGACTTAAGTGTATAAAAATATAGTCAAAGAATTGGAAGAAAATATAGTAGAATATTATATAATTTTAGACTGGGAGAAGCCTTTCTAAACAAACCCCAAACAGGAAAAAAAAAAAAAAAAAAAAGAGCATTAAAAAAGGGAGGCAAAGATTTAACAACAAAACCATAAAGTAAAGAAAATGACAAAATATACATATATGACAAAGGCTAATACCATTAAAATATACATTAAGAGCCTTAAAAACCATAAAAACTAGACAAATCCTTTAAAGGAAAAATGGGCAAACAACATAATAAACAGACAATTCACAAAGGAAGAGACAGTTAATACAAATAAATTCATGTAAAACTTTTCATTCTCAATAAAAATCAAAAGAATTCAAATTAACTCAGCAATAATATGTTATATTCCCTTATCAAACTGGCAAGAAATGTTTAAAATAATAATACTTGCTACTGAGGGCAAGGGAATACTTGCAGATACTGCTGGTGAGAGCACAGAACACTATATCTGAAGGGCAATGTGAATCAAAAGCCTTTTTTTAAAAAGAACACCTTCTTTGACCCAGTAATTTCACTTTTTAGAAATATATCGTAAGAAAATAACCACTAATTGACACGGAAAAGTATTAAAAAGTTACCCATGTTCAAGGTTTTCTTTATAATGACAAACAATAAAAACAACTTAAATATTGAATAAAAGACTCAGTTAAATTATAAGAACCTCACTTTATGCAATATTTTCTGCAAATAAGAATAATAGTTTAGAAGATGACCTAATCAGGGAAATTCACAATATATCATTAAGTGGGAAAAAAAGATTACAAATGAATAGTAAAAGGATGATTCCAATTTTAAGGGAAAAAAATTTTTATGCATAAATTAAAATGGAAAGGATATACACTATAATACAGGTAGAATGAAAGGGCAATTATATTTTCCTTTGGGTGTGTTTATATACTTTTTACAATAAATGTATATGAATTTTGTAATGAGGGAAAAATAATGAGATATATAAATACACACGCTTGAGATATACTGAACACTAATAACCCACTGCAGTATGTTTTTCTTTTCTTTTCTTTTAATTTATTTTTTGGCCGCACTGCGCAGCATGCAGCATCTTAGTTCCCCGACCAGGGATTGCACCGGTGCCCCCAGCAGTGGAAATGCGGAGCCCTAACCACTGGACTGCCAGGGAATTCCCCTAGTATGTTTTTCTTGGGAGATAGTATTTAGATCACCCTATAATTTCAGAATAATTATAACTAATTTTGGTGGCTAATAACTGATCTGATCTCACCTACAATAAAAATGTATGTTGAGTTTCAGCAGTGGCTGAATCAAACTATTTGAACACCACTTTAACTAAATTTTTTTCAATTTTTTATATTATTGGTATACTTTTTGTATAATGTTTATGGTGACAAAATATTAAGATGTTAAAAGAGACACTTATGTAGAGTAAATCAAAATGAAAAATTTAGTAAGAATCTTATCTTCTATGCCCATAAAACTGAGGGTAGCACACAAATGAAAGTTTACACTTCACATACAGAATCCAGAAAAGAAAAAGTTAAAGAATTTGAAAAGCCTAATTTTGCATGTTTCACTTTTGAGATTTATATATTTTGATTATATAAAACTAGTACAGTTTTTGCATTTTTAGAATCAAAAATAAAGATAGAAAGTGGGAGGGGGAAAGATAACCCAAAGCATAAAAACTCGATGCTGAATCATAACATAATAAAATGTTAGCTTCCACATTACTGAGAGAAAGCAAGACCCCCATCATTCACGCTGGCAAAAGCTTGCCTTTGCATAAACCATTTCTGTTCTCACTGTCATAAAACCAATGACTTTGGAAAGGGAAGAAAACACAGAATGACGTGCAAAGTAGCACACACCATGTTATTGCAGCTGGATGAAGAATATGTCACTAATGACTTTCTTTCTACCCGTCAGTTTTAAGTTGAGTTTCTCTTTTTTTTCCAAAATAGCAAATGGCCTTTATGAGTACAAAACAGAAGCAGTGAAATTCAAAATAATATCCAATTTCCACTTGATTTTGATACTGCATTAGTTAATAGAATGAGTTATTAATTATTTCTTGGAAAAGATATGACTCCCTTTTCTCTTCATTTGAGTTGAACATAACATGCCTGAACACTAAGCAATTTTCTGTAATAAATTCAAAATAAAATTTTCATCAGATAGCTATCGCCAAATGTTCATCTTAAATGAGGAATTATCCATGGGAATATTCACCTGAAGTCATTTGATAAATTCAGAAAACTAATGTAATTAAGTTCCCAAATTGTCAGGTCAAGTCAGAGTGATGACTGTCTAAGGGACAACTGAAAAAATTAATTAATGACAATGGATTCTATTCATGATACCAAAAGCTAATGATACAGCACTTCATCTCCATAAAGGAATCAACAAGAGAGAACTGGGCAAAAAGTATAGCTTCTTAACTGATAGGGCAGCTTAATTCTGTAATGGATTAGGACTGCCCACTTCTTAACATGTTTCAAAATAATAACGTCAATCACTTATCTTTAAAAATAAAGATGCTCATTCTCATCCGGGTTGGAGATCATGAAATGTTAAGTCCGGTGAAATCTGATTGAGATTAATCAACCTACAATCCTATGGGCAGTTAATAACAACCACAACTTTCCCTCATGAGGACTTTCTTAAGTGCCAGGCAGTTTTAAAAGCTTTACATATACTAATTCTCTAAATAAGCCTATGAAGTAGGTATTTTTATTATCCTCAGTTTAGATACAAGGAATTCAAAACATAGAAAGCTTCAGTGACTTGCCCAAAATCACTCATCTAGTAAGTGACAGAGCCAGGATTTGAACAGGTAAACAGGCCTCAGAATCCAGCTGTAAACCATAAACAGCACATTCTATAAACTCCTTTTTTACAGTTACTACAGCTGACCCTTTTTGATCAGAAGAAATTCAAATCAGTGATTTGGATTCATCAATTAAGCTATTATTATGATTTCAAAAGGAAGGATTAAAATTATCTTTAACTTAATTTGTTCATCTTTGACATAACCTTTTTTCTTTTTCATACTTTTTGTTCAGTAAACTAATGAAGCAGTTTATCCTGTAAGTTATATGTTTATAGACTAAAAAAAGAAAGGGCAAAACTTTCATTCTATAAACATTACAAAAGAATAAAGTTCAGGAACACACTATACATTTACCTTCTCAAATATAAACAAATATTAGAGGTAAGAATTTAATGTTAGGGCACAGAAGATAAGCAAATGTGTTGTGGAGCAAAATAATATTTCTACATTGATATGTTTGATATTTTGTATATTGTACCTTTAATTTCTCCAAGAAGTTCACTGGTATTTAATCTTTCCATTTTTTCCTTCCAATCTTTTGAAAGTAGTTTTTCCATGCAGGAGGAATCTATTAAAATAAAAAAGCAAGTATTAAAACTATTACACATGTATTTGGTAAGTATTAAAATATTACAAATACAGAAGGCTGTGGAGTTTATGGAGAAATTCTGTTATTCAAAAATGATTAAAGCTATTTTTTGTTGTTGCTGTTTTAACCCTAGGATACAGACAATTATATTCCATTATCTACTATAAAATACCACAACTAAAATTTTTTTTGCTGGAAGATTATTTAAATTATTCCCACAAAAAAAAAAGATAATGCTCAATAATCTTATCTTGGTATTATAACTATAGTTAATTAATATTCAGCCAGCATTTATCATTTCTTAGACCAACTGGACAGAACAAGGGGCTTTTTCGTACAAGCTTAAGTTTAGATATTATTCCTTTCAAACCAGGTGATGTTTTTTAAGTCCAAGCAAAATTCATGTGCTATTCAAGGAAGAATGATAAATCTTCAAAGGAGAAGAGACCAATCGACCTGTAACTACTTAGTCCTTAAAAAGAAATAAACATACGGCAACTTTTGTAAAATACTCATTTAGAGTAAAATGCAAAGAAAATAAAGTCATGATGTTTTCTGTCCCCCAGTAATGAAAACAGTTAAAACTTTTCTCTTATATAAAAAGAGATGCATGATCTTTTCAAGAAAATCCTTATTTAAACGCTACTTGAACTATTGCATTTCTAAATAGCATACTAGATTACACTTGTTTCTATTAATATTCATAAAGTTTACAGAAGTTTAAATTTTAGAATGTTCTGATAATTAGCAAATTTTTATCAATGAGTTATTTTTTTCTCTCTGTTCAGATGGATTCGCAACTGGAGCTACTGCTTACAACTATTTACGTGTATCTTTTAAGCCTCAAATCTTAACAAACAGGCCATGTTTCCAAAAGGGAAAGCAGATTTAAATACTCAATCCTTAGTGCAAAGAATACTCCCATTAAACTTTAACATTCCAAGTGTCAAAATTCTGATAACTCCTTTTTTAAATTATATTTAAAATAATTACTTCAATTCCAAATGCCTTTTCTCTCCCATATCAGTACCTATCTCTGTAGCATTTTCCCTTTCATTTTTTCTCCAACTTCTAAATCCTCCTTGAATTTTTCAGAATGACAGTAAGGTCAAGATGGATCTGAAGGGTTTTAGAAACTAGATAAGCTTTAAAAAGAAGACAGTGAGCCCCGGGTAAGAGATGAGAGGACTACGGCATGGTTAGAAAGTATTGGTGAAAACAATTAACGTTTGTTCGTGACATGATCAATCAATCAAGGAATGGACAGAATCCAGATCAGTATGTTGGGAAATGGCTGATGAAGAACAACCATATTAGCTCTCTATCACAGAAGCTAAAGTTCTTTCTAAATAGAAGTCAGCTTGATTCTATTAAGTGAAAGCTCCCTGCTCCTTCCCTTACTTCTTCCCTTCTTTCCTTTCCTCCTTCTTTCCTTCCAGTCTTTCCTATTAATTATTTTCTTAGGCTTCAACAAGTGACCTACCACTGTGATTAAAAACTGGATTCTGAGTGACCTGCCAATAGGGCCTATATGCATATGCGTATGTTCAGTTTGTATTTAATTTTCAAAATGTTCTCTTGTTACTTTTATTTTAAATTCAGAATCAAGGTGTATACTTTGTTCCATACATATTTTGTTTTTATGCTAAAGTCATAGAAAAGATAATACTAGGTTTGAGAGTTAAGAAGCAAAATCTTCAAAGCCATGCCTATCAGAGATTACTTTTTCTCAAATCAGGTTTAAATTTCTGGATATAACATTAGACCATGTATAAGAATAATCAACAAAATGTCTTCAACTTCCTGTCTTACTCAGTTTTGTTACTTTTTTTTAACCGTTTCATACATGTTATAACATTGTACTAAACTGATAATCACTGATATGAACGCTAAAGCATAACTTGTTTGGTTAAAATTTGAGTTGAGTGCACATATTATAATGGTCAAGACAAAATCTCAATTGACTAGTAATGATCCAAAATTCACAGCAAGTTCATAAACTAGGATTAGATACACACTAAATGTAAAACAGGCTAAAATATGTCTCTCATTTCTATTAATAGACCTGAAATCTTTCAGAGCTCCAGAAAAAGAATGCTGAAACTTCATGGGAGAAAAACAGAACTATATGGATAACAAGAATATACACTTCAAACATTTATCAAATAAGTCTGAAGACACAGCTTTACATAAAAACTAATCATTAATAAAATGGTTAATAAATTCAAAACATTTCACATTCCTATTAGAAAATTAATTCTTACCATAATGCTGAGTTAATCTAGCTATATGAGTTCCCATTTCAGTAGAAGACACTGAGGGGAAAAACATAAAGCAGGCTTTCCAAGTTTATATTTATAGCCCATGAAAATATTTAGTAACAATCACTGATTGCCTTTATCTACAGGACAATAAAAGTCACTACATACAACTTTATCAGCATTTAATCTCAATTCTAGGAGACTCCAGGAATATTCAAAACTGTGAGAAGGTCTCTTGAAAAACTGAGCTTTTTCACCTAATTATCTGTCTGCCAGACCTCTAAGGGCATACATACCACAATTAGTACTAAGCACATCCCATACTGTAATGTAAAACAAGTAAGGTGAGGGAAAAAGACCAGAAGATGCAGTACCAGAAGATGTACTAAATGCTACATAGGCAGAGGATACTACAGCCTCTACCAAGACGTTTCTGACTTGAAATGAGGAAATATATGCTAGATAAAGTTAAAAATGAAATTTATATTTTCAAATTTCCCACTCAAAACAATATCCAGGTAAGGGCAAAAATTAACGGCATTCATCCTCCTGTGCCACATACGTCAACTACATTAACAGGACACTAGCTTTACAGAGGCAATTCATCATATCAGACTTTGCCCCTCTCTATCATGCACAAATGCAAAAATCAAAGAGGTCAAGATAAGTAAAGAAGTCCAGTTTGGCTTATGTCCACGCAAAGAGTAAGCCCATGTTTCAATTCAGTACTTATGCAGGATTCCAAATGGAAAAAAAAAGAACTAAACATAACCTGGATATTCTTGGATAACTCTACACAGATAAATATGTTTTACATGATTGACTTGAAACATCTAATATAGTTATGGTAGTGCCACAGTCCTCAAAACAATGAAAAAATATACAGTATATTTTATTATCTGAGTTTGACTACTCAAATTTTAGTATTTTGACTGAGCTGTTTTCAGCTAAACAGGAGAGAAACTACATACCTTTTGGAAATTGAGATAAAGAAACACAACATTATAGTATCACAATATTATAGTGTGTGTCACCGTAATATGTACACATTAAAAATGAATGTAAGCCATAACACTTCAGTATAAAAGTGGAAAATGCCAAAATTAATTCCTCTTACTTTGAAAGAATTAGTGTCCATAAACCAATACATATTCAATGAAATATGAGTTTATTATATTTATCTTGTCTAATTTTTGTAAATAGTGTGATAAAAACAGGACTGTCAAAAATCGAGTTGCACTTCAGTTCTTGCTTATTTTTAATCAAGGATGTAACAGGTTCTGATATGTTATAAATTAATTCTCAGTTGCATAGCTTTTGTCTTTCCTTTTCCTTTGCAAATTTAAGTTTTTCCATTTCAATAACCTTTTTCTAAGGAAAAAAGGAAAGATATCATAATGGATTGCAAAGCAATGTTTCTGCTTCCTAAATACCTAGGTTTCAGGCCAGGTAAGTCAGGAATGCTTTATCGTGCTAATAATTAATTTTACAGTACAAGGGAAATTTGAAGTGAGAGTGTGTGAGATATTTATTTCCTAATCTATATGACGATATTTTAAGAACAATTTAAAATTATTCCTAGTTAAACAAAGCTGCAGCAGTGTTAACTACTATTCTGAGCAAAATAAAGGGTCAAAGCGAGTAAATAAAGAAATCATCATTAAAATTAAATCATGGGGGAACGGGAAAGGATAATGGGAAAAATTTTTTATCGTACTTTAAAACAATTTACCTGTGAGTAAAAACTTTTATCATTATTCCCTTTACCTCAAAGTGATAAAGTTAGAAATGCTGAAACATTAGAAACATGACATAGAAAATAACTTTAAAATACCTTAGTGAGAAACAACAATGACTGCTCCCCCTGTATACAGATCCTACTGTTTTATTAACCCTTTTAAGAAAATATTCAAGCAATCCCTTTTATTTTTACCACAGGAATCATAAATTTCAAAAGCAATAAATTTTTTATGTATCCAAACAATGATAACTTATTAAAAGTATCCTTGACCTTGGTTTACAACTAATTCTGACAATATATATTTATATCCCTGCTGATCATCAATCTCACATTTTTCATTAGGAAACAGAGATGCACATGCCAGTTACTGTACATTTTTCCACAGTGACGAGTGCTCCACAATACAGTGGGATAAAATTGGAGCTTGGAGAGCTTGAAGAGCACTCTTAAATTTTAATTAAAACCCTCCAAGCTCACTAAAAATAATTAGACACAAAAATGTGCCAGTTTTATTTTGAAGTCACTATAACGTACAAAGCACACTCCCTGACGACTGCTCATGCTCTCATTCTCTCTCTCCCTCTCTCCAATGAAACAACTGATTTTCCAAATACGAACAAGGCGGTATAAATAGAGGCTGTTTTCAATCCTGCTCTTCATGCTGGGAAGCTGACAGAAAAGACAGTAGAGTGGGTTTTTCAGACCACACCAAATGAACCTAGAATAACTTGCCTAACCAAGAGTTCGAATCACTGACAAACTCTAGATAAAATTCAGTCTTCAAGGAACACCACGGGTTATATCACTGATCTTTTTTGATCCAAAAGCCAAACCTTTAACCTCTTAAATGTTTTTGCTTTCTTAAAATATCTCATACAATGCTATATTCCATCCTATTTTTAGCCAAGCAGCAAGAGAAGGCATGCCTTTCCCATACAGCAGGGCAATGATATAAACATCAACACAGATGCTCTGCCAGGAAGAGCTGGACTTCTCAAGCACTTGATCATTAAGGAATGCACCAACTGTTTTGGATAATCTCGTGCCAGCTCCCCTTTTGCTCCACACTCCCCTCTGGGAGTGGCCAAACTTGTCCTGGTCTTAATTTTTCATTTTACTCCTCCATAGCCTCCCCCCATCCCCAAAAAGATGAGAAATGGCATTTATGCCTAGCAATGAAAAAGCAGGCTCACTTCCCCAAACAGACCAAAACTTTCAAACAATTAACCCTCCCCTCTTCTTTCAGATAAATTACTAAGTATAAAATGCAATCTGTTTCCTTTGTTTATTCAATATGAACAATTTGTAAATGACTCAAGGATAAAATTCAGAAAATGTTGTGCTAAATTAGAACCATTATAAACATGCTAATGACTCAATGCTTGAGTAAAACACGCATGATCGGTGTGAAGAAATAGATTTAGTTCCTGTGAAATTCTGTTGTGCTGCTTTAAAACGATTTGGTCATTAAATCAGATATATTCCTTCCAGGAAAAATGTTAATTCCACAACCACTTTACTAGATAATATACTGTGAGTGTCTCTGTGTGTGTGTGTCAATGGGAGCTATTGAAAATGTCATTAGAACTGTTAGATGCAAGATTTTGACATGTTCATGAGGGAGAGGAAACCCCACATTTGAAAGCTGCCGGAAATACACATACAGACATCATCACACAGGGTGCAATATTCTCTCTTTGCACTGTTTTGATCTACCAAAGTCTGATAATTTTTTATAGGGACCCCTTAAAACTGGCACTTAACATACATTCATGGAAGTCACATTGTTCTATATGTACAGGTAAGAGGTATATCTCTTTCATCTGCTTTCCAAAGCTGCTTAACACCTAAAACAATATCAGAAGGATCATTCAAAACCAAATTCCTCTCCCATATCTATCAAAGTACAACTGCTACCAATGCCAATATAGAAAAAGAGGGAAATATCCAGCAGGTAAATCCTGCTGTAGCTGAGGCTTCAATGATCACTAAGACCAAAACCCCATTTCAGAAATGAGGAAACAGAGTCAAGATAAGGAAGTCACTTGCCTTGCCCAAGGCCAAACAGTTGGTGACAGAGCCCTGACTCGAGTTCAGTGCTGGTTTTACTGAAATGACTATTTAAATCATTATTTGAACATCAGTTTTAGTCTCTACGATGCAGCATTCAATAATAGAAAATGAATAATTACATCTATTATTAATTGCTTCAGATATGAAGTGAAGTACTCTAGTTCTTTAGAGAAGGGTGCTAAAAATTCGAGGTATTGCAGTGAAAGTAAATAGTGTTCAACAGCCAATTCTCCCATACATACTCCATCACTCTGGTCTTCCTGTTCCTCCATATTTCATTTTCCATAATGCCTTATCTTTTTTGAACTAAGAGCTTTCTTTTCCTGAAGTCATCCACTGAGGAATAGCTAAGATGCTGCTTCAAAATACTCTTGAACTCGAAAAGTAATTCCTTCCAAATTATATTTTATTTCATGTACAAGAAGTAAGTGTGCAGCCTGACACTATTTTCTGCTGCTCCATTGACAAAGGCTAAGGTATTCAAACCATATGACATGGGACACTGCTCTTTGGGTTCTACAAATGTTTGACTTCATTTTTACTCTTTCATATACATATTTAACTGCTTTTTAAAAACTTTATAGAACTGTGGAAACAATAATTTTTGTGTGCCCACTGTGTCCTATACTCCTTCTTTTGATTTCTTTGGGGAAATAGTGCTGAATGCCACTCTTGTCCTGATGGAGTTGTCAATCACAGGGCTTTGCCGTCTGCTTCCTACTGCTCCTCCCAGCCACTCAGAGAAATTTGACCCAGTCAGAATTCTCTCCTGGAACTATCTGGAAAGGCTCTCTTATGCTCAAGTTGAAAGCTATAAGCATGTGGGCCTGGGATCAATCGTCATGGCCATTCTCCCTGGCACATAAGAATGAATGAAGCCAAAAATACTAAGAAAAGTAGAGAGGAGCAGATAGGAAAAGATAGAGGGAAAAAACAATCTTTACATCATGTTAGCATACTTACATCCCCAAAGAGCTAAAGCCAAATTCTGCTCCTGGGATTCTTGATAATGTAAGCCAATATATTCCTGTTTTTGCTTACACTATTTGAGTTGGGTTTCTGCCAGTTGTAACTTACCAAAAAAAACTAAACAACAAGAAAACTGTAACAAAAACTGTCATACACATTCAAATGTGTTATGTTTCAAAGTTTAACACACTGAAAATCACCAATGCATTAACTTGTACTACCAGAGTAAAACATTTATTACGCAAACCTTGAAATAAACCTCTTGCTATATTGAAAGATATGCAACAATGTTAAGGTAAAATACTATAGGACTGATATTTACAATTATTTAGTTATCTGAATTAGGATTTTCTGAACATGATGCAACCAAAAGAAAATACAGCAGAAATAAGGTAGAAGCTTAAGGTCATTAAAAACAATAACAACAACTCCCATCTAAGATCAACAAGCCCCGATTTCAGTTTCGTGTTCATCAAAACAGCTTCACTGTTCTGGTCAGTTGACTTTATATTTAAAATTATAAAATAAAATTACACAATAAGATTTTACTGATAAAATATCCCTTCTTATATGTTTTATTTATGTATTGGCAATCCATAAGAGATCAATTTAAGATAAGGTTATACTCAAGTTGGTTTTAAGGGTCCTCCATAATCTGGCCCTAGTGATTCATCTCCTATTATTTTTGCTACCTGAAACTCTTCATTCTGTTCAAATGAATTCACCAAACATACCTCCCTCTTCTGTACATGTCTTGTGTTTTTTCACTTCCACACCTTTGATCATGACATCCTCCTGATACTAATGTCTCCCCACTTCTTAATGCTTATGAAAAACCTTCCTATTCTGTGCTGCCTGCATTAAATACCACCTCCTCAATTATGCCTTGATTTACCACTTGAAGCATAAATTCTCATCCTCTGAAAAGCAAAGTAGCACTTGCTGAGCACATATTATCTCTCAGGCACTGTATTTTTTACATTTTTTTCATGTATCAACTCATTAACTCAATTTCGTAACGCTTTCTTCTACATCTACCACTGCTATTACTTATCAATTTTACCACCATATGACTAGATATATGGTCAAGTTCATACTATATTACCTAACTAAATATTAAGTTCCTTGATGGTCAGGGAATGTTTCCAATACCACTTTGTGTTCTTCCATATTACTTAAGCTCTGCACATAGTAAGTACTAAAACAAATTCTTTAATATACTAAAGAAGATCACTTTGTGTGTGTTAAGGAGTGACAGAACTACTTTTTTATTAACTATATTGATAAATAATTTAATATATATCATATAATAAATGCACCCATCTTAAATATGTATTTGATCAATTTTGTCAAATTACACATTCATGTAGCTGCCACCACAAAGAAAATAAAGAATATTTCCAAAAAGTTATTGTATGCTCCCTTTCAGTCATTTATCCATAATCCTAACCCAGGCAACCACCAATCTGACTTCCATTGCTACAGAATAATTTTGCCTACTCTTGAATTTTATAAAATTGAAAGTATACAGTATGTAATTTTGGGATATGAATCCTTCCAAATAGCATAAAATTTTCGAGATTCAATCATGTTGCAGGATGTATTAGTACTTTGGTCGTTTTTGTTAATGGGTAGATTTCCATTGTATAAATACACCACAAATTGTTTATCCATTCATCTGTTTTTGGACATGCGGTTTTCTCCCACTTTTGGGCTATTATGAAAATTCATTCATAAGTCTTTTTATAAATATACATCTCTTTTTTCCCTCTAAAAATGGAATTTCTTCTAAACGTGGGGTCGTTATAGGCCTGACTTTATAAGAAACTGCCAAAAAGTTTTCCAAAGGGGCTGTATCATTTTACACTTCCACCAACAATGCAGAAGAGATCTAGTTGCTTTATACCCTCATGAACACTTCTTAGCGTTACTACTTTAATTTTAGTCATTCTAGTGAGTGTATAGTGGTATCTCAGTGTGGTTTTAACTTACATTTACATTTCCTCAATGACTAAAGAATAAAATAGACTTTCATGTGCTTATTGACTGTGTGCATATCTACTTTTGTGAAGTGTTGTTCAAATATTTTACCTATTTTTATATTTAATCATTTCTTTTTCTTAGTGAGTTTTAAGTTATTTATATTTATATATGCTTTATAAATTACATATTTATACAATTATATATATAATATATATAATTTATTATATATTACATATACATAAGTTATTTATGAATATAAACAGGTACATATCTTTCATATATTTATATGTATTGTGAATATTTTTACCTAGTCTGCAGTATGCCTCTTTATTTTCACAATGTATCTTTTGAGGATCCATTGTTTCTTAATTTGATATTATCCAATTATCAAGGTTTTTTCTTTATGATTAGTGTTTTCATCTAAGAAATCTTTACCTACACCAAGATCACAAAGTATTCTATATTTTCTTCTAGAAGCTTTATGTTTTACTTTTATTTTAGATCTGTGATCCATTCTGTTATTTCGTGTGCATAGGTCTATTTCTGGATTCTCTGTTCTGTTTTACTAATCAATTCATTATCCTTATACCAATACCAAACTGTTTTGATTACTGAGCTTTACAGTAAGTCTTGGAATCGCATAGAATTAGTCCTCCATGTTTGTTCTTCTATTTCAAATTTGTTTTGGCTATCCTTGCTCCTTTGCATTTCCATTTGAATTTTAGAATCAGCTTGTCCGCCTCCTCCCAAAAAAACACCTTGGATTTTATTGGATTTGCCTTGAATCTACAGGGCACTTTCATCCTTTATTACTTTTAATATAAATATTGAAAGCTATGAATTTCCCTCAAAGTACTGTTTTAATTTTATCCCACATATTTTGTTAGGTTATGTTTTCATTATCATTCAGTTTAATATATTTTACAATTTTCCTTGTTCTTTGTTATATGGTTTAGTTATATGTATGTGGTTTAGTTGCCAAACATTTGGGATTTTTAAAATTTTCCTTTTGTTATCTATTTGTAATTTATTTCCATTGAGAACAAGAAATATACTCTACATAATTTCAGTCCTTTTATGTTTATTCAGACTTGTTTTATGGCCTAGCATATGCTTTATCTAGTGAGATTTGCATACACACTTGAAAAGAATAACTATTCTGCAGGGTTTTTTTGTTTTGTTTTATTTATTTATTTATTTATTTGGCTGTGTTGGGTCTTTGTTTCTGTGCGAGGGCTTTCTCTAGTTGTGGCAAGCGGGGGCCACTCTTTATCGCGGTGCGCAGGCCTCTCACTATCATGGCCTCTCTTGTTGCGGGGCACAAGCTCCAGACGCGCAGGCTCAGTAGTTGTGGCTCACGGGCCTAGTTGCTCCATGGCATATGGGATCTTCCCAGACCAGGGCTCGAACCCGTGTCCCCTGCATTAGCAGGCAGATTCTCAACCACTGCACCACCAGGGAAGCCCCCTATTCTGCAGTTTTTGAGTGTAGTACTCTATCAGTGTCAATTAGGTCAAATTGCTGGATAATGTTGTTCAGGTCTTCTATATTCTTATGGATTTTCTGTCTTTTTTTTTTTTTTTCAAATTCTGAAAGAGGAGTATTGAAATCTCCAACAATAATTAGGTGGGAGACTTGTCTTTTTTTTCTTTCAGTCTGTCAACTTTTGCTTCATGTATTTTGAGCCTCTGTTTTTAAATGCATATACATTTAGAAACGTTATGTCTTCTTGATGACCTAGCTCTTTAATCGTTATGAAATATCTTTCTGATCTCTGGTAATATTCCTTTTTCTGCAGTCTACTTTTATATTAATATAACCACTTCAGCTTTCTTATCATTAGTGTTTGCATGGTGTATCTTCACCCATCCTTTTACTTCAAACCTATCTACATCTTTATATTTACTGTGTTTCTTGTAGTCAGTATATTAATTGATTCTTGTTTTTTAATCCAATTTGATAATTCCTACCTTTCAAAGTTAGTACAATTAGTCCATTTACATTTAATGTAATTATTGTTAGTAGAGTTCAAGTCTACCATTTTGCTATTTTTTCTATATTTTTCATCTGTACTTTGTTCCTTTTATCCTATTTCCTTGTCTTTTAATTAATTCAACTTTTTGGAATTAATTTATCTCCTCTATTGGTTTATCAGTCACACCTCTTTATTTCATTATCTTATTGGTTGGTCAAGAATTTATAATATGTATCTTTAACTTACAACAGTCTATCATCAAGTAATATACCATTTCAGATACAATGTAAGAAACTTAAAAATGCTCCATCTTTTGTGCCATTGTTGTCATACATACTACTTTTACATGTTTTAAACTCCATAATACATTGTTACTGTTCTTGCTATAGAGCAAATTATAGCTAAATTATTAGAAACTATTAGAAAATGCCTTCAGATTTACCATTTTAAGTACTCTTCATTTCTTTTTAAAAACCTAAGTTTTCATCTAGAATTATTTTCCTTTAGCCTGACAAAATTTCATTAAAATTTTCCATAGAGAAAACTTGCTGGCAGTAAATTTTCCAAACTTTGTTTGTCTGAAATGCCTGTATTTCACCTTCAGGTAAAATTCAGGTGAATATTCAGGTGAAGAATATTTTTAATAAATATAGAATTCAAGGTTATTTTTTTTTTCTTTTAGGACTCCAAAAGACACCACTGCAATGTCTCTGACTTGTATTTTTTCTGATGTGAAGTCAGAGATAATTTCTATCTTTGTCCCACTGTAAACAATGTATCTTTGGCCACTTTTAAGATTCTCTTTCATTAGTTTTCACCAATTTTATTTTGGTGTCCTTTGATATACATTTTTCTTTGTGTTTATCCTTCTTGGACCTAGAGATTTATATTTTTGACAAATCTGGAATTTTTTCAGCCATTTTGTCTTAAATATATATATATATATATATATATATATATAAATCTGGTCTATCCTCTCTAGGTACTCTAATTGCACATGATACACCATTAGTTCTTAAAAGCTATGAGGCTCTGTTTATTTATTTATTTTTCCCTGCCTTTTTTCTCTCTGTGCTCCAGTCTGGATGGTTTCTATTACCCTGTCTTTAGTTTAACTAATCTTTTAATGTACAGCTAATTATTTGTATTTAAATTCTTCAAGTATTTTTTTTTAATTTTCAGATATTGTATTTTTCACTTATTGGATTTCTAAATTTTTTATTTTATTGTTTCCATTTCTCTCTTCAATATGTTCATATTTTCCTTCAATCCTTGAGTATATCTATATGGTAATTTTAAAGTCATTATCTGCTAATTCTAATATTATCTGTGTAATTTCTTAGTCTCTTTCTATTGACTGATTTTTGCTTCTTCATATGTCTAGTATTTTATTGTATATTGGGCAACAAGTATATTATATTGCTGAGTGTTTCGAATTTGTTCTTTTCCTTTAAATAGTATGAATTTTCTTCTGGTGGGTATTCATTTACTCACAGATCATCTGATCATTTTGAGGTTTCTTTTTAAGCTTTGTTATGGTGGGGATAGAGTACCATTTACTCTAGGGCTAATTTATCCTTATTCCAAAGATACAGCTTTTCTGGGTCTCCACTGAATGCCCTGGGTGTTTAATGAAGACATTGCACTGGAGAAAGTTGAAACTTAAATGTATCCCTATAATGTATGAACCATGATAGTTTTGCAGTTTACTAGTTTTCCTCTTCCAGGTAGTTGTTCTTTGCCAAGCTTCTTGTAGTCATACTCTATTCATGTATTGGGTTGGCCAAAAAGTTCATTCGGGTTTTCCATAAGAGCTTACGGAAAAACCCAAAAGAACTTTTTGGCCAACCCAATAGTATTAGTATTCAGCAAAAACTCAAGAGGACTCCTGACAAGACTTGTGGAGTTCTTTCTCTGTACAGCTTTCTTCACTCTCAGCATCCCCCCTGCAAATTACAGCCACTACAGTTTCCCCAAACTCTGACCCCTGATTGTTCAGGTCAGTGAGGTTGCCTTATAGTACTTGGGTTGGCTCTCCTTGCATCAGGGTCTGCTAAATGCCACCAGGTAGAAAGCCAGGATAATTAGGGCTCAGTTTGTTTTCCTTCCCTCATAGATTATAGTCTCCTGCTTCCTGCTTTCTAACTTCTTAAAACAGTTGCTACATATAGCTGATCAAGATCTCTTGTTTATATTAGTAGATTGAGTCTACTACCACTTACACATTTATGGCAGAAGCACAACTACAATATACTTTTCAAAATAATGTTATCACAGAAAATCATTCTCTACCAGTTCCTTTTTTAATACTTTAGGGGTTTTTCCATTAATTTCATATTAGTATTTTGGCTTTTTATAGGGGCATGGGGCAACTAATCTTCATAAAGGATTTTGAATGTCAGGGTTTTTTTTTTAACATCTTTATTGGAGTATAATTGCTTTACAATGTTGTGTTAGTTTCTGCTGTATCACAAAGTGAATCAGCTATAGGTATACATATGCCCCCATATCCCCTCCCTCTTGCGCTTCCCTCCCACCCTCCCTATCCCACCCCTCTAGGTGGTCAAAAAGCATCGAGCTGATCTCCCTGTGCTAAGCAGCTGCTTCCCACTAGCTATCTATTTTACATTTGGTAGTGTATATATGTAAATGCCACTCTCTCACATTGTCCCACCTTACCCTTCCCCCTCCCCATGTCCTCAAGTCTATTCTCTACAACTGTGTCTTTATTCCTGTCCTGCCCCTAGGTTCATCAAAACCATTTATTTTTTCGGTTCCATATATATGTGTTAGCATACGGTATTTGTTTTACTCTTTCTGACTTACTTCACTCTGTATGACACACTCTAGGTCCATCCACCTCACTACAAATAACTCAATTTCCTTTCTTTCTATGGCTGAGTAATAGTCCATTGTATATATGTGCCACATCTTCTTTATCCATTCATCTGTCGATGGACACTTAGGTTGCTTCCATGTCCTGGCTATTGTAAATAGTGTTGCAATGGACATTGGGGTGCATGTCTCTTTTTGAATTCTGGTTTTCTAGGGTATATGCCCACTAGGGGGATTGTTGGGTCGTATAGTAGTCCTATTTTTAGTTTTTTAAGGAACCTCTATACTGTTCTCCATAGTGACTGTATCAATTTACATTTCTACCCACAGTGCAAGAGGGTTCCCTTTTCTCCACACCCTCTCCAGCATTTACTGTTTATAGATTTTTTGATGATGGCCATTCTGACTGGTGTGAGGTGATACCTCATTGTAGTTCTGATTTGCATTTCTCTAATGATTAGTGACGTTCAGCATCCTTTCATGTGTTTCTTGGCAATCTGTATGTCTTCTTCGGAGAAAGTCTATTCAGGTCTTCCGCCCATTTTTTGATTGGCTTGTTTCTTTTTTGTTTTGATATTGAGCTGCGTGAGCTGTTTGTATATTCTGGAGATTAAACCTTTGTCAGTTGCTTCGTTTGCAAATATTTTCTCCCATTCTGAGGGTTGTTTTCTCATCTTGTTTATGGTTTCCTTTGCTGTGCAAAAGCTTTTGAGTTTCATTAGGTCCCATTTGTTTATTTTTGTTTTTATTTCCATTTCTCTAGGAGGTGGGTCAAAAAGGATCTTGCTGTGATTTAGGTCATGGAGTGTTCTGCCTATGTTTTCCTCTAAGAGTCTTATAGTGTCTGGCCTTATATTTAGGTCTTTAATCCATTCTGAGTTTACTTTTGTGTATGGTGTTAGGAAGTGTTCTAATTTCATTCTTTTACATGTACCTGTCCAGTTTTCCCAGCACCACT
Organism: Balaenoptera acutorostrata; assembly: GCF_949987535.1. NCBI lineage: Eukaryota > Metazoa > Chordata > Mammalia > Artiodactyla > Balaenopteridae > Balaenoptera > Balaenoptera acutorostrata. Next base: position 41,142,937 of record NC_080072.1, on the reverse strand, counting down.
TATTGAAGAGGCTGTCTTCTCTCCATTGCATATTCTTGCCTTCTTTATCAAAGATAACGTGACCATAGGTGCGTGGGTTTATCTCTGGTCTTTCTATCCTGTTCCATTGATCTGTATTTCTGTTTTTGTGCCAGTATCTCCAGTTCTGTTTTTCTTTCTCAAGATTGCTTTGGCTATTCGGGGTCTTTTCTGTTTCCATACAAATTGTGAAATTTTTTGCTCTAGTTCTGTGAAAAATGCCATTGGTAGTTTGATAGGGACTGTACTGAATTTGTAGATTGCTTTGGGTAGTATAGTCATTTTCACATTGTTGATTCTTCCAATGCAAGAACATGGTATACCTCTCCATCTGTTTCTATCGTCTTTAATTTCTTTCATCAGTGTCTTAGAGTATTCTGCATACAGGTCTTTTGTCTCCTTAGGTAGGTTTATTCCTAGGTATTTTATTCTTTTTGTTGCAATGGTCAATGTGTTTCCTTAATTTCTCTTTCAGATCCTTCAGCGTTAGTGTATAGGAGTGCAAGAGATTTCTGTGCATTAATTTTGTATCCTGCTACTTTGCCAGATTCATTGATTAGTGCTAGTAGTTTTCTGGTAGCACCTTTAGGATTCTCTACGTATAGTATCATGTCATCTGCAAATAGTGACAGTTTTACTTCTTCTTTTCCAGTTTGAATTCCTTTTATTTCTTTTTCTTCTCTGATTGCTGTGGCTAAAACCTCCAAAACTATGTTGAATAATAGTGGTGAGAGTGGGAAACCTTGTTTTGTTCCTGATCTTAGAGGAAATGGTTTCAGTTTTTCACCATTGAGAATGATGTTGGCTGTGGGTTTGTCATATATGGCCTTTATTATGTTGAGGTAGGTTCCCTCTATGCCCACTTTCTGGAGAATTTTTATCATAAATGGGTGTTGAATTTGTCAAAAGCTTTTTCTGCATCTATTGAGACGATTATATGGTTTTTATCCTTCAATTTGTTAATATGGTGTATCATATTGATTGATTTGTGTATATTGAAGAATCCTTGCATTCCTGGGATAAACCCCACTTGATCATGGTGTATGATCCTTTTAATGTGCTGTTGGATTCTGTTTGCTAGTATTTTGTTGAGGATTTTTGCATCTATGTTCATCAGTGATATTGGCCTTTAGTTTTCTTTCTTTGTGACATCTTTGTCTGGTTTTGGTATCAGGGTGATGGTGGCCTCATAGAATGAGTTTGGGAGTGTTCCTCCCTCTGCTATATTTTGGAAGAGTTTGAGAAGGATAGGTGTTAGCTCTTCTCTAAATGTTTGATAGAATTCGCCTGTGAAGCCATCTGGTCTTGGGCTTTGGTTTGTTGGAGGATTTTTAGTCACAGTCTCAATTTCAGTGCTTGTGATTGGTCTGTTCATATTTTCTATTTCTTCCTGGTTCAGCCTTGGAAGGTTGTGCTTTTCTAAGAATTTGTCCATTTTTTCCAGGTTGTCCATTTTATTGGCACAGAGTTGCTCGTAGTAATCTCTCATGATCTTTTGTATTTCTGCAATGTCAGTTGTTACTTCTCCTTTTTCATTTCTAATTCTGTTGATTTGAGTCTTCTTCCTTTTTTTCTTGATGAGTCTGGCTAATGGTTTATCCATTTTGTTTATCTTCTCAAAGAACCAGCTTTTAGTTTTATTGATCTTTGCTATTGTTTCCTTCATTTCTTTTTCATTTATTTCTGATCTGATCTTTATGATTTCTTTCCTTCTGCCAACTTTGGGGGTATTTTTTTGTTCTTCTTTCTCTAATTGCTTTAGGTGTAAGGTTAGGTTGTTTATTTGAGATGTTTCTTGTTTCTTGAGGTAGGATTGTATTGCTATAAACTTCCCTCTTAGAACTGCTTTTGCTGCATCTCATAGGTTTTGGGTCGTCGTGTTTTCATTGTCATTTGTTTCTAGCTATTTTTTAATTTCCTCTTTGATTACTTCAGTGATCTCTTGGTTATTTAGTAGAGATTGTTTAGCCTCCATGTGTTTGCATTTTTTTACAGTTTTTTTCCTGTAATTGATATCTAGTCTCATACCGCTGTGGTCAGAAAAGATACTTGATATGATTTCAATTTTCTTAAATTTACTGAGGCTTGATTTGTGACCCAAAATATGATCTATCCTGGAGAATGTTCCATGAGCCCTTGAGAAGAAAGCGTATTCTGTTCTTTCTGGATGGAATGTCCTATAAATATCAGTTAAGTCCATCTTGTCTACTGTGTCATTTAAAGCTTCTGTTTCCTTATTTATTTTCATTTTGGTGATCTGTACTTTGGTGAAAGTGGGGTGTTAAAGTCCCCTACTATGATTGTGTTACTGTCTATTTCCCCTTTTATGGCTGTTAGAATTTGCCTTATGTATTGAGGTGCTCCTATGTTGGGTGCATAAGTATTTACAATTGTCATATCTTCTTCTTGGATTGATACCTTGATCATTATGTAGTGTCCTTCTTTGTCTCTTGTAATAGTCTTTATTTTAAAGTCTATTTTGTCTGATATGAGAATTGCTACTCCAGCTTTCTTTTGATTTCCATTTGCATGGAATATCTTTTTCCATCCCCTCACTGTCAGTCTGTATGGGTCCCTATGTCCGAAGTGGGTCTCTTGTAGACAGCATGTATACGGGTCTTATTTTTGTATCCATTCAGCCAGTCTATGTCTTTTGGTTGGAGCATTTAATCCATTTACATTTAAGGTACTTAACAATATGTATGTTCCTATTACCATTTTCTTAATTGTTTTGGGTTTGTTTTTGTAGGTCTTTTCCTTCTCTTGTGTTTCCTACCTAGAGAAGTTCCTTTAGCATTTGTTGTACAGCTCGTTTGGTGGTGTTGAATTCTCTTAACTTTTGCTTGTCTCTAAAGCTTTTGATTTCTCCTTCGAATCTGAATGAGATCCTTGCTGGGTAGAGCAATCTTGGTTGTAGGTTTCTCCCTTTCATCACTTTAAATGTGTCCTGCCACTCCCTTCTGGCTTGCAGTGTTTCTGCTGAAAGATCAGCTGTTAACATTATGGGGATTCCCTTGTATGTTATTTGTTGCTTTTCCCTTGCTGCTTTTAATATTTTTTCTCTGTATTTAATTTTTGATAGTTTGATTAATATGTGTCTTGTCGTGTTTCTCCTTGGATTTATCCTGTATGGGATTCTCTGTGCCTCCTGGACTTGATTGACTATTTCTTTTCCCATGTAAGGGAAGTTTTCAACTATAATCTCTTCAAATATTTTGTCAGACCCTTTCTTTTTTTCTTCTTCCTCTGGGACCTCTATAATTCGAATGTTGGTGTGTTTAATGTTGTCCCAGAGGTCTCTGAGACTGTTTAATACTTAATACTTTTATTCTTAATACTTTTTATTCTTTTTTCTTTGTTCTGCTCTGTGGCAGTTATTTCCACTATTTTATCTTCCAGGTCACTTATCCATTCTTCTGCCTCAGTTATCCTGCTATTGATTCCTTCTAGAGAAGTTTTAATTTCATTTATTGTGTTGTTCATCATTGTTTGTTTGCTCTTTAGTTCTTCTACATCCTTGTTAATAGTTCCTTGTATTTTGTCCATTCTGTTTGCAAGATTTTGGATCATCTTTACTATCATTACTCTGAATTCTTTTTCAGGTAGACTGCCTATTTCCTCTTCATTTGTTTGGGCTGGTGGGTTTTTACCTTGCTCCTTTATCTGCTGTGTATTTCTCTGTCTTCTCATTTTGCTTAACTTACTGTTTGGGGTCTCCTTTTCACAGGCTGCAGGTTCATAGTTCCCATTGTTTTTGGTGTCTGCCCCCAGTGGGTAAGGTTGTTTCAGTGGGTTTTGTAGGCTTCCTGGTGGAGAGGACTGGTGCCTGTGTTCTGGTGGATGAGGCTGGATCTTGTCTTTCTGGTGGACAGGAACCCATCCGGTGGTGTGTTTTGGGGTGTCTGTGAACTTATTATGAGTTTAAGCAGCCTCTCTGCTAATGGCTGGGGTTGTGTTCCTGTCTTTCTAGTTGTTCGGCATGGGCTGTCCAGCACTGGAGCTTGCTGGTCCTTAAGTGGAGCTGGGTCTTAGTGTTGAAACGGAGATATCTGGGAGAGCTCTCGCCGACTGATATTATGTGGGGCCAGGAGGTCTCTGGTGGTCCAATGTCCTGAACTTGGCTCTCTCACCTCGGAGGCTCAGGTCTGACACCAGCTGAAGCACCAAGACCCTGTCAGCCACACGGCACTCTTGTTTCCAACAGACCCTGCAGGCAGAGACCCAGGAGACTGACTGATGTGGTAGGAATTCTCACCTCTGCTGGCTTCTGTCAGGTGTCCCAGCATCTCTTACTGCAACAGCTTTGGGACAAGTAGTGTCCAGCCAGTAAAGTTGCATCCCACTCTCATCCCAGCTGTTGGGTAGGAAGAAATTGCCCACTACCCTTCTAGCTTCTTCTGGCTGGTCAAAATGGCTGAAACTCTCACCTTAAACACCATCTTCTACTAAAGACAAAAGAGGGTGTCATAGATTTTTATAAGGCATAATAGTAAGCCATGACATCTCTCTTTTAGAGTAAGAGAATATTAAAGCTAAAAAAGCTACTGGAAAATTTACTGGTCAACACCCCCATGCTATAAACAGAGAAACTGAAGCCTAGATAAGGAAAGTGATTTATTTAAGATCATATTTTGTGACACAAACCTAAAACACAGGTGTCCCAGAGCCCACTCTGCTGACAGTGAACACAAAGAGAACTCTCTTAAATTCTATCTCAATGTAGCATGCTTATCATAGTTTCAAAGATATACACAAGTAGCTGATGAGTGCTTTGAGCCCTTAACTACTCCCTGCAAAGCAGTATAATCAAGCAGTTCAAAACGGAAAGCTGGATAACCACTAAAAGAATCATAAAAGACCGAGTATCAATAAGGTCCTAGAGAAGGAAAAATAAAATAATAAAAAAATACATGATTAATAAATAAGACAAAAACTGAGAAATAAAGAAACAAAAACTAGATGGACAGGGAAAACAAAAAATACATTAAAAATGGTAGACTTAAAATGAAATATCAGGAATTATATTAATATAAATGGGCTAAATATGACAAATTTTTAAAAGATAGTCAAAGTGGGATGAAAATCAGAACCCAACTTTAGGTTGTTTATAACAGAGAAACATTAAATATAGGACACAAAAAGATTAAATGTAAATAGATAAAAAGGGGTATATCATACAAACACTAGCAAAAAAAAAAAAAAGCTGGTATAGATATACTAATATCAGATAAATATACTTTAAGGCAAGCCATATCAATAGAGATAAGGAAGGACACTGACTAATGATAAAAGGATCATTCTAACAATCCTAAAACTAGTAAAATCAATAAGATAAACCAAAGCATATCTCCATAAAATATTAGGCATATCCCCAATCATAGTTGAGATTTTAACATAGCTCCCTCAGTAGAATAAGAGAAAAATCAACAAAAATACAGAATAAGCAATATGATCAACTTACATTAACTAATTGACATATATCAAACTCTACCCCCCAATAACTGTATAATATACATTCTGTTCAAGTGCACATGGAAATTACTCAAATAGACCACATGTTGAGGGATAAAGCAAGTCTAAGCAAATTTCAAAAACTGAAATCATGGAGAGTATAATTTCTGACCACAATGGAATCAAAATAGAAATAGGTAATAGGAAGATAACTAGAAAATCACCAAATCAGGATTTAAACAACACACTTAACTAATCTATGGCACAAAAAATTAATCACAATGAATATTAGATAATATTTTGAACGGAATTATAATGAAAATCTGACATCTGAAAATTTTTATGTCAGATAATGCAGTTATTAAAACTTAAAATGCAAATGTTACAAAAGCAGAAAGGTTGAAAATAAATTACCTAAGCTCCATCTTAATCTAGAAGAAGTACACCAAATAAACCCCCAGACAGGGATGATGAAAAAATATCTGAAAGCATAAGTCAATGAAATAGACAACTGTAGTAAAATAGAGAACAAAATAAAACTAAAAGATGATTCTTTGAAAAAATTAATGAAATTAATAAACCTTCAGCAAGACTGATCAAGTAACAGGGAAAACAAATTATTAACATTAGTAATGAAAAAGGAGACATCACTATATATTACTATAGATACTATAATAATAAAATGGATTGAACAACTTTGTGCTAATAAGTTTGAAAATTTAGATTAAAAAGAAACATTTCTTTTAAAAAACACTTATTAAAATAGAAAACCAAAATAGTTCTTTATCTACTAAAGACTTAATTTATGATTAAAAGCCTTCCCATGGAGGTGCTCTAGGCCCTGATTGCTGCACTGGTGAATTTTTCTGAACATCCAAGGAAGAAATTGTACCAATATTGTACAAACTCTTCAGAGAATAGAGAAGAAGAAACACTGCCCAATTCATTTTATAAAGCTAGCAAAACCTTGACAAGTATATTATAAGAAATCTACAGACCAATCTCTGTCATAAACATAGATGCAAAAATTCTCAACAAAATATTAATAAATTTAATCCATGAATATATAAAAAGGACCAAGTGGGACTTATTCCAGGAACACAAAATTGCTTAAAGATTCAAAGACCAATCAATATGATGTACCTTATATGAAAAAGATGAAAAATCATATGATCATCACTATAGATGCAGATAAAGCACTTTATAATATTCGATACTCATTCATGATTTTTTAAAAAAGAACTCTCAGCAAGCTAGGAACAAGAGAATACTTCATATTTTGATCATACACATACAGCAAACATCATTATTAATGCTGAAACACTGAATGCTTTCTTCTGAGTTCAAGAACAAGACAGAAATACCGATTACCCTTATATTCAACATCATCCTAGTAATCCTAGGTAGAGAGATAAGAAAAAGAAACAAATGTATATAGCAGACTTCTGGTTTCCAGTCCAGCATGTAAGGAGTTTAGAAATTGTCACTGTCTTCTAACAACAACAATTTAAAATCTGAACAAACTGAAAACTCAATAACTCTTCTTGGATGCATCAGAGAAGTGAGGTCACATAGCAAATCAATGCTCCAAGTATTGGAGAGAAGGACAGGTGGATACAGAGATTCACAAATTACAAGAGCAGAAACTCATGAGCAGGAACTCCTATGGCAACCAGTGCCAAGGCAGAAAAATTTAAACTCTAATTTACAAACTAGTGAAGGCTCGCCGTGGACAACTCAAACTTAAAAATTCCAGGGAGATCCAGTTATATTCTACACTTTTGTGAGTTTTACCTCCAGGTGCTCTACCAGGTCTTCACAGTGAATATTGGAGAACGATCCCCTTGTGCTTCCAGGGGGGAAAGAGGAAAAGGAACCATTTTGAAATATACCAGAGCATTCTGTTCTTAACAAGGCCTACACTCAGGAGAAACAATTTTTACCAGAGCTTAACATGGTAGGGTTTATCAGAACCTAACCTACCTGGGCAAGTGAAATACTCAACTCCAGCTTCCTCTAGCTTTCCATGTGGGAGAAGGAAAATACTCAACTCCAGCCCCCTCCAGCCAAAGTGTCCCACCTAAGGGGGGAGGGAAGGAAGGAGAAGCACTAGTGAAGTTCATGATCCAGGGCCACAGGGTCACCAAAAGACTGAGGCCTAATCATAGGGCTAAGGAATGCTTTCCCTCTCTCCCCCTATACCTCATTGTTAAATTACTAAAGGCCTATTTACCATAGTTCTTTTTATCCCATACATCATGTCTTCCTTTCAACAACAACAACAACAAAATTGCCAAGTATATCAAAAGGCAAAAAATACAGTTTGAAGAGATTGAATAAGCACCAGAATCAGAGTTGGATATGGCAGGAATGTTGGAATTGTCAGACCAGGAATTTTTAAAAACTGTGATTATATGCTAATGGCTTTAATGGAAAAAATAGATAATATGCAAGAACAGATAGATAATGTATTCAGAGAAATGGAAATTCTAAGAAAGAATCTAAAAGAAATGCTAGAGATCAAAAACACTGACACAGACATGAAGAATGCTTTTGATGTACTCATTAGTAGATGGGAACAATCTGAGGAAAGTCTCTGAGCTTGAGGATATGACAACAGAAACTTCTAAAATTGAAAAGCAAAGACTGGGAAAAAATTAGAACAGAATATTCAAGAGCTATGGACAACTACAAGGTGTAACATATGTGTAATGGGAACACCAGAAAGAGAATAAAGGGAGGAAGGGACAAAAGCACTGTTTGAAGCAATAATGACTGAGAATTCCCCAAAATAATGTCAGATACCAAACCACAGATAGAGGAAACTCAAAGAACATAAAACAGAATAAATGAAAAAAACAACAAAAAACAAAACAAAATGAAAACATCAACAAAAAACTAAGCCTAGGCATATAATATTCAAACTCCAGAAGATCAACGATAAAGAAAAATTCTTGAAAGAAGCCAGAGGAAAAAAACAACTTACCTATATAGAGAAGCAAAGATAAGAATTACATCAACTTCTCAGAAACCATGCAACAAAGAAGAGAGTGGAGTGAAATATTTAGTGTTGAAATTTTTAAAAAAACAACTAAAATTCCATACCCTTCAAGACTATCCTTCAAAAATGAGGGAGAAAGATAAACTCTCTCAGTAGACCTGCCTTGCAAGACATGTTAAAAGAATTTCTTCAGGGAGAAGGAAACTATATAGGTGAGAATCTAAGATCTAAATAAAGAAAGGAAAAGCACTGGAGAATAAGTGAAAGTAAAATAGAAACTTTTGTTTTTCTTATCTTAATTGACCTAACAGATAAGTTTATACAAAATAATATAGCAACAATGTACTTGATTATATGTGTATGTGTATATATACATAAGTATACATGTATGCTTATGTGTAAGTGAAATGTGACAGATTACATTAATTGATTTTTAAATGTTGAGCCAGCCATGGATACTTTGGATAAATCCATACATAAGAGTATATTATGCTTAGGTATAAGGGAAATGATAGCAATGATACAAGGGATGGGAGGGAGGAACTAGGAATATTTTGTTATTATAAGGTACTTGCACTACCCATGAGGCAACATAGTTTTATTTGAAAGTAGACTTGGATTAGTCGTAAATGTATATTGCAAACTCTAGGACAAATACTGAAAAAAATCTTTTATAAAATGAGTATAATTGATATTCTAAGAAAGGAAACAAATGGGATCATAAAATATGCTCTATTTAAGCCACATAAAAGGCAGAAAAAATGTAGAAGACAAAAATAAGAACAAAGAGCAAGGATAACAAACAGAAAACAGTACCAAATACAGTAAATATTAATCCAACAATATAATAATCACCTTACATGTCAATGGTCTAAATATGCTAATTAAAAGATAGAGATTGTCAGAACTGATGAAAAAACAAGACCCAACAATATATTGTCTAAAAGAAACACACTTTACATATAAAGACACATATAAATTAAAAGTAAAGGGATGGAGAAAGATATATCATGCTAACACTAAGCAAAAGAAATCAGGAGTAGCTATATTATTTTCAGACAGAGCAGATTTCAGAGGAGGAAAATTATCAGAGATAAAGAGGGGCATTACACAATGAGAAAGGAGCCAATACTTTAAGAAGATATAATAATCCTTAACGTGTATGTGCCTAACAGCAGAGTGTCAAAATACATGAGGCAAAAACTGACACTGCAAGGAGAAATAAATTCACTATTATAGTTGGAGACTTCAATACCTCTCTATCAGAAATGGACTGTTCCAGCAGCAGAAAATCAGTAAGGATACAACTGAACTCAACAGCTCTATCATTCTGGATATAATTGATATCTATAGACTACTTCATCGAACAGTAGCAGATTAAACATTCTGTTCTTCTCCTGGGCTTTGATTGAGATTGCTTTGGACCTAGATACACACACAATGAAGAAGTGGAATTTGAAATTAAAAACACAGTGCATTCACATTAGCACCACAAAAATTAAATATTTAAGTATAAATCTAACATATGTTTAAAATCTATATGAAGAAAACTACAAAACTCTGATGGGAAATATCAAAGAAGAACTAAATGGAGGGATATTCCATCTTTTTGTAGGGTTTTTTTTAAAAAATCAAGTTGAGGAAGTTCCCCTCTACTCCAAGTTTGCTAAGAGTTTTTATCATGAATCAATACTGGATTTGGTAGAATTCATCAGTGAACCTATGTGGGCTTTGTGCTTTGTGTTTTAAAAGGTTATTAATTTTTATTTGATTTTATTAATAGATATAGGTCAATTCAATGCTTTCTCTTCTTGTGTGAATTTTGACTTCACTATACCCAACATCCTTTCAACAAATCATGCTAGAGCAACTGGACATCACATGTTAAAAACTGAATCTAGACAGACATAAAACTTACACCCTGAAGGTTTAACTCAAAATGAATTATTGACCTAAACGTAAAATGCAAAACTATAAACTCCTAGAAGATAACATAGAAGAAAATCTAGATGACCTTGAATAGAGCAATGACTTTTTAGATACAACACAAAAGGCATGATCCTTAAAAGAAATAATTGACATACTGGACTTCATTAAAATTTAAAACGTTTGCTCTGCAAAAGACAATGTCAAGTGAATGAGAAGACAAGCCGCAGACTGGGAGAAAACATTTGCAAAATAATTATCTGATAAAGGACTTTTACCCAAAATATACAAAGAACTCTTAAAACCCAACAGTAAGAAAATAAACAACCTGATTTAAAAATGGGTAAAATACCTGGAAACAGATACCTTGCCTGAAAGGACATACAGATGGCAAGTAAGCATATGAAAAGATGTTCAACATCATATGTTATTAAGAAATTGCAAATTAATACACAATAAGATACCACTACACACTTACTAGAATGACCAAAACCAAGGCACCTCCATGTTCATTGCAGCATTATTTTCAAGAGCCAAGACATGAAAGCAACTCCACAGATGGATGAATAAAGAAAATGTGAGACAGATTATATACATATAATATATATGTATATATATATGTGTATATATGTGTGTATATATATTATGTGTATATATATACACATAATATATACATATATGTACATATTATGGACTATTATTCAGCCATAAAAAAGAAATCTTGCCATTTGTAACAACATGGATGGACCTCGAAGGCATTAAGCTAAGTGAAATAAGTCAGACAGAGAAGGAAAGAAACCCTATCATCTCACTTATATGTAGAATATTAAAAACAAACAAAAAAATTAAACAAATTGAGCTCACATATACAGAGAACAGCTTGGTGGTTGCCAAAGGCAGGGGGTATGGTGTAGGCAAAATGAGTAAAGGGGGTCAAAAGGTACAAACTTCCAGTTATAAAATACATTAAGTCTTGGGGATGTAATGCATAGAATGACTATAGTTAATAATACTGTATCGTATATTTGAAAGTTATTAAGTTTTCATCACATAAAAAAATTTTATAACTAAGAATGATGAATGCTAACTAGACTTACTGTGGTGATCACTTCGCAATATATACAAATATCAAATCATTATGTTGTAATCTGAAACTAATATAATGCTTTATGTCAATTATATCTCAATTAAAAAAAAAAACCAAAATCCAAACACTCGATGACACCAAATGCCAGAAAGGAAATGGAGCAACAGGAACTTTCATTCATTGCCATTGTGAATGCACAATGGTAAAGCTTTTTGGAAGACAATTTGGTGGTTTCCTACAAAACTATAAACATACTCTTAACATACGACCCAGCAATTTCACTCCTTGGTATTTACTGAAATGAATTGAAAACTTATATCTACACAAAAACCTGAACATGGATGTTTATAACAGCTTTATTCATAATTACCAAAACGTGTAAGCAACCAAGATGTCCTTCAGTAGGTGAGTGGATAAACTGTGGTATATCCAGAAAATGGAATTTTATTCGGCAATAAAAAGAAATGAGATCCAAAGCCATAAAAAGACATGGAGGAAACTTAAATGCATATTATTAAGTGAAAGAAGCCAATCTGAAAAGTCTACATACTGTATGATTCCAACTTTATGACATTCTGGAAAAGGAAAAACTATGGAAACTGTAAGAAGATTAGTGGTTGCCAAGGGTTATGGGGGAGTGAGGGATGAATAGACAGAGCACAGAGGATTTTTAGGGCAATGAAATTATTCTGTGTGATATTACAATGGTGGATTGATGTCACTACATATTTGTTAAATCCACAGAATGTACAATATCAAAGATGATTCCTAATGTAAACTATGGACTTTGGATGATGATGTAGGTTCGATTTAACAAACGTACTGCTCTGGTTTGGGAACTGACAGTAGGAGAAGCTGTGTGTGTAAGGTCAGAGATATATGAGAACTCTCTGTACTTTCCAGTTAATTCTGCTGTGAGTCTAAAGCTGCTTTAAAAAGTAAATTTTATTAACTAAAGAGAGTACATATAATAGAAAATAAGAAATAAAATTTATATTTCACAGACTGACAGCATAACTGGAAATTACATAATTGATTATGTAATTGAAAAGTTTTAAAGCCTAAAATAAACTATAGAATTAATAGGTATATTTAGCAAGATTTCTGGATATGAGGTTTACATTAAAATATATTTCCACACATAGGCAAAAAATAGAAAATAAAGTATTAAAAAACAATAAATCTATAAAATGTGCAGGATTTCTTTACACATACATAGGGGAAAAGCCCTTCAAACCGTTACTAAAATAATTTTTAATACAAATAAATGGAAGGATATATTGTGCTAATGAATTGGAAGTCATAATATTTTTAAGATGTAAATTATTTCCAAGTTGATCTATAGATATACTGCAGTCCAAATTTAAATCCCAAAATTTTTTGTACAAATTAACAAGTAATTCTAAAGTTTATGTGCAAACATAAAGGATCGTGAAGAGTCAAGAAAATTTTGAATAAGAGCAAACTTTAAAGACTATTCTACCATATGATTTTATTACAAATCTACAGGTATTACACAGTGTGCACTGGTAGAAAGACAACCAAGAAATATAGAATACTACACAGCAACAAAATAGAACAAACTATTACCTGTAACAATAGAGACTTTATGTTGAGTGAAAAAAAAGCCCAATACAAGAAAATATATGCTTTATTTAAATTTATTTATACTTACATTTATATGAAGTTCAAGAACAGACAATTTCTGGTGATATGAGAGAATAGTGATTATCTTTCAGAGGTTATGATTGGGAGGGAGAATGAGGGAGCCTTTTGGGAATTGGAATTGTTCTATATCTTGCTATGGATGGTGGTTACATGAGCATAAACCTATATAAAAATTTACTAAGTGGTACACTTTAGTTTGTACGTTTTACAATATGTATGCTATACTTTTTGCAAAAATAAAAATAAAAAAAGAATTATTACACTGTATTCAGGCAAAATTCTATATGTTATATTGTGAAATGGAAATGAATAATATTTTGTAAAGTGAATATCCCACTTGTTGTTGAGGTGAAATATTTAATCTAGTAGGTCTCCACAGACTACTGCAGAGATGAACACAACTACTACTTAAGCCAAAAAGAGGTCATTTGGCTATGGAAAAGCCAGGCTCCTCAGAACAGAAATGGAAATAAAATTACAAGATCCCAGAGTGTCTGAAAAATGCATGTATCTTTGTCTTGGTCCGGAAAAAGGGACAAATTGTCTAGTTCCTGCAGCTAAAAGTAAAATGACACCTTCCACATGACTATTATTATAAGACAAGTAACTGCAGAATGGAATGAAGGAATCCAGGAGAGGTACAAAGTTTCTCCAACCTTTGATTTCAAATTCTTCAAACATTTACCCTTAGATAAAAGCCTAAATCTCTTAAAATGGCTTAAAATGGCTTCCATGTTCTGGAACTCACTTACCTCTCCACCTGTTCTTTTCACCACTCTCTACTCTTTCCCTTCTACTCCATAATGAAATTCAGTTTCCACAATGCACTAGACACCACCTGCTAAATTCTCTCTTCCCTGTGACCTTTACATGTGCTCTTTAGCATGCCTGAAACATTCCACCACTTTCTTTTATCCAGTAACTCCTATTCATTCAGTCACAATTTAAAAGTCATTTCCTCAGGAATGCCTTCAAAAGACTAGTGGAATCTTAAAATGCCTAAGTCATGACTTTCAACATATTTTATCATAACTACTTCACCATCAGTCCACTCTAAGAGACTGTAAGCTCCAAGAGGCCAAGAAACACACCTATTCTGTTCACTAGCATATTCTTCGTGTCCAGCATAGCCACTGGAACATAGCTGACAACTAAAACATGTTGTCTAGTTAAAAATATGTAGAATCAATGAAAATGAATGATGAGAGGATTTAGGGTGCAGTAAATCTTACTGGGATCCACAGGACAAGCAAAGAGTATTTTGTACACTTAGTTTTAATACTACGATTTTTTTCTGTAAATATTTGCTTTGTTCTGCCATAGATTTTGGTTCTTTTAATATATTAGCATGTCTTGGCTATGCTTAGAGCACCAAAGAAAACATTTTAAAGGGAGTCACAGATTCCTAATGCTCAATGTACTGGTAGTAGTGATAGTAGAGACCCAAGTAAGAAAACCGTAGGAGAGGATACAATTTAAGGTGGCAGATCCAGGACACTCTGTAAGCCATCCACTCCAACGGGAAATCTCCTTGTGGAGGTCCACTCTCATTCCTGGAGTTTGTGTAGTTTTTCTTAATAATGGAATGTTGTCCTTTATATGAAAAAGTGACCCACAGATGAATGACAGTCAGGTTGTAAATTCACAGCAGGATGGTTATGGCCATTAGTCTTATTAGAATCATTTCTCTCAAAGCAAGGAGAGTAAATTAGGTAATCATCAGCATTTTGAAAACTTCTACCTAAACACAAATTCTTTTCTTTTTTATCATTTTTAACCTTGCCTTATTTTCAACATTTACATTTTGAGTGAAAGAAGAATAAAAGCTAAAATTATGCTTTTGTAAAGGAAAAAAATGTTGTCGCCTAAAAAGCTAAATTAAAACCTAAATATGCTGCCCTTTCTTATTATTCGGAGAGGGAAAAAGAAAAATGATAGCAAATTCTCAACTAAGTATAGTTCAAACACTGACCAGTTCTCTTGATTGCACAGAGCACAAAGCCTCTTTCAATAGCCCCTGCACAGCTTAAAGATGAACTTCATGTGCCTCTCTATCTTCTATTCAAATTAGGCAACAATTAGTGGTATCAGAGGGAAACCAGCTATGAACTAAACTGGAAGCTGATAATGGTTTATATGTTTATAAGTTTGGGCCCTACTGTGAGCATCAAAAGTGGGTACTTAACAATTACTTATAATAAAATGGCAAGTCATGCTCATAAACAATAAATTTCTGAAAATCAGTCAGTTCTCAGTATTCAAAGATTATGTACATCTTTTGGTCTGAATGAAATTTGCAACTAGTAGATAAATTCTGGAAATCTAATGCACAGCATAGTGATTACAGTCAACAGTACTATATTATAAACTTCAAAGTTGCTAAGAGACTAGATCTTAATTGTTCACACACACACACACACACACACACACACACACACACAATGATCATCATGTGACATAATAGAGGTGTTAGTTAATGCTTTGACGGTAATCATATTGCAATATATAAATGTATCAAACCAACAAGTTGTACATCTTAAACTTATACAATGTTATATGTCAATTATATCCCAATTTTAAAAAGGAAAAGATGGGAAAATATATAAACATAGGCCAGATACTGAGCTGAATTAAAGGAGACAATTACCACCAAGATGGGCAAAAAATACTCTTAGAATGTCTGAAGTTTAAGCTGAAATGCAGCATGGCTAAACAAAGAAAAATAATGAAGCCAGTCTAAAAGTGTACTCTTTGAAAGTAAAGAGACCATGTCTCAGAGTGCAAGTTCTGTAATCATTAGCTAGAGCTATAAACAAAAGTATATGTTTAAAGAAGAGCGCTGTATACTATATCAATAAACTGTAACAAGTATCTATAGCTGTACATTCTTTAGCGTAGCTACATTTGCCAGGCAACATAGTGCTTCTTACATATGAAATTCTATTTTACATACAAGTGCTTAAATACACAGGTATTGCCTTTACTGTATTAAGTTGCTCTTGTGACTCACCACAGGAAGAAAAACTGTGGTAACATCCTACTGTCAGATCAATGATGCATTAAGATCAAAGTGCAGAGAATAATTCTTAGGTTTTTCTTGAGTTTGATATAAGAGTCTTGAATGGCAAGATAATCAGTTGCCGAGAAAGAAAATCCTATGGTCTATGTGGAAGTTCCATACCCAGAAAATCTCCCATTTCAATCAGTTGCTAACTCTAACTCTCTATTGTACTCTCAAAATTCACACAGGTCTCATATCAAGTTATCCATTGACAGGTGATTTTCCTCCCTCCCACTCCCCTGCTTTAGTCTTTGTAAGATGTTCTCAAAAACTAAAACTTAAACATTTGCAAGAAAACTAAGCATTTTGATGATCAGGGGTTTGTTTCAAGTGGATTCCATAAAAGGTAACAACAGTAATAAAATAATAATAACAATGATGATTAGGAGCTCTGAACTTTACAAGTCTCCAACAAAAGTTAAAATGACTAAGAACAGCCTTGATTTTATCCTAATTTGCAGTTCCCCAAGGGCCAATAGAGTTCTCTAAGATGTAATTTTTTCTGGATCACAATACTAACTGAACCCTATAATCACTCTCATTGCCTTCCTGACCAAAGTGAAAGTTCCAAGAATAATTACTTTCAGATTACTTACAGTTTTAGTTATACTATAGAAAGGGAAAGCATTCTTTGCTTCCTATTTTAAACTTTTGCAAGAAACTATTGTGAGCCATCGAATAGGATCCTTCAAGTAAGCTGCTTGTCAAATATGGAGGAAGGGATAATTCATGAGTACCTGGAAGGTTGTATATTTGTTTCCTTTAAGTCTTCAAGTAACAGCCACTGGCCACTTGGCATTTCCAGGAACTGCAGAATATCAGAACAGAACTGCAGGCCTAGGTAACTTTAGTCTTCTTTAAGCTGGAACTGCTCCTTAGTCTTTCTTTGTATTTCATAATCTTGACCAGTTATTTCGTGGGATGCTTTGTTTTTTTTCAAAGTCAGGTTATGCATTGTTGGCCGGAATACAACAGAAATCATATTGTGAGTTCAGTGCATTATATATCAGGAGCTACATGATGTTGACTTATTCTATTACTGGTTTAACTGCTTGAGTAAGATGGTGTCTGTCATGTTCTTCCACTGTACTATTTTACCTTTCGTAAATGATAAGTATCTTGTGGAGAGATACTTTGATACTTCATAAAAATATCTTGTTTCCTATAAAAAATTTTGGCCACTAACTTTAGCATTCACTGGTGATTTTTGCTTGAAACAGTGATTACTATGATGGCTGCCAAATGATGTTTTACTAACTCTGTCATTCCTTCTACATTTACTAGCTGAAATTATGCTGTAACAAACAGCTTTCTCTCAGCCCAATATATTTATTTATTCATTTATATACCTCAGGATGAAGTTGTGGATTATGCATTACAATTCATTATTTATTTATAATTACATATTATGTAATTATTTAGCATTATATATTTATTATATAATATTATATATTTATCATTATATTTTTATTATTATTATTTATTTTGTTACATTATCCCAGATTTGGCCAGTAGGAGCTTCTCCAACATTGCTCCGTTAGACATGTCCCCATCATTTTTTTGAACACTTTATTCTTTTATAACATCACAAGATGCTTCCAGGTTCATCAAATATGTTCCTGCCCACCCCTGAAATCAGTAATTTTTCCAAGAAGCGTCATTCCCTTTTACTGGAAAATGGTATTTAAGAAACAAGATTTGGTGCTAGGTATGCTTACTGGTACTAAGCCCTCTGAATGTTTGGTGTGCTCATTGACTCTCAGAAGACTATGAGCCAGGCAATACATTTATGTATACATACATATACACACACTTCTGTTACTCGTATTTATACCTACAGAGATTTCGAGATAGAGGTGGATGTAAACATAGGGGTATGGGGGGTATATATGTCAAAGATCACGAGTTCTTAATGATACCTCCAATTCCAATCTAACACGGCAGGAATTATTCTAGCCTTTGCCCTGACCATATTTATAGCTTTCTTCTCCCAAAGCAAAAAACCTAACACTCATTATCCACAATGTATTTATTTTATTTGTTCAATCCTATAATACGTAAGTTAGTTTCAGAATTGCTAACCCACACTACTTTGAGAGACAAACCTACTAGTAGAGCACATTTGTTTTCAAGCTTTTTATTCTTTAGCCTTAGAAAATATAGTCAAAATACTGTGTTCCAAAGCTATTTAAGTTAGTTCTACTCACTCATCATCCCATATACTTTAAGTGTGATTATGTTATTTATTTGAAATACAATTAAATTCCTTTATTTCTGCTTGTATTCGTTTTGGTTCTCCCATTCTTGTTTGTTTGTCTGTTTAGTATGAGAAAAAGTAAGATGGTTCTAAAAGTCACAACTATACAAAAGTATACTCAGAGAAGTGTTACCCCCCATCCCCATCCAATCTACCCTATACTCATTATCTTTTCTACTCTACTTCTATCAATCATCTCTAAGTAGCCAGTCACAGTAGTTTCTGATTTACCGTTCTTCTGTTTGTTTCTGCACAATCAAGCAGATAAGTGCATATTTTCTCATTTCACCTCCTTTCTACATAAAAAGTGGCATTCTATAAATGATCTTTCACATTCAGCAATATATTTTGGAAATCACTCCATATCAGATTATAGAGCTCTTCCTCAATCATCTTTATAGCTACTAGCACTCTATCATGTACTATGTGGCACAGCTTATTCAATCACTCACCTGTGTATGAATATTTAGGTTGTTTCTAATTATAAACAATGCTGGAGCAAATAGTTTTGGGCATATATGTTTTCATATTGTTGGAGGTGTACCTTCAGAGTAAATTCCTAGAATTGATACTACTGGGTCAAAAGAAAGTGCACATGTAGCTGTGATTTGATAGGTATTGTGAAATTTTCTTCCAAAAGAGTTGTACCAGTTTGCATTCCCTATGAAATGAAAGTGCTTCTTTCTTCACAGCCTTGCCAAAAGAATGTGTCTCATATTTTTAATTTTCAACAATTTGATAGGTTACAATTGTCATCTCAATACAGTTCTTTTCTATTTCTCTTTCTTTAAAAAAAAAAAAAGCTTTATAAGGTATGATTGGTATACAAAAACCTGTATATATTTAATGTATACAATTTGATGAGTTTGGACATATGCATATATCTATGAAACCATTAGCACAATCAAGGTAATAGATATATCCATCACCTCTAAAAGTTTCTTTGTGTCCCTTTGTGGTTTCGTTTGGATTTTGTTGTTGTTGTAAAAATACTGAATATGAGATATATCCTTTAAAAATTTTTAAGTGCACAATACAGTATTGGTGAGTATAGACACTAGGCTCCACAGCAGGTCTCTAGAACTAATTCATCTTGCGTAACTGAAACTTTATACTGATTGAGCAACAATTCCCCATTGCCCCTCAATATAGTTTTAGATTGTATTCTTTGCCCAAGATAGGGTAACAGGAGTTGGATCTACCTTCCTACTACTAAGCAAAAATGAAAAAACTTTATGGAATAGCAGTTTTGAAGATATTGGACATCAGGCAACAAGGACAGTATTCCCTGAGAAACAGGAAACAAATGAGTTCTACTACTGTCCCACCTTACTGCCAGGAAAGAGTTTCCAGGCTACAGCACAGGGAAGAAGAATCTAGCTATTTTCCTGGGTTGAGGAGCTAAAACTAAAACTGAAAGTTCAGGGAGACTAAGGTGGCTAGAATTCACAATGCAGAGTACTGGAGAAGAGGAAGCTGCACAAAAAGAGAAATCCAGATATCTGCAGACTCCCCCCTCTCTCTCCCACCCCAGTCCTCCTCCAAGTCTTTTATTGAGTAGTGATTGGTGAATGCAAGTGAGAAAACTATATGAAGCCAGGAAAAGAACCACCCAAAAGGATTAGAGGGGAAAATCCCAGTAGCTCATAAAGGCCTAAGAACAGTTTCTATCTTCACTAGCCAAAGTGGAAAGTGTCATAATTCATGGGCATAATGTAGAGTACTCAGAAGTGTTTTGCCTCAGTTGTGGGGTAAAATAAGCACTAGACTAAATGCTGCCTTATCCTGTTTGATAAGGCTTAAAACAAGACCTTAAAGGATCAAATTGTTTCCAAGTAACTTAACAGCCCAGAACAAAGCTCAAGAATCTTTATGGTAATACCCAACCAAGTTAAAATTCACTAAGCCTAGTATCTAACTAAAAAATACAGGCATGCCACTATCACTGATGAACATAAACTCAAAAATCCTCAACAAAATACTAGCAATCTGAATCCAACAGTACATTAAAAGGACCATACACCACGATCAAGTGGGATTCATCCCAGGAAGGCAAGGATTTTTCAATATCCACAAATCAATCAGTATGATACACCACATCAACAAATTGAAGAATAAAAAACATATGATCATCTCAATAGATGCAGAAAAAAAACTTTTGACATAATCCAGTACCCATTTATGATAAAAACTCTCCAGAAAGTGGGCACAGAGGGAACATACCTCAAAATAATAAAGTGGGCAGAGAGGGAACATACCTCAGTATACGACAAACCTACAACTAACATCATACACAATGGTGAAAAGCTGAAAGCATTTCCTCTAAGATCAGGAACAAGACAAGGATGTCCACTCTCACCACTTTTATTCAACATAGTTTTGGAATTCCTAGCTACAGCAATCAAAGAAGAAGAAAATAAATAAAAGGAATCCAAATCGGAAAAGAAGTTAAACTGTCACTGTTTGCAGATGACATGATACTATACATAGAAAATACTAAAGATGCTACCAGAAAGCTACTAGAGCTCATCAATGTATTTGGTAAAGTTGCAGGTTACAAAATTAATACACAGAAATCTGTTGCATTTATATACACTAAAAATGAAAGATCAGAAAGAGAAATTCAAGAAACAGTCCCATTTACCATCACATCAAAAACAATAAAATACCTAGGAATAAACCTACCTATGGAGACCAAAGACCTGTACTGCGAAAACTATAAGACGCTGATGAAATAAATCAAACAAGACACAAACAGAGGAAAGACATACCATGTTCGTGGATTGGAAGAATCAACATGTGAAAATGACTGTACTGCCCAAGGCAATCTAGAGATTCAATGCAATCCCTATCAAATTACCAATGGCATTTTTTCACAGAACTAGAACAAAAAAATCTTAAAATTTGTATGGAGACACAAAAGACCCCAAATAGCCAAAGCAATCGTGAGAAAGAAAAATGGAGCTGGAGGTATCAGATTCCCTGATTTCAGACTATACTACAAAGCTATAGTCATCAAAACAGTATGGTACTGACATAAAAATAGAAATATAGATCAATGGAACAGGATGAAAAGCCCAGAAATAAACCATGCACCTATGGTCAATTAATTTAAGACAAAGGAGGCAAGACTACACAATGGTGGAAAGACAGTCTCTTCAACAAATGGTGCTGGGGAAACTGGACAGCTATATGTAAAAACATGAAATCAGATCATTCTTTAACACCATACACAAAAATAAGCCCAAAATGGATTAAAGACCTAAATGTGAGACTGGACACTAAAAAACTCCTAGAGGAAAACATAGGCAGAACGCTCTATGACATAAATCGCAGCAATATCTTTTTCGATTTGTCTCCCAGAATAATGGAAATAAAAACAAAAATAAACAAATGGGACCTAATTAAACTCAAAAGCTTTTGCACAGCAAAGGAAACCATAAACAAAACGAAAAGACAACCCACAGATTGGAAAAAAATATTTGCAAATGACGTGACCAACAAGGGATTAGTCTCCAAAATTTACAAACAGCCCATGAGGCTTAATATCATCAAAACAAACAACCCAATCAAAAAATGGGCAGAAGACCTAAATAGACATTTCTCCAAAAAAGACATACAGATGGCCAAGAGGCACATGAAAGGATGTTCAACATCACTAATTATTAGAGAAACGCAAATCAAAACTACAATGAGATATCACCTCACATCAGTCAAAATGGCTATCATAAAAAAATCCACAAACAATAAATGCTAGAGAGGGTGTGGAGAGAACAGTACGGAGGTTTCTTAAAAAACTAAAAATAGAGCTACCATATGACCCTGCAATCCCACTCCTGGGCATATATCTAGAGAAAAACATGGTCCGAAAGGATACATGCACCCCAATGCTCATTGCAGCACTATTTACAATAGCCAAGACATGGAAGCAACCTAAATGTCCATTGACAGAGGAATGGATAAAGAAGATGTGGTACATATATACAATGGAATATTCCTCAGCCATTAAAAAGAATGAAATAATGCCATTTGCAGCAACATGGATGGACCTAGAGATTGTCATACTGAGTGAAGTAAGTCAGACAGGGAAAGAGAAATATCATATGGTATCACTCATATGTGGAATCCAAAAAAAAAAAAAGATACAAATGAACTTATTTACAAAACAGAAAGAGACTCACAGACTTAGACAACGAACTTATGGTTACCAGGGGGGAAGGGTTGGGGGGAGGGACAGTTAGGGAGTTTGGGATTGACATGTACACACTGCTATATTTAAAATGAGTAACCAATAAGGACCTACTGTATAGCACAGGGAATTCTGCTCAATATTATGTGGCAGCTGGATGGGAGGGGAGTTTGAGGGAGAATGGATACATGTATATGTACAGCTGAGTCACTTTGCTGTGCACCTGAAACTATCTCACAACATTGTTCATCAGCTATACTCCAATATAAAATAAAAAGTTTTTTTTTAACGTACTTAAAAAAATACACACATGCAATGCAAAGAAGCAGGAAAATATGACCCTAGAGAGAAGAAAAATCAATCAACTGAAACTGAACTAAAAATAATATAGATGTTAAAATTAGTAGACAGAGACATTAAAAGAGTTGTTAAAACTACGTCTATATGTTCAATAAGATAGTGGAAAATTTTTAAAGGTTAAATAGAGATACAGAAAACATATAAACAAATAAAAGAGCCAAACTTCTAAAGATGAAAATAAAAATGTCTGAATTAAAAAATACACTGAAATGCAAACTGGATTTCAGAGACTTGATGTGATTAAGGATGTAAACAATATCACTCATAACTTTCAAAATATTGATTACATGTTAAATGATGATAGTTTGGATATATTGGCTTAAATAAAATAATTGTCAAAATTAAAAAAAATACACTGGATGGGATTAAAGGCCAATTAAATATTGCAGAAGACAAAAATTAGTAACTTTGGCGACAGAGCAATAGAAACTACCTATAATAAAACACAAAGACAAAAAAGGCAGAAAAAAATGAAAAGAGAATCAGTGGGCTGTGAATCAACTTCAAATGGCCTAATATATCTCTAATTAGAGTCCCTAAAGGCAAGGAGAAGGGAACAGAAAGAATTTTGAAAATATAATGCCTGAGATTTTTCCCAATTTGATGAAAACTAAGCCTACAGATTCAGGAAGCCAATGAACTTCAAACACAAGAAATATGAAGAAAACTATAACAAGGTACATTATAACTAAATTGCTTTAAACCAGTAAATTACATAGAGAATAAATGACATATTATGTATAGAAGAACAAAAATAAGGTGACAGATGATTTTTCATTGAAACAATGCAGGCCAGAAGACAGTTGTGCAACATTTTAAAAGTGCTAAAGGAAAAAAAAAATGTCTACCTGGAATTCTATATCCAGCAAAAATATCCTTCAAAACAAAGACTAAAGAACAAATTTTTCAGACATACAAAGGTTGACAAAATTCATCACCAGCAGATTTGTACTACAAGAAACCTTAAAAAGAAATCAAATGGAAGAAAATGATATTGAAGATCCTAGATCCTCACAAAGGAAATAAGAGCACCTGAACTGGCAATTACATGGGTAAATATTTTAAATTTTTTTCTTATTATTTAAATATTATTCAAAGATAATTTATTATTTAAAGCAAAAAAGTCATATTATACGAGTTATAAAATAAGTAGAATTAAAATGTATGACAACAGTAGGACAAAATCTGGAAGGGGATAGCCGGATATATATGGTAAAATTCTTGTACTACACTGTGAAGTAGTATGATATCTCTTGAAGGTAGACTATAGTAAGCTTAAAAGGTACTATTAAACTCTAAAACAATCACTAAAATAATGAACAGAAGGTCATAACTAGTAAGCCAACAAAGAAGATAAATAGAACTATAAAAAATAGCCAATCAAAATAAGGCAGTAAAGAGGGGAAAAGTAACAAATAATGGATGGTACATATAGAAAACAAATAGCAATTAAAAGGTAAAACCTGTCAGATTGGATTAAAAAGCAAAACCCAATTATATGCCGCTTACAAGAAACCCACTTAAAATGTAAAAGATAAACACAAATAGATTAGGAGTAAAAGAATGGAAAGACATACACCCATGATAAGACTAAGTTGCTATATTAATAAAGACAAAATTGAGTTTAGAGCAAAGACCATTATACAGGACCATATAAGGAGGGTCATTTCATAGTGACAAAGGACATGATAAGGTATGATATGACATGACACGATAGGATAGGATTGGATATAGGAGATGAAAATCATAAATGTTCTTGTACCTAGAAAGAAACAGAGATTATGCAGACCAAGGAAAGTCACAAAGATAATGTGGGTAAGTCAATAAAATTTTAAGAATTGTCAATAATATTCCCAAATTTGGAAAGAAGCAAACTGAATGAGTTTTGTTATCTTTTTTTTATCTTCAGCCTGAAGTGTAGTAGAAAAGGAAACTAGGAAGCAATAGATAAATAGGAAAAGTGAACAAGAGGGCTATTTCTGTCTGACAGATGTTAAAACAGAACAAATTTCTAGGTCGACACAATAAATTTGGGGAATGACCCAAAAAGCATCCTCCTGAATGAATGGTAAACCCTGACCTCATTCCCAATTAGGTGAACTGAACTATGAATAAGGCAAGTTATAACATCTCAGAAAAGACAGCTCAGCCCCAAAATAAAAGCTACATATTGCCTCAGCTGAGTTCTCCCTACTCTATTCCACTATCTTCTAACCCCTGAGAAATAATTTTCTTAAACTTTCAAACAAAAATAGCAAGGGACCGACAAAGAGGAAATGCATATAAAATCCTGGAGAGAAGACTGCATGACCAACAACATTATGCTACAGAAAGATGTCATTCACATATGAAGATGAAAGGCAGGTAGCCTCAACTGGGATAGAACTTTGCAAACACTAGACCCCTAAGCCCTTCTTGGGGTTGAGAGGGAAGCGTCTCAAAAATGAAATTCAACCAATTAAGAAAGAAAGTGAAATAAAGTAAGAAAAAGGGAAGCTATAGTAAAAGAACCAGTAGTGATGACTGCGTTTATATACATATGGAATAAACACTAAACAACTATGGAATTATGGGTACAAAACAGAATTTAAATATTATAAACCTAGGCAATGCAAAAGTAGTAAAATAAGAAAAACTCAGAAGTGGGTGGTGGAGATTTGGGAGAAATTTTAAGAGTATATAATGCCCTTATCTTTCTAAGCAGGAAACCAACCGTTTCATTTAAAAACATATAAGTAGCTTTTAAAAAGAAAACAATGAGAAAATCTCTTCATTTTTCATAATGCCCGCCTCTGTTTTTAAATCTTGAGGGGACTCTTTTAGCAAATATTATCTCTAATACTGAAAACAAACATTTATTTTGGATTCAGCAACCCTTTCAATTCTACTTAAGTTTATTTTCTGTCTTTTAGAACGAAGTAAAATAAAATGTATCCATTTCTACTTACAATATGACCTCATTTTTACAAAAGTCTTTCCATCTGCCCATTCATCCATCTGCCATCCACCCACTAGTCTATTTATATAAATGTTTAAGAATGATATCTATCTAATATTGCTTATGATAATTTTTAGGTGGTGGTATTAATTTTTCTACTTTTTATTTTCATATTTTCTACATTTCCTCAAAATGATATTTTTAACAAAAGCAATAGAATCATTTTTCTTTAAAAATGAACTGAAGCAAATACACCAAGAGATTAACGTGTTTAATTCTGTATGGTAAGAGTATAAATGATTATTCCCTTCTTTGCACTTTTCTGAATTTGTTTAATTTTAAAACAATAACAAGAGTAAAAGGGCTGTATGCATCATGCTGCCTGAAAATGAGGTTAATCCTCAGCACACAAAATGATACTACAAAGGTCACAACTAGATTTTTTTATCCCGAAGAATTTTTAGACAGCTACCCCATTGATAATAGGCAAAATCTCAACCCTAGATCAATTGCCCCTAGATCAATAATTAGACCTTTCAGCTCCCAGTGACAAATCACCAGCCCTTATTCTTCTGGCATAGAAGTGCAATGATGTAATGGTAGACTAGGCAAGGGACACTGAAAAACTATACCTCTTATTTTAAAAATCTTCATATTAATTCAGAAAAAAATAAAAGGAAAAGAAAGAAAAGACTAATGAACAGAGAACAAAATATCTTGAAAATTCTAGAATCCGGGTAATGAATACTGGAGGGTTCATTATACCATTTCTCTTTTTGTATGCTTGAAATTTTTTTAAACTACATTTTCTCAAACCCCCCTTATATATAACATAAAGCAAGGATTCTTTGCAACTCATAAGCTCATCTTCAGAATAAAACAGCTCCTCCTTTGGAGAGTTAAGCCAATTGGTCATTAATATTTTATTGTGAATTATTTTAATCAAATAATTAGATCTTTCTCCTAGTATCACCTAAGACTACTTGTGCAAAGGGCCTATTTGATGAGGGGAAAGGAGACAAGGGTAATTTTAGAGAAGGATACATTTCAGCAAGGGTAGCCAGAGACAATAACAGGGTTGGGGGAGGGGTGGCAACCTATACAAGGACACCAAATATGAATTTTGCTTTCTTTGAAAATTTGTCTAGTTTTCTGTTGTCACTTGAAATCATTTCATGCACTGTCTTGGCTTTCCTCACGTCAGACAGTAAATACCCTCTTAGATACTACCTTACAAATAGTAATATAAATAGATTAATATTCTACTTCATGCTTATTTGTAGTCTTCTGGTAGACTTTTGTTCTCTTTCTATCCAGTTATAATAATAAGTAACTATTATTGAGTACTTGATATGATAACTCTCAATATAATATGCTATACACTTGAACTATGTGCTCTATATCAAGAATTTCATTAACATTACAAGTCTGTGGGATGAGGCAAGAATAGTAACCTCCCCAAAGTAAGACAGCCAACAGGTAGTAGAAATGAGACTCTAACCCAGGCAGTCTCAGTCCAGAACCTGTGCTTTTAACCACTAAAGTGATGTTTACCAAACTTATTTCTACTATTTTCAGTAAATGTCACTCAAAATTATGTCTGAGAGGACACAAAAACATGACTCCTTAGATTTGCAAAAAACATGAGTAAGTCTTCCCTAAGCTAAGATAGAGACCCTGCCAGAGGGCCAGCAAGATTAAATCAAAAGAACTAAGCTAGAATTGTGGCCTGTAACAGACTCTGTTGTTTGGCAATTGAAAAGCCATTCACAGCCCCTTTATCCTTCACCTGCTTTCCACTAGAGAGGCTCCTAAAGTTGCTTTACTAGTCTCCTTTATAGCTAGGCCCACTGACCATATGACCTAGTTCTAAACAATGAGACATAGGAGGAAGCCTGCTTTGGGGCTGCTGGGAAATTTTTTCTTACCTTGATTCTAAAAAAGAGATATTCTACCATGCACCATCCTCTGAACCTTCTCTTAGAATGTGGGGCTACCACGGCCACCTTATAATGATGAAGGGATGGCCAGAAGAATTGCAGGGATGCAGGTCAGGTTCTAACATGTTTACCCCCCGTACCAATACCAGAAACTGCTTACATTAGACTTCTTGTGACGTGTGAAAATTGAACACCTATTGTTTTAAACTAAGGTAGATTGGATATTTTGTTTTGTTTGTTATGTTGTTGATACTTGCAGTCGAAAGCATTCCTAAATGATTTAAGTTTCGCCACTTAATAGTTATGCCACCTGAAGCATAACTGTGTCTCAATTTCCAGCAAGAAATCAACGAGATAATATTTGTCAAATTCAGTTTTTACAGAGTGGGTTGCCTACTAAAAGATAGCTTAGTCTGAACCATATATGTCCATCATGTCTAGCATCAAGGAACACTTAAGTGGGAGAAGCTAAACATTAATCAGTGTCACCACAGAACCCTAGTTGTAAGGCAAAGCACCTAAAGGGTATGGGAAGATTATGTGCCAGGGACTAAAGTATTTCCCCCTAAAAATTTATATGTTGAAGTCCTAATACCCAATATATGATTGTGCTTGGAGATGGGGTCTTTGGGAACTAATTAGGTTTAGATGAAGTCATGAGGTTGGGGCCCTCAAGAGGGGATTAATGTCCTTGTAAGAATAGACATCAGATAGCATTCTCTCCCTCCCTCCCTCCCTCCCTCCCTCCCTCTCTCTCTCTCTCTCTCTCTGTCTCTCTGTCTCTCTCTCCACCATGTAAGGATACAGTGAGAAGGTATAGATATGCAAGCCAAAAAAAAAGAGCTCTCACCAGGAACAGAATCAGCTGGCATCTTGATCATGGACTTCCAATCCTCCATAACTATGAGAAATAAATTCTGTTGTTTAAGCCATCAGTCTACGGTATTTTGTTATGGTAGCCTGAGCTGTCTAAGACACTATATGAACAGCATCTCCACAAAGAGGCCAACAGGACAGAAAGGAAAAATTGCCCTGCTTAAGAAAGTCTGATATCTTCTATAAATACTTAACAAAAAGTGGATCTTCTTCATAGGCTACTGACCCTCCATTCATCCCTCAGCCTAGAGCACTAACTGCCTCAAAGACTCTAAAACTTCTTTGGATCAGGGGTGGAGAAAGAAAATCCCACCTTCACTTATATTCTTTCCTCCTCTGCTAGAAAGGGAATGTGAAACCTCACTTTACAGCCCATTTTCCTTATAGTAAGCATGAGAGTTAATCACATTGGGTTTGGAGTTATTCAACATGGTTTCAAATCTAGGTTCTGTCAATTATTAACTTTGTGGCCTTGATTAAGTCCATTTCATCATTTGCAAAGTGAGGATAATAATAGTATCTATATCTACTAAATGAGATCATGTATGAAAAGTACTTAGCCAGTGCCTGGTGTGACAGAAAGTACTTGTTTAACGTCAGAGCCAAAAAAATCATCAATGATAGGATCAATGAAGAGCAGTCAAGGCAAATTTTACCCAAATCATGAAATTTTGAGCTACCTCATCTCAACCATTTAAAAGAAAAGACAGATTTACCTCTTTTTCTATCACTGTTTAGCATAGCTTATTTTCAAAATGGCAAAGAATGAAAAAAATTAAAAACAAAGAACATATGCAGTTCATTCCAGACACCTTCCATTTAAATAAAATATCCCAAATGAAATCTAATTATTACCTACCTGAGAGTTTTCAAGTTAAAAACAAATAATGTTTCAAATATCTCAACAAGGCATAATTGCCTAATGAGTTTATTATCCTATAATAATGAGTTTATTATCCTATAAACATTATAATAATTATGACCTATGGTACACACATAAAACAATACAATCTACTTTCTTCCCACAAACATACACTCCATCTGATCAAATCTATACACTAGAAGATATTACTCAGAGGTCATAGCTTCGATGCCAAACTTTGCAACAGGCCTTAACTAGCACGTACAAATGGTTGGTGAATGCTCCTCTTCCAGGTAATAACTAAATCAAGTACAGAGATCGGGGCCTCATAGCAACAACACTACGTTTAGAGTTTGGAAAAAAAAAAAAGAGGGGATAGATAATCTAGATGGTGAAAGAAAGCATGAAGGTAAAAATAACATGTTTTAACCAAACAATTTGGACATGGATAAAGATAAAAACTACAAACCACTTTAACAATAAAGGTTCAAGTTCTAAATGATAGAAAATTCTTGTATATTATCAGTTGAGGCTAGAATTCAGGCCTAAATCTTACCGGGTAAAGAAAATTCAGATGGCTCCAAATATGGACAACCAAACAGAAAACCTTAGTCGACAGAGACTTCATGTTCTTGTTCTATGTACAGGTTTGAAGGGTAAGTGATGAGTCAGTCCCTCAGGAAAACTAATGTGAACTGAGCCAAAACATTAAAAGCCTATGTGAATGTCTTTTTTTTTTTCTCTTAGAAGTTCTATCTACAGTAAAACTGTAGGACTCCTGATTCTTGCACTAGAATGCTGTAGTTTCTACATTACCATTCTTTTACTATGAAAGATTTAATTTATTTCAGCAACAATGAAAATGTCCCACTATTAAAATACCACAGTTGACACACCCTAAATGTCACAAAGGGAAATAGAGAAAAACAAGTCCAAAGGACAAAAACTGGATACTGTAAACCGAGACTTAAAGTCATTCAAAAATTGCTTTTGGATTATTTCAAACCTTTATATGACCTTATTTTAATTTGACATATACAAAATATTCTAATAAATTTTGAGAAATTTACAGTATATCTATCAGTAATCCCTCTTTCTCCAGTTTTTAGATTATCTTTTTAAAATAATATTATTTAATGCATTATTTTACGTGATTATTTCTGAAGAGTTTGGCTATTATGGCTATATTTCTTTATATGCTAAATATTACATCATGTATTTGAAATTCATCTTCATAATTAC
Organism: Balaenoptera acutorostrata; assembly: GCF_949987535.1. Taxonomy (NCBI): domain Eukaryota; kingdom Metazoa; phylum Chordata; class Mammalia; order Artiodactyla; family Balaenopteridae; genus Balaenoptera; species Balaenoptera acutorostrata. Next base: position 41,112,061 of record NC_080072.1, on the reverse strand, counting down.
AGTAATGCTTACTAAATATCTTTAATAAGTGTTGCCTGCCTAACTGCAAAAATATCATGACTTGAGCTCCTCAGAGACTCAGACAAAAATTTACATTTTAAAAATAACAGTATTTTAAATAAGATACAGGCTGCAAGTTACTTACAAAATTGCACAATTTACCTATTGTGCAATAAAAGACATTCAAAACCTAATTTTTTTATTTAGCTTTTGCAAACTACTCAATTTCTTCTTAATTTATGAAGATAAAAACGCCAGTTTCATTAATTCATATTTTATGTTATAGCTTCATCACTGAGTAATGAATTTCCATAATGATGAGGCATACTAACTCTTGAAAAATCTACATTCTGATGCCATATTCAGATTTTTCTCAAGTCAGAAACTGGTGAAGACAATTTCAAAATGACCCAAAGCTTTGGTCCACTTGTGTTGCTTTTCGATGTTAAGCATACAACAGGACCTATCAAGAAGGAGAACTGACTCAGTCAAAAAAGAGCAGTTTCCCTTCAAACGCTTGACTCCAGCAATCTTGCTGGCCACACTATGGACATGTGTCTATATTTTAAGTGTGTAAGCCTTAGAGAGTTCTCTGACATGTCAGTTTTTTCGAAAATGCAGATAAAGTAATTTTGATGCCAAAACTGGTATCAAATTAGTTTTCCCCACAAAAATGTTGGATTTGGTCCTTGATTTATCAAAAACAGACTTTTATGAAAGGAGAGGCACTCAAATTGGTTAGCCCACCAAATGCTAAAATAAAATGAAAGTTATGATACTTTATTTGAGCTGATTTTTTTATAGGAACCGTATGTATGACTTTCACTTTCTAGAAAGTGGTTTTCTCTTGAACACACATCAGAACCATTCATCATAATATAATTGCAAGTTGTCAGTCAGGGCCGCACCCTTCGCTTTGTGGCAAACCGCCAACACATCTGTCAGAAGCACTCATAAGCTTCCGTGTGTTATTGTAATCCTCTACAAAGAGAACAAGCCCATTCACCGATTTCACATCTTCCAAATGAAACAATGACTTGCTTAAAACCCAGTCCAAATGAAATTGTTGTGCTTCCCATAGACCATAAGCTACTTTCTCACCAAGTGACTAATCGCACCAGTAGTTAAAGGGAATCATTTTATCTTTATACAGTTGATTTCTTTATGTGCTTGATATGCATTTTTAAAACAAATAGGGCAAAGAGGACTCTCTATGTTGTATGGCTATGTGTGTAAATATACAACATGCATATATTCATAATTGCTTATAAGAAAGAATGTGATAATATACTATTCAATAAACTCCTTTTCCTTAACTGTCCTCCTTCTGTCAGACAAACACTACATATTGACAGAAACCAAACCCATTTTTAGTAAGAACAAAATGTGCTCTGGTATTATAACAGGTCAGTTTAATTATCATTGATTTAAATCATCCCTACAATCAGAAAGAATCAATTCTCAACAGAGTAGCACAGTGGAAAGAGTATAAAATTCCTTGTAGCTACCATCACTCAGGAGTTAAATAGAGTTCTTTTATTCACTCTCTATCTGGCCTTCCAAAGAAGTTTCCAAGTATCAGGAGAAGTAAAGTCTAAAATCTTAAACACCAACAGAATAAACCTCTTGTAAAAAAAATATATAGATCAAAAGTGCCAAATGTTCACAAGTCAGAGCTTTTCAAACTGCTTTCGGTTCTATGTATGTGTTCCATTGCTAACTTGCCTGCATGCTCTCTCTCTCTCCATGTAACACAGACCAAAACTACTATGTCAAAGAAGCTTTTTTATGTTTAATTATCTGCAGATTTGATTGACAAACACATGACGTACAAAGTTATAATATATAAATATATAATGTTTATAAAAATTTTACAATATATAAATGTTATATTTTACAAAAGATTCAGAGTGTGACTTTTCCAAGATCATACAACAACAAAAATTCCTTTCTCCAGATTTTTAGAAATGCATGATATTATCATGTATATTTCCAATGAATTATATATATGTGCATACAAACATAAACACATAAAGTTATGAGATATAGATGTATCATACATGCTTATATTAAAAAGAACACTACAGATTTGGGAAATACAGGGCATACAATAAGGCTCAGTAATTGCAACAAAAAAATTAATTTAGGATTCCTCATCTCATGAATCTCAACTAATAATTTTAGAAGCAATGCTTTCATATATTCATTTCACGATAAAATACATAGTTATGAAACCCAAATAAAATGCCTCTCCATCTATCCTTTCCATTGAAGTAAAGAAAAGCAATCAAGTAACTCTTTTACTGAGTTTGATAAAAGAATAATAAATATATGCATTTGATAAAATGTAATAAAACCATGCCTCCAGTCTTTATTGGAAAGAAGATGTACAGATGTTTGTTTGATTTGCTTCACATCAATAAACTGAAAGATTTTCTAGAATCAAGATAAAGTTTATTTTAAAAATATATTTACAAGTTTACTAGAATATTACACATGAAATGATTGTGGAGTGGAGATTAATACAAAATTTTCTTGAATATGGAAATATCAAATTGATCAGTTACAACTGTTTCTTGATACCCTTATTTTAAAATGGCTGCTCCCATAGATGTTAGTTTTCCAGGACAAAAAGCTTTTGATATTGCAATTTTAATGCAAAAATATGTTTTCTTTGTCAAAATTCATCACGAATATGTTCAGCTACTTAGACTGTTTTCAATTAATTGCTTCCACGTAGTTATATTTTAAGAAAGGAGAAATTTTATGGGAAGTCAGAGTAACAAACGCAACTCACCAAAAACTATCATCTCTAGGCATCATAAACTTATCCAATGCTAGATAAAAAGCTCAAATCTATAATATTAATCTATAATTAAGTAGCAGAAATTTCTTAAATAATTATAACAGTTACTTGCTTTATGATAAAATCCAATTCTTAAAAATAATGTATATGATTAATCGCTGAACCCCCTCACATATTTATAAAATGTGGAAACTATTCTAGCTAAAGACACAAGGTAAGAGTATCACTAACTGTCTAAAAAGAAAATTTAGCAGTTAGAAAAACACCTTCCTGTAATAAGAACTCTTGATCTTTATCAATTTTTCAAGTCTATTTGTAATTTTTTTAATATAAATAATTCTTTATTATCATATTCCTTTTTACTATTATTTGAATAATAGCAAAAATTTATAAATTAGGGGGTTATTTAAAGAAAAATAAGACTATCAATTGTCCAAACATGTGTACATTTAAAAAACTATGCATTTTGATAATTCATTTCTACTTCATCAGCTATGAAAATTAAGGGTATTTTAAAGCCATCTTCCTAAAAGAAATGCTCTCACTACTTGAAGTCTGATTATACACAAATACACATATATTTGCCTACTATTTTGGCAAGATAACAATACAACTCTTAAAATTGCCCATATTAAAAATGGTGGAATCAATTTATTTGAGATATATATATATACACACACACACAGAGAAGGCTAAGATATATATACATATATCTTTATATATGACTTTGCTAAGGCTCAAAGCCAAATTTAAAAATAAAAACTTCTATTTCAATACCACTCAGTTCATATCAATCGAATGGGAATATCCAAACCAAACATCAGGTAGCAAATGATCAAATGGTGTTCATGCAAGATACAGGCAACTTTTATTAGCTATAAATAATTCATAAACAAGAAAATGTGGCAATTTACTTTTTAAAAATAGATTTGGTTAAAAATATTAAAACAGAAATATAACATTAAAAACATTGTATGGAATTATTGAATGGTTTTATAACAAAAAGTAGATGATTTTGTGTCGCACAATAGAAGTGCCCAAAATAATTGTGTTTAAAAGGTGAAACAACTAATTATTCCAAGTTGGGTATCTCTAGACAGTTTTTCAGAAGATAATATTCTTTAAACCATAATTTACAAAAGGGATCATAAACACGTACATAAACATACAACAATAACATAAGAGAACCCCTTCTAAAAATACTAAGAAATAATTTGTGTCGCTTTAATTTTATTTCAATTAAAGCTGCTAAAACTTATTTTAAGTCTCCTTATTTTGATTTTATGCTATTAAGAACTACATATCATAAGAAATTCTCTCACATAAATGACATAAATAAGCCTATATCTATAATGAGAATTATTATATTTGCCCTATTTTCTAGCATTATTTTGTTATGCCAAATAAGAAGTTCCATTCAATGGTAATAATGTTCCATAATTTCATCTACTTAAAAAACAAGTTGTCCAGATCCATGTAATTCTCCTTTAGACAGCTATGACTGAAAAAAAACCTAAAATATCTCTGACTTCTTGAAAGAAAGATAAGATTTGCTGAAAAATATGAAAGATGACCAAGTTCAGATTATAAGCATGCACAGTTTCTAATACTTATGTTTAAATAATGTGCTTACACTTAATAATGAGATGGAATACTTTTCTCTTCTTAGACTAATATTTAACAAAAAATGAAGTGTTATTTTTAACCCTAAAATGTTAACTCCAATTACCTAAGACGACAGATACCCTCTCTCTCAAGTCTACCAAATTGCCTCTGGTATCTATTGTAGTAAAGAACTGGGTGTTCATCCTAATCAACTAATCTAATTAACAGAGTTACTATATTTATAGTACTTGAGTTATTAATCTTCATAGAATTTAGGTTACTTGCTACTGAACATAATTTAGTTTTTATTGCTTCAGGAATTATTCCACAATTTGCAAATGTCATCATAGAATCAATAGGCAAAAATATCTGCTCCAAGAGTGTTCTGACAGAATACAAATAAAACTAGTTTTAACTATATCTAGATATAGAAATATTTTCAAACATATACACTTCAAAGAAGATGTTTTAGTTCTCCTCTACTCCCTATTCTATACTCTCCTCCTTTTTCATACTTCTATTATAGAACTATTTTATGTTAATACAATCTTTATATTCACTCACCCAACAAATATTTATTGATCACCTCCTATGTCCCAGGCAATGTGCTAGGTTCTAGAGAGAAAAAAGGTGAATTAAACAAATAAGGTGCCCACCCTGTTGAGCCTCAGTTTAGTAGGAAATACAGGCACCTAATGAGACAAATATGAAGCAATGTTGGAAGTGCTACAGCAGGGGAAGTACAATTGCTATAGAACCTCATGTGTGTCAGTCTGCCCCCATATCCATAGCAAACCTAACCCCTACTCCTTCCCTTTTGAACCTCTTCTGGTCAAGCTGTATTTTATTCCAATTTATGTCCCATGTGCCTGTGACTGTGCTCATTTAATTTGTTGAATGTTCTGACTTAATTTTCAGTAATGATGAAATATGTGTCCTAAACTCTAAGCACCTTCTTACCTCTTTGCATTTATGACCATTAGCACATATCTAATGTATCTAAAAAGCACATAGCACATACTTCGATTCTACCCGGTAAGTTATAATTTGTTATATGGAACAGATGCTTTCCAGGTTTGGAAAGAGCAGGTACAATCAAGTGAAACTCACTGGACCAAAGATAAACCATACATTCCAGTCTTCTTTCTTTAAATATAAGAAGCAAAATAAATAAATGACATTAAAATCTCAATTTACTGGACTACAACAAACGTAGAACTAATTGACTGGATTTATTTTACATTAAACTGATAGAAAATAAAAATCATTAAAAAAATCGTTCAAGAAGAAATTTAAAAACAAAAAATGTCCAGGGTGTTCTTTAATTTTCCAGTGCCTGGGACTGTACATGGCACACAAGAGGAACTCAATAAATGTTTGTGAATGAATGAATGAACAAACAGTCCACTCAGTTTTCTATACATTCCATCATGCCGCACCATATGATGATCACAGATTCAGTGATACCTCTTAGATGTGCCTGATCCTGAATCAATAAAAACTCATCCAATTATATTACCTATACTGATCTGCTATGGTCAGAAAATTACCTAAAATTTTTGTAAACATTTTTTAATAGGTATTAAAACAAATGAGTTTCCTGATGAATCCTCAATAAATAATATCCATTTGCTTGTATTTTCCATTCTTTGATTTTTCCAAGTAACCAAAATTTTGGTGTACAAAAACAACATTATAAATCATTTTCTGCTATATGCTCTATGGAATGGTAAGATGTATTATTCTAAGGTAAAAGTACTCACAAATTTAAGAAACTGAACTTCTCGAAATATAGCTTAATATCATAGTTTTTTTAAGTAAATGAACTTCCAGTTATTATCTTATTTAGTGCTTCTGAAGAGGATTTCCTTCTCTAACAAAAGGATGCCTTTTATAGACTTCCAGGGTCCACTGCAATTTTCAGAACAAGGTGTTAGATAAAAGCATCTCAGTGTGTACTGGGATCAGTGCAGCAGCTTAGCCTTGTGGCTAAGCAATGACAACAAAAGTCTAATGACATCTTATGGAATGTCAGTGACTTCCCAACAGGCACACGTGACAGCAAGAACTTGTTAGTATATACCAAGGACAGGAATACTCCAGGACAACCTTATGAACAAAGGTGCAGGTTAAATTGCCTTAACTAAGATATTCCTATGTCTAATATGATGATCAATATGTTCAGTGAGGCATTTATGGGCCACATGAATTGTTATATAGAGTGCTATCTTATAAAAAAGAAACGCTAACAGGCGTATTCTGAGAAATTACGCTTTTAGCATATTCATCCTATTTCCTCAGCTTTGTTCCCATTTTCCATCTTTCAGCTATTGCAACCACATGTTCATGTTTGATGTAAAGAACACAAATGAAAAATATTAATATCCATCAAAAAGTGGCAGCAGAAATTTGGGTGTCTATTCTATAACTTTTTGTATGTTTGACATATTTCATAATTTACATTTTAAAATTAAACTTTAATCAAGCCAAAAAAGTGGTTGGATAGGTGAAATAGAAAATATTGATAATTTTTGAAACTAGATGATGTGTTTTCATAAGGGCTCATTATACTCTCTACCTTTATGTGATTTTGGAAATTTTCTATAATAAAAATTTTTTTACAAAAAGTTATTATTATGAAAAGTACTAGAAAAGAAAAATCAAAATCTGACAACTTTTCAAGCAAAATCTGACAGTTTTTCAGGCAGCATGAAAATAGAATATATTTTCTTGTCGCTATTGTTGACATGGTCATGTAGGTGAATCTGTGAAATGTAAACTTGTTATTCTAATGAAATAAATCACTCAAGAGAAGAAAATTAATGTATTTGATTAAGTATTGGGAGCAAAGGGACATGCTATAGTGTGCTATACCATCTCTTTCTAGCTCTCCTCCTATAATCAATCAATCACTCAATCAGTCTCTCTCTCTCTCTCACACACACACACACAAATGCATGTGCCTCCTAAACTGACTATTCCTGACCTAAAAGAATCAACTCACACCTTGAAGACAAACTAACAGTGGTCAAATAAAGCAGAGACCAAAGAGTTTACTCAGCCCTAATCAGAGGAGTTTGCCATGCAAATTAGCTCAAACAGAGGGCCCCATTACACCCAACTACTCCACCTGGACACCATGCTTATCATGTTGAATGGCAACATGGAAAAACAGAAGGAACACTGAAGTAGTTTTCCAAGTGGCCTAAATCTTACTTCAGCTTCCCATTTACTAGCTATTCAACACATTAATCATTAATTTTCTCACTTCTAGAAAAGGGTAAGAATAATATCTGCCCTCCTTCCCACTCAAAATTTTTATGAGATTCAAATAACGTCTGTAAAAGCCCTTCACAAACTGTAAACTACTATGTACAATTAGAGTGTTATTAACCTAACAAACTAAGACCCAGAGAATTCCTGGTGCATTCATTTATATAAAATAAAGCCATTACACATTTGACCACACACACAGAAGCTTTGAAGGGCCTTGGATACTGTCAGAGAGCTCCTGAGTTTCCCATTGATTCTGAAATAGTGAGCAAGAAAGAAGAAAGATGTGTTGCAAATGAAATTTAAAATGTCTTAAAGCTCATGTACATTGAATCTGCATAAAAAAGAGAACGGCAGAAACTGAGCCAAGCTTCCTAGCAACAGTATCACCCCCTTCATAAATACCCTTCAGGCTTCATGCTGCCTTTCATACTTTAAGGTTACACTGGTTATTTATTAACTTGATTTTACCTGAAAAATGTTCAGGAGAGGGGGTAGAGAAAAGGCAGAAGTACAATAAACTTTCCCAAGGTCCAATATTCCCTGGGAATGAATGGCTCTGATTCAGAAGATTGTCTTCTCAACATATCCAATTTATTCAAACCCTTGCTCAACTCAAGTTTAAGCTAAGGCCTAGTCTATCAACATGTTTGAATTTATAAAGTTACCCTACTATAGATCACCACCTAAATACTTCATTCAATTTCTTTCCACAAGGCCTGGTGCAGCTGTTCTTTTAAATTGTTTTTAGTCCCATTTTCACCATTCCCAACCTCATAACAGGATGGTTTGGTGGCTTTGTTTGTTTGGGCATTAGATATATTAAGTATACAAAAAGTAGTTATCAGAAACAGATAGCAAAGTGGAGAGAGCAGATATGATCTAAAGCTAGAATTTTCTTCAAACCTTTCTAGGCAATGCTATATTCCCATACACCTTTCAGTAAGACAATTTAGGGTTCATTCATTCATTTATTCATATACTAAGAAACATTTATGAGCATATACTATATGTAAGCCTATGAGGGTTTTTCAATGGTATATCAAATAGTAAAGTTTTATAAATAGTTCAGTTGTCAAAAATACACCCTTGATGCCCCAGTCCTACATGATGTCTCTACATAGAAATTATCCTTTGACAAAGGGAAAGTATTTTATACAATATTTTCTTTTTCAGAATACATTCAGAGATCCATAACTCTGATTGTCTCACATTTATTTCTCAGTCTCTATTAAACAAATCATATTTAACATGAATACACTCAAAGTATAATTTTCTACAAATTAAAATGAAAGCTAGTTTTTTACTTTTGCTTTTTAAAATTCCAACCCACAAATTGATGTTTATTTAAAAGTCAGATAAAATATTACAAAAAATTCTTAGCATTAAATATTTTTACATCGATGGATTTGTTGAGAAAAAAAATTAAGTAATGGTACCAAAACAAACTCTAAGAATTAAAACAAAACTTTTAATCAACCAATAAAAAAGTTTCCATTAACTACTCATATAGGTAAAAACAATTATTTCTCCTAAAATTGGTTACATGAAGTACAGTTAAGATTGTTCTCAACATTTTTAAACAAGATCACCTAACAGTGATTGGAATAACAATAATTTTATTTCCTACAACTACCAGATTGTATGAATGGAAACTGAGGTGCAGGGTATGCAACTAGAATCTGCACATATGAAGTAACAATTTTGGCATACTTCAGAGGCTTCTAAAATCTCTTTGAGCATGGCTACATCAAAATTTTCATCTTTTAAATAGCTAAGGTTTTCATCAGGCAGTAAATAATGTGAGTTCGAAAAGAACTGGGGTATCTCACTTTTATCTTTTTAATCAAGAGTCAGATTGCTATGCCTAAAGACATTTTCCCTCTTCAACTTAAAGAAATGAACATGTCAGATTAGATAAATCACTAGACAGCTGCTAACAAAAACCCTAGGTGTGCCTCTTAATTTACTAAAGCCCAGATGCATCCAAATCAAAGAATAAAAGAGCACATAAATGACAAACCCCCTAGAAAACTTTCTGGTACCTTTGGGCTTTATTCAAATCCTATCAATTCTGAATCTGACAAACCAGTGCTGGATTTAAATCCATGTAAGAAATAAAAGCAGAAGCTGACTGGTCCAACAACAAAATGGAGTACATCTTAGGCCTAAACGTCCAGCTGAATACTCTATTCTGGCTGGCTATATCCCAAAAAACACCAATACTCATCTTCAAGGAAAGAATATAATGATGGAAATGGACTATGTGCATTGCCACAATGGCTCTGCTGGGAGCTGAAGCCTAATTAGGGTGATTAGATATAAAATCTTTTAACAAGCATAATTTTAATAAAGCACAAAACCTGAAATTTCCTTCACCTGCAATGATTTGGAATGAATGTTTCAGTTTCAATTGCCATATTCACTCTACTTGTTTTAGTAGTTACTACCTACAGAATGGAGTAAGTCAACCCAGATTCACTGTCTCTTACAGTATCAAGAAAGTGCCTTCCTCTAGGGCCTTGAGTCTTCACATCTTCTGACAAACACAACCAAAGCACAGCAAGATCTCTCAAAAATCTGAGTGCAAATAAACAGATCATAATCAAAGAGAAAATGAAACAGCTTTCAAGTTTTCTTACTTGGTGAATTATTTCCATCTGAAACTTATGAAATCATCCATTTTTATGACACTTTTAATAGTAATATTTGGAATTATTAGCATGATAAACTTCTCACCTATTCATCTTTTACTTTAAAAAATCTGCTCATCTTATGACTAACACCTTGGCATTCAAACAAATACTATGCTGAGACAGAAAAAATAAAACCTGTATAAATGACAGAGTGTTCAACCATGAACACATTGTCTTTTATGAATATTATAATCACAGAATCAATAAGCCTACAAAGAAAAAACAGGACACAAAACGTGTTTTGTCATTTCTGACGAAGTTATAAAAACAACAGACATTCAATATGCCAAGTGTTCTTCAATCCTTCATAATCATAGCCTTATTGAAGTGAGGACAAAAAGGGTCTAATTGCATAGGAGCAATCTCAATGTAATAGGTTATACACCCAGGCACTGCTGCACAATACAACAAAAACAACGTTCCCTGTGTATAGCAGAATGTCATCTCTCATTTTCAGGCAATTACCTTCTTTCTTGTCAACAGTTTTAATAACCTCCATCATCTCTAAAAGACTTTTGCTTCAGTTAAATAATTTTCAGCTTTTTAATATGCAAATGTGCTTGTTCATATGCATGGGTGAAGTGGCACTGCTACTTGAAATGTGTCAGTACATTGTGGAGCACCTGCACCTCGGGGAAGCTTGATTTAATTGACACCTAATACTATTCATTATTCCACTTAGTGAGCAACTCCTATTAGTCACCTGTAGGTTTTCCTATAAGCAGTGCTTTGGCCACCAATAAAAATATGAATATTTCTATAAATAGAATGTCCATATTTAGTAAACGGGGCTCACTACTGTCAGAGCTTTAGGGGAAGAAATGAGGAGTAGTATAGAATCAATAGTTTTTTCAGCAAGCAATTTATAAACTTCCCCTAATTTTTCTATAGGTTGCTACACACGTGAAGAGATACACAGTCTGGTAAACACAAGATGCTGTGTTTTCTTTTATGGCTCAATAAGTAATATCTTACTTAGTGGAATGAATGAATAAGTAAATAAAGTAGACGGATGGATGGATGGATGGATGGATGGATGGATGGACGGACAGATGGATAAATGAAATAATGAATAAACAAGCAAACAAACCTACCTTCTAAAATATACCACTAGTTTTTATTTATTTATTTTTTAAGTCAGTAGGGTGTTCTTAATTCTAATGACTCCAACCTAAAGGTGTTATTTAAACTAAATTCCTTACCATTATATATGACCTCCACATGCCACGAAGTTAAAAAGATAAAGGTAGAATCTTGCCAATAAACTAACATTTATTGATGCTACCTTCTGAGGTAAATTAATGGCTCAGAGAATGCTATTGTGAGACGTGGGATAAACCACTTTAAAATATCAGCTGGGAGGATTATAACATATGGGATTTTGTATATTTGTTGGTATTAATGTAATAAACATGTACTGTAAATGATTACAAGTTAAATCTATTAGTCTTTTTGCCTTTATGAAAATGGAAGGATTAACAATGAAGAGTATACACAGGCTTGATAATATTGGGGTGCCTCTTTACCACATGGTCCATGACCTTATCGTCCAGGTCACATTTCTTTCTGGCATTAATGCATTTGTTAGTCCCAGAAGGCTTAAACTACAGATGTTTAACATCCTGCTTATGGACAGATCATCTGGAATACGAAGTGAGAAATCTATACTACTTATTAGTATATATTATGAGTGTAACAGAGATTTAATAGCCCATTCAAACAAGATTAGTGAAACCATAGCTCAGGAAAAAAAGTATCATCTTAACAGAGATATGCTCTCAAACCTGCAGGGAGAAAAAAAGGAGAACCGAAAGCATATTTTCGGCTGGAATATGTTTTAAGACATCAAAAGAATTTGTCACTAATTAATGTTGTTTATATAGTAGCATAAGAAACATTAATTATAGCCTTCAATGTAAACTTAAAACCTTTTTATGGAAAGGGGATTTATAAGTAAGGTGGTAATCTGGCTCTTTGGAAGGCTTATCTACAACAAGCTGAAAGTGATTATAAATCATGTTAATGCGTAGGATCCAAAGAAAAGTGAGGTGATAGTGGAAAAAGATTGAGTTCTCCTAACCTCCAGATCCAATCATTTCTAAAGAATAAGGGGAAAAAAGGAAAAAGAAAGCAGTGGTCAACTAGACCTTTGTTGGTATCCCCCAAAATGTAATCTCTAAGCTGAAGAATGGCAGCTGGCAGAACAGCTGGTGAATAGGATTAATGTCAGAAGAAAGAAATAAAACTCAACATATGTCCAAGCCTGCGGTGCTGGGACTGAGCATGATTATACCCCGACGGATAGGCTGAATACAGCTGGAAAGTGCCACTGTGCCATGCTTCTCTACCCCACAAGGTCATTGCTAAGAAGTACAGCTAATGTCTGAAGAGCAAATTTAACTTTGACTGAAGAATTCAGTAACCAGGAAGGAGAGAGGAAGCCCAGATTTTTAACCCTACTCATGTGCTGAATAGTTTAACCCTCAGTGCTTGGTTTGCTATACCACAAAGCAAACCAAAAGACAGATCAGCAATTGAACCTAACAGATTGCACTAAAGTAAATATAATTTTTAAATCATTTAAACCGCTTAATCTCATCTCAATCACATCAAATATGTAAGAGCAAACATATTTCCATCTTTCATTTAGAGTTTAAATAGGCACAAAGGAGGAAAAAATCTAATTAAATATAACAGTAGATATAGTTTTGTAAATTGCCACTGCCTTTCAGAGTTAATGTATTAAAGTTACTTCATCACAATCAGCAAAAAGTATTTTAAAGAAGCAGTTTTTTATAGCACAGCCACCATGTTCTCAAACTGAGCATCAGAAAGTTATGTCTTCCTCACCTATCCCCATGTTGTAGCTGGGCAGCTTTTAGGCTTTTGTAATAGTAGATGAGAGACACCAGAATTTAACTGTTGGAACTACTTACTGTGATAAACAGTAACCACATGGACATTACTGATAAATTAGAAAAGGCTTTATTTATAGAAACTAGGCAGAGTAAATTCTATCCAATTATTTCCTTACTTAACAACTACTGTAAACATTTTAAAAAAGAGATCAGTAATCATTACTAAGAAAGTATTTCCCTACTCGTTCCTGTCCTTTATTTCTTTCAGATTCCTGAGCTAACTTGAACTCAATGATCAGATTATCAGAGGCAACAAATCACCTTCCCATCTAGAAACAGCTGGCACTCTCACTATATTCTTTTGGCAATACATCCTTAAGTGGGAGTGGAAGTGGAGGGAGGGAGATGGAGAATTTTATGACAAAGGAGAAGAATTGAGCTATGAGTCTTACAGGCCTAAGGGCAAAGCTCCACAGCCTCAAAGGAAATCCTGTGAAAATCCTATGACAAACAAAAATCTACCCAAAATAGCCACTCCCTGAAGAAGTTACATTTTATTTCTTATATCCAGAATTGGTAAGGGGGGGGGGGGTCATCACAGTGAGAGATGGAATGCCCTATATCTCCTATGCTACTAGCATTGCTCTGAGGCTGTCAAAAACCTAAAGCAGGGTTATTCTCTGCAGTTAAATGTAAACTTATCACCAACTTGCTTAATTTCTTTTCCTTCTCTACATATAAACTAATTACTAGCTTATACATGCACTATAGCAGCCTCAATAAAGAAGAAAAGCTCTAGAAATTAGGAAACAAAACTTCAGGATTTTTAGGTAAGCATAATAAGAGTGTAAAATTCAAAGGGGCAATCAATCTGATTTTCTTTTTTAAACAATTGTCAAAGAAGCATGGTCAAATTTATGAGGGGATTCTTCCCAGGTAAGAGACTAAATAGGCCTTTCAAATGACACTTCAGATAATCTATCAGGATAGAAAAATTGTTGTATGTTCATTGCTTTTGCCCAGGAATTATTATTTTTCAAAGACCTAATTTTCATTTTGTGTACATGACAGGTTTTACTTAGATCTAGGAATAAGTGACAACTTCCAATGCCTATGGGCATTTGGACATCTTTATTTTATTTATAAATTTTTACTCACACGTTTAAAGTCTCCCTGGTATTTGTAAATTTTAAAATGTTAATCTGGTATAGTTTACAACTCTATGAAATCTCAGATTGTCCTACATTAAATATTTAACACTAGGGAAACCCAGTCGTTTCTGGAAAACTCAAGTGCTAGAAAAGTCTGTTTATAATCCAAATAAATATTTAAATGGAGTTGCCAATTTTAATGCTGTTATAATGGCTACTACCATTTTATAAAATTCCAAGATTGCAGGCTTTGAGGTTTAATGGCATTCAACATTTTTTAGAATCTTTAAATGCTGAAAAAAATGTTTTTATTTGCCATTACAGAATATGGAAAGAAACCCACATAGCTTATTAATGTCTTCTGAATTGTTTAAGAGGATTTTAAGATATGAGTTAAAAGAATTTCATAATCTTAATTTCAATTCCTCCTTTTCATTTAATAGTAGACATTCATTAGGACCCACACACTGTAATAAATTATAATAATTTCAAACAAGAATTAAATTACTAGGTACCTAGTGAAAGAGCCATTTTTTCTTAGGTACCCTGTAATCTAACTGTCAGATTTAAAATCTATTCCCAATCAACTCTTCACAACATTCACATTTATTCATCTATGTTAAATTAATAAAAGGTGTGAATAATACTGACAAAATTGATCATTATTGTTCATGTAGATTTAGAAAATTATAAGGTAATCTAAAATGAAAAGGAATTGAGAGAAACTATTAAGGTTCTTATAAATAAATTCATCCTATGCTATTTTTTCAAATCAAGGCTGAAACTTCTATGAGACTTATTTAAATTGACTATACAAGTTATTTGATAAATTGTACATTTTTAGAACATAAACCATTTTCATTATTCTTGACAAATATCAGTACAAAGACTCTACTGTAGCATTAGAGTTCAACAAATACTTTAGGAAGCTATGCCAAAATGACGTTGGAAAGTAAAACCTAATAGTAGCTTGAGACAGTTTATAGCCAATGCGGTTTGATAAAGAAAAGACAACCACAAGGGAACATCAAAAAGTTATAGCCCTCCCAGAAATAAATACCATCTCCTTCATTTTTCCTCTAGATAAAATAATGCATGTATAACTCTTACCTGGACTACCAAAGATAAATACAATTCTATTGACTAGCATCCCCAAACAGAACTCCCTTTATACCACAAGTTTGCACACTTACTGTATTTCCTACATCTAACCTCGCTGACCCTCTCCTCTTAACTGGCATCCCTAAAGACAAAGCGTGTCAACATCTGTTCCCATTCACACCGATTTTAATTTACCAAAAGAGTTTTGCTATTTTCAGAGCCGACTCCAGAGCACAATGACAGATTTAGGGCCTTTATAGGGGTTGCATTTCTAGTATGTCAGCATTTCCTACTCACCAAGAGTAGATTCCAGGGGGTCACAACAAAGGAAGAGCTGAAATTCAAACTTCATTATAGAGATTTTTCCCACCCTTCTTATTTCATCATAACTTTACCAACAGGCGGTCCTATTTAGTGGGGCATCAGTGGTGCTGCACAGCAATTGGACTAAAATTATCTAGTCTTGGGGCAAAGATGAAGGTCCTTTAGTTTAGGCCCTTCCTGTGAAGTTCTACATACATAATTACCTCTTCCAGAACTTTATATTTGACTGAAATTTAATAACCATAATATAACACTTTTATAACTCTTTACGTTTGTAAAGCACTGTAATGTTTTTAAAAATACTTCCACATACTTAATCTGTTTCTTAATTTGACCATAAGTACTGAGTTTTAAGTCACTAATATTCTTTCCAATATAAGTGTTCCATAGTTATATATTTTGTACCCTGCTTTATTCAGACATTTTTAATGTGCGTAAAGAAAGTCCCTCTCACACCATTGCAGTTTCCCTGGATAATTCAGAGTTTTTAAGACACAATATGAAGAGCAACTTGGAGAAACAATGCCCAAGTTGTGTTGTAATCAAATAACAACTAAGACATGAGCAGCTGAGCAGAAGGAAGATGGGCAACGGAATGCCGTGCAGCAATCAGCACTGTTGACTAATCAGAATTTGAGACACTAGAAGGTAATAAGGGTATTATAAAGAATGGCTTATTGAAGGAGCAGCTGTTTATGTGTAGCTCACTGTTTAAATGAGTTCCACTAGATTGCCATGGTATGTTTTGGTGAAAATGTTTAACTCCTTTTAAAATGATCATTAGAGAAGAAATAGCAAGTACCAAGTGGCAAGTTTGGAGATATCAAAGCACCAACTAAGATTTAACAGCATTAGAACAGTTATCTGGGCGTTTGGAAATTGCAGGAAATGCCTTTTAAGTCAAAAGTACTTAGGTACTCATTCTTCTCTTAAAAAGCCTAGAAGTTAGGTCATGCCACCATCAATACAGGGTTGCTATGGGTACAAAGATGAGATTGTGATATAATGGGGGACTCTTCAGAGGATGACAAAAAGAAAAAACAGAATAAATATATCCATCAGGACAGCTGCAAATCAGAGAATGTCTTTGAATTTAGAAATCTGTCCATCTTCTCAATAAGCAGAGGGAATAAGATCCTGAATTAAATTTCAAAATAAACCACTCTCCTTTCCTGACTTAGAAGTAAATAATTTTTAAAGCAGAGGGGAGAGAATGCAAAATAACATTTAATTCACTAATGTTATTTTCACAAAGCAATTATCATCTTATTCAAAACTATCGGTCATACAGTTGTGTTGGCTTTGCAATTGAATCGATTTACAGGGTTTTGTCTCCCTTACTTTCACCCAAGAAGCTATTGTCTATTGTTTCTTCTGCCCTAGCAAAAACAACAACAAATCCACAAATTACAAGATAAAGACACTGAATAATAATACTTCAAAGCATTTATCATTATACAGTATTATGAAAATTTCATTTTGACAACAAGTGTTCAGTAATATTTTAAAGCAGTCAGCAAGCGGTCGAAACTCTGCTATCTTTTTGTAACAGTTCACATGTCAAACTGGCAAAGTGCCCACAGTGTAAGGCAGAAAAAAATCTATCTAATGTCTGCCCCACAAGGCGACATGAGGTTTGATTGGCAGAAAGCAGAGAGTGGCTTTTGATCATGTGTCCTAACAAGCAGTTCCAGCTCCTGTCTTTTCAGCTGATGGGCTCCACATTACCCATTCAAACAGAAGTGACAGACCACTGCACTACTCTCAGCTCTAGTCACACGCAGTGGGAGCTATGCTGGAGACAGAGTCACTGATTAAATATATCACTTTTTCAAGACAAGCAGGTTGTCTGAATCAAAGTTGGACAGAATAGACTCAACATTATTAAAAGGGGATATAAAACTGGAATTGAGTGAAGTTCGGCCAGTTTGCACAGCCTCAGGGATTCCCAGGCTGACAGGGGGAATAAGGAACAGCAGAACTCATAAAACAGGGTCAGAAATTAGCTGTGACACCTTGGCTATTTTCCCATCACTTCAGGACCACTTGGTTTCAAAATTCTGGAGCCTCTTTTTACCTTTTTTACTTTCATTTTTAGAAACGAATTCAGTAGAAGGAGAAAAACACATAAAAGCATGATTACTGCAGTTTGTCAATTACAGTCTCAGAGGGAATAAAGTACTGGATGCAAACCCTTTGCATTTCATTTTAAAATATACTAATACAGGTTTTTCTAAGATGCTTATTCTAGAATTTTATCGCATTTTTTTAGTTTGGTATTATAGTGTAACTTTAAAATCCAGGAATATTAATCATAGAAATTGTACAGCTTAATATCTTCTAAACGTCCTGACTGCCAAAGGGATACCCAAGTGCCAGTTATCATATTTAACCATGCCATAGTCTTTGCTATAGCTTGCATATCATTTAAAGCTTTTGCTTTAAATATACTCAGAAACAAACATCTGAAACATATAGAAATGTTCAATACAAATTCTTCATTGTCTAAATTTTATGTAATTTTAAAATTATTGAATATAGTGTCTTATAACCTTTGGTACATTATCAGCTTCCTAAGTATGCAAATAAATAAAAATCCAAGGTTTTCTATTTGGAAAGGTGAAAATAAGTGTCCAAAGAAGTCAAAAAGAAAATCATTCTCTAGCTGTAGACATTAAAGAAATAGACCAAAATATAAGCAACCATATGAAAGAAATCAGTTGAAACCAAAAAATAAAATCAAATAAATGTACATTCAGATGTTATTTTAAAACAACCCTCCCACAAGATTTTAATTTCTTCTCAACTACATTATAAAAAACGTTTTTATTATTTTTTATGTTTTTAGTAGCATGCTCCCGCTATTCCTTGGAACACTTATGTTCTCGTTATTAGTTCTGGCATCACTGTAAATACTTAGTACAATCTGCTTATTATGCATGTAAGTTATAATGAAAAGTTTAAATACTCCTGCCAAAATGAAGATAGAGTTTTAATAGAGAAACGTAAGGAATTAAAGAGTGGACATGAAATAGGATACTGAACTAATTGAGGATTGAGAAGCACAGAGACTGACATTTACTAGAAGACAGTGAAATTACAAAGAAATGGTTTGTGTTAAATCTGCAAAAAGTAACATTTTGTTTTTTATGTTACTCATTTTGTTAAATTAAATTTCAAAGTTAATTTAGCACTTGTCAGTATATATTGGTTAAAGGATATATCATATCTCAGAATAATTTCAATATAAATCGTATTTGTGTTTCATACACCGTAGAATATGCTATCGCTTAACTGATAAATAATTCCATATTAATCAAACGTGCATTTTACTGCATGGAAAATAAAATTACATGTGTCATCTGGCTTCTGTACTTCATGTCTTTAAAGGTATTTGAAGATGATGAAGATGATGATAATGATAAATTTTATTCAAAGTTATCACAGGCACAATCAAGCAATTATTTACAAATCTGGTTGTTTTCCAAAAAAATTTAAGAAAATTATCTTGAAGAGGATAAGTTGACTTCCTATGTAAACCCAGATTAAAAACAAAAAACAGGAAAAATCTTTATTGGCAATTGCTTCCCAAAACCTGAAATGCAATAAAATGGCATTTCATTTTTTTTCCCTCAGAAGTGGAGTATATTTAACCATCTCTCTTTTTTATCATTCCCACCACCACCATCATCACTGGTGATGACGGGAAAAACGATAGGAAATTGCTCCGATAAGGGGTGAACTACCATAGGTAGAAGGAGACAAAATCTGCATATGTACCACCAATGAAAATATATTAGACTAAGCAAACCTGGAGCACTCATTCCAAAATACTTTTTTCCCTTCCCGTGAAAAACAACTGCATATCACCCATGCTTTACCAGATGGGTCTTTTATATTCTATGCCAGGGAAGGCTGAAGAAAAGGGAAATAATCCTTTTGCAAAATATTTTGCAACACCATAAAAAATACTTTCTTTTAAAAAAATCCAAAATAATTAATTATTTTAGCCATTATATTATTGCTTACAGTAATACACAGCAATAACATTTACATTGATTGAATTCTGTTTCCTTAATGTGAAATTTGTTTGGGGTTAATTAGCACGGCTGAGGAATAAGCCTAATAATTTCATGCTGTTTACACTGGAGGCAGTTTTCCACGAGCACTGCTCAGGGAGCAAGTGACATCTTCTAATTCCAGACAGAACACGGAGGTGAGGGCAGCTGCTCACTGTGGGGTTGCAAGCCAGGCCCTTCCTCCTTTAGCCAGCCTCCTCACTACTTGGGGTGTCTAATGGCAACAGTACAAAGTTGTTCAAATTATTGCTCAGGCATGGTAAGTTTCTAAACCAAATACTGAGGGGGGGGTGTAGAAAAGGACTTATATAAATGGAGAAAATCCACAATATTAGACATTTTTACTTCCCCCTCCTTAAGAAAAAGCAGGTCTAATTAGTTGTCTCCCTAAAATGCATACCTAGCATTTTTATTATGTATTATAACATTTTGCTCAGAGCTGACATTTTTATTCTGACAAGCACTGTCTGGAGAGCTCTCAATAAATAATACATTGACAATTTTCAGTAAATAAGCAGTGGACACAAATCGTTATCCTTACTTACCGCTGCCCCACTCTAATAGTGCTTTTACAAGTGAGGTGACTATTCAGTCTAATGCAATCCTCTCAGTGCTGGAAAGACATTTTCATTCATTACCACGGTCACAAGCACTTAAAGCACTTTTAAGCCCTGTTGCAAAACAGCAGGAATGGCAGAGCAAGCGGGGCTAACGAAAACTAAAGTTCATCACCAAAGAAACCTGAGGTTGTTCACCTAAGCAACTAGGAAATTCACTTATGCGCTGGCCACCTCAACACTTCTAGATCTACATGTCTAACAAGAATACATGATTTTGTTTGGCAATTAAATGTTAACCTTCTTAAGCCCAAACACTGTGGGCTTTGTTTTCTGTATTAAATTTGGTTCATCATCCAATAATATCTATTAAGCACCCTCAGATAAGGGGAGTCATATGCTATGACCTGAGTGCTCACCTTTGATCAAGGTAAGAAACTGAAATAAAATCTGAATCCAGATGAATACATTTGAAACCACACAGTAACTTTTCCTTTCTCTCATCAGCTTTTCTTCTTTAACTAGAGCCCCTAACACCATCACCCTAACTAGTTGCTAAACCACTAAAGCAGTCCTGAATTTCATTTTTCTTCATGGTACCACATAAATTTTATTTTCTAGCTACTTGGAGATACAAACTTAAATGAAATAAGGTTTAGAGAAAGAGTAATAAAATGAGAAGGTAATAGCTACACCCCTTGACATATATAGCCTGTGGCTGTACTTTCACCCTACTTCTTAATCAAATCAATTTATCCATTATTTTATGACTTGTTAGACAATTGTTGGTCATAAGGATGGCTGAAAATATGTTGCCCAGTCGCAAGATGATTTCATGGTAACATATTATATGGCTTGGAATTAATACAGTATAGTCTAGTGTAGTATAGTACAGCACAGTATAGTATAAGTGTTATTCCATAATTTCAATCTTTTGTGTGCATCAGGAGCACCTGGAGAGCTTGTTAAAACACAGGTTGCCAGGCCCCATCCCAGGGTTTCTGATTCAGTAGGTAAGGGGTGAGGCCCAAGAATTCGCATTTCTAACAAGTTCCCAGTAACAACCGCACTACTAACAATTTGAAACACTGGGCTAAAAGATTAATTAAATTTACCTGAACACATAAGACACACGTGACCCATATTGGCCTATAGTCGATCCTCTTCTTTTACATGAACAGAATGTTAGATTATAGAGCTTCCACTATGTAGCAAATATGATGTCACCTGAGAGCAATTATGACTAATCGCAATGAGTTCTCTAAGAAAAAGGAGATTAAATCCATAACAATGATAAGAAAGGGAGCTCTCTCCTAGTCTCCAAGATAGTCAGTCTTACATTTGCCGGCCAGGTATATCCACCTTCACAGAATGCTCAAACTCAGTATGCCTAAACCCAAACCTCCCTAAACCTTCTCATCTATCTATATTCACCATCTTAATGGCCTCACTATTGATTCTCTCTACCAGGATACTTCAATCATCTTTGACTCTCTCCCCAACCTCACACCTCACACCTAACTAGCAACCTCAAGTATATATCTAAAAGCTGATTCTTCCTCCCTAACCCTTGCCAATGCCTTAGCTGTTTAGACTCTTATCAGTACATGTGTGGCCCATTAAAATAGCCTACTAACAGATTTTCCTGCATGTGGCTTTGTCTCTTTCCACCTGAGAGTCAAAATGCTACCAAAGTTACATTTCTAAGAAATGTATACAATTATGTCACTCATCCTCCTACTTTAAGTAGCTCTCTACTGCTCCCTACTACCCAAAAGATAAAATTCGAACTCTTTACAATGGCTTCAATCCTTTTTTTTAGTCATGTCCCCTATCCTAACTACACCAAACCTCTTGAATTCACCACACTCACAGGTTTAATCACATCACTGAAAACTTATACATGCTATTCTATCTGGGATTCTATTATGTCTCTTGTTCACTATGAATAGCTTATAATTAATCAAAAATCCAGCTCAAATGCCTATAAATCCCTTCCTAAATCTTCTAGACAAAATGATAGTTCCCTCTTCTGTACTCCAGCATTTTCTAGCTCCTTCTGCTATGGCACTTACTATAATATAATTACTCTATGTGCATGTGTTTCTCCCACTAAACTGAGGGTTACTAAAAACCAATATCTATTCATCTCTGTATGCATCTTCTTCTCTCCCTCTTTCTCCACTTTTACCTCTCCTCACCCACTACACTACCAGATGAAAGAGCTTAATAAATGCTTATGGAAATACTGAGCATTCATATGTGTGCATTTAAATATGTATATTTTGCTTTGTTTAACTAAAGGGGCATTCCCTAAAAATTGAATCTATTCCTCTCTGAGCCATAATAATATTCATCTCTCTGAAATCTTTTATAAATCAACAGATTTTTAGGTTAATGTATATTATATGCTAAGATCTATACTAGGTGTCTGAAGATAAAGATATGGTCTGTGTCCTCAAAAATTAAAATCTTCTTGGGAGGCAAGATCCATAAATGTAAAATAGCAAATAATACTTTTCTTCTTTGTCAAAAATCAGTTGCGCATAATCTGGTGGTTTTATTTGTGGGTTCTCTATTATGTTCCATTGATCAATGTATCTATTTCTCTGCCAAAATCACATTGCTTTGATTATTGTAGCTATAGTAAGCTTTAATATTGAGTAGAGTGATTCCTAACATTTTATTATTCTTTTTCAAGATTAACTTAGCTGTTCTAGGGCCTATCCCTTTCTATATAAATTTTAGAATAAGCTTGTCTATGTGCATAAGAGTCTTGCTGAGATTTTGATAGGAATTGCATTAAACATATAGATCATTTGGAGGAAAATTGACAACTTTACCAGTCCTTATGAGTCTTCCGACCCATGACCAGGATGTCTTGCCATTTATTTAAGTCTTCTTTGATTTCACTGACCAGCATCTTGTAATTTCAGCAACAGATCCTGTACATGTTTTGTTAAGTGTACCTAGATTTTTCATTTTATTTGGAGCAATAGTATATAGCACTGGGTTTTAAATTTTGGTTTTCATAAGTGCGTTGCTAATATTTAGGAATGCCATTGATTTTTATGAGTTGATCTTGCATCTTATGACCTTGCTAAGTCAAAAAATGAAAACTATATGTCACACCTTGTACAAAAATGTGACCTAAACCTCACACCTGATACAACAATTGACCCTAAATTGATTATAGACTTAAATGTAAAATATAAAACTATAAATCTTTTAGCAAAAAAATAGGAGAAAATGTTTAGAATATAGGGCTAGGCAAAGTATCATTAGACTTGGCACAAAAAGCATGATCCATAAAATTAAAAATTGCTTAATTGGCCCTCTTCAAAATTATAAACTTTTGCTCTGTTAAACCCTATAGTAAAGAAGATGGAAAGACAAGCTACAGACTGGGGGAAAATATTTGCAAATCACATATTCAACATAGAACTAGTAACTAGAATAATAAAGAACTCTCACAACTCAACAGTAAAAAAAAAATCCAATTAAAAAATAGACGAAAGACACAAATAGACATTTCACCAAAAAGGATATACAGATGGTAAACAAGCACATGAAATAATGCTCAACATCATTAGCCATAAAAGAAATACAATTTAAAGCCACAATGAGATTTCGTTATACACCTATCAGAATGGCTAAAATAAACATGACAAAACCAAACGCTGACAAAGATGCAGAGAAACTAGATCACTTATACGTTGCTAGTGGGAATGTAAAATGTACAGTTATTCTGAAATATAGTTTGGCAGTTTCTTATAAAACTAAACATCAATTACCATACAACCCAGCGATTGTACCCCTAGCCATGAATCCCAGAAAAATAAAAATTTATGTTCACACAAAAACCTGTACACAAGTGTTCATAGCAACTTTACTTGTAATAGCCAAAAACTGGATATTTGATCTGACGTCCTTCAGCTGGTGAATGGTTAAATAAACTGTGATACATACATGTTATACATACCACTGAATACTGTTCAGCAATTAAAAAATAGTATGAACTATTGATACATACAACAACTTGGATGAATCTCCAGGGAGTTATGCTGTTTTTTTTTTTTTTTTTTTTTCTTAAAGCCAATTCCAAAAAAATAGGTACTGTACAAATCCATTTATATAACATATTTGAAATGACAAAATGTTAGAAACGAAGAGCATATTAATGTTGACAGGCATTTGGTAAGGGGTGTTGGAGTAGAAGAGAGGTAGGTATGGTTATAAAAGAGCATAACTTGATTGTGGTAGTGAATACATGAATCTATATAGGTGATTTACAGGTGACAAAATTGTAGAGAACCTAATACACATACCCACAACAACTGAGAACAATTAAAACTGGAGAAATATGAATAAGATCAGTGGATTGTATCAATGTTAATAACCTGGTTATGACAGTATGCAACAGTTTTGCAAAACGTTATCACTGGGGGAAAATGGTCAAAGTGTACACTGGATCTCTCTATATTTTTTCTTACAACTGCATGTGAATCTATAGTTAACCCAATAAAAAAATCTCAATTTAAAAAATTGCAAATATAGAGTTATAATCTATTGATAAATGGAGTGGTATATGGGTTTTTTTTCAGCTTTACTGAGGTATAATGGACAAAGAAAATTGTAAGATATTTGAAGTATACAACGTGATGATTTGATATATAGATACATTGTGAAACAATTCCCCCCCACTGAGTTCATTAACACATCCATCCATCATCTCATCCTATTTGAATTCTACTCTAAGATTTGCTAATCTTAGAAATTTTCAATTATACAATACAATGTTATCAAATATAGTCACCATGTTACACATTATATCCTCAGACCTTACTCATCTTATAACTGAAAGTTTGTACCCTTTTACCAACCTCTCTCTGTCTCCCCCACCCATCCCCAGACCCTGACAACCAACTTTCTACTCCCTATTTCTACGAGTTTGACTTTTTTGAAGACTCCACAAATTTTAGACAAAGAGGAAGTCATGAGGGCTACAGTCATCAGTAGAAGACAAGATGTGATCTGGATTTTATGTATTGTAAAATGGATAGATGGAAAACTTAGATAAGAAGAGGAGAGATAAAAGGTTATTCTGGGTAGGGATAATGGCTGAGCATGAAGTATGTTGGACTAAATAACTAATTCAACTTAACACAGTGCTGACTCTTTAGATAAGAAAGTTTGCCATGAGATTGTTACATCTTCAAGTTTCTTAATCAGAATGCTCACTAGAGAAAGATTACAAAAGAACCCTAGGAATCAAATTCTTATGATGTGTAGTGGCCCTAATATGAATAAGAAATGTCCAAATTATAGTCACATCAAAGCAAAAAGAAAAAGCACAGCATATGTGGGAGATAATAAGTATTAGAAAAAAAATTCAAAGAAGTTAGTCTCCATCAGGTACCAAGAATACACCTAACACCTGAAGCTAATACTGACTACAAAGTGAGTAAATGGTGGAGTAGCTAGAGACAGTGAGAGACAGAGACAGTAAGTTTTTACTATTGTTTTAAATAAACAGAGAATATCTAAGAAATTTATTCAAAAGAAAGAAAGAAAAAGTAAAAAGTAAATAAAATAAAAAGAAACCAACATACATAGATCTAAAGGAAAATAATTCTATACACAGGGAAGAGCAAGTGCAAAGGAATTAAGACATGCTTGAGGGGAAAAAAAAAAAAAAAGAAAAAAAAAGGGTCCAGTAGCTGGAGTGGCCTGAGAAAAAAAAGTAAGCTTAAGATGAGTCTTGAAAGCCAGAGTACAATGTTTGGATTTTAAGCAATGAACTTTATTTCCAAGCATAATAGAGATTGATGATCACTGGCCAAATACCAAAGCTCCAATGCCAGTACAATGCCTAAACCCTCTGAATATCAGATAAAACCATGAAGAAAGGGGCATAATTCTACTGACTGAAGTTAAATCCTGAAGTAACTGAGTTTACCTGGAAGTGAGACCAGACTTCCTTCTATTAGTGAGAATGGGGGCTTAAGAGTTAAATTAAAATTACTAATGGAGAAATAAAATTAATACATGAGCTTTTGTGCACATGAGTTTGGTGACAATAATATTTATAAGCAAACAACATTAATTTTCTGCTATCCTCTGTATTCCAAAATGACACTGTCACTATATAAATATTGTCAAACATTATCAAAAAGATCAAAGAATAGTTTTTAGGACTTTGTACATTAGGTACATAAGGTAGTTTTCCCCAGTCTCCCTTTTCTACCTGGAAACAAAGGGAGATTGCTCCAAAAAAACATGTTGCTTATGCATTAATTCTTAAATTTCCCATCTCTTCCACACCTGTGACAGGAGTAACAAGTACAAGATTAGAGGTATTTCTGAAGGATCTGCTACAAAATTCCAGGTTAAGCTAAGTTCCACTGCATTTGGAGTGGAATGGAATCCCAGTGCACACAGCTTGTTAGCCACTCTAAAAACTGCCCGTTGACTATAGGTTGCCTTCATTCAAAAATCATACATTAAATATGTTAATATAAATGTTTCAGACATTACATGAAATTTCTAAAAATCTTATATTTGTATTTGTATGGAAATATGTATGGAAATATGTTAATATAAATGTTTCAGACATTACAGGAAACGTCTAAAAATCTTATATGTTCTGGTATAATGTTATAAGTAATAATCCTAGTTATTACTTTAAAATGTATATCTCAGAAATAACTAATTTTCTTGTCAACTGCATTATTATGAACTTTCATCAAATCTTTAACCATGGTCATTTTTAAGTCTTTTGTCATTTACAGACAGTTCTGGGTGTACTCTGATGATTTTGCAAATATGTTCCTATAAAAGAGTTTCATCTTCAAGAAATTCATGGAAAAGACTCTGACAAGTACAGGTTTCTGGTAACTGACTGTACTGCTGAACTGAATGAATAAGCATTTTCAGAACTCTAATGAAAAACTGATGAACTCATAAAAGTGCTAACAAAAGATCAAGATGAAAAAAAAGAAATTAATTACATGGGACTGAGTGAACTGATGAGGATGAGTATAATTTTTGTGACTTTCTGTCTGAATTAAAAAAAAAAAAAATCCCACAAGGACTCAGAGGAAAAGAATATACAAATCAATTTTCACTGCAAAGTAAAGGAGCTGTTACAGTGGAGGATTACTGGACTGAATGTCAATGTTATGACATAGTATAAGTGTGTTTCATGTTTGGTAATTGCAATCATTGTTGCTTTTGTTGTGGTCATCCATGTACAATGCTTGGTGTCAGTCTATCTATCTCTTGTAAAAATAAAATACAGTGTGTGCGTGTGGAAAAAAATTAAAAAATAAAAAATAAAAATAAAAATAGAAAAAAAAAAAAAAAATCATACATTAGTAGCAAAGTAATTCTACCACTGTTATTGCTGGTACCATAGTTCTTGCAAATAATTCAATACTTTGTCATTTTTCATAGTTATTCTTCATTATATCTCCACTTATTTTAACCCTCTATTTGTATTTACTCATTTCAATTCACTACATGAGAGCAATTAGAGAAGTCCACAGGCCACAGGCCTCTAACTTCTGCCTCCCAATGCTAGGGGATGGCCTATATTCTGTGACTTCATTGTGAGTGTACTTGTCTGGCCTCCAAGTGATGGCTCCTCAGTTATACTTAAACCCTCGAGACATAAATTAAGAAAGCTATGATAGGTCTAAGTGTCACAGTTATTCAGCATTAAACCCATAGCCTCATATGGCTAATAAATACGGCCGTGAATTCCCTCTAAGGCCCAAATCCCCTTTACGACAGCTCTACCAAAAGGTAGAATTATTGACCTTTACCTTTTTCTGGATCATCACACCCTACTAAACTCGCCCTCTGTTTGCCAATCTTTCAAACCATGTATAGCATTTTCTGAGCCAATTATCCATGGCTTTGTCTGTAAGTACTTCTTCATTGGACAATGACTTTTTCAGACATCAAAACTTGATGGCAGCTTTTATCTCTATCTTTATAAAGATTCTAACGTCAGAAAAAAAGAGACTGGAAATAGTAAAGGACAATTTCAACCATATTAAGAGAAAAAGAATCATGATATTGGTTCAGATGACTTATTTACTCTGAAAACAGTTTGAAAAAGAAAATTACAGATAGTGGATGCTGAACTTTAGATACAAACTCTAAAAGAAAATCAAAGCACATAGAATTTTAGAATTTGGCCCTTAATGCTCAAGCAATGTCCTCATTTTCTAAATTAAGAAACCAGTGCTAAGATCAATCAATTAATTAACTAATTAATCAATTATTAGGTATTACCCAGAAAGTTACCAGAGTCAAGCAAGAATGCACATCAAATTCAGGCTAGTCCGCACCTGAAAGGATTCCCAGATAAAACATTTTAAGAAAGAGGTGAAGATTTCCAGCTAATAAGCCAACTGTTTGGCTAGAAAAATATATCTATTCCAATATGAATGGTTAGAGCAGAGGCAATAATCAACAGGGTTTGCTGGTTAATTTTGAATTTGAAGTAGGTATTTAAGGAAAAAATGATCATGAACCTGATAAGGTTAGAGATCAGGAACTACTTTAATTCAAAAACCACACAGAGGTGGAAACGTCAATAAAAGGAATCAAAAGGGGAAAGAAAGTGTGTTTCCTAACAAACTTAGTAATCATAGTCCAGAGGGAGAATGACAATACACTTGTGCTCATACTTAAAAGAAGGGCTGAAGACATTTTATTATGAGACAACAAAAAGAAAAAGAAAAATTGCAGTGAAGGGTCCATCAAAGGCTCTTGTAAGCTTCTGAAAAGCTCAGAGATAAAAGGAAACCTGGGCTAGACATTTTGAGGAAGGTAGAACCAAAAGGTATAGACAGTTAAGCCTTTTGGAAATTATAACACACACACATAAACACACACACACACACACACACACACACACACACACACACACTGCAGCCCCAACTTCTTTGTGTAATGTTTCCCAACAGAGTGGAAAAAATAATACAAAATTTGTCAACAGCAGTTCCACTCCTGGGAATACACCCTATAGAAGAAGCTCATGCACATGTGTATCAGAAGACAGGTGCAAGAATGTTCATACCATCACTGTTTGTACTAGCAGAAAACTGGAAATAATCCAAATGTCCGGAGACAGTAAACAGGAGAGTATACTCCTATATAGCATTCCATGGGAGAGTGTGTGAAATATTATACAAAAGTGAAAATGAACTACAGCTGCACACAGCAAAATTGATCTTGAAATATGAGTATAAAAAGCAAGTCATAGAAGGTTACAGTGTAATACCATTTTTATAAAGTTCTGAAACAAAACTAAACAATGTATTATTTAGGGACATATACAAAAGGAAGATTCTAAACACAAAGTTCTGGCAAAGGGATTGAATAGGTGAAGAAAACATTTTTTAAGTTGGATGATGAATTCACAGGTGTTTGTTTTATTTTTATGCCTTAAAATATATATAATCAAATATTACATAATAAACACATATTTAAGTTTGCAACTTCCTTTTCTACTCATTTTTTCTTTGGATTTTACACATATATTGCACAAGAAAAAATGTACAGATTTAAAAACTGCCCAGTATTACTTTTGAGAATCCCAGAATAAATGCGGAAGAAGTCCAATGATTTTCAGTGGAAAAAATGAAAAATGTTAACGATCCACTCCAACTTAACAGATTCAAAAATTGTATGAGAATATGACTTAACTTCATCAAACCATGGAGAGGAAGCTGCATCCTCTTAACAAAATGCCAAGGAACACCTTGCTTCCCAGGTCAGTAAGAGGAAAAATCAGAAGCAATTGCCTACATCTGTTCTTAACATTCATAGAGAAAAAACTTTAAGAATCTTTAAGTCTGAAGAGATAGAAATGGGCCAAGAAATTTGAAGTAACTTTTCAAGGCAGAGACACACAAAATGAAGTTGAGAAGACGATTCAACCAACTAGGACATTGCCAACACTGTAAATGGGAGTTGCAAAACAACAGCAAATTGAAATAATTAAGATTTGTCCAGAATGTCTAGGGTTCACAGGATTCAGGCTAATTACATCCTTTATAAAGTTATTATGAGAGGATGATCAGTTTCTAAAGAATTAGAAAGCAAATATACTTAACACAAAAACATAAGAAACATTATTTTTTTCCATAATTCAAAAACCAGTAGTTCTAGCTCCTCATTTTAATCCCTAACTGTGTAATACTTACAGAAATATGTTTATTTAAACTATCTGGCACTAGGTTAGTATTTGCTATGACTATGATAAAAATTCTTTAAAATAGGAGCAAGGACACAAACATTATAGGGGAGTAAAGATATATTTTAAAGAGAAGAAAAAATGAATT
This sequence comes from Balaenoptera acutorostrata, assembly GCF_949987535.1. Lineage (NCBI taxonomy): Eukaryota > Metazoa > Chordata > Mammalia > Artiodactyla > Balaenopteridae > Balaenoptera > Balaenoptera acutorostrata. Next base: position 41,081,253 of record NC_080072.1, on the reverse strand, counting down.
AAAATGAAGTCACATCAGCATCGCTCTGAATACCTGATTGCTTCTTCACCTGGAGTATGAGTGGTCTTGGGTAACTTCAGCATTTAAATGACCTGAAATTTCCAACTTACTTGAAATAATAACTCTGGGGGTTTCATGATGAATACTTAATGCGTTTTTTATGCAAAAATCCGAAACCTTCTCCCATGAATGAGAAATATAAAGAAAGGTTTGGATCTCGGATACTCTAAATACTTCACCAATATAACCTTCCATCAGAACAGAGGCAAAAACCTAATATCCATAAATTTTGCCTTAAAAGATTCTTTTGATGCTCTAGCATGGTATGAATGTTAAACTTCTACATATTTTTTAGCATGGCCTTTTAATAGATTTTTTTTCTTTAACAGGAACACAATGCTCTTAACTGGATAGTATCTAAAAACCTCATCCAAGGCTTTACCAGCCTCTCTCACTGACAGCATCATATTCCACATATTTCTCAGCAGGGAAGATTGGCTTCCAGTGGGGAAACTTTAGTATCAGCTTTTCCAAAGAGCCTGAAAGGAGAGTTAAGCTGGATTGCTCTTCCAGAAAACAAGTACATCACTGCTGCCAAATGCTAAATCCTAACACCATGGGACATTTCCTATGATTCTGTCTGTGGTGCAGGATGAGATTCCTGTAATATTTCTCTTTACAAAATGCTCCTTCAAATAATAACAGTAATAGTAGTTACAACAGCAATAGTAATAATAAATTATAATTATAGAAGCTATGTGTTTTATGTATATATAATCTGTCAAATTCTCACACAGCCCTGCAAGGTAGACATCATTTATCCAGTTTTACAGATAAGGGAACTGAAGCACAAAAGGATGAAATAATTTGTCCAAGACTAGGAAATAATGTTGGCTACATTTATTGAGCACTTACTATGTGCTAGTAATAGTCTAAATGTTTTAGTTGCATTAACTAAATCTTGATCTCTTCATGATAGCTCTATAATTATGTCCAATATTTGGCTGAGGAAACACAGAGAGGTGCCCAATGTCATCCACCTGGCAAATGTTGAACTGAGATTCAAACTCAGGCAGCATAGCACCAGCACCCACACTCTTAATCAGTACGCTATACTGCCTCGCTAAATATTAGAACATATTCAAACCCAGATCTAGCTTACTCAAAAAACATATGGCTTTCAAAAATGAGTTCTCCCATTGCTTAAACTATACCACACAGGCAAAAGCTATCAGATGAGCAACACATACCAACATATACGCTTACTAAATATAATTCAGTGAAAATATATGTAGAAATCCAAATTATTGTTTAGAGATGTGAATAATGATAATAATCCATCAGATACATAAACACGTGTTCATTCTTGTGCTGGGTAACAGCTGCATAATCCATGGGAAAGCCTATCCCACCAGGAATCCAAAGCTCAAATGCTCCTGCCCTTTCTCTACATACACAGTCAAATGAATCCACATACTTTCATTATCATATCTTGAAGCACACAATTCCACTGGACAAATACTCTAATTTCTGATCAACATACATCCTATGAAACTGTAGCTAAACTCTGCATACTTTCCATTAAGTTTATGGCCTCTATCGAAGAGAACACACTTATTCTAATATTTCTAACTACAAGCTTCATCACTCCCTCTTGATCACAATAATTATTACCTAAAAAATAAGTCTTTTAAAAGAGCAAAAAGTCAGAAAGAAAATCTTATTTTGTTAGAGTTGAGGTTTATATCAATGTATCCCTTTCTCTGCAATCTCACATGACTCCAGAACCTGGCCCAAACCAGTTCACCCAGCCTAGGATCATATACTTAGTAGTATGATACACAAGACATGATAGTGGCTGAAGCACTATTATTAAAGAGAGATTAAAACAGCTGTACATTATGCTGAAGCACTCACTCTTCCCTTTACAAACAGACGGTCCTGGATTACAAGCAGCACTTGACCATTTAAATCACGACAACAACCAGATTTAACCAGCTGGGCCATATTCTCCTAGGCAATGCCTGTTGACCTCCTCAGTCGCAGCTGCTCAAATGAAATTCTCATTAGACAACTTATTTTCAGAAGCCAAAGGACTCTCTGATTAAATATATGTATTTAGATATAGAAGTCCTTTTTAAAGTATTCATTTTCTGACAACTGTCGCTTATGCTACAGCCCAGCTACACTGGCAACAAGATGGGTGATACAAGGATAACTAAAATTCATCATTTAATCCCAGCTGAAGGATTTTTATCTTAGAACCATTTAAAACTGAATCTATTAATCAAAGTCTTTCTGCACACTATACCCACCAATATCAACAGTGTTTTAAAAGGTAGATTCTGATATTCATTCATTCTATCCATCTAACCATTTTTCCATGCATCTGCACACCTATCTATCTATCTACCTACCAACCTATCTATCTATGGCAGAAAAAATAAGGGTTAAATTTAGAACAAAACAGAAGCCTTGCCTATTTTCCCACAAATCTTACTTTCAGTGGAGGCACTTCAGACAGAACACCTTTGTTCATCAGTGTTTCAGCAATCCAGTCAAATCACTGCTCTGGAGAGGACATTTCTTGAGAGAATGGCAGCTAAAATACTGGACAATTATTTGGTCAATCAAAGAATCTACCTGTAAGAGAATAACTTTCCTATTACCGAATGGAGAGTTTTTGTTTTATCAAGTAGATACTGTTTTAAAATAGACCATAATAAATAAACTTTTTATAGATCAGTTACTGTATAAGAGGGGAAATGATGGGGAAGGTATTTAGTCTGATAGAGTCAAAACATTCTCCAGGACAAGAATGACTCAGGAAAGGTCATTTATTATGTCAATCACACAAGCTTGTCATTTATGAAGTATGGTCTTCAAACCAGAAAGCAGAAGTGAGGGAGAGGTGAGTAATGCATTTGAAAGCTTTTATACATCCCATGGGATAAAGGACGTCCCAGATGAGGAGATGGGGCTTTAAAAAGTCAAAGCCAGGCAAATATTGGTGGAGCTATTATACCTCCTTAGACCTAGAATATAATTATAATATTATAGAATCAGAAATCTATCAGAAGCTTATTAATGACCTTACCTATAATTATTTCTATTCTCCCATCACACTGTTCTGTTCTATTGCTCCAAGCAAATGATTAAAATTAGGCATCAAACTCAAAATAAAATAAAATAAAAAATAAAAAAATAGAAATCCTCATTACTCCCATCTCCAAAACATGTTGTCTACTTTTCTCATTAACTGTTATACCATCCTCCTATTCACTCTGAGCTACCTTTAAACCACTCTTCTCTATTGATCTCCTCACTTTAAATGTCAGGTCCTAACAAGTCTATCTCCGAATATCTTTTCCATATGCACCCCTTCTTCCTTCCTTGTTTCTGCTGCTTTAGTTCAGGCCCTCATTATCTCTAGCCTGAAACAATTTCCTTAATGTCTCTCTGTGCTGCCATACATCCAATACAGTGCTGCCAGATTAACTTTCCTGGAGGAAAGCTCTAATCCATCAATTTACTGTGCTAAAAAACAGTCAGTGGTTCCTCCATAACTTTCAATATAAAGTTTGAGCTTCTTAGCCAAGAATTTAAGGGCCACTGTGATGAACAGAACCTACCTTTTCAGTCTTATACCCTATATGCATCTTCACATACTTTAAAGTAGAACCTGAACTACCGGCTGTTTTAAAACTCTCTGCCTGTTCCTTTCGACTGAAATGTCCCTCCCCTCCATTTCTACTTACATATATATCCTTTCATTCTCCAAGACCAGTTAAGACTCATTTTTCTATAGAACCTCTCCATGGTTTCCTAGGCAGGCACAATCTATCTTGTAAACTCCTATAACATTTTATCTATGTAGCTCTCATGGAATTTATCACATATTAAATATGAATTAGAGTTCATTTTGTATTAGTTTTACACCTTTTACTAGAATATGAACTCTTTAAATTTAGAGACTATTCATGATAGGTGTGCAATATCATGTAGCATAGTGGTTCTTAACCTAGGGTCCACAGACCCCAGGAGTCTATCCATAGAATTCAGGAAGTCTGTGAACTTGGATGGAAAAAATTCATTTTCACCAATTTTTTAAACTGAAAATTTGCATTTCTTTAAATTACTGATGCAGGCAACAAACCATAAATTCATAGTATCTGTGACATTTTAGCCAATAAAATAACAATATATTTTTATATCACATTGTACTTGTTGAAGATATCTCAAAATATCTTTTATACTTATTACTACTTCAAAATTATATTTTTAGTCCCTCCATTAGATCTTGTGTTTAATGCATTAGTAAAGTAGTACTTCCTACCATATCACAAAATTTTTAAATTATTTAACATTTTAATATAATTCATTTTCTTATAATTCCATGGATTTTACTTTATGCATTTAAAGTAAGAATGGACCTGTAGGCGTCACCAAGCCACCAAAGGGATCCACAGCCAAAAAAAGAAAGTAAGAAAGTAAGAATCCCTCAGTTCTAATATAGCACTTTGCAAAATAAGAAGAAAACCTGTAGAAAAATAATCATGATACTATGTAGTTCTTGATTAGGGCTATAAAAAATATACCATGAACTACAGAATACCGTATAAGCATATTGTTCATAAAAATTCATAGTCTTGGCAGAAAAAGACCAATTACCCTTCATCTAAAATAACCTTTTAAAATGGCAATTAAGATTGCTGCATACCTCCAAAGATAATTTATTATCTTTCAAAGAAAGTCTTTCCATACATGGACAGCTACACTGTTAGACAGCTGGTCTTGTTATAATTTCAATATGATATATAATATTATATGATAATATAATGATAATATTACTAGTTCCTTCAATTATTCCTCTTATTAGATAATTCTGTGTCTGTTAGCATGTCATTTGTTCTCCTCTGAGAATATCCCAACGCTCCTGAGTTCCTCTTAAAGTGTAGCAATTCTCAACACAATACTTCAGGTGCATTCTTTTGAGCAGGAAGTTCAGTGGGACCGACACCTCTTGAATCTTACATACTGTAATTCTAGTAATGCTGACTGGGATAGCACTGGCAATTTTTTGGCAATATTCACTGCACTGACCCCATTGCACTCTCTGTCACCTAAAACTCGTATGTTGGTGTTTTTTTTAAATCATGTGTCTGCTATTTAAATTTCCTTCAGTAATTACTTGTGCAGATAGGAATTTTGGTCACAGCCTCTGGACTTGACAATAAGACCTATTAAATTTTATCTTGATGGGTTAGTTTTAAGTTTATATTTTCAGTTTGTCAAAAACTTTTGACTTTTTGTTTCTTTCATACATTATATTCAGCATTCCTCCCAGATTTTTGGAATCTGTTTGATAAGCACACTTTTTATCATTTCTATTTGTACTTAATGTATTATATACGTTGATATGCACTAAAAATGCCTGAATTTCTGATGCCTAAAATATATGTACTGTAGAAAACAAAGTTCTGTAGAGTACATAAAAAACATTCTTCAATAGTAGGAATATAATGATAAAGGACTCTTAAATGAGAGGTCTCATCTTACAAATGCCTCTCTTGTATCAAATCTATAACACATAATAATGAAGAATAAAACACTAATCATTACTTGCAAGAGAAGGATGATTTTAAATTCTCTAGCAGTCTAGACCCCTCCCCCTAAAAAATCATCACAAATCAATTTCTTTATTTTTACACAACACAGCCCTTTAAAGTATGTTGAAACCACTTTCTTATAGAGCTAAAACAATCTTTTTGGTGAATCACAATTAAATGTAACCTAGCAATCTCATTTATTCAGAGTTTATTGATCTGGCAGCCTCAGTTATTCTAGAATAGCCATGAATGAGTAATATAAAGTCTCTGAGCAGCCAGAAGAGTCAGCATGAAGTCCATGCACTGAAGAGCATGTATATTGCCCAGAATCTCTTAGCAACTCACCCAGAAATGTTTGTTCATATTTTAAATATAGTCCAGAATGTTATGATCATCTAATTTCATAATTGACAGATGAATATAAGAAGCAAATTAGAAATTATTCACAACTAGGTAAGAAGTAACAGTCTGAAACCTGATATTAAAGGAAGAGAAACCAAAACACACACACACACACACACACACACGCCAAAAAAGATATCTAAATCAAGCAGACACAGGAACTCTAAAGTTCCATAATTGCAGAGAAATAACCATAAAGCCAACTGTCCTAATTATCTCAAAGATCTCTGGGGGCATCATTACATTATAGCATGGTAAAGTAATTGACATTTATAATAATTATCATCACAATGCCTCAAATGTATGTAATTTACAGTTCATAAGACACATATTAATTATTATAGTTAATTCTCAAAATGTTTGAGTTAAGAAGTCAGGTTACTACCATACCAAACTTTAAATTTTGTGGTTCAGGGAGATTGAAGAACTTACCCAGGGTCACATGATTGTTAGATAGGTATTAGAGTTCATATTCTACTGCATCATGACCCTGAGTCAACAAAAAAATTTACATTTTGTGCCATATAATCTGGTTAGTAAGATAGGGAAGCATGTAATACATTTTAGAAGCTTCCACAAAGATGGCTGATGTGGTGGACACACCACAAAAATTAATCTGAAATTTTTAAACTTCTGAGCCCTTAAAGGAATAAAATTAACTTACATGAAAAATTCCCTTATATCAAATCCCCATTTCCCTATAGTACCACAGAGGTTTAAATTTAACTTACAATGTAAGTAGTAATCCAAAGCCATTAATTATCCTACATTTTAAAGTCTAAAATCTGTACATAAAAAAATGAAAGAATATACATAGTATAGCAACCTCTCAGAGTTGATTTATTTAATTTAAACATATTATTAGAGAGTCTTCTTTCATCTACTTTTTAGGATGAGGTTAACCTAAGTGGACTCTTGTAGAGAGAGTAGAGAAGGTGGATGTTTCAGTACATGTCATGTGTCAAAGAACTCCTCCCTTGAACATTTAGCTTTAACAGTATTAGAAACCCTCAGCTCTCAATTCTGCAACATTTGGAGGTAAAATAATACTATTTATAAATTTATAATATTTATAAAAATAAGGAGAAATAAATTAGGGGTCTTTTTCTTTTTAAACAGTTTATAGTTTCATAATAAAACACTATCCATCAAGAGGAAATAAGAGAGAAAAAATGAAAAATAAAGTTGCAGCTAGGAAAATACCTGTACTCCCTTTTCCAGAGCAAGGCTTATAGTCAGTTTAAAACCTTGATTTGTTATTATAAGAGCCAAGTAAAATGCACAAAGTTGTAGAAAAATGGAGCTATCTGCTTAACACTTCTAATGGATCACAATCTGCCATCACCATGGTAACCTCTGAATAACTTTTTCCTTGCTAGTGCCAATTATGCACTTCTCTGGCCCTTAAAATCCCACTCATTTTTTTTTTTAAGCCTGGAATCTTTAAAAGAATAAAGCCCAACAGTTAAGTCCACACATACCCTCTTGTTCAGTCCGAGTCATTTCCTCAAGCTTCTTCTGTTTCAGTGTGTCCACCACATCGGCAAGGCTCCCTTTGCGGCGTTCTGGGGTTCCAAAAGTAACACTGGTCATTATCTCGCGGTCCCGACTCCCTTCGTCAGGCTTATGTGGTGAGGTAGAGGTATTTCGGAAGGAATATAGGGAACATAACTTATTATTCTCTGACTCCTAGAAAAACAAAATAAAATAAAACCATTAGAACATGTTTCTTTGCATATCATTGGAGAAAAATCCCAAACTCAGAATGACAGTATATGAGGCTGAGATGGACAAATAAAATATATTAACTATCTCTGCTTAAAAAAAATACTAAACATAGAGGTAATTATCAAAGGAACTAACCTGAAATTGCAGATTCTACCTTTTTCTTTTTTAACTAAAAAGCAGCCAAAGTGGTACAAAAACTTAATTTTAAAAGGAACACTTCAACTTCTTACTCATTTACACCCTTCATTTAAAATAGTTCAGGTTCAATTATTAATTATAAGGATGGTAAAGTTTTTCTTTTAATTGGCACTTATATTAGCAACCCTCTTCCCACAGCCTAAAATATATGTACATCAAAAAAGAACCCCATTATCCCTAAATTTAGAAACAGTTGAGAAATTAGCTTCAATATTCATGTTAATTATTCACCAGAAAATATCTAAAATATCTAAATCAGCGTCAGAAGGTTAGCCAACCTGAATATTTTTGTGTGCCGGGGTTTGAAGAAAATTGTTTGTTTTTTTTCTAGCTACACATCTGTCAAAGTTACAGAAACCTCTTTCTATTTCTTACACTTACCCCTGATACTTTAGCACACAGTCACACACATTTTTCATGTGGCATTTAAAAATGATTTGTTTTTTTCTTTTTTTTTAACAAGAAGACAGGTTTGTTACAGAAACACTTACACAAGAATTATTTCACATTACAGAGAAGTTGGCTAACTGGTAGGAGAGTTAGGTCTATCTTCAAAGAGAAAAAGCAAATCTTAGATTGAAAATAATAAACACCTAAAAGTTTATAAAAAGAAAATGCTTTTATAGCTCTTTAAATCGGAACTGAGAGTTTTAAGCAAACATTATTGGCCACAGTCCACCAGTAGTCTTGCATGCACCTTATCTGTCTGTGTATGGGTCTTCTCTCTCCCAATAAAAAACTGTATGAAATAAATAAAGCATCTAGGCTTTGTTCTCATCAGAAGCTTAAAAATCTTAAGCACTCCTATATCTCGCTCCTTCTTCACAAAAAAAAGCCCAGTAAGCATCAAGAACTAGAGGAAGAGCATGAGGGAAAAGTTACAGAGTTTAAAAAAAAAAAAAAAGTTACAGAGTTAATCACTGGTAGGAAAGGGAATGAAAAGAAAATGGAATTTAGAGAAATACATTTCCACATACATTAAATGAGATAATTGTACTCAGTAAATGCTAGATATTTAGGTATATCGTCATTGCATACAAGGTAGGAATAAAACTTATTTTCACAGTTATTGGTAGCATATAATGAGCTAACATTTGTAAAGCAACTAGGCACAGTGCTGAGCCCAAAGCAGGCGGTGCTTAGTAAATGGCAGGTATCATTATTTTGTTGGAAGGAACAGATCTAGGAATGGAGCCAAAGAGGTTTTTCCCCCTCTGGACCTAAGGAATTGCTTAGTAAAAAATATGTCTTGAAATAAATTGAGTATTGTAAAGTCTGTGAATATACTAAAAACCATTGAATTGTACACATTAAATAAGCAAATTGTATGGTATGCTTATTATATCTCAATAAAGCTGCTTTAAATTACTATGAGCCAAATCTTAATCTTTTCCACAATCCCATTGTTATAAAAATGCCTAGCACAGAGCAGATGCTCATTACGTTTGCACTAAAATAAACTGAAAAGGATAAAATAAATGGGCAGGGCAGGAAAAAGAGCTCCTCTTTACCTTGTTCCTAAATCTTTTCTTTCCCCAGGAAATATGTTGTATTTCATTTACTGCTTACAATAACTGTGGAGTGATGCACAGGAACCCCTTCCTTTAGATGCCAGTCATGGTTAATACATGGCTCCTTGGAATGGCCAGTTCATTCTCTACTTTGTGCAAACAAAAAACTCAGAGATATGTTTGCCAAAGCCAATTTCAGCTCTTAATAGTGTCCCTATCAGAAATGTGACCTAGGCTTTTTTGAATCAGTAATACCATTTGATAAATCATGCTTCGATCACTTTCATTTCAAATGCAAATTTGTCTCATATCATTGCCTATAAGTCAAAAACAAACTCTGGCTCAACCTAAGGGATTGAAGATCAACTTAAAACAACAGTTACATGGAAGTGGTTACCTACAAATGACTCACCACTGACCATAATAAAGAGGAGTTTTCCCACCACTCCCAAATTGAAAGATGCTAGAAATGTCTCTCCAGCCTGAGTTCCAGTTGTCCTTAGAGAATTTAGCCTCCATACAGTACCATTTTTTTCTCTCAGGACTAATTTCAGTCTATTTACTCATGTCACTTACTTGTTAGATAGACTACGTTCCTTATTTTTTACTCATGGGAATGTGATCACTGCCATCTGCACCACAGACAATAACCATGGGTTCCCACACTGAAGCCCCATAATCTGTGAAAGGTCGCTCAACACCACCAAGAAGCAGAGAATAAGAAGCTGTAAGTCATGATTTCTCCAAGAAAGCAACAAGAACTACTTGCAACATGCCACAAAGGCACCAACATGGGCAGAAGATGAAATCATAAATGGCTTAAGTTGTGTAAGTCATACTATCTTTAGGAACAATGGAAAGGGGCAAAATTTACCATTTATGGTCTTCACTTTTTAACTTTCTAAAACTTAAGACATATGGACCTCTCATGAATGGAGGCCTATAGTCAATTCATCTGAACAAAGGGGCACATAAATCCAAACATTTATCGATACAATGAAGAGATTACTGTTAGATAAAAGGCAGTAATGCCAAATTAGAAAAAGAAATTTGACAAAGAATCTCTAGTTTTTTTTCTAGGGAGCTAGGTAATTTTTAAGTAAGTTTTCTTACAGAAAAAAAAAAAAAGCTCAGCTTATTCTTTAATTTCCTAAAAACAAAATTGGTCCTATGAACTAACAACTGAGGCAAGATGTCCAGTGATAATATCTATCAAGTTTTGATGCATGACACTGCAGCACAGCTGTGGAGAGGTTTGAGACAACATTTGACTAAAGCAGTGCTTCTCCAACTTTAAGGTATAGAATTCCCCGGCAAGTATGTTAAAATACAGATTCCCTTACCTCTTCCCATACCCCAAAGAGTGGGGCCCAGGAATATGAAGTTTAATAAACATCCCAAGTGCTTCGGATGCACCCCACTTTCAGAAACACTGATTCCATGAGAAGGTAATGAAATGACTGTGATTTGCCTTAATGTTATAATGTGGATATAATTATGAACATTTTAAAGAAGGCTGGTTAGTTGTGATTTTAAAAAGTAACATAATGGAGATTACTTCTCTTCTTTTGATCTTTCTTATGAAAACAACCACTGTATAACATGACAGAACACATGAACATCACAAAAAGAAAAGCATATGGGGCACTGAGTAAGCATTAGTTCATTCAAAGGAAACTTATGATAAGTTTGTTTTCTCTTAACCCCTAACTTCAGAGTCCTCCCTAACAGTGAAGAAAATTTCAAAATACTATTTAAAAGGATCCTAGTACCAATACAAGGACTAAAGTGATGTTGATTCAGATTATCTAAGGAGCATTTCACTGGCAATTAATTAAACACAGTACAAAAATTATATGTAGATGACTGAAAAAGCATACAGTAGTACAAAAAACTATTCATTAGGCAAAGTTTCTAGAAAATACAAGCAATTTTCACAAATTAAGAATATATAATTAAGATGTTTCCATATATGAAGGGATAGAGAAGTAAATATTAAAAACAAAACGTGTGTGAGGTGATGGATGTTAAGTAAACTTATTGTGGTAATCCTTTCACAATATATACATTATATTGTATACCTTTAATACAATGTTATACTCAATTATTTCTCAATAAAATTGAAAAAACAGATTAAAATAAATATTGCTCAGATTTTTCAGAAGTTATGAAAAACTGATTGCTCAGCAGTGGTATTAAATAACATTAAACTCAAATAGCCTTCTCATGGTACTGTGAATATAGCAAACAATCAAATTTTTGAGCCTTTGCAAGTCTTGTTCCTTTCCCCTAGAATGTATTACATTCTCTTTGACTATGAACTCAACCCACTCTTCAAAGCTCAGCTCAAACTGCATTTCATCCTTAAAGTCCTCCCTGACTATGCTGGGCCTCACTATCCTCCTATCCCCTGAACTACACATCGAAGCAATCAGAACCATGCAATAATATGCTAAATTATTCGTTATTATTTTGCATGTTTTAGTCATATTTGCAACTAAATTTTAGCTCTTAACTTATGCTTCTTCTATATACCTCATGTCTTATGATTCTTCTATATACCTCCAAAACATCAAAAAAAATGTTGTCACATTGTTGGATGATGAAACAACTATTCACCAAATATGTCAAAAATAATAAAAAATTAAGGCTAAGGGTAAAGATTCACTCTAGCAATGACAGAATTGCTTATTTAAGCAAAACGTTAACAACTGAGATATTAAAAAATAAGGGATTCATTCAATAAAAGATGATATAGCTACACAATGGAATACCACATGGCCATTAAAAACAATATTATATATGTTGAATATAGTGTTGTTGATAGTGATGAATAATTAGAGGCAATTTGTATTTCCAATAGTAGGGATTATTTGAGGGCATTATGGTTTTATCCATGTGGTGGAATAATTTGAAATCATTGAAAATCATATTTTTGCAGAAAATTTAGTGATGTGGGACTATTCATAACATATTACTAGTAAAAAGTATGTTAGTGAGAAACACTAATATATATATATATTTTTTTAAATTATGTACAGAAGAAAAGACAGAATTTCCAACAAAATGCTAATGGTCCTCTGAGTCTTGAAATAATAGGTAGTTTTATATTTCCTTTTTGAAGTTACATATATTTTGCAAATGTTCTATCATAAGTAATACTTTTAATCAGAAAATAAATACTATTTTCAAGGTTGAATATGAATACCAAAAAAAGTTGTAGAATAATTTATCTACAAGGGAAGAGGTATCAAATGGAGAAAAGGATATATCATAGTATTTTAGTATATAACTTCAATTTTGTTACATGCGTGCATAAGGGTAAATGTGGCCACAAAAGAAATCCTTAGAAGACATACACCAAAATATTTATAGTGATTTATAAATGGTTATGAGATTATTGGTAATTTTTCTTTCCTTTTTTTGCTTATCTGTGTTTCCTAATTTATCATTGATAAACATTGATGAACATATTGCTTATGTAATAAGGAAGAACAAAAATCATTTTATAAAGAGATGCTTAGAGAAAATATATTGGGTTGGCCAAAGAGTATCTTTTGTTTTTAAGTAAAAATAAAGACACATTTTTCATTTTCACCAAGAACTTTATTGAACAACGTATTCACCCTTTTGCTCCACTACCTTCTGCCATTTTTCCAGGCAACTTCACAATTCCATCTTCCCAAAACTTTTTATCTTTTTGAGCAAAGAATTGTTCCAGGTGTCTTTTACAGTCTTCCAGGGAATTGAAATTTTTTCCATTAGGAGAATTTTGTAAAGACCTAATTAAATGGAAATCCGAAGGTGCCATGTCTGGTGAATACAGCAGATGAATCAGAATGTCCCAGCCAAGCTGTAACAGGTTTTGCCTGGTCATCAAAGAAACATGTGGTCTTGTGTTATCCTGATAGAAGATTATGCATTTTCTGTTGACTAATTCCGGATGCTTTTCGTCAAGTGCTACTTTCAGTTGGTCTAACTAGGAGCAGTAGTTGTTGGTATTAATTGCTTGGTTTTCCAGAAGGAGCTCAAAATAGAGGACTCCTTTCCAATCCCACCATATACACAACATCACCTTCTTTGGATGAAGACCGGCCTTTGTGTGGTTGATGGTGGTTCATTTCCCTTGCCCCATGATATTTTCTGTTCCACATGATTGTACAGTAACCACTTTTCACTGCCCATCACAATTTGTTTTAAAAACGGCATGTTTTCATTACATTTAAGTAGAGAATCACATGCGGGAATACAGTCAAGAAGGTTTTTTTCGCTTATGTGGAGCCCAAACATCAAAGCGATTAACATAACCAAGCTGGTGCAAATGATTTTCAACGCTTGATTTGGATATTTTGAGTATGTTACTATCTCCCGCATGGTATAATGTTGACTGTTCTCAATTAATGTTTCGATTTGATCGCTATCAACTTCAACTGGTCTACCCGACCATGGAGCACCATCCAGTGCGAAATCCCCAGCATGAAACTTCGCAAACCACTTTTGAGACGTTCTATCAGTCACAGCACCTTCTCCATACACTGCACAAATCTTTTTTGCATTTCAGCTCCGTTTTTACCTTTCTTTAAATAATAAAACATAATATGCCAAAAATGTTGCGTTTTTCTTCCATCTTTAATATTAAAATGGCTACACAAAAATTCACCAATTTTGATGTCTTTTTTTTAATGCACGCTGATATGACAGCTGTCACATACAATCTAACAAAATTGTTCTGAATGAAGGTAAAGACAATTAAGTGCTACTAGAATCATCTTACGGAAAAAACCAAATGAACCTTTTGGCCAACGCAATAAAAATAATTTAAGAGAATAGAATTTGGCCTTACTGAACATTATCTAGAGAGTTAGTATATTATAATTTCCCTATATTGAAACCAGAAAAAATAACCAAGCTTTCTTTCCTTGGCATTTCTGCATCTGAGGACTCGCAAATAATATTTTCTGATAACTCTAATATTTAAAAGGGAATCCTTGATCAGCTAAAATCTAGATCCTTATCATTATCACCCATAGTTTCCTGTTTGCCCTCAAAAGATACACAAAATCCATCTATTTCCTATTCCATGTTAAAGTTGTTCGAAGTATCTTAAGGAAGGGATTAGGTTAACAGTCCTTTTCTAGGTGAAACTCCTTCAGTTTCAACACCTATTTACCATTTGACATGGTTTCCAGACCCTTCGTCATTCTCCTCTGATACACTCCAGTCTCTAGATGTTGTTCTAAAAATGTGTTGCCAAGAACTGAATACCGAAGTTTGTTTTAGCATGAAGAAAAGTAACACTCAGAAGGTTATGTGGTTTTCCCCATGTCACACAGGTAAAACTGGCAGAGCTAAACTCTAAATGTAGGTTTTCTGACACCCAATCCAGTGTTTTTTCCATTCCACAGGGCTATACTAAAATCACTTTCAACAGTAAAAGATGCCACAACTTCAATAACACGTACCTTCTAAATCTTTTCTTCCCTTACATTTCCAGAGAGGAGCTTTACCTACTCTTGAGACAGGAATTCCACTGTTATTAACCCTAATCCAAGAATTACCAAGACACATTACATTAGTTATCTACTGTATAAAAATCACCCTAAAACTTAGTGCTTAAACAACAATAATGATTTATTATCTTTAATGGTTTCCGTGGGTCAGGAATTCAGGAGCATCTGGGCTGGGTGGTTCTGTCTCAAGGTCCCTCATGAGCTTGCCCTTAAGTCAGTGGCTAAGGTTGGAGTCATCTCAAGGCTTCTTTTTTCACAGATGTGAACACTTCAAGAGCTTGGCGTTGGAAGCTGGGGTTCCTTGGACATCCTCCTCGATGTGATTTCTCTACATGATCTTTTCTCTCCAGCACGTTGCTTCAGACTAGCTGGACTTCTTACATGGTAGTTCATGCCTCCAAAGGTGTATGCCCCCAAAAGAGCCAGAAGAAAGTTATATCACTTTTTCTAACCTAGTCTGGGAAGTCATGCCCTATAACTGTCAATGCAATCTATTCAATAGTAAGTCACCAAGGCTGACCCATAGTCAAGGAGATGGGAGTTAGACTATGCCTTTTTATAGGATGGAGTTATAATTATATGCTCAAATAGTTGCTGTGAGAAATGAATAATGTATAAAGCACTTAGGGGAGTGCCCATCACCTGAGTACTCAATAAATGATACCTACTCTTATTATTAAATTAAAATGTCCTTTGTCCAATTATCTTTGGTTTCAATTTTCAATTCTGAAAATAGAGTCATGATAATCACTGGCACCATTTTTAGGTTTTTATTTATACTCATTCGTCTAAGTGGAATAATAAATACTGAACTATATTACTCTCTTCAATATCAATGCTCAAAATCATCTTCTTTTTAAAGGCATCCCTAACTAATTCCACTAAGGTCTGGCCCCTCACAAAGCTCCAATAACCTCAACATTTGTAATTAGCTTCGTCTAGGGACACTATCAATTCTCACTTAACCTAACTCCATATGGATTATCTCCACTCTGTCCAGGAGCAGCTACAGTATACTACAGTTCTAATTCAGCTGGGTTTCCACCTGCACCTTGACCAGGAATGTGAATGGGCAGCAATACTGCAAGCAGAGGAGAGACTGGGGTTGCAAAAGTCAGATAAGATGTCAGAAATTAAGATAGGCAGAGACCATGGGTCAGGAATGCAATCTTGTCCTACGTAATAGAGTTGAAACCCACATGCAGGTGGAAGCCATTGCAGTTGGGAGAAATGAGCGGAAACGGCTTCTCTAAGCAGCGGCATGATCAACTTCCCTACCTGCCACCAATGAAATTGCAGAGACAGCATATTATCCTATCTTACCCTTTCCTCCACCTATTAGCAAGGCTGAATTAAGTGTGTTCATTCTTATTGCCTTATATGTTGTCATTTTAGTTTTGCTTTGTTTTCCATTTTAGTTATACTGTCTCTCCAGTTACAGCTTTATCCTTACTTTAGTCTGCCCTCCCTATAATAAGATTTATTGAGATATCCAATCACAGATTTGTCCCTGATCTCTGATAGCCCCCAATCTATGGCAAACCTCTGCTTCCTCAGACCCTACCCCAAATCACTCAAAGTCCAAATCCTAAAAAAGTTCTTTTGAATATTCTCTTACTGAGACACTCCACGGTTCTCTATGGTGTGAGTTCTCCCTACTGCAATGAGTAATAAACCCAATTTGCTCAACTATGGGTATGTTCCTGGTAGTCTTTGACTGGAGGGAATTAAAGGGATGCAGTGTCTGTAAAGAAATTAAAAACGATAATAAAACCAACTAAAAGTTGCTTCTGTTTTTTTTAAATCACCATGTACAGGCAAATCAACCATGTCAGTGATCAATCTTCTCTGCCAAGACATATGGCTCCACCTACCTTGGTATGTACTGCATTTATATGTTTTAAGGGACTTCCTTGGTGGCCCAGTGGTAAAGAATCCGCTTTACAATGCAGGGGACGCAGGTTCGATCCTTGGTCAGGGAACTAAGATCCCACATGCCACAGGGCAACTAAGCCCGCGCACCACAAATACTGAGTTCGCGCACCTCAACGAGAGAGCCGGCATGCTGCAAACTACAGAGCCCACGCGCTCTGGAACCCACGTGCCACAACCTGCAAGCCACAACTAGAGAGAAGCCCCTGCACCACAAGGAAAGATACCGCATGCCTCAACGAAGATCCTGCGTGCTGCAACTGAGACCCAACGCAGCCAAAAATAAATTGAATAAATAATAAATATATATTTTAAGTTTCAAATAAGTTTTCAAGTTATATTACATAAATTACATATATACATGTATATTCAATACATTATATTGAGTTATATTACATATCTACTATATATGTACTGCTTTCTTCTGATTCCCAATTTGAACAACTTTTTTTTTTTTAATTAGTCATCAATTTTATACACATCAGTGTATACATGTCAATCCCAATCGCCCAATTCAGCACACCACCATCCCCACCCCACCGTGGTTTTCCCCCCTTGGTGTCCATACGTTTGTTCTCTACATCTGTGTCTCAACTTCTGCCCTGCAAACCGGTTCATCTGTACCATTTTTCTAGGTTCCACATACATGCGTTAATATACGATATTTGTTTTTCTCTTTCTGACTTACTTCACTCTGTATGACTGTCTCTAGATCCATCCACGTCTCAACAAATGACTCAATTTCGTTCTTTTTTATGGCTGAGTAATATTCCATTGTATATATGTACCCCAACTTCTTTATCCATTCGTCTGTCGATGGGCATTTAGGTTGCTTCCATGACCTGGCTATTGTAAATAATAGTGCTGCAATGAACATTGGGGTGCATGTGTCTTTTTGAATTACAGTTTTCTCTGGGTATATGCCCAGTAGTGGGATTGCTGGGTCATATGGTAGTTCTATTTTTAGTTTTTTAAGGAACCTCCATATTGTTCTCCATAGTGGCTGTATCAATTTACATTTCCACCAACAGTGCAAGAG
Organism: Balaenoptera acutorostrata; assembly: GCF_949987535.1. Lineage (NCBI taxonomy): Eukaryota > Metazoa > Chordata > Mammalia > Artiodactyla > Balaenopteridae > Balaenoptera > Balaenoptera acutorostrata. The sequence continues at coordinate 41,063,324 of NC_080072.1, read as the reverse complement.
GGTTCCCTTTTCTCCACACCTTCTCCAGCATTTGTTGTTTGTAGATTTTCTGATGATGCCCATTCTAACTGGTGTGAGGTGATACCTCATTGTAGTTTTGATTTGCATTTCTCTAATAATTAGTGATGTTGAGCAGCTTTTCATGTGCTTCTTGGCCATCTGTATGTCTTCTTTGGAGAAATGCCTATTTAGGTCTTCTGCCCATTTTTGGATTGAGTTGTTTGTTTCTTTAATATTGAGCTGAATGAGCTGTTTATATATTTTGGAGATTAATCCTTTTTCCGTTGATTCATTTGCAAATATTTTCTCCCATTCTGAGGGTTGTCTTTTCGTCTTGTTTATGGTTTCCTTTGCTATGCAAAAGCTTTGAAGTTTCATTAGGTCCCATTTGTTTATTTTTGTTTTTATTTCTATTACTCTAGGAGGTGGATCAAAAAAGATCTTGCTGTGATTTATGTCAAAGAGTGTTCTTCCTATGTTTTCCTCTAAGAGTTTTATAGTGTCCGGTCTTACATTTAGGTCTCGAATCCATTTTGAGTTTATTTTTGTATATGGTGTTAGGGAGTATTCTAATTTCATTCTTTTACATGCAGCTTAAACAACTTTTTTTTTTGATGAACCCAAAATACCTGCCAACTGTGCTGTATAAGAGGTATTCTACCGTAGTGTTACTGGGTAACTGACAAAAAAAAAAAAAAGTTTTACTTAATCTAGGTTCCAATAATTTCTTGCTAACAAAAGAAATCTAACTTTTTTAATGTGCTGAAAAATAAACTGCTAACATTTATAGGTTCTTTCTCAGAGAAAACAGTATGTTTTTCTATAATGTGACATATTTTAAGGAAAAGCATCAGTTTAAAGAAGCTTACATAAATGAAAATACTGAATTTGGTTCCAATTACCAACAGATTATTCCTGACAAACGTTATCATTAGCTCTAATGGTAAAACAAAGTATGTTCTTTTTCTCTTTTATTAAAACTGATATTTGGTATAATTTATGAGATTTACATAGCATTCACGAATTTGCCATTCTACACTATTACTATAATATTCAATAACAATAAATATATTCATGCATGATGTGTCAGAATATAGATTTGTTACCAATATTTGCGAAAGTGTCATGATTCCTAAAGTCTTATAAGAAAAAAATAGTGTTTTTAAAACGTTATTTTGATTCAAAGAAAAAAATTACAATACCAAAAGTTTTATAAACAGCCTCATTCCATGATATTTAATAAATGGATGTAAATATAGTATATGGAGTAAATATAGAAAAAAAAATTAAAGTCCCCATACTTGTCAAGACAAACAGTTAGAAAAGCCTTGCATCATCTATACACTATCAGAATATAGAATCAAAATCTCAAGATTCAAAGGTCCTTAAAAATCCAATTGCTCATCCCCATCTAGTTGTTGATGCCCTCGTACAAGACAAGGTAGTATAACAGTAAACAAAGTACAGGCTCTCTGAGCCAGATTTTCTAGTTAAATCCCAGTTTTCCATCCACCTCTCATATAGCCCCAGAGTTAGTTAACCTCTCTGTGCCTTCATTTCCTCATCTATAAAATGGTATTGATAATAATAGCAGTATAGAACCTATCATAAGGTTGTTATGAAAATTTAATGAATTAATAAAAATAAAATACTTAGAATAAAAAGTGCTCATTAAATGGTGGTGGTAGTGGTGGTGTTAGTGATGGTGGCCATTACAATACCCATGACAAGTGACTTTTTGTTCTCTCCTTGAACTAACACTAATAGAAGATTTAGCACCTCCCAAAGCAGTCCATTCCATCTTTGAAGGGTGGTCAAACATTCTCATTTATAGGAATATGAATCCTATTCTTTCAACCTATAGTTCCTTTCATTCCATGGGAATATTCAAAAGTGCAGCACTTTCAGTACACACACACTGCTACTATATTACCCTTGTATCTTCTCTTTTTCTAGGCAAAACATCTCTGTTTCCTTGATTTCTTTCTCATAGGAAAGACATGGTTCAGCCATCCTGTTCATTATCCCCTGAGTATGTTCCAATTTGTTTCTCCCTCTCAAAGAGTAGTGCCCTGAACTGAATGTACTCAATATTGTCTAAACAAGAAAGAATTAAGGCACACTATCACAGCCTTAGAGATATTATACTTTAAAGATCTAATGCCATGGGACAGATAGCCACAGAGATGAGAATACCTTATAACTTTGGGGTAATGGAACAGTAAGAAGAGCTTTAAGACAGGCAGGCCTAATACGTGAATTCCCCAACACATGAAGTAACATTCTATCAAGGTTCAGCTATTAGCTGATTCATGTGCCTACCAACTCCAGCCAGTTACTTTCATCTGGAAATTCATTATTATTCAAACTACCATACGATGTTCAACCTAAACAACACTACCAGGCTAGATTAAATTTGCTAAAACAATTTTAACCTTGAAACCAAGAAAGTAAGAAGTAGCAAGAGTCTTGATGATTATAGGTCAAATCTTTCATTTTTTACCACATGGGCATTTTAAATTTAATAGGAAAAAATTTTTAAACATTCAGAAAACTAGAAAGAATAATATAACGAATACTATTATAATGATCAGCTAGGCTGATTGACAATTATTAACATTTTGTCATATTGCTCTATGTATATATGTATGTATGTATCTATCTAATTATATTGCTCAAACATTTTAGAGCATATTATTGACATCACATGCCATCTTACCCCTAAATACCTTAGCATGCATCTGCAGAAAATAAGGATATTCTCCCACATAACCACAATATGATTATCATACCTAAGAAAATGAATAATAATCCTTTTAAGGCATCTAATATACAACCCATATTAAACTTTCCACAGTTGTCCCTAAATATTTTTTTTCAAAACTGAATCCAATCAAAGTTCATGATTTATACTTGGTTATGCTCTTAAATCTCTTTTAACCTAGAACAAAATCCCCCTTTCTTCTCATTTAATAGCTAGTTATATTTTTTCATATTATCATTAACATTAAAAACTCATATCCAAGGACTCCACTTTATACATTTTCATAGATTATAGAATATTTTCAAACGTGTTTATCCATGCTCATGTTGACATCAGCAAAATTTCACAGAAAATCCAGCTTTGAGCAATGTAATTTCCCTCTGATCCCTCTTTTAAATACCCCCAATCTTTTTTTAAATGTTTCAGGTGTATAGCATTATAATTCAACATTTGTTTAGACTGCAGAGTCATAACCACCACAAGTCTAGTTACCATCCATCACTATACAGTTGACTTGCTTCACCCATTTTACCCATCCCCTCAACCTGCTTCCCCTCTGGTAACTACTGATCTGTTCTCTGTGTTTATGAGTTTGTTTTTGTTTATTTTTATTTGGTTGTTCTTTTTTTTTTAGATTTCACATATGAGTGAAAACATAGGTATTTGTCTTTCTCTGTTTGACTTATTTCACTTAGCATAATACCCTCAATGTCCATCCATGTTGTTGTAAATGGCAGGATATCATTCTTTTTTATGGCTGTATTCCATTTTGTCCGTGTGTGTGTGTGTGTGTGTGTGTGTATCACATCTTCTTTATCCATTCATCCATTGATGGACACAGGTTATCATGTTATTTCCAGATCTTGGCTATTGTAAATAATGCTGTAATGAACATAGGGGTGTTTATAACTCTTCAAATTAGTGTTTTCATGTTCTTTGAATAAAATACCCAAAAGTGGAATAGCTGGGTCATATAATAGTTCTATTCTTAAATTCTTGAGAAATCTCCATACTGTTTTGCATAGTGGCTGCAGAAATTTATAGTCCCACTAACAGTGTACAATGGATCCCTTTTCTCCATATCCTCTCCAACATTAGTTATTTATTATCTTTTTAAACATAGCCGTTCTACGAGGTATAAAGTGATATCTCATTGTGGTTTTGATCTGCATTTCCTTAATAATTAGTGATATTGAAAAGACAACCCACAGAATGGGAGAAAATATTTGCAAATGATGTGACCAACAAGGGATTAGTCTCCAAAATTTACAAACAGCTCATGCGGCTTAATATCATCAAAACAAACAACCCAATCAAAAAATAGGCAGAAGACCTAAATAGACATTTCTCCAAAGAAGACATACAGATGGCCAAAAAGCACATGAAAAGATGCTCAGCATCACTAATGATTAGAGAAATGCAAATCAAAACTACAATGATACATCACCTCACACCAGTCAGAATGGCCATCATCAAAAAAACTACGAACAGTAAATGCTGGAGAAGGTGTGGAGAAAAGAGAACCCTTCTACACTGTTGGTGGGAATGTAAACTGGTACAGCCACTATGGAAAACAGTATGGAAGTTCCTCAAAAAACTAAAAATAGAGCTACCATATGATTCAGCAATCCCACTCCTGGGCATATATCCAGAGAAAACCATTATTTGAAAAATACATGCACCCCAATGTTCATTGCAGCACTATTTACAATAGCCAAGACATGGAAGCAACCTAAATGTCCATCGACAGAGGAATGGATAAAGAAGATGTGGTACATATATACAATGGAATATTACTCAGCCATAAAAAAGAACGAAATAATGTCATTTGCAGCAACATGGATGGACCTAGAGATGGTCATACTGAGTGAAGTAAGTCAGACAGAGGACAAATATTGTATGATATTGCTTATATGTGGAATCTTTAAAAATGGTACAAATGAACTTATTTACAAAACAGAAACAGAGTTACACAGGTAGAAAACAATCTTATGGTTATTGGGGGGAAGGGGAGGGAGGGATAAATTGGGAGACTGGAATTGACATATACACACTACTCTATATAAAATAGATAATTAAAGGACCTACTGTATAGCACAGGGAACTCTACTCAATACTCTGTAATGACCTATATGTGAAAAGAATCTAAAAAAGAGTGGATATATGTATATGTATAAATGATTCACTTTGCTGTACAGCAGAAAGTAACACAACATTGTAAATCAACTATACTCCAATAAAATTTTTCAAAAATAATTAGTGATGTTGAACATCTTTTCATGTTCCTGTTGGCCATCTGCACGTCTTCTTTGGAAAAATGCTTATTCAGATCCTCTGCCCATTTTTTGATCAGGTTGTTTGTATGAGTTCTTTATATACTTTGGATATTAACCCCTTATCAGCTGTATGATTTGCAAATATCTCTCCCATTCAGTAGGTTGCTTTTTCATTTTGATGATGTTTTCCTTCACTCTGCAGAAGCTTTAGTTTGATGTAGTTCCATTTTTTAATTTGTGCTTTTGTTTCCCTTGCCTTTGAAGTCAGATCCACAAAAAAATCACTAAGACTGATGTCAATGAGATTATCACCTATGTTTTCTTCTAGGAATTTTATGGTTTCAGGTCTTACATTCAAGGCTTTAATGCATTTTCCGTTAATTTTTGTGTATGGTGTTAAGACAGTGGCCTAGTTTCATTCTTTTGCATGTAGCTGTCCAGCTTTTCCAACCCTATTTATTGAAAAGACAATCCTTTATCCATTGTATGTTCTTTGCTCTTTTGTCATAAATTAATTGTCCATATATGTGTAGATTTATTTCTGGGTTCTCAATTCTGCTCCATTGATTTGTGTATCTGTTTTTGTGCCAGTACAATACTGTTTTGACTACTATAGCTTTGTAGTGTAATTTGAAATCAGGGAGTGTAATACCTCCAGCTTTGTTCTTCTTTCTCAAGATTGTTTGGCTATTTGGGATCTTTTGTGGTTCCATACAAATTTTAGAATTGTTTGATCTAGTTCTGTGAAATATGCCAGTGGAATTTTGATGGGGATTGTACTGAATCTGTATATTGCTTTGGGTTTTAACAATAAAGCCATACTTTGGAGATAGTGTGGGTTTAGTTCCAGACCACCGTAATAAAGTGAAAATCACAATAAGGCAAGTCACACAAATTTTTCCCAATGCATTTTTTTTTTTTTGATGTGGACCATTTTTAAAGTCTTTATTGAATTTGTTACAATATTGCTTCTGTTTTACGTTTTGGCTTTTTGGCCGTGAGGCTTGTGGGATCCTAGCTCCCTGACCAGGGATCAAACCCACACGACCTGCATTGGAAGGCAAAGTCTTAACCACTGGACTGCCAGGGAAGTCCCCCCAATGCATTTAAAAGTTGTTTACACTACACTGTAGTCTATTAAGTGTGCAATAGCATTCTGTCTAAAAAAAAGTACATATCTCAATTAAAAATACTTTATTGCTGAAAAATGTTAACCTCATCTAGCCTTCAGCAAGTCATAATCTTTTTGCTGGTGGAGAGTCTTGCCGCAATGTTGATGGCTGTTGATTGATCAGGGTGGTGATTGATGAAGGTTTGGGTAGCTGTAGTGATTTCTTAAAATAAGGCAACAATGAAGTTTGCCACATCAATTGACTCTTCCTTTCATGAAGGATTTCTCTGTAGCCTGCAATGTTGTTTGATAACATTTCACTCACAGTAGAACTTCTTTCAAAATTGGAGTCAGTCCTCTCAAAGCCTATTGCTACTTTATCAACTAAGTTCATGTAATATTCTAAAGCCTCTGTTGTCATTTTAACAATCTTCACAGGATCTTCACCAGGAGTAGATTCCATCTCAAGAAACCATTTTCTTTGTTCACCCATAAGTAGCAACTCCTCATTAAGGTTTTACCATGAGACTGCAGCAATTCAGTCATATCTTTAAGCTCCACTTCTCATTCTAGTTCTCTTGCTATTTCTACCACATCTGCAGTTACTTCCTCTACTGAAGTCTTGAACCTCTCAAAGTCACCCATGAGGATTGGAATCAATTTATTCCAAACTCCTATTTATGTTGATATTTTGACCTCTTCCCATGAATCATGAATGTTCTTAAAGGCATCTAGAATGGTAAATCATTTCCAGAAGGTTTTCAATATACTTTGCCCAGATCCATCAGAGGAATCACTATCTATGGCAGCTGTAGCCTTACTAAATGTATTTCTTAAATAATGACTTGAAAGTTGACACTACTCCTTGAGCCATGGGCTGCAGATTGAATGCTGTGTTAGCAGGCATGAAAACAACATTAATCTCATTGTACATCTTCATCAGAGCTCTTGGGTGACTAGGTACATTGTCAGTGAGCAGTAATATTTTGAAAGGAATCTTTTTTCTGAGCAGTAGGTCTCAACAATGGGCTTAAAATATTCAGTAAACCATGTTGTAAACAGGCGTGCTGTCATCCAGGCTTTGTTGTTTCATTTATAGAGCACAGGCAGAATAGATTTAGCGTAATCCTTAAGGGCCCTGGGATTTTCAGAACAGTAAATGAGCATTGGCTTCAACTTCAATTCACCAGTTGCATTAGCCCTGTCTTTGCTTTGAAGTCAGGCATTCATAGACTTCTCCTCTTTAGCTATGAAAGACCTAGATGTCATCTTCTTCCAGTATAAGGCTGTTTTATCTACATTGAAAATCTGTTGTTTAGTGTAGCTACCTTTAAAAATTATCTTAGCTAGATATTCTGGATAACTTGCTCAGCTTCTACACCAGCACTTGCTGCTTCACCTCGCACTTTTATGTTATGAAGACGGCTTCTTAAACCTCATGAACCAACCTCTGCTAACTTCAAACTTTTCTTCTACAGCTTCCTCACTTCTCTCAGTCTTCATAGAATTAAAGAGAAGTAGGGCCTTGCTTTAGCTTAAGGGAATTTTAGACTTTGGCTTAAGGGAATTTTGTGGCTGGTTTGATAGTCTATCCAGACCACTAAAACTTTCTCTGTATCAGCAATTAGACTGTTTTGCTTTCTTATCATTTGTGTGCTCACTGGAGTAGCTCTTTAAATTTCCTTCAAGTACTTTTCCTTCACATTCACAACCTGGCTAACTGTTTGGTACAAGAGGCCTACCTTTCAGCCTATCTTGCCTTTCAACATGCCTTCCTCACTAAGCTTAATAATTTCTACCTTTTGATTTAAAGTGAGAGACATGCAATTCTTCCCATGTAGAGGACACTGTAGGGTTATTAACTGCCTAATTTCAGTATTGCTGTGTCTCAGGGAATAGGGAAACCCTAGGAGAGGGAGAGAGATGGGGGAATGGCCAGTCAGTGGAGCAGTCAGAACACACGCAACATTATTAAGTTCACCCTTTTATATGGGCACAATTTGTGGTGTCCCAAAACAATTCTAATAGTAACATCAAAGATCACTGATCACAGATCACCATAACAAATATAATAATAATAATAATATTTTGATATACTGTGAGAATTACCAAAATGTGACACAGAAACACAAAATGAGCAAATGCGGTTGGAAAAAATGGTACTAATAGACTTGCTTGATCTAGGATTGCCACAAACCTTCAATTTGTAAAAAATGCAATACCTGTGAAGCACAATAAAGCAAAGCACAACAAAACAAGGAAGGTTTGCCTGTATTAATTCTTCCAATCCATGAGCACAAAATATCTTCCCATTTATTTGTGTCTTCTTCAACTTCTTTCATCAGTGTCTCACAGTTTTCAGTGCACAGGTCTTCCACCTCCTTGGTTAAATTTATTCCTAGGTATTTTAGTCTTTTTGATGTGATTGTAAATGAGACTGTTTTCTTAATTTCTCTGATAATTCATTATTAGTGTATAGAAATGCCATAAATTTCTGTATACTGATTTTGTATCCTATGCTTTTACTGAATTCATTTTATAGTTCTAAGGGTTTTTTTGGTGGTGTCTTTAGGGTTTTCTATATATAGTATCATGTCATCTGCAAATAGTAACAGTTTAACTTCTTTCTTTCTAATTTTGATGCCTTTTGTTTCTTTTCTTGACTAATTGCTGTGGCTAGGACTTCCAATACTTCCAATAAAAGTGGGGAGAGTGCATACCTGTGATGATAGGCTGATACACAATTTCTCCAATTATGAGGGGCATATATTTCGGTAATGTAATTCTTTGAAAGCAAAGTTATGAACATTAAGAAAACTGACACCTTATCAATTTTATATTAAATATCACCTTATGCCTATGAAAGGAGAGGCTATCCACTTCAATACAAGTCTTACACACGATATTCTACATGTATATTTCTGTATATTTCTTGGAAAAAATCCACATATAAGTGGACCTGCACAATTCAAACCTGTGTTGTTCAAGGGTCAACTATATATCTACTAAGTCAATCTGGTCTAATGTGCCATAAATGCCCGATGTTTCCTGATTGATTTTCTATCTGGACGGTCTATCCATTGATGTAAGTGGGGTATTAACTTCCCCCACTATTATTGTATTGCTTTCAATTTCTCCCTTTAAGTCTGTTAATATTTGCTTTATATATCTCAGTGATCCTATGTTGGGTGCATATACATTTATAAATGTTACATATTCTTGCTGGATTGACTCCTTTGTCATTATATAATGACCTTCTTTGTCTTTTAATTAGCGTATTTGTTCTGAAGTCTATTTTGTCTGATATGAGTATTGCTACTCCAGTTTTCTTTTAATTTCCATTTGCATGAAATATCTTTTTCTATCCCTTTACTTTCAGTCTGTGTATCCTTACATCTGAAGTTATTCTCTTGTAGGCAGCATGTAGTCGAGTTTTGTTATTTATTTATTTTGGGGTGTGTTGGGTCTTCGCTTCTGTGAGAGGGCTTTCTCTAGTTGCGGCGAGCGGGGGCCACTTCATCGCGGTGCACGGGCCTCTCACTGTCGCAGCCTCTCTTGTTGCAGAGCACAGGCTCCAGACACGCAGGCTCAGTAGTTGTGGCTCACGGGCCTAGTTGCTCTGTGGCATGTGAGATTTTCCCAGACCAGGGCTCGAACCCGTGTCCCCTGCATTGGCAGGCAGATTCTCAACCACTGTGCCACCAGGGAAGCCCTGAGTTTTGTTTTTTTATCCACTCAGCTACTCTATATGTTTTGATTGGCAAATTTACATTTACAATTAGAGTAATTATTGATAGATATGTATTTATTGCCATTTTGTTAATTGTTTTCTGAGTGTTTTTGTAGTTCCTCTCTGTTTCTTTCTTCTTCTCTTTCTCTCTTCCCTTGTGTTTGGTGATTTTCTTTAGTGTTATGTTCAGATTCCTTTCTCATTATCTTTTGTGGAGTTACTTGTGGTTACTGTGAAGTTCACACATAACATCCTATGTATATAGCAGTCTTAAATTGGTAACAGTTTTAAATTGGTAACAACTTAAATTTGAACACATTCCAAAGCTTTATCTTTTTACTCTCCCTCACCCACGTTTCATACTTTTGATGACTCATTTTATATCTTTTTATTTTATGCATCCCTTAACTAAATATTGTAATTTTACCACTTTTGTCTTTTAACATTCATGTTTGCTTTATAAATGATTGATCAATTATATATATTATTTATTTATATATATTATATATTTACTTTTATATATATTATATTTACTTTTATTATATATTTACTTTTACTATATATCTACTTTTATTTATTATTTTATTTATATAAAATATTTACTTTTTCCAGTGAGATTTTATTACTTTATTAATATTATATATTTACTTTTTCCAGTGGGATTTTTATTTTTATATGTTTTCTTTTTTCTTCCAGTTTTATTGCGATATAATTGACATACAGCACTGTATAAGTCTGTGCACAGCATAATGATGTGACTTACATACATCATGAAATGATTATCACAGTAAGTTTAGTGAACATCCATCATCTCATATAGATACAAAATAAAAAGAAAACGATTTTTCCTTGTGATGAGAATTCATAGGATTTACTTTCTTAACAACCTTCATACATAATAAAGCAAGTGTTAGTTGTATTAATCATGTTGTACATTACATCCCTAGTACTTATTTATCTTATAACTGTAAGTTTGTACATTTTGACCACCTGCATTGTATGTTTTCCTATTATTAATTAGTGTCATTTCTTTTCAGATTAAAGAAGTCCCTTTAACATTTCTTATGGTGCCAGTTTAGTGGTGATGAACTCCTCAAGCTTTTGTTTACCTGGGAAACTCAATCTCTCCTTTAATTCTGAATGATAACCTTGCTGAGTAGAGAATTCTAGATTGGAAGTTTTTCCTTTCAGCACTTTGAATATGCCATTCCACTCCCTTTTAGCCTGTAAAGTTTCTGCTGAAGAATCTGCTGATAGCCTTATGGGGTTTCCCTTGTACATAGCAAGTTGTTATCCCTCGCTGTTTTTGGGTTCTCTTTATTTTTAACTGTAACCATTTTAATTATAATGTGTCTTGATGTATGTCTCTTTGAGCTCATACCTGGATGCCTGTTTCCTTTCCTAGATTCCCAGACTAGTGAAGTTCTCAGCCACTGTTTCTTCAAATAATTTTCCTGGCCATTTCTCTCTTCTCCATCTGAGATCCCTATAAAGCAAACGTTATTCTGCTTGATGTTGTCCCAAAGGTCCCTGAAGGTATCTTCATTTTTTTAAAATTCTTTTTTCATTTTTCTGCTCTGTCTGGGTGAGTTCCATTGCTTTGTCTTCCAGCTTCTACTGATTGTTCTTCTACATCATCCAGTCTGCTGTTGAGTCCCTCTAGTGTATTTTTCAGTTCACTTATAATTTCTGTGTGATGCTCATACTTCCTATCTCTAAGTTCTCACTGTGTTTATCCATTCTTTTCCCAAGTTTGGTAAGCATTTTTATGACCATCACTTTGAATTCTTTATCAGCTAGATTGCTTATCTCCATTTTGTTTAGTTCTTTTTCTGAGGTTTTGTCTTATTCTTTCAATTAAAGCATATTCCTCAGTCTCCTCATTTTGCCAAATTCCCTACGTTTGTTCCTATGTATTAGGTAAATCAGCTACCTTTCCCAGTCTTAAGGAGTCACCTTATGTAGGAGATGTCCTGTGGGGCTCAGAAGTGCAATCTCACCTGGCCATCAGAGCCAGGGATTCAAGGGATGTCCCCTATGTGGGCTGCCTCTGCCCTCCTATTATGGCAGAGCCACAGCTACAGCTGCAGTGCACTGGTGGGCAGAGCTGGCCCCTGGCCCAGCAGAGGGGCCCAGCTCTGACTGCTGCTGCATGCTTTGAATCTTTCATTTTTGAGATGAAGAAACTGAAGTCAGGAGATTAGTGGCAGAGATAAGCACAGGTCTTCTACGAGGTAACATCCTTTCCTCTAAATTAAGTTTCCTCTAAATAACCCCAGGGAAAATATTTCCACTGAATCAAAAGGATGTTTTCTTTGACAAATTGAGGCACTGGGGAAAGAGGGGTGTGATTATGCAGAAGTTGAGAAGCGTAATTGAACAAATTCTTACAGAGCAAGTTTTTATGCACAGAGAGTCTCAAATGATTTTGTAGAGCTTTTCTTAAGAGGTGACCACTTACTCTAGCATCAAATCTATTATCCTAATGCTCTCCTGTTTTGCAGTTGTTTCCTTTTCTTCCCCATTTGAGAGCTACCAGAGCTCTCAAATAATATAAAAATAACTGTGTATTTTTAATATGTAGTCAGCAAAGCACCCAGTATGCTTTAAATGAACTGAAGGCTATGATGGACACTCTAGTTATATGCACATCACAGGATCCAGGTATCAGTCAGATCACCAGGAACCCATGTTGCATAAGTGTCATCCAAATGAGGAATAATTAAAGCACTTTGAGATGGTGGACAAACCTCAGACATCAGAATTAAGTAACTAGGGACTTCCCTGGTGGCCCAGTGGTTAAGAATCTGCCTTCCAATGCAGGGGACGCGGGTTCAATCCCTGTTTGGGGAACTAAGATCCCACATGCCGCAGGGCAACTAAGCCCGCATGCCGAAACTACAGAGCCCACGTGCCACAACTACTGAGCCTGTGCACTCTGGAGCCCGCGTGCCGCAAATAGAGAGAAGCCCGCATACCGCAACAAAGAGCCCATGTACCACAACAAAATATCCCACGTGCTGCAACTAACAACCGACGCAGCCAAAATAAATAAATAAATATTTTTTTTAAAAAAAGAATTGAGTAACTAAAGCAAAGGAGGCAAAGTAAAAAACCTCCCTACCCTATAACAAAAATAGGAATAGCCTTGAAAATAGGAGAGTCAAGGTACCAGAAACCTGTTGTTTGACACTAGCTCAGAGCTGGCAGGGAAGAGGAGTGCTTGGAGTATGGCAAAAATGATCTTTTGAAATGCTGTTTAATCCAGCTTCTGGGAAACCTGTCCCCAACTCATGACAGAAACTGGGGATAAGAAAGGGGGATTCTACAATCATTCAAAGGTATAAGAGTAGCTTCAGTAAAAATAGAAAATAAGATATTAAGCTTTTAGGGAAAAAGTAAGGTAGTTGGGATCCACTAGGAAAAAGGGTAGTAATTAAGCCCCCAGAAACAACTATCAATATGATAACTACCTATGTCTTGTTGTCTATTTAAAAATGATGAGGCTGGGCAAAATGGATTAAAGACCTAAATGTAAGGCCAGACACTATAAAACTCTTAGAGGAAAACATAGGAAGAGCACTCTTTGACATAAATCACAGCAAGATACTTTTTGAGCCACCTCCTAGAGAAATGGAAATAAAAACAAAAATAAACAAATGGGACCTAATGAAACTTAAAAGCTTTTGCACAGCAAAGGAAACCATAAACCTTTTGCACAGCAAAGGAAACCATGTTTCTTTTGCACAGCAAAGGAAACCATAAACCATAAAGTCTTGTTTATGGTTTCCTTTGCTGTGCAAAAGACAACCCTCAGAATGGGAGAAAATATTTGCAGACGAAGCAAGTAACAAAGGATTAATCTCCAAAATATACAAGCAGCTCATGCAGCGCAATATCAAAAAGACAAACAACCCAATCAGAAAATGGGCAGAAGACCTAAATAGACATTTCTCCGAAAAAGATATACAGATTGCCAACAAACACATGAAAGAATGCTCAACATCACTAATCATTAGAGAAATGCAAATCAAAACTACAATGATGTATCACCTCACAACAGTCAGAATGGCCATCACCAAAAAATCTACAAACAATAAATGCTGGAGAGGGTGTGGAGAAAAGGCAACCCTCTTGCACTGTTGGTGGGAATGTAAATTGATACAGCCACTATGGAGAACAGTATGGAGGTTCCTTAAAACACTAAAAATAGAACTACCATACGACCCAGCAATCCCACTACTGGGCATATACCCTGGGAAAACCATAATTCAAAAAGAGTCATGTACCACAATGTTCATTGCAGCACTATTTACAATAGCCAGGACATGGAAGCAACCTAAGTGTCCATCGACAGATGAATGGATAAAGAAGATGTGGCACATATATATACAATGGAATATTACTCAGCCATAAAAAGAAACGAAATTGAGTTATTTGTAGTGAGGTGGATGGACCTAGAGTCTGTCATAGAGTGAAGTAAGTCAGAAAGAGAAAAACAAATACTGTATGCTAACACATATATATGGAATCTAAAAAAAAAAAAAAAATTGTTCTGAAGAACCTGGGGCAGGACAGGAATAAAGACGCAGACATAGAGAATGGTCTTGAGGACACGGGGAGGGGGAAGGGTAAGCTGGGACGAAGTGAGAGAGTAGCAATGACATATATACACTACCAAATGTGAAATAGATAGCTAATGGGAAGCAGCTGCATAGCACAGGGAGATCAGCTCAGTGCTTTGTGACCACCTAGAGGGGTGGGATAGGGACGGTGAGAGGGAGACGCAAGAGGGAGGAGATATGGGGATGTATGTATATGTATAGCTGATTCACTTTGTTATACAGCAGAAACTAACACACCATTGTAAAGCAATTATACCCCAATAAAGATGTTAAAAAAAAAATCCTAACTCAGCCACTTGAGTGAACTTGAGCTTTGGGACCTTGAGCAAGTCACTAAATCTTGGTGACTTGGTTTCCTCATCAATGAAATGGGGATAGTACTAGCACCTACCTTATAAGGTTATTATAAAAATTAAATGACTCAATACATATAAAATGCTTAGAACAGGAAAAAAATTTAAAAATAAACAAAATTTTTTAAAAATAATAAAATAGGGCTTCCCTGGTGGCGCAGTGGTTGAGAATCTGCCTGCTAATGCAGGGGACACGGGTTCGAGCCCTGGTCTGGGTAGATCCCACATGCCGCGGAGCAACTGGGCCCGTGAGCCACAATTACTGAGCCTGTGCATCTGGAGCCTGTGCTCCGCAACAAGAGAGGCCGCGATAGTGAGAGGCCCGCGCACCGCGATGAAGAGTGGCCCCCGCTTGCCACAACTAGAGAAAGCCTTTGCACAGAAACAAAGACCCAACACAGCCAAAAATAAATAAATAAACAAATGTGGGTTTTAAATAAATAAATAAATAAAATAAAATAAAAATGATGAGTCTGGGGTCACACAAAAAAGGAAATAGCCGGAGTGTCCTCTTAATTCCTCACAAATCTTAACAATAAAAAGTACCAGAGCCCAGTCAAGGTCAGTCAAATCCATTTGTTCCTTAAGAGAGATTACACTCTATTAACAGTGAAGTCCTTTCATGGTCTAGTTTGCCTATGGAAAAGCAACTAGAGAGCGGGTTGCTCTATACGTCATACACACTGAGCCCTCCCAGCCACTCTGTGAACTCAACAATCTCCTGTCTTCACTAGGATCTTGCCCAAGTAAAATTCCCAATTTTGAGAATTTCACCACAAAAGTCTTTAATTTCCTTCTAATATGTCAAGTAAATATATATAATGGCATAACAGGAAACTCTTTGTAGTCTAGTAATTTTTAAATAACATCTCTAGCTCGCTAAGTTTTTACAGATAAAACAAGTACAGAGATTAAAAATGATTCTTTGGAGGCTATGTGCTTATAAAACTATCTATCTATCTATCTATCAACATCTATCTGTATTTACATTTCCAGAAAAAGGAAAACTTGGCACAAAACTGTCACCAATTTACCACAAAGCAGCAAGTACCTGAAGACAACACACAACCTTAAGGTCCTTCTAGATTAGCATGAATAAGATGATGATGATGGCTCAGTTACAATCACAGAGCCCGTCCTTTCTCTCTGGGTAAGGGAGGGGTGTGAATTTTTATTTTTCTCTCTTAATTTTGAAAAATCCAAAAACTCAGATTCAGATTCATTCCTTGCCCTACTGTGGCATTCCTCACGGATCCAAGAGAACAGTAGCTGAAAGGAGAGCTAAACTCTAATTTTACTGTCAATTACAGAAAGCAAAATAAATGAACTTTAATCAACTTCACATACAATATATATCAGAACATATATATCAGAATATATATCAAAATGTATCAGAATATATCAAAAACAAGAAAGGCATTTTGGTAGAAGCATACCATGTACAAAAAAATTAATACAACTGAAGGCCAAATATTAACTCTGAATTCAAGAGCAAAGGTTTTCTCAATTTGTTCATGGATTACTTTAGTTTAATCCTGGCTAGCCCACAGTAATGTAAAAAATCTACTAATTAACCACTAGAACTAACAAAAAAATTCCTAAATAACGCTAATTTCCAAAAAGTTCTAATTCTTTGTGTTTCAAGGTAAATGAGTCTCTTCTATTATACCACAATACTCTATCTATGCTTGACTGAGGGCACATTTCTTCCCAAAAGTTTGATGAACTTGAGACTATTGTATTCTAGGTATTCTCAGTACACTGGCAGCAAAAACAAATTAGAGTTAAATTATAATCAAAGCAGAAGTTTACAAAATAATTTCTAATCATTTTATTAAATCGGGTTTCCCATTTTCTAGGGTGCTAATTAAATATAAAGAAGAGAGATAACATGCATAAGTATTAATTTCTAATTTTTACCTGAATGTACAATTTTATTAGCAAAGGTGTGTAATTCATACTTTGGATTTGAGGATGTGGTTTACACAGACATACTATTGAACTCAACTTGCATCACCTAGAAAAATAATGCCTAGAGGTCACGGGACTGTAGTAATACCAAAATAATACTTAAGAGGTTAAGGGTATAAAAAATAAATATGTCATCACATTGAAAGCTATATTAACAAAAGGAATAATAGCTTGAAGTTGTTCTTTAAAAAGGTTACATTTCTCTTGGAAAGCAAGGAAAACTTCTTATTACAGAGGACAGTTAAACAGTGGGATAATTTGCATATCAAGGTAATTAAGGCACATTCACTAGATGTGTTCAAGAAAGGTTAGATATGTTCATGGAAGGAACAAAGTAGGATCTTTCCTGCTTAGTGCAGGTGGTTTGACTCAATAATCAAAGAGAGCCCTTACAATCTCATCTCCAAATAAATGGTGGCAGCAGGATTTGTCATGTTAAGTTGACTTTATGGAAAGTAACCCTCTTCAAATTAAAATAAGAAGGTAGATCTGGAGGAGTAGAAACACAACCCCAGCTTTCTGCTCCCAAAGCAACACGCTATCATACGTATCATCATCTTATTCATGCTAATCTAGAAGGACCTTAAAATTCGTATCTCATTCTAATCTTGAAAAAGTTCAAATTAGTCATGTAAATGACTTCATGCTATATAATATTTATATACATTACTTTCTATACCATAATGCTTAGAAACATTACAGAAATGTGCAGATTTCATTATTCCAGTTATGATATTTCATTACAGTGATATATCCAAATCATCACTGAGGAAGAAGGAATTCTGTACAAGAAAGTGTACGTTAATTAGAACCACCTATAGATTGAAATTTGCTTGTGAAGTTCTGCTTTAATTAGAAAATTATTGGTGTCCTGAGATCAGCTTCCTATGATTAATACTGACCAATTTTAACGAGAAGCTTATTTTAAAAAAAAAAATCTTCTACTACATTCAAATGCCATTTAAATCCATCAAGAAAAGAAAAGCTGAGTAGAATAGGCCTGCTCAATCAAGCTGTTAGACGAGATCATACCAGATTTTCTGAGTAACCAATCTTATTTTAAATAATTATCTAAAAGTGACTTTTCCTAAGTGTCTGGAAATGCTATAGAGCCCAAGCTACACTTTTGTCATGAAGGAATATTTGCAAATGGATATTGGATAGGAAAAATCAAACCATAGCAGCCCTGGCATCACTATGAGGTGTACACTAACAGCATATTGGTGAAAGAATGAAAACAAAATACTTATGAGACATAAAGGTATCACATAAAAATAAAGCAAACTAGAGGAATATTGGCTGAATCCCAGAAAAGATAATCCTTATGAACATGAAGGAATGCTGTAAATTGTAAGTGAATCATGGTGATGAAGTTCATTAAGAGATTCATATTACAGTCAGAGTTCTGCAAACCCCAGTCACTGGATCTTATACAGCCCGAAAGATTAAAATAAAAATAAACATGACATATCCTATCTCCTTGAAAACATTCTGTACACACAATTTTATTACACTGAAAAAAAAAAAGAAAAGATACTGGGGTCTGATTTTCCTTGAACTGTCAAAATGCAAAAGAAATGCAAAAAAGTCTTTGCACAGATGTAACAAAGTACTGGATTTTTATATTTTGGCAGGTGCTCAATATGCAGCCCACATAATCACACGTTAATGACTGGAGTGTGTTAATCAGCATGCATACCTGATTCCTTCTTGCCCAGGGGGGGGAAAAGCCAACTATTCCGGAGCATGTCAATGTTTCTACTTTTTA
This sequence comes from Balaenoptera acutorostrata, assembly GCF_949987535.1. NCBI lineage: Eukaryota > Metazoa > Chordata > Mammalia > Artiodactyla > Balaenopteridae > Balaenoptera > Balaenoptera acutorostrata. The sequence continues at coordinate 41,044,726 of NC_080072.1, read as the reverse complement.
TAAAGATTTTGATAATAGCTATGTAAGTAAGAAATCTTTTCCAAAAAGTATATTTAGAAAGATGCATTATATCAATAAAAGTAATGATAAAATAATTCAAATTTCCATAAACAATGAGATATTTCCAAGTAGCATGCCAATAATCGTTTTGTTTAAGTAAGCCAGGTTTAGGAAAGTTTTTTTTTAAATATACATTTTTTAAGAGCAGGAATGAAACAGTGCACATAAGCAAGGTGTGCATATATAAAGGTGGTCAATGTGTTAACACTAGACAGCATTAGTTGTCTATTTCACTACCTACACCGTGCCATAAATATGGTTTTATTTTTTGGTCCAAACTGTAAGTAAATTTCTGTCATTAAGTTTCTGAGATGGGTTTAAAAACGGACAATACTGTATGCTAATATATTTTCAAAGTTATAGAAAATGGGAAATCTCCCACAGGGCTTCCTGGAGAATGTTGTTTCATGACTCAGGGGCAAGGATGAACATTTTCACTTATTACCAGAAGTCTAGGTTTGAATTTTACTTAAAGTGAATGAATATCCAAATCCTAAAATGAGAGTAGCAGTAACTAAATTTCTCAAGAAGTCTAAACTTCCCTAGTGTATGGATTTTTTTCCCCCAGTGCTTCATAGACCCAATCAGGTACCAAAAAGATGAACATAAACCCTGCACATAGTTCGGACCAGGTGAACCAGTGGGTTTCACTACACTTTCTAAAGTAAATGTGAGGAAAATAATAAAAATAAAAAATAAATAAATTTTATTTGAGTGCTACCTACTACCTTAAATTACTAAATCTTAACAAAAACTGGCAACAATTCAAGTTTTTAAAATCTTTTAAAAGGTAACAAAATTAGAAATCTTCTAAAAGTCTGTCACAACATAAAGCATGGCTGGGAAGGATTAAATCCTCACCCAAAGTTCCTGGACTGTTATCATGTAATGGCAACAGCTCCATTCCCAGGAATGGTACAAAGTCCACACCAGAATTTTTATGACTCAAAGCGAACTACATAGAACACTTCAGAGTTGATTAGCAACTTCATTGAACTGAAAGCAAGAAAGGCAGAGAGGAGAAATTGTTTGCAAGCAAGAAAGTATTGTTCCCAACAATTATTAACTAAATATCTCAACATGCCTATTATTACTTTTTTTAAAAATTACAACAAACAACTTTATTGGCATCTTTTATTCATAGTGGAATATTATTTTTTAAACTTTTCTAGAAGATAAAACTTAGGGGAATTTAAGTAGGTCTCTAAAATAAGGAGTTCTGATATTCTGGGCCTGAGGGTCCAGTATGATTATTTCTACCTAATTAGACTAGTAGTTAAAAGCCAAATGCATATAATCCCATTTTGGCTTAAAATATATATCAGTATGAGAATGCATGTAAGTGCACAGGTGCACATGCATGCAAGAGGTCCCACTTAGAATCCTGTCACTTTGGGGATCTTGTAAGAGATACTGTTGGTGTCTAGCCCACATTCCCATAACCTACCCTGGAAGTCACCTGTAAATATCTCCCTATTAGGCAAAAAGCTTCTGTCCTCACATGGGACCATTCTTGGTCCAGGAGGCAAGCCTTACCCTTCCCCATGCCCTGGTCTCATCGACTTCACTTCCTGTTCATTCTTGACTAAATTTCTGCCCACATGTATATTACATAACATATTCTCACCCTCTGTGTGAATCTTGTCTTCTTCAGACTCTATGGGAACTCTTCAAAGAATAAACTCCCCAACTGTCCACTCTTCCACTTACCGTCAAACCCTCACCTGCACTACTGCAACAGTTTTCCTAATAGGTACCCTTGTTTGTGATGTTATCTCTTGCAATCCAGTATGTACACAGCGGCTAATATGATCTTTTAAAAACATAAATCAAATCATGGTAGTCTCTTTCTTAAAATCTTCCAATGGCTTCCTCTTTCACTTGAAGTAAAGTCGAAACATCTCACTGTAGCCTATGATACCCCATAGTATCTGTCATCTGCCTGCCTCCTAGATTTCATCTCATACCACTCTCTCCCTCACCCATTCCACTGCAGACACTCCATTGTTTCCTATTGCTCAAATACACCAACCAAGAGGTTTCTGCACTTACTATATATTCTAGCTGGGTGTCTTCCCCCAAATTTTTGCATAGTTGTCTCCCTTTCATTATTCAAATCTCAACTCAAATGTCACCTCTTCAAAAAGACCTTCCCTAGCTTGTTTAAAGTAGTCATTCAATCACGTTTTCTTATTTAATTTTCTTTATTGCACTTACCATTGTCTAAAATTGTCTCACTCTGTGAGGGGATCATACCTGTCTTATTCACAAGAAAGTCCCTGTGCTTAGAACTTAGTAGGTGCTACACACTCAAGTAATCGTTAGCAGATAATCATTACACACAATATTATATGCTAGCCACTAAATATTACTACAAAATGTTCTTCATGCTTGTTTACATTAAAAAGAATGATACACTATACATTTTTTGATGAAAAAATTATGTGAATTTATTCCTGTCTAATGAATCAGTTCTAATGGGAGCAAAAATATATTTCAAAGAAGTGTCAACATTCCTCTACAAAAAAGGTGCTGGTACACTGGTACCATAATGAAAATAGTAGTGGTTGTACATAGCAAACAAGGACAGTGAATTCTTATTTACACTAACTTTTCAGCCTTCAAACGGATCTTACAAATTAACATAGCACACTAAATTTAAAATCGAACATTTTGGTGTCCATAATATAAGTAATGGTAATTAAAATCAGAGTCTAAAATTTTTTTATCTTCAATCAGTCTTGGAATGCTGATCTCTAAAATTTCTGTTCTCTAAGTTTCTATTCTCCTTTGCTTATTCCACAATGAATTTTTTCACGCGTTTGAAACTGTATAGTCTCATATTTTGTTGGAGTGCAACATCAAAATAATTAATCCGAATTTTAACATCTAAAGATTTTTTTTCTAATCCAGAAGTAGGGATTAGCAGAACTTCTCTGCTTTGTCTTTACCCTGTCTTACAGAAAAGCTGCTCTGTGGTGTTGATATTTCAAAGTAAAACCCTTCCTGAACCCAGTATATAAGAAACTTTTAGTGCCTGTTTCTAACTGTTCATGAGTGAGGGCCATCACTGAAAGCAAATTACAATGGAAACTGAGTTAAGCGCTGATAAAATCTCTGTTGTTGTTTTTAGACTTTCTTTTAAATTTTATTTCTCTACGCTGATTTTATGAGGTTCAATTACAGTGCGTAACAAATAGGATCCACTGAAGAGAACTACAAGTTTCACTTAACTTCATAACAATTCTTCCAGATTTAATATTTACTTGAATGTAGAATGAGGCAAAGTGTTTATTAAGTTTTACTCTCATCACAGTCACCCCACTGCAACACATACACTCAATATATGTAGGTTTGCAAGGCTGTCCAGAAATCTAAAATCCTTCTATTGTTTTCCTTTGCTGTAAAGAAAAATTGGTCGGTGATATGATACTTGCAGTATAAGTCATTACAGGTCTGATGTTATACTTGTTATACATTATTGAATCTATCAAATGAAAAGGGAATTTCCAAATGCAGCTGCTATTTCCCAATTGTTAAATCCTTTTATTATACCATATAAATACACAGCTGGGAAATACTATAGAGTGGGAGCTAAAACAAAATATTTTGGCTTCCGGACATTCAGAATACACAAAGGCTCCAGTACAAAGTAATGTTTGATATCAGAAGAGAATGAAAGTTTGAAAACATTTCCAGCAAGTATGGTTTCTTTATATTAATATAACATATTTGTAAATTTAAACTATTTTATACTACCATAAATCCCACTTGTAAATTTGGTAAGCAAATTATTAATATTTATTTTCTGACAAAATTTTAGATCATAAAACTTTGAGAATAACTCACCGAAGCAATTTTGCACTTGCCAATATACCAACTAAATTATACTAAGAAAAGTAAGTAAAGAGTGCTCTAAAGAAGTAGAATTTGAACTGTATTATTTCTGCCTCAACCTGTATTTTCCAGCGTAGTTATTCTGATTTGTCCATGAGTATATTTGGCATAAAAGCTAAAATATATCTTGAACCTAACCCTTCTCTCTAGCCCATCTGCCTCCACACTAATCCAAGCCACCATCATCTCTTACCTGGATTTCTGAAATAGCTTCCCAGCAGGTCTTCCTCCTTTCACTCCATCTTCCCCCATCTATTCATAATACAGTCAGAACTATCTTTCTGAAATGTTCTTAAACCCGTCGATGGCTTTCCATTGCACTTAGTATCAAATTTCACTTCCATAATGTTACCTACAAGGTCTTGTCGGATAACTAGCCCCTACCAATCTCTCCAACCACATCTAACGTTACGTCGCACCCTCGCTCATTACACTTCAGCTACAAGGACTATCTTTCACTTTCTGAAACTCAGCTATATTTTTCTCACCTCAAATACTTCATACATGATGTTCCCTCTGCTATTTTTACTCTTTCTTCTATTTTTTGCCTGGTTAGTTCTTATCATCCTTAGGTCAAAGAGGGCATTCCTATCCATCCATTCTAAATGAGGTTTATTTCATTATGTTCTCACATGGCATTATGTTCTTTTTCTTCTTAACACATATCAAATTTTAATTATATCTTTGTGTGTGTATATTTATTTCTGTTCCCTTTCCTAGATATAAGCTCCATGAAGGCATAATCATGCATGTTTTGTTTACTAGACAACCAGTACCCAGCAGAATGCTGGGCCCAGAGGAGGTGCATCATAATGATTTGTTGAAATAAAGATAGAACATAGCCCTATTATCTTGCCAAAAAGCCAGTGAGAGTGACTGAATATCTATTTTACCCATGCTATATTGGAGTTATAAAATGAACCGCTTAAGTTCAATCAAAAAAACAGACTTTTAGCCTTGCTTTATTATACCTTCTCTCTTCCCCCTGTGCAAGGAAAACAAATCTTCCAGGGGGTCTAACTGCATAATGATGATCCCCTTTCAACCTAAAGTTAGTCTAGAACAGTTAGTCTAGTCTAGTCCAATCCCCTATTTCTCAGCTACTGCTTCAGAGTACTAATTGTGCCTGCAAAATCATCTGAAAAAGAAAAATGTCTACCTCCATAAATTATAAAATTAAGTCTTTGAATTGGTTCTGAAACATTAAGCATAGAGCAAGAATTTTAAAATGTTATTAGAGTAAAGGCATTTTTAAATATTACCTTATTTTTTATTAAGGAATAAAACTTTTCCCCATTTCCCACTTAAAATATTTTTCATTAATTTAACCAAAAGTTAAGACATGTAAAACAGGGTCTAAAATTCCTAATCTAATAAAATATGTTAAGATTTTGGTCAGTTTTAAATGTTAAAAAATTTAATATTTTTGCTTTAAACTCGATAAATAATGTCACTTATTATGGTGTCTGTTTTGATGGTTACAGGTAGAATTTAACATGGGAAAGCTGGCTAATACACTGCATGGATTGGACATTGTTTTTTCTACCTTTAGGGCAAACTCCTGCAGTTTGATTGAATGATACTCAGGAGCTTTGCATGTCCTTTTGAAGTTAATATATAGGCACATAAGTGAGAAAAGCTTTATTATAAATCAAGAATGACTGTTAAAAATGATAAATACCTGCATTTCCTCACTGAAGATGTATTCACTATATGACCTCATTCACATAGATATGTTTGCTTATTATAATTTTTCAATATTAATACATAGCCACACTTTATTGGATCATACTACCTATTTTGTGGTATTATCAAGGTCACCACCTTAAATACAGAGAATCAGAGAATAAGATAACCAAATCTCCCCCGAAATTAAATTAAATATCTTTTGGCAAGTCAACCTAATAATGGATAAAAACAAAACCACAAACCATTTTCCAATTTTTCCACTAACTAGTATTAATATATTAATAATATACAAGGTGGTTGTTTTCAGCGCCTGAACACAAATAACTCTAATGATACAGACTTTGAGCTTTCTCTAAAACACTTATTTGTAACGAGCCCATAATAACAGACATACTTGGTGACAGTGGCCAGATTTTAAAAGCTCACCATTCTTTGCTGAGACGACAGAACACTGTCCCAGTCAGCATCCTGTTGAATGGTATTGACAAGTGTTGGTAGCTCCTCAGAGTGAGGTTTGTTGTGCATTATGGGGTGCAGAGGCAGATGGGAGGCCACATGTTGATCACTGCCCTCTTCCTTTTCCCTTGAGGTCAAATCTTGGGTCATTGCTTCCTCTCCATCAGCTGCACAGGCAAATGGAGAGGTGGCTTGCTTGGAAGACATTCTTCTGCAGAATAAGGAAACAGCATGGATTTTTAAAAGGGCTGTCAATGACAAAAGAATAAACCATCCCTTACATGTGACTAATTCAGGAAAAAAGGAAAGTTCTCTAACTTCAGAAATGTTTATGATCTACTCTAAACCACTGAAAAAGAACTCTTAGCTTATCTGTTCCACTTTCCCTCTTTGCTTTTAACTCAAGCAAACTTCTTCCCAGTAATTGCTGCACATTTTCTTTCTTACCAATCCACAAATGAAATTTTTATGGAATAAGTTTTCATAATGTATAGTATATGTATGTGTGTATTTTTCCTCCCAGTTCTCCCAACTAGATTTTTGAGAGTAATTCAGTTGATGGCTAGCAATGAAAAAAAATGAATGAATGAACAGCAAATGAGCCAGTTTGGAGGATGAGTTGAAATTACAAATATCCAAATTTCTCTTATGCTTTACGTAGGAACAAAGGAAGTCTATGTAAGAAAATATAATCAGGAGAGTAAGCAATCTATGATGAAAATCCTAAACAAACTTGGTCCTGACTTCTTAGTTTATACCTTGTATTATGAGTACTAGGCCTAACACTGATTAGTGTCAATCTGATCTTTTTCTAAAGACCTTCAAGCTGTGTCAATTGCTACAAGTAAACTTTTAAGTGACATACTGATTGAGTAGCTGATAATGCTAGATTAGTTTTAAGGCAATTTTGTGACATTTTAATTGAGTATATGAAATAACTATGCATCTATTTTATATTAGAAAGTACATATAAGATTCAAAGCATTTACTATGAAGAGTAAAATGCCTACTATTCATAATATTCTTAAAACTCCAAAAACAATTACTGCACATTCTTCTATGTATCCACAAGTAAACATCAACTACACTCAGCACAGTGAAGACAAGGTCTTCATTCTGTGCTTTCATATACAATCAGAAAATCATGATTATTAAACAGAATTTCAAAACTTTTAGAATATCATTTTATTGAGATGATTTTCTTAGCAAAATGTTTAGAAATAAAATCACCAGAAGTTTATAACTTAAAAGAACAGGCAATTGAGTATATTTTCTAAAACTTTACATGGTTTTTGGTTTATAGTAGTTAGCTCTAAAATTGCTGTGTAACGAAAGGAATAAAATCTCCACCTTAATTGCTCTTTAACATTAATTGATTTCATACTATTTTTTAAAAATGCACAAATCAGTTAACATAGGAAACCACATGAGCATTTTTCAAATTAGCAAATCATTAACTTGCTAGTACTGTTTCTACAGACAAATAAATACTGATTAAAGGGTCTAGAAATCTGAGATTAACAGTTAAATTTACAAATCTGTCACATGCTTTCATGAATATTGCAGTGAAGGAAATATCAAGTGCAAAGAAAAATAATTAAGTTAATTCCAATTTACACAGTAGTTTTTATGTAGCAGCCCATGTTTCACATAGGATTTAACAGCTAATGCTAAATTTCTCACAATTAATGAGGGGGCTCAGATTTAGTATCCTACAGTGAAAAAAATTAATGTAAGATCAGCTAATCTAATTATGCACAGTTCTAAATAAAAGTATTACAGGCTTTTGAAGTGCTTTGAAACACATTAAAATGCTGATACCTACTTATAATAATCATTCTACAAATAATAAAAATTTAATCTACTAGACTTGATACTAGAAAATAATATGGAGGAAAAAAAGTACAGAAGTATATCTATGTTTTCTTTGAGGAGAAAGAAAAATCTTCTAAAGAGTACTTTATCAAAGAATTAGATAAGTATATCCTTGACTTATTTCTATCAATAATGACAAATGGAGAAATGCATATAAACTTACAGAAAATGATACCAAATGATGTTTCTTATAATACAGGAATCATGTAGAACTTACTTCATTAGCCTCATAAATACTATAGTAAAACCAGGCAAATTATAACTCTTCTGCAAATTTATCAAGAGCTTGCCATTAACAACAAGAGTGTTTTCATAGTTCAGATAATAACAGTACCAATAATGTAATCATTCACATTAAAGACAAAAGAATGAATTTACTGCTGCTTTTTAAAACAGCTAAATACAATTGAAAGTCATAATCCAAAACTCAGAGTGACTTTAGTTCCCCAACAAACGTCCTCTTATTATAAAGTGACTTGGCTCCTTCCAATAGCAATATCTGTGATTGTGGGTTTAGTATAAATTAATCACAACACAAAACCCAAAATGAAAAGTCTCTTAAGAATAATTTCAACTATAAACTGCACCAATGAACAATCGTGCACAATCCTAATTAAACACAACCATGCAGCTGTAAAAATAGACTAAAGCTGTCCAAAGCTATGGGTTGAGTTTAAAGGCTGGTTTGTTAGAGTGTTTTCTTAAGGAAGGCTGGGCCCTCTGTCTTAATCAGCCAATAAATTACTTCCTGCAATTACATTAAATAGAAAATTATTTTCAAATGGGGAGTGTTAATTGAAAATCAAAATTCAGAGGGAAGTTTAGAAATTACACGCTGAATACAATTAGTGAGGAAAGGCTTCACCTCTACTTCATCAACAGTCTTCTGGTGATTCCTCCAGTGACCATTCAGGAAAGCTACCAATTTATAACATCACACACTTTGTCTTTTATTTTGCACCTACAAATACAAATGTGTATCAAGTTTGCAAATAAAAGATAGGCTGCCAAAAAAAAAGCAATATTAAATGTGACTGTTCATCCTCAGTTCACATCATCATTAAGGGACAAGAGGGGAAAGGTAAGACAATAATACTTAAAAACCAAGGAAGGCATACTCAACTTCAAAATCCTTCCCTTTAGCAAAGGAATTAACATTTTTTTGTTCCAAGAATACTTTTCCATATCATATTTTATTTAATTTCTTGTGTTTCCTTTACTTCTCAATATGTTGTTAGCAGAAAAAAAGGTGATTCTTTTTCTTTTAGCTAGGTATTGCCCCCTGTAGACATTTCCTTTTGATAAAATTGTTGGGCTTCTTTCAGGTTTGTTTTTTATTGATGGTTTTGTTGTAGTTTTTTGTTTCAGATGGTGATTTTGTTGCATTTTTAAAAGGAAAATGTGCACAAATTCTTTTTAATGCAATTTTAAACGTCTTGGATTTACTGAGTATTAGATTCAATTTACTGATTATTTTTTGCACAATTATTTGTTATAGAATCCTTCAATTTACTGATTACATCCTCATTCATTTCACTCCTCTACTTTAGCTTTCCCTTTTACGAGACCAACTAAACTGTATTCTAGAAGTTGCAAAGATACTTGACTTTTGGTAATACCTTTACTATAGTCATTGCACCATGGCTACTCTCCTATAGAAACTCATAAATCAAATATACACTTGCTTTAATGATTTAAAATATCACATGGGATGCTTACTTTTATTTTTAATCCTCATGTTAGTAATTTTTCATTACAAAAACTTTCACTCCCAGTGTATTAGAACAGTATCTTACTTTAGCTGCTGCCATATACAACTAATAAGCAAAAGAATTAAAATCCTTGTGAAAACGGTCAATTTCTATGTGACTTAACTTTGTTTTATTTTTGCACTATTATAACTTAAAAATCATTCAAATGAATTGTTTTTTTAATTTGTATTAAAAAAAAATCTCCCTAGTTATACCCCTTGAAAACAGGGGTTTATAATGGAAGTGCTGACACAACCCTAACTAAAGCAGCGCAAATGTTGCCGCTATAATACACAAAATCAAGTTCTATTATTCTAAACTATCCTCGCTCATGGGATTTTTCTTTACTGTGCTCCCAGCCAAACTGCTGAAGCATGAAAAATTTAAATGCAATCAAATGCGCCCAATTCTACTTTACTAGAACAAGTGTCTACAGTGGTACAATCTTAAAAGGAGATGCAACAGATTTGTTTGGTGTTTTTTTTAACTGTTTATTTATAATACAGAGCATTGGAGATAAAATAAAAGAGGAAATTACACTCACATGGTACCAGTGTATTGACTACACAGAGTACATTATAATCAGAGAGAAAAACTACATTGTCAACTTATCACATTGGTTAAACAAGATGGTTTTCTGGGGCATAGCTATTATCAAGTAAAACCTCCAAAGAGAATAACATATCTTTGGACACATAAAACTAAATTCCCATCATGTGTTCCCGAGTTTGAAATGTCTCTGCCCAGCAGATCAAGTGAATTCCCAGGATGCCAGCCGTTGGGAAGAACTTCAGGGCTTAGGACTTTTGAAAATGAGATTGTAGGAGATAAAAGCTCCAGTAAGTGATAAAGTTTTCTAGGAAGCCAGTAGTAGTACCTCTAGGAAGATTATAATTATTTTACTCCAAAACCCCAGTATAAAATCTGAATGTTTAGACCATTACCAATCTACTCAGACAGTAAATTTCCTTTATGTTCTTTAACAAGAAATCAAGATTAGCTGGCCCAAGACTTGATAAAATGATGAGGACTGGATATCTACACATTAAGTCCTCTATCTCAGAAAAACCTTATTTTCTAGAACTTTAAATCTTTCTTATTTGATGGTGCTATTTAAAAAAGAAAAAACAGTTATTTTTATGTCTAAAAGTTAGGATTTTTTAAAACAACTTTCTCATAAGGCATAGTCACTTGAAATTACTTTTTTTTTTCTTTACCATTGCTTGGAAAGAATTCACCTCAAAACTATCATTTGGGACTGACATGATTATCCAAAGGAGCCACTGAATTTATTAAAACAATATTTTTAACCTGTTTTTTTAAAATGTTTTCATTACTTCTGAGATTATTATCAAATGGCATTCACTTTTTAGGTGTGCTACATTTACTCAAAAGAAGCCCTGTTTTTAACATAAAGCAACATTTTAATAGTTGGTTTACTTAAAGAAAAAATTAAAATTTCAGGCCAACATTCACATTTCTTTTTGCAACTCAGCCCCAGGCTACCAAGGTAGACTTATTTCAGTCAGGTAGTTCACTGTTAATTTAATGCTGCAATTGATCTGATACTGAGAAATAAACAAATAATTTTCCAAAAATACAACACAGTGCCTCTCATTTTAAGGAGCATGAGTAACAGATATGTTCAGCTGCCAAAATGCACAATACCCAGGAACCCCTACAAAGGATGCCAGGCCACCCAGCCTAGGGCAAAGAATGATTTAAAAACCCTCTTCCTGTACCTCTAATTCCCACGTTGAAGTATTGGGGGGAGGGTGGACAGGCCGGGGGAGGGACCCTTATTTCAGACATTAAAATGAAGATAACCTTTTTAAAACTTTTCCCGCTTCATTCAGGTAAAGCCTGAGGGTTGTTATTGATTCTTGTACTGTTTTATCCGGCGCTACCGCCTGTCCCTCACTCCACCTCCAATCTTCCCTAGGCTTCTGCCAGGTTTTTCTCTCTCTTCCATCTCTTTAATAAGCAAATGAGAAAATTCTATGAAAAAGAAGCTTATAAGCTTTCAGAGTTACCTTGCAGAGTTATAAACCTATCTTTTAAAGTCTGTAGTGGCTCTTTCAGAGCATATATGGTAACATATACAGACAATATCTGTTAGAAGAAAACTCACTGATTTGAGTTAGTTGTCAAATCAATAGTGATGAGGCAAATGAAATACGCTGAAGTCCTTGAAGTATGTCTAAGAAAGGGTTTAAATTAATGGATTTTGACTTATTTAAGGCTTCTAATTTTTTACACCAAAGCTCCAAAACTGTATTCAAAGGCCTTCTGAGGTTCTTACAAAACAGGGACTACCTGGAACAGATTCTTCTCAAGTCATCAAAGTTTGTGTTTCTAGAGTTTATATTTAGCTGACAATATTGCTGTCACTTTATATAGCTTAAGACTGTTCTTTGGACTAGAGCTCATATGTCTTGGAATGCTTTGACTCATGAATTGTTTCTCCTGATAATGTTACATCACGTAACCATCTCTGTCTAATTGGTTAGTATCTGCTGGAGGAGGCAGGCAACCAGCCTAATGACTAGCCTGCCTGACTGACTGCCTATGGAAAACCTATAATTATTACATGTGTCTCTGAGTATCCAGTTTCTTCCTGGGATCAAAACAACTTGCCTTCATGTAACCTCTATCTATACTTTTTGCTGGATAGAAACAATATTGAATTTTTCTCAAAGCTTATCTACCAGTAACTTGTTGAGATCTTTGCTTTGGAAAGCCAGGCCCAGAATATATAAATAAAATCAGTCACCTAACAATAAGAGCAAAACCAAACAATGGCTACTATAAATACACACTAACTAAGAGGATTTTAATCAAGCACAATGACTTTATAACTCAAATGAAAGACTTCTATGTGGCTTGAGTGAAAGAAAGCTGTCTAAAATAATAGCAGAATGAATTTATTGATATACATTCACTTTGAATCTCCTCTTCACATGAAATGAGAACCATAATATTTAAAGTGAATACCAAACATGTCTTTGTCAGCTTAAAACCAATCCACAAATATGGAAGCCCAATATGGATATCTTATCCAATTATCAATAAATATTATAAACCAGAACAATAACTTCTCAGAGAGAAAGGGTAGGTAGGAAGCTGTCACTATACTTTTCCATTCTCACCTCTATTTTCACTTTTTAATATTGCCAGAAAAAAGAGAAACATGAAAATTTGTACTATATGGATAGTTTCAAAAAATGAAAGCTCACACATAGTGCCAGTGAGAAAAATTATATAAAGAAGCTAATCTCTGAGGTTCTCCTTTAGCTAAAGCAAGCCAGCAATTTCTCTCTTTCATGTAATGAAATAAGGTATAAATTTCAGGTTCTTATCAAATAAGAGGAGGAGGACCAAGAAGAAGAGGAATGGGGAGGGGAACAGGAGAGGGTGGGGAAGGAGAGGAGAAGGGGGAGGGACGAAGGGGAAAAGGAAGAGAGAAACAACCGTGGCTTTGCAGTTCATTTTCAGTTTGTCTACTTAATGAAAACCTCATTGTACAACCCTGAAAACCATTTCCAGCAGGCAAAGTATTTCTGATTCAGCAGAGGTTACACAAGCATCAAAGCAGTTAAATATAGGTGCCAAGCCACATTGCCAGGAGCTCTTAGTACTGTGAGTTAGTGTTACCTGACAGCTTAGTGAATATAAAATTACTTGTTTCTCCAAATGAAGACAATCAAACTGTCACCTTCCATTGTAATAATGCACAACTAGTGATCAGCAAAGTGCAAACATAATTACCACGAAGAAAACAAAAAATCAAATCTAAATCTCTCTACAGAGTAAACACATCTATCGGGCTTCCCCCAAAAAGGAGTGCATTTCAATGCTGAATGCTGTGATGCAATCTTTGTTATTTAACAAGACGTATTAGTCTTACAGTAAATTAAAATGGAAAACAACAAGAAAGACCAATTAACAAAAAGTGAATACAAATACCAATACTTTCCAGAGTATAAGGCCTACAAATTGTATCACTGCCATTTGACCTGATAATGTTAAGTGTATGTCAGCAGCACCACCATTATAAGAACTATGCTTTCAGAGACTTCTTTTTAGCTTAGAAACCTTTCAGCAGGTCGAAAAAGACAGGTATTATCCAAGCTCAAAAGCTTTTGTCTTAACTTTTCCTTAAAAGAAAAAAGTTATGCCTTATTGTCTTCTAAAGTGACCTGTATTTTTGAGGTTGAAAATTCACCTCACAAAATTGATTTATTATCTCTATCCAAGTTTAGAAAAATAACCAAGCATAGGGTACATGTCCACAACTTTTATTACTGAGACACTCAGCATCTGGAATTCCTATCCAAATGTGGTGGCCAGATTGGGCCACTATGAAAGTGATTTCAGTAACCCATAGCTGGGTTAGTATTAAAGCCCTGAAAATTTGACATGTTTTTCCCATACCCAGAAGATTTCTAAGTAATCTATATAAATATAGATGTTGCTCCAATCAAACTGCTTTCTTAAAAGCTCTCTTACTAAAGTGATTTTATATCTATTTAACTCAAAATTTAAAACACTCAGATTTACATCATTCCTTCCAATATGGCAAAAACTATCTTTCCCATTTCAAAACACTCCTAACATAGGGGTTTTCTTCTTTCACCAATAATGTCTTCCTTTTCATTAAAATATGCTCAACATTGCTAATTATTAGAAAAATGCATATCAAAACTACAACGAGGTATCACCTCACACTGGTCAGAATGGTCATCATCAAAACGTCTACAAATAATAAATGCTGGAGAGGGTGTGGAGAAAAGGGAACCCTCCTACACAATTGGTAGAAATGTAAATTGGTGCAGCCACTATGGAGAACAGGATGGAGGTTCCTTAAAAAAGTAAAAATAGGGCTTCCCTGGTGGCGCAGTGGTTGAGAATCTGCCTGCCAGTGCAGGGGACACAGGTTCGAGCCCTGGTCTGGGAAGATCCCACATGCCGCGGAGCAACTAGGCCCGTGAGCCACAATTACTGATCCTGCGCCTCTGGAGCCTGTGCTCCTCAACAAGAAAGGCCGCGATAATGAGAGGCCCCCGCACCGCGATGAAGAGTGGCCCCCACTTGCCGCAACTAGAGAAAGCCCTCACACAGAAACAAAGACCCAACACAGCCATAAATAAATAAATAAATAAACCCAAAGTTTAAAAAAAAAAAAAAATAGAGCTACCATACGATGCAGCAATCCCACTCCTGGGTATATATCCAGAAAAGACAAAGACTCTAATTCAAAAAGATACATGCACCACAATGTTCATTGCAGCACTATTTATAATAGCCAAGACATGAAAGCAACCTAAATGTCCATCAACAGATGAATGGCTAAAGAAGATGTGGTACATGTATACAATGGAATATTACTCAGCCATAAAAAAGAATGAAATAATGCCATTTGCAGCAACATGGATGGACTTGGAGATTATCATACTAAGTGAAGTTAAGTCAGACAGAGAAAGACAAATATCATATAATATCACTTATATGTCAAATCTAAAAAAATGATATAAATGAACTTATTTACAAAGCAGAAATATATATTTCAATAAAAAAATTTAAAAAATAATGTCCCCCTTTTTATCAGAAAAGTACATCTTACAGATAATGCCTGATATTCCATTTTTACCTGATATCTCTATTCTAAATGATTTCATTTATAATCCTCTAACTCAAAAAATGGATCAGTTGAAGGAGAAGGGGTACCACAGCAAAGAGTGAAAGTGCAATGAATTAGGGACCATCAACAACATAAGATTCCCTGAGCTTGAATCTCAGCATTTAAATTCAGACATCTGCAATCAGATAGATCATTCCTTTGAAGGATGCTTTCTCATCCTTTATAATCCTGAAATGGCCAGTCAATCTTACATTGCATTCCTATTCCACCATTCCTCCATTTTATTAGGAAAGAGTGGAGGAAAGGGTGAGATGAAGGTACTGGGTTGACTTTGTGGCAAAATCAAAAGCAGAATAAGGACAGGAGAAACAAGAGAAGGGGAAAGTCTAAAGTCTAGTGCAAGTTTTATTGTGATTTGAAATAAATTTCATATCACTGAGAAGTCTGCATGTGAGGAATAAGATAGTTTTAAACGAAAGATCTTTTTCCTTCACCTTGCCGAAAAAGTTTTTTACCCAAAGGACCTTACTTATAAGCTTAACACAATAAAAACCTCCCTACAAGGAGGGGGTGGGGGTGGGGGTGGGGGGTGGCAATCAGTATTTTTTTAACTTCAATGATGAGTAATTTAATATGTTCCAAAAATTATGATCCTACAGAATATTCCTTACAATATAGTAATAATAAAAAATGTCCACAAAAAGAGAAAAGGAAACCTATTGTCAGAAAATGTCTTCCAGACCCAGGGAGATAAATGCTTGTGTAAATATTATCAAAAGCTTATAGCAAGTGGAAGAACAACAGAAACCATTAATAGATTTTGGGTTTTTTTTTTTTAAGTTTATTCTATATGTTCCATGAAGATAGGGATTATGTCTGTCTTGTTCATTACTGGGTCCTCAGTGAGCAGCATAGTGTACAACACATCGTAGATAATTGATAATGTTGGGGAAAAAAGAGTGAGGAAAAATTAGAGAGGGAGAGATGAGCAAATAGCTTATTTTTTTAAATTAAGGTGAATAGATAATCATAGAAAATGCCACTCACATGTTAATGCTGCCAACCTAAACATTATTCTTTCTCTATATTCTTTTTACCAAAATCTCATTCCTTAACATCTAAATCATTATTTTTATATCTAGATCCCCAACAATGAGCTCTCTTTCACTTCCCTGAAATACAACAGTCCTCAAATGACTGCTAGAAAAGTACATCAAGATTATACCAAGATGTACTTTGCTATGTCATACTCAACAAGACAAAATTGGATTCATCATTTTCCTCAACACCCTCCCTCATCCATTCACACCCAGAGGAGCATCATGCTCAGCATGATCCAAGTTCAAAACACGAACACTATATCCATCTCCTCTTTTTTATCCTTGCTCCTCATTGCCAGCCTGTCATTAAGCTCCATCAACACTTTCTTAATAATGTTTTCACGCTCACACCTTCTTACCACACTCATAATCACCTTAGTACAGGGCTTTATTACACTTCATACCTAGACTCTTGCAACAGACTGTAAACTGATTTCCCTAATTTCAGTATCTCCAACTCCAAATCAATCTTACTGCCACTCCTACTATCAGGCCACTCTCTTGCTCGAGAAAAATCAGTGGCTCTCCCCTGATGACAGAAAAAGTCCAAACTCCTGACTATGGCATTCAAGACCCTCCATCCAGATCCAATCAATCTTTCTAAACTTATCTTCTAGTAGTCTACACTTTAACCTTCTACTCTACTAGACTGATACACTTGGACTTCACTTATTGCTGCCTCCCAGACTTTGCTCTGCCTGTCTCTCCCTATTTCCCTCGCCTTCCTTTCTTATCACTAGGAAACCAATTGAGCCTATTCCAGGTAACTAGATCCACCCTTCTAATCACTTGTAATAAGTGCTCTGAAATTTTATTTTTTATATAACTTATTCAACACAATGCATACTATCTTACACAATCTTTTTTAAATATACGCTATAATTATATGTTTATATGTAATCCCAACCAGATTATAAACTTTTCAAGGGCAAGAACAAAATACTAGGTTTCTCTGTATTCCCACAGCACCTAGTACAATATTTTGCACAAAGAAAACACTCAAATAAATATTTGCCTAATTACTTAAATTTTATTAAATGAATAGGCAGAAATAAAATTAGGATATTACACTTAACCAGAGGATTTAAAGTAAAACTTCTACATCTCTGTGCATAACTTGGTTTTTCAGGGCTGTCTCCTCTTCCCCCACCCTCTGGCCAATTAAATTCATTTCATACTTTAAATGTTTTACATATTCTATGGCAAAAAACAAAAACAACAAATCATCAATCTATGTTGTTAGAAACATTCAAAAGATGGATAGATGGACAGACAGACGAACAGCTATGGATGGATGGATAGATGTTGGAGAGACAGTTGAAAAGATACAGAAATAGTATTTGCTAGACGTTTAGGAAGTACCAATCCCTATACGGAGCACTGCTACATGTATTATCTCACTTAGTTCTCAAAACAAATATAGGAATTAGATAATGTACATTATCCCTCTTTTACAGAAAAGGAAACAAAGGCACAAAATTTTTTATTTAAAGAAAAATATTAAGACTTGCCTAAGGTCATATCTAATAAATAAAGAAGGCAGAATTTGAACTCAGATGGTCTAAGTCCAGGGCAGATGCTATTACAATTAAAGGTAACTGATAGTAAATCTAAATTAAATGAATTAACTATTTTCAATTATCAACTGAATTTTTCTTTATTAGTTCATATACTTCCTATAGAATTTTATTTTTAATATTCTGGTTAGATATACTAGATACTCATTTAATCCAAGTGTCAAAGAATTTTCTGTCTTTATTTTTCCCTTTTTCCTTCCTTTCTACTTCTAGGATTTGAGGTGTTTAATTACTGGTTAACAACTATAAAAGGAGAAGGGGAAGCAGAAAGGAGAACAGGTGACCTTCTAACCAATCCATTTGACTCTCTGACAGTTTGACAACGAAATTGGTTACAGAAGTAGTTAAATCTATTGGCACACAAGTCTTAAAGGTTCACTGTAGTTTTCATACAGTAAATTTTTTGGTCATTAACTATCCATGCTTGCCCTGGCATGCTTTTTCTGGGTAGCCTAGATGATCAGCAGTTAACTATATTCTTATACAGACAATCGTGACATAAAATAAGGATGTCACTTCCCATTCATTTCAAGGTCCAGAGAAGTATGAGATCCAATTTCTACCTTACAGCTCTTACCAGAAAAGCCATACCAGAAGCATCATATACAACCGGAGCTGTTTCACTACAAAAGTAGGTGTTGAGGACAGCCTTGAGGGAAAATGAGATGAAGTACTTGAGCAGTATATATTTAACACACCACCCATCTAGAATTCATTTCAGGGAATGCAGAGTTAATTTAAATATACTCTTAAAATCTGACAACCGTATAACATTACATACACCCTAACTTCTGGGGGAAAAAACAGAAAAAGCTCATACCCAAGGGCACTCATTTTTATAAATTGTAATTCTCTGTGAAAGTTGAAGAAAGGTTTTCACTACCAACTGAAATTTCCACATTTTTTATATACACCAAACAGTCTAGATTCACAAATAAAGTGCTGCTATCTTGTATTTTTCCCTCATTACCTCCACCACCCCTCTGCATTCCTTACAGCTATTTGCTTGAAGTTTCTCACTTGCATTTGCTGGTAACATATTATCATAAACGGCTCCAGGAGATGAGAATCCAATTGTTTCCATGAATCATTGCACAGAATTGTTTGAGTTATCATTATAGAAGACAAGTATGACTACCCACTGTCTTGCACACCAAGGGATTCTTTACTAAGTACCTTTATGCACACCTATCAAGCCACAAAAGTTCTAGTTTTCCCAAGCTTAGTTATGGTGGAAAAAATCCGCATTATTTATCCAGCTTTGTTTTTTCTTCTCATATAAGCACTGCCTCACAATTTCCCAAAATAGAAACACTTTTACATGCCTCATCTATTAATTTTTTAATTTCTTCAAAAGTAAATCTTGTATTTGCATCCATGGTGCCTAGAACTGGAAAACTGCTACCAGTCTTAACATAATCTACTGTCAGAAGGAAAAGTGTGGATTCGTAAAAAGGTTTAGAGGAGGGATTTAAATCCCAGACCTCTCATTTACTAGATCTGTGAACTTGACAAGTTACTTAACTCTCTGAGAGTCCCTGTCCCCATATGTAAAATTAAAGACAACGCATCTTCCTGAAGATTAAATTAATATATTACAAGTACTACTTAGCATTTGGTAGGTATTAAATCAACGGTAACTTCCTTTAAACAAAAGTGCACAGAAAAATAGTTTGAC